>NC_090443.1:679992787-681362787 GCF_031143425.1 Pleurodeles waltl
CTCCTCTGTTTTCTCCTCCTCAGTCTCCTCCTCACTCTCCACATTTACATATCTCTCCTCCTACCAGTCCTACACCTATGCAATCACCTTCACACTCATTTGATTCGCAGCAGGACAATGTGGATCCATGGGATCTTTATGATCCAGACCCCATTCCAGATAATAACCCAGATTGCTATCCCCCTAAGCCTTCACCACCAGGTCGCTAGGGCGGCAACATATCATAATGTCACCATGCATACTGAGCCAGTAGAGGATGATTTCCTATTTAATAAACTCTTCTCCACGCATGCAACATATCAGTCGCTTCCTATGCTCCCTGGAATGCTAAAACATACTGACCAGATATTTAAAGAGCCTGTAAAAGCAAGGATAATTACTCCTAGAGTGGAACAAAAATATAAGCCACCTCCTTCCGATCCTGTCTATATTACCCAACAGCTACCTCCAGATTCAGTAGTTGTAAGCGCTTCCAGGAAGAGAGCAAGTTTGCAGTCGTCAGGTGATGCTCCCCCACCAGACAAAGAGAGTAGGAAGTTTGATGCTGCGGGGAAAAGGGTGTCATCTCAGGCAGCCAACCAGTGGAGAATAGCCAACTCTCCGGCATTGTTGGCTAGATATGATAGGACCCGTTGGGACGAGATGAGAGATATAATCCAACATCTCCCCAAGGAACAGCAAAAAAGGGCACAACAGATAGTAGAGGAGGGGGCAAGCCATCACTAATAATCAGACCAGGTCAGCCCTAGACTCTGCAGATACAGCAGCCGGAACCAACAACACTGCTGTAACCATAAGGAGACATGCATGGCTTAGGTCTTCAGGATTCAAGCCTGAAATCCAACAGGCAGTGCTCAATATGCCATTCAACCAAAGACAACTTTTTGGCACAGAGGTTGTGACACTGCAATTGAAAAGATAAAAAAGGATTCAGACAACGCAAAAGCCATGGGTGCACTGTATACCACACAATACAGGTGATCCTTTCGTAAACCCCAACTTAGAGGTGGATTTAGAGCCCAAACTGCTGAGGCATCCACCTCACAGCCAAAGTCGTCCTACCAACCTCAATACCAACAAGGTGGTTTCAAAACCACTTATAGAGGCCACTACCCCAGAGGCAGGGGAAAATATTAAACATCAAAACAAGCCTCACAACAAAATAAGCAGTGACTTGTGCCATTCCTTCCCAATTCACACCTCCCCTGTGGGGGGAAGACTGCAAAAGTTCCACAACAGTTGGCTAAACATTACCACAGACAGCTGGGAATTATCAATTATCCGCAATGGCTATTGCCTAGAATTGAAACAAACTCCACCAAACATTCCACCAAAACCACACAGGCTATCCACAGACCATATCACTCTGTTGTAGGAAGAAGTCAAATCTTTAGTACTCAAACAAGCAATAGAAGCTGTGCCACAAAATCAAATAGGAACAAGCGTTTACTCACTGTATTTCCTCATTCCCAAAAAGGATGGAAACTTAAGGCCAATATTAGATCTCAGAACCCTCAATCTTTACATCCTGTCAGAACACTTTCACATGGTGACACTACAGGATTTTATCCCACTACTTCAGCAACATGATTTCATGGCAACATTAGATCTCAAAGATGCATATTTTCACATAACATCCATCCTGCGCACAGAAAATATCTCCGGTTTGTCATTCAAGGAAAGCATTATCAGTTCAAAGTGTTACCCTTCGGAATAACAACAGCTCCGAGAGTATTCACAAAATGCCTGGCGGTGGTCGCAGCCTACCTAAGAAGACAACACATTCATGTCTTTCCATAACTAGATGATTGGCTAATAAAATCAAACAGTCATACACAGTGTCAAAACCATGTGCATTATGTAATGCAAACCCTGCACACCGTAGGGTTCTCCATAAACTACCAAAAGTCACAACTACGAGCTGCGCAAATTCAACAGTATTTAGGGGCAATACTAATTCCTAAATTGGCTTGCAAGTCCAAATACGCAAAGAATACAAGCATTTCATAATATATTGGCACAAATACAGACAGGTCAACAGTACACTGTCAAATTTGTGATATTGGGCATGATGGCATCCTGTATTGCAATTGCTCCACATGCAAGACTAAACATGCGGCCCTTGCAACAGTGCCTTGCACAACAATGGTCACAAGCACAGGGTCAACTTCAAGATCTAGTGTTGATAGACCACCAAACATACATGTCCCTTCAGTGGTGGAAGTCCACAAATCTAAACAAGGGGCGGCCATTTCAAGACCCTGTGCCTCAGACCATACTTACAACAGATGCATCAATGATTGGCTGGGAGCTCACCCCTCAACAATCACAACATTCAAGGACAATGGGATGCCCAACACAAACAGCTACATATAAATCACTTAGAGATGTTAGCTGTCTTCCTAGCACTCGAAGCTTTTCAGCCTCTCCTGATTCACAAAAATGTCTTGATCAAAACAGACAACATGACCACCATGTATTATCTAAACAAACAAGGAGGGACACATTTGTCCCAGCTCGCCCTCCTAACTCAAAAAATTTGGAAATTGGCAATACACAACCAAATTCACTTGGTAGCACAGTACATTCCAGGGATACACAAAGAATTAGCAGATGTTCTCAGCAGAAATCATCAACAGACACACAAGTGGGAGATTCACCCTCAAGTACTTCAAAAATACTTTCTTCAATGGGGAAATACCAGACCTACAACTGTTCGCCACCAGCGAAAACGCAAAATGCCAAAACTTCGCATCCAGATACCCACAATCCCTATCCAAAGGCAATGCTATATGGATCAATTGGTCAGGGATATTTGCTTACTCTTTTCCCCTCTCCCACTCATTCCATTTCTAGTCAACAAACTGCATCAAAACAATCTGATACTCATAGCACCATGGTACACAACACTATTAGACCTGTCAGTAGTACCTCACTCCCAAACATACCAGATCTGTTGACACAAAACAAAGGGCAGATCAGGCACCCAAATCCCAACACACTCAATCTAGCAGTTTGGCTCCTGAGGCCATAGAATTTGGGTATCTACAACTACCAACTGAATGTATGGAAGTAATTAAGCATGCAAGAAAACCCACTACCAGGCAGTTCTATGCCAACAAATGGAAAAGATTTGTATATTACTGCCAATCTAAACAAATTGCCCCTCTTTCAGCATCAATACAAGATAATGTATGCTATTTGCTTCATTTACAAAAATCAAATGTAGATTTTTCTTCCATAAAAATACATCTCGCTGAAATGTCAGCATATTTGCAAAATGTACAGCACAGCTCTTTTAGAGTTCCTGTTATCAAAGCCTTCATGGAAGGTTTAAAACGCATCATCCCACCTAGAACACCTCCAGTGCCTTCGTGGAATCTAAACAGTGCTTGCGTGACTTATCGTCCCACCATTTGAACCTATGCACTCATGTCAAATGCAATTCTTAACATGGAAAGTTGCCTTCCTAGTCACAATTACATCATTGTGAAGAGTTAGTGAAATTCAAGCTTTTACAATTGAAGAACTGTTCATACAAGTACATAAACATAAAGTTGTACTACGAACTAAAACTAAATTTTAGTGTCACCTTTTTGATATCAATCAAACAGTGGAACTACCAGTCTTCTTCCCACAGCCATATTCTGTGCAGAAAGAGCTCTACATGCATTAGATATTAAAAGAGCTCTAATGTACTACATAGATACAACAAAACCATTCAGGAAAACTAAACTGCTATTTGTAGCTTTTCAAAAACCTCATACTCGTAACCCCATTTCAAAACAAGATTTAGCAAGATGGATAGTAAAATGCATCCAAACATGTTACCTTAAAGCTAAAAGACAACTCTTAGTTGCACCTAAAGAACATTCCACAAGGAAACAAGGGGCTACAATGACCACCTTCGGAAATATACCAATGGCAAAAATATGTTAAAGCAGCTACTTGGTCAACACCACATACATTTACTAAACATTATTGTGTAGATGTTTTAGCAGCGCAGCAAGCCACAGTGGGTCAAGCTGTACTAAGAACATTATTTCAAACAACTTCAGCTCCTACAGGCTAACCACCGCTTTTATGGGAGGAATAACTGCTTTCTAGATCATGCACAGTATGTGTATTTGCAGCTACACATGCCATGAAATGGAAAATGTCACTTACCCGGTGTACATCTGTTTGTGGCCTGTTCCACTGCAGATTCACATGCACCCTCCCACCTCCCCGGAAGCCTGTATCCGTTTAAGTTAAACAAGCACTTGTACATACATACATATATATATTCCATTTGCATGGACATCTCTTTTCTTTATACTCTATCACTCCTACCTTACCCTCTGCGGGAAAACAATATAACATGGAGTCGATGCCCATGCGCAATGGAGCCGAAGAGGAGGAGTCACTCGATCCTGTGACTCGAAAACACTTCTTTGAAGAAAAACAACTTGTAACACTCCGAGCCCAACACTAGCTGGCAGATGTATGCACAGCATGTGAATCTGCAGCTGAACATGAGAGAGGGACAGAGAGAGAGAGAGAATCTGTATTCACGGAAAAAACAAAGGTTACATGGACATTATAGTTGGGTTCAGATTTTTACTCCCACAGAATCACAGAAGTTCACAAGTTAAAGTTGTTGTTATCTCAAGAAGCTATATACTGTGCCCTAAGGTAACTATAACTCGTTCCTCTACAACACACAGTTTCCTCATCAATAATTTCGCTGCAAATGTAGCAGTGATATTATCAATGATGTAATAGAAGGTGTCATGAATGCTGTAATATGTGAGGTAATTGGCAGTGCATGGCGAGGGTGTGAGTCTTTGGTAATGGCAGACCTAAACCAAATGTTTTCATTTGTAGGCAAGATGCATTTATTGTGCAATTCATTTATGATGATTTAGAAACTAACTTGAATACATTTTCTCTCCTTTGGTCTTTCTTTAATATGTAGTTTTAAAAGCTCATTCGTATATCAAATCTGTTAATGAAGCATCATGTTATTTCCATAAAAAGAATAGCAGCATACCGTTTTGTCATCCTTGGTTATTCACCTGGCTAGATCGCTTTTTACATCTTAGAGTTTTGTTGCAGAAAAGGTTTGCGCTGTTACTGATTGTACTGATCTAAAAATGTCAGTGAATGCCGCAATTTCTACCTATGTGACAACCATAATCCTACCAGTGAATATGGTTTCATTTTTCTTGTGGTAATTCAGGTGTCTACAGAAAAGGAAAAAACTGCTTTGAGGGAGCAAGCTATTGCAAAGAGACTGCTTGAATTGGAAACTGAACTGAGAAAGAGAAAAGAGGAGAAAAAGCAGGTTGCTTGCACTTTGAGCATTGTGAGTACAGATTAGGTATTGTTGTTATTGTTTAGGATTCACTGGGCATTTTCGTTAACACAGCTGCATTTTCTAGACATGACTGACGACATTGCTATTTGTTCAGCTGATAGAAACAGAAACACCAAACCACAAAAATATTTAAGGGCCTGCTGTCGCTTTGTGTGGAAAGTGTTTATTGCAAAAATTAATAGTCTGTGAAACGCAAAGATCACCAATAGTGGGATTTCCCATACATCAAAATAGTAGCTAGGAACTCAGAGGGAAGGTAAGTCCCTAAAATACATCCCTCTACCTACACTGTTCTCAGTATCGATCACATAACTAAGACCCAAATGTATTAGTGGGCGGACCCATGGTGTGCAGGCTGCCCAGCTAATTTAAAAATGACCGCCAAGCACACGGTCATTTGTAACGGTAGTGGCAGTGGTTTCTGCTGTTTGCTGCACAGCTGCGTCGGAGGGATGCAGCCCTGTAGCGAACAGTATTTTTTTTCTTTTCAAAAAGAAAATCTTGAAATTGGATTTTCTTCTTGAAAAGAAAAAAAAAGTACTGCTCCCCTTGCCATGGGAGGCTTCTCTCAAGGTAGGGGAGCAGTACGATGGTTTTACTGTTAGTTAATACCAGGTTTTCCCTGGTGGTAATAAATAATAAAAAGTGACCACATGTCCGACCATCTAAATTGGGGAAGCGTACATGTAGGCATTTTTTTTTTTCTTCAAAAAGAAAATCCCGAAACAGGATTTTCTTTTTTTTTAAATGAAAAAAAAAAAGTAATGCTCCACTCACCGTGACACCATTATAATAGTTTTACTGTTCCGTATTGCTAAAGTTTACCTGGCTGTAAGAAACAGTAAAAAAAATTACCACATCCACAATCTAAATTGTGTGGATGGTTATGTAGTCATTTCTCAGACGGTTGATAATCCTCAGAGCCACCTAAGAAGTTTTGCCACAGAGTAGCCCCCACCTTTGCCATAATTAAGATCTGCCCAAAATTAAATTTGGCCAGCTGACCACTATATGGGCTGGGAGGGAACTCTATTGCTGTTGCAAAGGAGTACCCTCTCCCTTAATATATAAATTATGCCTTATACTCTTCCCAAGAGAACAGCCAGGTGCCAACCTGAGGTTATGAGAACTAGTAGATGACCATCGTGAGTATCAAAATTGTGCACAGTTTCAGCTAAGCAAGCTTGTTTGTAAATTTCCATGTCTCGGTGGGAGAGCGCAGTGTGTCTAAGCCCCTAAACAGGCACATCTTTGTAGGCTTTGTTAGCATGAGCAAGGAAACATGGCTGCACTACATAACAGTTTCACTGAAAAAGACAACTCTTATAATCATTTCACACCATAACTGTACTGAAATTTTAAACTGAAGATCGCCCCCTTGTTTAAAATGCTTATTAGAGGCGCAGAGGAAAATGGAAACTTGGTAAAGGAGCTCTGCTGAATCTGGCCTGTTTTTCATTCCTGGAGCTACAGGGATCCAGTAATGGCTGTCTGGTGGGGCTACTGCAGTAATGTCTCAGGAAGCTTCAACACTTGCTATTAAACCCCATGGCAGCTGGGCGCAAGGAGGAAGGACTGTGCTGGCAGCTGGGGCCGACACTGCTACGCTTACGGCCTACTCCTTGGCCTGAGCCATTGATCACCAAGACCGGAGCATCGTTGTTGCTCTTGGTAAGCTATCCATTTTCTCTCCAACTGGTCCATGGTGACACCCAGAGGAGACTTGGCGAGATAGCAGTTCCCCTGAAGCAGAGGCACAGCGTTCACTGTGGGTCCAGAACTGCTGCACATACCTAAATGCTGACCCCTTATGATTTTGCTGGTTACCTCCTCCGATCCCTTTGGCTACGGGCCCACTTTGGCAGTCATTTTGAATTGGGCACATTGATGTGTCTGCCATTACAGCTTTTGTAGACCTTTGGAGCCTCTGTCTTGTTTCTCCCAGGACTGCACCAAATATATAACCGATCTAATTACAACGGTTGCCGCTCTCCATCTTCTGGCATTTATTATCTGTATGGACTCCTATTCATTGGAAGTGCTTGCCTCAGACACCTGACAACTCCTTCTCCAACCCCTGTTGGCCACAGCCCAACTTGGTGGCCATCTTTGATTGGGAGCATTGCTTTGGATATAATGGTGAATGCACTCTCTCCAGGTGCTGCCGTTTTGCATCCTCCCAGCCTGACATACTTCTGTGACTGATCTTGTTGTCTTTTACTGCACCTGCTGCATCGGTTTTCCTTTGGGCACCTTGTACCTGGATAGCTCATGAAACCCGGTAAAAGTGCCTTGCCTTGTTGTTTTTTCAATAGCTACATTTCCTATCAGTAGGCGCTGTAAGTGAGGGTCCCCCCTGCATCCCATCACTAGTTTTTTCATACGTGTACGAAGGTGCTTTTCCAGCTCCTATTTTCGGAGACTGTTGCTAGGCACCAACAGCTGCCATTGTCGTCTCAGCGAGGTGCAATGGCATCTGGAGCATTAGACTTAATCTTATTGGAGCTCAAAGACATTAAACTGTCCATTGCAAATATAGAGCAGGCGACGCTTGAGACTGCAAAGGAAATTAAAAGCCTCCGATCAGATCTCAGTGCTTTCAAAACACACCTCAAGCAGGTCGATGGCTGACTAACTGATATGGAACAACGAGTCCATGGAATGCCTGACTGGTATACAGAAGTGTGGAATCTTCAGTGTAAGATGATTGATTTGGAAGTTCTCAATCACCGTATATATAGTGTGCCAGAGAAAGAGGAAGGACCCAGACTTGCAGCTCTTTCTCACAACCGGGTTGCTGACCTTCCTATGCACAAAATGTGAACCCTTACTTGAGTTCCAGAGGGCTCCTCTATTAAGGGTATATTGGGAATTCACCTCCGATAACCCCATACCTTTCATTGCCTGTCTTCTACATCATGGACAGTCTCGCACTATCTTCAACTACCTCACCATAATAAGCCCTTTAAGTATAAAGGTCACCGAATTGACATCTTTTCAGATGTGTTTTTTTTTTTTGTTTTTTTTTTTCATGCAACCAATCCCCTTAGGGAATAATTGCTGGCCTTTTGACGTATTTTGAAGTGCATGGACATTGGATATGTCCTACTGGATACTGTTGTAATGATCACAGTGAACGGCAAGGCGCACACATTTCCTGACCCTGAAACTATGGAGTACTTTCTGGACACTTTCATTGTACACCATATGGAGACAATACCGGCAAACCCAACTGACAAAGTAGACCTCTGGCAAACCTGCAATAAGAAATAAGACTTCAACTCCTCATAGGTTGTTGTGCGTCCAAGACCAACAGTGTGAACCCTCCTTGCATTCTAAAAGAGACAGGGACGAGTCCAGGCTGCCATGGAAGCCACCCAGAGAGGAAAATGAAGTCCAAATCCTATCTTAGCTCAGTCCCGATGATTGTCTGGATCGAGGGGCTGTGGGTGGCTGGGGGGAGTTGAAGCTACCTTCTTTCACTCATCAAATCGCAGGCCACAAATGATCATCTAAAGAAAGTGGCGAATTCCCTGGACGCAGAGAAGGTGTTTGACAGGGTTAAATGGACTTACCTGTTTCGTGTACTGCAGAGAGTTGGAGTTAAAGACCGTTTTCTGAACAACAAGGACTTCTGTACTGTTCCTCAGCGGCAACCATCACCTGTAATGGCTTTCACTCAGAACCATTTTCAATTGAACGGGGAACCCAGCAGGACTGTCCCCTGTCCCCCCTCCTTTTCTTGCTGGAGCCATTGGTAGCAAAAATCATAGTCCCTCGCCATTTCTGTTATGGCTACAGAGGCGGGGGAGGTGAAACTCCTGTTGTATGCAGATGTCATCCTCTTCTGCATACCAATTCAGACCCCTCTATCCCTCATGTACTCACCATTATCATGACATTTGGCAAATCTGCTGGTTACAGAATAAACTGAGATAAAACAAAGCTGTGCCTCCCAACCGAACAACCACAGAGGGGGTATTGGAAAGTCTTCCCTGAAGATGTTCTACTACCACCATCAAGTATCAGGGAGTCAGCATCAGTAATTATTTAGCGCAAGAGGCCCAGGAAAATATGGACATCCTACTCACCAGAACTGCCACAGACTTCAATAAATGGTCACTTTGCAAATATCATTGTGGGGCTGCATACAGACAGTGAAAATAGTGATAACGCCCTATTTGAATGATCCCTTTGGAATGATCCTGACTTCCATCCTGGCACGCCAGCTGTGTAAGCTTTGCAAGCTCATCAAAAATTTTGTGTAGGATGGCCAAAGACAGAGACCCTCTATCTGCAAGTTGCAAGCAGCCACTCAATCTGGAAATCTCCGCCTTCTGGACTATGGTTTAATACAAAGCACACTACCTGGCTCACTTGGCTTATTTTAACTCCACAGACCTAGAGCGCCATGACTGGGTGACAATAGAGTTTCCTCTTCTTGAAGGTGCCAAGAGAAGTAACACTTGTTATAACACTCCCGCACCAATGGCGGGTAAGGCAAATCCTGTTCAGTGAAACTACACGTACACTGGAAGCGATGCACTGCCTTTTGAAGTACCATTCATATCTCCAGGACACAGCCCCTACCTGGCACAACACAGCCACCCAAATTGAAGGCCAAACAATTCTGTGGAACGAGTGGACGCGCCATGGAGTTCGAAAAAGCTATCAGCTGTGATTTGAGGCTATCTTCAAATCTATTTTGGATCTCCACACTGAATTTCAGTAGGAAGCATGCCAACATTGGTTCTACACTCAGCTTAAGCATTGCCTGGAGAGGGCCAAATTAACCTAGGGATTCATTCTTACCCAAATCGATAGTCCAGGACTACTTGTGGATATTGAGTTCTGACTAGGTGGTCATTTCTGGGCTGTTCTCTGTGCTGCTTAACAATCAACACTCTTAACCCCTTCAATAATCTCTGCGAGACAAATGGCAGGGAAGGATCAGAAAGAATATTCCGATGTGGACTGGATTGTGATTCTTGATACACAAGTGCCTACATGATGCTCGGCTTAAGTTCAGTTTCTTCAAGCTACTACTTGATTGCCACTGGTACCCACACAGACTACAGGTGGCTAATTTGGTGGCTTCAGAAGCGTGCTGGAAATTAGACCACCCAGTTAGGGATGTACTGCACTTGGTTTCTTCTTCTGCCTCTTTGCAGCCCTAACGGCAACAAGTTTTATCCACCATCAACTCAGTCCTCTTCCGCGATTTTACAACATTCGGAGGCATTGATCTTTCTTCACAATACTCTGGATGAGGCTGGCCATGATCACCAAGCTAAATAGTGGGTCAATACAGCACTGTCAGTAGCTACAATTGCTGTCCTCCGCCATTGGAATCGGAGAGCCCCTCCCATTCTGATTTAAGGCAAGACGTGGTCATTGCAGCCTCACATGAGTGGATTATTTATCGTCTTTAGGATCAACTCACTAATTTGAACGAATATGGTCACCCTTTATTCTGACGAGTCCCCTATTTTCTCACTAACTTAATCTGACAGACCAGGTCTCAGTTATACTTTTCACAACTTTAAGATATTTTTTTTTCTCCACCTTTTCTTTCTTTCACATGAATTTCTTCGTTCATTTGTTGACGTGTTGGCAGAGGTAGGGTAGAGGGTCAACATATCTGCACCTGTCTGTGTTCTTGACTTTGTTGCATATTACATAGTAGGTTATATTATGGAATTATATTTTCTTGTTCCCTATGCCAGTCATTGGAGATTACCTGCGGATAATTAGGTTTCAAACACCATTTGATGCAACAACTTCTAATGAAGAAATGGTATTAAAATACTTCTAAAGATGTAAACCACGCAAGTATAGCAATCGGTCAACATTAAATTAGAAGAACATCTAATTGGTCCATGCGTAAGTAAAACGGTCGTCCCTTTTGTTCTTTTCGCACTGCATCATCTGTATTAAGAGTTATAGAAGAGTGCTCCGGAAGAGATTATTTAGTTGCTTTACAAATTATTTTTAGCCTGTCAGTCTTTAATCCTTAACACAGTAAGGAAGCCATAAGTAAAAAAAGTACATTCCATCCAAGATGTTCAGTCTGTAGGCCACTTCTATTAATAGGCATTACAAATCATATAGATTTTTTTTTTTTTGCTATATTCACTTCTTGAAAAATATCTATACTGTAGTAGATAACAAAACCAAGTAGGGAGAGGACTATGTTCTTTTAGGTATGTGTCATGTTATATTTTACCATGGAAGGGGGGATGTTTTTACATTCTTTCTCCAAAATGTGGTAACCCACAAACTCAATCCCAAACTTGTTCTTTTTATCAAGAGATGTAGCTGAACAAACCTTGAGTTACAACATTAATGCTTCTATGTGGACCCTAGTCCTGGGTAGAGTTATTCATGTACCCTGTGTATCCATGAAGCTAGGAGACCTTCGCTTCTAGGGATGTTCCATGTAACTTAACAGTCCCTCCCTTGGGGTTGTTCCCTTTCCATAGTAGTTGTCCTCCATAAAATCCCTGATGGTTTGTTTACCAGTGCAACTAAACAGAGGTGGCCTTCTATCACACCTTGGTGGATTCCAAATAGTACTCCCTTATTGGTATAGACGTTCTGTCAAAAGGTTGGGCCAAAGATGCTCCTTTGTTGACTAATTATATAATATTCCATGTCAATTTATGGTCTCCTAGGTGGACTCAATGCAGTAATCCCCTAATAGTTTAACTGTACCGGGCTGAGCCTTTTTTAATGATACTGGCCATACTCCATATATAAAGTGGACCCTAATGATTTGTATCAATGGTATTTCTGCCTTGTAAAGTATCTGCCCAGAGAATGTGCATCCATCCTCACATTCCTCGCAACATTTAACATAGTGTGCATGAACCTCATTATGAAACTTCACACACCATCATGTTTAAAGGCCACTCTCAAATAACATCCTTGCAGCAATGAATTGCTAAAGGTTCTCAAGACTCCATTGCAGTTTGGAGCACCTGCAACCTCTCCGTGTGTATAAAGAGGTATATACACAATACAATTGGAACACCCAGAAGAGCACTTTGTGTCTCTATGGATACAAAAACACTAGACAGATATAATGCAATCATGAATGTGTGCTTTTCAGCAGAAACAGAACAGTAAACTGGAAGAAGCCACACAC
Organism: Pleurodeles waltl; assembly: GCF_031143425.1. Lineage (NCBI taxonomy): Eukaryota > Metazoa > Chordata > Amphibia > Caudata > Salamandridae > Pleurodeles > Pleurodeles waltl. The sequence goes on from NC_090443.1 coordinate 680,005,294, forward strand.
CCTAAGCATTGTATGTAATTCCTTTTTCTCCCCTCGAAATCTTTCCCCCTCACTCCCTCTTCCTCACTGCTTTAATTCTCTGATGAACATCATGTACAGCACTCATCCTAGATGAAAGGCGTCGTTTTTGATAATGCCCTATTATCTGTTCCTCTTCACCATTATCTTTGCCTAATTTGTCTACATGTTCTGCATTATCTAGAGCGTATTTATTGTTTTGTTTAACTAAGAGTTTTAATAGTACTCTGAATGATGTTGGTAACAAATCATCAGAAAGTTATTAGAATAGATCACCCCACACTTAGGACACTCTAGGTGCAATGTTGTGGCTGTCTTGGAGGTTCAGTAATTATATAAAGTAAATAACTTTTGGCAATCACGCTGGTATAGAAAATAAACAATCCAGGATGGCCACTCGCCACTATTGGGTTTGCTAGGGCTTGTGCTGCTTTGTAATGGAAAACCAATATTGTCATTCCCATTATTACTACTGACATTCTTGGCATGTTATTCCCTCAAATGTGTTGCCTTCTGTTGCTGAATTTGATTTTGTTATCTTTAGTACTCTGTGCACTTTACCACCTAATTGGTATATTTAACTTACTTGTAAGTCCCTAGTTAAACGTCCTACCTGTACCCAGTATTGTAAAATATTTGTTACTAGTGGGCCTGCAGCACTCATTGTGCCACCAACTAAAGTAGCCTTTTAAAACATGTCCCAGGCATGGCACTGCAGACTTTTAAAATTGTCAAAATAAACCTCTTGATAGGACCAAACCTTTCTTTTTTAATACATATGCCACCCCCAAGGTAGGCCTTAAAGGCTCAAAGTGCAGGGTGCCTTTTTTCTTTTTTTTTAAAGGTAGAACATGTGTACGTTTTGCATGTACTGGTACTGAAAAGCTCCTGAAGCGGTTTTTCACTGTTACAAGGCATATCTCTCATTTTGCCTAATACTGAGTTACCTTATTACATTTAATAACTGCTAACTTTGGATTTGGAGCAATTAGAAGTATATTGTTTGCGTTCAAATAATTTGTAATTCAAAGTCCTTTTTAATGGATGTTGACTTCTAAGTGACAATTCTGAAAATTACACTTTTAGAAAGTTGGAATTTTCTTGTCCTAACCATGCGTGTCCTCTGCCAGTGTTGTGGATCGCATGACTGTGAATGGCCCTGCTGTTGGAGTTTATGTATTCCTTCCAGACAATAACACAAAGGGGGGCTTAGGTGTGTATAGGATGGACCAGAATGGCAGAATGACTGGGGAGGGGCTATACCTAGCCCCACTTACACTTCAAAGGGCTTTCCCTCTTGCACACACAAAGAAACCTGACACATGGTCTGCCCTGCCATTTGTCACCCCAGACAGTTTGGAGCCTTGACAGAGGAAGGAGAAACTTTCCAGAAACACACACAAACACCTCCTCCCTTCTCTCTTCTCTCTCTCCCTCCCACCGTAATGGTGGACCTCCCGAGCCACTGACTAGAACACACTTAACCTGTGGAAGTCACAGAAAGCGGACTGCCTGCTACCTTGAACTACTACCTAGCTGTCTAAGAAGGAAGACTGGATCTGCTTGCGTTTATGCCAGGCTAACCAGAGTGACTCCAAGAGTCAGTTGTCTGACTTCCTGTGTGAGCTACAGGCACACAGCTCGCTGCATGGGCTTCTCTGCATCTGCCCAGCTGACCTGCTGCAAAATAAACCACCTGAGCCCTGTTGGTCTCTGCTGGCCTGTGTCCCTGATTCCCATGAAGTGCCTACTGCTTTTGCAAATGTAAATTACATTTTCATGGTTCAGGCCTCTTTTCTATTCCTGTTGTCTCGGCCCCTTATCTTGAAGTGTTTCCTAGATATTTTTCTCTATCTCTTACCTCGATCTCACGCCATTGCTGCACTAAATAGCTTACCGAGAGTGATAAGCAACCTCTGAGGAAATGTAGACAAAAGCTACATGGCTACTGCCTGGTAAAGAAAATCAGTGTTTTGCCAAAATATTTTATGGGTCTGGGATAATGGTGCCTATGGACTGTTTAATGAATGTAACCCAAAACACCACAGGATTATGTTACAGACATATTATACAAAATAAAGATAGTAGAAGGATGAGAAAAGCCAATTGCCCCGGGACACAAGACAGTGATGTGGTGGGGGGGTTTGTTTGTCTACTTTTGTGTATGTGTTCTGCCGGCCAATATTTGACTGGTACAAAAAACAATCGGTTCTGTTGGAGCAGTAGAACTAACAATGTTTCATATATTCAAACAATTATGGATTAGAATATTTACTTGAATACTGATGGAGACTGCTCCATAGGTGCACAGTGAAGGTGCTCGTACAGTACATCAAGTGAAAATGCGACTATACATATTTGGATTCACAAAGTAAATGCAACAAACTAATGCAATCAGCCTGTCTGGAATAATATGTTTTGCAAGTCTCGTTTGAACAGAGCAAAACGTTATCTCTTCTTGGCTGCCTCCAGGACTGTGGATTGATGACAGGCAATTTTAAATCAATCGTGGAAAATTCGACCCTGGAAAGTCATGGTTACTATGAAACATCTAGTACGGGGGTCTTCATCACGAGTGGGTGGATCAACAAGGAGTCGCAAAGTACCTTTAATCGCGTTTTTTTTTTTTTTTTAAACGGGATATACAACTTAAGGAGCGCCTAGGAAACTTGCTTCCAAGGTCACTGCGAACCACTGGAAAGCTCGTCTAGAAGGATAGTCCTTTGTGGAGAGTGATACCGCTAACTTTGTGGCCGTGCGTGTTACATTGGGAATGAAACCCATCCGCTTTCTTCTAAATTTGGCTCTTTACTGCTGGTGTCTCCCAGCTCACTTGAATACCTCTTGAATAATGACTGGCACCAGATTGTTGTATATTTATATGTGTGAATTTGTGCATCTATTAAAGACCTGTTCATCTTCAAAGGCGTTCCCTAGAAAGATGTTTTAGTTCAGGGGATCAGGAACATCCTAATGGGTCAAGTGCTTACGTGATGGTCCTTTCTGTTTTGCCATCTTGTTGACATAAGCAGTCTTTCACCTATACTATATCATGGATTGGGTGCCTTTGCTTCGTCCGAAATCAGGCAGTCTCTGTAGTTTCTGTGGGAACCAGCAATTCAATTGCACGGTAGCATCTTTACCTAAGAGTCTGCTTGCGCTGCATCTGAACGGTAAACAATCGCTAGATGGTTTCTCTATCGTGATAATTTGTATTTTCTACTTTTTTTTTAGCAGCACTGTGATCTGTGTTACTTTTAGTTAAATGCACACTGCAGTTATGAAAGACGTGTTGAAAACCCTAGTAATAAAGTGTGCACAATCCTCACATTTATGTAATAGACATTTATTCTGTTCAGGTTTTTTATGGTCTGGCTTGACAGCGCAGCTGTCGCCAGACAATTATGTCAGCTTTACTAGAGAGGGGCTTTGGCTCTGCCTACATGTTGGGAGACAGGAGTACATGTTTTGTTTGGGGAAAAGTTGTGTGCTTCCTGGAAAAGAAGTGCTTGCCGTGCACACACAGCTGTGCACATTTTGTTTGCTTATCCTGCAGCTTGAGATTAAACTTTCAGGTGCACGTACATGACAATTGAGTACAATTAAAGTCTTTTAGATAACATAATTTATGTCGTTTTTCTCTGGCAGGAGCACAGATGGGAGGAGGGCAGTCATTAACTTACCTGGATTTTTAGGTCTGGCTTGACACTGCAACTGTCATCCGACCTTTTAACCTTCACATTATTGGCCTACAGTTATTTTCTTTCACACATGCATATTCATTCCCATGCTATTTACTCTTTACTTTGCCATACAACATTCTAGCCAGACCAGTGCTTTAAATGGGCCGGTACTGTCCGGTACTGAGTACCGGCACTTTTTTATTTTGAGAGAGATAGTACCGGCACATCTCAAGAAAAACGTAATACTTTCAATTGGAGAGTACCGGCACTTCTTAGAAACAAGCAGGTACTCTGATACAGAGTACCGGCACTTTCATTTTTCCATTTCAAGCACTGAGCCAGACGTATTGGCATTGCCAATGATTGTTTCTCTTTTCGTATGTGCTGATGCCATTCAAGTCGTGAGGTGATTTTAATGTTGTGTTAGGTATTTGGAGGAGAGCTGGTTTGTAAAAGTCGTAGTGGTGGCTCAGAAAGTGTACTTGTTCATTGTATTTCCGTTTTAATTTTCTTTGGAGCTATGAAATATCAAAGAAAACAGAGAAGCAGAAGTAAGTAATACAGATCACCAGAGATGGCTCCTCCGTCAGGGTGGTGGAGCGTCACCCCCCTAATTCACCCCCCAGCCAACAGGCGCTGTAACCTTTAGAAAAAAAACAACAATAAACACTGTTTATTGTTGTTTTGCTTCTAACGGGGCAGGGCCATGGGGTTGATGAGCATGGAGGGCAGTGCACAGAGCACTCCCCTCAGTACGCATGTATGTTTGGCCGGCTGTCTCAGGCCGGCCAAACAATCATGCGTACCTGGGCTCCCTCCAACCCGGTACTGTGGTGCCGAGTTGGAGAGAGCCTGCACAGGCTCCCAGTCTGCGCTGGAGCACCCAGCTTGGGCGCTCCAGCCAATCATGACGCTGCTTTGAGCAGCGTCATGATTGGCGCAGGGCAGGCTGGGAGCCTGTGCCTAGAGTGCAACGACGCGGAAGCAGCGCAGCGACGAGGTAAGTAAATGTAAAAAAAAAAATGTATGTGTGTATGTATGTGTGTGTATATATATGTATGTATGTGTATATATATATATATATATATATATATATACACACACTGTTCCTGCCATCTAGTGTTGGGCTCGTGTTACAAGTTGTTTTTCTTCGAAGAAGTCTTTTCGAGTCACGGGTCCGAGTGACTCCTCCCTTTCTGCTCCATTGCGCATGGGCATCGACTCCATCTTAGATTGTTTTCTTTCCGCCATCAGGTTCGGATGTGTTCCTCTTCGCTCCGTGATTCGAACTGGGAAAGTTTAAGAAATCATCGAAAATACGTCGGTATTGTTGTGTTCGGGACCGGTTTTCTATAGATACATCGGCACCAACGAAACAACGCTTCGGCGGCCCTTTGGGGCTTCCGCACCCAACCGAGGCCTTGTCGACCCAACCACACCCGTCGTCGAAGACTCTTGGACCGGACCGGACCCCCTTCCGTTTCTGTCCGACTTGCCACGCCAAGTATCCTTATACAGACCCATCATCGGGTCTGTAATCTGTGTTTGTCACCGGAACACAGAGAGGATACTTGTGAGGCCTGCAGAGCTTTTCGGTTGAGGAAGACCTTGAGAGATCGACGAGCAAGGAGCTTACAGATGGCGTTGAAATCAACACTTCGACGTCGAGGAGGAAGAGATGGCCATCTCGATCCAGGGTTCGGAATCGGACGACTCTGACGGAGACCGACCACCGACGGCAGGACAAAAAGTGAGTACGCCTGCCCCGACCCAGCCCCAAAGTCAGTAGAAAAAACAGAAGGCCTCTGGGACGCCACTGCCGGAGGGCGATGGCTCGACCCACAAGAAAAGCGGTGACTAAGTAACCTCTTCGGCACCGAAAAAGGCCAAGTCCGTGCCGAAGTCTTCCGACTCGGGTCGAGAAACCGGCATCGAAAAGACTCGATATCAATTGTTCGAATCGGGAAGCCTCAAAAGAGCCTCTCGGAGCCGAGACCAACTTTAAACCATGGGTGTTTCGGTACCGAAAAAAACAGCTTCGGAGCCAAAAAAGGCTTCTTCTACAGAAGAACATGGCTCTCCCAACAACTTAAAGAGAGGCACAGGTTTGAGCAGGAGCTGGATGTGGAGGAGCTTGACCAAACTCAACCAAGGTTACATATCCAGAAAGACACTGGAAACCTTCAAACCATCCCTCCGCTCAAGTTTAAAAGGAAATTGGCTTTTCACGCAGAGACTGAAACTGAGCAGCCAAGAGCAAAGGTGGTTAGAGAAAGGTCACCAATTCTACATTTCACACCAGAGATGTCGCCACCACACTCGCCACAAGGGACAAGGTCACCAGTCGGCACACCAACTGCACAGTCACCCACACATACTGTGCAGACGCAGGACAATGCAGATCCCTGGGACCTCTACGACCCACCAGTTTCAGACAACAGTCCTGAGTGTTATCCTTCAAAGCCATCTCCTCCAGAGGGTAGCACATCCTACACGCAAGTACTAGCCAGGCCTGCGAAATTTCATAATGTCACTATGCACTCAGAACCAGTGGAGGATGACTTTCTTTTCAATACACTGGCGTCCACGCATGCGTCATATCAAAGGCTGCCAATGTTACCAGGCATGCTTAAGCATACACAACTGGTCTTCCAAGAACCGGTCAAGGGAAGGGCAATTACACCGCGGGTGGAGAAAAAAATATAAACCTCCCCCATCGGACCCTGTGTTCATTACACAGCAGCTCCCTCCGGACTCTGTTGTAGTGGGAGCCGCAAGAAAGCGGGCAAATTCACAATTGTCAGGGGATGCGCCACCCCCTGATAAAGAAAGCTGTAAATTTGACGGGGTGGGGAAAAGAGTGGCATCGCAAGTGGCCAACCAGTGGCGTATCGCCAATTCACAGGCACTCCTCGCCCGTTACGACCGAGCCCATTGGGTCGAAATGCATGATATTATTCAGCATTTACCAAAAGAACATCAAAAACGGGCTCAACAGGTGGTGGAGGAGGGACAGGCCATTTCCAACAACCAAATCCGTTCTGCACTGGACTCTGCCGATACAGCAGCAAGAACTGTAAACACAGCAGTTACCATCAGGAGGCATGCATGGCTTCGCAGTTCTGGTTTCAAACCAGAAATACAGCAAGCGGTGTTAAACATGCCGTTCAACCAGCAGCAACTGTTTGGGCCGGAGGTGGACACTGCAATACGAAAAATGAAGAAGGACACAGACACTGCCAAAGCCATGGGCGCGCTCTACTCTTCCCAGTATAGGGGAACATTTAGGAAGCCACAATTTAGGGGAGGATTTAGACAGCAACCCTCAGAGCCATCCACCTCCCAAACAAAACCCACCTACCAGTCACAATACCAGAGAGGGGGGTTTTGTGGGTCATTCAGGGGACAATACCCAAGAGCAAGGGGAACATTTCAGCCTGTCAAGCAGACCCCCAGTAACAAGCAGTGACTTCAATGTCACACTTCCCCAACACACATCACCAGTGGGGGGAAGATTAACAAAATACCACAAACATTGCTCAGACATAACCACGGACACATGGGTTCTATCAATTATCGAACATGGTTATTGCATAGAGTTCACACATTTCCCTCCAGATGTTCCCCCAAGGACACACAAACTGTCAGCACAACATCTAGACCTACTACAAATAGAGGTGCAAGCACTATTAACAAAACAAGCCATAGAACTTGTACCACACCATCAAAAAGGAACAGGGATTTACTCCCTATATTTCCTTATTCCCAAAAAAGACAAAACACTACAACCAATTTTAGATCTCAGGACGTTAAACCTCTTCATCAAGTCAGATAATTTCCACATGGTCACACTACAAGACGTAGTTCCCTTGCTAAAACAGGAAGAATACATGGCAACACTGGATTTAAAGGATGTGTATTTCCACATACCCATCCATCCATCTCACAGGAAATACCTCAGATTCGTCATAGAAGGCAAAGAATACCAATTCAAAGTATTGCCCTTCGGGATAACAACAGCGCCCAGAGTATTTACAAAATGCCTCGCTGTAGTAGCAGCAGCTCATATAAGGGACATCACATGCACGTATTCCCATATCTCGACGATTGGCTAATAAAAGCCAACACTAACACTGGTGTCAAAGTCACACGCAATATGTAATAGATACTCTACACAAACTAGGGTTTTCTATAAATTACCAAAAATCTCACTTGCAACCATCCTAAATACAACAATACTTGGGAGCCACACTCAACACGCAAAGAGCAATTGCCACTCCAAGCCCACAAAGAGTTCAATCGTTTCAAAATATAGTGTCAAGCATACAACCAAACCAACAGTACACAGTCAGGTTTGTAATGAAACTACTAGGCATGATGTCCTCCTGCATCGCTATTGTCCCAAACGCACGGCTACACATGCGGCCCTTACAACAGTGCCTAGCAAAACAATGGACGTAGGCACAGGGTCAACTTCAAGATCTAGTGTTGATAGACCGCTAAACACACTCTTCGCTTCAATGGTGGAACCGTGTAAATTTAAACAAAGGGCGGCCATTTCAAGACCCAGTATCTCACGCCATTATTACAACAGACACTTCCATGATTGGTTGGGGAGCACACCTCAGCAATCACAATATACAAGGTCAATGGGACAATCAACAAAAACAACTTCACGTAAATCACTTAGAACTACTAGCTGTCTCCCTAGCACTCAAAGCTTTTCAACCCCTTCTAGTCCACAAACACATTCTTGTCAAAACAACTAATATGACAGCAATGTACTATCTAAACAAACGGTGGGTGGGGGGGGACACTCGTCACAACTATGCCTGCTAGCACAAAAATGTTGGCATTGGGCAATTCACAACATTCGCCTGATAGCGCAATATATACCAGGCATTCACAATCAGTTAGCAGACAATCTGTCGAGATCACCATCAAACTCACGAGTGGGAAATACATCCCCAGATTCTACAAGATTACTTCTACCGCTGGGGGACACCAGACATAGATCTGTTTGCAACAAAACGCAAAATGCCAAAACTTCGCATCCAGGTACCCACACCCTCAGTCCAAGGGCAATGCTCTATGGATCAGATGGTCAGGGATATTTGCTTACACTTTTCCCCCTCTCCCACTCATTCCTTTCCTAGTCAACAAACTGAGTCAAAACAAACTCAAACTAATACTCATAGCACCAACGTGGGCTCGCCAACCGTGGTACACCACACTGTTGGACTTCTCAGTAGTACCTCACATCAAACTCCCAAACAGACCAGATCTGTTAACACAACACAAACAACAGATCAGACACCCAATCCATCATCGCTCAACCTAGCAATCTGGCTCCTGAAGTCTTAGAATGTGGCTATCCAAACCTTTCAAATGAGTGTATGGAAGTCATTAAACAGGCAAGAAAACCGACAAGGCGTTGTTATGCTAATAAATGGAAAAGGTTTGTTTTCTACTGCCAAGCAAACCAAATCACACCGTTGGATGCCTCCATACAAACATTGTGAGTTACTTACTACACCTACAAAAAGTAAATCTTGCTTTTTCTTTCATCAAAATTAATCTCACTGCAATCTCTGCTTACCTGCAGATTAAACATACAAAGTCACTTTTTAGAATCCCAGTTATTATTCATGGAAGGACTAAAAAGGATCATACCTCCAAGAACCCCACAGTACCCTCGTGGAATCTTAATATTGTACTTACACAACTCATGGGCCCACCTTTTGAACCCATGCGTTCTTGCCGAATCCAATTCTTAACTTGGAAGGTAGCTTTTCTAATAGCTATCGCTTCACTACGAAGAGTTAGCGAAATACAGGCGTTTACTATCAAAGAACCCTTTATACAAATACACAAACATAAAGTGGTTCTCCATACGAATCCAAAAGTAATTTCACTGTTTCATCTAAACCAAACAGTAGAGCTCCCAATCTTCTTCCCACAACCAGACTCAGTAGCAGAAAGAGCACTGCATACATTAAACATAAAAAGAGCGTTAATGTATTACATAGAACAAAATCATTTTGTAAAACTAAGCAAATGTTTGTTACTTTCCAAAACCCCATGCTGGTAACCCTGCATCCAAACAGGGCATAGCCAGATGGATAGTCAAATGCATTCAGACCTGTTACCTCAAACCTAAAATACACTTACCCATTACACCAAGGGCACACTCCACTAGAAAGAAAGGAGCAACAATGGCCTTTCTAGGTAATATACCAATGACAGAGATTTGTAAGGCAGCCACTTGGACTACACCTCATACCTTTACCAACATTACTGTGTAGCTGTGTTAGCAACACAACAAGCCACAGTAGGGGACAGGGTGTACTAAGAACATTATTTCAAACGACTTCAACTCCTACAGGCTGACCACCGCTTTCGGGAGGATTACTGCTGTGTAGTCTATGCACAGCATGTGTATCTGCAGCTACACATGCCATTGAATGGAAAATGTCACTTACCCAGTGTACATCTGTTCGTGGCATGTTGCGCTGCAGATTCACATGCGCCCTCCCATCTCCCTGGGATCCTGTAGCCGTTTAAGTTGCATTTCAATTTTATATATGTAAATAAATATTCCTTTACCACAAACTATGTACATACATATCTATTCCATTGCATGGACATCTTTAGTATCCTCTACCACTCCTACCTCACCCTATGCGGGAAAAACAATCTAAGATGGAGTCGAAAGGCAGGAGTCACTCGGTCCCGTGACTCGAAAAGACTTCTTTGAAGAAAAACAACTTGTAACACTCCGAGCCCAACACTAGATGGCAGGAACAGTGCACAGCATGTGAATCTGCAGCACAACATGCCACGAACAGATGTACACTGGGCAAGTGAAATTTTCCATATATATATATATATATATATATATATATATATATATACTCGCGTTTCACTTTAAACACCTATCAATAAATTAACAGATAAAACTCAAATTCAGCAAATTTGATCTAAGTGCAAATGTAAATAATATTTTCTTGTCTTGCTTGTTTAGTATATTTTTCTTTGTATGGTTGTATTTTGAGGGAAGTATAATTCTCAATTATTTAATAAATTAATGAGTTCTTTATTGTGTGATTAATTAAAATCTTCACAATACCTTCACAAAGAAGGAGGTTTCTGTTCAGTTCATTAAAAGATAATCTATAAAATAATCATCAAATTAATTTTGAGCATTATTACAAATGCGCAGAAGTGCAACCTGGAACGCAGACAAAGCCTTCTAGAGGGAGAGCCCCAAAAGGACGTTCTCCTTGTACCACAATATAAATTCCCAATTATTTGGGTTTTTTTTTCTATTTAAAGCATCCTTAATTTCTCAATTACGACGGTAGGTTCCACACTTGCTGACAGTATCTGATTTGTTTCAGTTTTTACAGTAAATGAGCAGATGAAAATACTGGTGCCTGTCACTATCAATGCAACTAAAAAGCATTGATTGTCCTGCTTGGTTTGCAGAACCATTCATAATCTGAGTTACCTGTCCTTAGGAAAAGTTGAACAGATATAGCATTATGCTAAGATTTGCTATTGCCCTTGGAGAAATGGAGATAAATGATGTAGTTTTCTTAGTATGTAGATAATACTATGTTGCTTTACTTTGATACCATCTGTCATCTGTGTTTTTTTCGTCTGGGCATTACTAAATTCTAAAGTCCAAGTGTGGTATTAACAACTAGGAAGACGATGGTTAACAGTTTATAAATGACTGGTTTTAATAAGCAGCAACAGATAGTCCTCTGAAAAGTCTGATTTTTAATATTTGAAAGAAGTACATTATCTGGATTTGTTCTTGTATATGCTCAGTAGGCACATTGCTTCCTCGCTCCACCTTTCCTTTTATTGTAATCTAAACAAAACATTGTATTTGTGCACTGAAGTTCAGTTTTTGACAAGTGCAATGACTTCTTTTAATTTCAAATTATTTTTTTAAATATTCCCCTATTTGCTTATAAGCCAAAATAAACTCATATTTTGAAAAATATATATTCCTTTACATGTTTTCTCCGACTGATTATTTCTAATAATGGTCTGGAATCATTAGAATGCTCCAGAACTGTTAGAAATATTTCGAATAGCTTGGCCATGTCACATTTGCTCACATCTCCTTTGCTTTTTTCAGATGAAGGAAACAAGTCTGTTATTCTAACCAGTGGTCAAAGTGCTTCTATCAAAAGTATGGGAACTGTGAGGCTGCATGCATCTGATGGAGACTTATAGTTGCCGATTCCTTACCTTAGAATTTCCCCCAGGCGTCTCTCTGGGTCGGAGAGTATTTTCTCGAGCAGTACCCCTGCACGCCTTTAGATTTCATTGGTCAACTCCGTGTCCGTAGTTGGTGTCATGTTCACCAGATGTGACGTCATGGGTCGTATATATATATATAGGTGCCACCCCAACATGCTGGCATCAGTTCTTTTCTTTCTGCACCTGCCTACTTGCAGATCCAAAGAAAAGCTACCCCACATTCACTTTTTGATTGTCCTTTTCAACTTTTTTGAAGATTTTTTGGACATTCTGGTGTGTCGAGATGTCGTCACAGAAGACCGACTTCAAGCCATGCGACTCCTGTCATCGGAAGATGTCTGTGACGGATCTGCACTTCGTGTGTCTTTGGTGTTTGGAGCATGACCACTGTTCAGTCATGCTCCCAGACGCGGTCCATGAACCCGAAGACTTTGAGGGAGCAGTGCCTAAAGCTTCTAGTGGCCCGGCGCACAGCTCTGCGTCACTCCCGGTCTTTTTCGAGAGGAAGGTCCCAAGACCACTCGCAGAACCCACACTGTTCGTTGTCCTATTCAAAATCTTTGGGACACTCGGGTAAACATAAGAAGTCGAAAGAGAGCACGCATTCTTTGACTTCACCCGTTGGTCGAATGATGTGACGTAGGAGGAGTGTCGTTGCTATAGGCCTCCATCCTTGAAGCCTACTTCTGGGTCGTCTCCGCGCCTCCCTGAGTTTTTGGGTGCCGAAGCCACCCTTGCCCAACTCTGTGAGGCCATGCACCTCATTTGTGGGCTGTCCAACCCTGCTGGAGCACCTTTGGGCCCCTCTGGGCCAGAAGTGCCCCCCCTGGATTTTTTGGGCTTCAGCTCCAGAGGGCACCCAGTGATCCGTTTGTGGATCTGCACCGGTGTCCGTTGTACCACTGTGACCTTCCCCGATGACTGTGCAGAAATCGACGCTCACAATGCCGCCGGGCCCACAGTTGGCATCAGTCCCATACATATTGCTGACTCGGAGCTAGACCTCGGTCACTCGACACAAATGTTGACTTCCACAGGGACCTTACTCCACAGGTCTGATCCTGACCGGTATGGTGAAAGTATGGAGGGGTCGCTGGACCCTTTAGAATACCAGCTTGAAGACCCCATGGACTGGGTTCAGGACCTCAGTGAAGCCAGTGATTTAAACACTTCCTCTGATGCTAGCATGCTTTCTCCTCCTACCGTGGCTACAGAGAAGGGAACGTTATATTCAGTGGCGGCGAGGAGAGCGGCTGAGGACCTGGGCCTCGAGCCGCCTTCTGTGGCCGTCGGAACCAACCTCTTGACTGAGATGCTTCAGCCTGGGGCTTCTTCTTCAGAAACCCTCTTCCCTTCAGTGTGGCCCTCGCTGATGTCCTGCTGCAGTCTTGGTCCAAACCTGCACAGAGGCTTCGGTTAATAGGACAGTCAACCGCCGCCATGGGTCTGCGTCTAAGGACCCAGTATTCCTGACCCAGCACCCCACCTCTGAGAGCTTGGTTATCCAAGCCTCTACATCCCCAGGCTCATTGCCTTCCACACCCACTGGATAGGAAATATAAAAGACTGGATCAGCTTGGGAAGAAAATGTTTTCTTTCTCCAATCTGGCATTGCAGTCCATGAACACAGCATGCCTTTTGGGCCGTTATCACGTACTTTATGGGACACAGTTGCGCAGGTTCTGCCACAGGTCAAGTTCACAATATGATGTGGACTGAATGGGACAGGATTACTGGGTAGATCGGTTGCATCAACGATGGCCTTAAGGCGCCACACTTGGTTAAGGACATCTGGCTTTTTGGGGGATGTCCAAGCTGCGCTTATGGACAAGCCCTTTGATGGCAATCATGACAAAGCAGACTCTGCGCTTAAGCACTTTAAGGAGTCCTGGGCTTCGGCTCGGTCCTTGGGCCTTGCAGCTGCCCCTCACCCCCCTCAGTCTGCTTGTTGTCTCTTTCGTGACTTCAGAATGGGCACCCTACCACGTCCTTTTCCCCCAGCTACCGTGCCATGCATGCTGCCCAGCCTCTGCGTGGCCATAGACGTGGGATCCAACATCTTTGTGGATCAGGGACCAGTTGGACGCAGGCCTCAATATCAACTGCCCCGCTGGGAATCCGTCACGTCAGACAGGTGGGTTTTGCAGATAGTCTGAAGGAGTTATTCCCTTCCCTTTGAGGCTATCCCTACATTCATTCCACCATCCTACGATCAGATGACAGCGGATCACCTGGCACTTCTCCGTGAGAAGGTTACTGCTCTCTAGGCCAAGGGAGCCATAGAGAGGGTCTCTGGCCAGAAGTAGGCTGTGGTTGTTATTCACACTACTTTCTGGTGCCCAAAAACATAAGGGCCTACAACTCCAGTCTCTTACTCTGAAAGGAGAGGTTCCCCAATCTCTTCCTCGGAGAGGAGAAGTTCAAAATGCTCAATTTGGTGCAGGTAATTTCTGCCCTGGACCCAGGAGACTGGATGGTAGCGTTGGACTTGCAGGATGCATATTTCCATATTCCCGTCCTGCCTGCCCACAGATGTTCCTTACGGTTCACGGTAGGCCACAAGCATTTTCAGTTTACCGCGCTCTCCCTTTGGCCTACCAGAGCCCCACGGGTGTTCACCAAAGTGATGTATAATGGAACAACGAATGCATTGCTACCACAAATTCCTTTACCAAACATGCCTTTACAACGATTTTTTTAATTATTTTTTTTTTCATTGTAAAAGCATGCCTAGTAAAGGCATGTGTGGGAGCAGCATGTGTGTTTCTAGCATGCCACTCCCCCACCTGCCCTAAGGCCCAGAAGTACCCCACCCCTAATACTAAAACTACCCCAAACCCCACCCCTAAAAACAAAACTATCCCAGATACCTCCCACCCACCCTGAGCCCTAAAACCTTCCCCGACCTCTCCCACCCACCTTAAAAACAACCGACTCCCCACCCGCCCTAAAAACAACTGACCCCCCCATCCCGCCCCTAAAAACATCATAACCCTGATCCCCGATCCCGCCCCTAAAAACAAAACTATCCTGTCCCCCAACCCCCAAAAACAAACTACCCCGTCCTCCTTTACCCCCAAAAATCAAACTACCCCAATGCCGCCCCTAAAAACTGAACTACCCGGATTCTCCACCCAATCCCTAAAAACTGAACTACCTCGATCCCCCGCTCCTAAAAACCAAACCTCCCCAATCCCCCACCCCTAAAAACCAAACTACCCGACCCCCCCTACTCCTGCCTCTAAAAAACAAACTACCCAACCCTCCCCACCCCGCCTCCAAAAACAAAACTACTCCAACCCTCACCATTAAAATCAGGACTACCCCGACCCCCCTCCGTCTCGCCCATAAAAACCTAACTACCCCAACCCTCCCCACCCCGCCCCCAAAAACAAAACTACCCCAACCCTCCACCCTTAAAATCAGGACTATGCCATCCCCCCCCATCTCGCCCATAAAAACCTAACTACCCTGACCCCCCACCCCAAAAAAAACAGAACTACCCTGATCCCTCCCACCCCTGGCCCTAAAAACCAAATGACCCCGACCCCTCCACCCTGCCCCAACCCCACTTGCCTGACCGTGTCTTCTCCCGATCTACTCTGCCTTTTTCTGTGCCATAGCCACGTATATGCATTGCTCAGCACATGTGTGGTTAAGGCAGAGAAAAAGGCAGTCGTTAATCCAGCAAGCGTGGTTACGCTCACGTTGCTTGCGTAATAGTTGTTCTGGAGTCGTTGTTGAGGACGTTTCCTGTTGCATCTAGGGGGGCTCTCCCCAGGCTGTCATCTCCAACCTCGAGACTTCGGCGGACCCCCTGCATTCGCTGGGGTTCTCTATAAATGTGCCAAAGTCACACCCGACTCCCTCTCAGACGCGTTCTTTCATCTGAGCTGTTCTGGACACAGTGCAGTTTCGAGCCTATTCTCCCAAGCAGTTAGTGAAGGATATTCAGGCTATGAAACCAATGTTCCAGCACCTATCCTAGATTTCAATAAGAATGACTCTGAGGCTGCTGGGCCTCATGGACTCCTGCGTCCTGTTCGTGACACGTGAGGTGCCAAATGCAGGCTCTGCACTGGGACCTGTAGTTCTAGTGGGTGCAGCATGAGGGGAATCTCCCTGATATGGCCCAGATCTCGGAGGTAACTGTACAAGATATTTACTGGTGACTTTTGAACCACTGTTGGGTGGAACTCCGGCCTCCTTTTTGCCCTTCTGCCAATACCACTTCTGCCCAGAGTTCTCAAGAAGATCAAGAACGACTGGGCCAAAGTAATTGTTGTGGCTCTGGACTGGGAACGAACAGTCTGGTATTCCGAGCTCTTGAGCATGGCCATTGATCATCCAATCAGACTGCCCCTTCGGGAGAAACTTCTG
This sequence comes from Pleurodeles waltl, assembly GCF_031143425.1. NCBI lineage: Eukaryota > Metazoa > Chordata > Amphibia > Caudata > Salamandridae > Pleurodeles > Pleurodeles waltl. The sequence continues at coordinate 680,021,652 of NC_090443.1, forward strand.
TTGCAGCAGCAGGAAACGATTCTCCACCCAAAGCTGTTCAGTTTCCCGCTATGTGCATGGAGAATGAGTTGCAGCAATTGACAACTTTTGATCTTCTCCCTGAAGTCTGTAACATTATCTTGGCTACCAGGTGTCGCTCCACCAAAAGGGTATACGCCTGCCATTGGAACAAATTTGTAGTATGGTGTACAGACAAGTCTTTTGAGCCTCTCTCTTCCCCTCTTTCTGAGGACCGACCCTCTTTGTTTAGCCCTCCTATTGTTGGTAGATTCCTGAAGGTCTTACCCATATGTTTCCTCCTTTTCCATTCATAATGCACCAATGGGATTTGAACTTAGTTCTTACTTTCCTGATGTGTGCTACTTTTGAGCCACTTCTCAAATGTCCATTTCAGCTTCTTACTGTAAAGACAGCCTTTCTTGTAGCCATCACTTTTGCCCACAGAGCGAGTGAGCTGGAGGCCCTTTCCTCTGTCACCTTTCATTTCCATCCATACTGACAAGTGGTCATGGCCTTTCATGTAAGTCAGTCCATCATCTTGCCTACTTTTTTTTTTTTTTTTAACGCACCTCCATATCCTCCTAAGGAAGAAGAGAGACTCCATCGCCTGGACCCAAAAACAACATTGGTGTTCTATCTTGATCGTACCAAAGAGTTCCGGGTGGATGATCAACTCTTTGTTATGTGGGTGCGAAGAAAGGTCGGGCAGTGCAGAAGAGAACCATCTGTAGATGGGTTGTTCTCTGCATTAAAATGTGTTGCGCATTGGCTAAGAAGCAACCCGCAAATGGTTTGCGTGCTCACTCCACCAGAGCAACAGCTACAACCACTACCTTAGCACGTGGAGTTTCAGTCCTGGACATCTGCCAGGCACCAACATGGGGGTCTTTTCACATGTTCACCAAACACTACTGCCTGGACAGTCAGGTCTAAAGGGATGGGTACTTTGCCCGTTCGGTCCTGCAGGACTTCTAGTACAATCTTGGTTCGCAGACCCACTGCTGGGGGATGGTATTTCTTGGGTATCTGTCCCAAGGTAAGGAATCTACAACTAGAAGTCTCTGTCAGATTAACAAGTTACCTACCTTCAGTAGTAAATTATCTGGTAGAGACATATTCTAGTTGCAGATTCCTTACCGACCCACCCATCCTCTCCACTCTGCAAACTGATTTCTAGGGACCGGGATTTCCCTTTCAGGGCCCTAGTTCTGATGCACCAGGGTCAGTATTCTTCATGCCTCCGTGCTTCTGGCATAGAAAGTCGTGAAAAGAAACTTACGTCTGCGCACCGGGGTGACCCTCAATGTCATAACCAGATAACGCAACAGCATCTACTGACACTGAGTCGACCGACACCACCTAACGGCGCACAAGGGTACTTACTGTTCAAGGAAAAATCTCCAGATCCAGCCTGACGCCTGGGTGAAATTCTAAGGTAAGGAATCTGTAACTATACTATGCCTCTACCAAATAATTTGTTACCAAAGATAAGTAACTTGTTCTTTGGTCTTTTACCTTCAGGTAGCTACATATAAAATAACTTGGAACTTAAATGAAAAATGAATTTTAAATAGCTAAGTTAATCAGTGGCAAGCGCACTGTTGTACATTATGAAACCTCTGTTAATGCACTGCAGAGGTCTGTGTGTATCCAGAAAGTTTGAGAATAAAATCTTGGTTGGTGCAGTGGAGAATATTGGCTTGTCTATTGTTAGTGCTGCCCAGCCTGTGACTGAAAACACTGAGGACATGCAAATAATTTTGTTAAACTTGCATTACACACAGAATAAGATATACTGCTACCAAATGTCCAAAAAGGCTTCAGATAAAATAGTGCTACGATATATAGATTTTAGTAATAGCCAGACTGTACGTAATGATTTACTTTTATATAACCGCCCGGAAAAGTACACACTTCGCAGCTCAGCTGCTAGAAGTCCCCTTCACTACCACTGGAAAAGAATAATTCTATGCTATCACAAAGATTCATGTGATTAGATCTATTCAACCAGCACTGGCTTCAAGACGTCTTTATATTTGCAGAGTAACCAGTTGGGAGCACTTACATTTCTTTCAGTCAAGCAGGCACCCTGGCAAGAAAGCCTGTTTATTGCTAAGATGTCTGTCACTCCTTGTTTTCACAGTGCAGGAGACTCCCTGAACGAAACTTCAGCTGGTGCATTTGCACTATCGAAATTTACCATCTCAGGACGGTTGACTTTATGAAAAGTAGAGGAACGGTTCTTCATAAATTCAAAAAGTATGGGCAGGTCGTGACCCTCAGATCCCACCTACTTCGGCCGGTGATTCTAATGGTGTGTCTGCTGTGCAGGAGATGTTGCCACATCTTGGTATCCCTTCAATGAGATCTTGAAATACAACAATGCCACATCTTATCATCCCATCTTAAAGACCTAGTGACAAAACAATGCAACAACTTGGTGTTCTCGAGATTATACAGAGAATGTAGTCTCTGTTTAGTTCTGTATTAGTTGAAATGCTGAAATTCCAGCTGCAGTTTCTTTCAAAGGTACTTACAGACAGGTACATGTTCAATGGAAATGTGACTTTGTGCATTTTCTATCCTCTAACTCCTCGTGCCACCATGAATCCCCTGGGTGTCAACTTGTCTTGCTCTTTTATATCATTTCCAAATATTTTTTATTTCTGTGTCAAGCCATAGGTATTTACGGCTATTTTCTAGCCCGTGTTTTAGGCTTCGGTTTGACTACCCTTTTGTTTACATACTTCCAGTTAACTAACTAACGCAATATGTCAATCGAGTTCTTCCTGTTTATGATGCATTTCCTCTTCAAGGTCAATTGTCTCCTTCCCAACTAAAGGCCATTTTTTGATTAACAGTACATCACAACTTTACTGCAAGATCTTTAACCAGTGCCTTTATTGAGGATAGAAGCAAGGAAGCTCTTAGGTTTAAACAGGTTTATTGGTTATTCAGAACATCTCCAACTTGTCATTGCAACTCTGCTCGTGGCATCTACACAGATCCTCACATATTGTTCTGTCGTGAGCTTCCTGTCTAACATTCTAACAAGAGTGTACCAAGGTGCTGAAGAAAGGACGGTTGGAAACAGGGGTGAAGAAGTCACTGATAATTGAGATGGAAGGGGAAGTGAGAGAGAAAGAGAAATACAATGAGATTACAACACATTTCCCTTACTAATACATGAAACTGATAGTAAGATATATAAAGTGTATTTGAGAAAATCGGGCACTACATAATGACTCAAGAAAGCAAGACCTAAGGATTACAGGTACAAAATATAGGTCAATGGTTACTGTGCTAATACATCACATAGTTTCTTTCCCACATGGAGGTATATGCTTACTTTTGTCCTGCTCGCTGGGACAGGGTGGATGCTTCTCCTTATTCTGAAAGGTTGCTCCCTCTGGTATTATCCCTGCGGGACAATGGGCTATTCGATCAATGCTCTACATGTCCATCTTCCAAAATAGTAACATTCCTTTTACTTTTTGAAATTCTGGCAGGTTTATAGAGCTTATCCATTCTATTTTGGTTGTTACAAGACTAACATTCTTTGCCCTACACTCCATTTCTGTTGGTTCACATCACATTTATTATCATGCCATCATTTTCTACTGATTTTGAGAGCCATTTTGGAATAGGGCTACCTTCCCTTAAGTAACCCAAATGAAGGGAACTCTGTGACATAATTGAGGGTGGTATGAGATGACCATTGCATTTCTTTGACAGTCTAGACAACGGATTTCCCTGTTGATAAACCAGGCTGAATGGACTCTTAACATTCTATTTGCTCTTTCCTCCAGCCCATTAGCTTCGGGACAATATAATGGGGTTTTCACGCTGTATAGACAAACTTTATGTAAAACTTTTGATCTCAATAGAGCAGAACTGAACCCCGTTATCCGTGACAAGTGTTTCAGGGATTCCTTCTGTGGCAAAAGTATCAGAGAGGAATTCTATGAAAACTTTGGTATTAATACTCTCTGTAAACCTTAAAGATCATCACTCACTCTGGATTTCCAAAAGGGTCAAAATATACTTATTTTGAATCCCCAAGGTGTTAATGAGGCCTATGGTGTCTAGCCCTAATTTATCCTATGGTCCAATAGGCACACTAACTGGTACAAAAGGGACTTTTATGTACCTGCTTGGATTTGTCACTCACGCTAGACGTATAGCAATTCCTTACTTTTTCCACTATTAGAGAGTCCATGTAAGGAAGCCTATATTCTGATGCGACTCTGTTTTGTTAAACTCTCCCCATTCTGTTTTGTTAAACTTCTCCCCAAATATCCCTCATGAGCTAAATTAATTATTTGCTCTGTTATTCCTGAAGGTGGCAGAAGTTTCCTTGACTCGAAAATCAAACCGTCACTTATGGGAAGCTCATTTCTCACATTCCTATCAGTTTGCAGATCCTTGTCTAGTCTTTCACTTTTCTCTGGCCAACCTCTTATTATTTTTTTATTTTTTTTACGGAGGCTAACCCCTTGTCTTTTGACCTTGCTTTTTACCAATCCGCTTTCATTATGGCTGAGACTGATAGCACCAGTAAAGGATACTTCTGAAGCAGTGCTTAGATTTCCATGGTATTACCATCTTATACTGAAAACCTCGCAACCCAAAAACCCAATTCTTGGTACAGTTTTTCCTAAATCTTTTCTGGAGAAGATGGAGATGAAACTCTCATGATCCATTCTCAGATCAAATGGTAATCCCCAAAAATAAAACTTGAAATGATAATGGTGCCACACCAGTAAATTGGATCCTTGTTTGGTGACATATACCTTACCCACTGTTTGTTGTCCTTGAAAGTAATATGCATTTTAACCATGCCTACAAAGGGAATGGGTTTTTTATTGTCCCCCCTCTGATTTCTTATCTGGAGGTTCCAAGACATAACTCTTTGGTTGGGACATGTGTGGCTGTAGAGACATATGCTTTGCACTGGATGAGTGGCAGCTCTCCCAAACTTTGGTAATTTGACAAAGCGCCTGGTAATGGGCTCTGTCTTTTGCTGCCTGTAATTTCGAATTGAATGCTCCTTTTTTAATGACTGTACTTGAATCTGTTGATAAGGAGCGCCGAGTTAAGGGCTCCGTGTTTTATTGCCGCTAATATTTTTAATGGTATATCTGCTCATATTTTAACTTTAGTACAGCGCTTATCACTGGCTGCAGCGGAGCGCCTGGTAAAGGGCTCCGGTTTCTTTAATCTTTGTACTTTTTGCGTGTGCTGCTTTTAAATTAAAACCACACTCTGTCTTTCATTATTTCAACTCACCTTTGGATTAGTTATTCTAATCTTTGAATCGTTACCCTCACCTGCACTGCGTCCCCGATCCACCGCCAATTGTTTGGATTGTGTGGAGGGACGACTGGTGCAACAGGAAGTGATTAACCACTTCCGGGTTGCTCATTAATTGGAAATTCCACAGCTGACTATTCAGTTTAAATTCAGATGCCTCCCGTGACGTGCCTAAGGCAAGCCCGTCTGCGCCCGTCCGGGGCCTGGGGCCAGAACCCCTGCTCAAAATTCTGTTGACTATACACGTAATAATCTTTTGATCCTACGACCTGTTCCCAATCCTTTTTGTTCTCTCCTTATCCCTGATATAGCCCCATACAGCTGCTCTTGCTGCAGCTTTACTCTTTCACCACCCCTTTATTTGAGCTCCCTTCGTTATGAGTCTAGCCGAATTCCTCCTCTGACTAACAAGACTAACTTATCTCTTACCCCCTTCACTTTCTTCAGCCTAAACTGTCGCTCACTACCTAAGCATAAGGACGATATTCTGAACATTCTCACGGACCGACAACCTGATGCCCTTTTTTTTAACCGAAACCTGGCTCAATGAGAGCTCTGGACCCGATATGGCTTATGCGCTTCCCCCCAATTACACCTATTTTGGAAGAAATCGCATTGACCGAACTGGTGGGGGTATAGCTTTAATTTTTAAAACAGACTATACATGTAAATGGGTAGATCTGGATTTTAAAAACTGTGAAGCCGGGTTTTTTAAACTTCTACTATCACCTAACTTTACTCTTTCCGGGGCCCTCATATACCGTCCTCCTGGCCCCGCAGGTCCCTGGGCATCGACCCTCCCCGATCTTATTGCTCCCTTTTTATTAGAAACCACTAACTTTCTGATCTTAGGTGACCTGAACTTACATTTTAATGATATATCCTGTATACGAGCGCTACTCTTTTAGATAACTTAGCGGCATTAAATGTTTTTTTACACAGCTCAGGCCCCACGCATAAGGCAGGATATTTATTAGACCCTATTTTTTCCAATCTTGCTACGATTTCATGTAAACAAGCCATTCCCATTCCATGGTCTGATCATTTTTTGGTGGAATTTTCGATCGTACTAAAACAGGGTCCGACTCTCTCCTCTTCCTCCGCCAAATCCAGTACTTATAGGAATTGGAAAAACTTAGATATTAATATTATGAACTCGATGTTGGAAAAAACGTTACCTTTAATCACGAGTATAAAAGATGACGGGGTTATTGTTGACTGGCTTTCATTTGCCACTGATGAATGTCTTCCTTTATCAAATAAAAATAACAAACAGGGCTACCAGCATCCTCCCGCCCCTTGGTTCTCAGAAACCGTTAAAATAGAAAAAACTAAATGCAAGAACTTGGAAAGGAAATGGCGAAAAAACTATGACCCAGACAGGAAAGCTACTTACAAACTAGCCCTTCTTAATTATCATCGATTATGTAACACCGCGCGCGCCAAACACGCCACCGAGATTATTCTACAATCCCAGAATTGCCCCAAAGTGCTGTTTGAAGTAGTACAGGAACTCTCCGGTGACTCACGCCTATCTAAGCCCACTGACTTTGACTCCAAGAAATGTAATGATTTGGCAACCTTCTTTATGGATAAAATTGTCAAACTTTACGCTGAATTCCACAATGACTCTAATCATCCCAGTATTAGCACTAAATCCCAATCCACTCCCTTTTTACCTTGTCCTATCACTCAAGAAACGACCCAAGTCAATAATTCTAACTCAATGAATGGCTCCCTATGGATACTGCCTCTTTTTCTAATATCCTCACAAGCATTAAATCTGGTTCCCCGCAAGATCCTATCCCCATCTCGGTACTTCAAAAGCTTGACCCATCCATACTTTTCTTCATTATGCAGTTTCTTAACTTGTCATTTACCGAAGCTTATGTGCCGGCATTATGGAAGCATGCAATGGTTCTCCCTTTACTTAAGAAAACTAACTCTGATCCTGAATTATTCTCTAACTTTCGTCCAATTTCTCTTTTGCCTGTTTTTTCCAAAATTTTAGAAAAACATGTTAATTTTCAATTATCCCAGTTTGCAGAAACCAGTAACATCCTTCACCCTTCTCAATCTGGTTTTCGTGCTGGCTACTCAACTGAGGCGACCTTACTGGGTGTGACTGAAAATATCCGCCAACAAATTGACAAAGGAGAAACAGTAGCTCTTATCCTATTGGATTTAAGCGCAGCTTTTGATACTGTATCTCTCTCATCTCTCCTAAAAATTCTTAATACTAAGGGCATTGGCGGCAAAGCTCTTCTGTGGCTATCCAGTTTTTTATCTAATAGGACTTTTCAGGTTTTCTCTCATACAGCTTCCTCTTTGACTCATGCATCCCCTTATGGAGTTCCCCAGGGCTCCATTCTCAGTCCACTACTCTTTAATATATATGTCAGTCCTCTGGCGAGCATAGCAGAACAAGCTGGTTTAACTATCTTTTCTTATGCCGATGACACTCAACTTATTTTTTCACTCTCTTCCAAAGAAACCGCTAACCCTCCCTCTTTGCAAATGGGACTATCTAAGATAGCCAATTGGATGCATTTTAATAAACTCAAACTTAATGGAGGAAAGACAGAACTCCTCATTTTTGGAAATAAAAAATCTCTTTGGGGCCCCCAACATTGGCCCTCTGAACTGGGTGCTCCCCCAATTCCTTCCCTCTCTGCACGTAACCTGGGCATCATAATTGATGATCAGTTGACTATGAAAAAATAGGTGACCAAAGTAGCTTCTACCTGTTTCGCTATCCTGAAGTGGCTTCGTAAAATTCTCTGGATGCTTCCTGTGGCTGCCCAGAGAACTGTGGTCCAAGCGCTGGTTATTTCTAGACTGGACTACGGAAACGTGCTCTATTTGGGTGCGAATAAAGAAGCGCTACACAAACTGCAAGTTGTTCAGAACTCGGCGGCCAGGCTTCTTTGCCAACTTCCCAGAATCACTCCTACTTCTGGTGCACTTCGTGAACTTCATTGGCTAAGATTTGAGAATCTTATCAAATTTAAAGCCCTATGCTACATGCATAAAATTAATACGGGCCTAGCTCCCAACTACCTTAAAATCCTGGTCCAACAATATCGGCCCTCTCGTTCACTTCGATCCTCTAATCAACTAAAATTCCAGGTGCCCAAATTTAGACGTGCCAAAATGGGGGGACGCTCTTTTGCTTTCTTAGCTCCCTCTCTCTGGAATTCTCTTCCTTCTTACTTGCGTCATGAAAGGGTGTTCATTAGATTTCGAAAGGAGCTTAAGACATGGCTCTTTAACCAGTAACTGCCTAAGCTGCTCGCCTGAGCCTGCCTTTGTCTTGCATTGTCTTTAGCGCCGGGAAACCTCCGGGTAGCTGTGCGCTATATAAAATCAATAAATAATAATAATAAATAATAATACTCCTGCCATTAAGTTTTGGCTCCGTATGTGTGCACGTTGTTTCTTTAGGAAGAAGTCTTTCAAGTCACGAGTTAAAGTGCGCACGGGCATCAACTCCAGTGTTAAATTGTTTTTCATTCTACTGTCTTTTTTGGACATTTATTACTGGACTCAGGTTTGAGACTGTTTTGTACTCTTTTTGGTTCATAATCCACCCTTACCCTGGTCAGTATTGTTATTGAACACATTCCCATCTTTGCATTTTGAAAATTTTGGAAACTGTAATGTGTCACATAGTCGCATTCCAACCGTTGCTTTTGGACCTCACCTTCCCAGCCTAGCTTTCCATCTTGCCAGCTTCATCTTAGAATGCCCTGCAAATGGAACAGACGCCATTCCGTTTCTGCCTGAGGTGTCTCGCTAAGTACCTGAGAACCAACCTTCATCAGGTTTGCAGCCTATGCTTTTCTCCTGATCACAGAGAAGACTGTGAGGCCTGCTGATCACTTCGGCCGAAAAAATCATTGCATGGAGATGCAGCGTAGGGAGGTCGAAGAAACACCCAACATCTTCGTGAACAAGATGTTGAGGAGATAGAAGAAGAACTCCACAAGACCTCTGCGTCCGAAGAAGAGGCTTTTTCCATAGAAGATTCTAGCTCCAGCCCTGACTTAGAGATCGACCTCCAGATGCAAGACACTCCACTAGGTCAGCGTACCGTGAGTACCAATGCCCCCGTCCTGCCACCCAAAAAACATTTGGTCCTGACTGAACATACGACTCCCAGACCACAACTGCCAGCAGGCCATAATAGGCACCGATCATCTGTTACGGATGCCCCGCCTTCGGGCTTGGCACCAAAAATGAAGCCATTAGCTTCCACACCAAGCTGATCATCTTCGGCTCCGGGATGCCATTATGCCTCAGCCCAGGAGAACGGATGCTTTTGTTGGCGCTCTGAACTTAACTATCACATTGACGAATGGGGAGCATTAATGAATAGCGAGAATAGAGCTCATGTATCTCATTTTCTCATGAAAGGGCACCTTCTCAAGGACGGTCTATCTAGTGTTTCAAGTATACCAACCATTGGATATTTGTTGTTCCTTGTGCGTACCAATAAGAAGTCAAACTACTCTCCCGGTACTTGTTCCACAGTCTTTGGACCACTAATGGATCCTTCTCCTAACAAATACTTATAGGATACTTTTATCTGTTCTTGGGTATTGTGACCTATGATCTGTGGATCCATTCCAGACTTTAACGTTGGGCATTATTTGCATGAGCATTATATACTGGCTGGTTTTCTTTCGTTCTGATGATGACCCTGTGCAAACAACACTAGAGGGTCAAAACATTACACTATTATTATAGTGTCAATGTGTGTGTATGTAATTTAGGAGCCTGCAACTCTATACCTCAGTCAAGTATGAACAGCGGTGCATCCTGCACAGTCACTAATGATGTGTATATTGTATAGCACTAGCACACTTCACATATACTTATGCCACATTCACTGCGCTGTTGCATCATTTGGTAAACACCGATTCAGTTGTACATGATGTCAAAATTAGATGAGTTTTCCTTTCTATAATTATAAATAATTTGAATTTCTATAAAAGTTTATGTGTTATAGTAAAAAACTATCCCTGGATGGTATTTACTAGTGTTCCGTGGAAGTTGATGTTTATACTTCCCCGTTCATGTACCATTGTTTCCTTTTATCATAAAAAAAGGGTGCAGGAAATAGTACAGAAAGGCAAACTAGTTTCTAACAACCTCATTAGGTGAGTCCTAGATTCCACAGATACATCTGCCAGGGTTATTAATACCAGTGTGTTGCTGCGCACAAGTTGACCAAGCATTAGAAAAAAGGAAGAAAGACACAGAAGTTGCTAAATCCATGGGGACACTCCAAACCCCCAATGCCCATGGCTCCTTTTGCTGCTCCTCATATAGGCCAGGCTCTAAAGCAGCATCTTATGATGCTTCTTCCTCATATTGACGGCAAAGTCAGAACTGCCCTTAAAAAGGCTATTACAGGTGCTTCCTCACGTTTCGCATCATCCACCACTACTAAGCAGCGACACGCCTTCTTCCCGATCATTTAACACCTTCAGGGGGTGATTACAACAATGTCTCCCCACCTGGCGATCCATAACATTGTGTCAGTGGGTGTTGGTCATTATCCAACATGGTTATTGTCTGGAGCTCATCACCACATCTCCAAACATTCCACCAAGCGGATACAAACTCTGCCTTGAACATCAAAACCTGCTCAAACAGGAAGTGCAAGCTCTCTTGCTCAAAGTGCCTGTCCCTTTTCAACATCAAGGATCAGGAGCATACTCCCTGTACTGTCCCATCCCTAAAAAGGATAGCTCATTACGGCCCCTCTTCGATCTCAGGCCCTTAAATCATTACATCCTGTCAGAGCATTTCCATATGGTCACCCTCCAAGGTGTGATCCTACTTCTCCAACAAGGTGACTGCGCTAGACTTAAAGGATGCCTACTTTCACACCCCAATCTGTCAAGCACACCACAACTTTCTTAGGTTTGTCCTAGATGGCAAATATTTGTCAGAGTCACCAGATCCTCTGGGTCTGTGCACGATCCCAACACGTCCACCACAAGACATCTTCAATACTCTGATTAGAATGTCACAGAGTCTAAGAGAGTCCAAGTGGGGAAAAGGGGATTAGGTAGGGAACAGCTGGGAAGGAGACCTGTAGGAAGCAAAAGGTTAAAACACACAATATCAAGATTATACCATATTAATAATTACTAGGTTATGACTCTAAGCATTGTCATATTATTAGAAACATGGATAACTTAAGCATGAACTTAAATAACTAGGCCTCAAGGTGTCTGGATACCTGTTAGGGAATCAAGAAAGATTAGTACAACTTTCTAATGAACCAATCAATGAAATGTTACACATGGATTAAAAACAGCAGAACCTTCTAGTACTACGCTTTCAAATTCAAGAATAGTATTTTGCATGAGGACCAGGAAATAATCTGAAAAGATTTCTATAACTCCATATGAATTGTACGTGAAGAACTTACCATGCACATACTATATAACATCTAGAATTCTAACACTTTATTTTTCTTAAAATGCAGGAACATGAATTGCACACATTGCAGATTTCCACAAAAGGTTTGTAAATGTCATGACATGATTGTGCACAATGAATAACATGAGTTAGGCACGAGAAAATGAATCGCGCGTCTTGCCGATTCGAAGACCACCATGTGAATGTCAAGAAATAGTGGCGTACAATGAGTAACATGAATTAAGCAAAGAAAATGAATCTCACGTCTTTCCGATTCGAATGCAACCTTATAAATGCCATTAAATGGTTGCGCACAATGAATATCAAGATTTGTATACGAAGAAAGAATTGCGTGTCTAGCTGATTCAAATGCCAGCATGTAAATGTCATTAAACATCAAGCGCACTTTCAAACGCACAATAGCAAAATAGAATTATCATGCTAATTAGGCCCAAGAACTCGAAATCCTTCGAGAACGGGATCTGGGGCCCAGCTCAACCTCAGTCTTACCGCCCTGATCAAGAATCACCCAGCAAACTGAAAGGGCGAGGCCTGGAGATCAAAGTAGGCCTCCAGAACAGGAGCTCAGGAAGTTGCTGCTGCTCTGCACCGGGACCTCTGAATAGTGAGCACGTGGAGCTGGGCTGGCTCCCTTATACAGAGTCTTGGCCCAGCCCACAAACCACACCCAGGCATGCTGCAGGGAAGGCTTCTAGAAGGCCCTGGAAAAGGACCACACCCTGACACACTCTGAAAGCCTGCAGCAGTACATTGCAAATGAACAGTATTTATATGCACCTTGAACATAAGTCTTCAGGATTAAACTCTGCAAATGCAAAAGGTTAAACAACAGCATATCAGCACAATGAGCACAATGCATAAATTACGTTATCTTGAGAGTGCTGGGTATTTGCATTCTAGTCGCCCGTAGAGTGTGCACTGACCTGATGCTGGCAATATTATCAGTTCAAAGTCCTCCCATTCGGGGTCACTACTGCACCATAGGTGTTCACCAAGTGCTTAGCAGTGGTAGCAGCACATCTACGTAGACAGAACATCCATGTCTTCCCATGTCTGGATGACTGGCTTATCAAAGCCAGTACCCTTCTGCTGTGTCAACAACACACTACATGTCTGCTTCATCAACTAAGGTTTACCATTAATATACAAAACAAACCACATCTTCAACCTTTACAGGTTCAGCCCTATATTTGGGGCACACAACTGGAATTAGCCTATCCCAGTGCAGCAAGGATTCAAAATTCCCAGACACTGCTACCATAATTTCAAACCAGTCAGCAACTCAGTCAGAACAGTTATGTGTCAGCTGGGTATGATTGCGCCATGCATCACCATAGTGCCACAGGCATAATTGTAAATGCATCCACGGCAAGAATGTCAAGCACACCAGTGGTCTCAGTGACAGGGTCAGTTAGAATATCTAGTGTTGACAGACAGCCATTCTCATTGCTCTCTGCAGTGGTGGAACACACAAAACTTGTTAAAAGGGTGGCCGTTCCTCAACCCTATTCCACAAATCATTCTCACAGTAGATGTATCCCTCACAGAATGTGGTGCTCACCTACAGGATCTCACAGTTCAGGGTCTCTGGGGCAACAAACACAAGGGTCTCCACATGAACTACCTAGAGCTTCAAGCTGTTTATGTGGCATTGAAATCATTCCTACCTCACATGCTGGGCAAAGTTGTCTTAGTCCAGACAGACGATATGACAACAATGTACTATCTACAAAAACAGGGACACACACACACACTTTACAGCCATTATGCCTATCTCACACTATTTTGCATTGGGCAATATGTCACAACATCCACCTGTTAGCGGAACAGCTCCCAGGGACGGATGACTTTGCCGACCTCCACAGCATGATACGGCAACAAGTCCATGAGTCGGAACTCCACCCAGAGTCCTTGTCCCATACTTCCACAAGTGGGGGTTCCCACAAATAGACCTAGTCACAACTGCAGACAACACAAAATGCCCAGAATTCACCTCCAGGTTCCCACACCCACTATCAAGGGCAATGCTCTGTGGATGAATTGGTCAGGGATATTTGCCTACGCTTTTCCATCTCTCCTGCTTCTTCCAAATGTGGTTTAGAGGCGCAGGCAAGTCTCTCACCCTCATATTAGTAGCTCCCACTTGGGCTCGTCAGCCATGATTTACCACACTACTCAAAATCTCCATAGTTCCCTACGAGAAGCTTCACTTCAACTCAGAACTTCTCACTCAGAACCATAGAGGAATCAAACAGCCAAATCCAAAGGAACTCAACCTTGCGATTTGGCTCTTGAGATCTTAGACTTCAGTTAGCTTAATCTCTATCCTGAATGTATGAACATTCTTAAAGAGGCTCGTAGGTCTACAGCTAGAGCATGTTATGCAGCTAAATGGAAAAAAATTGTCTGTTACTGCAATTATGAGCTTATTGATCTATTGAATGCAACTGTGCAAAACATTATTTGCTACCTTCTTCATGTACAACTCTCTGCCCTTACCTACACTTCCATGGACTTACATCTTGCAGTAGTGGCTGCTTATCTGCAAAACAGGCAACACTCATCTTAGTTAAACCTGCCAGTATTAAGGTCGTTATAAAGGGCCTTAAAAGATTAATTCCACCCAAAATTCCACCTGCACCCGAATGGAATCTCAGTATTGTTCTCACCAGATTTATGGGTTCACCTTTTGAACCATTACATAACTGTCCCCTCCAATTTCTATCCTGGAAGGTCTCCTTTTTGGTTGCCATTACCTCACTTAGGCGTATCAGTGAGCTCCAGGCACTAACCTTAGCAGAACCTTTCTTCCAACTACACTGAGATAAGGTGGTCCCTCCCACCAATTCAAACTTTCTTCCAAAGGTGGTTTCCCCGTTCCACCTTAACCAGTCAGTTGAGTTACCTGTTTTCTTTCCCCTACCAGACTCAATTGCAAAAAAGGCACTTCATACACTAGATGTTAATGGAGCTCTACTATATTACATTGACAGAACCAAACATCACTGTAAAACCAAACAACTCTGTTGCTTTTTCGCCCCCTCACAAAGAAAAGTCAATTTCTAAATCAGATATTTCCACAAGGAAGATTAAATGTATTCTTACATGTTACACCAAATCTAAAAGGACTTCCTACATGCCCCAGAGCACACTCTACTTGTAAAATAGGGATTTCTATGACTTTCCTGGGCAACATCCCAATATCTGACATCTGCAAGGCAGATATATGGTCTACACCACACACTTTCACTAAACAATATTGTGTGGATGTTCTAGCATGCCAACAAGCTTATATAGGTCAGACAGAGATAAATTCACTTTACCAAACAACTGCAACACTCACATGTTAGCCACTGCTTTTGGAGGGCACTGCTTTACAGTCTATGCAAATCATGTGTATCTACAGCCACACATGCCTCTAATGAATTATGTTACTTACCCTGTAAGCATGTGTTCTTTGCACGTGGTACTGTAGATTTATATGTGAAAATCCCCCTCACCGGACACCTGTGGCTGTTGCATTTCCTTTCTACTAGTTCATATGTATAGACATCTGTTTACTGACACTTGCTCACACTCCAGCCTCACCCACCTGCGGGAAAACTGTGTAACAATGGAGTTGATGCACATGTGCATTATCACCAAGAGGAGTAGTCAGTTTGTGGCTCGAAAGACTTCTTCGAAGAAAAACAATTTGCACACATCTGGACCCAACACTAGATTGCAGGAGTATGCAAAGCATGTGAATCTACGGCACTACATGCCACAAACTGATGCTTACAGGGTATGTAACATAAGCCCACCCCATTTTCTCATGAAATGTCTCATCAGTGAGGGTATATGGGGAACATAAGTCTGCAAAAAACATTATTTTGTCTCTATCGAACAATATATCAAGTAGGGTGCAACATGTTGACATGTGACTCAGTTCCATAATCTGGAAGATAAATTATTTGGTTAGGACATCTTTTCTCCTCTGTATCTTACTCCACATGTACTTGACTTCATCTATTGTCATATATTTTGGCTAATTGTACCCTTTTATTGCATTTCTTACATAGAGCACCTCTTGCTGAACACTTCAGACTATTGGCTAAATTTGTGTCTTTCTAACACCCCATTTGTGAATTCTTTAAAATTACATTCAGGTTTATCTAGGGTGGTTTGGGAAACGTCTTCTTCTTCTTCTACTTCACCACTAGCCTCATCTGAATCATGTTCCACAATATCTTCATACACTTTTCTGCCCTAAGCTCTCAAATTATACAATAAAATGTGCTGTTTACGCACTGGTGGATATTACTCCCAGCCTTTCGCTATCAAATAATAATAAAAAATGTAATCCATCTTTGCCACAGTAAATTTAGATCCCCCAATTTCATTCAACAGCGGGGAAGCTGATTCATGCTTGCAGCAGTGATTGCCTACTTAGAGCAGGAAAGTGCTGAATAATCAACACACTTAAGTTCACAAAGTGAACAGAATATAGCTAATCAAATGTTCTTCCAGAAACAGCAAAAAGAAACCCCACAAGAACACTTCAAGATTTCTAGTCAGATATATGGAGGGCTTAGTTTTCACTTTTCCCAATGGTTGAGTATAAATAAATCCCAAGATAATCCCAGGTTCCATCCAGTAAATTTATATCTTTAGAGGTAACTATTCCAAAATCACACAAGCAAAATATTGTCACCTTTATTATGGAATTCCTCCATAGGAAAATGGGTCTGCACAACACTTACAGGAGAAAATTGGTAAGCACAATATTCTTAACATAGATATGCCAACACAGGTATAGCTGCCCCCAATTTACTCTTGAACAGATATTTGTCACCTGTACTTCAGTATTCCTCCACAGGAAAACAGGTCTGTACAAGGCTTACAAGGGAAAGTTGGTAAACGCCATACCACGTGCGGTTTCAGATGCTAACAGGAACATTCACCCAAGCAGGTAGAAGCACTGTGACAGCCAGGGAGCAAGAGTGGACATCAGGTGCCGGCAGAGCCTCCTGTGATTCTGCCCTAGAAAGAGGAAATACCATAACCAGCAAGGAGCAAAGACGTATCTTTCACTGGGCCTGGACACTGCCTGAAAGCAGGAAGAGTCTCCTGCGACACCATCCAGTAACAAGAAACGCCAAGAAACCAGGAAACGCCGGTGCAGAGAAGAGGAGGAGGAGGTGGGCTGCAGCAGAGGTGGGCTTCAGCGGGAGCAAAGTGCCTATCCTAACAGGTGTCCTAAGGAGAGGAATCCTTCCTTACAAATCACTCTTTGGTGGCAAAATTTCTCAGGAGGCTGGGATTTGAGGTTCCCCAGGGCAAGATAAGTTCATGGCGAGCAGGGTGCCACAACATAAGCGCTCACAATTTCAGTAGTACCCAAGGAGGCAAAGGATGTGTAGCGAACGGTAGGTGAGAATAAGTTATAGTGGTGGAAATGTGTTGCTGTCCCTTACACAGCAGACCCCATCCTCGTCGCCAATTATTGAGGATAGAAGCATGGAAACATTTGGTTTTAATGAGGTTTATTGGTTATTGAGAACATCTCCATCTCACCTTTGCAGCACTACTTCTAGCATCTACATAGGTCTGGGGGCACAGGATACAATTTAAAGACAATTACAAAGTTTGTTGTGCTTATTGTAGTGAACATGCTTCATTGTCTTTCTCGAAGTCCAATTGTGCGAATTTCACATTGAAGGGTGGTTTTCTTGTTGAAGCACAATGCAACCTTGAATTAGTTCCCATTCTTTCTCCAGCATCCAATCTTTAGTAATCTCACTTGCTTGAATTATTACCCATCATAAGCCTTGGAATCTACATTAGTCATTGATTAGACAGCAGAGTTTACATGCTCAATTGCATTGCTTCAGCCATGCACTATATGTAGTCTCTCCTTCATCTGAATGTTTCCAAGAGCCTTATTTAGCTCTATTTTTCTACCACACCTCAAGCATAAGAGAATCTTCAGAAATCTGCTCTATTCTCATTTTACTTCATCTGCCCTGTGGTTACTCAGTTCACTGAAACTCTTTTCATCTCCACTGTCAAAAAGTTATACATGCCTCTCTGTTTCTAGTTGTCTGATCCCTAGGGCTGGTGTTCTCACCAGGACTAGCACCTCTTCCATTAAACAAAACTTCAAAGTATTCCGGCCATGTGAATACTATAAAGCCAAATGTTTAATGTTCTCATGTCCCACACATGAAAATGCATTTATTGCTTTTATCCAAAATATTCTATCAAGAAGTACAATATCTGTAAGGCCTTTACTGCTACACATTTGGTGGGACAGGGCGAGATGGTAGCTGTTTGTTGTCAGATCTGCATCCTCTGGTGAGAATGCCTCAGAAAGCTGCCAGCTACAGGTTCCAAAGATACAAAAAATAAAAAATAATGCTGGCCTCCAAGGACCCTGTTAGAGCCTCTTCCGGGGAGACTCTATTTGCCACCTGAAAATCTTTCGCACCTGTCACCAAGGCTTCCAAAGCCCATGGCAAAAAATACCTTTGGCAGCAAAATCATCCTCAATAGTCACATGTTTCAAGGCGGGCAAAGGTCCGTCATTGCATGCCCCAGTCTTTGACTGCATTAACAGCTCTCTCGTATAAGTTGATGAAAGTCAAGCACAGTCACTTTAGTTCATGACTCTCAATTGATCGTCATCGTCCACAGCACTTCTGTCAGTACCAACAATAACGTTGATTCTTCCTTTAAATGATGGCACTCATCATTCATTGCTCGTCAAGTGCATCATCATTTGCAAACTACTTATAAATGGTCACCACCAGTGACTATTGTTATGCAGTTTAAGGTGTCACCTCTCTAGATTACCTTCAAACCTCCTTAATTCACATCTGAAAACCCCTCACTTGTCAGGAAGCAGAGAAAAACATTAATGCAGAAGGTGAGGAAGAACACAAGGAAAATGTAGGAGATCTATTACTTTTCTACAGTGACCATGAAGACAACCAACACTGCTTTGAGGCCTAATGGCACAGATGTACACTTCATGCCCAAGAAGGAGGAGGAAGAATATATCACCGATTTGTCATTGCTAGTTTGCCACAACAGTCCCCTTGTGACAGTCCTATATTCTTCAACCAAAGGGACGGGTCCCAGAGAATCTCCTAAACTCTTTTCAGAAGATGATTCTGCAGAGTTCCGGAAGATTTCCACTTCTGGAATACCATTCAGCTTGATACTTTGCACTTGTGATACCATAGGTGCCTCAAACTGCTTCTCTACCGCCATTGCCAACGTATGCTACTGAAGAGCCTCTGCCTCAGGACCCACCATCCGCAAATGTCAGTTGATTCATATAACTGCTGCCTTGACTTCTCCAGCTGCACCTCATTCATGGTTACAGTGAGAACACAGAGTGGATTATATATATATATTCACCCTGGATGACACATGAGTGGAACTCTTGCCAAGGGATCCCTCCTAACTGCGAGATTTTGTTAGATTCGAAGGCACCCAATTTCTCCATGACGTGCCTCCACAATCACAGTTACATAAACTTTGTAAAACTTTCATAAGCCCAGTGAAGGTCTTGTAATATTTCCTCCCCCTTCTTTTTGTCCCCGGAAAAGAGTGGAAACACTTAAAATAATGGATATGATGAGCAAATAAATTAATGTCTTCTCTGTCACCTGCATCAAAGTGGCCAATGTTACTGTCATTCTGTCTTGCTGAGGCAGAAAACTTGGTATGAATTGGCACCCATTCTTGAGAACTTACCTGACGACTGCCACTATCAGGCCTTACTCAAAGAAAGAGAAAACAGTTTGTCAGCCTTTAGTGATGCAACAGACATCTGTTTGAGTAATGTTGTACATAATTTCAACTGTCTACATAGCACCTTCTTTCTTCCGGAGGCCTAGTGAAGGAATCTGGATGCACATTAGACGGCCAGAATTTGCTCAGAAATCATGTTCATGAGGCACTCCAATTGGGTACTCTTCAGTTATAGCAGATCCATTGCTCATATCTTTGACAAAACTTTGGACAAATACATTGTTACTAGTATTCCTTCAGCAATTTTCACTACTAAAATACAACAAGGTCTCTAAGGACAGGGCAGATAAGATAATCACTGCCAAATGCTCAGTACTGAACAGATCTGAAGGGGCAGAGCACGTCAAGATGGACTACTCCTAGGAGAGACCATGATGAAGCGGAAGGAAGCTGTCACCTGTGCCATTCTGTCGCTGATCAGTCCACACATAAGCAGCTGTGAGGATCTATACCTTATTCCTAGCATAGTGCAACATCACCTTAGATTGGGGTGTTTTGAAGATTTTCTGATAGGGACACTCAGTTGAAACCCTCAATATTTACATTTAAGGAATGACTAACACTTACATCAAAACTCTTTGCTAGAGGAGGTCAGTTGTGCAGTGATACTGAGAAAAACAAAAAAGTGATGGGTGGATTGCTTAAATTAATCTCATCCACTTGGGCAGCATTCTAGTTCATCATTTGTTTAGTCATTATGCCAATGAACATGGACAGTAGCACAATGCAAATCAACCTTGATCCTGCTCCAATAAGAATGGTCCATTGGAACTGACAGCCCAGGTACCCTCCAGATGGGAAAAAAACACCACAGCAGTTTAGGCCTTATTACTGAGGTATAGTTTAATTCCTTTCTCACAGTCAACTAGAGACCTAGATCTGAGCATACCCATCACACTTGGGGCATGCCGTGTAGCAAATGCCAATGACACATGGCACAAGAGCTTTTATTTGAGATTTTTTTTTTCATAAGAAAAAAGTAGTTTGGAGTAGTGCCCCATTGTGGGCACAAGGGGACTCCTTTTTTACATGAAGAGGGATGATATGAACCACATTTTTCAAGATGTCATGCAATCCATTTACATCTGGGACTTTTTACTCATAATCTGCCTGGAAGATGCTCATTTCCAATTCTCTTGATTTTCACCTATAGAAAATGCCAGTGCTTCATTGCTACCAATGCACAGCCTGCATTTTTTCACCTAATACCCAGTGATAATGACCACACACCAATGACAGTAGGGGGTGTAGTTTCCTGTATTGGTCCTGCAAAACAGTGGATTTGACACCTTGACTCTTACGCTGGGTGAATGACCATAAGTACAAAAGCACATCTGTCCTGATACCCACCAGCCAGGGGCTCAAGTGATTAGACGTTCATCAGTACAAGCCCTACCCATCCCTTAAATAATGCTGCCTATTCCTTGCTTTAGCAAAGGACATATTATCAAAGTCAGTCACAGTATGATTGAATAAGGCCTGTTCAAGTAGAGCTGGACCAAAGTTGGCAGCGGTACACTGGACACTGACTGCTGTGTTTAGTTCCCACAGGTGGTGATAGCAAGCCCTTGAGTGGTGAAAGCCAGTACTCCCATTCACAAAGGCCAAGACCTGCATTTCTGAGATTCACCAATTCTAACTCACAATTGACTCATCACTGAAAGGATGGTGACCCACTTCCAGAACCTTAAAATCGGTGATCATTCATCTTGTCAGGAACAGATCACAAAAAGGTCCTCAAACTGAGGAAATCTGGCTATCGTCCTTGGCCTTTCTACTGCACATCAGGAATAGGAAATGTCTGATAATGATGACCTTCTCTATTCATTCAACCAAGACAGCATGAAATGCCCAGATGTGTCAAAGGATTCTCAAGACCTCTGTCACTATAATACGTCAAACTATCACCCTGTCGGTAAACCACATGCACAAACTGCACAAGACAAAACCTGAAATGTGAACCAATGAAGATAAAAGTTGCCTGGAGTTGTAGTCCAGGCATTTTTGCATGGTGATGAATTCCTGCTGCCTGGACTCTCTCAATTTAGTTATGAACAAATGTAACCCTAAGTTGTCTTGCTTTAAACATCCAGTAGCACACTAATCTAAGCTAGGGTGAACTGTTATGAAGAATGCCACCTAAGCTAGTGGCTGCCCCTTTGTACTTGTTTGCAGTCTTTACTATAAAAATCACCAATAGGAGCCATTTCCGAAATGGAGGCCCTTGAATTTAGGTTGGCAGTATGAATGAGTTAGCGGTGAGGTACCCCTCGCCTCTTTACCTACTGTGACTGAAAGACTGCATGTTTGAATTCTAATTGTTAGTTCTGGTATCATTAAATTCTTTAATTACACCCAGTATTTACTGGGCTTAAAATGGCATAAGTGCACTATGTTGCATCATAATATAAACAGTTGTATACCCTTAACAAGCCCTGATGTTCATTTGCAGATTTGAATCATGCTTCTCTGTGGAAGTGCTCTGGATAAGAGTGTATGTCAAATTAGATAGTGTAACAAAAGGAGTACAGCAATTACAGTTTACGCCTGTGATGCTGTTCACTGTAACAACAGAGTTCAGGAAACTATTTAATTAAGATGAGCCTTAACCTATTAAATAGTGTAGTCATATTTCAAAGCCAAAGCAGATAACTTTGGCCAATGGAAACTGAATGATTGGCATAGTGGTTTAGCATTTGGTAATGCATGGATTCAGTGCTTGAAAGGACAGGGCAGCATCTCAAGATTGCAGTGGGCTTCGTGTGCCTTAAAGAGTCCACCCAGGATAGCATCAGGTATTGTTGTTTGTTTTCCTTCTTGGGATGGCATCTGGTCAGTCTAGTCTCTGTGGCGTCATCTTAAGAGGAACTAGGTGTTCACAGTCATCCTGAATTCCAGGTGCTTTTTAGTGGTTCTTGTCTTCAGTAGTGGAGAGTTAAAAAGCATGGTCACTCACCCTGTAGAGAAGTAGCTCCCATCCAATTCATATAATAAGGGATGGTTGGCTGTGGTGATAGCCTGAAGTGGGAGAGGAGTGTTCACTTCTGTTAATTTCTTTTGAACTTGTTTGAATTAAATGTTTGCTTTCCTGTGGATGGCCCTATGCATAATTCAAGTGTTCTTGAAAGTTGAACATCTATTGATGGGAAGCTAAGCAAGTGCCAATAGGGGCACTGAGATGTGGTCACATAGATGAAGGATTAGAAATTGTCCTGCACTTCATTTCATATCCTAAGTAGTCATTGCAGTATTGAGTATAACCACCCTGGTAGAGTATTTTATTATAATAAAGATGTGAACGCACAGTGACAATGTTTACGTAGATTATCTGGTAGGAACAGTCATCTTGGGGGTATTCATGGTCTTAAAGGCACTGCATATGATTTTGTTTGCTCTGGAAATGGGGGAAGTCCGAAATCCAATACTCCAAGGCTTTACAGCACATTTCTGAGGCCAGACGTACAGCTGCCGTTGATTTAGTCCCCCACCCCTCTCCCCCATCAGAAAACTGCACAACAGAGGCGTCCAAGGACCAGACCTCAACTGGATGAACTTCTTCCTCACAGGAAGAAAACAGCAAGTCCGACTACCACCCTACACATTGTAATCCAAGAATCAGATTTTCTCTAACCGCATGATCAGAGTAGCAGACTGGATGAGATCTAACTGCCTTAAACTGAACTCTTGTCAAGACGGAAGTACTGATCTTCAGGAACAAGAACGCTCCTTGGGACTCCACCTAGTTGTCATCAGAGCTCGGCCACTCACCAACAACCACGCCAGAAGCTTGGAAATCATTCTGGATGACAAGCTCAATATGACAAAACAAGTCAATGCATTTAGCTCCCCCTGTTCCCATATTCTCAGCATGCTCCACAAGATCTTCAAATAGCTACCCCTGAACACCAACACATTGTCACGCAAGCCCTCATCACAAGCAGATTCAACTATGGCAACATACTCTACACCATGATCTCCAACCATCTCCTCCACTGATTTCAGACCTTTCAGAACACCACAGCGAGACTCATCCTTGACCTACCACAACACACCTACATCTCAACACCTGAGAGAATCCCCATCAGCAGATGCAGTCAATTCAAACTCTTCATGCACGCATACAAGTCACTGCAGAACATCAGACCAAGATACCTGAAAAAACACCTTCACTTTCAACAATCTACCAGACACCTACACTCAGCCTCACACTCTTTTGCAGACATCTCCCGCATCCACAAAAGCAAAATGGAAGGTCAAGCATTCTCCTGCATCACTCCAAAGCTATGGAATGACCTCCCTCAACACATCATGACCTCCTCCTCACTTCTTCCACAAGAAGCTGAACACCTAGCTCTTGCAGGTTATTAGTTGTACTATACAAATCCACATGACGTACCACAAAAGGCAGTAGCTCTTCCTCTCTCCATGAGTCAGGATCTCTGTTTTGAGTGAGCTTAGTTTAAGGTGATTAACCAACATCTGTTGGTGGATGGCTAGGATTCTAGATCTAGGAATATCCCTTGAATTTCCACTTTTAACATACTCTTAACCTCTCCAATGTAATCAGAGTGTGTTAGTTTGAAGGAGTTGATGTTGTGCAGTACTGGACCGACATAATATACAGGAGTCAGGCAATAATTGATCTTGTGTTGATGCTGAAAGACATTGCTTTGACTAAGGTAAGCAAATTGATGATTAATGTCTTTGACAAGTAGTGGGAGGTTCAGTCAAGGATAGTTCCTTTATGCCTAATTTGTATAGTCTGTCTTGAAGAAGTGCTGCTGATGAACAGTCAAATGCCGCTGACAAGTTTTGTAGATCTGCAGAGATGCTTTTCCTATCCACAGTGGACTTCTGATCGAATTACTGATAAAATATTGGAAACAAAAATATTGTGCGGACAGAATATCGTGTCAAAAATACAGAGGATCAAAATATCTAGAATGTAAGTGCAAATAGCTAAGTATAGATTTACTCTTCTAACTCCATCCAATTCTACGTAGCTTAAAGATATATATACATATATATCTTCCATTATGGTACATATATTTGGAGTTGTATATAGTAAAATTGTGCTACCTATAGAAAAATTATGCTACCTATAGAAACTTATCTTCACAATAGTTTGACCTCAATATTCTTTTTAGGATACTTTCTTCCACAGTATTTTTGTTATCGATATTCTTTCTGTCAGTTATCCATGAAATAGACCATTTGAGATTGATCTGTAACTGGCCAGGGTCCGTTGTTGTTCTTGAGTAGTTGCATGTGAGATATCTTTATTTCTGAAGGGAAGACAACTGATGGTGTGGAGTTGTTGATGATGCTCCTCGCTGGGCTAGCTGTAGATGGAAAATTGTTTTTTAATGATTGTATGTGGTATGGATCGGAAGGTAAACTGCAGATCCGCAAGTCTTGATTAGGTTGTGGAATGTTGATGCTGAAACGTACTGGAAGGAAGTAAATGTATTTTGGTTGGCGTAGTCGTCTTAGTCTTGCCCTTGGAGGAGTGATGGCATGGCATCTTGTTGGGGAGGTGAAGTTCTATCATCTTCGCTTTGGCCACAGAGTTTTATGCTGTGGAGATATAGAAACCTTGATATGGAAAAGTCATTGCAGTGCGGCACGTCAAGTTGTCGAATTCTGTGAAGATCCTTTATGCCACTTGGAGGTCTAGTTTAAATAACATAGGGGGTTATTCCAACTTTGGAGGAGGTGTTAATCCGTCCCAAAAGTGACGGAAAAGTGACGGATTTACCACCAGCCGTATTACGAGTCCATTATATCCTATGGAACTCGTAATACGGCTGGTGGTATATATGTTATTCAAATCAATACCACAGGGACAAAAAACTATAGGAATGAGCAATGGACTCACATTCCCTCTTATAAAAAGAGACTTGGACAGATTTCTATATTTTTGAGATTTGTGGAGGATTGTTTACCTTGTGATCAGGCTTACTTCCACCTCTAGTTTACATAAGTTTTATAGTGTATGTTACAGTTTTACCTTAAGCCTTTTGGAAATGTTTCTTTGATGCTGAATAATTGAGTAGGTGATTGGTGTTTCAGCAGTGTCAATCCAAGTGTTTCCCCTTCCATGTCTTCCTTTAGTCTATTGTCTTGTGTACCAGCCTATGGACACAAGACAAGCCTATGGGCTCCTTCCTTCCTTGGGAGTTCTGTCTTTCTAAGTCTTGCCTCCAGGCAGCCACACCTACTGTTTCCAATATGGGCAGAGTTGGGTTTGCGTCAGCACTTTGCTCATGATAGCTTTGCAGTTTGTAATTTTCCTGCTTCTGATTAGTTCACTTAACTGCCTGCTGTTGTGTCTTTCCACCCAGGTGCATTTCAGTCCTGTATTGTTCTTGTTGGTTGACTTGTATCCTTTCGCTGCTGATATTGCTTCCATTTTGGGAGCTACTTTTTTCTTTCGCTTTAAATAATCAATGGGAGTGGATATGTTTTCTTCCTTTCTCCCCCTCTGCTGACTCCTCCCCATCCCCTGCATTCCCTTACTTCCAGCTTGTATGCTGCTTTTCCTACCCCCGACTAAGTTTATTTAATTAAAACAAATAGTTCACCTGTTGTGGACTCCCTTTCTGGCTTAGTTGATTTTTTTCTTTATGCTTTTTGTTTAAAATAGCCCATCTGTGGTGCTCTTCCCCTTTGGTTTTGCTTCTTGGTGGCATTTACTAACCCCTATATCCCCCACTTGCTTTTTCCAGATCTGTTTCTGGCCCTTCCCATCACCTACATTTCTGTTTTACATTTATTGAATAATGTATTTATTTTTGCAGGGCCTGGCAACTGCAGTGTTCTGCTTAGCTAATTGTTTATCAAAGTGCACTTTCTCACCCACTGAGCTGAAATAGTAAATAAAAAAATGGCAGACACATCATGATGAGTGCATTATAGAGCATACGCATGGGTGTGTCCTGACCCAAGCATGAATCTTGACGCTATTATGGAAGGAATGTATTTTCTTTGATATGGCATTGTCAAGCATATATATTAGATCGAGATACCCAAGTAATTGCAACATGCTGTTGTCTTGTATGTAGCATTTCTGGGGAGCTTGTGGAATGCTTTTAAACACACACTACCAAAGCCTTCATCAGGTATGCTGCCAGAGTTGTCCAGACACAAAATTTGTTTTGTGTATGTATACATTAACAAGACATCAGACAGGATGTTGATATTTTCAGTGAAGAACTGTCTGGAAAAATCTAATCTATTAATGTCACTTCATTTAAGCTTTAACAAAACCTATCTGATATACATTTCTAGCTGCAGAACCCTTACCTTTAGAATATTAGCCAGGTGTCAGACTGTATCCAGAAATGTTTTGAACAGTACTTCTGCACTTCAGTGAGTGGCGTTGATCGGCTGAGCGTTGAGGGGATCCACACCGAATGTGAAGTGTGTGGTGCATTTACAGGCGCCACCCCAATGCGCTGGGATTGTTACTTTTCTTTCCATGACCGCCAGAGCAGATCTGGAGAGAGCTACCTCTGTCCACTTTTTGGACAACCTTTTTCAAAATGTTGTCAAGCTGTTTTCAAGACCAAGGCCCTCATTATGAGTCTGGCGGTCTTATACCACCACACTCGCGGTGGCGGTCGGACAGTCGTGGTGGTCCGACTGACACATTACGACCGTGGCGCCACCCTGGGGATTACGACTCCCCAGTCACCCAGCCTTTTCATGGCAGTTGGACCACCATGGAAAGGCTGGCGGAATGGGGATGTTGTGGGCGTGCCCTGCACTGCCCATGCAATTGGCATGGGGAGTGCGGGGCCCCCTTGGACAGCACGGTCATGCTTCCCACTGCCCGAATTGCGGGTGGTGGAAAGTGCAGCGGGTGCTGCTGCACCCCCTAAACCGCCACATTGCCGCCGGCTCCATTACGAGCCAGCGTCTATGTTGAGGCCCTGTTTCCCTCTGGGCTGGCGGGCAGAAATGCTGTTTCTGCCTGCTGGCCCAGTTGGAAACTTGTAATAGGGCTGGCAGATGACAGTACGAGTTTAGCGGGTGGCCTCTGCCACCGCCAAACTGATAATGAGGGCCTATGTCCCCCAAAAGGACAATGGAATTCAAACCCTGTGGCTCCTGTCACAGACCGATATCTGTGACAAACTCCCACTTGGTTTATCTTTGGTTCTTGGACCCAGACCATGACTTCAAGACGTGTGAGGACTGCCACACCAAGAACCCCAAAGCACTGAGAAAGCGCTTCCTAAATCTCCTGGTACTCTGACCCAGTCACCCCCATGATGTTCCAGCTCCTGATCACGGGAAAGGTCCTGGTCCTTTTGTGTAGTAGTTCCATTTACTCATCATTTGGTAAGTTCCAGAAGAAGTCTAAGATGCCCAAGAAGTTTAAATGCTCTTTGACTTCAATGCTCTGGTTCAGGTCATCGGACTAGACACAGTAACAACTTCACTCTAGGCCCTGATCCAACACAGAGCCTGCCTCTGGGTCCACTCTGCTCCTCCCCAAGTTTCCTGGATCTGAAGTGACCACCCGCTACCCCGACTCCAAGACTCTTACGAGGCCATGCACCTCAACTTTGAGTGGGCCGGAGTGCCTTGGCCCTATAGGTTTGGTGAGTGCCCCCACTGGATTTCCACCAGCTGGTCTGCCCTCTGCACCGTTCAGGCCCCCTGGATCAGGTCCTGAATCTGGAACTACACCTATTGTGGGACCATGACCTTCTGGGAGCTCGTTCCAGAGATAATGTTCCTGGCTTTGCCGAAGCCCTGCGGCGGCACTAGCCCCATAATCATGCTCCACTCCCAAACGTAGCCGGATTGACTCCGGCGCCAGCCAGAACGCGACCTTTCGAGTCAGATCCTGTTTTTTTCGACAGTCCAGGGGAGTAGTATGACAGAGGAGGATCTCAGGATTCTTATGGACATGCCAACACCCTTGATGAGGCTGAAGACAACCAGTACAAGGAACTGTTGGATGCCAGTGGTCTGGACACCTCCCCATATACACTGGCCTGGTCGAACCTCATTTGCTGTAATGGTGAGGATGTCGGCAGCAGTCCTGGATCTTACGCTGCCCTATATGGCCGTCAAGACAATCATCTTGACAGGTGTGCTTCAACCCAGGAGTCGCCCCCCAAGAACCTCACTTTCCTTTTAATGAAGTCCTCACTGATGTCCTGCATGGGCCTGGACCAAGCCCTGCTCAGGGGCATCTGTACACAATAGTTGCCCAGCACCATCAACCCACTTCAAGGGACCCAGCTTTCCTCACCCAGCACCTCACCCCGGAGAGTGTGGTTGTCCGCATCTCCACATCGAAGGTGAACCCTGGTGCGTACCCTAACACACCACTGGATAGGAAATTCAAGAAGCTAGACATTTTTGGCAAGAGTATGTTCTCTTTTGCCAGACTTGCACTTCTGTCAGTGAACACTGTGTGCCTTTTGGGTCAATATAACTACACATTTTGGGATTCTGTTGCCCAAGTGCTGCTTTATGGTCTCGGAGGATGCTCAAGCCATATGGAGAGACTCAACAAAGTTAACTATTTACTGCGGACTGGATATGACTGATTCGCTAGGCAGAGTGATGACATTGCTAGTGACAATCAAAAATCACACCTTGTTGAGGCCTACTGGCTTCTTGGGGGATGGCAAGGCATCCCTATTGGACATGCCCTTCAATGGCACCCACCTCTTCGCAAAAATGCAGATTCAGCACTGGGGTGCTTTAAGGACAAGCTGAATGGAGTAATGATTAACAGCCAGGTCCTTGGCCCTCTCCATGGCCCAATGCTCAACCCGATTTGGATATTCTGCTTATGCTGATGTGCTGCACATGTTGGTCGACTGTGTCAATATCTGCTCTAAAATGGAGGAAAGAATGTATCTGGTAATGGGTTTAATAGTAAGCTCTCACTGAAGGTTGTAGTTGTTATTTTTAAGGATGACTGTGTTCATGCCTTAATCATATCTCCCCAAAGAATCTCTAGAAGCAATACACTTGAACGCCAAAACAATGTGCTATGGGTATGGAAGTCAGTATCAAGCAAAATGTTGATAACATGGATTTTGGAATTGCTGTTTTATAAGTGATGATTGAAAGGTGAATTTCAATTGGAAATAAAGTGGGTTCTCAAGCAATTCAGGGGAGTCGTGTATGACTGTTACATTTAACAAGTGCAGCCACAGGCTGTAACGTAGGTCATTATGAGCATTGTAGTAATGTGATTAACATAGATAGGAACTATTTCTGAATATAATTTAGTAAATAATCATGTCAGGATAATCGATTCATATTTGTGTGTGTGTTTTTGCCACAAGGCGTACTGCAATTGAAAAACGTAGCCATTGTGATCCAAACTGAGTTTGCCTTTACCATTGCTCCTCCTGACATGAGTTTATTATCGTCACGTTTTCTTTTGGTTGACAGTATCACTTTTACTCAAGAGGATCGGATTTCTTTATCTTCTAAATTCTATAAAAATGTTTTGAGTCTTCAATTTACATCCATACAAATCGATTGTCTAATCTTTTAAGTCTTCCTTTTACGTTTATTAAAATCAATTTTCTAATTTGTATATGTTGTTTAACTGCTGCACTTACCATTCGTTGTGCTTACCTCTAAAAATGTTTTTTGCAGTCTGAAAAACATTATGAACTGCGTTTAAGAGGACTGAAATACAGCCTCGAACAGACCGAAACCAAAAACCAGAATATCCAGAATTACGTGCAGTTGCTGAAGACATCTTACGCAGCAATGTTTGGCTGAAGCCGTTTATAAAATGGATTTGATCACAGAGACTGTTTTTAATGAATTTATTTCTTTAGGTTTCTATATTTAAGCTAATAAAATAACTGAATATATCAGAAATGCAATACCTTCCTGTCCTGTTCTTCAAGAGTAAGTATAATAGTCGCTGAAAGTTAATGACGTTGGTGAGTTATGATGGGTACCTTGTTGTGAGTAATTACCTTTCTACCTAAAGTAGTATGAACATTTACTATATGCAAATGCTGTTGCATTAGCTAAAATACCTTTCTCCGTTACCTCTACATTGCTCATTCATCAGTCTTAAAAGAACAGAAGCTGAGTCAGCCTCTGTGGTTTGCCACCAGTGACCAAAGTGTATACAGCAGGATGTAGGTAACATAATTAAATTAACTTTAATAATCATCTGTGATAACCTATAGGGGACGCATTTATTTTGCATAATTCAGCATTCTAATATTTGCCACCTAAACTATTTACAACAGTCAGAAGAACATGATCTTTATTTTGAATTTTTATATGAAATGGTAATTTTCTTTATCATGTCCAGAATCCAATATTGAGGCTCAAACATTTTTATTTTCACTTGTATTTATTGTGCTTAAAATGAAGACCCATGCGCTTTTCTTTTTTCCTCTCATATTTTAATACCTAAGAAGTCACCATCAAATGACTCTCTATTGATTGTTGGTATAAAACACATGTAGCCTAAATAACGTTAACCTAGAGTGATTGAAGGTGCTAATAGAATACACTGCTTAGTTTTTTAGGTTGAGCGCTACCGTTCGGCCTGCAGTATACTAAAGTATACAATAGAGTGAGTTCCAGCGTTTTGATTTGTTAGTTGCAGTGTCCTTCAAAAATCCTTGCTTGCTAGTGGTCAGTTCTGCCTCTTTGTCCTGCCTTTTTTTTTAACTTTGGGAGCAGCACAAAGTACTGTGTAATTGCACTATGTCCTGTTTATCTCTTCTGTAAGGGACTTTTTGGGGGGCATTTGCCTGTTTCACCTCAACAGTGTGGGTCCTTGTTCAGTCCCTCCTCCCCACCAGCTCCCTCTGGAAACATAAACCAACAGCAGAGGGGGGTTTTCCAGGGCCAGCTCGCCCTCACTCTTTATTTTCAGTCTGTGTGGCAAGAAAAGTCCACTCAGTAATTTACAACGCTAGGTGCCCTAACTCGAGCAAACACAAGAGCATTACATTCCAAATGCTGGTCATTTTTTCCTGCTGATTCGGCACCCATCGCTGATCTCAGCTGCTCGTGTTCAGTTTCGGCTTCACCCTTTGTGCACGGCGCATCTTCCAGTTCAATTAATCTCCCTTTTCCATGACACCCCCACCCCACCCCCAGCTTTGTAAACTCCTAACTGGATTTTTCTTGCCACACAAATGAAAAAAAATGCAGCACAATTGCGCTATGTAAACCCCAGCGTGATCGCGCTGCTTTTTTTTTCTTTTCATTTCTGTGGCAAGAAAAGTCCAGTTAGGAGGTTACACCAGTAATAGCTCTAACTGGAGCAAATGTGAGACCCGTTGCTTTGAAAATGCTTGTTAACTCCTCTTTTTAAAATGCTCTGGATTACGTCTGATTCTCTCATCTTCACACGCTGCAGCAGCCCCTCCCCAACCTAGAACATCTATCAGACGACAACCTTGACCTGACACAGCATGTGCTGCGCCTCCTTGGACCCCTCCTTAGGGCATGACAAGGAGGAGCCACCAGGGGAGACACTGCTTCTGAACAACAGCGTTCATTCTCTCCTCCCAAGGACGATTAGTTGCTGCTATGCAGGAGTTCTCTCTTCGTTATCTCACTGAGTGGCGACACCTCCATTCACTCTGGCCGCGAGAAATATCTCTTCTACACTACCTTAACAAATCCAGAGATAAACGGGAAGGCAAGCCAGTGACTTACCTCTTCTTGCACTTTTTTCACTTAATGGAGAGGCTCTGTCACTGTAAGTGCCACCTGCAACATATTCCCCATGCCTTACAGGCAGAGGGTGGACAGTCTTTTCTTTACTTTTGTCAAACCAGGGTCCCACAGAAAGTATTTAGGAGTTGTTGGAAAAATCATATCTTTCATCATGGAATCCTTTCTCAAACAACATGCAAAATAATGCACCTTCTTACAATACAAGTGAAACTGAAAGAGACAGAGTTCTGTAGTTTAATGCTTAGGACGCAACAGTGAGTAATGTGCTCTCTTCTTGAACAGGTTTTATTCTGCACACGCACTGCTCACCCATTCTTTCTGTGGTCGATAAGTGGATCGTTGAGTTAATGACACCTGTGACAGTGCCATGAAATGCCGGAAAATGCTTTGGAATGCTTTTACAACTCAAATTGTACGCACCTTTCCTCTTTTTATTCCCTGTTGCTGGAATGCTCTGCTTTTGGGCTCTGTTACACTAGTGTCTGCAACTCATTTAATTCTTCCACACCGAATACATCATCGTCCTATTATCACATTTCCGACACACTGTGATGATTTTTTCCATTTGGTTGCCAATAGTGGGCTCAAGCACTATTTCTTGGGGGCTAAGGCTTATTCATGGCACAAGTCTTAAAGAAAATAGGTGGGGGGACTGGCCAAGTTAGACACTATGCAAGTGACATCACGGCACATGACACCATGGCGTGTGAAATCGCACCTGGAATCACAGGTAGTGGTATCACAACCCATGACCTGAGAGGAAATGACATCACAAGAAGTGAGATCTGGTCTTAAGACCTCACGCATATGCTTACCACAAGAAAGCAAAGCCATAGCTAGGGATCCCTTTGCCCTTCGTGGAGCAAATGTTTTCTTCAACTTGGGCCAAGTGTAAAGTGCAGAATAATTGTAAGTTTTCCTTTGGAAAGTGTGTATTTTAGTGTTATTGTGGTTCTTTTTTATTTCTTTTTTTAAGACAGGAAAAAAAAGAGTGCAGGAAATAAAAAGTGGGAAATGAAATTAGCGAAGAAGCTGTGTAATTGAGCTAAGATGTGCAGCACCTAGTGTCTGCGAGAGGCAAAATGCCTACAGCACCTGGTATTCCCATTAGTAGTTAGAAAAGGGCTTGGATCGTCAGTGTCTTCATTGGTTCGTGGTCTTGCTTTTCAAAATCTGCTTGCTTCCATTAGTGGAAGGCATGCATACGTCATGCCTTTTCTGGTGGTTAGCCCTCCTCGAGCGCAGCGACCAAGTACTGAAAACATGCGAGGCTTGCTGTTTTCCGTCTGGTTTGTGGACTACTTTTTATCTTTTTTCGCAGCGCGATCTCGCTTGGCAGAAGTCAAGCGCTTTGCATGACATCGACCCTGTTACAGAGGTAATTGCACTTTTGCCTGTTACGTAGATAATTGCACTTTTGCCATAGGTTTAATGTGGCAAGAAAAGTCCCGTTGGGAGTTTACAACTGCTAATAGCACTAACTCAGAGAAATGCGTGACCTATTGCATTGCAAATGCTTGTTTTAAATAGGTTTCAAAGCCAGTTATAAATTTGGATACGTCGATTTTTTTCACATCATTGAACCTCGCCGTACCTGTGACCAATGACTCGAGCGTGGCCTTCTCTCAAATACCAGCGAGTTCTGCATACAGGTGTAAATAATATGTCAGGCCTGAATAAAGATAAAATGTCTGAGGGAGAGGCTTGTATTTTTTCACAAACTGTACCAAAACCTAATCAGAAAATATTACAATAGATTTTTGGGATAGCTGTAAAATGGGCTGTTGCAAATATTTCCCGTGCTCAAGACCCTGAAATTATGAAATCTCTGGTCAATCAAATGAGGTGTCCCATTAATCGCAGGCCGACTAGCACATTTCATACAAAATCATAAAAAATAGTCGTAATCGGGCTCTTTACTGTCAATCTTTATACGGCAGCATCACCCGCAGCAGAGAAACCCCAAAGCACTTAAGACGCGTCAGCCAAGCATATATAATCAAGGCCTACTGTCCAGGTAACGCCTTTGCAATATTAACCGTAACAATAGCTACAGCGTTTACAGAGCTCCAGAAATTATTTTAATATTCCCATATTGGAGCCGCCGAAAACCACTCAAGCGCCAGCCCCTCTCTCCTGAGTTGTGTAGTCTGAAAGCCATCTTATTAGTGCGATGCTGATGGGGCAAACTTGTGGTCGTCTGTGATGTCTCTACGATCTATCTTCCTCCCCTCCACCTCAGTCTCATCCGCATCAGTAAACGACAATTCACCCAGGTATTATTTCAACGTCTCTAGTTCCGTTTGATGATTAAATCCTATAAACAAGAATGGAAACAGAAGAAACAACGAGCAAATGCAAGCACTCAACAGGCAAGACAGACGCCACGTTTACTCTTTCGGGAAGTTTGGGTTGGCGTGATGAGTTGTTTTCCTATTCACTTGGTTTGTACAATACTCGATCTGTCCAGCAGTGATCAGGAAATGAAGGTGCACATTCCATTGCTGCTGTTAGAAGGAAGTGGCTTTCAGGATAGCTCCTTCGCGCTATCGAACTGAAAGAACCCGTTCTCTTTAAATTGTGGAACAAAAGGGCCGCTGTTCCTCTATTTCGCGCGCGCTCAGCGCACTCACTGCACGTTGACACTCAGTCGAGTCAAAGGGTCCAGCTTGCTAAACTCTTTTGCTCTTTTAGTGTTCAAGACAATGTCATAATTGTACCTCGAAGTATATTGAAATGAAAAGTAGTAGATTTAACTGTTGTTATGTATCGTTAATAGTACTGTTGCAGCATTTTAGCTTGAACATGCTGGGACTTGGCTCTATGGGGTTTACTCACTTTCCAAAAGAAATCTGTAGTTCTTGATCAACCAAAGTGGGGAATGAATTTAAAATACATTTCTGGACAACACTCTCTGTAATTATTGGTGTGATATGGACTGCCGTTGTCATTTCTCTACCTTAAATCGGACTTATTATATTGTTTTATTCCTTCTATTAAAAAACACATAGTTACGCCATGGGAGGGGAATTTTGGAGCTAGAGAAACCTAAAGTGACGAGTGTTTATTTACTCAAAAGGGCGGGTATTCAAGCCAAAGTGAAATAGTTGTACCTTGCTGAGTGTCAGGAGCCACAACGAAATATACAAGATTTCTTCAAAATATCCAGCAAGTGCGCTGGAACATTGTGAACGTGTTGCAGGCAGATTGTTACATTGAATGAAAGCTCTGTTTTTTTTTCTCCAGAAGACCAGCTACGCGGAAACCTTTATTGCCACATTTTTGTGCAAATAAAAAGAGGTGAAGTTTGCGTTTGAGATGCTGCAGCTGCAAGAAACATTAGTTCAGTAAGCCAAAGGACCTTGGGTCGGAAATAAGTGCACTGGGCATTTATGCCTTCTTTTGCACTTATTGCATATATGATACATATTGCTCAGGTGCATATTTTGTGCTTTCCAAAGTAAAGGAATAAAAGAAGTTCATGGGAGACCCACTAACAGGTTTCTGTTGGCTTCACCCACCACCGAGGTCAACGTTTGGGAGGAAGCATGGGTAATTTCCGTGACCCCCACCATCCTTCCCTGGTTCTTCCTACCACTAGGGCGCATTAAATCTCCAGGAATTCACACCTGAGAGAAGGTCCCTGGCTTGTCCCTGCCCACCTCTAAAGGGATGCTGGATCTGACTGCAGTAAAAGACGAGCAGCAATTCAAGAATATATATATATATTTTTGTAATTTGGCCCCAGGGATCCCATAGTAAAGGCTAAGTAGTTAAAAAAAAAAAAAAAACCTCTAGAGTTCAGAAGTAGAAGGTCAAGGACCAACTGTTAGACCTGGCATTCTTGGCGTGGTTTCCGATAACGTTTTGCCTTCTGACCTCCTGTATGTGCTGACTTCTTTTTGCTGGCCTTAGTGCAATCTACTACTGCTAACCAGTGTTAAAGTGCTTGTGCCTTTTCCCACAAACATGATAGTATTTGCTCATCCCAAGTTGGCATTTTTAATATACTTATAAGTTCCTAGTTGAATGGGCTTGCATGTGCCCAGGAGCTGCAAATGACATGTTACTAGTGGGCCTGCCGGACTGGTTGTACCACCCACTTAAGTAGCCCTTTAAACATGTCTCATGTCTGCTACTGCAGAGTCTGTGAGTAATTTTAAACGGCCATGTGGAAGTCAACCTTCTGGCTACCCAAACCTTTCCTTTTAATACATTTAAGTCACCTCTAAGGTAGGCTCTAGACAGCCCAAAGGGCAGGGTACAGAGTATGTAAAAAGTTGGACATGTACGTTTAAGCTTAGTATGTCCTGGTAGTGAAAAACTCAAATTTTTTTCACTACTGTAAGGCTTCTCTCCCATAGGATAACATTGGGATTACCTTGTTACAACTTATACGTGTAATTCACAAACTGCAAAACATAGACTTTTTTGATTTGTTGTCTCTGGATTCACAATTTAAAATCCTAACATGGTAAATTTGGATTTTAAATTGCAATACTGAAAATGCCACTTTTATAAAGTTGTCATTTTCTTACTTTAGTCACTTGGTGACTACTGCCTGTCTCTGATCACATGTCTGGGGTGGGGTGACAGCTGGGCTTTGTGTATTCCTCCTAGACAGCCACACACAAAAGGAGCTTAGTTGTGAGTTGATGGGTTATCCTGGGCAGGATGGGAGGGAGAAGCTAGGCAAAGCCTCACATCTGAATAGGCTACTCTGCTCCCACACAAACGTCTGCATAAAGTCCTGTAGTGAGTCTGGGTGACAGGGCAGGAATAGCTGAGACTTCGTGCACTTTAAAGGCATGTCTTGGAAGTGTCTCCCACTTCAAAGGTGTAACTTGGTATATGTACTGGACCTCTCACACCACCACTTCAGTACACTTCTGGACCAGGGGATACGCTGCCAATAGAAGGACTGCTGTGTTGCTGAAGGCCTGCCACTCTGCTGGACTCCGGTGTGTTGGACTCCTGCTTTGCTGTGCTGACTTGTACCTGCTGTCCTCCTGCCTTGGAGTGGGAAGGACTGGACCCGAATCTCTCCAACCCAGAGCGACTCTATGGGATAGTTGGCCGTGGCCTCCTGATCTGAAGTCTAAGGGACATAACAGACTTCCCACCACCCTGCTCCTGGACACTGCTATCAGTATATCTGATAGAGACTCTATATAGCTACCGATTCCTTACCTTTAGAATTTCCAAGTGTCGGCTTGAAATCCAGAACTTCTGCTGAGCAAAACCCTTGCGCACGCTGTAGGGTGACGTCATTTGGATCTGCATGGTGGCGTCAGCGTCTTAGGAGCCGTCTGTGCTGTCACAGTCGCCTATAAAGGCACTACTGAGGCACGCATACGTCAGAACGTTTCCACAAACTTTCACGCCAGAAGCACAAAGTCATGGAAAGAACGAACAGTTTTGTCTGTGCGAAAAACTAGGTCCCTGAAAGGGACAATCCTTAATCCTAGTAAATAAGTTAGCAGAGCAGGGAAGCATGGGTGGGTGTAAGGAATTTGCAGCTAGATAGAATCTCTATAAGATAATGCTTTATCGAAGGTAAGTAACTTGTTCATCTGATAGAGACTTCTAGCTGCTCGTTCCTTACCTTCAGAATAGATACCCAAGCTATAACCTTCTGGCGGTAGGCTTCAGACAAATTCTTGTCAAAAGTCCGGCAGGACCCAATGGGCAACGTGCCCGTCTCTGCAGACCTGACTGTCCGGACTGGTAGACCTCTTGCTAAGGCAGTGTTAGCAGCTTTCCCTTTAGTGGAAGGAGCTCATAAGCCCTTAAGAGGCTGCTTTTTGGCCTGAGCATAGCAGATTTTTATGTAGAGAAATACCCAGCGCGAAATGATTAGTGTCTGCACTGCCTGACCTTTCTTTGCCCCCACATACCCCACAAAGAGTTGGTCATCCACCTGGAACTCTTTGTTTGTCATAGTAGAACGACAATGCTCTTTTTGGGTCCAATAAATGGAGTTGCTCCTCTTCCTTAGAGGGGTGTTGGGGAGCAAAGAAGGTGGACAGGGTGATGTTCTGACCCAGGTGAAATGGGGTCACCATCTTAGGGAGGAAAGAGGCACAAGTGTGAAGCCCTACTTTGTCCGAAAACATGGTGAGATATGGAGGGTTGGCTGGGAGAGGCTGCATCTCAATCACCCTCGTGGTAGATGTTATTGCCACTAAGAAGGCTGTCTTGATGGTGAGCAGCTGCAGGAGACAATTGTGCAAAGGCTCAAAGGGAGCACACGAGAAAAGTGAAAACGAGATTTAAGTCCCACTGAGGCATGATACAGAGCATGGAAGGAAACATATGTACAATATCTTTAAGGAATCTATTTATAGTAGGAGATCTGAATAAAGAATGCTGATTGGGCAGCCATAGAAAAGCTGATAAGACAGAAAGATATCCCTTTACAGTGCCTGAGGACGCCACTCAGTTCCAACCGACGCCACCCAGCTGCGTGCTCAGGGGTATTGCTCAGCAAAAGTTCAAAATTCCAAGTTGACATCTGGAAATTCTAAAGTTAAGCAATCTGCAGCTAGATAGAGTCTCTACCAGATAATGCGTTAACGAAGGTAAGTAACTTGTTTGTCCTGTCAAATGGTACTACCCCAGTCCTGGACCCTTGGAAGTGTGCCTAAGGTGCTTGCTTAAACGGAACCAACATATCCTTTTCTGTGGGAGCATATAAGACACATCACCTCTTGCGTGGATCAGAAGTGGTGCATCCAGAATGACATCACTGCTGTACCTCACATTTCGAAACCAGCACATCACGTTCGGAACCAATACTGTGGCGTCTCTCTCGGTTCAAGGTCCTTGCATTCTGATCAACGACAGCCTCCAAGACGAAACAAACTCCTTACACAGCCTTTTTGCTAATTGGAACAGTTGCATTGCCTCGCCTACCCAACGCATCCTTGACACATCAGGAACTCCCACCGCAGCCTCACCGCATTTTGGAACTGACGCATCACCGCATTTGCATGGAGAAAAGCAATTCATCCTCTCTGCTGCGTTGTTTGGACTTGACACATCGCTCCACAACCTGGATTTAAGGTACTTTGGTTCAGCAGCCCCAGCTGGGTCCCTGTAGCCGGTCCGAGCTCCATCGCTGTTGGCTTGAATTTTTTACTTTGTCCCAGTCCAGCGTGACCAGATGTCCCCGTTGGCGCTATTGGCATATAAGCGCTATTCCAGTTTATTTTTTAAAATTTCATACCGCTGATTAGATTTATATAATTTCGGTCTTGTGCTATTTATTAAATTATGTTTTATTTTTCTAACCTGGTGTGGGATACTTTTTGTATGGTGTTTTCGCTGTTTGACTGTTTGAAGTGTTGCACAAATGCTGTAAACTCCACAACCGGGGAGAGGTACCCACAGTCGCCAATAGGAACAGGGTCAGTGTATATCAAAGTAAGAGAAAATTCCTTATTGTGCACCTCTCTTATACTGGGATTAGGTTTTCCTCACTGAGGGCAAATAGAAAATCCACGAAGACATAAATTAATAAACTCAAATGCCACCTATTTAAAAAAACAAACTTTTATTAACTTTTATTGTTTATGAAGAATGATCTATTTTCATTTATTATATGTTAACCTTTTATATTGTTACATAAAATCCGTCATAGGTTTAAAAAGATTTCCACAAGTTTTTCATTATTCATACATATTTTCAGTTTCCAGGATTAAACAATAAACATAGTCTTTAAAAACAATTCTCATATAACAGCTGTTAGACCTGACATGCCTTAGGGTGGTCACCCCTAACTTTTTGCCTGCCTCCCTCCACTTTTTGGACCCTGTTTTGCTGGCTTTTAGACTCTGCGCACTTTACCACTGCTAACCAGTGCTAAAGTGCATATGCTCTCTTCCTTTTTAAACATGGTAACTCTGGATCATACCTGATTGGACTATTTAATCTACTTATAAGTCCCTAGTAATGTGCACTACATGTGCCTAGGGCCTGTAGATTAAATGCTACTAGTGGACCTGCAGCACTGGTTGTGCCACCCACTTAAGTAGCCCCCTTAACCTTGTCTCAGGATTGCCATTGCAAGGCCTGTGTGGGCAGTTTCACTGCCACCTCGACTTGGCATTTAAAAGTACTTGCCAAGCCTAGAACTCCTCTTTTTCTACATATAAGTCACCCTTAATGTGTGCCCTAGGTAACCCCTAGAGCAGGGTGCTGTGTAGGTAAAAGGCAGGACATGTACCTCTGTAGTTATATGTCCTGGTAGTGTAAAGCTCCTAAATTCGTTTTTACACTACTGTGAGGCCTGCTCCCTTCACAGGCTAACATTGGGGCTGCCCTCATACACTGTTGAAGTGGCAGCTGCTGATCTGAAAGGAGCAGGGAGGTCATATTTAGTATGGCCAGAATGGTAATACAAAATCCTGCTGACTGGTGAAGTCGGATTTAATATTACTATTCTAGAAATGCCACTTTTAGAAAGTGAGCATTTCTTTGCACTTAAATCTTTCTGTGCCTTACAATCCACATCTGGCTGGGCTTGGTTGACAGCTCCTTGTGCATTCACTCAGACACACCCCAAACCCAGGGTACTCAGCCTCACTTGCATACATCTGCATTTTGAATGGGTCTTCCTGGGCTGGGAGGGTGGAGGGCCTGCTCTCACACAAAGGACTGCCACACCCCCTTCTGGGACCCTGGCAGACAGGATTGAACTGAAAGGGGACCTGGTGCACTTCTTAGCCACTCTTTGAAGTCTCCCCCACTTCAAAGGAACATTTGGGTATAAAACAGGGCCTCTGCCCTACCTCATCAGACACTTGCTGGAGAAGAAACCTGAACCAGAAACTACATCCTGCCAAGAAGAACTGCCTGGTTGCTCAAAGGACTCA
Organism: Pleurodeles waltl; assembly: GCF_031143425.1. Lineage (NCBI taxonomy): Eukaryota > Metazoa > Chordata > Amphibia > Caudata > Salamandridae > Pleurodeles > Pleurodeles waltl. The sequence goes on from NC_090443.1 coordinate 680,062,799, forward strand.
CCTGTCTGCTTTCTACAAAGGACTGCTGCCTTGCTGTTGCCCTGCTGCCTTGCTGAACTCTTGTCTGGCTGTGAAAGTGCTCTCCAAGGGCTTGGATAGAGCTTTCCTCCTGTTCCCTGAAGTCTCAGGACCAAAAAGACTTCTCTTTTTCACTTGGATGCTCCGTGCGCCGAAAATTTCGACGCACAGCTTGTTCCGCGGCGAGAAAAATGCTGCACACCGACGCTGATCGACGCAACGCTCTTGGGCCGATCGAAAATCCGACGCACGGCTTCGCAAGGACCACGCCGCCCGACCTCTAGAGGAAAAATCGACGCGACGCCTGCCGTGAGATCGTAATTTCGACGCGCAGCCCCGCAGACCGACCTCGAGAGGAGAAATCGACGCGACGCCTGCCGTGAGATCGTAATTTCGACGCGCAGCCCCGCAGACCGACGCGCAGCCGGAGAACAAGCAGGAAAATCCACGCACAGACCCGGGACATCTGGTAATCCCCGCGATCCACAGAAAGAGACTGTCCGCGCGCCGGAAAACGACGCACGACTTCCCCGCGTGGAAAATAACGACGCAAGTCTGTGTGTGCTGAGGAGAAATCGACGCACACATCCTTTTTCCACGCACCTCTTCCTTTGTGGCCCTCTGAGGAGATTTTTCCACTCTAAACCAGGTACTTGTGCTTGAAAGAGACTTTGTTTATATTCTAAAGACTTAAGACACTTTATATCACTTCTCAGTGATATCTCTACAATTTCCCATTGCAACTTTATTCTTTTTGACCTACAATTATCCTGATAAATATTATATATTTTTCTAAACACTGTGTGGTGTATTTTTGTGGTGCTATATGGTGGTATTGTATGATTTATTGCACAAATACTTTACACATTGCCTTCTAAGTTAAGCCTGACTGCTCGTGCCAAGCTACCAGAGGGTGGGCACAGGATAATCTTGGATTGTGTGTGACTTACCCTGACTAGAGGGAGGGCTTTTGCTTGGACAGAGGGTAACCTGACTGCCAACCAAAAACCCCATTTCTAACATTGGTGATCAGCGGTGAGGATAGGACTTGTATTTGTGCAGTGACATACAGTAGCTAAGTATTTCACTACCTACCCACAGTTGAAGGTCAACTTGTTTTTTTATCTCTTTTTGCAAATCCGTTTTTTTTTCCTGACAATTTTCAAAAACTAAATCCTCACTCAACATGTCTCTGACTGGGTCTCAGACAGGGGACTTTGACCTAGTCCAGTTGGATACATATACGGTCAAACAACTAAGAGGATTCTGCAGGGCACTGAGGGTACCCACCCAAGGGGCCTCCAGAAAGGAGGACTTTCAAGTGGCGCTGAGGGCCTGGGCAGAAGCCCATTTAGAGGATGATGAGGAAGAGGAGCCAGGAAATGGCACCTCAGAGGAATTTTCACTATCTGTGGATGGTGTTACCACTGCAATTGTGCCCCCTTCCAGACCAGGGAGCAGTGTCTCTATGCAAAGCCTGACCGCAGAGGAAAGGAGAGAGGAAAGGGAGTTCCAATTGCAAATGGCAAAACTGAAAATTGAGGCTCAACAGGAGGAGAGAAGGGCAGAGAGAGAAGCCAAACAAGCTGAGGCTGAAAGAGCAGCCAAACAGATTGAAGCTGAAAGAACAGCCAAACAGATTCAAGCAGAAGCTGAAAGGGCAGCCAAACAAGCAGAAGCTGAAAGAGCAGCCAAACAGGTGGAAGCTGAAAGAGCTTTGGCTGAAAAGAAACTATTGCTGGCTCATGAACTGAGTCTCAAGGAGCTGGAGATCAAGGCGAGACAGTCTGAATCCAGCAATAATGGTGGCAGTATACAGACATGACCTGCTGGAGAAAAGAAGGTTTGTATACCCAAAAATGTGGTGCCCAGTTTTGTGGTGGGAGATGACATAGATAAATGGTTAGCTGCTTATGAAGTTGCACTAAGGGCTCATGAGGTTCCTGAAGGGCAATGGGGGGTAGCTATGTGGGGTTATGTGCCGCCATTGGGGAGGGACACACTTCTCACATTGGATCAACCTGATCAAAACACATACCCACTTCAGAAAGCCACTTTACTTGCCAAGTTTGGGCTGACCCCTGAGGGATACTGTCAGAGGTTCAGGGACAGCACCAAACAAAACACACAAACATGGGTAGATTTCTTTGACTTTTCCAGTAAGGCACTGAATGGATGGGTGCGGGGCAATAAAGTAAATGACTATAAAGGGTTATATGACTTGATTCTGAGAGAGCATATGCTTAATACTACTTTTACAGAGTTGCGCCAGCACTTGGTAGATAGTAAGCTGACTGATCCCAGGAATCTTGCTGAGGAGGCGGACCTCTGGGTTAGCACCAGAGTGTCCAAAAAGGTACCTGGGGGGCCCTCCCACAAAGGTGGTCAGGGTTCCCAACAGAAGAAAGAGGGGGGAGATAAACTTACAGATAAGGAACTCTCAAAAGGCCCCCAAAAGAATTCCCAGGGAGGGGGTGGCAACCATTCCTTCTCTAGATTTGGGAAGAAGCCAGGGACATTTGATAAGTCAGGGAAATCCAACCCCAAATGTATGGAGTGTTACCAGTATGGTCACTATAAAGGCGACCCCCAGTGCTCCAAAAGGGCACCGTCCACTACCGGACAGACACCTGGGATAACTAGTGTAGCGCTTGGAGGGGAGATGGACCCAGATAGCTTTGGGGAGCAAGTAGAGATTTCCCTAGTGTCCCTGGGAGAAAGAGAAATGGTGCCCAAAGCCCACATGCCCCGAAATACTTCCAAGTACAGGCAGTGGGTCACCATTAATGGGCAGAAGGTGGAGGCTCTGCGTGACACAGGAGCCAGTATGACTACTATCCAGAGTCAGCTGGTGTCCCCAGAGCAGATAGTCCCTAATACATTCCACCAGGTCATAGTCGCTGACAATCGTGAGAGTCACCTACCGGTGGCTCTGGTTCCCTTTGAGTGGGGGGGGGGGTCTCTGGTACTCTGAAAGTAGCTGTGAGTCCTGCCATGCCTGTAGATTGTCTGTTAGGCAATGATCTTGAGCACACTGCTTGGAAAGAAGTAGAGCTCAGATCTCACCTGGAGATGTTAGGGTTACCTGAGTGGGTCTGCATGACCACCAGGTCCATGGCTGCCCGGGAAGGGAGTCAAGGGCGTCTGGAGCCTGGAAAAATGGCCCAGACAGCCGCCCAAGAGGGGGGCCAGGGGCGCGGGAAACCCGCCTCTAATGTTCCCACAGTGGTAGACGAGGTCCCTGAGGAAGAGAAGGCCCCCGAGCCAACCGGGGAGGACATAGCTGCCCTGGGTAACCTACCTGAACTTGCTGGCTGGCAAGTAGAGGGGGGGCCAACCAGGGAAGCATTCTGCAAGGCGCAGAGAGAATGCCCTACCCTTGAGGGTCTGAGGAAGCAGGCGACAGACCACGCAGCAGGTGACGCCTCTGGCGCTCACCATATTTACTGGGAGAATGATCTCCTTTACAGTGAGCGTAGAATTCCAGGTCCTGGGCCACACCGTGTGCTGGTGGTCCCCCAGTGTTACCGGAAATTCCTACTAGGCCTGGCTCACGACATTCCCCTGGCAGGACACCTGGGCCAAGACAAGACCTTTGACAGGCTTAACACCCACTTTCATTGGCCCAGAATGAGGAAAGCCTCAGATAACTTCTGCAGAGCTTGCCCTACCTGCCAGGCTAGTAGTAAGGCAGGGAAACGGCTTAAAGCTCCCCTGATCCCACTCCCAGTCGTTGGCACCCCCTTTGAAAGGGTGGGCATCGACATTGTTGGTCCCTTGGACCCCAAAACTGCCCTGGGCAACAGGTTTATCCTGGTTTTGGTGGACCATGCCACCCGCTATCCAGAGGCAATCCCTCTGAGAACAGTGACTGCAAAGGTGGTGACCAGAGCCCTGATGGGAATATTTACCCGTGTGGGATTCCCTAAGGAGGTCGTGTCTGACAGGGGCACAAACTTCATGTCTGCATACATGAAGACCCTGTGGGATGAGTGTTGGGTGACCTACCGGTTTACCACCCCTTATCATCCTCAAACCAATGGGCTGGTTGAGAGATTCAACCAGACCCTGAAAGGCATGATTGGTGGCCTGACTGAGGCCATGAGGCGTAAGTGGGACGTCCTCTTACCCTGCCTGTTGTTTGCTTATAGAGAGGTGCCCCAGAAAGGGGTGGGGTTCAGCCCCTTTGAGCTTCTCTATGGTCACCCTGTCAGGGGACCCCTAAGCATCGTTAAGGAGGGCTGGGAGAGAGCTCCCCAGGCCCCTCCCCAGGATGTGGTCAGCTACATGCTGGCCCTCCGCAAACAAACCCAACGCTTCTGGAAGGAGGCCCAGAGTAACCTCGAGGCCAGTCAAGAGGTGATGAAGGAGTGGTACGACCAAAAGGCCACTCTAGTTGAGTTCTCACCTGGAGACAAAGTTTGGGTGATGGAGCCAGTAGAGCCCAGGGCTCTCCAGGACCGCTGGACTGGCCCCTTTGAGATCAAGGAGCGTAAAGGGGAGGCCACTTACCTAGTGGACCTCAAGACCCCTAGGCACCCCCTAAGGGTCCTCCATCACAACCGGCTCAAACCTCACTTTGAGAGGTCTGAGGTCAGTATGCTCCTAGTCACCGATGAGGGCATGGAAGAGGAGAGTGAACCTCTCCCCGACCTCCTCGCTGTCAAAGAAGGGGATGGGTCAGTAGGTGGTGTCATTCTCTCTGACTCCCTGACTCCAACACAGAGAGGGGACTGCTATGAGCTGCTAGAACAGTTCTCCCCCCTGTTCTCCCTTACACCTGGACTAACCCACCTCTGTGTGCATGACATTGACACAGGTGACAGTGCTCCTGTAAAGAACAAAATTTACAGGTTGTCAGATAAAGTGAAGGCCAGCATTAAGGAGGAGGTCTCCAAGATGTTGACTTTGGGGGTTATTGAGAAATCCAGTAGTCCCTGGGCCAGCCCTGTGGTATTGGTTCCCAAGGCTACTGCCCCAGGTGCGAAACCAGAACTCCGGTTCTGTGTGGACTACCGGGGTCTCAATTCAGTCACCCGGACTGATGCTCACCCCATCCCCCGAGCTGATGAGCTCGTTGACAGGCTAGGTGCTGCCAAGTTCCTGAGTACGTTCGATCTTACTTCCGGGTACTGGCAGATTGGCCTGACTGAGGGGGCTAAAGAAAGATCTGCTTTTTCCACCCCTGATGGCCATTACCAATTCCGGGTGATGCCATTTGGGCTGAAAAATGCCCCCGCTACCTTCCAACGGTTGGTTAACGGGGTCCTAGCTGGTAAAGATGCCTTCTGTGCACCTTACCTAGACGACATAGCTGTCTACAGTTCCAGCTGGGAGGAACACCTGCTCCACCTCAAGGAGGTGCTTCAGGCCCTGCAACAGGCAGGCCTGACTATCAAGGCTAGTAAGTGCCAGATTGGGCAGGGTTCCGTGGTGTACTTGGGACACCTCGTAGGTGGTGGAAGGGTGCAGCCGCTCCAGGCCAAGATTGAAACTATCAAGGCCTGGCTACCACCTAGAACACAGACTGAGGTGAGAGCCTTTTTGGGCCTCACTGGATGCTACCGCAGGTTCGTCAAGGGCTATGGTACCATTGTGTCCCCCTTGACTGAACTCACTTCCAAGAAACAACCTAGGTTGGTGAATTGGACAGAGGCCTGTCAGAAAGCCTTTGATTCTCTGAAGGAAGCCATGTACACGGCCCCCGTGCTCAAGGCCCCTGACTACTCCCAGGAATTTATTGTTCAGGCAGATGCTTCAGAACATGGCATAGGGGCTGTTTTAGCACAGCTGAATGAGGAGGGCTCAGACCTACCAGTAGTCTTTATTAGCAGAAGACTATTACCACGGGAACAAAGGTGGAGTGCTATTGAGAGAGAAGCATTTGCTGTGGTCTGGGCACTGAAGAAGCTAAGACCCTACCTGTTTGGGACTCACTTCCGGGTTCAGACAGACCACAGGCCCCTCAGATGGCTCATGCAGATGAGGGGTGAGAATCCAAAACTCTTGATGGTCCATTTCCCTACAGGGGATGGACTTTACGGTGGAGCATCGCCCAGGGGTTGACCACACCAATGCTGATGGTCTCTCCAGATACTTCCGCCTTAGCGATGAGAGCTCCCAGGAGGTCGGGTAGCTCTCCCCACTTTCAGCTGGGGGGACACATGTTAGACCTGACATGCCTTAGGGTGTTCACCCCTAACTTTTTGCCTGCTTCCCTCCACTTTTTGGACCCTGTTTTGCTGGCTTTTAGACTCTGCGCACTTTACCACTGCTAACCAGTGCTAAAGTGCATATGCTCTCTTCCTTTTTAAACATGGTAACTCTGGATCATATCTGATTGGACTATTTAATCTACTTATAAGTCCCTAGTAATGTGTACTACATGTGCCTAGGGCCTGTAGATTAAATGCTACTAGTGGACCTGCAGCACTGGTTGTGCCACCCACTTAAGTAGCCCCCTTAACCTTGTCTCAGGCTTGCCATTGCAAGGCCTGTGTGGGCAGTTTCACTGCCACCTCGACTTGGCATTTAAAAGTACTTGCCAAGCCTAGAACTCCCCTTTTTCTACATATGTCACCCTTAATTTGTGCCCTAGGTAACCCCTAAAGCAGGGTGCTGTGTAGGTAAAAGGCAGGACATGTACCTCTGTAGTTATATGTCCTGGTAGTGTAAAGCTCCTAAATCCGTTTTTACACTACTGTGAGGCCTGCTCCCTTCATAGGCTAACATTGGGGCTGCCCTCATACACTGTTGAAGTGGCAGCTGCTGATCTGAAAGGAGCAGGGAGGTCATATTTAGTATGGCCAGAATGGTAATACAAAATCCTGCTGACTGGTGAAGTCGGATTTAATATTACTATTCTAGAAATGCCACTTTTAGAAAGTGAGCATTTCTTTGCACTTAAATCTTTCTGTGCCTTACAATCCACGTCTGGCTGGGCTTGGTTGACAGCTCCTTGTGCATTCACTCAGACACACCCCAAACCCAGGGTACTCAGCCTCACTTGCATACATCTGCATTTTGAATGGGTCTTCCTGGGCTGGGAGGGTGGAGGGCCTTCTCTCACACAAAGGACTGCCACACCCCCTACTGGGTCCCTGGCAGACAGGATTGAACTGAAAGGGGACCTGGTGCACTTCTTAGCCACTCTTTGAAGTCTCCCCCACTTCTAAGGCACATTTGGGTATAAAACAGGGCCTCTGCCCTACCTCATCAGACACTTGCTGGAGAAGAAACCTGAACCAGAAACTACATCCTGCCAAGAAGAACTGCCTGGCTGCTCAAAGGACTCACCTGTCTGCTTTCTACAAAGGACTGCTGCCTTGCTGTTGCCCTGCTGCCTTGCTGAACTCTTGTCTGGCTGTGAAAGTGCTCTCCAAGGGCTTGGATAGAGCTTGCCTCCTGTTCCCTGAAGTCTCAGGACCAAAAAGACTTCTCTTTTTCACTTGGACACTCCGTGCGCCGAAAATTTCGACGCACAGCTTGTTCCGCGGCAAGAAAAACGCTGCACACAGACGCTGATCGACGCGATGCTCTTGGGACGATCGAAAATCCGACGCACGGCTTCGCAAGGACAACGCCGCCCGACCTCTAGAGGAGAAATCGACGTGACGCCTGCCGTGAGATCGTAATTTCGACGCGCAGCCCCGCAGACCGACCTCGAGAGGAGAAATCGACGCGACGCCTGCCGTGAGATCGTAATTTCGACGCGCAGCCCCGCAGACCAACGCGCAGCCGGAGAACAAGCAGGAAAATCCAGGCACAGACCCGGGACATCTGGTAATCCCCGCGATCCACAGAAAGAGACTGTCCGCGCGCCGGAAAACGACGCACGACTTCCCCGCGTGGAAAATAACGACGCAAGTCCGTGTGTGCTGAGGAGAAATCGACGCACACATCCTTTTTCCACGCACCTCTTCCTTTGTGGCCCTCTGAGGAGATTTTTCCACTCTAAACCAGGTACTTGTGCTTGAAAGAGACTTTGTTTATATTCTAAAGACTTAAGACACTTTATATCACTTCTCAGTGATATCTCTACAATTTCCCATTGCAACTTTATTATTTTTGACCTACAATTATCCTGATAAATATTATATATTTTTCTAAACACTGTGTGGTGTATTTTTGTGGTGTTATATGGTGGTATTGTATGATTTATTGCACAAATACTTTACACATTGCCTTCTAAGTTAAGCCTGACTGCTCGTGCCAAGCTACCAGAGGGTGGGCACAGGATAATCTTGGATTGTGTGCGACTTACCCTGACTAGAGTGAGGGCTTTTGCTTGGACAGAGGGTAACCTGACTGCCAACCAAAAACCCCATTTCTAACAACAGCACTTCAAATAAAAATTGAAAATGAAAAATAAACTGTTGATGGAGCTTTTCAGTAGTATTTAGGATGATTCACCCCACCTTCTTCAGGACACAGTCTTAATAAAACATGCACTGATTCTGAGAGGAAAAAAAATCTTCAGTATCTAATTTTCAACACAATGTAACACATTATTTAAAAGTGGCTAGGCTATGTCTTTGTGCATTTCATTACCTCAATGTTAAAACACCCCTATAGAATAGTTATATCAATGCTGCAATGCGCAATACCTCCATTTATATTTATACTTGCAGCGCTCATAACGTTCAATTAATTTCTTTGAGCATATAAAAAATCGAATTTACTACTATTTCAGTATTTCTTATGTTAAAAATCCTGAGCCTTCCTTGCTCCTATAAATTCCCAGTTTTGTAGGCTAAATCCCTTTATTACCAACCAAATCACTAATCTTATCTTGTGCCGTGATAGGTATTTTTTCTTTTTCACACTTCTAGGAAGTGAATTCTTCCTCAAGCACTCTGGATAAACATTCATACCGTTGAATATATATCTCCTTAGGAATCTATTTCTCTAAGTTAAGCCTGACTGCTCTGTGCCAAGGTCCTAGGAGGGTGAACAGAAGTTAATTTAGGGTTTGCTTATGCCTTACCCTGACAAGAACTGTGTTTGCTGCTTGACTAGGGCTCACACCCCAGTCACCCAAAAAACCAATTTCTCACACCCACATAAATCTATCTCAATCAAATTTATCAATTCTACTTGTCAACCCTGATTTGGAAACCCTGTCCTCCGTCACCACTGACATTTCAGTCTTGAATTTCGTCTTAATTTACAGACTTACCAATCAATCTTTAGTCAGACTTGCAGTGCTTCCTAAAGAAGGAGCAGTCAGTAAGCAGATCTTGGTCCTTCTCTGAGATCTAAATCTGTGTTTAGATAGTCACCCGCTCAGACTCCTAAATTGCCTGTCAGTCCTTAACATGAAATTGCTGAATCATGAATTCACTAACGTAGCAGGACATTTACTTGATCCAGTTTTCTTTGCATGTGTTCTGAGTACTGTAGAAAAGCACCTTACATTTGCAGGGTCAACCACTCAGTTGTACCTTTCAAAATAAAGACCCCGTATCGTCCATCTAGGCAGGGTCCCACGGTATTCCCCAAGAAACAAAATTGGAAACTCTTCAATCCAGATCTTATTGCATCAGTGTTAACCTCTTGTGCCTACACACTGACTCAAAGCAACTTGCTATTAGAACAATGCAGCTCTATTCTCACTGAAGTCCCAGATCATATTCTCCTGGTACAGGCACAGAAGCTTCCCCAAACTCATAGGAAAACTTTGGTTTCCCTATGAACTGAAAGACTGAAATTTTATCAAGAAGAGAGAAGATGGAACAGACCTAATGCCAACACTCATAATATTTTGCTATTTTCTTAGCCTTCCTTCACAAGCAAAATTCACTACTTGAATTAGAAACAATCCCTATTAAAGGAGCTCATTCAAATTGTTGCTGAATTACAAACTTTAAATATATCAAAGTCAGCCATGTCTACGGCCAAACTGTGTGAACACAACTTTCTTAAAGAGAGGAAGAAGATGGTTCTTTCAGTTCTTATTCAGCAAAATTGGAGAGTGTAAGGTACAAAATATTAAGTAGAAACAAATGTATCAAGTTATAAAGGAAATGAGAAGAAAGAGCTAGGGCACAAGCAGAATGAAAAAGGTTAGCACTATCCAACTGAAACACACTACTTCCCTATCTAAAAGAGGTGAATTTTAGACTATATTCAGTGCTTAATTTGAGCAAGTGGTTGCCAGAGATAGGGGGTGCACCAGCACATATTTTTGGGAGCCAGCACCTTTTTTTCCTGCATCAGGTAATTACAGCAAGCAAAGACACATGTGAAAGACGGAGGAAGAGAAAGAGAGAAAAGCTTCACTAAGGGAGAAAGTAAAGATGCAAGAGTGAGCTGAAAGGACAGGGAGTGGCTGTAAATGGATTAGAGAGGCCTGCAACAGCTTTAGGGTTACGCTGCTTCTGTATTCTGTTGTTGCACATTTAATTGCAGCAGCTGCGTGTTTCAGAGGAGAGCTTTGGGCACTGATGAGTTTTTATTTACAAATTAAGTACTATTATTAATAAGGAGAACCCAGCTTTAATGTACTTAAGAGAAACACCTGCCCATCAAGGAGCAGTCCAGAATGTACACAAGGTATATCAACACATTTTGCAGGCTTTGACCCAGCCAAACATATAGTCAAGGGGAACCCAGAGGTGCTTGCTCTCCAATGACCCAGGGACATTTCCGTTTTGTGCTCTGATACTGCAGGAAAAAAAGAGATTCAGCATTAAGACGAGTTCAGAATAGAAAAATAGAAATTGGTTTCTGGAGGAAATTGGGTTACTGGTTGAGCAGGCTGAAACTCTATTCAAACAGCAACCACAGTTCTTCTCAGGGTGAAGTTGCGCAAACCATAAATAAACCTGAGCTCATCCCTCAGGTAGCCTGGCACAGAGCAGTCAGGCGTAGCTCGGGAACAATGTGTAAAGTATTTGTTCAACATTTCAAACAGTAACACATTGTCAACACCACAAAAGGGCCTACCACCAGATTTAGAAAAATAGACTAATTTAATAGGTAAAACAAGACCAAAATGGCAAAAAAGCAATCTGTAGAACCAGAGATATGTAGATTTTAAAATGTCACTAAAAATAGCTGCACAAAGTGTCAACTGTGGACATCTGGTCACGCTGGACCGAGACACAGATACAAGTTCAGGCCAACTGAGATGGAGTGCAGGCCGGCTGCAGGGAGCCAGTTAGGCTTGCTGAATGCGAGTACCTTAAGTTGTAGTTGCCAAGCTTATGCGGTCCTGCTTAAGAGTATGCGTCTTCCAACCGAGACTATGTCGGTGTCCAGGTGTGCGGAGCTGCAATACGAGAACCTACGTCATCATTGAGGCTGACGTTGATGAGCAATTTATGATACAAGGGCCTGTGTTGGGAATGCTTTGCACAGGCAGTTGTTCCGATGTAGGCTGCAAGGCTGATGCAAAGTCCAAGGATCCAGAAATGTGGTGGCCCGCTTGGCAGTGTAGGACTTACAGATGGTAAAGTCGAGGTGTTGGGTTGAAGCTTGTTGGAGTCTTCTGACCTGAGGCTTTAGTCAGGAGGCCAGCCAACTAGCTATTGGAGTCCCAGGTTCAAGAGACTTTTATTTGAAGTCTCCCCTGCTTGAAAGGCACAACTTGGTGGTGCAAGGGGTCCAGTACTTATACCAACTCAGTAAAATTCTGGACCTGTTGTCACTCTGCCAGGAAGAAGGACTGTTGTGCTGCTTAAAGGACTGCTGCTCTGCTGGATCCCTGCCTTTCTGGAATCTTGTCATGCTGAGTTGTCCTGCTGCATTCGGTCCCCTGCCTGATTGAGAAAGACTGGAGCTGCATCATTTGACACCACTGTGACTCCAAGGGCATTCTGACTTGCCTCCTGTTTTCTGGGTCTCAGGGTCACAATAGACTTAGAACCCTCCTGTTCGAACACTTGGGCTCATCTGCTTGTAAGTCTGTGCTGTCAACTGGTGCCACCTCAGTCCTGGACCGTTGGAAGTGGACATATGGGTTTGCTTCTGTGGGACAGATGCAGCCTCTGCTGCAAAGCATAATCGATGCATTGCTGCTCTTTGAGCAAATTGGTACACTGCACTCGGATCCACCGCATTGCACTCAAAACAACTGATTGCTGCCACTGTGTGGAGAAGATCTAGGCATCGCCTGTACCACATGGAGAAACACAGCACATTACATGTGGAACCGCAGCACTTCGGAACCAATGCTTTGCTCATGGACCAAACACATCACTGAAGTTGCCCAGAGAAATTTGGCACACTGCCTCATATGTGTGGGAACCAACAACGCATCACGCTGTTGAGACTAAGATCAGGGTACTTTCACGCTGGGGCCTGCTTGGGTCCTGTATCTGGTCTGCACTCCATCGAGGGCAGCCTGAACTCTTGACGTTGTCCTGGTCCTGTGCAACCTTTTAACCCTTTGACAGCTATTCACTATACTTGCATTTAATCTTTAACATTTTATATCTCATCTTCTACTAGATGGATTTTTGTTATTTTGGTCTTGCTTTATGTATAAGGTCTTGATCTATTTTTCTAAACTGATATAGCCTTTCTGTGTTGTCTTCACTGTCTTACTGTAATTAAGTGTTGCCCAAATACTTTGCACATTGCCTCTTAAGTTAAGCCTGACTGCTCAGTGCCAAGCTACCAGATGGTGACCACAGGATAATTTATGGTGTGTTGTGAGTTACTCTGACTAGGATTGTGGTCCCTACTTGGACAGGGTGCATACCTCTGCCAACTAGAGACCCAATTTTTTACTTTCACCGTCTCACAAGACCTTTGCAGCTAACTGTCAGAATTTTTCTGTAACAAAATCACCTTTTATACAGCAACTACAACCCTTAACTAGACTCTGTCACCTTTGCAACTTAACTTCCCATTACAGCTAATGAACAAACCCTGACCATGTGGCCTGCCTGGACAACCATCGAAATCCCTGCTACCATGAAGTCTCCATCTAAACCTTGCACCTACCACACCTTCACCAAAGGTCTCCCATAGATCAGCGAAGCACTAACATCTCCATTGACTCAGCCACATTTCTAGGAAACCTGGAACCATGTCGGCATTATGTCTTTGAGAAATAAACTATCGAGGGTCCCTGATATGATAAGTGGCCCATCCAGGGAGAAATGCTTGCGTATAAGAAAAAGGAAAAATGGGCTACAACCAATGTAAAAAACAATCAAAAACAATAGAACTCAACCAAGCACAATACCATAAATTCAAAAAATTATATTTATTACCAATGTATGTACATCCAAACACAGACACAGATAGATAAATTTATGCAATAATATAAATATTTACACGGGAGAAAAAAGAACAGTTACTAATATAGAACAGGCTCGATGAATACATAAACATATACAGCAACATATTTGAAACACAAAAACAAAGTGCCACACAAGACAAGACAATGAAAATAGTGTGTACAACTCTAAATTTAATAAATATACCTAAATACAGAATAAATATGTACATTTATCTATCTGTGTCTGTGTTTGGATGTACATACATTGGTAATAAATATAATTTTTTGAATTTATGGTATTGTGCTTGGTTGAGTTCTATGGCATCATGTCCTTGCTCAAGAAATCGTCTTCTGACCCAACCACGCTTTTCAACTACATCCCCATTTCCCTCCTACAATACCTGACAAATGTCTTAGCAAAACTAATCAACCCATGACTCACCGAACAGCTCAGCAATTACCAGCTTCTTGACGCAGTCGAGATTCAGGCTCAACGACTGTACAGAAAGAGCACTCATTGCTGCCACAAACAACTTCTGCATGAGCCTTGACAGAGGAGACATGGCAGCCCTCCTTATCCTGGACCCCTCTGCAGCATTTGACATGGTCTCGTACCCAATCCTCGTTATGCACTGGCACAAGGTTTGCATCCAAGATCTGCTCCTTTTTAATGGTTAGAACACATGCACCTTACTCTTCAGAAGCCCGCAAGCTCATCTGCGGAGTGCCTCAAGGTTTATCACTCAGCCCCATAGACCCACTCTTCGGGCCATAAACTAAGTAATGTCATCCATGCATAAGACAACTTTTTTTTTTTTTTTTAAACAAACGTGAATATTGTCTTGTAAACTGTGTTATTTGAGTCACATCTCTAAAAAATGATTGGAGGTGAGGTGGGGAGAGGAGTGTACATGAAGGAAGGCTGAATTGCTTGCTTTGCTCACACAATGCAATTGGGGCAAGATATTATACGCCTGCTCTTTTCAAGCATCACCAGCCACAACTGAAAGCAATAAATGTATGGAACTGACAAAGGTCTCTTTTACTATTATCTCATTATTGGTATTTTTTCCTATCCAAATTATGCAAAATGTGCCAAGATGCTCTTCATAACTGGGATTGTTGATTGGGGAGGGAGCATGGCACAAATCCAGTGGTTTCACCACAGCTTTTGTTATAAAGACACACTAATTGCCATCAGAGAATTATTTGGATACTCCTTAATCTCAGACATAGAAGTATGTGCTCTAGGGATTCAAGGACCCGCAACTTGGGATGGTACCCTGGGGAACAGTGTAGAATTCAATTACATGATGACATCACCCATTATGAAGATATCTGACCAACTTCTGAAACTGTGTTGTAGGAAGTTGACAAAGGGATCAGAAATTAATATATTTACCCATTGTAAGTGTCAGAACCCAATTCAGGGGGCTGTAGGACAAGCAGGAGTTAATGGGCAACAGCTGTAGTTCGTGAAGCCTTTTACCCGATGTCCCAGATGGCCAGCTAGGGCTCTGAGCAACTGTGGTAAGTCACACTTCAGCACTTGACTTTCTGTGGTGAGTCTAGCAGTCCAAGGCCTCTCTTGGAGGAGGAGGTAGGTGTAAGGTCCCACCGGCTTACTACTCAGAATATATCCAGCAACACCAATAAATGATTGTTTTGGTAGATACATACTCATTTTTAAATACAAGCAATTATTTAACTGAACAAAGTACAATACAACACACTGCAAATAATATATGCAGCTTTCTCGAGGCAATCCAACTGGAATTACCTGGGCCAGCAAACCAGTTCCATTTCCCTGCTTAAGGCTGATGGTTATTTCCTATTCACATGTGATGACATCAAAGCTAGGCCTGCTAAGGTGCTCAAGTTCTGCATGGCTCTGTTGTAAAAATCCCAGTGTTCCTGCACTGGCATACATCAGTCAGGGAAAGTTCTCCAATGCCCGGTGGCTCTTACACACTCTCTCGGAGCAGCAGTTCAGACCCTCAGGGTGTATCCGAGCAGCCTTGATTGTGCCCAGATGACAGGAGGCTGCAGTCACAGCGGCTGTCATCCTCGGTGCTCCTCAGATGTGATAAGCCTCTCCTGGGGACAGGTCTCCTGACAGGGGAGTTAAAGTAGTTGCTCTTATTCTCCACAGGTAACGTCGTCTTCTCAGCTTCACTGCTCCTTCCTCCTGAAATGCAGATAGGGTTGCAACAGCACATACTGGAGCCCCCCCAGGTATATGGGGGCGCAGGCAGCATAAATACAGTGACAACCTCATCAGATAAATAAGCTGGTAATCCTTATTCTTCACCATGGCCTCCACCTGCCAAGGGTTCACAGACTTTGGCACGGAGGCTGGCAGCCTGAATGGTGCCCCGGTCCTGGCAGACCTGAATCTAAAAATCCGGTACTGGGTTCCATGCAACAGCATCCTCACTGGAACTATCTCGCTCCAAGCAATCTCATTCACCTTACAGGGCCCCTTTGTCTTGGGTTAGGCAGAAGCTGATGCTATAGGCTCCTAGCAAGTGTTCTTGATCCTCCTGGATGATATCCACTCACCCAACATGGGAGATTGGCAGAACCTTAGTTTTCAGTCCAGGTCACAACAAGCAGAACTCATGCTGAGCTTCTACACGCTGATGTACAGCTTCAGATTGACAATTTGGGAGTTTCAGACCCTCATTTTTAAAATCCATTTCTACACTTCTGATTGTGTCTTTCTTTGAAGTTCATGTTCTGAGGATTTCCCACTTTGAAGTACCCACTCTATAATTGTACTCTGTTTCTAGACAGCAGTCTATCACAGCAGGAAAGTCTCAAGGGAGTGACTAGAGGTTTGCACCTTGATGTCAGTCCCCGTGATATGTACATGAAAAGGTTACCTAAGGAACCCAGCTCTCTTATTTATGATTATCTTGTCAGCCCCATCTTCTTCCTCGGATGCACTCAGTACCCTTTCACCAGTGACCTTTTAGAGTCAAAGAGCCCCTACTGATGTGCACCAAAGAGTCTGACTGTCCCTTCCGCCAATCTGCGTTCCACCCAGCTCTCAGGCATGTATCAATAAATCCGTTTGGTGGATATTTCTACCTCTCCCTGCTCTTCTAGAAAGCCCTGGTTCTCCTAAAGTGGAGCCCAGTGTCTTCCATGTGTTGTCTATTGCACACACGCACACACACCTCTGTGCACACACATACACGTCCATAACCTTCAATGTACTGTACCCTCCATGGCAATCCATACAATCTAGTGAACCTCACTTAACACCGCACACTATCTCCTAGAGGACCAGCTCACAGGTCCACCAATATCCTAGTGTGTACATATAATGCAGTGCACTATTTCCTGATGCACTGTACCTTCTCAGAGATCGATATGTGTCATGTATCCCAACATGCACACAACCACGCACTCTGTGTTAGGATGCATTGTGTCTTTTCACAGACACATATGTATCCCAGTGTCTACATGCATTACCCGCTCCACTGATGCACAATAACTTTTCACAGGCATACATGTATCCCAGCACGCACATACAACCAATGCTAGCCAGCGGTGAGTTAAACACAGAGAATGGGAACTTTACCAGAGTGGGCCAGAGAGCGCCGCTCCTGAATCAAAGGCAAAAAGCCCTGGTCACTCTGCTGATCACTAAAAACATGATGTGCTACCATCATCATGTTCCGTGCTACTTAACTCCTGATGAAGGCAGTAGCTTGAGGGCAGAGATTTGGTCGTGGTCTAACAAGACAGCTGTCCATGAGACCGGCCTACGTTATAGTGCACACAGATGATCCATGTTCATTCATGACCAGAAACCATTACTGAGGATCCAGCTGGGGCACTCACCATGCGTCTCAACAGTGAGAAATTGAGTTATTAGTTGAGGGGGGTGAGTGCCTACCCCAAATAATTACCCCAAAGTTTGCCAGAGTGCACCACTAAAGTCAATAAATTAAACTGAGTTCAACCCCCCTGGTAGCTAGGGCACAGAGCAGGCAGGCATAACTTAGAGGCAAAGTGTAAAGTATGTATGCAGCAATAAAGCGGTAATAAAGCTAAAGAAGAAAGTAAGGAAAATCTCAAGCTGATTTAGTAAAATAGAGTATGTTTTAATAAATACAATAAC
Source organism: Pleurodeles waltl (assembly GCF_031143425.1). Lineage (NCBI taxonomy): Eukaryota > Metazoa > Chordata > Amphibia > Caudata > Salamandridae > Pleurodeles > Pleurodeles waltl. The sequence continues at coordinate 680,080,180 of NC_090443.1, forward strand.
ACCAAAACAAAACAAAATCCAATAAGTAAAATCAGATTTATGGATTTCTAAATAGTGCCAAAAAGTATTAAGTGCCAACAAAGGTCATCTAGTTACACATGACTGTGACAAGGTTAAGTTCGAAGGCTGACCGCAGTGGAGCATGGATCGGGCACAGGATTGAGGTGAGGTTTGTCCTAGTGAAATGTTTTAACTTCGATCTAAAGGGCAGATTTAAGAGCGCCTAGTGCCTCATTACACCACATTGGCATCATTTTTCTTTTGTACTAATGTGGCCCAACAAGGCCAAAATCTCTGCCCCAAATTCACAAAGTTGTGCCACTTTGGAGCCCTTTGTGCTACATTATGCCTGTGCCTGTGCCAGTCATAATGTTTGCAAAAAGGGGGGGTTGTCCCATTGGGGGTAGGTGGGGGGGGGGGTGAATGATTAAATGAAATCTAAGAGATTTCTTTGTGTCAGTTTTTCCGCACTGTTAACACATGCTAAGAGCAGGTGTATAAAGGAGGCACACCATTGTTTACAATTGGCCTCAATGGGCTTTCCAGGATTTGCGTTAACATTTTTTACGCTAATCCTACAAAGCCGCAAACTAGTGTAAAAAAAAAAAATTGACGCTAGTTCCCTAACTACCGCCACGGTGCGCCATATCTTAGATACCGAGTACACATGATGGCCTTAGGCGGACGCTAAGGGGTGCAAGAAAATCCTCAGCATGGTAGGGCAGCAGGCTGTGACTGAAGACATCTCCACATCATCGGATAGCCACTGAATGCTGTCTTGGTGAAGCTTTGAAGCTTAATGGCGGGAAAGCTCCCAGTGGGATAATTTTGAATTCCAGGCCTAGAGAAGGTCCCTCGCTGGCCAGATTTTTTAATGCCTTCTCCTGGTAAAGATTGCCACCTTTAGTTAGTTTTATGGAGTTTGGATTCTTCAGGTGGAGCAAGGTTGCAGCAGGATGTAGCCAAAGAGGACTCCACAATGCTGATTACCTTCTCTGTGAGGTCCTGCTGAATGGATTGACTGTTATGCAGAAGAACATAGCTGGATCAACCTGAATTTTCGGCCCAGCAGTAACGCACCTTTGTTGGGTTGGGTTGGCTTGGCTGGGTGGTCCTTGTCCCCCATTGATTCTCAGAGCCAAACAATTTCCAAGTTGCAAGTTTCAGGAAACTTGGGGCCAGTTTCAGAGTTTGGAGGATGGGGTTATTCTGTCACATGTCATATTACAGTTCCTCGATATCCAATGGAAATCCAAATACGGCAGACACGATATCTGTCACATTTGAGACGGAGTAACCTGTCTGCCAAACTCTAAATCAGACCCTTAACGAGGAGTGTACTTTGATACCAGCCAAGTATCCAGGGTATCCAGCACTTGGGGTCAAGACTCACTCCAACAGAGAAAAGCAGCAGGGTCCAGAACATGGCAGTTGGTGCTTGTCAGCTGGGAAGGCAGTAAATTACCTTTTGGAGCGTGTTGTCTCTCTGTAGCCCCAACAGGACGTCAGCCTTATGACCCTTGAAGTCCACTTCATTGTCCTGCATACATAACAGAAAGCAAGGCTTGTCTTTTAAGGCTCTTCTATGGGCTCAGTCCTCTTCTGTTGTTCCACAGATCTAGAAGTGATCTGAGGAGCGTACCATGGGTGCATTTTATTTTTATATCCAGTGCCTGCCTCTGAATTGGGGAAACTCTTGGCCGCTCCCTATCAATGTGGGTAAAAGTTTCTCACTGGTGACCCTTGTCACTTTTCCAGTACTTATTATGTGTTTTACAGTTACCCACCCTGCAGTTACCCTCTCTGCCCAAACCCAGCATGGCAGAACATTTCTTCCCTAGTGCAGAGCTCCTGTGCCCATCCTAGACTTGTGGCCAGGAAAATGGGCAACCCCTTGTCTGTGGTCACTCAAAGCCAGTTCTTGTGGCAGCTCCTCTCCCACTGGGCTTGGCGCCCAACTTGTTAGCTGGGCAAAGGAAGGGGGCAGGCCCAGGGGTTACCTATATAAGCCTCTGATGAAGCAGGCCCTTTAAAAATTGAGTTCAGGGGCACAGCCTGGCCAGTCATCCTGCCAGAGAAACAGAATGCCTTCCGACACCCAAGGTCTTTGTTTCTGCTATGGGAGCAACTTCACACCTCGCCAGAGCTATGCAACTCCGTGGCGAAAGTTTGAAGCTCATGCAAATGAGCTTTTACTGCTTTAGGCAGGCAACAGATAACTTTTCAAAAGTACCTGATTTAAAATATTTATTATTAATCTAGCTCTGTCAATGAATTGGGCTTGTAATACATATTTCAGATATTTGAAAAGTACAAACATGAACTCCGTAGCTGCTCTTTAAAGGGAGATAGCCAATAATAAATGTGATATTGTATCCCAGTGCCGTCTTATGGAACAGCTAACCCTGCTACAGAGAAACTAGCCTTTTGGGCCTTTTCAATGTGAGTACATGTTTATCATTACGCACTCAGCTTTATGGGCATGTAGGACCAACTTAGAGGTGACTTGTTAGTATTTAAAAAGATGGGTTTACCCTGTCAAAAGATGTTTTGGCAGGTCACATTTGCAAACCAGGCTATTGGTGACAGGCCTGCAGTTATGATTACATTGCCACTATTGGTGATGGCACAATGAGTGTTGCAGTCCACCTGTTACGTCTAACTTACAGGCCTTGGGGTACTGTGGACTCATGTACTAGAGACTTTTAGGTAACTTAATTATGCCAAACAAGGATCTCAATTTCATCTTGTTGAAAGGGGGTAGCCCTGGCCTTTACCTGTGGTTAGCAGAGGTAAAGTATGCAGACAAGATAAACATCTGAGGTCATACTACGTAAAGGATGGACATCTCCAACACCCTTGCTTATACAATCTTGTCTTCTTTTGTACAGCATTTGAAATAACAAGCATCTGCCTACTCAGTTGGAGACTTCACAGAGGGACAATTTGTGGGTGACGTGGTGAGGCAGCAGTGTGCACTGTTGTTTTTTTTTTTTTAACGATTGAGTGTTGTCACAGGATAGGCGTAGCGCTCATACAAATTACAATGCTGACAGGATTAATGTTTTGGAAAAGAAATGAGCCATCTTCAAGAAAATCATCATATATTTTTGAAGTTGGTAGAGATCCAGACCCAAAATTAATTGTCAATAAAATAAGGTTATACCCAAGGTAATTGACTGTTTCCAGACAATAGTATGTTGGCCTAGTTTGGTAGAAGAGGTTTTTGGTATATAAGCCATTGAAATGATTGCTTTTAAAAGGCACAGGAACCTTCTGCAAAAGTGAAGTCTAACATTCTAAGAGAAATCTTGCTGTTTCTGTAGAACCCTTGCTTCTGCTTAATGACCCTCTCCATAACCATATAATGTGACATGGTCCCAACTGTGAGCCGGGCTAGCCGTGCCTTCCAGGCCCCCTCCCCCCAACCTTATGAGTGATATCAGAGATGTTGTTATTTTCTTTTCATCACAGTACCAGTTTGAATCATGTTATGCCTTTGAAACCTTGTGTAACATGGCAACTCAGTCATTAACATAATGGCAATCTTTAAAGCAGATCTAGACCAATGCTTGTTGTCAAGATACCTTCTGAACACCTGGATCTCACCCAGGTAATTCAGGAAGCACATGTCAACTGTCGACAACTGCCAGTTCTTTAATTGATCCTCTTAATGGAAATGTGCAATTGCAATAATGACTAATGAGTTCCTCTGTTTTCCCCATATACTTCCTTGCTCCTGGTTCAGTCTGGCTATAAAAGCCATCATTTCAGACTAAATCCAGCTTCACCTTATTTAACTTGAAAGCAATGCTTGCTTGTCTCCAGTCTCTGGCATCCTTTCTTTTGCAATGACAGTCCTCTCTTCGCAGCGACATCTATACCTTCACAGAGACGGGCTTCAGCAGTGACTCGCTTCCTGGGTGCTGGCCTAGTATTTCCAATCTTCTCCGCAGTTATCACAGTACTTTTAAAAGGTGGGCAGCTTTCAATTTATCTCTCACGTCGCGCTTTCTTGTGCTGACAAAAACACGAGTGATCCCAAAAACGTTAACACAAGTTTTTCTGAATAACTTGGGATCTTTATCAGAACTGATTAATCAAACTTATCTAAAGCCAGCAATAATATTCGGATCTACCTCTTGATTGAAAAGACATTAGAGAAAAGTCGTATTTCTTGTAATAGCTGCGCCTTCCTGAATCTTGTGCTCATAGTTGGTTTTCAATCCGTGTTTTCTCAATCAGTATCTGATGTTGGTGTTCTAAATACTTTTGGTACAATTGGAACTATACGCTGATTGCCATTGCATATTTGCATATGAAACTTGAACTCTTGAGACTCTTAAACTACTTAAGAATTTGAAGTAGTTTTATTGTGATTAACCAAGTTATTTTCTCTGTGGAAATCCTTGTACATGATGATTCCAGGTCATGATAATTCCTGGGTAATTCTTCAGCCACATCGAGGAATGTTTCTAGTGTTAATTATTGTAATGTTGATTTAACGTTAGTTAATGCCAAAGATCTGTTATGTTTTTTTGTGTTTAATGTGTGATTCCAGCACAGGGAAATCCGAGTCCAGATCCTTGTATCTGAATAATCCTGATTGTCAGTATCCTGAATCCAGAACAAGATTTCAGATATCCTTGAGGCCAGCAATGCCTGGAGTAGAGAAATCAGAATACGGAGAAGTCCTGGTATTTCTCTCTTTCTCTCTCATCTCAAACACTCTTCCCCTTGGAAGCTCCCAGGGTTGCAGTGTGTCCTTCATTTCTGCCCTGTCAGTTCTCATTGGGATTCAGGGATTATCGTCATCCCATTGGAACCACCTGGAGTTCAGGTTAGTGGCTTGCAACATTATGGCTGCATGGAAGAATCCCTTTTCAGTCCAGATAGGTTAAAGGTGTATTGGAAGACGCCATAGACGTGCTCCAGGTGACCTGCAGTTTATGTTCTCCCACCTGTCATTGAAGAGTCTAGTGGTTCAAATTTCACCTGCAAACCAGACCCCTAATGTCTACCCTATGGTGCCCATGGGCAGGGAATCTAAGAAGCATGGTGCCTCAGGTTGAAATGTTTTCACCTTCATCAGTTTTGCTCTCCAAAGAGCTAATGCCACCTAATGTTTAGGCTGATATGTCCATGCCTCATGGGAACTGCTGAAATTTACAATGGTCAGCCTGCCAAAACGTATGAAGAAGCCATATGAACAGGTAAGTGATGCAAAGATGCATCCAAATGGATCCTAAAGTATTGTTTGGCTCCTTGAACACCATTGATTGGCCTGTAGGTATGGCGGTCAGACAGGATTGGCATGCTTGGATGTGTTTCACCAGATTTTTCAGATATGCCCAGGCTATAATATTGGACATTTTATGGTGACTTACTAATCAGGGAAAATACTGACTCTTTCTTGGAAGATTTCAAGTATTGCAGATCTTCGACTTGTGCCCTGAACTTGACTGAAACTGCATGGGAGTTTCACTAACAGTATCAGAAGTTTCATGGATAATGTAGTGTAGTCCCAACACCGGCAGCCATAGCAGCCCTTTCGGGGGTACTGTGGATCTAGCAGACATAACTAGCAGCAGATCCAGTTGCCACAGTTTTCTGAAGTCTCTTCCACCTTCAAACTCCTCTGACTTCTTCCCCCACAACATCACATTTAGTTGGGGGAATAGGATCTCCATTTTGTCTCAGCAGTTGTGGGTGGTCATGTCAGAACTCTGGGTTATCCAAAATATTCCCCAGGGGCTATACTCTTTCCTTCTTATCCCCTCTAACAGGCTACTCCCTTTTCTTCATATTTGCTGACATATGGCTTGATCCTAGAGACAGAAGTCCTGATCTTGCTGGAAAATGGAACCATGGAAGTGGTGCTTCCATAAGGGAGGGACACTTTTTTTTCCCCCTTAACTTCATGGTCCCTAAAAAGGCCAGAGGCCCTGGATCTCTGCTTCCTGAACCTATCTATTCAGAGGGAAAAGTTCAAGATGCTGTCCCTGAGCTAGGTGGCCTTCACAATAACTATTTTCTTCTTCTAGTTCTGTCCACCCTCAGGCGTTACTTAAGGTTCATAGTGGGGCTTCTATAATTTCAAGTTATGGCCACTCTATGTGGGCTGATGACAGCCCCACATATCTTCGTGAAGTTGTTGTTGGTCTTGGCACCTTAGCTTTAGAGGTTGATACTCAATATTTTCACATACTTGAATAACTGGCTGATGAGTCACAGTCCCCGATTCGGGCACAGAAACATCTCCAGCAGACCATAGCTCTTCTCCATGACGTGGGTTTAACCATCAATGCCCATAAGTCTCACCTCAACCTGGGCTCAGATGCACCCTACCAACATTCTGATGGACATCTATTCAGTCCTGTAGAGGCTCAGGTTACAGTGGTCACAGATGCCTCCTTGCTGGGCTGAAGTGGTCATCTGGATGACAGTACTCCACAGAATCTACAGTCTGTGTCAGAGCAGCATCTGAACATAAATGCGCTTGATCTGTGAACAAACCATCTATTCTTCAAGGTTTTTCTCCCTTCCATCTAAATTCTTTCAGACACTCCAACATCTGTCTATTTTATCAACCAAAAATTCATTGAGAGGGTCTTTGACTATGTTAGGAAGCAGTTCACCTGCGGAAGTGGGCACAGCAAAAAGGAGTCTTCTGGGTAGTGTCCCACCTAACAGGCTCTCTCAATGTGAAGGTGGATGTTCTCTGCTACCTTTCTCTAGAGCAGAGGTCTTCAATCTGGGGGTCGCGTGGAGACATGGGCAGGGGGTCGAGCATTCCCCCAGCCTCACTTCTCCCAACATTAAAATGCCTCAGCTGAACTTTGATTTACTGAGTTTCCTGTGCTGGGAAATAAAGCCACAGACAGCTAAAAACGCTTTCATACCAGGGTGCCTGCTTCCTGAATGAAATGCAAATGTAGCTAGGAGTTGCTCTGCAACTGTAAAGGATGCTTGGGAGCTGGTTCTTGGCTTTAAATGATCCAGTCACTCAAAGCGTTATTATGACAAACATGTATTCTTTATGAGTAGTAGTGCAGAGTTAACAACTGTACTGTGAAGTGTGCGATTTTAATTGTAATGTTATTTACATAGCGTTTACTTCACCTGGAGGTGTTGAAGGGACAGCATTTAATTTGGCATTACATATGCTCTGATATTACTTAAATCTACATTGTGAAAGCATCCTTTTATCTTATACCTTTTTGTAGTGGCCTATCTTACACTGTGTGTAATGCAAGTATAAAATAATGCCCCACATATTCACCTGCTTTCTGTCACAGACTGTGACCTCGTGGCACTAAAAATACACAAGTCACTATTCTCTACTGCACCAACCAAGATTTAATTATTTTGCTTTTCCTTTACACACAGACCTCTTCAGTGCACTAACTAATAGAGGTTTCAGAATGCACTACAGTGGATTGCCCACTGAGAAACAACTTTCTTTTATTTATTTTTCATTTAAGCTGCTGTTATTTTATATGTAGCTATCTGATGGTGAAAGACTTACAAAAAAAAAAAAAAACTTACAGAATATTTTGGGGATTATTTATGAGAGGCTTGCACAGCCAGAGCATCACTAATTTGACGCTCCGGCAGCACAAGCCTCTCATTCATATCTATTAGGCGACGCACAGCCACCCTGCATGGCCTCATAGATATGGAGTAAGGTAAAGCACGAAAGCCACTGTGTTGCCTTACATTGCGGAAAGGAGGCATTCCAGGGGCGTTGTGGAGGGTGTTCCCACGCAACACCCATGGATTTTGATGCTGCCCTAGATTTACAAAATCACGTAAACTGGAGCAGTGCCAAAATCGTATGCCTCCCCAGAGTAGGCGTAATGAGGAAAAATGTTTTAATTTCTCCTTGTTTTTCCTCTTTCCATGTGTGTTGCTATCTGCCTCACATATAGAACAAGGAAAATGCCTCTTGGGATTGTTTTTGTGCAGGAAGGTGCCCCTTCCTACACAAAACAATCCTGCCTTCATTGACGCTAGGCAGCAATTTGTGCACCAGCACAGGGGTAAAGAACAGGAAGGCACTGTATTTCATAAATACAGTCCATTCCTGCCCTTTTATATTGCCTTAGGGCAGTGTAGCAAGAAGACTTGCACCACTACCCTACACCAATCCCTCATATATTCGAACCTTAGTTTTCAGCCACATCTTTGACCGCGCCCCCACACTACTGAACTTTAGTTTGCTAAACACTATTTAATATTATTTCCTCACAGTAAAAATGATTTGCTGTGGAAATTGGAAATGTTTATGATTGTCAATGAGGAGTACCAGGTTCTAGAAATATTTGTCAGAGGCGGTCCTTACACCTTAAAACATTTTGAGAGGGGGTCCCAGCATCAAAAAGTTTGAATACCTCTGCTCTAGAGGGACCAATAGTGGGAACTACAACCCAAAGTGACACAGGTGATAGTTCCCAAATTGAGGTTCTCATTTGCTGATCTCTGTGCCATGTCCCCGAAAAGTGTCTCCAGTTTTGTTGCATAGGCTTTCCTCTGCATGGTTCTCTAAGGAATGCATTCAGGTTCAGTGGTCTCTGTACACAAAACTGCTGATCACACTTCTGTTTACGTTACTGCAGAAGGTGGTGGAGGATCGACCACAATTAATTCTGATCCTTCCAGACTTGGCAAGGAAAATTTGGCATGCCCAACTATTTGAATTCAACATTTGACTGCTGTTTCCTCTCCCTTACATAGTGGAATTGCTCTCAAGCAGGATGGTTAGAACCTCAACCCCAATTCTTAAACGCTTACACTGCATGCATGGAGATTGTGCGGGGCAAGATAGGGCCTCTGCCTTTTTGTTGAGGTTGTTGACAACATCTTGGCTGACAGGATGATTGCTACTGAATCCTTCTACACAGGTAACTGGACAAAGTTGTCATTTGTGTGAGTTGGAAGGCATCAATCCCTTTAAATCTTGAACAAAGGTTACACCCAATGTCATCCTGTTGGCCACTATCTTCACCATTGGTTAGAAACAGCGAGCCCCAGACCCTTCCAGTACGAGTCTTTGGTGGATCCTGTTTGCAATAGAACGGCATACCTCCATGATGCACTCACACCACAACTGGCTCTCATGGTAGCAATACCGCCATCACCTTAGCGGACTCCATCTTAGACCATTGTAATGTGCCACTGTTATGCTAATGTTTCCATCCCCACTCATATGTTAGGACTATCCTTAATGTCCTTTATAGTCCCAGAGAAGATCCCTTACCTGGAATGCTTAGAGATACTACGAAGAGACAAGCAGGTTAATCATTATGGTCATTGGATTGTATAGTGCTATATTTCAGATATAAAGATGGCAAATTAAATATGTATGGAATGGTCCAAACATTCTGTGTATGCTTCCTGGAAAATTTAAATAAAGTTCCTTTAAATCTTGCCTTTCTGATGTCTTGCAATTTGTGTTGTACCCTGCTCAACATAGTATGGTAGTAACTACAGTTAAGGGCTATCTATCATCCCTATCTGCTTTCACGTGTCTACCTGATGTACCTTCCTTCTTTAAATCATAACTAGAGAATGGATGGATGACAAATTTTATTGCATAATTACTTAAAATCATTGCAATTTACACACATTTACATTCACACTGCATTAAAATACAGCAGTTAAAATGCAAATTAAAAGTGAGGAAACAAGCCAGTGCATCTTGTGCCTGTGCAATTTATGTCATTTATATTCGGCTCACCCGCTATAATATAAAACGAGCGGTCTGCCTAAGAAACCAACACATGCGTTCCCAATGCGCATGGGCCTCTCTAATGGGGTGCCAATGATTTATGCCTACGATATGCCCAGACATTTTATGGATTGCCGAGCTGACTCTTGTCAGATCAGATAAAGGCCTAGATTTGTACTTGTTTTGCTCTGAATTAGCATCATTTTATTTGTCGCTAATTCAGCGCAAACTTAACTCCTTTTTTCTATTTTGACGCTAGACCACTCTAGCCTCAAAATAACGTAATTTTTCTGATGTGTGAAACCACCTTGCGTCAATGAGATGCAAGGAATGACTTTAAGCCCCTAGCGCCATATTTATCCAGTTGGGTAAAAATGAGGCATGGGTGGGAGGTGGACCCAAAAAATGATGTTTACTCCCATTTGTGTGAAATTTTTATGCCTTGGTCAGACCAAGTATTAAAATGAGACCCACGCATCACTATTTAAGGAAACACAGAGAAGCAACATTCCCAATCCACAGGACAAGATGGAAATGTTACTGCTCCAGCTTGGGAGACAAAGGCAACGCAGAAGGCAGGAGAGGATATTCAGAAACAAGACAACCCTCCTTGGCCTCAGGGAACAAGACATTAAAAGTACATACAGACTCAACCGGCAAGCCATACTACACCTGCTCCACCACATTGAGCCACAGATCACAGCCAGCCGGCAGACCCCACATAATATACCACAAGTAATATAAAGCTGCTAGTTGTCCTGCACATGCTGGCAAGTGGCTCATTTCAAACAACGAGTGCCCTGATTGCTGGTGTGTCACACCCGTCATTCTCGGTGCTCCTGCCAAAGGTATTAGATGCAATTATCTCTCTGACACCCCGCTACATCAGCTTCCCCAATACCAAGCAAATGCAGCAGGAGATAAAACAGGGGTTCTACGAATTTGATGGCTTTCCGCATGTGCTTGGTGCAATTGACTTCACCTATGTCGACTTGTTCCACCTTCAGCAACAGAGCATTTATACCGAAATCGCGAACACACGCATTCCATAAATGTGCAGGCCGTAGTGGACCGCCGGGGACTATTCCCAAACATTTTGGCCAAGTAATCCTGGGAGTGTCAATGACGCCTACATATTCAGGCACAGCAGGAACACTTCCATGACTTCCCCGCCCCCCTCCCTCCTCCTCGGAGCTCTTCCCACTCCTGACTCCTGCTGCCCCCGCCCCCTGCACTCCCATTGGAGGTTTTCCTCCCTCCTCCCAGCTGCCACTTCCTCCTACCTCTCCTCTTATGCCGGCCGCAGCGCGGACGTGCCGCTGTCGCACCGAAGGCACGCCGAAGGCAAGCCCGTCTGCGCCGGTCCGCGCCAAGACCGCCCCCAGCCCCAGACCCCCTGGCCAACACGCCTCCTGTGCCACCAAACACCTTTACACTGCCAACTAACTCCACGCCCTTAATCCAGGACGCTCCTCCATCTGCTTCCAGTCCACACTGATGCGCACCAAAGGACCCTTCTGCAAAGCCTGCAATTTCACCTGCAACCTAACCTCCAAACTCCAAATCAAAACAGACAACTGCCTAAGATGCATCCTACTTAACACCCGCTCCGTCCACAAACGTGCAATTGAACTCTGGGACCTCCTGACCACATACTCGCCCAACGTCGCATTCCTCACCGAAACCTGGATGAATTCGGCCTCAGAACCAGACGTAGCCATAGCCATACCAGAAAACTACAAGACCACCAGAAGAGACCGAATCAACAGACCAGGAGGAGGAATCGCCATAGTCCACAAAAACACCATAAGAGTCTCCAACAACTCCCACAACACCATCAACTCCACCGAGCACCTCCACTTCAAAATCCACATCAACGCCAACAACACACTCAGAGGAACACTGGTCTACATACCCCCTGGACCCAGACCGCAGTTCTGTGATGACATCACCAATGCCATCAGCTCCCAAGCCCTCGCCTCAACAGACTACATCCTCCTTGGTGACCTAAACTTCCACCTAGAAAATAACAACGATATCAACACCACCAACCTAATCGACAACCTCGCCAACTTCGGCCTCAAGCAACTCGTCACTACACCCACCCACTCCGCAGGCCACACACTCGACCCCATCTTCTCAGCCAGCAACCACGTCTCTTTCAGCCACACCACTGAACTCAGTTGGACAGACCACCGCTGCATCCACTTCTCCTACCAAAAAGCAGTCACTCACCACCACCGCACACAACCCCCCGACGCAACTGGAGCAAAATATCAACGGATCAACTAATCTTCACTCTCACCCGGGCTCCACTCCCCGGCACCCCACACCCCAACATAGCCAACACCAACCTGCATCGCTGGATAGAAGATTGCGCCAACACCCTCGCACCACTCAAAAAAAAACCAAACACCTCCCACAGAATCCAGGTCAGCTGGTTCACCCCAGAACTACAGGAATCCAAACGGCTATGTTCCAGAATGGAAAAAACCTGGCACCTTGACCCTACCAACTCCAACCAAATTGCTTTCAAGGATGCTCTACGCAAACATCACCAACTGATCCGCACCACCAAAAGGACCCACTTCAAAAACCGCATCAACACCAACGCTCACAACAGTAAAGAGCTCTTCGGCATCGTCAATGAGCTCTCCACCCCCAGGACCAGCTCCAATGAACCCCTGCCATCACAGGAGTTCTGCAACTCACTGGCAACCCACTTCCGTCGAAAGATAGAAGAAATCCACAATAGCTTCAAACCCACCAGCTGACTACAAACACCCAAGAACCCAACGCTCCAAGCAACACCCACCTCATCCACGCCTGGACCCCCGTCAACATAGAGGACACCGCCACCACCATGGCCTCCATCCACTCCGGATCACCATCGGACCCCTGCCCACACCATATCTTCAATAAGGCAAACATCATCATCGCCCCCCACCTCTGCAAAACCATCAACAGCTCCTTCGAGTGAGCCACCTTCCCAGAAAAATGGAAGCACGCAGAAATCAACGCCCTGCTAAAGAAAGCAAAGGCAGACCCAAACGACCCCAAGAACTACCAGCCGATCTCCCTCCTCCCCTTCCCAGCCAAGGTCATCGAAAAAATTGTAAACAGCCAACTATTCCGGTTCCTTGAAGACAGCAAGGTACTCGACACCTCCCAATCCGGATTCCGCAGAAACCACAGCTCTGAGACTGCACTCATTGCTGCCACAGACGACATTAGGACCATGTTCGATGAAGGAGAAACAGCAGCACTCATCCTCCTGGACCTCTCCGCAGCTTTCGACACGGTATGTCATCACACTCTCCGCACATGCCTACACAACGCTGGAATCCGTGACAAGGCACTCGACTGGATCTCATCATTTCTCTCAGGCAGAACCCAGAGAGTCCGCCTCCCACCGTTCCTGTCAGAAGCTTCCAGAATCATCTGTGGCGTTCCCCAAGGATCTTCGCTCAGCCCCACGCTCTTCAACATTTGCATGGCCCCCCTCGCCAACATCGCACAAACCCACCACATCAACATAGTTTCCTATGCAGACGACACTCAGCTCATCCTCTCCCTCACAAAAGACCCTACAACTGCAAAGAACAACCTCCACAACGGACTTCACGCCATCGCCAGCTGGATGGACTCAAGCCACCTCAAGTTAAACACAGACAAGACAGAAATCCTCATCTTTGGCACCAACCCCTCAACTTGGAATGACTCCTGGTGGCCCACCTCCCTAGGAACTGCGCCCTCACCCACCACCCACACACGCAACCTAGGCTTCATTTTGGACTCCACACTCAGCATGACTCAGCAGGTCAATGCCATCTCCTCTTCCTGCTACAACACTCTCCACATGCTCCGCAAAATCTTCAAGTGGATTCCCGTTGAAACCAGGAAAACTGTCACCCACGCCCTGGTCAGCAGCCGATTGGACTACGGAAACGCCCTATATGCAGGAATAACAACCAAACTCCTAACAAAACTGCAAAGAATCCAGAACGCATCCGCCCGCCTCATTCTGGACATCCCATGCCGTGACCACATTTCCCCCCACCTCAGAGACCTTCACTGGCTACCAGTGTCAAAGAGGATCACCTTCAAACTCCTCATCCACGCACACAAGGCCCTCCACAACACAGGCCCAGCCTACCTCAACGACAGACTCACCTTCCACACCCCCACCCGCAATCTTCGCTCCGCCAGCCTCGCCCTCGTCTCTATCCCCCGCATCCGCCGCACCACCGCCGGAGGAAGATCCTTCTCTCACCTAGCCACCAAGACCTGGAACTCTCTACCGCTCCACCTTCGCCAGACCCAAGACCTCTTGACATTCAGGAAATGCCTCAAGACATGGCTCTACGACCAGTAGCTCCCCCCCCAGCGCCTTGAGACCCTAATGGGTGATTAGTGTGCTCTATAAATCCTTGATTGACTGATTGATTGATTGATGATGGACAAAATGGAAATGGCCTACTTGTGGGTAATTCAACAAACCTAGCAATTTACACACAATACACCATCCCTGCAGGACACACAAGACACACCACTACAAAAACACATGGCCAGGGTAACACAGATGTGCAGGTAACAACACATATGCACCATGCTGCAGTACAGCGCGATCACACGCAAACACATACACCCACATGTACGTAACACACCAACAACAACTTGACAGGCACACCACATGAAGGACAGGTACAGATATGTACCCTTTGCAAACAGAAGATGTAGACAAACTACTACAACTGCCCACAGATTGCCTACTATGTATATTTCACACACACAGTACACCAAACAAAGAAAATCACAGCAATTTAAATGGCATACACCATGCTCATGTAACGTAAGGCACAGATTCCTCAAATCATGCCGTGCAAGTCTCTGCCAGAACAAACATCAAATGTCAGACAACTGGAGTTAAATACCATATACATCTCATCAACACAAACCTGACTTACCAGTAGTGTGCATATACATCTTCCTGATGCATTGGGTCACACACATAGGAATATAACATTAATGGCCATCACATACAATGTGCCAGATTTGTGAGAAGTGGCACCACACCTATTGTAGTGCCACCTCACATGCACCACTTACTGACCCACAACACCATCATGTCTGTACCGTAAAACAAGGAATGGCCCACCATGGGGCATAGTCACTGTTAGTGCAGATCATGGATGCCATAGTGGGACCCTGTAGGAGTATTTAGGAAATCGCTGACCTTATATGCACTGTGCTAAGGGAAACATTTGCTAAGTAGCTGACCTCCATCCTCTAGCCTGCACTGTGCATGTATGGACAGTATAAATGCTGATTCATGTTTTGGAAGATAGGAGAGACACTGATAGTGATGTTGACCACCCTGAAACAATGGGATACACACCCTTGGACACCTGATGGCTGACACAAACATCAGCTGCCACTCAGGATCATGAAGGGGCCTATGTAAGAACCCCCAGTGCCATTGTCATGGCCTGCACTGTATGTACAAGTTTGCGGATGACCACTTTTTTGTGACTTGAAGCCAGATTGGAAATCAGCCACCCTCCCATGCAGCACTTAGCGTGGAAGGGGCTTTCAATGTGTGTAGCTGCAGGTCTGTCACCACAAGATACATAGCATTATGATGCTGACACAGATGTAGGTGTCAACTAAAACCTGGGGCAGTGCCAACATCAAACACCACCCCAGGGGTGCAGTTTGCAGTTAGACTGTGATTTTACCTCATATGAATGTGCCACCTATGCCTGCTGCATACTGCTGCACACACAGAAAAAGCAATTTGTCCATCAAAAATGTATATGTATAGGAAGGTGTCCCTTCCTACATAGATACCTCCACCGGGCAGCTAGCCAAGCATCCTGGTGCAAGATTGGTAGTCTTGGTGCACAGCTGCATATTAGGTGCCGGCGCAGGGGACAACAATGGTTGCCTAGTAACGTCATAGTGCATTCCTGCATAGTGAAAATGTTGCAGCACAGTGCTGCCAATGTTGGAGCTGTGTTGTGCATTGTCACAATGGGCCAGATGTAGGAAATGCACATCAGCATGGATGAGACCACATGTAGCTAGGGCTGCAGGTCCAGCACACAAAACCAACAACCATTGGTAATTGCAATGAGTTTAATCAAACTTTTGTGATCAAAACATATTCTGGGTGGAATGTAGGCAGAGTGTGTCATACACACTATGTACCAAAGATGTACACATCAGACAAATATGCAGGCTTCACACAAGTCTCCATAAACTCAAAATCTACATACGGAGACAGTTATCGGGTAATATTTCATAGGTAGCAGTGGTTCACCCATCATCAACAATGCCTGAACTTTGTAGCTTTAAATGTTATGCTCTGTATGACAACATCACAGACAAAAACACATTACACAATCACAAATCGAACTGTTGCATTGTACTGAATGCCAAACATATGTTGATACACTGTTGTCACACATGCATAGATATGCACTGCGTGCAACAATTTGCATGCTGTTGACTCTGTAACACACATTGGTGGAACAGACCAATCATACCCTTATCAAATTGTTGCATGGACTACCACATGTGGCCATGCCCAATATGCCACACTGCAGCACAACCCATGTCATATGTATATTGATTCAGGGTGCATCTAAGGACAATGCAAAAAAACATGCAATCAGGAATTGAGTCAAAAAATATGATGCAGATGCGTCTAAAGCATCCACAAATGCAAAGTAAATGACACATGGGCCCTTAGCGTGAATTCCACATTTGCACTCTTCTGAATGCTGCCTTCAGTGAAATCGACGCATCATGCGTCTATATAAACGATGCACGTGCATTATGCGTCTAAAAAAACCTGTGCAAATGTCATGCATCAAATAAATACATGCATAATTGAAAAACATGACGCACTGGGACAGGAAGTGATGTAATAGGAAACCCTGTCCACAAGCATGGTACATTGAGAGTAGTTTCACTTTCTCTTTACAGTCTGTGCCTTTCTGACTGTGTGGTTGTGTTTTGGAGCTGGTGGTTGTGCCTTGGTTGTGTATTGAAGTTTGTGGTGTCCCTCCTGTTGTGTCCTTTTATATAGTGTGTGCATTTTGTCCCAGTAGTTGCGATTTTGTGTGTTTTTTGTCTATATTTGTATTTGCACTGTGGGGTGTCTGTCCGGGGTAGTTACGCATTTGGGATAGTTGGGATTAGTTAGTGGGGTTAAGGTTCTGTTTATTTTTTAAAAAAAATTGGTATTTGGGTCAACTTTGACCACATACAACATGTCTGGTAGAGGGAGGCTGACAAGGATGTCAGAGGATGAGCTACGTGGATTTGTGCGGCTGGTATGCCACTATGCCTATGATGCTAGAGATGGGTGGCCGGGTCATCCAAAGATATCGGACCGAGGCTGGCGGCTGTGGTGGGGCAAGGTTTTCCACCTCCTGAAGAGATTGTAGATGAGCGGCAGGAATGAGCACCAGCTCAAGCATCGCTGGACAGATCTGGTGGCCAGGGAGCAGGATCTGCTCAATCACGTTGGTGTTGAGTTCGGCAGACCTGTTGGTGAGTCTCACATTGGCATTCTGTTTACTGTTCACTGCTGTTAAATGACAGTAGCAGATGAGTTGTAGTGATGCATGCAGTGCTTGTGACAAGGTTGTATGCAACCAGAATGAAGCGTATCTGTGCCAGTCTAGGCATGAAGATCAGATGTCCAACTATGATACCAATCCAAGACAGATGTCTTGTGAGTCCTGCACAACCATCATGTAGGCACACATTTCAGAGGCCGTGGCGACACCTGTGCCCCGGCATAGTGTCATGTATGAAACGCCAAGGCACTGCCTGCCTACCATATTTTCCCTGGACTGTGTCAACAAAGTTGGGCAATACTTGTATACTGCAACTTTGTCATCATTTGATGCACATGACGCCATTATATTAGCAAAGGGGGCTTACCCGCCTTAGGGGGCAATGTATATGGGGCATTTGATACCATTAGACAACTTTGCCACATCAGCCATGGATTAATCAACGCATGATCATTGCAGACTTAAAATTGAGAGACATTCAGAAAACGCCTCTGGGTGACTTGCAGGACAAGCTTGAGTACCTGAGCCATATGTCTTGCAAAGCGCCAGGATAGCGTCAAGTTTTTTTACACAACTCCCCCTTATACCTTGTTGTTCCATCTTCTATAGAGGGCCCACATATGGTTGTTGCAGGGTGTAGCTAAATGAGTCACTGGCCCAGTGTTAGTGTTCAGATGTGTGACTGTAACTCACCTGAGTGTCTGTGTAATTCTGTGATTGTAGTGATGTCTGTTTCACTGTTTTCCACTCGGATAACTAGCTCACTCCTCTCAACTAGTTCACACTGAAATTTGTTGTCCACTTGCAGTGACTTTGATATGACAGTAAGCATGGTTTTCCATTCATGTCTTACAGGTGGCCCCTACACGATCGGAGAAGTGGCGTGATTTGAGGACCCAGATGTATCCAGTAAGTGTGATAATGTGTGTCCAGTGAAGTAATCCAGGGATTGGTGTGAGTGAGTCATGTGTGTTGAATACAATGCCAGATGTGATAAGATGTTCAATGATCAGATCTCAAAGTAGGCTGGATGCTGACATTATTGCCCATTTAAAGTATCCCCATGCATCACATCTGATGAGGCTTGTGGTGTACAATGTCCAGCATTGTGTACACAAGGTGATGACAAGCCACATGTAGGACCATCTGTGACTAAGAATGACAGAGTGCAACACTGTGAGAATATTGGTAGTGGCGCAATCCTTCAGTCTCACAACACAGGGGTGCACCATATTGAACCCAATTTGGTGCATCCCTGTATTGTCATGAAGATGGAGGACTGGGCTGGCAATTGTCCTCCATCATGGTGCTCAGTCTTTTGAAGTCCATGTATGTTACACTTGTGTGGAATGTGATTGGCTTACATGCAGGTCAAGGACAAACGTGTGCTGCCATGAAATGGGTCTGTAAGGAATAGTAGTGGCAGATCAGGTAATGATGGGTATCTACACCTGGACACATGAATGTAGATGTGATATACCTATGGATACCAGCTTCCTAGTTGTAAGCCCTCCTAATATATGGTCCACTCCTTGACTCAATGTATGAGTGGGCATGCCTTGAGATGATGAATTGCATGACCATCCCCTCTTAGGCTCAGGGGGAGAGGAATACCAAATTTGTAGGTAGATGTGATGCTGACAGTGTAGGTGACAGTCATATTGATTAGGCTTGCATGTGTACCTATAAGCTCTGACCCCTTATAGCTACCAACAGCATCCCATCCTCCCATTAACATGTCCAGGTTCCTGGTGAAGTATGGTTGTAAATAGACACAGATGATGAGGGTGTTTGGGCCTGATCTATATAAAGTTTGTGCTGCCTTTGCATTATTCTTTATAATGCAAAAGCAATGCACACTTCCATATGTTTCGTTCATTTTCGCATTTTGCGTCGCTTTAGTGTCAATCAAATTTTGCTAAGGCAGCGTTGTCATTACATTTATATGGGTGAGTTGGAGTGCATGTGCAGTTAGATGTAGCAGTGTAAGCTACTAATCTGTGCAGACTCCATCCAATGCTGACACTGATGGTTGCCTGTCTCCATTTAACAGCTGCCAACATGAGCAATGATGAGCTACGTGCGTTTCAAAAGAGGGCAGTGAGGTACCGCCATATGCTGGCAGTGAAATCTGGGTTCCGAAAAATGTCTCGCTATTACCATGCAGAGAGGGCAACAGGGGAATGAGGGGTATACCCACAAGAGGTCCCCACAGTGACCAAGACAGCACAGAAGACATCCAGCTCCTCAGCAGTGCAGGGTGGCACAGCTGCCACAACACCCACAACCACGGCTGCAACAGCTTTGACGCCTGTGCAACAGCCCACACCACCTGCTGCCATGGACAGACAATTGTTGCAGGATCTGCAGAGGGATGTTTCCCTGGTCCTCAAACGTCTGGACAGTTTAGAGAATGAGGTGGCCGCTAACACAAAGAGGCTAAAGTTCAACAAGAAAAAACTGATAAACTGTAAATCATATCTGGACTGCCACCTCCAAGTTCTGTTCCCTCCCTTCTGATTTTAATTTATGTTTTATTGTGAATTTTAGGGGGTTAGTGTAGGTATGTAGTTTAGATAGGATAAGTGGATGTGGGGGGTGGGTCATTACTTACTATGTGTTAATTGGTTGGTCATGTTGAGGTATCTATGTGTTAACTATAAAAAAATATAAAAAATATATATATTTGTTTAGAATTAGTTAGTGTATGTGTAGTATTAGTATATGTTGCCCTGCATGTATCTTGTAACTTAAGGGGGGTGGGGGGCCAATGTTTAGAGTGTGTTGTTAAATGTGTTAGGTAAGTTTAACATAGGGTAGTTAGCTTTAGATGTTGGGTAAGTATAGTTAGAATAGTTTAGTGTAGGATAAGGTAGGTTTTATTAATGTTTTTAGTTTAGTTTAATACTTACTAAACATTTTTTGTGTACTCCTATACATTTCATGCCATATGCCTGTGTCTCAAGGTCTTCGCATGAGTGCAGAGTGCAAATTGTGTGTTAGTCTAGGGATTCCGTCCTGCCTCCAAATCCCTCTCTTGACATGTGCATCACCTATAGACAACTGAGCTGTCACATTGGCAGCAACAACACATCTACTTGTCCAAGTATCTGCCGTGCAGTGTATCCACCACTCAAGGTGACTGTTTACTTTGTATTGGACAGGTAGGTGTGGTAATCCATCTGTCAGTGTTGGGGTTCTGTGTAGGAATGTTGGGAACTGTGGCACATCTGACAACAGCCTATATTTGAACTCTATCCTACAAAACTGACCAGTGGCAATCACTAATGAGGTTGGGTAGGGGGCGTGGCCAAGATGGCGGTGTGAGCGGGCGCGTTCGTCCGAGCTCCGCCGCCCGGGCCCCAGTGAAAGCCTTGTGACCCCGTATCTCAGTGGCCTGGGTCTTCCAGGCTTTGTGGCTGGTGCCGAGAAGCAGCAGGCACCCCGAGAGGAGTCGGGACGCCCACAGGAGAGGAGGGCGGCGGCACTGGGCCTTGCAGCCTGGGCTCGTGGTCGGCGGGCGCGGTGAGCGGCGGTTGGGCCGCGAAGTGCGGCCGTGTGCTCAGCGGTCTGCCGGCACCTCGGTGGGACGCGGAGGTCGCCCAGGAGGGCCCCGCGGCAGTGGAGTGCAGTAAACCTCGCGCCAAACGTGCTGGTGCGGAGGCAAGCGCGAGAGCGGACCTCCGCGGGCCGTGACGGCCATTTTGCTTCTGGTGCCATTGGAGAGCGGGAGACCCAGGTGAGATAAGGAGCAGCATTGAGCATTTCTGGATTGCTCCCGCTCCATGATAGTGGAGCCTAGCGCTGAGAGGTTGGTCCACTAATCGGTGGTGCGGTCAGCCCGTGGTGGCCCTTCTGGGGCTGGGGGGAGTCGGTGAGCTGCAACTGGCCTGAGAGAGTCCGGGCGCGGTGGAGTCAAGAGCTGATGGTCGGAGTGTGAAGCGCAAAGAGAATGGGTACTGTCGGCCTGGCCCACGGAAGACAGCGCTAGGAGGCAGTCGACGAGACGGCTACGCGGCCGCGGGGAGGAAGTCGGGGCTATGGCGTCCTGTAAGCCCAAACGAGAACAGTCGGTGAGAGAAATGTTGACCAGATCCTGCCCGGTGCAGGGCGGGCCAGCCGAGGGGTCAACGGCGACACGATCTCCTGAGGTATGAGGGGAGCTGGAGGAGGACGGTGGGGCCCCAGTTACAAAGGGTTTCCTTACCTCCTTGTTTGACTCACTGCGGAGTGACTTGCAGGAACTCCGTAGGGACATTTTCCAAGAGGTGAAAGAGCTGCGAGTGGAAGTCACGTCCCTGGGTGAGCGGGTGGCACAGATTGAGGATGGCGAGATCTCCTGCGGCGAGGAGGTGGCGGGCATGCAACAGGAGGTCATACGCCTGCTGGAGCAGCAGGAACTTCTTCAGATTGCAGTTGAAGACTTGGAAAACCGGTCGCGGCTGCATAATATCCGCACCAGGGGAGTGCCGATCGGAGCAGAAAAGGAGGACATTGGTGAATTTGTGGTGGCGCTGTTTGACTCGGTCATGGGCCTAGAGGGGGTCCGGGAGATTATGCTAGACAGGGTTAATTGAGTGGGCCGTGCTGGCGGAACCAGGGAGCGCCCGCCCAATATTTTAGCATGTGTCCACAACAATGGGCTTAAAGAAAACATTTTGCAGAGAGCCCGCAATCTCCTGCAGATCCATTTTCGAGGACACACGCTTCAATTATTCCAAGACCTCTCACTACGGACTTTTGCAGAGGCGGCGAGAATTTAAGCCCATTACAGAGCATTTGCGGGCGCACTCTGCGTCTTATTCGTGGGGTCATCCTTTCCGCTTTATCTTCCGATGGGAGGAGCAGCTCCGACATGTGAAATCAGTGTCGGAAGTGAGAAAGATTCTGCGCCTGGAGGGAGACAATCAAGACGCTGGCACATCTATAGAGGCAGCCGATAGGGACCGTCCGCATTGGTGACGTAAGGAGAGAAAGAGCAAACAGCAGCGGCCTACAACATCGGAGCAGGCGTTGGAACGGCAATCTGCACTGAGTAGTGTAGCCGCTGGGACAAATGCTTAGTGGATGGGGGGCCGGGGACGGATGTGCTGATATGGGTCGCATCAACTCAGGTCTTACGACCACTTGAGAGGGGTCTGAGTGGTGGAGTCGTTGGACTTTGCATAACGAACTTGAGTGGTTCTGCTACCCCTGCTGAGACTTTGCCTCTTTGGAGATGAGAGCTAGTGGACTTCTATGTTGTGAGCAACTGTTGTGCGTTATGGTTGTATGTTGGTGTGATTCCCCTGGAACTTGCTTACAAGTTGTCTTGGCTGACTGGTCCTGTAGTTCGGAGTGGCCTTGGAGCTGTTCTGGGCGTTGGTTCCCCCGGTGGGTCCCCCCCGAGCGAATCTGGTTTTGGGATGAATGTCTAATAAGTGTATAAGCTTGAATGTTCGCGGACTTAATAGTCCGGTTAAGAGATTGGCGACACTGTCGGCTCTTGAGAAATGTGGTAGTCACATTTGCCTATTACAGGAGACACATTTACTGACCAGGGACACATATCGCATGTGCTCAAGGTGGTTCCCTAGGCAGTTCTGGTCCACAACCTCCACGAAACATGCTGGGGTTGCGATACTGCTCTCTAGGGCCTTCTCTGGGGAGGTGGTAGCAAAGATACATGAAGTGCAGGGTCGACTTTTGGCTCTTAGAATATGGGTGGGGGCTTTCTGCTTTACCATTGCTTCTTTGTATGCACCTAATGCGCAGCAAGAACCCTTCCTGAGACAGGCTGTTTCCCTGGTGCTTACGACACCAGATAGTGCCATTTTAGTAGGAGGTGATTTTAACCTGGTAATGGACAATGAGTTATATCGATCTGGGCACCGCTTTGGACAGACTGGAGCACTGATGGTGGCAGGGCGACAGTGGTTGGCTGAATTGGACTGGTGGATGTTTGGAGGAGATCGCATCCTACGCTAGGGACTTTTCCTTTTATTCGGCGGCTACCAATACGTACGCACGTATTGACTTCTTTCTGGCCTCCAGGGAGTTCACCTCTCGAGTTAGGGAGACCACAATTGAACCTCGGGCCCTAACAGATCATGCTCCTATCACTGTAGAGGTTGCTGTGGATCTGGGCCGGGTGGGAAACCCGAGCTGGTGCTTTAGGGATACAATTTTGCAGAACAGAGACACGGAGTCGCCGATATGGCGCGTGATTACGTACTATCTTAGCCTCAATGATGATGGGAACACCCGTTTGGAGACTTTGTGGGAGACCCTGAAGGTAGTGGTGTGAGGGGAGGTAATGTCACTATCAGCTAGAGATAATAGAGCAAGGAGAGAACAGAGGGTGGCGCTAGAGCAAAAGGTGGCGGCATTGGAGCACTCCCATAAGTCCACCGGTGCACCTAGAATATGGCGGAAGCTGGAGAAAATGCGGCAGCAGTTGAGACGCCTGGATTGGGACAGGGCAGAATCCGCGATAGTGAGGCTTAAGCATAAATACTACATTGGGAGTAATAGGTGTGGGTACGTTATGGAAGCCGTTCCTTCAGATCTTATCAACAGAGTTTACTGAGCTGACATGTCCGGCTTATCTGAGGGTCTTGGGGCTGACATGAGCTTCTTAGAGGATGTCCGGCCTGGTGGGGTCAGGGGGGGCCTGGGACAATGCAGCTTGGAGAGGGGGGAGAGCACTGGGGTGGGAGAGGGGCACAGCTTAATGGGGGGAAGCACGGATCTTGTATTGTTAATTATTTATATGTTCTGTTCTATTATGTACAGAGCTCTGAGTTCATCAGACTTTTGTGCTTTGGCTACCTCTTTCTTCTGGAAGACAGGAGGCAGATGAAAGGGGGAGGTCCCTCCTGGCGATAGAACAATGATCCTGTGAAGGCCTCCCTTGCTCCAGACTAGGATGTTCGTAACTTGGTGGAAGAAAAGTTGGCGACTATGATATAGTGCTTTGTACTTTTATATGTTAAAACCAATAAACAGATTTGATCCATAATCTTGTATCACACCAACATGTTCTACTGGTACTCCCAGCTTTGGCTATTGCCCTAGAACTGTTATACAGCCATTCCTGCCATACGTAGTGAGTGAAGCATGCATGTGTTATTCATTGTTGACATACTCACTGAATTGCTTGTAGGGGATGACACCAGAATTAACATTTGTCATGTTGTGACCATTTGTGTAGGTATATGCCCCCATAGTCCAGCACTCTTGTACTGACACTCTGTGACTAATTACATGGTTACACACATCACAATTACTAAGTGTAGTAGATGGATCACAGTTCACAAAGGCATACTGTTTGTGTAGGAGGTGTTTAATTACAAGTGTTGTAGTGCGATATTTACAATGTCCAGGTCAGTGACCCCATTTATGAAATCCATACAGTTGTGACACAACACAAGTCCAGGGTTGGGGGACATGGCATGGGACATGCTTGAGTGAAGTGTTGTTAATTGCAGATGAGCAATAATTGCCAATTGGTAAACAGTCCACAGCATACAGGTCAACTGTGTGTGTGTGTGTGTGTGAGAGAGAAGAGTGCACATATCCAACTGTGCTAACACTGGTATGATCTCAAGCACAGGACAAAGGGGAACACTGTGCATGTGGCATGGGCTGGTGCTACCGGGAATTGTTACGAATGAAGATGATCTGTTCCACATCTTCATCCTCCGATGTGTGTGGTGTCTCCTCTGCCCTTGATGGTGGTGGTGTGGAGGTAGAGAGGGCCACACACAATTCAGTGGTTGGAGATGTGGAATCCCAATTCCAGACAGCTGCCATTTGTGGAACAACATATGGCATCACTGCAGCAAGGAGGAGCTGCTGAATCTTCAGGATAGCAACAACATCCTCCCTGTTCCTTGCCATTTTCTCCTTTGTCCTTCTCTTGCAGTCATGCCAGCGTTTTCTGCACTCAGTTATAGTTCTCCTCACCTCTGTCACGCTGTTGATCTTGTCAACTATCTGCTGCCATATTACCTCTCCTGTCAATTGGCAATTTGGAGGTGATGAATAGTTGTTGCTGGTGCTCCGTCACCTCTCTCACCAGAATTTTATCCTCCTGCTCACTGAAACAACACTTTCTCTTTTTATACCTCCCCTGGGACTTGTGTGTGTACTCCTGACTGCTTCCTGGTTGTCTGGGGTCACACTGTGGTCTCTACTATCTCCATTTTGCCTCTCCTTTGCACTGTTGTCTGCATTAGCGGCTGTACTTGATGCTAATGCGGGTAAAAATGGTGCATTTCCGTCCTGCAACATGTTCATGTGTCGTAAAACAGGATTAGAGTAATTCTTCCGGCGTTAATGTCATTTTCCCTTACGACAAGGTGCAATGATTAACATAAAAAAATTGGGACTGTAATGTGTTTTCAACACCTCCCAGTGTCATACTATAAATATGACGCATGGGGGGCATTAAAAAATGGCGCTAGCCAATGCTAAACTTTTTGGGCCAGATGTAGCAAAGGTTTTTACCCATTCTGTGGCTATGGAAAAAGTGTTTGTACATATGGCCCTTTGACTCCAATTATGCGTCAAATATAAATCTGGCCCCAAGTTTTTAAAACTTGGCGCTACCACTATTCAAAGGCTGCTGCTTTTCATAGGGCTCAATTCCACTGCAATAAAAGTAACAGTATGCATTAAAAACAAGCACTACCTTCCCAGCACAACTAATTATAACTTGTGGAGTGCCTATGCTTTTCAAAAAAAGAGAGAAAAGTACAGTCCGCTACCACTGCGTTTATACTGTATTCATGTCTTGCATCTCCATCCCGCCATTTGAAATAAAATAGCAATATAACTAAGAAGAAAAACCTGTACATTCCCAGTTTTAATGCTCCTGGCATATAAAGTGCATATGCCTTACAGTTCGACTTGACTGTGGGCACTCCATCCCATTTTAAATGAAGTCACAATATGACAAAAAAATAAAGTCCAACCCATGCCTTCCCACACCAGATGGTCCTAGCGTAAAAAGTGCATGTGCTATATAGTTCGACTTGACTGTGTCTGCTCATTGCCACCACTTTAACTAAAATAACCATGTACAAAATATGCCTGCAAGCTATTTTGAGCTATTCTGTAATTCATCTTGACTATAGCCACTCCATCCCACCACTTTAGATAAACTAACATTGTGCAAAATGTGTCTGCAAATTGATTAGAAACTGGCTTATCACTGTGCCATCTAATCTACATGTTTGTAGGTTCTATGTTCACTATCCAGTCTTCGTGGACCTCATGATGCAGTCCTGGTCTAGGTGGCTGATTACTTCTGCCTTTACTGAGTTGCAGGATCTGGTGTCAGTTCCCTGGTATTCTCATTTCCCAAATGGAGCTCACAGCATTGTACAACTCAGTTCGAGCCACTCCAGATTTAATCAAGTCTTTAATGTTAACTGTAAAATCCTCGGGGGCTAGCAGAGCTGTCATGCTCTAGATGGCGCTTTACGTCTGCCTCTAACAAGTAGCTTCATCTGATTTCACTTCTTTATTATTTTCTGTTGCCTGTCGCAGTCTGTTGCATTGTTCAGCTTAGTTGGAACTGCTCTCATGTACTTTCCAAATCTTGTCTGCTCCGACGGCATCTTGCAGGCAAGAGGCCATGATATTGTCTCTGGGCATGCCCTAACTCCATTCAATAGGAACATTGGCTTTAGAAGCGCCCAACTTTGTTGAAGCAAAGTACGGCAGCAGCATATGAGATGTGGCAGGGTCTCTGCTCTAAAACTGCACAGTCCGCATTTGACTAGCTACATCAAAGGTTTCCATCCTGCGTTAAATTCCTTGATTGTGAGTTGCACTATCTGGGTCCATTAGTTGTCTTTCAGGCATTTTTTTTCCCAGGGCATTATTCAAATATGGCTGGATACTATTTGCCTCATATGATATTAGGTCTGGCGACTCCTCCATTGTCCTTATTTCTGGCCATAGCCTCTTCCCTTGATAACTGAAAGATATGCTTATTTGAAGCTTTCGTCATCACCGCATAATTTACTTTCTCCTGTGACCAGTTTGCTGTTACCAAATTTAATTTTGCGATTGCAACTTTCATTTAGCTGTTCCAGGGGTAGGGTTCCCCTTCAAATATTGCTTGAGTACGTCCTCTAATGATCCTGTAGGGGCTTTAAGGATCTGATAATAGTATTTCACCTGGATGCTCAAGCATTTGTACTTTTGCTGGACCGGGCTAAACTCTAGCTGGATCAGGAGATTACATGTGTGTTTTGGTAACCCCGAAAATGTGTTTGTAACCCTGGCACTGACCCTTTTCCTTTTTTTGTTTTATTATTTTTATTAAACATAGACATACACGCTTAACACACGAGGCGCAATACACACACAAAAAAAAATACTTATCGATTCGCTAGCCATGTGCCCTCCCCTTACGTTCATACAGTGCATGTTCGAGCCAACCACAACTGAAATGTTGGAGGTTGCTGATCGAGCCACGCTGAGGTGATGCAGAGTCCATATACGCCCATGGATACAAAAATAAACCTAGACGTGTGAGGCCTGCTTGCATCCAATACCCCAAGCACTATCACCCCATGGGTCAAATCCACATCCTGATTAACTACTCCCCTGATAAACTGTCCAACATCCTTTCTCAGGGTTGTTAATACTGTGCATGTGGCAAACATATGAATTAGGTCTGCACCGTGTACCTGACATCTTGGGCAATTTGCCCCCTCTGCCCTCCCCCACTTAGCTATTTTCCCTGGGGTGAAGTATAAATCAAAAATTGTTTTGTAATATTGTGCCTGAAGTGCAGCAGACAACAAAATACTACAACCCAACCAAAAGGATTCATAACATTCTCCTCTGCAGATGATCTGTCAACTCATCATTAAGTCTGGTATAAGCTGTCTTTATAGTAAACCTATCTCCATTCACCAACATCTCCATCATGGGGCATTTTCCAAATCCTGCTGCCCCCCCCCCCCCGTTTTCTTATGTATAAAATCCCTAACTTGTAAGTATTTAAAGAATCCCCTCTGCTCTAGACCAAATTTCTCCTGCAGGTTCTCGAATGTGCGTACAGTGGATCCAAGAAAGAGGTCCCCTAGTCTTTGTACCGCTTGTCTATACCACCGCTCCATGTAGTTATCCCTAAATATCTCAGGAAGCGATATGTTATTTGCAATCATTGTACAATAATTATATCTACCTAGTCCCATTCTTTTACGCCAGGGGTTCCAGCACTTATATGCAGCATTTAAGACCTTAAACTGCGTCTTCTTATAATAACTGGGTTCCGTGAATGTCAAGAGTGCAGCCCTAGCCAGAGATCCAATTAGTAATTCGTATATATTCGGGATATACCCTTCACTACTCGTGGGTCTTCTAGCGTTAAACAGAGGATGCATGAACTGTAGTGCAGCAGCCAGCTGGTATAATTTAAAGTTTGGAAGGGACCCCCCCACCCCTTCTCCCTAGATAATGTCATATGTCTACCAGCCCTCCTGATCTTACCATACGACAAGATGAACCTCATCACCATTTGATCCAGCATGTTAAACCAAGATTTCTCAAACTCCAGCGGGATAGCCCGGAATAAATATAAAACCTTAGGGAGAAACATCATCTTCACCAAATTGCACCGTCCCACAATTGACATATGCAAGTTATTCCATCTACCAAAATTATATCTAGCTTTTCTTACAATCGGTAATAAATTAGACTGAACTATCTGCCTCACATTGGGTCTAATATCGATCCCTAAATATACTGCGTGGTCCACCCTTTGGGTATTGGTACTCATTTACCACCATCTGAGTCTTATCTTTACTAAGCAAATAACCAGATACAATCTCAAAAAGGTGTGCAACCTCTTCTATTTCTTTAAGGGCCACGTCCGGATTGGCGGTAACAACTGCAACATCATCAGCATAAGCTAATATTTTGGTGCCCCAACCATTACGAATCACGGGCTGAATGGCTATATTCTTTTCGAGTTGCCGAAGGAATGGATCAATATATAAAGCGAAAAGCAAGGGCGAGCACGGCCATCCATGCCTTGCACCACGTTCAATCCGAATATCACTGGATTGACCACCTAACATTTGGATTCTAGCACTTGGGTGTCTATATAGGGCCTTGAGTGCAATAATGAAGCTGTCTCCCAAGCCATAGACCCTCAATACTTCCCACATATATTCCCAGCTGACTCGGTCAAATGCTTTCTCGCCATCTAGCAGAATCATTGCCATAGGCTCCCCTGCGACATTGGTGGCATCAAACAAAGCAATGACTCTTCTGATGTGATCGGTTGTATCTCACCCTGGGACAAACCCATGCTGGTTCTGCGTTACCAATTTACATATGCAAGAAGACAAACGGGTAGCTAGGATTTTAGAATAAATCTTTACATCACTATTGATGAGAGCAATGGGCCTATATGCGCCCAGGCTGAGGGGATCTTTACCCTTCTTAGGAAACACTACTGTAATAGCAGTGCCCCAGGATGGGGGAGGATTGCCCCCTTGCTGCACTTGGGTGAAAAGTTCTAGCATCACTGGTAACAATAATGTCTTAAAATGCTTATATAATTCTAACAGGATACCATCCGTCCCTACCGCCTTAGTGCTTGGGAGCCCACGCTTTGCCATCTCCTCCATTGTGACCTTTCTACCCAATGCCTCTTGTTCCTCAGAGGTAATCTTAGCCCCAATGGTCTCGTTCAGCCAACCGCGATGGGCGTGTTCCCCACCTGTAGGAGTAGCTTTGTAAAGTTCAACGTACTACTCCCGGAAAACTTCCCTGATTAGGTCGGGGTCAGTGACTACCTTCCCTAGCCTGTTTTTAGATTGAGCTACATGTGACCCTTTGGCGAGCCCGTACAGCTAATAGATGACCCACTTTCTCACTGACTTCATAGCACTCCTTCCGTCTTGCAAAATATTTTTCCGCCACACTTGCCACTGAACGTTCATTGATTAACATTTTGGCTATTGCAATTTGCTGTAGGGCATCCTTAACATCTGTACCACCCTCAACCGCCACGATAAGTTGCTTTTCTGCTTTGTAAAGCTTTGTGTGGAGCTCCTGTATCTGACCTGCTTTTTGTTTCTGCCGCCTTATACTGAAGCTAAGCGTTTCCCCCCTTATTCCAGCTTTCATAGTATCCCACACTATCTCCGCTGGGGCGGACCCCCTGTTAACTTCCAGAAATTCCCTCAACCATGTTTCCATATGCTGCAGATAAGCAGGGTTATTCAACAGTCCTCTCTCGAATGTCCAACTTTTCCTATCACTCGGCCTACCCACGCTCTTAACCTCCAAAAGTAGAGGATTATGATCTGACATAAATCATGGGAATAGCTTAATTTCCACCCCTGCCAAGAGTTCAGGCGAAACTAGAAAGTAATCTAACTGGGCGAATTTCCTATGAGGAGCAGAATTTTTTTTTATATCCCGGATCCATCCCCTTTATTGTCAACCATGCATCTACCAGACCCACTTCCTTTAACAAATTCCTAAGGGGCTGAAATACTATTGGTTTCCGTCCCAAATACTTTTCAGTCTTAGCATCCTTTTCCTTATGTGATCTATCCCATGCCCCATTGAAATTAAAATCCCCACAGACAATGTACGGGGCAGGCCATACTGCTAATTCCGCTGAAATGAAGTCTAGCAGAGACAGGTCGCCAAACACAGTGCAATATAGTGAAAGCGTAAACTTTCCTTTATCCAACAAGCACTCCACTATAGCCCATCTTCCTAGCTCATCGACCCTCCTTCTGGTAACTTTGCATTTAGTATTACTTGCTAAGATAGCCACCCCTTTCGTCTTAGTCCTCTGTTCGGTACATGCCAGAAGCTGCAAACCAAGAGACTCCAGCAATACTTTATCAGAATATTCTATGTGTGTTTCTTGCAGGCAATATATGTCTGCTTTTAATATTTTAAAGTCTTCTGGTACTTTCCTTCTCTTACGGGGATCATTTAAACCACATATGTTTATGGAAGTTTTCCGTAAAACGGATATGTATAAAACTTCAACAAATTCCTCCCAGTGTCATCATATTTCCCTATAAACTCCCTGTTCATACAACTATGCCTATAGTCTGTTACCTCAGTTCTCCCACCCAAACCACTGGGCATTAGGCTTTTATAAGCACTTTATCTGCTTTCCCTCTAGTAACCATTTTTTTTCTTTTTTTAATCCCATCTGCTGAGCCCTCCATCTCCACCCACCTCTTCAACTTCCCTGCCCTCTCCCACCTCAGAACCTCCCACCTCAACTCCTACCATTGCACCTCCCCTTCCTGCTTCCCTCACCTGCCAGCAACCACCCTCCCCTCCATGCCCCCCCCATCCCCAAGAGCAATCAGACCACCTCTGGCCTGGATGGTGATGACTTCAATTGTCAGCCATAAACCCTCCCCCAGACTGCCGAGCTACCTGCATCCTTAGCTACTCCCACCATCCTTTCCACTGAGATACCTTAAACCCCTGCCTGTTTCTACGGGGCTTTCAATTCCATCCTTTGCTTGAATCTCAGAGGTAAACATTTTAGCTTTCCTGTTTACCACTGTCTTAAGCCAAAGGGGCGCCAGCAAATACGCCTCCGCTCCCCTATCCTGGAAGAGGTTAATCAGTTGTCGCAATCTCCACCTTCACTCCACAGTGACGAGGCAATAGTCTGGTCGAGTAAAGAAAGTAACATTATCCACACAGCGTGGGGCATCAGGGCGAGCTTTTTCGAAGATGGCCTGCCTTAACAGATAGTTGCCAAAAAACACCAATATAGCTCTTGGGTATTTAGATTCCACATTATGATCCCCCTCCCGTCTAACTACTGGTAATCTATGTACCCTTTGAATCTCCCTCTCCCTCTCCCAGTCCCAGTTCTTGAGTTCTAGAAAAGCACTCTGCAGGAGCTTGACCATATACGCCTTGATATCGTTGCCCTCCACCCCTTCTTCAACCCCCAAAAATGCAAGTTATTTCTCCTTTGCCGGTTCTCAAAATCTTCTAATTTCCACATAATGTCAGTTAATTGCCCTCCATGTGTTTCCGTCTGCTCTTTTAGGGCCTCAATATCCGCCTCCACCACAGCCGTTCTGTTCTCCATTGCACTTAATTTTTCCTCCATTTCTGTGCAGGACCTCACAACTTTGCGGACCGTGCCCTGTAGATGTTTGGTAGCGATCTGAGCCCTCCGGCTCTCAGCCCTTGTCTCTGTTTGAAACACCCTTATTGTGTCGTATATCATCTGCAACATTTTTGCGTCCGTGCCAGTCGCGCTAATGCTAGAGGCCGGACATTCCACACCCCCATCAATATTGGGGGGTGGGTCAAGCTTGGAAACTTTCTCCAATACCGTGAATCTGGTCCCTGAGTAGTCCCATTTGAATGAGGTCTCTACTCCCCCCATTGATCCGGACTGTGTTTTTAGGCATCGATGATGCCGCCGCTGAGGCTGCACTATGGACCCTTCTGCTGATGAGGCACTCTCGGTCTCTGAAGGTGTGCTCACTACCCCTACACTCTGGTTGCAACTACTGCTGGAAAGTCCTCAGTTAGCAAATAGAACTTATCTCCACCGTCCCTCGACCAGTCAGGGACCTGTTTGCTCCTTCCGGTTTTCCTGGCTTCTACATGTACCAAATTATCATCGCTGATACCCTCCGTTATGTCCTTTGAGCACAATGCAGGGGATGTGTCTGTGAGATTATGAGCAGCCTCAATCCCTTGTTTTGTTTCCACTGTTGGTAGTTGTGCACTATCCCTGCTGGATACCAGAGCATTTGTGCCGTTTGCCACCGTTTGCACCTCGCCATACCCCGGTTCCAGTATTAGCTGCTCCTCTGCATTTTGTGGCCAGATCGAGGAAAGATTACTCACGGAGGGTCTTCCTTGTTTCCTTTACCTTGCTCAGTCTCTTCTCTGACTGCCTTGGGAATCTCTTTGGTAGAGTCTATCGTACCATGAGGAAGAGATAGAGAGATGACAACACCATTCTATTGGGCCCCGCTGGTTAGAAAGTTCGTTATAGCGGGCTGTGACTTGCCCTTCCCCCTCAAATCAAGCGGGGCAATGCTGGTAATATCCTTGCCATCTTTGGTATCTTTAGTGGTTCCACCTCCGGCTCTACCACCCAATTTAATTCCTCATGAGATAGGCCGCCTGCTGGTTGGGCCTGTATCCCCGCTGTCTTTTCCAGTGCATGTTGGCTGGGCCCCCTCCCCTTTATCTCCAAAGTTCCGTACAGTTTTCGTAACCATAATCACTCTTATGAGCCAGGGGAAAATCCCAAATGTTTTAACAAGCCTCCAGTACCAGCAATCTGTACTCCTTGCGACGGATTTACTAATATTCCGCAATAATGTACCCAGTGCGCGCGATGAACCTTCACAGGAGGCAAACCACGCTCCTTCAAACCCACCGTCCTTATCATTATAACAAGGCCCGGTCGGCATTAGAATCTACCAACCAGAAAATGCCTTGCTCATATTCGCTGCCCAAATAGTCACAGTTTACAGTCACACTTTATGCTTCATTACTGCGCCTGGGAAGCAGCTCTTCCTACCTTCCGGGGGCTTTCCATGACGTCACCATAAAATCCTAGCTTTTCTGATACAAGCGTAACGCTGCAATGCCTCTACTCCACAGTGCCTCTGCTCAGCAGTCTGTAGCTGCACCGCTTCCCAACAACCGAGTGCCGATTCCGGAGTCTAGCCCCCAGCGCCAGGGGCTCTCAGCCAGGAAAAAGGGGGGGGGGGATTGCCGGCACTCCATGCCGCATCTGCTCCTCCGCCGACAATGCACCAGACTCACCGTTGGCGTCCGGGGGGGCGGGGCTTAACGGCCGTCAATTACACGGCCACCATCTTGCTCCATAGTCTCCCTGACACTGAACCTTTTCCAGTGTCATCTCCATTTGCCCTAGGAATGCTTGCTGGGCATACCCTGTGACTGCTAGCAATTTGGATTTCATTACTCTCCTGATTGGTGCCGTGGTTGGGCTACATAGTTTCCCCTGTAATTTACATAGCACATGGATTGTTGCTTGTGTTTTTACCTTCCTCTTAGCTTAGACTGGTATACAGCTGCCTTCCCAGTATTACTTAGCCATGCCACCAGGTAGTTACACATTCTTGCTGTAGCTATGGTCTGAGTTCCCAGTCTCCAGCAGAGATGAGATTTCAGGTCATCCAGTTGCCTTTGTAGGCCAACTCTGATGTGATCAAAGATCACCAGGTGGTCCGCGTACTGCAGTAAATGCAATTTGTGAGGCCCAGTTTTTAGGTTGACCAACTTTGCTCCTTGAAGGTCCTTCCCTAGGTCAGCCATGTAGAGATTAAAAAGCTTTGGTGATAGCACGCAGCCCTGTTTTTGGCCCTGGTGCATATGCTGATTAGCGAGACCTTGTCCCCAGCCAATTTTATTGTTACCCAGGTGTTGCTGTACAGTGAAATAATAGCATTAATGAGATTGTCAGGGATCTTTCAGCTTTTCAGGTTTTTCCATAGCCTATTTTGCCACACACCATCGAACACCGCTGAATAATCCACGAAGCAGGTGAACACCAGCAGGTTATTTTTAGTATTTGCTTGCTGTGATATGTAGGATAATGCAACTATGCTGTCCATAGTTGAACCACCTTTATGGAACCCAGTTTGAAAGAGCGGTAAAATGTTGTTGTCCTCGGTTCAGTCCATTAGCTCTTCTAGTAAGGTGCTGGCATATGCTTTCCCTTTTATATTTAACTGGGCAATTAGCCTGTAGTTCTTTGGGTCTGCTTTTTCACCTTTCGTGAATATCAGCTGCAACAGCGAGCCTCACAAAGAGTCTGGGACATCTGCTTGAGTCCTGCATTCTGTGTACAGGATGGATAAGAGCTCTGGAAAATATGCTGGAGATTTCTTTCAACGTGCCACCTGGGAGACCGTTGGATCCTAGTGCCCCTTCTCTTCTTATCTTTTTTATGACTTTTATGACTGCCTGCTTTTACTGAGCCTTGCCTCCTTTTTTTATTTGGTTACCTTGTGCCGGATTTTATGCTGTTTGTTGGTAGGATCTTCATGCTCCCTGGCCGAGGTTCACCTGGGTTGATTGTCTATATTTTCAGTACAGCGGCTAGCCAAGCTTCCCCAGTCACCGAATTGCATATCTCAGTTCTTTCTTTCTCCAGTTTGGCTACGTATTCCCAGAATCGCTTCTGTTTGTTGATTTTACCCGGCTCATAAACTTTAATCCATTCCTCCTCAATAAGCATTTCTTTTAGCTTCCAAATAAGATGTTTGTGGTCCTGGTTGGCTTGTGTTTAAGGTCTCCCAGAATCTTGTGACCCTATTTTTTATGGATCCTTTTAGCATGTCTTAGGATGTGGGTACTATCCCTCAGGCTTCTGTTGTATTCCAGGTTAATCCCTGGCTTCCACTTCCTCTTATTTGTAGATATCTGGGCTCCCCGATGGAAATCTTTAATATAGATAGTGAAATGCAGACTGTGCAATTATAGAGCGGAGTCCCTGCCACGTATTTTATGCTGCTGGGCACTTTTGAAGCCAATGTTCCTATTACGTGTGGTTAGGCAGTATCATGGCTTCTGGCCTGCACAGTGCCCTCGGAGCTGGCCAAATTTGGAAAGTACATGAAAGCGGTTCAAACTGAGCTGAACAATGCAACAGGCTCAGACGGGCAACAGCAAATATTAAAGAAGTGAAATCAAGCTACTTGGTAAAGGCAGAAGTAAACCATCATCTAGAGCGGTGTGTAGATCTGCTATTCACGTACCCCAGTTCTGCATGCGGGGTGTAGGTTTTGCACTTTTTCTCCAACTATCTTGTTCCAACTTCCATTTCTCTAGTTTGGTTGAATTGCCTGCATTCCATTTGATCCTTCTTAGCAACTTATGGTCCTCTGTGCCCCTTGTGTGACTGATGGTCTCAATTTTCTACTGCGAGCATTGCATGACCGCTTGAAGCATGTCAGTACATCTCGAAGTCTGACATCAGTTGCTTGATGGAAGGTGTAATCGATTGTCGTACAATTGTTAACGCAAAAGGTGCTGGATGTCTTGGGATGGAGTTCATTGGTCCAGGCCTCTGCCGAGATAAGATTATGGGTGTGAAGGAAGCTACTGAATGCTCTTTCTGCTGGTGTGATGCCCTCCATTATTGGCTGCCTCAGTTCCCAGATGGTGAAGATTGAAGGGTCCTGCAATGACTGTGGCCATAGACAGATATACACACAGTACTTCTTCTAGTGCGGAGATTACTTTTTTAGTTGTCTCTAACTTTGAAACTCCATTCCAGTGACATTATTTATTAGCAGCGCCATGCTTCCCTCGTGGCTGCATTTTACTTTAATGCTCTGAAGCATGTCCAAGGTCCTTATAAGTTCTTTGATGGTAACTCCTAATGATAGTTTCACATATTTTGAAAGGTCACAGATGGCCTGCTGTAGGAGTGTAATTTTCTTGCTGGTATATGCAGGCCAGCAAAGCCTTCTAGATGTATGCCGTTGGTCGTCCACGTCTCTTGCAGGCACAGAATGTCCCCCTCCTGCAACTTTTTCATAGCAGATTGGCTCTTTAGCTGTGGTGCTGGAACGCTCCAGGATGTAAGTTTGAAGCTGGTCTTTTTTATTCTAGAGTTTGATCCTTCACCTTTGGTTGCTTGTGTTGTTGCTAGCCTCTCACTCCATGGAGTCTAATGTCCCTTCTTTGTGCTAGGAATAGTTATTGTTTCTGCCCCTCGATGTAAAAAATGGGCGATTCTGCCCCTTGAATCCTCTTTGTTCTGCTGAGTTGCATTCTACTATTCTTCTCTGGTTTGGGCCTTCATTTGGGCCGTACTCTATACTGAGGTTCTGAAAGCTGGTGATTAATTGTAAAGGTAGAACTCCCCGTAACAGCAATTGTGTGGCTTCGCTGATATTATGATGAATCTTTTGTCCACCTTTTGGCTAGTCAAGCACATGGGGTTATATTTACCCACTTAGTTCCTGGACCCATATGCCCTAGTCCTTAAATCATTCTTTTTCCTGCAGAACCAAATGTGCAAGCGCTGCTGTTTTCTAAGTGGCCACGGTATATTCCAAGGTGTTCGGCTGACTGTCACCCTCATATTGGATGTTGAGAAGATCTTTAGTTGTTGTTTGAGCTAAAGAGGCAATCTGTTGAAGGAGCTTCAAAATGTTTGCCCTGTTGAGAATATCATGGCCTCCTCATGACCTGAATTGCGGGCGGAATATTACCTTCTGTGAAACGACTGCATGGACCCAGGGGTCTGCCTCTTTATTTGTTGTAGGTTGTTGAGCCGTTCTTTCTAATGGGATGCCATTCATTCTACAAATTTGTGGGCTGGTTCAGTGTACTTTGTGTAATTCTTCCTGCTTAACCTGACAGGCTACATCGGCGTGAGATCCCCCTTTCCACTCTGGGGCCCACTGGGGAGGCTAATTGAGATAACTAAGTTTTCTTTTGTGCTTTCTCTTGTCTTGATACTTGGCCCTCTGTCAAAGGTGCCTTGTAATCCAGGTCTGTTGAATTCCTTTGGGGTGCTGTTTTTCTCTCAAATATTAGGTAAAGGTTTACACTTGATATTTCTTTTGTCTTTGATGTTTTCTCCTCTATAAAGGGGAGCTGCCCCAGCTCCTTTTTCCAAGCATCTGCCGTAGAGTTTTTTTGCCTTTCTTTAAAATTTATTTTTTTCTAACGCCTTGAAAATGAATTATTATCTTTGCACTGCTGTTGTTGTCTACCGGGCTCATGCCTATTGGCTTATTTGTATAGTTGATATTGTTGACTGTGTTTAATGGGGATGACTGCTCTTTAGAGTCATCAGGTGGAGATGTATTTGGTTCTTGAGCCTTCGCCCCACTGACTACGAGGCTCGGTGCCACTCTTTGTACCTTGGGCCCTTGTTGTTTGTACACAACACCAACAAACAAAGCACATAGCTTATTTGCATTCCCCATCATCACATTGATTAAGGTAGCACTTCATCAAGGAGTGAGAACGGTAAGACATATGGATCAATCACAAATATAATTTATGAAGGTAAGTAACTTTCTGCTGCTAGATACATCTTTTTGGCGATTGTGCACCTTAGGAAGCAGTTTCAAAGCAGTACTGTCCTTGAAAGTAGGGCTAAGCAGAGCCAGTTAACCAAGGAAGACATGCAGTACAGCTCAGGCAAAGTACCCATCACAGTGTGTCTGAGATGTGAGATGTGAGACAGAATTGCTTAGATGGTCGTCAACTCCATCATGTGAAGTTGATGTAATATGACACTACACATCAATCAATCAGTCAATCAAGTCATACTTATATAAATCAGCTAATCACCCTGGGGGGTATCCAGGCACTGTGCTTCAGGTATCAGTCGAAAAGCCAGGTCTTGAGTCTTTTCCAGAAGTGGTTCAGTGAGGGTGCAGTGCAGAAGGGGAGAGTGTTACAGGCTTTGGCAGCGAGGTGAGCGAAGGAGCATCCTCCGAAGCAGCTGCAGCAGATGTGTGGTGTCTGACAAGGGCGAGGTGTGCAGAGTGGAGGTTTCTGGTCAGTAGGTGGAAAGTCATGCGGTGGTTCATGTAGGCTGGTCCTTGGTTGTGGAGGGCTTTTTGAGCATGGTTAAGGAGTTTTACCACAATATGCTTATCATCAACTCTGCCTGACCCATGCAGCCCATGTATTATGATACCAGAATTCTGGGGTCTAACCTAGGTAGCTATTTCTCCTCCTCGGTTAGATGCAAAGCAAGAAAGAAAGACGTAAGGGTGGTACACTGACTAATATTAAATGCAGATATTACCAACAGTAAAAAGGCTGGACAGGTACAATTGATCAACTTATCTCAGTAGAAAGCTGTGATAGGTGGATTAACCTGGAGGGGCAGAAGTTCTGAGACTCCATGAGCAGAAGTACTTGCTACCCAAAGGACTGATTGTAGAGTAGGCAACAGAACAGGGCAACTCAAATACAGATGCTATTAAGAAAGTCAAAACTTGATTCAAATCCCACTGAAGGACAGTAAATGTAGTGGGAGGAATGAAGTGAAGCAAGCACTTTAGAAACTGTGCCACTAGTGAACCACCTTGAGTTCTTGAAAGATGGAGTGGGAAGTCAAACAGCCGAGGAGGAGGAGGAAGCACACTGCTACGCTTCATGTCTGAGCATGTAAACTCCTCAACACTAATGCCTCTGCCCATTTACCCCATGCCACCCCTGACCCCACCGGCCATACTGACTCTACTGGCCCTCTGCCTGCCCAGTCAGGGAAAGGGCCACAAGCAGCAAATAGGAAAACTGGACTACACTGGTGTACACAGAGCAGTGAGCCACGAAAACATGACTTCGCACTTACAAACCTACAAACCGCTGCTCCAGAGGCAGGACGCAGAGGGGGGATTGAAGAAGCAAGGATTGAAGAGATGAGGTAGGTGGAGCAGCCCAGCTCAATAACACACTGAAGCATCAGTGGGGTGAGGGGGTAGAGGCGATAGAGCCTCAGCAATCGGCTAAGCCTCCTGGTCATGCAGGCGGCCCGACTATGAGTGGGTGCAGCTTGTGGGTATTCCTTTCTCTCTGAAACCCAGAAAACCAGTGGCCTGCAGGGTTCTTAGGACCTAGTTGCCAGCAAGGGCTGCCCACTGGGGTAAGAGCACAAAATGAGCACCAAGCTGTAAAAAAAGCTGTAACTTTCCTCTTACCAAAATCTGCCAAGAGTGCATATGTGAAGCAGGGAGAGGAAGTAAAGGTTACCAAGGGCTACAAGAGGTCAGTGAAGCTCAGAGAAGGCCCATTAGGATCAAAGACCAATGCACAAGTGAAATAGGCATAACCCTTCTGAGTCCACTACAAAGCCAGCATATGTGCTTGCTCTAAGGAATGGCCTGACCCAAGGACCAAGGACCCGGTACCAAGGACCCAAAGCAAGTATTGTGTAGCAGCATAACACTTGCTGCTTGGGAAAAGTTAGTCTCACTTTTCCTTGTGCTTTTGTACTTTGGCGCAGTCTGATGAGCCGCCCAGAAGAGTGCCTGAAAAGTGTCCTGAAGAGAGCACTATAATTGTCATAACATAATCTGGAGACTGACCAACACCCAGTTAGAACGAGGCAGGGACACAAAATGGCTGAGCAAGCCACTTGTTTTGCAGCAGGCTGGAAGGGGAAACATCCTGAGCAACTAGGTCTAAACCACTACTTGCCTGAACCACTACTGCTAAACAACTAAAAAGTCTCTACAACTAAGTACTGAACAACTACTGTCTAAACAACAATTGTGCCTGAATAACAATTGCCTGAACAACTAATTTTAAGGTAAGGTTTTCTTTTTGTTTTTTCTGGTTTATTAGTTGTTTAGAATATATATATATATATATATATATATATATATATATATATATATATATATATATATATATATATATATATATATATATATATATATATATATATATTAGTTGTTCAGGCAATTGTTATTCAGGGACAATTGTTGTTTAGACAGTAGTTGTTCAGTACTTAGTTTTAGTTGTTTAGCAGTAGTGGTTTAGGCTATAGTTGTTTAGGACCTAGTTGTTCTGTCACAAATTCTGCTGGAAGGTCACCCCTAGGGTCTTTCTACAAAGGAGGGCATGGCTCATGATTACATTAAACAATCCACAGAAGGAAGCTGGAAAAAGATTTAACTCTGCTTTGAAAAATGACCAGGAATATAGTCAAAAGGATGTTTGGTGCCTTAGCATCGTGGTTCCGCTGCCCGGACATGTCAGGTGGAAGACTGGTACTCGCCACCTGTGGTGTGTAAAATCACCCTTGTGTGTGCAATATTGCACAATATCTGTTAAAAAATAAAAGTGCTGTGGGACTATGCACCACAAATTGGAGGAACTGGAAGAGGATGCAGACAATGATGCAGAAATACAGCATGCAATGGCAGGTTGGCAGAGACAGGACCAAATTGTTACAATTTGTTTTGAATAATGAATATCATTTGATGATAATACTGACAGAAAATATGTCAACTTATCATCCAATAAATATGATTTTGAAAGTCATCCTTTGTGTTGTGTATGTGTGAATGTCAAGATACAGATCTAAACACTCAATTTTCCCAAATAGATGTAGGACACAACATGTATGAATCTTGATTTCTAATCTGCAAATAAACATGGGACCATATCTCCAACTTTGAAGATAACAACACAGCAAGCCAAAGTGATGTAGTGCACTCCATGAATGGGACAGGATAGAACTGACACATATGTAGATATACATGGGTAATTTCTGTTCTCCCACTCTTAAGC
Source organism: Pleurodeles waltl (assembly GCF_031143425.1). Taxonomy (NCBI): domain Eukaryota; kingdom Metazoa; phylum Chordata; class Amphibia; order Caudata; family Salamandridae; genus Pleurodeles; species Pleurodeles waltl. Next base: position 680,121,778 of record NC_090443.1, read on the forward strand.
AGTGCAGTGTACAAAGCAAGCTCTCTTGCTGTGTTCTGCAGCATCAATGTGTGTTTCATGTTAGTCAGTGTATAATGGATCACAAATATCCCAAAAAGTCAGTCCCTGAGGCAAACTCCTAAATGTAGTATGTCTCACATATGGCCTAGCATACAGAATGGCAGCACTTTTCAGCAAATGTTCCAGCAGATACCATCACAGATCATGGGTTACAGCTGTCATAGACAAAGACCTATCCACAGCACAGGTGTAGATGTCAAAATGTCATTTGTAAAGACTGCATTCATGCATGTGTGGGGACCCCCCAAAACACCACACATGTAACACCTTTCCAGGGCTGTTTGATGCTGAGACTACATTTGCCCACACCTGATAAAATACACATTTACCATGTTTTGCAGAGCAAAGCAAGGAGGCTCAAAGACCCTTAACAAAACATATTAAGCTGCTGAAGTAGCAATGTGAGGCATTTTTTCTGAAGAGTAAGACAAGGGAGATGTTTGCCAACCACCACATCATATCAGGAAGATAGAGATGGTAATTTGTGAAGCACGTATATCACGAAGCAACCACAAATGGTAATGGACATACAGAATTCAGTTAAATATGGTACAATTGTGTTTTTTGTGTAGGAAGTTTACCCTGCATGGTAAGATTGGTATATCCTGGCCTGAGTGCCTAACTGTATTGTTGTCTGGATCACTAATGATGGTCTGTTCCCATAGGGTAACATGGAATATGCTTGTGTGCCCTGACAAAAGCCTGTGTAATGGAATCCAGACTAGGTGGACCAGGAGAGCCACCCAAAGGCCTAACGTCATAGTTGATGTCAGCTACTGCCTTCAAAAGGAGTGAACAGAGCAAACGTGGGGCTGCACCATCCTGTATATTCATCAGTAGTAGTGAACCTGATCATTCAACCCTGGGTCGCTACAGTGACTGGCACGCTATGTCTACATCAGGAAAATACTGCATTGGTTTTGAAAAATGTCTTGCACTTATGAGAAGGTAAAGGCCAGTAGAACCTGAGGATATAGAAGCAGATTTGGCCCAAAGAACAATTCTTTGCAACAGTGAGACATTCCTTTGCACCAGGCTGGCACTCTGGGTTAAATCCATTGTTCTTTTGCTCACCATGCCACCCTTGTTTGGACCCAGCCATATGCAAATCAATCTAGACTCTGTTTTCTCCCTTAGTAAATTCATTTTCCAGTTATTTTTATCGTTGAATTTTTTTATTTTCTTAGTAGCCCTAGTGATAGTTAGGGTTTAGTGTTGGTGTAGGTTTAGTTTAGATTTTGTTTAGATAATTAAGTAGTTTTTAGATAGTTGTTAATTCGTATGTTCATAGTATGGTAAGCTTGTTAGTAGGTGGGGAGGGGGTTGATGTTTTGTGTGTAAGATAAGTAAAAAAAACAAATATATATATTTTTTTAGGCTTATATATGTAGTTAGTACATGTTTAGGATGTAGTTGATGGTTATATTGTACTGATCTATGTGTATTAAGGGGGTGAGGGGTTTAAGTTTAAATAGTGGATGCAATAGGTATAGACTAAGATAAGTTAGTATAGGCTAGTGTTAAGGATAGTTAGTGTAGGATAGGTAGGCCTAGGTAGTTTTTGTAGGTAGTATTTTTACTAGATTAAAAATATATTTCATTGTTCTATAGCAGGATGTTATTGTTTGAAAGTCGGTACTATTATGCTAGGTGAGTAGAGTACATGATGTACAAATTGTCCTGAGTTCATTGTTGGTATATGTTGCTTTGTCAGAGGCCTCTGGACAACTGTACATTTTCCATACTTAAGGCAGTGAGAGTGGGGCTCAGAAACGTCTCTTACTGTATTAGCTTGTGTGAAAGGGAATGGGAAGGTAAGGGCTTAATTGAACTGTTTTTAATAAAATGCTGCTCCCTGCCTGCATTGTTACCTAAACCTCTGCATAGTCCTAACACTAACACCCTTACACCATTGTGCAAGTATGCCTGCATTGTTGTGTGGATTTTTAATGTTCAGAAAGTAACATGTTTGGACAACATCCATCATAAGTTAAACTTTCTGCTTGCTTTGCGTGGTGCATCATGATTAAGCACTTTTGTAATTTGGAAAAACAAATGCCTTTCTTACTGTAAATCTACCATTTATCCTTCCCATGGGGAGGTGTAGAATTTATACAAGCTCAGTGGTTTCCCATTGATGTAAAAATTGTATGTGTAAATGTTTTGATATGTGGATGCACTCACACTTAATACATGTGAGGCATACATTTATTTAAGCCTATTTTGAGCTATTCTACACAGGTGAGATAAGGTTCACTTGCATGCCTTGGGCGCAGTCACTTACAGTATTAGCTTCCCCTTCACAACCTTCTGTGGCAGAAGTACAATGCTAAACCATGCCAGCTATGCACATAACTATCTGGCTAGTATAGGTAGTCAAAACCTTCTTGTTGTTTAGTGTGATTAAGGAGACCAGTGATGTTTATACATTTTGAAAAAAGTGAGTACTCTTGACATTGCAACATTATTGTTGACATTAGGTACACTCTTTTACCTCACCTGCTCGCACATCTCATGTATATGCTGAAACACTGTGTCTCCTTTGTCAGTAGGTTCTCACTGTGTGTCTATCAAGAAACTTCAGCTTGTTGATACATCCTCACATGACATTGTTAAAGTACACATCAGGGCATTGCAATGGGTGGAACTGGTGTATGTGCACATACCAAGGTATCATGTCCAATTAACTTTAGCTCAATCTTCATTAAATTCACAAAAGTCACATTGATGTTTCTATTTCCAATATGTTTGTAGACCTTTGAGGCACAACAATAAAAAAACTCAATATGGATCTGAAAAAACAATGGATTTCTGATCTAGTAGAGGTTCCTAATTTCATATTACATCATGTGAGTAGGTTTGGCCTCATAGAATAGCATATACACATAGTTAAAAAGACAATTATTGGGTCTAGTTACAGGTAATCTTACCCATGTAATTAAATATTTGCATTTGTGTCAAGAGTTCAATGAGGAGGAGAATATTGCCATTAGGGCGTTTTGCTTGGGATTTAGGGGCCCAAGCGGATAAAAACACTGTTGAATAAACAAAGAGTGCTGTCCTGGGTTCACAAGAGGGTGGCATGATGTCTAATACAGGACAGATCTGAAAGCTTGTTGGTGCAGTCACAAATGTTCACTGAGACATTTGCTTTCTAAAACTGAGGAAATCAACAACTTCCTCCAATGATATATGTTTAGCCTCCCCTGGATGTTGTGGTGTTTGAATGGGAGGCACACACACACACACATCAGAGGCAGAAGATGTGACTCATGTTCCCAACAACATTTTTGAATGCCAGCAAGGCAGCATGGTAGTCACTGGCAAGGTTTGTTGGTTTGTCAACAAAGAAGCAACGTATTATTGCTATGAGGGATTCTAGGTTGACCTCCAGGGACAGGATGGAGATATTAATGTCCCCCAGCCGTCAGACAACTTCACTGGTGTCAAATGTAGGAGGCTGGTATTATTGTTCCTTCTGCATTACAATACCAGCGAAGTCAGCTAGGGACTCATCAAACCCATGGAGCCAAGTGTAGGTGTCTGTGATGGCCTATGAGAAACCCTTATCGGGGCTATGACACCTATGGACTCCCTCGAGAGTGCAGGCTCCATCTCCCCAAGGACCTCATCAGCCATCCGCTCCTGGAATCCTACTGCTCTGCGTTGAAAAGCAACATGAGAGTCCTCAGCAGTAATGTCATTGATTGATGGCTCATGTTCTGTGTGTGTTTTGTTCAGCTGGAGACCCAATAATGTTGTCTACCTTTGCCATTTCTAGAGGAGAATTGTCAAGAGGAGGATTGTCTAGGAGCTGTTGGAAGGTGTCATCATCCATGGGGGGCATGGTGGTGTCCTCAACAGCTTGGGCATCATTGGCAGGCTGATCTCCAGAAAGTGTTGTTAGTTCTTCTGGAAATATATATGTATATGTTGAGAGGATGTCATGAATGATTATGACATGATAACTACAACATTCAGTCAGTATTTTTCTTCACTGTCAAGTTCACAGGGGTATGTGGAACATGTGTTTTTACAAGTGCATGTGACCATGTTGTCCTACAGTTGCTTTTCACATGTCAAAAAATGTACATTCTTCACACAACCTCAGTACTCACTATGGGACTATGGGGGTGATTCTAACCCTGGCGGTCGGTGTTAAAGCGGCGGCCAACCCGCCAACAGGCTGGCGGTAAAAAATATGGGATTCTGACCCTGGCGGGAACTGCCAACACAGACAGCCACTTTAACACTCCGACCGCCACGGCGGTACAAACAAACAGCGCGGCGGTCACCGCCAACAGCCAGGCGGCAGCCAATGTACCGCCCACACTATCACAACTCACCAATCCGCCACCTTTTCCGGGGCGGGAGCACCGCCGATAAAAACACGGCGGAAACAGACTACGGACGGGAAAACGCTCACCACTACGCACTCCAGGAGGAAGGAGGACAGCATGGAACCCGAATTAAACATCCTACCTGCTCTCGTCTACCTTCTCATCTACCACGAGTACGAAGTCCGGCGCAGACGACAACGGTGAGTACTGCACCTACGACACACGGGAGGGGTGAGGACGAAAGGTTACGGGCACACACATATGCGACCCCCACCCCCCCCCAACTATGTACACACCAATGCAGAGCAACAAGTCACAGTGACACCACCCAAACACCCCTGAAAAATGCTAGGACATAATCAAATTTGGAATAAATATTTATGTACCAAAAAGCTCCTGAAAATTATCGTACAACCATGAAAGATATTCACAACAAAACTAATGACATACACATCAGTGTATAACTGAAGTAACAAGTCCTGCACATCCTACGAATTCATCATGTCCGTGGGCCAAAGTTTTGAGAAACAAGGGCAAAGCCCACACAGGAGACCTGAGTCCTTTGGAGAGAACACTGCAGGGGCATCAGATGTAAAAACTACAGGCACCTCAGGGGGAAGGGAAGGGGGGGCACCACAGCCACATGAGTCCACGACGCCAGATCCACGAGGAGCCACCATGCCCACTGTACCATCCTGGGGAGTGCAAAGCCACAGTCTCTCAATGTCTCTACAGTGGGTGGGCTGCCCACTGGACCATCCTGGGGAGTGCAAAGCCACAGTCTCTCAATGTCTCTACAGTGGGTGGGCTGCCCACTGGACCATCCTGGGGAGTGCAAAGCCACAGTCTCTCAATGTCTCTACAGTGGGTGGGCTGCCCACTGGACCATCCTGGGGAGTGCAAAGCCACAGTCCATCAGGTGGATGACAGTCTCCACTGGTCAAGGAGGAGGCATGGTGGGCACAGTGAACCATAAACAGTGATTGAGACAGCGGTGCCCAGCGGAGCGGTGCTTGAGATGAAGGGCCCAGCGGAGCGGTGCTTGAGATGAAGGGCCCAGCGGAGCGGTGCTTGAGAAGAAGGGCCCAGCGGAGAGGTGGAGAGACAGCGGTGCCCAGCGGAGCGGTGCTTGAGATGAAGGGCCCAGCGGAGCGGTGCTTGAGAAGAAGGGCCCAGCGGAGAGGTGGAGAGACAGCGGTGCCCAGCGGAGCGGTGCATGAGATGAAGGGCCCAGCGGAGCGGTGCTTGAGATGAAGGGCCCAGCGGAGCGGTGCTTGAGATGAAGGGCCCAGCGGAGCGGTGCTTGAGATGAAGGGCCCAGCGGAGAGGTGGAGAGACAGCGGTGCCCAGCGGAGCGGTGCTTGAGATGAAGGGCCCAGCGGAGCGGTGCTTGAGATGAAGGGCCCAGCGGAGCGGTGCTTGAGAAGAAGGGCCCAGCGGAGAGGTGGAGAGACAGCGGTGCCCAGCGGAGCGGTGCTTGAGATGAAGGGCCCAGCGGAGCGGTGCTTGAGATGAAGGGCCCAGCGGAGCGGTGCTTGAGAAGAAGGGCCCAGCGGAGAGGTGGAGAGACAGCGGTGCCCAGCGGAGCGGTGCTTGAGATGAAGGGCCCAGCGGAGCAGTGCTTGAGATGAAGGGCCCAGCGGAGCGGTGCTTGAGATGAAGGGCCCAGCGGAGAGGTGGAGAGACAGCGGTGCCCAGCGGAGCGGTGCTTGAGATGAAGGGCCCAGCGGAGCGGTGCTTGAGATGAAGGGCCCAGCGGAACGGTGCTTGAGAAGAAGGGCCCAGCGGAGAGGTGGAGAGACAGCGGTGCCCAGCGGAGCGGTGCTTGAGATGAAGGGCCCAGCGGAGCGGTGCTTGAGATGAAGGGCCCAGCGGAGAGGTGGAGAGACAGCGGTGCCCAGCGGAGCGGTGCTTGAGATGAAGGGCCCAGCGGAGCGGTGCTTGAGATGAAGGGCCCAGCGGAGAGGTGGAGAGACAGCGGTGCCCAGCGGAGCGGTGCTTGAGATGAAGGGCCCAGCGGAGCGGTGCTTGAGATGAAGGGCCCAGCGGAGCGGTGCTTGAGATGAAGGGCCCAGTGGAGAGGTGGAGAGACAGCGGTGCCCAGCGGAGCGGTGCTTGAGATGAAGGGCCCAGCGGAGCGGTGCTTGAGATGAAGGGCCCAGCGGAGCGGTGCTTGAGATGAAGGGCCCAGCGGAGCGGTGCTTGAGATGAAGGGCCCAGCGGAGAGGTGGAGAGACAGCGGTGCCCAGCGGAGCGGTGCTTGAGATGAAGGGCCCAGCGGAGCGGTGCTTGAGATGAAGGGCCCAGCGGAGCGGTGCTTGAGATGAAGGGCCCAGCGGAGAGGTGGCGAGACAGCGGTGCCCAGCGGAGCGGTGCTTGAGACGGCGGGGCCCTGTTCAGCGGTGCTCTTCTGCACCGCGGGCCCTGTTCAGCGGTGCCTATCTCCACGGCGGGGCCCTGTTCAGCGGTGCTCTTCTGCACCGCGGGCCCTGTTCAGCGGTGCCTATCTTCACGGCGGGCCCTGTTCAGCGGTGCTCTTCTCCACGGCGGGCCCTGTTCAGCGGTGCTCTTCTGCACCGCGGGCCCTGTTCAGCGGTGCCTATCTCCACGGCGGGGCCCTGTTCAGCGGTGCTCTTCTGCACCGCGGGCCCTGTTCAGCGGTGCTCTTCTCCACGGCGGGCCCTGTTCAGCGGTGCCTATCTCCACAGCGGGGCCCTGTTCAGCGGTGCTCTTCTGCACCGCGGGCCCTGTTCAGCGGTGCCTATCTTCACGGCGGGCCCTGTTCAGCGGTGCTCTTCTCCACGGCGGGCCCTGTTCAGCGGTGCTCTTCTGCACCGCGGGCCCTGTTCAGCGGTGCCTATCTCCACGGCGGGGCCCTGTTCAGTGGTGCTCTTCTCCACGGCGGGCCCTGTTCAGCGGTGCTCTTCTGCACCGCGGGCCCTGTTCAGCGGTGCTCTTCTCCACGGCGGGGCCCTGTTCAGCGGTGCTCTTCTGCACCGCGGGCCCTGTTCAGCGGTGCTCTTCTGCCCCGCGGGCCCTGTTCAGCGGTGCTCATCCTGCAGGTCAAGGGAGCCAGACCTGGCCTGGACTCCCGGCTCAGTCGCCCTCGGACCGTGACGTTTCTGGACCTTTCGGGGACAGACTCCTGGCCTCCTTAGTGTCCTCCTTCCCAGCTGGGATGTGGCATGTGGGGTCCACCTTCTCCGCGCTCCTGCTGCCCTTCCGCTCCTTTGATGGGGCTCTCGGGCCCTTGCCTCCCCTAGATGGTGTGGGTGGTGAAGTGGCCGCACATTGCTCCTTGGGGGCAGCCCTGTCGGTCCTCGCACGGCGGCCCTTGTTTTTGCGGGTCCTCTTGCCAGGGGGGGGGCTGGACGTGTCCTTGCTGCTGATCGATGTGTCACTGCTGGCAAAGGGTGGGCTCCAGAACCCATGCACAACAGTGACACCCAAAGCTGGGCTGGTGGTGGCTGCGGTGCTCTTGGGACTCTTTGAAGATGGATGGGGGAGCTCATCGGGGGGAAAGAGGTCAAGGTTAGCCATGAAAAGTTTTTTAGGGCCAAGGTAAAGGGTAGGAGAAGTGGAGATGGAAGTGGAGGTAGAGGAGGTGGTTGTAGGAGAGTCAGGTGTGCTGTCATTGGGTGAAGGTGCTGGTGCTGTAGGCTGTCGTGAGGTGGATGGCTGTTGGGTGGGTGGCTGCCTGCGTTTGTGTGTCTTGGAAGAGAGGGTGACAGACACAGTGGGAGAGGACACAGGGGACGTGTAAATGGCAGTGGGGGTGGTGACTGCACGAGTGTGGACTGTACTGGAGGGTGAGGTGGTGATGGAAGCACTGGCTGATGTTGGGGTGCATGCAGGTGTGAGTGTAGACGTCACAGGGAGGGAGGAGGGAGACGAGGAGGAGGGGGACACAGGGGTGGCAGTGGCTGTTGGCATGTCTGCATCTGGGTGTTGCTTGGGTGAGTGTTTGTGGGATCTGTGGTGCTTGTGTTTGGATGAGCTGCTCTTGGGTGTTGAGGTGTGTGCAGGCTGGTCTGATGGTGTGGATGGGATAGGCTGAGGAACAGGAGACAGAGAAAGGCTGGAGGCAGTAAGAAGAGGGAGGCTGGAAACAGGGACAATGGCTGCCGTCAGTGCTGAGGCCAGAGCAGTGAACGCTCGTTGATGGGCAGCCTGACCCGAATGAATGCCCTCCAGGTACGCATTGCTCTGTTGCACCTCCCTTTGCACACCCTGGATGGCATTCAAAAGGGTCGTCTGCCCAACAATGAGCGTCCTTACCAGGTCAATGAGCTCCGCACTGAGGGCAGCAGGGGCAACAGGGGCAGGGGCTGAGGTGCCTGGGGCAAAGGAGACGCGCGCCTTCCTGGGCGAACCGGCACGGAGCGAAGACTGAGGGGCTGCTGGGAGGGCGGGGCTGGTGCGCTGGGTGGCGGCTGTACCTGTAGAGGCGGGGGCACGGATGTTGCCGCCACCGCTAGGGAGCTCCCATCCGAGGACGTGTCGCTTTCGCTGCTCTCACCAGCGGTCCCCGTCGTGGTGCTCCCCTCGCCCTCCGGATCACTGGTGCCCTCGGTGTCTGTTCCTGGGCCCACCGGGGCCTTGTGTCCTGCAGCTCCCTCGTGCTCCGATGCCAAATCTCCTCCGCCTGATGATGCTAATGCACACATGCACAAGAAGATGAAGAGAAAGGGTGGGGGGAGAAAAAAGAAGACCAGGTTGAGTGCATGCAATGTCAACACCGTTGGCGGAGAGGACAGACACAGGAGCCTAATGCACTAAGCTGCGCATTCGGGATACACTACTCAGTACTACTGACTAGGACAACAGGCCAAGAGACGTCAAACGCGCACATGGGAGATGCTGGACCTTCAATGGCTGTACTTGTCACCCTACCGAGGTGGGGGCCGGGGGCACAGGGCCATGCCTAAGGGAGAGGACTACACTACAGAAAGCGCCCTGGCCTAATGTCACCCACAGCCCTCCTCCCCCACCCAGACGCCTCCACTGCGCAGAAAGATAGGAGAATGTGCTGATACTCACCCCCTTGTGTCTGCTGTGATGTCTTAAAGCGCCCATCCAATTCTGGGTAGGCCACCGCCAGGATCCGGGACATCAGGGGGGTCATGGTGCGACTGGCACCCCTCCTAGGTTGGGAGGCCATCCCCAGCAGTGTTTCTGCGGTCTTCCTTGTTCCGCGGCGGATGTCCTCCCACCTCTTGCGGCAGTGGGTGCCCCGTCTGTTGTGGACCCCCAAGTTCCGGACTTCCTTGGCGATGGCACGCCAAATCTCGATCTTCTGATGGGCGCTGACCTATTTGACATGTACAGGGTGGAAAGGAGGAAATCATCAATGACCTGCATGTTAGATGTGATTGGCCCCCCCCACCAACTTTGCCATATGGCACATGCTCTCATCTGTCGGGCGTTGCACTCCTCATTCGCCCCCCACCCCACCAACTTACATCCACCCCAATCCACACAGGCATAGCCCATTCCATGTGCACCCGGTGTACTCACTTGTTGGTCTGGAGGACCGTAGAGTAGCGCATACTGGGGGAGGACCCCATCCACGAGCTTCTCCAACTCTTCAGACGTGAAGGCAGGGGCCCTTTCCCCAGTCGCAGCAGCCATTGTATCTTCCAGACCGAGGTCACAGCAGCACTTGCAGTATAGGTCCTCTCCTGTGGATGATCAGGTCTCGAGTGATTAAGCAGACAGAAAATGGCGGTCACGCCCGCGGCGGTGCGTACCGCGGCGGTGCGTACCGCGACCGCCGGCGCACTTCGTCATTGGCTCCTGAAACCCATAGGCTTCAATGTTAACCAATGCGGCTTTGCGCCGCGGTCTTCGACCGCCTACCGCCATGGTGTGCCCCGCCAGCGCATTGACCTCACATCCCATTGTCCCACTTCACAGGTCAGGCAGCCGCCATTTCAAGGGCCTACATGGCTTAATTTTGACTGCGACACACAGGCCTAGGCCTTGCATTGCCACACATACACGCCTTTCAACCCATTGCCATTCTTTAACTGTGCAAGCTGTCTGTACGTACCTGTGGTTTGGCTGACTCTGTGCTCCATGTTGTCCTTCCTAGGCACCGTCCGCTGGGACTTGGGATGAGAAGGAGGAATCCTCGCGTGTACCGACCGCTGGTGGACCTGTCGACAATGGAAGAACGCCATATAATACTTCGATACAGACTTGACCGTGCCACTATCCATGAACTGTGTGCCCAGCTGGAGCCAGCCCTGATGTCCCCCATCCGCCAACCCACAGGGATTCCCCCTCTGGTGCAGGTTTTGTCAGTCCTCCAGTTTTTGGCAAGTGGGTCATTCCAGACCACAGTGGCCATGTCATCTGGAATGTCTCAGCCTATGTTTTCAAAGATTTTGAGTAGAGTGTTGTCTGCCCTGATGAAACTCATGCGGAGCTACATCATTTTCCCAGAGGAGGGTGACTTGCCTACAGTGACGGGTGATTTCTATGCCCTTGGACATATCCCCAACATCATTGGTGCCATTGATGGGACCCATGTGGCTTTGGTACCCCCAAAAGACGATGAGCAGGTGTACCGAAACAGAAAAAGTTATCATTCGATGAAGGTCCAGGTGGTCTGTTTGGCTGTCCAGTACATCTCCCATGTAAATGCCAAGTTCCCAGGGTCAGTGCATGACGCGTATGTGATGCGAAATAGCAGCATCCCCTATGTGATGGAGCAGCTACAGAGACAACGTGTGTGGCTAATAGGTGACTCTGGTTACCCCAACCTGCCTTGGCTACTGACCCCAGTAAGGAATCCCCGGACCAGGGCAGAGGAACGGTACAATGAGGCCCATGGGCGAACTAGGAGGATCATCGAAAGGACCTTTGGCCTCCTGAAGGCCAGGTTTAGGTGCCTGCATATGACTGGGAGATCCCTGATGTACTCACCAAAGAAGGTGTGCCACATCATCGTGGCCTGCTGTATGCTTCACAATCTGGCATTGCGACGTCAGGTTCCTTTCCTGCAGGAGGATGGTGCAGATGGTGGTGTTGAAGTAGCTGTGGAGCCTGCGGAGAGTGAAGAGGAGGAAGACTCAGAGGACGACACAGACAACAGGGACAGAGTAATAGCACAGTATTTCCAGTAGCACACAGGTAATGATCACCCATGCCATTTTACATTTCCTGAAAGCCTCCTGCATCTCAACTTTGTCGGTTTCCCCCCAGACCTATGAACATGATGTTTGATTTTCCCTTCCCTTTTCTGTGCTGTATGAGCCACTGCGTGACCTCGGCTTGGTTGGCCCATGGACTAATGCTAAGTTACCTCGGTATGTGTAATTCACAATGTTCACAATACGTAATTGATATGTAATGTGTCATACATTTGTAAATAAGACAGGCTGAGTCCTGATTGATTTCAGTGCAATGTGTGATTTATTATTTGTGCATAGATATTGGTACATGATAGTGAAACAGTGATGGGTGGGGGTGGAGTAATGTCCATGGCGGAGTCCAGTTCTCAGTCTCACAGGTGCATTGTCCATATGCCTGTGGCAGGATGGAGCAGGGGCAGTTCAAGGTTTGACAGGGTGGCAATGTGGGACAGTGGGAGGACTTCAGGGGGTATGTGATGCTGGCAGGGGACTTGACATCCTACTCTGTCGGTTTTTTGGATCTCAGGCTCCTTTTGCGGGGCGGTTGTTCTTCAGCAGGAGGTGGGGTTCTGGTGGGCTGTCGTTGTGGTGGGGCCTCCTGTCCACTAGCGCCGGCGGAGGTGGTAGGCTGTTCCTGTTCCTGGCTAGTGACAGGGGCCCTGTGTGATGCCACATGGTCCCGAAACGTGTCCTCTATGCGGTTCAGGGCCTGGACTATGCTCCCCATAGCGGTTGAGATGTTGCTGAGTTGGTCGCTGAACCCCATGTAGCGTTGCTCCTGCTGTGCCTGGATCTCCTGGAACCTGGCCAGTACCGTCGCCATCGTCTCTTGTGAGTGGTGGTAGGCAGCCATGATGGTGGTGAGGGCCTCTTGGAGAGTGGGTTCCCTGGGCCTCTCCTCCCCCCCCTGTCGCACAGCAGCCCTCCGAGTTGCCCTGTTTCCCTGGGCCTCTGTCCCCTGGACAGTGTGCCCACTCCCACTGCCCCCAGGTCCCTGTTGTTGTTGGGTTGGTGGGTTACCCTGGGGGCCCTGTAGTGGTAGACACACCGCTGCTTGACCTGTCCTAGAGACAGAGGCATGGGCCCGCTGGGTGGGAGCTGTGCAGTTGTTCCCAGAGGGGGTTGGGTCTGCAGTGGCCTGTGTCTGGGTGAGGGGAACCGACTGCCCAGAGGTCCCCGATGGTCCGGGCTGGTCGTCAGGTTCCAGGTCGACAGAGCTGCTGTCATCACTGATGGCCTGTTCCGGGGGTGGGATGGACATTTCTGGTCCCTCCTGACCGGTGTGTTGTCGTTCGGGTCCTGCATGGGGTAAGAGGGTATGGTTATTGTTTCTGTGTGTGCATTAGCTTGCGTTTCATAGGTGCCCTTGTCCCCCAGTGCTGGCATTCCCTTGGGGGAGGTGTTGTGAGGGTGTTTTGTGGGGGGGGGGGGGGTGATGGGTATGTGCAGTGGTCATGCTTAGGTGATGGGTGTCCATAGTTTGGGGGTGGCGTGCAGGGGTTGGTGTTGGGTGGGTTGTGCTGGGGAGACATTCTCAGGGAGGATGTGTGCTGGGGGGTTGGGGGTGAGGGTGGGGGTTAGCATGCTGGGGGGGGTGAAGTGGTTGGCCTTGTACTTACCAGAGTCCATCCCTCGGTGTACTCCAGCGAGGCCATCAGGATGCAGGATGTTGAGTACCTCTTGCTCCCATGTTGTGAATTCGGGTGGAGTGGGTGGGGGTCCCCCGCCAGTCTTCTGCACTGCAATGTTGTGTCGCGAGACCATCGAGCGCACCTTCCCCCGTAGGTCGTTCCATCGTTTGCGGATGTCCTCTCTATTTCTGGGATGCTGTCCCACCGCGTTGACCCTGTCCACGATCCGCTGCCAGAGCTCCGCCTTCCTTGCTATGGTGGTGTGCTGGACCTGTGAGCCGAAGAGCTGGGGTTCCACTCTTATGATCTCCTCCACCATGACCCGGAGTTCTTGGTCCGAAAAGCATGGGTGCCTTTGTGGTGCCATGGGGTGGTGTGTATGAGGTGTGGGGTGGTGTATGTGATGATGTGTGTGTTGGTGTGTGGTGCTTTGTGCTTCTATGTGGTGTGTGTGATGTTGCGGTGTGCCTCTGTGTGTCTGGCTATCTATTCTCTGATGTGTCTCTCTCTCTCCTTCGTCTCTGGTTTTTGTTGGTAGGGGTTTGTGGGTGATGTGGGTGTGTGTTTTATATGGTATTGGATGTGTGGGAGTGGTGTGTGTATGTGTTTCAGGTGTGTGCCTTTCAAATTGTCCAATGTGGTAGGGGTTTGTAAAGGTGTGTGTATTTTGACCGCGGCGGGGTCTACCGCCAATGGAATACCGCAGTTGAATGACCGCCGCGTCGATTTGCGGGTCATAATGGGATCATACACTAACGCTCATGAGACACCAACACCAACAACAGTAGTTAATATATTGCACTAATCAACATAGCTACCTCTGTGTGAGATTAGTTGCTCATACTCAACATAACAAGATAGAAGTGTTGACATTCTACAACATATACTAACTGTGGTTTCCCACGACTAAGCCCAAATCCCTCCCCCTCCAATCACCACAGACAACTGCACATCATCTTGGACACCATCCTCACCATAAAACTTCAAGTTGGCATAATCACCTCCACCTGCTTTAACTTTATTTGCATTGTCAGACATGTCTACATATGCCTCCCCCCGACACATGCACAACCATCACCACCATCACCCAGCCCATCATCACATGTTGACTGTAATATACCAATGGCCTCTACTACAGCATCTCTGCACACCTGCTACACATGAGGCAAAATATCCAACACTGACAGACTATCACTCAGCCTTTCTTGCTGCACACACATCACAAGTCACCTCAGAAATGTACCATTCAGATGCACTGGCAGTTCAAGATGCTCATCCACCACCTACAAGGCACTACACTACCAGTGACACACTTAGCTAAGACACCATCTACACTTCCCCCAAGCAATCATGACCCTTGACTGTGTGTCACTTCCACTCACCCAAACCCCCAATATCCCTATGATCATGTCAAGAGGTAGGGTGTTTTTATACATGGCAGTCTACACCTGTGACAACCCCGCTAGCACATCATGTCAGCTGCGTCAAATATGAATTTATATTGACTGTAAACGTGGCTATTTGAGTGATACTACTTGTAGTGCATGTATCTCCTCAGCACCCGGAAACCCTCTCGGGTGACACATTGACCCTCTAGAAAGGTGCAACAACTACTTTTGCATTACAGTACACTTTGGGCTACCTGGCCCCGGCTCCAGCACAAATACATGATGGTGCTAGGGGGACTGCATGAGCACTGAAAGGATAAATGACAGAACAAGTCCCTATAATGAGAGGTAATCCCTTGACTGGGTCAGCACATCACACATGGACCTGTGAAACTTGGCAGGGCTGATGTGGGCTGGTAAAATAGGTGCTGCCCATGAAAAGGGCAGTGATGTGCAGGATGATTTGCCATGTAGGGCATTCCTGCCCTTTCCCATTCATGCAACGCAAAACAGCACAGCGCTTAGGGTGGGTAAGGGTTTTTGGGTGGCAAGGGTATTTTTAGGGTTTAGGGTAGGTATGGATTTTTAGGTAGCAAGGGTATTTTTGAGATTTAGGATGGGTATAGGTTTTTGGGTGGCTAGAGTATGTTCAGGGTTTAGGGTGGATATGGGAATTTGAGTGGCAAGGGCATTTTTATGCCTTTGGATGGGTATGGGTTTTTGGATGGCAAGGGTATTTTTAGGGTGAGTTGGGGTATTGGGGGCAAGGGTATTTTAGGATTTATAGTGGTTTGGGGTATTGGGAGGCAAGAATAATTTTAGGATTTAGGAGGGTTACAGGTTTTTGGGTGGCAAGGGTATGTTTAGGGTTTAGGTTGGGCAAGGTTTTAGGGATGGTGGGTTAAAAACGGCATAAATATATATAAATAAACACTCGAAGCGGCGTGCTCAGCTGCACCTGACCGCCGGGGGTGCCAGAACGGACGCGCGCCACAGCAGCTAAAATATTCACATGCCTCCAAGAAGGGGATCGGAACTCCGAGAGCACTGTTAAATGAATTTTATTGACGAACTACGGGACGCGTTTCGGAGTAAAAACGTCTTTGTCAACCTCGCGATCGCCATTTTAACACTTTCATTTATACCTCATGTTCCATCACGTGATTCAAAAGCATTATACCTTTGCTCTTGACAAACTGCACATTTCATCTACTGTATACCAAAAATATTTAAGTAATCCTTATGTCTTCTGTCATATATTTACAACTACATTTTTCAAACTGTTAACCTCACCAATAATTATCCACCTCATGAGTAGCAACTTTTCATACAACGATGATGAATGGTTACAAAATCAAATGGACTGAACAATTGGACTAAACATTAGAGGAACATGACAATGAAAATAAAAAAAACAACAAAAATTGTATGTATGACACCCTCACAATAAATAACAGTAACAATTTGACCTTTTAATTAAAATGTAGCGCAACAAAAGACCCCACTGTATAATACTCCTGATGTACCCAGAATTAAAATATATTTAATGCATGGTACCAGATAGTGTCACGTGTCCACCCATATATGCAAATACTGTACTAGTTGATATGTTGCTCTCCATGGTGTATTGTGCTTCCAGTGCCCATTCCACCTGCCCTTCATGGTCAGCTTGCTGCTCCTGCCCCCTTAATCCCTGCCCCCCATTTTCCATGTGCAGGCTCATATCCCCTTCCTCCTGCCATTTCCGGTCAGTTGTTGTGCCCCTGCTCCCTCCCTCCTGCCCCTCATGGTCAGGTATACTGAATATGTCCCTCCTGTCTGACTTTATGGTCAGCTTGCTCCACTTGCCTCTTTCCTCTCTGCTCTCTGTTGACCATGTGCATAGCTCTATCCCCTCCCTATTGCTTTCTATGGTCGGTTGTGCTGGCCTGCCGCCCGCTTGCCCTGGGTGGTGTATTGTGCTGTTGAAAACTCTGATGTATGCTCCGTAAGGTCAATTTGGTGCCCCTGCCCATCTCCATCCTGCCCTCTTATATCCAAATCCAAGACCCGACCCCATTCCTCCTGCCCTCCGTGATCCAGTGTACCATTCTTGCCAACCTTTTGAACTTGGTAAGAGGGAGATTTTGAAAATCCCTGGGGAATTGAGTTTCCACATTGATTTACATTGAAAAAGTGGAGATTTGAGGCAGGGGGCAGTTGAAATAAATCTCTTTTGTGCTTAAAAACATCAAGAGTTTCCTGCCTCTCTTGGATCTGTTGCAATGTATGCTTATACTGCCACTGCATCTTCCTTCTGCCCGCAGAGGTCTGTTATATTGCCACAGCCTCTCTTGCCTGCCCTGCATGATTGATTTGTTGCCCCTGCCACCTTTACCCTGCCCTCCATATTCCATTGTGCTGCCACTGCCCCTCCCGCCTGCCCAGAATGGTCAACTTGTTGCCTCAGCACCCCCTCCCTGCCCTCAATCATCTGAGTCCATGCCCCTGACCTCTGCCTCCTTACAGAAGTCTAAAGAATAACTAAATTGCTAACACTCTATATTTCCTACGAAAGTGTGCCACACCTGCCATCATCTTGATGTACTCAAAACTGTAATACCTAAAGCATTTCCTCTAGAAATTATACAAATGAGAGAGTCTTATTACCATAGAAATTATAGAAATTATGGTTAGCGCTCTGAAAAACTAAAATAAGGACATACTTTCTGAGTTCTCAAGTAGCGACAAAATACTTTTACATTATTTACCATATTTAAGTCTTTTTATTGAGTTGATCACTTGATTATATGTTACACTTAGGAGGATGTGACGTTACTGCCAGACCTGCAGACTTTGCAACTGGGGTAGCAGGTTCGAGTTTCAGTGTCAGCTCGACATCCTGTTATTCTGGGCAGATCACCTAATCGTTGTGTAATGTAACTGATGCTTATATAAAGCACTCCAGTACCTTTGGGTCAAGTCTGCACTATATAAAACTGCAATAAAATGAAGTGTTTTGGCCACTTCTGTCATTGGGCTATATTTGGCTTACATTTGGGTGATTTTTGTACTACATTTGGTCTCTTTGTTCTCTGCTGGTCATCTTCAGAGACATATTTGATATGAAGCTCCCTAATTTACTCATTTACTGCAGTATCCTCAGTAGAAAATGCTTTCAGTTTCCCACTTCACTTACATCAAGGCGGCATTCAGATGTGCCACACTTTTGGCATGAATGCAGACTGTTAGCTCTCTAGTTTCTCATTAGAACACTAGTAGAGCTGCTGTTTACGAAGGAGCTAACTGGCACTCTACTGCTGGTGTTTAAAGTGAATGTATCAGTCAGCATATCAAAATGTTTTAACGAAATGGAAGAGTAAGCTATTTGAGAACGCACTTAAAATGCATCCTAATTGTTCTTTCTATAGCACGGACCATAATTTCTATCACAAAACGAACCCCCCATTTTGTTTCTTTCTAAATTTAATGTTTTAAGTTTTACCAGCTTAATTCAATCATGATGGCTTCAGGAGTGACACCCTTTTGTCATAAGTAAGACTGTTAGTTTTCTATTTGTTCTTTGGGACACTCTGGAAGGCTGCAGTTGAACACAAGGGAACCAACTGACAGGCTTCTCTTATTGGAAGTACATGTTTTACTCACAATGTCAAACTTCATTCTCATATGGCTGAGAAGAATAATGTGAACTTACAGAAAATCGGCTCTCATTTTAGCTTCTGGGGCACCTTCCATCACCTCAATGAGAAAATCACGTTAAAACAGTTTTCTCTCAAATATGAATTCATGAAATCCCAGCAGAAGTCTTTTTCAAAGGGTAAAATCACCTTAGAACACACATTTCTGAAAATTAATATGGTACCATCTACAAATGATTTATATTGTAACTTAAATCTGTTCATACCACTTATATGTTCTCTTTTTTGACCCTCAAAACCTGCCATTCACGTCAATGCATTTCAAGGGGGTCCATGTTCCAGAGTCGGCTGCCACATAAATACTGTAGTGGCAGTTGCCGCTAGGTAGTTATACTTAGGACCTAGTTTCTATAGAAAACATTTTTTTGACTTGCCAATACCCTTGGCACAGGTTGATGAATCTTCACAAAATTTTCCCAGACAAATTGCCAGTCATGTCAGTTGTTGTCTGGAAAGTTTGGAGTGATCCATCAATCAGGGGCAGAGAGAAAGGGGAGGTCTCAAAACACTTTTCCCCTATTCATTTTTCCATAGGGATTTTGAAGAGCGATAGCACAGAAACCATGGGGTTGGAATTACACCAACTTTGGCGGACAGCTAGAGCCTGGTCCAGAAAGCGTCCTTTTTGTTCTTTGCTGTAAATCCTTTCACTAGTTTTAGAGAAGTTAAAGAAAATCCAGATTTGTAGAGAGGGTCATAGGGTTCGATCTCCAGCTGAGACCTGATTGGCTGCTAACACTTCAACTAGGAAATGTTGTCAGCCATGTTGGGAATAAACTTCAGTTGACTACCAAAACAAACCCTCAGAACAGAGAAGCATTGGAAACATTTTTTTGCCACAATTCACAATGGATTTGGGGAAAATTACAAAAAAGCAAAAAAAAAACAATGATCAGCCCTCACCAAGCAAAAACGAACAAAGTCCGGTTGCTGCAAGAGAGAGCTGTCAAACAGCTCTCCCTTGCAGAAAACGGAGTTTTCATCTGTCTTCCCTGCATGCAAATATTAAAAGCAGGCTCCCACAGGATGTGGGGAGTTGGCTAGGACCACAGGGGCATTGAGCCCCCCCCCCATGATCCTTTCACTCTCTCTCTTCCATCCCTCAATGGGATGGAAGAGAAAGAGAGAGTCATTGCATTGGTTTTTCCATGCAATGACTTTCAGCACAGTCAGGATCACCTGTGGCATAATGATTAACCCTCACACTGAAAGTTGAGGTTCTAGTCCACATGTGTCTGTGGTCAGTGCCCTATTTTGCTTAATTTCAACTTCAAAATTTTAAGGTTTTTACTGAAAAGTAATCTCACTCTTGTTAAATGACAAAATACATTTTTCTTTTCTATTCATCTAGAAATATATTATTCTAAGTATATCATTTACCAAAACCTAAAAAATCACTCTCTCTACCTTTGACTTTTTCTCTCTTTTTCAATCTTTCTCCCACTCACGCACTCACTCAGACCCTTATGCACCCACTCACAAATCCGCATACACACTCACACACCCACTCACAGACCCACTCAGACCTCACGTTTCCCACTCACAGACCCACTCAGAATCACACACACCCACCCACTGAAACCCTCAAGCACCCACTTACAGATCCACACAGACTGATACACCCACTAAAACACTGATGCATCTACTCTCACACCCACACAGACACTCATACACCTACTCACAGACCCACTGACACTCTCACACACCCAATCACAGACCCACTGAAACCCTGACACACACACACACTCTCACCCCCACATACATCCTCTCACACCTATTCTCACACCCAGAGAGACAGGCCGCTGCCAACTCCCACTGCGCACGATCAGAGGGCCATGTGCAGTATGGGGTTGGGTGGATAGGGGGGTTGCCCGCAGGTTCCGGCCGCAGGTCAGGCTCTGCGTCCATCTGCCACCGGCCATGCGTGGCGGTGGTTGGATTAACGTATAGTAATTAAAATTACTTTAACTTTGAAAAACCATAGACATTTACTGAAAAAAACAAAGGTGAAAGGGATGTTCTAGTTAGGAAATCAAATTAAAAAAAACCCATAGAAATTCACTTAAAAAAACAAAGGTTACAGGGACGTTATGGTTAGGCTCACATCTTAATTGTACAGAACCAAATTTACCAGTTATACTTA
Source organism: Pleurodeles waltl (assembly GCF_031143425.1). NCBI lineage: Eukaryota > Metazoa > Chordata > Amphibia > Caudata > Salamandridae > Pleurodeles > Pleurodeles waltl. Next base: position 680,142,177 of record NC_090443.1, read on the forward strand.
GAGTTATCTCAAGTAACTATAGCTTGTGCCCTAAGGCAACTATAACTCATGCCCTCACCATGCACTGCTAACTGCCCCACAAATTACGGCACTCATGACATTTTTGATAACATCATTGATAATGTCAATATAATATATGCAGTAACATTTTTTATGAAAAAACTGTGCCTGGTGAGGGCGTGATTTATAGTTATCTTAGAGCACCCCATAGCTCTGGTACTGGGGTCCCAGAGCAAAAAATGTTGCTTGTTTAAATGGAGCCCCTGGGTGGGCCAGGTCTTGAGGGCATTTTATTTTGAATGCAAGGTGCCCTCTGGCCCCCGGAGCACCCAGGACTGCCACCTCCCCAGGCCTAATGTTTTTGACAAGTCGAGGGGGGGGGGGCTGGCCACCCCTCAGCTGCAGGGACCCAACCTCCCTGGGGCACATAGTCAAATCAAATGTGGAGGCTCTTAGCCTGCCAACATCCTCGGGGACCACCATCTCCCCAGGCTAAATGCAGAGTTGGAGGGGGGCAGCATGGCCACCCTCAAGAAGCCAAGGATGGCCTTTGGGACCATCACCCCCCAGGGCCGGATCTTGCTAATTCCTGGGGTGCCCACTCCCAGGCCATAGCTGTTTGCTTTTGCTTTGTGGGAGCTTTGACAGCTCCCACCAAACAAAAGCAAACAAAGTCCGCTTTCTACAAGTAAGAGCTATCAAACAGCTCTCACTTGCAGAAAGCAGAGTTTTCATCTGTCTTTCCTCCATGCAAATCTGCATGCGGGGTAGACAGATGAAAACATTGCTCTGGCAAGCAGGGGGATGCTATTAAAATCATCTATCTCTCTCCATATCTCTATTTCTCTTTTTAAATCTCTTTCACCTACTCACTCACTCAATCAGACCCTTACGCACTCACTCACAGACCCACTCACACATCCATTCACAGCCCTACTTGGACCCTCATGCACCCCCTCACTGACCCACTCAGACACACACCCACCAACTCACAGACCCACTGAAACCCACACACATCCACTCACATAACCACACAGAAACTGGCACACCCACTAAGACACTGATGCACCACTCTCTCACACCCAGACAGAAACTCTGTCAGCCAATCTCACCCCAGATACATTCTTGCACACCTATTCTCATACCCAGGGAGACAGTCTGTGGCCAACTCTCGCTGCGCACGGCCAAAGGGTCATGAGCAGAGTCGGGTTAGGTGGTTAGAGGGGTTACCCGCTATGCACGACCTTTGGTCGTGTGTTGCAGTGGTTGGATTAATGTATTTGACAGTAAAAAAAATATATAAAAATTCACTTAAAGAACCAAAGGTTACAGGGACATTATAGTTAGGCTCACATTTTACATGTGCCAAACCATAGAAATTCACCTGTTGTAGTTAGAGGTATCTCAAGTAGCTATAACTCGTGCCCTAATTTATAACTGTGCAAAGCTGGGGCATGAGTTATAGTTACCTTAGGGCCCCCGCCATCCACAGTTATCTGATCACATTTTTTTTACTGCAGATGTTACAGTAACATCATCAATGATGTTAGGAAAGATGTCATGAGTGCTGTAATTTGTGGAGTAATTGCCAGTGCACGGTCAGGGCGTAAGTTATCGTTACCTTAGGGCACGAATTATAGTTACTTGAGATAACTCTTACTATAACAGGAGAATTTCTATGGTTTGGTACGTTTAAAATGTGAGCCTAACTATAACGTCCCTGTAACCTTTGTTTTTTTACATATATATATATATATATATATATGTATATATATATATATATATAGACTTATATATTCCTTAAAGTGCATTATTTACCTTAATTTACGCTTTAGTTCTTGTTTTCAGCTCTGTCGATCATTTAGAAGGTGCTATCATGTATATTGGTCGCAAGATGGCTGCAGCTCTTCCTGGATGAAGTGCTGACAGCCAATCACATCTCACCAGGAGATCTGCGCTTAGATCCGCCCAGATATACAAATGTATTTATCCTTTAATATATCAAAAACAGATTTACACCAAATATCAAAAAGCATGTTTTCTGGACCAAAAGCTGCTTTTCTGCCAAATTTGGTATTTATATAATGGTTTTACTTACCTTTAAAATACTTACATTTTTGTTATAAATTCATGCATGGTAAAGGCATGTGCATGGTCAAAATCTGCATGGTAAAGACATGTGTGGTAAAAACCAATGCTTGGTTAAGGATGAGTTGTAAAGGCACGCATGGTAATGGCCATCATACATTCCATAAATATGCCCCATGTATCCTGCTGCAACATTTTCACTGAAGGTAAGTATCTTTTTTGTCAGGGCTACTGGCTTTATCAAGTGTGTCACCATATATTTAACTGCAGACTAAAAATCCTTTAATGAAAATAAACATTTTATTTATAGAAATAAAATCCTCAAAACATCCATTTACTTTAACTTTCACTGTTAACATATAATTGTTATTTGATTCGGCATACTGGCAGTAGTAAACACCCTTAAACAGTGGACACGTCTCTGGAAGTTTATTTGTATGTTTAACAAAGATACCTAGCAACCACAGTAGACCTAGGGCCTAATTACTAGTTAGTTGCTATATTCTGACCCGTGCGTAAACATCTGTTTAAGCGCAGGTTGGAATTATGAGTTGCTAATTATCAGAGCCATTAAATACCTCAACCTTCCTTACAATTCGCCAGATCAAACCTGCCGAAATTTAACAGAGGAAAAGGATACAGTATTTACCATGTCATGCTATTCCACATCTACTCATAATAGGTGTGATTTACCTCACCTGGTAAATAACATACCGGATGGTATTGTTATTTATAAGGTGCAATAAATGCCACCTAAACTCGTAATCAGTGTCCTAGAAGCTCGATTGATCCATGCACTTCAGAGTAAAGGCCCAGGTCTGAGAGTGCTTGTAATGAAATATTCTCCTTCTGGAGACAGGTATTAATGCCCAAGAAGACATAGGGTGCAATCATTTCCAAGTGTCAGGAGAGTATTTTGGTGGGGAGGGGTGTCTGCCCTGCTTCTGACATTTCAGAAATCCCTCAAAAATACTCATGCAGTGATGTAGGTGCCTCCTAGACCTCTGGGCGCACCATACAAATCTGGATGTCCTAAATGAATAACTATGTTTCTGAGTCATAACCCAGCTTCTCATAGATCGACCATGTGACAATGCATAAATAGATTTTCTTAACTGCCCACAGTGCAATTGTTTCCTTTGACAATTTGTATTGTAATTTGTGCTAAAAGCATCACTGTGTTGCTATATGTTTTCTACAGTTGTTTTGGAGAAGGTGAGCCCCTTTACCCCTGGAGAGGTTAAAGCTTGCTTGCAACATCACATAAGCATACGCACTGGAATACATCAGTAGTGTCTCTTCACAGTCTCTGGATGTTTAGCCAGCTTATGTTTACAACTGCGCTGTAAAACTCCTGTAGAAGAAACTGAATTGCTTGCTTGCTGGTCCAAATACATACAGGTATTTATGCATCATCACTTTCAAAGTTCTACATTGGCATTAACAACTAATGCACATCTCTCACATGATGAGTTCTTTTGTCATCCATTATTTTGCAAAAGAAAATATGACTCTGTGACAGGAGCTTTAAAAATGAAGACACTCAAAAGTACTGCCACAATAAATACAATTCTGAAATAATTAATTTAATGTGGTTTGAAATGTATTTTCTTATGAAATTCATTTCAGAAAAAAAGAATATTAAATGACTGTTTTACCTTTTATAATAGAGCCTATTTCCATTTTTATAATAGGGATCACCCCTATACCGATGTTTTTGTTTATTTTCTTTTTTCTCTATATTTCTCTGTTTTATGTTTGTTATTATTACTGTTAAATAGCGTGCACGCTCTTGCATTCTGAATGGGCTGCCCTATTTTTCTGCTTGAACGTACAGCCTATGTATAACTTTTCTTCTACTTCCCATTCACTTCTCAATCAATGTGCCTAATAGTTCCCCCAAACCATGAACATATGATAATGATGCTTGAGTGCTCTTTCTAAGTATCCGAGACTAATGCTGATGCCGCCATGTTGCAGTCAGTAGATTTTCACTTTTGAAATCAAAATGTAGCTTTCTGATGGATACTTCCAACCGCAGATCCCTCACCTTTTGAATATTCCAAGGCGGCAAATTAGATCCGGATTTTTTTTTTTCCAAAGTAACCGCTCCTGCTAGCTACAGGTGATGACAGCTGACTCTGTGCAACCCTGTAATACCTTGAAAAGTGACGGTGCAGAGCTGTACACAGGTTTTAAAGACAGTCCCCTCAAACAACCACAGACTTAAAACTGTGCCGTGAATACAGGAAGATCTGCATCCTGTACTGATCCAGGCCATACAGGATAGCTGTGATGCCACTACATTTACCATCTGTTGGGGTCTAAATACCATGGATTACATTGGATAAACTATTGTCACTAGTGTTGCTGTTCAATGCCATTCCTGGCTGAGATCAACAGGATTTTTGGACGATGTCCCGTCGTCCCTTATTGTCATGCTCATTAACGGGACTTGCCTTTTTGGGGGATAAAGCAGACTTCACTCTGTGGTGTTTCAAAGTATTTATGGCCTTAACATGCTCCTTTCCCTTGTCTGCTATCCGCATCAGCCCTGCTGACCTCTCCGCAGCTCTGACAGTGGTGCCTGACACAAAAAGGCACTACATCCTCAGCAGGGTTCCCATCTGTTTTTTGCTAAGACTGTGGCACACACTGACCCTGCAGTCATGGACAGCATGTTAGTCAGCCTGCACTCCCTGCATCCCCACATGCCAAACCCTTTTAGCGTGCCTTTAGAAGAGTATGGCAACCCGGTTGGAGGCAGGTTCCAACACTTTTTACCGGGTTGGTAGGCCATAACATTGGACAGGTGGGTCTTGCAAATTGTCCAGAAGATATACAGTCTACCCTTCCTGGATGCTCTGCCACACTTTCCCTGTCCTCTGAATGCCTGACAGAAGACCATCTGTCCATTTAATAGTGAGAAGTGGCCAAAGGGGCTTTCAAGATGGTGCCTGCATTGGACGTGTGTCATGGTTGTCACTCTTGCTACTTCCTGGTGCCAAAAAATGATGGAGACCTTTGTTCTATTTTAGACCCAAGTCCTTTCTGTGCTTTTCTCCAGAAGGACAAATTCTAGATGTTTACGGTTTTCCATGTCTTGTCTGCTCTCAGTCCTGTCTAGATGCCTGTTTTCTCATCCCTGTCCTTCAGGCCCGTAGGCATAGGCATTAATTGCGGTTCATCATGGAACAAGAACTTTTTTAGTTCACTGTTCTCTCATTGGCTTCTCCAATGCCCCTGAGGTACCCAAAAACTGATGGTGGGGTTGCAGCTCATCTTCAGAAGTCTGGGGTGGGTGACTTGTGGGGCTCTCACCAGGTTCTGTTACCCAGAATCCTTTGCAAACCTCAAAATTTGGCCCCAAAAATACTTTTTCCTCACATTTCAGTGACAGAAAGTTCTGGAATCTGAGAGGAGCCACAAATTTCCTGCCACCCAGCGTTCCCCCAAATCTCCTGATAAAAATGGCACCTCACTTGTGTGGGTAGGCCTAGTGCCCGCGAAAGGAAATGCCCCAAAACACTATGTGGACACATCAAAATGATCAAATACTAAACTACCCGTTTTTGCCGCAGGGGTGGAATCTGTGTTTTTGGTCCTGGGATCAGCAGCCATATAGGGAAACCTACCAAACCCAAACATTTCTGAAAACTAGACACCCGAGGGAATCCAGGGAGGTGTGACTTGTGGGGATCCCCTGATGTTTTCTTATCCAGAATCCTCAGCAAGCCTCAAATTTAGCTAAGAAAAATCAAATTTTTCCCACATTTCTGTGTGGGATCACCACACCCGGATAAATTTCCTACCACCCAAAGTTCTCCTCAGTCTCCCGGTAAAGATGATACCTCACTTGCGTAGGTGGGCTAAGTGTCTGTGACAGGGAAGAGCCAAAAACATGTCGAAATTGAGGGGGAACCAAAGCGGGTCCAAAAAGGCAGTTTGAAAAAAAAAAATTTAGGCTGACAAGTGAGGCAGATTTTTATCGGTATAGATGAGACAATGCTGGATGGTAGGAATTTTGTGGATTCCTGCAGATTCTGGAAGGTTCCATCACAAAAATGTGTGATTTCAGCAAAGTTGGAGCTTTGCAGGGCATTGTGGGTAAGAAAATTGTGCAGGTGCATGTGAAGCACACCACCCTGGACTCACCCAGATGTCTAGTTTTCAGATGTGCCTGGGGGGGGCTGGTGGAGGCCCTCAGGGGGAGCGCCAGTACTTCTCCCGAGGGCCTATACCAGGAAGTAGTGGTTACGTCTGTGACGCCTTAGCGCCGCGCCACCGGACGTAACCATTACATCCATGGCGGGGAGGGGGTTAATAAAAGAACTCTAATTTCAGTTACGATGTTAGATTATCTTTTTTCACATTTTGTATTGCAGTAGTCATTAATTTTCACTCAGATTTTGAATGTAATACATACATGGAATGAGCGACTCACAGTGGACTCATAGTTTACACTATTTAGTTATTTACCAAGTTGTATGTATTTTATACTGTGGTGTGGTAATTGGGTAATGTTTTTTCTATTATTGTTTTCAAATTATGGGTATGTTTAATGTGGGTGTTTTAATTTATATTTGAATATGGTGACATATATGTTGTATAACAACAATTCCGTACACTCCATATATGTCTATTTTACAGCCCTGATGAAGTTCATGGATGGTGAACGAAACGCATTGGATGATTTCCGCTAGGTATATTGAAGCTAATAAAATCTGTATTGTAGCAACATACTTGGATTATTTTATTTTTGTAAAAATTTCGTTGGTGCCTCTCCATCTGTAATATGTGAATATTGGGCCCACTTGGTCGTACCTTTGGAGCAGCAGGTGCTTTGTTTGGTAGCACAACATTAAGAGACACAGGGGACAAGGGGGAGGTGCTGTTGCTTTTGGCTCACTGTTCCGGTTGGATTACACTGCTAGATTATGTGTATTTTTATATCCAAATTTCTGCTCCATATATAGCAGCATTTAAGGCCTTGGCAGGATAGGCCTCGAAGGCGGGTGAAATTGATCGAGTAAAGGTTGCTTTGAAACAAGGTAAAATTGTATTAGACATATGTGACAATATGAGGGAACTCTTATTAATTTAAGGATCCCACTTAAATTTAACCGACAGGGTAATTCCCAAGCAGTCAAAACAAGGCACCCTGTCGAGATTTTTAGTACCCCCTTTTACACAATTAATTCTAGGAAAACTCTTGCCAAGGACCATATATTTAGTTTTCGAGCAGTTTATCTCTAGGCCTCTATTTTCACAGAATGCCATAAACTTAGTCAGTAAATTATGGCAGCTCAAAGGTGATTTAGAGATTAACAACAAATCATCAGCAAAGAGAAGGATCAGGATTTTTTCCTCATTCAAGGAAGAACGAAACGTTAAGGTCTCAATTACATCACTTATGTAAAGAGTAAATATAGTGGGGGTGACTACAGAACCTTGGCCCTTTCCACGGAGAATGGGAATCTGGGACAACAGTTCCCTCTGCTCCTCCCACCAAACTTGAGCATAGGTCCCATCATGTAGTTTAACCAAAATATTCACAAGCTCGCTAGGGACACCCATGTTCCTCAATGCCCTCCAAAGATTATCACGGGGATCAAGTCAAAGGCAGCTCAAAGGTCAACACAAGCTACATAGAGCATCTGTTTACATAAAAAAGGACCTGGCTCCAGTATAAGAGAGAGAACCTGAATACCTGATCGATGGAACTAGGTTCTGCTCAGAACCCCACCTGAAGGGGTGAGAGTATCTCCCCACTACATGCCCAAGATAGTAATTTGTCTAGTACTTGCCTCACCAAGATTTTCTGGAGGTTATCCAATAAACTCATAGGCTGGTATTTAGCAGGACAACATGCATCCCCTTTTTTGAAGACTGGGATGATTTCAGCCCCTTTCCAGCTATCCTGCATCTCACTCCCTGTTGCTATTGCATTCAACAGAGTGTTTCCATACCATGCCCATAACTGGGGATCTGACTTTTATATGTCCCTTAGTATACGGTCTGGTCCAGGGGCCTTTAGGAGTTTCAGACTATCTTTTGCTGTGAAGGTCTCCTGCAGGTTAAAACAGTGGTCCACATGAGCCACGAATGAGGATTACATTGTTATTGAGCAACTGAGTCTGCCACTGAATTAAGGAATTCTCGCGAGTGCCACTCTTGAAGTATAGTTCGTAAAAGTGATACTCCCATTTATCAGGTGAAATGTAAAAACATCTTGGATTCCCATGCCCTCTGGTCCCAGTCGCAACCAATGACCAAAAAGTGTGATTATCTTTCACTTTAAGGGCTTACAACAGGTCTTGCCATTTGTCCTCATCCAATTTTTTCTTCACTGCTTTAAGTACGGTTTTATACCTAAAGCGTGCACACCTAATTTCTTTCCGATTACACTCCCTCACAGATTTTCTTAACAATAGTTTAGCCTGCTGGCAGTCATGAGTGAACCACGTTACGACTTGCCTGACCGGCCTTTGTGTGCCCTGACATTCTCTATAAAAAATAGCTTTGTTTATCAAAAAAAGATCATATGGATACCTAACATGGAGTCAGGATCCCCTGAGGTTCCTTCAAAACCAGACATAAAGCAGGTGAAAAGTTGACAGATAGCTGCATGCAGTTCCTGATTCACCATGACTCTAGGTCATGTTATTCTACAACAGTTGTTAGCCATGATGGGTCAGAAAATGCAACAAAGTCAGAACAAGTTGGCCTTTGAAATTGTTCCCCCATTAAGGTGGTAATCAGGGGATTGTGGTCAGTATCAGTTACACTCGTCAACTTCATGTCACTAAGGTCCAGCCACAGCCAGACAACAAACAGCACATAATCAATTACACCGCTTCTAAAAGTGGGTGCTCTATTTAAATCTGACTAGTTCTCCTATTACAAGCACGCAACCTGTGCACAACCACTATGGAAGCTACCTGAAAAGCAGTGTTAGAATAGTAATGTTGTGGACTACCTATCAGACTGGGGGTCCCAAAAAACTCGTCCTCTTCCTCCTATACCAAGTTAATCGCAGGAGAGGGCTCAAAGTAAGTGTTAAAATCACTGGCCACTATTACTTTGGCATCCTGTTGGTGAGTCCCAACAAGATTATCTCACAGAAGAATCAAGCTTTGCTGACATAGAACAAGCATACACATTCAGTAAAACTAACGACAGGCCCATGGGTAATTAAGTTTGATGCCCATTAAATCTGGTGAGTGTATTAGCAAAGGCTCGTGAAAGTAGGCAATATTATTATTTAACAAAATCATAAGACGACTCCCATCGCCCACACTGTTCATATCAGGGGAATTGCATCTGCACTATGCTTAGTGAACCCACTAAAAAACATTAATTACGGCTCAAGTTTCTTGAAACACACAGACATCGTACTTCCTGATAAAAGAAAGCCAGTCCTTACTATCCACTTTAAAGTTAATCCCAGCCACATTCCACAAAATTAAAGGAAGGTCTGACACACAACATTTGATAGAGAAGGGCAATTCACCCAGTGTCAGCAGTAATAGACTTTAGAACTGGTACAACTCTAACAGCCAAAGTTATTTCAGCTACAGGTGTTGCCTCAGGGTTCAGCCCACCAATGAAGTCTGTGGTCAAATAATTGCTTTTATTAACTAATTGTACCCCAGAGGAACGTAATAAATCCAGCTGATCTAAAGAGGCAGAGGCTGGCCCCAATACAACTGGTGGGTAAAAAAAGCCTAAAGGAAGGGTTCTAATGGCCCCCTACCTGGCTACCTAGCAGAGACCGAACAAAACTTGGAACTTTAAAATTAATAATACAGTCACCCTGCAAAGCTTTCCGTGAAGAGCCAACCCATGATACCCTTCAGGTGAAAATAATTTCTTTAGTGAAATCATGTGCCCAGCCAAAGTGCTCCTGCGGTAAATAGGAGACTTTTAAAAAGATACATGCGTCTCCTGCTTGGCTGAGGGGAGAGCTGGAACATTTTGAAGTATAATAATATAAGGGGTATACTCTGGTAGAATATGTGGTCTAATGCCAGTTTGATCAAGCCTAGTGGCCATATTCTCTAATCCCTCCTTCCTGCTTACAGGGGCTTTTTCAAATCTTCCAGTTGCTGGAATGGAGGGATCATTAGGTATTTGTTGATAAGAGCCCACATTAGTTCCATTATCAACACTAAGAGTACTACCCTCCCCTTCCAACTGTGAATGCCCAGGTGGCTGGTGTACAGAGCTGCTCTGACAAACTGTCTGGGCCTCAGTAACTACCTTCTGCACCAGATTCGAGCATCTAGTCGCTGTCACTGGACCAGAAGAAGGTAAAAGACAAGCTTGCAAGTTATCACACCTCATATCACTGAACTTCTTGACTTCAGATTCAATTAATCTCAGGCACTCAACTAGTGGTTTCAGTTTCAGATCCAAGGCAGTATTTATCACATCTTTTAGAAAGTCTGTCAGAGTATCCTGGGCAGTCACAGGTGCTGTCTCATCTGCCTTGGCTAGCAACTTCTGCCTTATAGACAGGGTGGTGTTGACCCTTCAGCTTTTCAAAGACCTAACAGACTCCTGCCTCTTCCTTTTCCCCGCTTACGTTCTTCACCGTTCCTGGAGTTATGGACAACAATGACAATATCCGGCTCCAGAGAAATAAGGACCTGTGGAGGCACCAAGAAACCCCCATTATCCTCCAACTGAAAGCCTCTATGAGGGAGGAGTCTGGTACCTTATCAGATTGCAAAGTGGGTGCAGTATTATCCAGACTAGGTAGTACATCCTCTGAAGCTCTTGAGGGGGGATAAAGATGTGACGCAACTGAGTGAAGACGCTCAGCCAGCTCGATCTCTTTGTTAATAATGCCAACTGGCCGCGATAAAAAGTTATCCATACTGGTTCTCTGGAGACCTGGCGTGACACCAAGGGCGGCCTTAAGTTTCTCATTATAGGCCTTCGGCATGTTGCAATAACAGAACACACTAAGAACACCAGACAACACAAGACAAACGCATAAATAACTCTTCGTAGCCGGCAAACCAAAATGACACACAGCCAAGAACAAGAAGAATGGCCCAGCCCAGGCTCGTCCGGCCGCAGACAGGTGCAGATGGGCCCAGTCTTGGTCCGGGCTTTGCCTGGGTGCGTCTCGAGTGTGTCCTGTGCAGGTGAGCAAAGCACTGCTTAAAAGCACCTCTGGGTGCAACCTCCTGCTTTGATGTATGCTGGTAACAGCAGTTCAGGTTCCTCCAGTCTCCAAACAATGTCCTGAGCAGTGGGAACAAAGCGCTACTTAAATGCGCCTCCACACGCAAGCTGCCTTCACTGCCAACCTCCTGCCGTGATGGATGCTGGTAGCAGCAATTCAGGCTCCCCCCGGTCTCCATACAATGACCCGTGCAGCAGGAGAAAATCGCTGCATAAATGTGCCTCTGGGCACCACCTGCCTTCAGGGCCAACCTCCTGACATGGTGGATGTTGGTAACAACAGTTCAGGCTCCTCCCGGTCTCCAAAGTGTGTACAGAACTGTGGCCGTAGGGCATCATGTCCATGCAGGAAGGACGACCTGCATGTCCATTTGCTTAAAAGCATACACTTGTTGAGGCACGGCCCTCCGTGCTGGTATACCCATGATGGAGTAGTGAAAGGGATTGGACAGTGGCACATGGGTGGTGGACACATAAATTATGGTCGGGCACTTTAGACGGCCTGGTGTTTTGAAGGCATGTACAGGATTATACAGCCTTCCTTTGACTATATATTTCCTCCTGGAGCAGAGGCAATTTTTTTCTTCCATGGTCCTGGAGAGGCCCATAGTCAAGAGGGCCAAAATGTGTCAACCTTTTGATCTAAAGGATTCCTCATTAAACTGAATGGTTTTGGGAAAGTACCAGTGCACAGATCAGTGAAACAGGAGACAAGGGTTCCTTCTATTTTGTGCACTTGTATGATTCGGACTACCTTTGATTGTGTATTGGGTATATAAATTGTGAAAATTCACATAATAAGTGATGGAAGACTCCAGTTAAGCCTAATGTTGAATATGCTATGTTTTTTAGATTGTGTCCTTTGTTGATGTATGTACCTATATATATATGTATACTAATAATATCTCCATGGACCAGTAAATTAAAAAGTGGGTTTTTGAGCTTGTATATAATGAAATTGTAAATAAATAGTATGGATGATTAATACATCATGATATTGGTGAATAATTTAATGTTTTCACCGTAGAAGTAATTTCTTTATTGGTTCCTACGTTATCCTCCTCCTTTCTCAACCATTAGGAATGTAAGACATGAACTGCAAGTAATACATGGATCCCTCTGACAAAAGCATTAACCCTGTGAGCTATAGACAGAAAATACAAATCTGTGCTCTGCATGTTACCTGTGTGCTGTGCAGCAGGCACATTACCTCTCCCTGCTCTTTTGTGATGACTCAAAACTGTGACTAGAGATAACACAGATCTTGCCAAAAAGTGCATTAACCACCAGAGTTATCTTACTGTCAGTATTAACCCCAGTAGAATGGTGGACACACAAAGATCTCTCCAGCTGTTGCTTTCACCCTATAAAGAAGTTTTAAAATGCAGGGCGTTTGCAACCAATTATGTAAGCCAGAAGATATTTACTGTCACATTTCTTCTTTCTGCCACTTTATTTTTGACACACTTAAACACAAATCTACTGCATGGCACACCCCGGGGGGACCATATAATTAGAACCACCGCAATGTCATTGACACAAGCTGGAGCAGCCACAAGTATCCACAATCAGTGGGAGCACCGTGGTGTCATGGAAACCCAGCTGTGAGCTCACTCCAGCTCAACCTCCTGGTCAAAACCATGTATCAGAGAAGGTGAAACCCAGGGGAGACAGGCCTAGAGGATCACCCACAGCAATGATGGCACTAAGGCCCTGTGGACACAGCTTTGCCTCCGGACACCAGGCGCCTCGCTGCAGGCCGCAGCTGGAGTAAGCCCTGATCAGGAAGCACTGGAATGGTTTTTCACTCCTTTTGGGCAATTAATCAGGTTCTCATACAACATGCAGTATAGAAAAATATCTTCACTGAATGCAAACATGTTCTCAGCCCTCTTGGTTTGGGGTTAAAATAATAATTGCTTTAAAGGAAGAGAACACTTTCCAGCATTGTTCACGTTATTATCGTTCTACTTTCAAATTCAAATTTGGATTTAAGTTTGGTCCTGTGATTAAATCATGTGACATCGCTTAATAATGTTGTGTTCGGGAAACACCTGGTTACAAAATTAAAATCCTGCATTTTGTGGAATGCTGCTTGACGGTGGTCTAATTCCAGAGCACTTCCTTCAAGGTCTTCCCATGGCTCTGAACTTATTAAACGGTACATTCTATTTTGTTGAAATCTAACGAATTTTACTTTTTACAATGTTCATTTGTAATCGAAAGGGAATTACTTTAGCAGCATGCAAAACATTTCCATATTTACGCCTTTTGCCATTTCATGTTTTAGAGCTGAACTCAAAATGATGAAAACAATGGGCTTTGTGTGGTGACACACTGCAGAGCGTAACTAAGACTTTCTTCCACTACTTAATGCTTGTTCTGAAAATTAAGTGAGTAATTGCACCCATCGAAAATGTCATAAATGATGAAATGCAGAAGCAATGTTCTGAGCCCACTGGAAGCTTGGAAGCAAGCTGTTAAAGGACAAGAAGGGCAACTGCTCCATGCAAACAACACTATCAATTGTCACTATCATAGTAATGGAGATTTATGGAGGAACATTACTTGGCGTTTAAGCTAGTTTGCAACCTCTTCAGTGCTACATGCCACACAAAATAACTACAATCAAACTTTTTTTTCTTTGAGGGCACTATTTCATCTCACTCGATGAGAAGTTCCCTTTATTCAGAGAGACAGGAAAGGACTGAGTGCGTGTATTTAAACAAGCCTGCCTCCCCATATAGGCACCTTTTTTAAATAATATTAGTTTCACTGACCAAAAAAATCAACATTAAAATCAATGTTTTTCCAAGGATGTATTTATTCCCTGGCATAACTCATCACTGTTTTGGTCTTCATCTGTTTTTGGACACTTTCGTTTTAATTCTATTGTGTTTCCTACAGGTGACCATTGTAGGAAAGTGCCCCTTTTGACATGGTTACTCTGCCCCCTAACTCTCCCCCATTTTTTGCCTGATAGCTGATGCTAATCTGTTGGAGTGTGTGCTGGGACCCGGCTAACCAGGCCCCAGTACCTGTGTTCTTTCTCTAAACTGTACAATTGCTTCCACAATTGGCATACCCCTGTCACACAGCTAAGTCCCTTGTAAAAGGTACCAGTGGTACCAAGGGCCCTGTGGCCAGGGAGGGCCCTTAGGGTTGCAGCATGTATTATGCCACCTTAAGGGACCCTCACCCAACACATGCAAACTGTCATTGCAGTTTGGGTGTGCTGGTGGGGAGAAAAAGGTAAAGTCAACATGGCATCCCTCTCTGGGTGCCAAGCACAAAAATCTATGCCTGTGGCATAGGTAAGTAACCCCTCTAGCAGGCTTTACAGCCCTAAGGCAGGGTGCACAGTACCACACTATACCGCAGGGGAGGGCATATCTGCATGAGCAATATGTCTCTACGGTGTCTAAGTCCATTCTTAGACATTGTAAGTTCAGTGTGGCCATATTGATTACATGGCCTAGGAGTTTGTCATTGTGAACTCCACAGCTCAATAAAGACTGGGAAGTTTGCTATGAAACTCCTCAGCTCAATAAACCTACACTGATGCCAGTATTGGATTTATTGAAAAAAGCTCCCGGGGGCATCTTAGAGATGCCCCCTGTATTTCACCCAACCTTTTAGTGTAAGGATGACCAGTCTGTGCCAGCCTGCCACTAACAGACAAGTTTCTGACCCTAAGGGGTGAGAGCCTTTGTGCTCTCTGGGGTCAGGAACAAAGCCTGCTCTGGGTGGAGGTGCTTCACACATCCCCCTGCAGGAACTGCAACACTGTTGGCACT
Source organism: Pleurodeles waltl (assembly GCF_031143425.1). Classification (NCBI taxonomy): domain Eukaryota; kingdom Metazoa; phylum Chordata; class Amphibia; order Caudata; family Salamandridae; genus Pleurodeles; species Pleurodeles waltl. Next base: position 680,157,257 of record NC_090443.1, read on the forward strand.
GTTGGCTTCTGCCTCATGTTACACTGCCCCAGGACACTCCAGCTTGTGGAAGATGCCTGCCCCCGGTCCAAGCCCCACTTTTGGAGGTAGGTCCAATGGGAAAATTATTAAACACCGGGAGGTGTGCCCACCCCAGCTAGGACCAACCCTAGAGTGCCCAGAGCTGAAGTGAAACCCTCCTGGCAGAATCCTCCATCTTGCTTTGGAGATATTAGCCAATAGGGTTAGCAATGTGCCCCCTCCCCAAAGGGAGTGGGCACAGGAGGGGTGTGGCCACCCTCAGGGACAGTAGCCATTGGCTGCCCTCTGAATCCTGTAATGCCTCTAAATCTAGTGTTTAGGAGCACCCCTGAACCTTGCTCTTCAGATTCCTGGTGACCTGAAAGAAGGACTGAGGGGCTGCACCAGCAGAGAAGACTTCAAATGACAACTGACTTGGCATCAACCCTACCAGCCTGTCTGCAGCTTCAAGTATCCTGCTACAAGAAGACAACTCGTCCTGCAGGACCAGAATACTCTACAAACCCCCACAGGACTGCCTGCCTACTCAAAGACTAAAATCTCCAGAGGCCTTGTATACAAAGAAACCTTCAAAAGGACTCCACAATCGGCCTGGATCCGTGAGTCCTGCCCATTCTGCACTCAATGCCCACAGCCTGTGTCCAGGTGGCCCACCGGTCCAGAGAAGGTCCCCAGGCAATTCCAACCTCGAGTCCACCATGGGTTGACCCCTCCTGACTAACACGACAACACCTGTATCGTAAATCCAGCGGATCCCCCTGACCCCTTCCGGCTCTGATGAAGTTTCTCAATGCCCAAACATACCCCTGCACCCACAGCCCCCTGAACTTTGGGAACCTAACCAACAGTCCAGAAATGTCCAGTGGGCTCTCTATGTACCTGTTCAGCAGTTGGTTTTCCTCAGTCAACTCCCTGGATGATGCCTGCAGCATCTTTGTGACCCCAGGGTTCCGTCATTTAAAAAGTTGGGTGCCCGAAGCTTGATTTGCACCCTGCACCAGGCCACCCCTGTGCCACTAAGTGGGTGTATTTGGTGCTGACCTGTGGCCCCTCTGGCGCTGATCTAAACTCCCCAGGGCTTCGCCATGAAGTAGAAAGATACTTCCCTGCAAGCAGTTTCTTTATGAGCACCCCCTGTCTCATTGAGTGTGTGCCTAATTTCTTGACTATTTGTGTACAACAAATGCCTAGAACTAACAACCGATAAGCCTAACTGCTCGACCATACTACCACAAAAGAAACCATTAGTATTATTTACTTCACTTTGGTGTAGTATATACATAGCCAGCTTCCTGCATTGGTGGATCAGCGGTTGGGTCTACGACTTTGCATTTGCTGGACTACACAGCCAACATATGATCACACAACTAAACTCATAAATTGCCTTTTGATTCAATTGATTTTTTAATTGACAATTTTTCCACATTTTTAAAAGTCCTGCTAGTGCCTAGGTTAAGTCCCCTTTAGCATTTCTTAAAAAGTTTAAAAAGTTACTATAGTTAGGGGTAAGGAACTAGAAGTGGTTGTAGTTCCTAAAAGAAATCTTCAAAATTAGTAACATAATGAACAGCTCAGAGGACATGGTTATGGAACTCGACCTGACCCATTACCTCCATCTCAGGATGAGGAAGTTAAGGTCTCTCTGCAGCCTCACAAAGATTAAAACAGGTTTCGGCCCTACCACAATCCCGCTCCTGGAGCTCTTGGCAAAGTATGCAAAGGAATACCCTACTGAGCAGGATGATCTCTTCATGGATGGGGAAAAAGTTAGGGACCAGTAGGTTGACCTCCTCCTTATAGCATAACTAGGGAGGACAGGGCCTCTGTGCCCCTGACTCAAAGGACGGTGCTCACAGGATCTGGGTCTCCCATAGGGGAGTCTGGTTCCTCTGGGAACACTGAGGGCAGCCTCAGTGAAGAGGACATCCTTTTAGCAAGGGTGGTCAAAAGACTAGCATTGAAGAGACAACTACTGGCTATAGACAGGGAGAGAGCAGAAATTGGCCTTTCACCCATTAATGGTGGCAACATAATACCTAGGGAGAGCAATATTGTGACCCTTAAATCCCAAAGGGTATTGTCCCAGAGTATGAGGATGGTGATGACATCACCAAATGGTTCACAGCCTTTGAGAGGACTTGTGGAATGAGGAAAGTGAAAATGTCTCACTGGGAGCTCTCCTTTGGGAACTGTTCACTCATAAGAGTAGGGATAGACTCCTCACACTCATTGGAGCAGATGCTGAGCCGTATGACCTTATTAAGTCTACCCTGATTGAGGGCTTTGGACTCACCACTAAGGAGTATAGAATTAGGTTCAGGCGGGGCTCACAAAACCTCAAGCCAGTCCTGGGTTGACTTCATAGACTACTCAGTGAAAGCACTAGATGGTTGGCTAACTGGAAGTGAAGTGCATTATTATAATTTATTCATGAAAGAACACATCTTAAATAATTGCACTAATGAAAAGTTGCATCAATTTCTGATAGACCTAGGTCCAGTTTCTCCCAAATAATTGGGAAAGAAAGTAGACCATTGGGTCAAGACTAGGGTGACCAAGACTTCCACTGGGGGTGACCAAAAGAATAGGGTTACTAAGCCTCCCCGGGAAGGTGGCGGAGACACCTAAGGATAAAAGTAAAAAATACTCTAAAAGCCCCCAAAACCCTGCTCAGGAGGGTGGTCGCCGAACCTTTTCTCAATCCACTCATGGGTACAAAGGTAAACACTTTGATCCCAAAAAGGCCTGGTGTTTCAACTGTAGACAGAATAGACACCAAAATGGAGACTTGCCATGTCCCAAAAAGAATCTCCCTAGTACTGCACCAGATAGCACTGCTAAAGCCAGTCTCCAGGTGGGATCAACAGTGTGCCCAGAGCAAACCAGGGTTCACACTGAAGCTATTTTAGGGCCAGATGTAGGAAAAAGGGAAATTGTGACTTGCAATTTGCGAGTCCGTGCGACTCGCAAATTGCAACTTGCAATTTGCCATGCAGAAAGGTGTCTCAGACACCTTCTGCGACTCGCAATGGGGTCGCAAAGACCCACCTCATTAATATTAATGAGGTGGGTCGCAGTTTGCGACCCCATTGCGAGTCTGGGCACTCACGGGGATGGTGGCCTGCTGGAGACAGCAGACCACCATGTTTGTGACTGCTTTTTAATAAAGCAGTTTTTTTTTTCTATCTGCAGCCCGTTTTCCTTAAAGGAAAACGAGCTGCACTTAGAAAAAAAAAACGAAACCTTTTGTTTCTGTGTTTTTCAGAGCAGGCATTGGTCCATAGGACCACTACCTGCTCTGAAAAATTGTTTTTGTGATCATTCACAAAGGGGAAGGGGTCCCATGGGGACCCCTTCCCGTTTGCGAATGAGTTACCATCCACTTCAAGCGGATGGTAACTGCGAGTTCATTTGCGACCGCTTTCGTGGTCGCAAATGAACTTGCATAGCGTTGCGAGTCGCAAATAGGAAGGGAACACCCCTTCCTATTTGCGAGTCGGATCCGACTCGTAAAATGCATTTCTGCATCGCGGAGAGGGTTTTGCGCCTCGCAAATGGCATTTTTCGCTGTTTGCGAGTCGCAAAACCCTTCCTACATCTGGCCCTTAGTCTCTGAGGGTGGGGTAGATGTTGTCACTCTTGCTGTCTGACCCCCTAATATGAACAAATACAGACAGCATCCGTTGATTACGGGGACTAGAGTAGACACCCTGAGTGATACAGGTGCCAGTGTCACCATGGTGACAGAAAACCTTGTTTCTCCAGGTGATTACTTGGCTGGACAAACATATCCAGTTACCAATGCTGACAATGTAACTAAGGTCCATCCTATAGCTATGGAAACCATAGAATGGGGAGGGGTTACTGGCCTGAAACAGGGTGTGGTCTCTTCTGCGATTCCAGTGGAATGTCTGCTAGGGAATGACCTGGTGCCATCAGTAAGGGCTGAGATAGAACTCAAACCCCATTCAGCCATGCTGGGAATCCCTGAGGTGGTGTGTTTAAAGACTATAGCACAAAGCTGAGCACAGGGTGAAAAAATAAGTGTTGGAGCCTGGAATAATGGCCCACCCATCCAAGAGGAAAGGCAAGAAGACTGGGAGACCAGCTTCAGTCCAGCAAAAGGCACAAGACTCCTCTTCTAAGGAAGAAGTCTTACCAAACTCCAGAAGTAGCTGAACCCATGGAACTTGAACCTTACCAGGTTGAGCTCTTGGGCCCAGTGGGACACTCTAGGGACCAGTTGCGGCAGGGACAGAGAATCCCTCCCACGCTTGAAGGCAAGCTGCTGCACAGGAAAAGGGATATGTCAGTGGCTACTACAGGGTCTGTTGGGAGGAGGGACTCTTGTACACTGAGGCCAGAGACCCCAAACCTGGTGCCACCAGGTGAGTAGTAGTGCCACAACAGTTCAGGGAAATGATCCGCACACTAGCCCATGACATCCCCCTAGCTGGGCAGCGGGGCCAACTAAAACTTGCAATAGGCTTGTCAGCCATTTCTACTGGCCCAACATGCCACAAAAGGTGAAGGAGTTTTGCAGCTTCTGTGTCACCTGCCAAGCCCGTGGTAAGGCAAGTGGCCACCCAAAGGCCTACCTAAGTTTACTCCCAATGGTTGACCTTCCTTTTGAAAGGGTTGGTGTGGACATAGTGGGTCCAGTTGAACCACCTACAGCCCTAGGAAACCAATATATACTGGTAGTAGTGAATCATGCCACCAGGTATCCTGAAGCAATTCCTCTAAGGTCTACTATATCCCCTGCAGTTGCTTAAATTCTGGTATCTTTGCCAGGGTAGGGTTTCCTAAGGAGGTGGTTTCTGACAGAGATGCCAACTTCATGTCAACTTACCTGAAACACATGTGGAATGAGTGTGGGGTGACCTACAAGTTCACCGCACCATACCATCCACAAACCAATGAACTTGTTGAAAGGCTCAACAAGACATTGAAGGGAATAATCATGGGGCTCCCTGAAAAACTCAAAAGGAGATGGGATGTCCTTTTGCCACGCTTGCTCTTTGCCCACAGAGGTGCCTCAGAAGGGAGTAGAGCTTTTCCCCTTTGAACTTCTGTTTGGCCATCGTGTTAGGGGACCAGTTGCTCCTGTGAAGGAGGGTTGGGAGAGACCTCTCCATGAACATAAGCATAATGAGGTGGATTATGTACTAAGCCTACATTCTAGGATGGTAGAGTACATGGGAAAAGCATCCAAATACCTTGAGGCCAGCCAGCAGCTCCAGGAGCATTGGTATGGCAAAAAGGATACACTGGTGGAGTTTAAACCAGGGCAGAAGGTGTGGGTTCTCGAGCCTGTGGCTCCCAGGGCACTTCAGGACAGGTGGTGTGGCCCTTACCCTATCCTAGAAAGAAAGAGTGAATAGATGATCATGTGAACTGCCTCACACTTTTCTGTGGTGACAGGGCTGTGGTAACCATGCTGATGGTTACTGATGAGGATCAGGAAGCAGAGAATGAACCTTTTCCTGACTTTCTCTCTCACAACCCTAAATATGGGTCAGTTGATGGAGTTGTTGACTCAGACACCCTCACTGCCCAATAGCAGGCTGAGTACAGGCAAGTCCTGCAGCAGTATGCAGAGCTCTTCTCCTTAACCCTGGACAGACATACTGGTGTACCCATGATGTGGACACTGGAGACAGCTTGCCCATCAAATCCAGAGTTCTATCAGCAGTCTGACCAAATTAAGGACAGCATCAAAGTTGAAGTCAACAAGATAGTGGATTTAGGGGCTATTGAACCCTCTAACAGCCCCTGGGCTAACCCAGTAGTCTTAGTCCTCAGGCCTTATCCCCAGGAAGGAAAGAAAGAAATGAGGTTCTGTGTGGACTACACAGGTCTCAATGCTGTCACCAAGACAGATGCTCACCCCATACCCAGGGCTGATGAGCTGATAGACAAATTAGATGCAGAAGAGTTCCTCAGTACCTTTGACTTGATTGCAGTTTACTGGCAAATCTGCATGGCACCAGGAGCAAAAGAAAAGACAGCATTCTCTGCACCTGATGGGCATTATCAGTTGACTGTTATGCCCTTTGGTTTACAGACTGCCCCTGCCACCTTCCAAGGGTTGATGAGTCAAGTCCTTGTTGGCTTGGAATCATTTAGTGCTGCATATCTAGATGATATTGCTGTCTTTAGCTCCTCCTGGCAGGATCACCTGGTCCACCTGGAGAGGGTTTTTTCAGGCCCTGCAATCTGCAGGTCTCACTGTTAAAGCATCCAAATGTCAGATATGACAGGGCACTGTTGCACTTGGCCTCCACCTATAAGGTGGCCCAAGTTTGTAATATCCACCTTGTAGGTGGAGGCCAAGTGCAACCCTTACAGCTCAAGATCCAAACAATGCTGAACTAGGAACCTTCTACCATCAAGACTCAAGTCAGGACAGTCCTTGTCTTGACTAGTTATTACAGGAGGTTTGTGAAGGGGTATGGATCCATTGTGACCCCCCTCACAGAACCTGCCTCTAAAAAGATGCCCAAGAAAGTAAACTGGACTCAAAAAGCCTTTGACACCCTGAAAGAGGCAGTTTGCTCAGCACCAGTTCTCAAAGCTCCAGACTACTCTAAGTGTGTCATAGTTAGTAGAATGTTTACACTGAGCCGATTTAATCTTCACATATTTCAATAAAACAATTTTTTCTTTTTCTCTAATGAAAATAGTTTGCTTTTGCTAATCCAATAGTTCAACAGCACAGACGGTGTGGGAGGTTTGTTTTGAAAGCCACAACTAAAATAATGATGTAATACATGTAGGAAGCTGGCTCTGTATATACTATACCAAAGTAAGATATAGGTGGTCATTCCAACCCTGGCGGTCGGTGTTAAAGCGGCGGCAAAACTGCCAACAGGCTGGCGGTAAAAAAAATGGCATTCTGACCCTGGCGGAAACCGCCAACAGAGACCGCCACATCAACACACCGCCCGCCACGGCAGTACAAACAAACAGCGCGGCGGTCACCGCCAACAGACAGGCAGGAGTCAATGTACCGCCCACAGTATCACAACCTATCCAATCTGCCACCTTTTCCGGGGCGGTAGCCCCGCCAATAAAAAAACACGGCAGAAACAGCCATTTCGAATGGAAAACGCTCACCTCCATACACCCCACGAGGAATACGGACAGCATGGAACCCGAACTCCACATACTCCCAGCGATAGTCTTCCTGCTCCTCTACCAGGAGCACGAACGCCGGCGCAGAAGACAACGGTGAGTACTGCAGCTACGACACAGGGGGGTGGGGGGGGTAAAAATTACGGGAACACACATACGCGACACACCCACCCCCACCATCACCCACTACAACACACACATCAATGCATAGCAATACATCACAGTTACCCCCCCCCCAAGCCCCCCAGAAGAATGCAAAGACAAAAGGAAATTATGCTAAACAATTAAATATATTGCAGTACAGCGATAAAAATTTATATACACATCAAAAACTCTAACATACAGAAATGTCCAAGTCCGAGCATTGTAGCAGGCATTGTCCGTGGACCACTGGGCCCAAATCACATGGGCAAAGCCCACACAGGATACCTGACTCCAACGGAGAGAACACTGCAGGGGCATCAGATAGCAAAACTACAGGCACCTCAGGGGGAAGGGAAGGGGGGCACCTCAGCCAGATGAGTGCACAACGCCAGATCCACGAGGGGCCTCCATGGCCACTGTTCAATCCTGGGGAGTGCAAAGCCACAGTCTCACAAGTCTATACAGTGGGTGGGCTGCCCACTGTACAATCCTGGGGAGTGCAAAGCCACAGTCTCACAAGTCCAGACAGTGGGTGGCCTGCCCACTGCTCAATCCTGGGGAGTGCAAAGCCACAGTCTCACAAGTGGATAGCAGTCTCCACTGGTTCTGGAGGGGGCCTGGTGCCCAGAGTGCCTCGTGCAGCCCTGCCCGACACAGATGCGGGCCAGCCCCTGCCGCTCATGGGCCAGCGGTGCCTGCGATGGAGTGCCCAGTTCAGCGGTGCTTGAGACGGCAGTGCCCAGTGTAGTGGTGCTTGAGATGGCGGTGCCCAGTTCAGCGGTGCTTGAGATGAAGGGCCCAGTTCAGCGGTGCTTGAGATGAAGGGCCCAGTGTAGCGGTGCTTGAGACGGCGGTGCCCAGTGTAGCGGTGCTTGAGACGGCGGTGCCCAGTTCAGCGGTGCTTGAGATGAAGGGCCCAGTTTAGCGGGGCTTGAGATGAAGGGCCCAGTTCAGCGGTGCTTGAGACTGCGGTGCCCAGTTCAGCGGTGCTTGAGACGGCGGTGCCCAGTTCAGCGGTGCTTGAGACGGCGGTGCCCAGTTCAGCGGTGCTTGAGATGAAGGGCCCAGTTCAGCGGTGCTTGAGTTGAAGGGCCCAGTGTAGCGGTGCTTGAGACGGCGGTGCCCAGTTCAGCGGTGCTTGAGACGGCGGTGCCCAGTTCAGCGGTGCTTGAGACGGCGGTGCCCAGTTCAGCGGTGCTTGAGACGCCGGTGCCCAGTTCAGCGGTGCTTGAGAAGGCGGTGCCCAGTTCAGCGGTGCTTGAGACGGCGGTGCCCAGTTCAGGGGTTACGGCCATGTCGGGGAGGTCTTTTGCCACCTGTCCTGTGGCTGGCGGGGCCCTCCTGTCCATCTGTCCTGTGGCTGGCGGGGCCCTCCTGCCCATCTGTCCTGTGGCTGGCGGAGCCCTCCTGTGCAGCTGTGCCGGGGCTGTTGGTGGCCTCCTGCCCACCTGGGATGGGGCTTGCGTGGCCCTCCTGGCCAGCTGGGCTGATGGTGGTGTTGTCGGGCGTGCTGCCCTTCCCAGCCTTCCCTGATCGCCTGTGGCCCTTCCCCACCTTGGGCGGTGTGACAGCTGCCTCCACACTCCCTGCCGGAGTCCTGGTAGGGGTTTTAGTCCCTGGTGTTTTCATCCTCTCGCGCCGGGCACTGCCTATCTTGGGATGTTTCTCCGGGGGTGGGCTCCTGTGCCTTGGCTTCGCACCAAACTGGCTGGCCTGGAGGGTGGGGCACTCCACAGTCCATGGCAGACTGTGATGACAGGGGCCGGTTTTGTCGTGGCTGAGGTGCTGACTGTAGCCCTATGACATGGACGGGGTGGGGGAGTTGGTGGGAAGAGGTTGAGTTTGGATAGGAAAAGCTTTTTAGGAGCAGTGGGACGGGTAGGTGTAGTGGGTATGGGAGTGGAGGAAGAGGTTGTGGTTGTAGGAGTTGTAAGTCTGGTGGCTTTGGGTGCAGGTGCTTGGGCTGGAGGCTGCTGTGAGGTGGATGGCTGTTGGGTGGGTGGCTGCCTGCGTTTGTGTATCTTGGAAGAGGGGGTCACAGACACACTGGGAGAGGACACAGGGGACGTGTAAATGGCAGTGGGGGTGGTGACTGCACGTGTGTGGGGGGTTCTGGTGTGTGTGCTGCTGAGGGACGTAGTGGCTGAAGATGTTGTGCATGCAGGTGTGAGTGGAGACGTGACAGGGAGGGAGGAGGGAGACGAGGAGGAGGGGGACACACTGGAGGCAGTGGGTGTTGGTATGTCTGTATGTGGATGTTGCTTGTGTGAGTGCCTGTGTGATGTGTGGTGCTTATGTCTGGCTGAGCTTCCCTTGGGTGTTGAGGTGTGTGCAGGCTGGTCTGATGGTGTGCTTGGGATAGGCAGAGGTACAGGTGATAGAGTATGGGTGGAGGAAGTTGGAGGGGGGAGGCTAGAGACAGGGACAATGGCTGCCATCAGTGCCGAGGCCAGAATCTGGAACGATCGCTGAAGGGCCGCCTGACCAGAATGAATGCCCTCCCGGTATGCATTACTCTGGTGCACCTCCCTTTCTACACCCTGGATGGCATTCAAAATGGTAGACTGCCCAACAGTGAGCGTCCTCAGGAGGTCAATGACCTCCTCCCTGAGGGAAGCAGGGGTGACAGGGGCAGGGCCTGAGGTGCCTGGGGCGAAGGAGATGCCCACCTTCCTGGGTGAGCGGGCACGGGCCAAACGCTGAGGGGCTGCTGGGAGGGCGGTGCTGGTGCAGTGGGTGGCGGCTGTACCTGTTGTTGCAGGGGGCATGGATGTTGCCGCCCCCACAAGCGAGCTCCCTTCAGAGGACAAGTCGGTGTCACTGATGTCCGCCCGAGTCCCCGCTGTGGAGCTCGCCTCGCCCTCCGTCCCACTGGTGAATTCGGAGTCCGTTGCGTGGCCCTCCAAGGCCATGTGGGATGCAGCTCCCTCGTGCTCCGATGCCACTTCTCCTCCGCCTGATGATGCTAATGCACACATGAACAGGAAGACCACAAAAAAGGGGGGGGGGAGAATAAAGACATGTTGAGTGCATGCATTGGATACAGCGTTGGCGGACAGGACAGACACAGAAGCCCCCTGCACCACGCCGCGCACTTGGGGTCGACTACTCAATCCGTGGGACATGGACTACAAGCCTATGGACGACATCTGCACACATAGATGACACAGGCCCATGAATAGCTGTACTTGGCACCCTACTGAGGTGGGGGGCGGGGGCACAGGGCCATGCCTTACGGAGGGGCCTAGCCTACAGAAATCGCCCTGGCCTAGGGATACCCACAGCCCTCCTCCCCCACCCAGACACTTCCACTGCGCGCAAAGTCAGCAGTATGAGGTTGTACTCACCCCCTTGTGTCTGCTGTGATGTCCTCACGCGCCCATCCAAATCGGGGTAGGCCAGCGCCAGGATCCGGGACATCAGGGGGGTCAAAGTCCGACTGGCACCCCTCCCACGTTGGGAGGCCATCCCCAGCTGAGCCTCCGCCGTCTTCCTGCTCCAGCGGCGGATGTCCTCCCATCTCTTCCGGCAGTGGGTGCCCCTTCTGTGGTGGACCCCCAGGGTCCGGACGTCCTTGGCGATGGCACGCCAAATATCGATCTTCTGGTGGGCGCTGACCTATAAGAAATGTACAGGGGGAGAATAGTCATCACCTTCTGCACCCTCAATGTGAGTGGCCCCCCATCCCTACCCTTGCCATGTGGCACATGCTCTCACCGTCGTTTAATGCATGCCTCAATCGCTCCCCTCCCCCCCATCTTTCATCCACCCCACTCAACACAGGCATAGCCCATAAAGCATGCTCCCAGTGTATTTACCTGTTTGTCTGGAGGACCGTAGAGTAGCGCGTACTGGGGGAGGACCCCATCCACAAGTTTTTCCAACTCCTCCGCAGTGAAGACAGGGGCCCTTTCCCCAGTCGCATGAGCCATTGTCTCTTCCAGACCAAGGTCACAGCAGCACTTGCAGTGTAGGTCCTCTCCTGTCGAAGATCAGGTATCGAGTGATTAAGCATATAGAAAATGGCGGTCACGGCCGCGGCGGTGCATACCGCGGCGGTGCGTACTGCGACCGCCGGCGCACATGGTCATTGGCTTCTGAGACCCATAGGGTTCAATGTTAACCAATGCTGCTTTGCGCCGCAGTCTTTGACCGCCTACCGCCACTGTGTGCAACGTTAGCGCATTTACCTCACATCCCATTGTCGCACTTTACAGGTCAGGCAGCCGCCATTTCAGGGGCCCACATGGCTTACTTTTTACTGCCTCACACATACCTAGGCCTTGCATCAACACTCATACAAACCATTCAATGGATTGAGAATCGGGTTCTGTGCAAGCTGTGGTTACGTACCTGTGGGTTGATTGACTCTGTGCTCGCTGTTGTCCTTCATAGGCACCGTCCGCTGGGACATGCGAGGAGATGGAGGCATCCTCCGGTGTACAGACCGCTGGTGGACCTGTCGACAATGGAGGAAAGACATGTCATACTGACATACAGGCCTGACCGTGCCACTATTCATGAACTGTGTGCCCAGCTGGAGCCAGACCTGATGTCAGCAATCCGCCAACCCACAGGGATCCCCCCTCAAGTGCAGGTGCTGTCAGTGCTCCATTTCCTAGCAAGTGGGTCATTTCAAACAACAGTGGCCATATCATCAGGGATGTCCCAGCCTATGTTTTCCAAGGTGTTGTCCAGAGTGTTGTCTGCCCTGCTGAAACACATGCAGAGCTACATCGTTTTCCCTGAGGTGGGGGATTTGCCTACAGTGAAGGGTGATTTCTATGCCTTTGGACATATCCCCAACGTCATAGGTGCCATTGATGGGACCCATGTGGCTTTGGTCCCCGCCCACAGAAGTGAACAGGTGTACAGAAACAGGAAGAGTTATCATTCCATGAATGTGCAGATGGTGTGTTTGGCAGACCAGTACATCTCCCATGTTAATGCCAAGTTCCCAGGCTCAGTGCATGACGCGTACATCATGCGGAATAGCAGCATTCCTTACGTGATGGGTCAACTCCAGAGGCACTGTGTGTGGCTAATTGGTGACTCTGGTTACCCCAACCTGTCATGGCTACTGACCCCAGTGAGAAATCCCAGGACAAGGACAGAGGAACGCTACAATGAGGCCCATGGGCGAACTAAGAGGGTGATCGAGCGGACCTTCGGCCTCCTGAAAGCCAGGTTTCGGTGCCTCCATATGACAGGTGGATCCCTATTCTACTCACCAAAGAAGGTGTGTCAGATCATCGTGGCCTGCTGTATGCTTCACAACTTGGCTTTGCGATGACAGGTGCCTTTTCTGCAGGAGGATGGTCCAGATGGTGGTGTTGTAGCAGCTGTGGAGCCTGTGGAGAGCGAAGACGAGGAAGCCGAAGAAGACGACATAGACAACAGGAACACAGTAATACAGCAGTATTTCCAATGACACACACGTAAGAATACACACCGGCATATTACATATACTTAAAGACTACTACCTCTCTACTGTCTGTCCTTTTCACCCAGTGTATGGTAACTGAGTTGTGACTTTCCCTTCCGATTTCAGAGATGTGGGCCCCACTGTGTGACATCTGCTTTGTTTCCCCATGGACTACAGCTGTGTGACATTGGTATGTTGGCATCACAATGTAAATAAGCATTTTGGCACGGTAATGTCTAATACATTTGTTAAAAAAAAAAAGCCAGACTCCTGATTGTTTTGTGCAGTAACTGTGTTTATTACAGTGCTCTATATTGGTGGGTGTTTGCAAATTGTTGAGGGGTGATGGTGGAGGAATGTCCATGGCAGAGTCCAGACTATTAGTATCACAGGTGCATTGTCCAAATGCCTGTGGAAAGTGGAGCAGGGGCAGTTTAAGGATGGACAGGGTGACAATGTGGGACAGTGGGATGACAATCAGGGAGGTATCCTTTCCTGGCGGGGGTCTTGGCATCTTACTCTGTCTTCTTCCTGGATCTCAGGGCCCGCTTGCGGGGTGGTTCTCCTTCTGCAGGGGGTGGGGTGCTGGTGGCCTGTTGGTCCTGTGGCGGGGCCTCCTGTCCACTAGCGCCGGCAGAGGTGGTAGGCAGTTCTTGGTCCATGCTAGTGTGAGGGGCCCTTTGTGGTGCCACAGTGTCCCGAAATGTGGTGACTACCAGATTCAGAGCCCCCAACAATGGTGCCCAGGGCAGAACTGATGGTTCTTAGTTCCTCCCTGAACCCCAAATATTGTTCCTCCTGCAGGAGCTGGATCTCCTGAAACCTGGCCAGTACCGTCGCCATCGTCTCCTGGGAATTATGGTAGGCTCCCATGATGGAGGAGAGGGCCTCGTGGAGAGTGGGTTCCCTGGGCCTGTCCCCTCCCTGTCGCACAGCAGCCCTCCCAGTTCCCCTGTGTTCCTGGGCCTCTGTCCCCTGGACCGTGTGCCCACTACCACTGCCCCCAGGTCCCTGTTGTTGTTGGGGTGGTGGGTTCACCTGGGTGCCCTGTAGTGGTGGACACACCGCTGATTGACGTGTCCTGGGGACAGAGGTATGGGCCCGCTGGGTGGGTGCTGTGCTGGTGTTCACAGAGGGGGAAAGGTCTGCTGTGGCCTGTGGCTGTCTGAGGGGAACCGACTGTCCCGAGGTCCCCGATGGGCCAGGCTGGTCATCTAGATCCAGGTCGACAGAGCTGCTGTCATCACTGTGTGCCTCTTCTGGGGGTGGAGTGGACATTTGTGGACCCTCCTGCGCAGTGACGTGGCGTTCGGGTCCTGCAGAGGTATAAAGGCATGATTATTGCATCTGTGTGTGGCATGGTGTGCAATGGGTGGGTTGCCCGTGTCCCCCAGTGCTTGCATTCCTGTGTGGGGCCTTTAGTGACAGTGGTTTGGGGGGGATGGGTATGTGCAGTGGGCATGCTTTGGTGATGGATGTCCATGCTTTGTGGTCGCATGCAGGGCTTGGTGTTGGGATGGGTGGGTTGTGATGGTGAGACATTTGCAAGGAGTAGGAGTGATGGGGATGAGGGTGAGGGTGGGGGTATGAGTTGGCATGCTGGTGGGGTGGGGGGGATGAAGTATTGAAGATGAGACTTACCAGAGTCCATTCCTCCAGATACTCCGCCGAGGCCCTCAGGATGCAGGATCGCCAATACCTGCTCCTCCCATGTTGTAACTTCTGGGGGAGGAGGTGGGGGTCCGCCGCCAGTCTGCTGAACCGCGATGTTGTGCCTGGATACCGTTGAACGCACCTTCCCCCGTAGGTCATTCCACCGCTTCCTGATGTCATCCCTATTTCTTGGGTGCTGTCCCACAGCGTTGACCCTGTCGACTATTCTTTGCCATAGCTCCATCTTCCTGGCAATGGACGTCTGCTGCACCTGTGTACCGAAGAGCTGTGGCTCTACCCGTACGATTTCCTCCACCATGACCCTGAGTTCATCCTCAGAAAACCTGGGGTGTCTTTGCGGTGCCATGGGGTGGTGTAGGTGATGTGTGGGCTGGATTGTGTGGTGCTAAGTGTGGTGATGTGTATTGGTGTGTTGTGTGAAGTGCGTGGTAATATTGCTGGGTGATGGTAATATGCGCGTCTGGGTACTCGGTTCTCTATTTCTCTGTGCGTGGTCTCGATTCTCTAGCAGTGGGGGTTTGCGGGTGATGTGGGTGTGTGTTTTATATTGTGTTGGGTGTGTGGGAGTGGTGTTTGTATGTGTATCAGGTGTGTGTATTTTGAATTGTCCAATGTGGCTGTGTTTTGTAGATGTGTGTGTATTGTGACCGCGGCGGTGTGTACCGCCAATGGAATACCGCGTTTGAAAGACCGCCGCGTGGATTCGTGGGTCGTGATAGTGTGGGCGTATTTCTGTTGGCGTGACGGTGTCGGTTTGGTTATCGCCAGTTTCTCGCTGGCCTTTGATGTGGCGGACTTTTGTGGGTGTCTGTATTTTGGCGGATTGCGTGTTGTGGTTCAGAATGACCGTGGCGGTTTACCGCGGCCGCGGCGGTGTGTTGGCGGTCTTCTGACAGCGGTATGCACTTTTTACCGCCAATGTTGGAATGACCCCCATAGTGTGCACAGAGTCCTGTAGATTCCCAGAGGCATTACAGAGGCAAAAGTAGATAATACTAATGCTCTCTTTTGTGGTAGTGTGGTGAGCGGTTAGGCTCATCAGGGATAGTACTAACCATTAGTTGTACACACACAGTCATGAAATGAGGCACACACTCAGTTACTAACTCCGGACCAATGTTTTATGTAGCAAACAACATACTTTGTTACTTTATTTGTCAAACAAAAAGGATCTTTGATGCAGGTAAGTACAGTTTCAAGAATGTATCAAATGCACTTTGTTTAGAATTCGCAAGTAAAACTGTTTACAGGTAAGTAATGCTTTTCAGTTTCAAAAGTGGGCAGAGTACAATTTCTCATAGAAAGCACTGCAATCCTAGGGGAGGACAAATAACAAAACAATTCACAGGTGGATACATGACACATGATTCCCAGCCTTCAGGGGTTAAGGTGTCCACAAAATTAGGAATGGCCTGTTATTTCCACAGCTCTAAAGTACCAGTTCCCCATGGTATCAATACCTCTGGGTGTGTGAATACCTCAGCAGGTGATCTGCATCACTTGTGGTCAGACCCTCCTGGCCTTTAAACCATAGTTAGCTGCAGACCATGATGGTTTACTGAGTAATTTGATACAATGCAATCTTAAGCAAATGTGAACTGCATTTGTTTAACTATTTACTACCATTTGTATGGTCCATAGTGCTTTCAGAATCTGTATGATTATGCTTCTTAATTAAAAGTATCATCAGAAAATAGATCGAAATGAGTCATTGCAGCAGAGCTAGTACACCACCCTACATTTCTGTATCTCAGCCACTGGTAATTACTCTGGGTCACATTCCAGTCCATAGTTTTTTTCAAATTGGATTTGGACCTGCAGTTTAACTCGCAATGCCTGACTGTGTCCCCAATAACAACGAATATGAGGAAATATAGACTGTTTTCTACATTGCTGGGCAACATCATTGAGGTGCTGCTTGAGTCTGATGGAACAGTTAGTATTGGCCACATCTTGACATAACGGTCACACTTAGGGCACACCACTGAGAAAATCAAACAAGTAATAGGTGGAATGCTTGGGTAAATTAGAGCCATTGTCAGGGGCTTACCTTGGCCAGTAAGATTGGTGAGGGGAAGAGGAATTGTGCACTTTAGATTTCCCAACAATCAGGCGGGCACATCTTGTTAACATACATTATCTGAGAAGCAGGACACAAGTGGGTTTAAGGGGCAGTGGAAACAGAGAGCAGTGGGGATTGCTAATGGTACTTAAAATATTTTGTAAAATAACCATATTTAAAAACTTCAAAACAGAATGGAGGAGTAGATAGAGGAGAAGGAGGAGGAGGAGGAAGAGGAGAAAGAGGAGGAGGAGGAGAGTGTGTGTGTGTAAAACTCCTAGATGAGACTCCTCACCATATCCAACTTGAAGCACCTGATCCCAACAATTTACTACATATTACATTTATTAGCAGGGTGTAACACCCCAAACTCCTCCACTTTCCCTCAAATCTACACCCCTCGCCATTGTTTTTTGCTGACTGCAGTGACCTTCAGAGTTATTACCAGTGGCTATGCTTCTTAAGGTCTGACAATCCAACTTTGTAACCTGCAGAATCTTCATATTGGATGTTGATAGATCATTATATATGCTGTTGACAAATTGCAATTGGAGTTGATATATTGGTTCCTTCAAAAGTTCAATAACTGTTTGAATATAGAGCAGTAATGTAATTTGCTAAAATAATGATTTCCCCCCAAATTTATATTTGTATAAGCAACCAAGTTAGGCATCTCTAGAATTTAAAAGGACATAAGAATGGGCATTTCAAGTTTTAGGCTCTTTTCCATTTAGAAGTATATGACCCCTTATGAAGACTGTGTTTGCACAAGTCTCCATTTTTGGATGTCAAAACACAAACACTTTTTTCCTTTCAGCACAGCCTTATTTCAACTTTCTTGCAAACAAGTGAATTGGCACCTCCATGTAAGAGTTAGTCGAGGGAAAATATTGTGAATTTGCTTGGTTAAATAATCCCAGCACCTTAGTGTTTGGAGCATCATTCAAGGCTTGTCAGAGGTCACACTTGTGCTGCCAACAACTTCCTTGCCATTCAGTGTCTACTTGTAATATAGCTGAGATTAATTCAAGCATGGTCCTGGGAGACTCAGTGAGCAAACAAAATGTCAAGCTAACAGTGGTCCATTCAAAGCATTTCACCTACCACTTTTCTGTTACTTTCACCCTAGGTGTCACAGTTTCTAAGCATTCTGTGCTGTAGAATTCAAACCACACTTTGGGCTAGTTGTATCAAGGTTCGCATTAGCAAATGCCAAATAGGGATTTTTAGCCAATCGCTAACTGGGATTCACAAAATGCAATGTAGCAACACCATCGATTTCCTAAAATTCGCAATTGCAAATAGCGAGTACCAAATTGCGATTCGGTAAAATAGCGAATTGGTATTTGGAAATCGCTAATTGCAATTTTTGTATTCTGGAGCAGCTTGATGACATCAGAACAAGGAAGTGAGTCAGGGCATGCTGTTTCCAGAAGCCTGAGCCACAGGAGCAGGCAGAGAGGCACTCAGGAGAGTCAGCCAGGACCAGAAAAAACTATGGCCATGATGGGAATGGGAAGGACAAAGGAGGGAGGAAGCGCAAACTGATATTCAGTGAGCAGGAATTGGAGGTGCTCACAGAATAGGTGGTCAAGAACCATGACCAGGAAAACACTCAGTACAGGTCCCAGAAAGTGAGAAGAGAAAAATGTGGACTGACATCCAGACCAAAATAGGCGCAGTGGGTGTTGCGCTGCGTTACATTGAGGAGATTAGCAAGCGTTAGTACGACTTGCGTTCACGTGCCAAAAAGATGGTAACACACAGGCTGAAGGAGGCAAGGAGCAATGGAGGAGGACCACCGATCCAGACACCGTCCACCCCCATGGAAGACATGGTGGAGTCAACATTGCTGCCTGAAGCTGTTAGTGGTGTCACTGACACTGACACCACAGACACACCCAGCACCAGCAAAGGTAGGGGCAGTAATGATTTGAATCACCATGTGTAAATGTACAAATGCTCCTTAGAAAATAGCAATGGCACTATGCACAGTGATATGTAGTCCATGCCACATATTACATACAACACAACAGTGCCTTATGGGAGTGGTAGTCTATACCCTTAAAGTGCATCTACTATATAAATAGCATGATAGTGTAAAGCCAAACAGATAAATCACAGAACAGACAATTAGAGATACTATGCCAGGGTAAATGTTTATAATTGAAGTAATTGTGAGAGTACATATCCAAGAATGACAAGCTGCACATTGCTGTTGCATATGTTCCAGGTCCTAACGCAGCAGAAAGTGGAAATGGGAGGAATGACGAAAGTCAGCCACAGTCCGATTCAAAGACCAGTGAGTCCATCATACGAGCGCCAACTAGATGCAGGACAAGAGTGCTACCCTCCCCGAGTTTAACCTGACTCCGATGAATTGCCGGAAGACATACCCACACCACCTCCACAGGTTAGAAGCACCGACAGACAGCAGTCCCTGTTCAAGCATCAGTCCACTCCCTTCAGGAGGTGTCGCGAAGAAGGCAGACAGTGCACAGAGGAAGGTGAGGGCCCATCACTGTTTGTTGGCCTTGAGGCATCCATTCTGAAAGTGCAGCGCCTACAATGTAATCACATGAGATCAATGCACAGGCAGTTAATGTCAATCAATCACAACATGGGATCAATGCACAAGCAGTTGGGGTTTATTGATGACAACATGGGATCAATGCACAGGCAGTTGGGGTACATCAATGACAACATGGGATCAATGCACAAGCAGTTGGAATCTCTCAATAACAACATGTTCAAGCCGCATGAGGGACAGCAAGCTGCAGCAGAACATGTAAGGGAGATGACAAATGCCATTAAGGAATTCTGGACTGTATTGCAGCAGGAGCATGTCACCCACCAAAGGCTCCATCACCAATTGATGGGCAGGTTGGATGGGTTCAGCAGATCTGTCAGTCGGCTCATTACCACAACTGCTTTGGTGTCACAACGTGTTGTGGGCATGCAAGTGCAGATGGCACATTGCAATCGGGACATTGCACGAGGATTGGTGAAAATCACCAATGTATTGGAGAAAATACAGACAGCACGGAGTGCTACTAACAGCGAACTGGGTGGTGGGGATAGTGAGGAACTCTCTAGCCTCAGCAGTCTCACAGCCCCTGTGATGGATCCTAGGCATCGCAGTTCCAAACACAGTACTGTCTCTGAACCCGCAACAAGAGGTACCACAGAAACCACTGAGCATTCAAGCGGAGTGCATGGACATAAAAAGTAATGTTGAGAAGTACAGGGAACTTGCATATCATGTAGCAATGCAGTGATACTATGATGTTAATAGTGTCACACTGTAACTGGGACCTGATTGTGTATACTGCATACCTATGTCCTATTCACACATATATTACCTGAAGTCAAGGCAATAAATGTGCTACCTACAGCAGTAAATTATATTAGATGTGGTGTCATTACTTACATCAGAATTAGTTGCGTGTGATCTCATCATGTCTTTGTCTGCCCTCTGCTGCACTGGTTCTGTCTGCTGGGTGAAGGGGTGGCAAGGGATCATCATCCTCATCGGAGTCAGGCTCAGTGGGTTCCACTGGTATGCCTCTCATCATTGCGATGCTGTGCAAGATAGCACATGTGGCCACGATTTTGAAGGTATTTTCTGGATTGTATTCGCAGTGCACCCCAACTCTTGTGCAGGCATCTGAAACAACTCTTCAGCAGGCTGAAGGTCCTCTCTATCATGCTACATGTCCTGCAGTGTGCTGCATTGTGCCTCCATTCACTTGGAGTGGCAGGATTGAGATAGGGTGTCAAGATGAAGGACCGCACTGCATATGCACTGTCTCCTAGAATGCAGGAGAGTAAAATAAGTTATTGTTCTCTGTGACATCACATAGACGTTATGTGACATTGTCAACTGTTACATTACCAAGTAGGCATCCTTCGTCATCCTCCCCAGCAAGAAGTCTTGTGTGTATTCCACTGTGCCTGAAGATGTAGGAATCATGTGTGCTACCTAGGTATCTGGCAACAAGATCTGTTATTATGTTGGAGGCATTGCATATGACTTTTATGCTCATGGAATGTGTACTCTTTCTGTTCTGATAAACATACTCTGTGTCAGATGGTGGGCAGATAACTACATGTGTCCCATCAATGCAGCCAATGATGTGGAAATTGGGCTTTCTGGTAGAAATCAAATTTTGTTTTCTGCAAATCCTGGGGGGTGTTGGAGAATTTTATGTGAACATGGATTTTGGTTAGCATAGCATTTAGGAATGCATTAAAGAAGCGTGAATACGCACTATGAGAGACACCTCCAGCTACTGATATGACCCCTTGATAGCTTCCTGAGGCTAAGAGGTGCAGGGAGCATAATACCTGCACATGAGTGGGTATGGCATTGGTTCTGTGTGTGTTTAGCTGCAGTAGGAGTTGTAAATCAGCTATCAAGTCAAGTATTATGGCAGAGTTTAACCTGTACTTATCAAAATTCTCCTGCTCTGTGTGCTCAAATAGGGTAATGCACACTCTAAAAATGTGTTCCTGTCTTCTCCTCCCTCTCCTCAAACCTGCCAGGATCCTTATCCTCACCGTGACATAGAGTGCAGCCATTGTTGAAAAAAGGCTGATGCATTCTGGACCTCTTTCTATAATTTGCACCTGTTTACCACCTGATTTCAGTTTGTGGTAAATTGCACATGCAAAAACCCATTTTGTGACTAATTGCAATTTGCGAATGCTTGATACATTAAATTGCAATTCAGTATTTGCAAATCGCAGTGTGCGATTTGCATTATCTACTTGCAATTTTAAGGAATCACTATTTTAGCGATTCCTTAAACTTGTACTGCGAATGCCTTTCATACATCGTGAAAGGTGATTTTGCATTCATATACGGTGGATTTTACCTATTCGCACCGTTTGCGAATGCAAAATCCTTGATACATCTAGCCCTTAGTGACTAGCGCATCAAGGCATAACGGTGTCTAGAATTACCTCTTGTCCTGATGAGAGGGGGCCCTGCCTGAAAGTTCAAACTAGCCCACCCATATTGGAAAAGAATTCAAGGTAATGGTGAGATAAAAAACGATGGACTGAAATTTATTATTAATTCAAGCATTTCAATCTTCAATTTTTTGCTTTCTCCAAACAGTAGGAACGTCAATGTTGCGGGAACATAATGACATTCAATGATGATAGCAATAAGAACCTTTAATGACTATTCATTAGTTATCCTTTATGACTTATAGCAATCACACCTTCTTGCCAATGCATGAACTCTTGGCTGTGCACATTATGGGGGTCATTCCATAATGTGGGCAAAAGATCGCCCGCCGGCCCAGCGGGAAAGCCCCAGCAAAGATGAAGCAGTCTCCGAATGGAGCCGGCTGATTTGCTGCGGTGCGACGGGTGCAGTGGCACCCGTCGCGATTTTCAGTGTCTGCCAAGCAGACACTGAAAATCTTGCTGGGGCCCTGTTAGGGGGACCCTGCACTGCCCATGCCAGTGGCATGGGCAGTGCAGGGGCCCCCAGGGGCCCCATGACACCCATTCCCGCCAGCCTCTTCCTGGCGGTGTAACCCGCCAGGAACAGGCTGGCGGGAAGGGGGTCGGAATCCCCATGGCGGCGCTGCTTGCAGCGCCGCCATGGAGGATTCCTTTGGCCAGGGGAAAACCGTTGGGAAACCGCCGGTTTCCCTTTTCTGACCGCGGCTTTACTGCCGCGGTCAGAATTGGCCAGGAAGCACCGCCAGCCTGTTGGCGGTGCTTCCGTGGTCGTTGGCCCTGGCGGTCAATGACCGCCAGGGTCAGAATGACCCCCTATATGTTTTAACACAGGTCTTGATTCTTTCATGTATCCCAGTCGTCCCTCATTCCTTTGAAGGCAATGGAGGCCTTAATGCTTATTTTAAGCATATGCTGCAAAAATAAAAAAGAAGGGAAAAAGAGAAAACACACCAGCTAAATGAGGTGGCCATATACTTCCAATAAAACTGAAAAAAGAACTATTGCATAGAATTGTAATTGAACAGTACTATATTTCCTGATGTATTTAGAAGAGGCATAGGAGCTCTTCTTTCTTTTAATGCACATGACAAAAACATGTGATTGTTATTTGTGCAAAGAAAACATACTATTGGATTTGAATTATTGTAGTCTGGAAATAGAGTTTTAAACACACATGGATGACTTTAAAAAAATAGAACTGGATAAAGAATGGAAAGAAAACGTATTAGCACAGTGAAGCACTGGCCCACCAGTCGTGGCGATGAAGTGCACTATACTTAGGGGGATGTGCACCTGTGCTCTAGTAAAATACTTGTACTCATAGTGCAGGAGAGCGAATTGCTGAGCTGGGCCGATCTATTGCACCATGCTGTGGTTGACTGAAGCAAAATATGAATAATAGTTGATAGACCAGTGGGTGAAGAGAGTTGACCTACAGCTTCCTTAACAATGTACTAATATTTTGGATTTTTAAAAAAACTTTTTCTCTTTACTTTCTCCCAGTGTTCCAAAACCCCGGAAGCGGTGTTTTTGTAAAGGTGAACTTCAAAATCTGGATGGAAGGATCACATGTGATGTGACCTGAAATGGCATTCCAGATTGTAGAACATTTACAGAGGAAGTCTTTTTAAGGGTAGGTCATTTTGCAATGCTGAGAGTTCTGGGGGTAGAAGGTAATGTCATGGCATTCAAGATATGTTAATTGTTTGATTGATGTGAGTTAAATCATGAAATTAAGTTGTAAATGTTAAATTACTCGATAACTGTTACAAACAAATTTGAATGGTACAACTTGACGATCTGTGTCCCATACTCCCACGTTCATGGACATCCTTTAGAAACGTAACTCAAAGCGTTTGTCATCATTATTTTCAAAGTTTCAATATAAACGGTTACTGGGACTTTTTAAGTAGAGTGGTATAAATAACTCAGCAAAAACAAATGTGCTGGTACTGTAGGTGAAGAAATCAAGCTACAAAGGCTACTAGGCTTCTTAGGCTATAGACACATACCAGCATTCATTTTTTAAAGATTATTCAATCCTTTCCTGCCTATGGCCTAAGAAGCCTATGGCAGGCAGGGTGTACAGGGCATGGAAAATGGAATAACCCTTAAAAAGGTGACTGCTAGTGTGCACCTATAACCTAAGAGACCTGTGGTAGGCAGTAGTGCAGTGAAACATTGAATAATATAAAAAACTGTAATTGCTGGTGTTTCACTATGGACTAGTAGAGATCCTTTGTGGGGCAAAGGAGGTGCAGGGGAAAATTTAAAAATGTATATAATATTATATAGACTGTACATACATACTGCAATGATCCTCAAGCACATTACACTGATTTCAGGGAAAAAGGTAAATCAATGAACAAAAAACAAAAAGGCATAGCCCTCTTGAATTTCCCTAGAAAATGGCTTTGACAACTGGAAAAAAGGATTTAACACACTGACCACATGTTCAAACACCAAGAAGCAAAGAGGCCTGCACAACAAAGATTGAAATTGAAATTAAATCACTATCACTAATTAAAAAACTATTAATCACTAAATGGTAACCAGGAAGTTGCTTCCTGCTTATATATGAAGCCTATTTTTATTGGTGAACTTAAGGCTGATTTCATTTTTTTTTAGGTCCTTTGGTACTACGGTACTATCAAGAGATCCATAAACACATTTGGGTGTGAAGTTATGGTAAGCAGGCCCTCCCCGATGTTACCTGTTCTGTTACGATACATGCGTGGTCCAACACATGTGGGAAGAGATGGAACGGTGCCCACTTTCAAACAGTACTGCATAAATCCTAATTTATTTTTATCAATTGAAGAGTCTGTCAGTGGTATGCAACTTGTCAGAAACTTAGGGCCTGATTTAGATATTGCTGAGGGGGTTACTCCATCACAATGGTGATAGAAATCCCATCTGTCAAAATCTAAATCCCACTGGAATAGGATGATCTTCTCATGAAGTAATGAAGGGAAGAGCAATGCGATTGCTTTGTTCCAACAGCTGTTCTTTGATTTGGTTCTCGAGTACTGCAAGGTTTTGGCTGATGTTGTACGTTTGGCTCCCATCAGGTTCATGCTGCTACTCCAGTATTTTGAGAATCTCCAGAGCACACCCTGAACCCTGGCCATTGGGTTCATATAACGAAACACGTTCCCAAGTCCTGTCTGGAGGAGTACTAGAGAGGACCATATCAAGTGACCTTAGTCACTAACACTGCTGCTAAGTGTGCCAGTCTGCTGACCTGGGTAAATTCCTCCAATACCAAGAAGGGAAAATGAGGAGAGCAAGAAGTGGAGCAAACATCCTCTCACTCCTCAAGCCACCCTAGATTTGAAATTTCTGAAGCCTCTGAAGAAGTACAAGACCACTTTGAGGGATCACAGTCTCTCACAGCAGCACCTAAACAGGAGCAAGAATCAGGTGATGGTGTTGTCAAGCAGAAACAACTGCATTTCTGACCACAGGGTTGAGAATACACATTCACAGAGATAACCAAAACACATGGAAAGCTGAACTAAATCTGCCTATGTCAAGATTGCATGAGTCAGAAAGTGGTACAGCTCAAGGAATTTCCACTTCTGAGAGTGAATCAATCTCATCAAAGCCAGAAATCCCAAGCACCTCTAAGGATCATGGCTTGACTGAGGAAGGCTGGCCAAAGACCACGAATAACTGTTGACAACTAGGAAAAGATCAAAGACAGTGAGGGAAACTAGCGAGTTGGAAGAATTAGAACCTGCTTAAAACCTGACTTTGTGGATACAAGCATAGATTTGACTTCTTCTGAATAACCCAAGAAGATGAAAAAGGTCAACGAAAAGTATTCAGGTCTGGATTGGACATAACTTGCAAAGATCAGTATCTAATTTTATGATTGCCTGATCAACATTGACAAACCTCTTTGAGGTTGGGACACATCTCACAGGGAACTCACTTACTCACATCATTTACAAACATTAAAAAGGACAATTAGAGAGCTAGGGTAATGATCAGAGATTGACAGAGCCTTAGGTCTCGAGTTGACGCAGAATAAAAATCACTGTTGTGATAGGGTAGAGATCAGAGGACTAAGGGCCAGATGTACTAAGCCCTTTTGCAATTCTTACCAGTCCGAATCAGTATTTTGGGTTGTTCTGAAATGCAAAATGACCTTTTCTGTAGTACAAAGGCCTTTAGGAGATCATAAATTGCAATTTCTACCCTGTAGATATCACAATTTGTGATCACCAAAAGAGGGAAATCTCAAATGGGAATTACCTGTTTGCGATTCCTATTCTGATGTACACCCCTTTTCCTAAATGCGATTTGGGCATATAGGAAATGCAATTACCATCAACTTGAAGTTGATGGCAACCATATATAATTTAAAAAAAGCACCCCAAAATGCTTTTTAAAATTTGCAATAGAGCACACACATGCTCCTTGGGCATATGTGTGCTCTACATGGTCACCACTATTTTTAGGGTGCACCAGGGGTGGCCTTTTGCCAATTGCCATCCTTAGTTTAGCATTTTCCAAGTATCGATTTCCCAAAGAGAAATTGCTTTTTGGGAACTGCAAAACTGGCCCATTGACACAAATGCAGTTGGGATGCCTTATTTGTGATTTCCTAATATTGATTCCTGCTTTGTAGAGCTCGTTATTATGAAATTGGTATCTCTGTGCATAGCATTTTGCATTTCCTAAATAGCGATTTCTAGGAAGTAGGTATTTAGGAAGTGCAAAATTGCATTTTAGAACATCTGGCCCCATATGCTTCATTCTGAGATTACAGTCTACCTTGGTGTGATTTAAACTGATATGGTGCAGCAACGCTGCAAATTCTTGCCTATAGTTTTAGCAGTTGCTATTTCTGTTTCTGTGTTTGGGTGGATGTTGAACATTTAACTGTTGGTTGGAGATGTCTCTTATACTTCGATAAACACCATGATTAAACTCCTTGTTAGTAAACCTGTGCATAAAAACAAAGTTTCACACGTTCCACACCATGAGAGCATTTATAATTAGTATGTTTATTTTCAGGATGCTAGCAGAGTATGTAAAAATTATGATGCAGGTACAGAATTGTTACATCTGCTCCTCCCTCTCAGCCTCTGCGGCTGAGTGGGTGGTATGTTTTTATTTGCCTCTGTCCTACTTTTTCTCTTGCTCTGTCTTTCTAAACATATACTATCAGCAGAACTCAATTAAGCTGCTTCGTTCTGATTGTGAAAAGCCTTTAGAACATGTACCAATTGTAACTGACACAAACATGTACTTGTGGGCTACTAAGCAAGTTTCTCATTATTTCAAAGTCTTCAAATCAAGGGATCAGCGTGAGTATATGATGAAATTCTTTAGTCTCGTAACTAACATGAGCGTTACTAGCAAAAGCATGACTGATGTAACCTGCAGAAGTAGTAAAGATGAGAGAAGTTTTGTAGATGAGCTAAAGGAGAGGATAAAATTAGATGAAAAGAAGGGGGAAACAAAATTAAGTTTAGAAAATATTATTGGAAAGGGCAGGAGATTTTAAAGAAACTACTCATAAGGTTGATCGTTGGTGTTGCCAAGAAGGGATTCTTATGTATAATAAAGAAGTAAGAGGGAAAATAAACTGTTAAAGTATTGGGGTGGAATGAATGTGATTATAATTACACAGTCAAAAGTAGGACCTTTGCTGAATTAGAAGTGAGTATTAAGGGCATCTATTATTAGTCAGCTTATTTCCATGTACCATATAAATGGGTGGGCAGTTGTTAAGCAGCTTTAGTTTTCCCTGGAATCTATCACATAAACAAGCTAAATTTTCTAAGATAGGAGAGTGGTTGTTAGTGTAGGTGGAAAATACTGAAACTGCTTTTAACTCCTCTTTTGGTTATACTAATCAGCTTTCCATGTGTGCTTCTCTTCCTAAAATGTTTCATAGAAATTTTTTCAAGAGATTGGATGAACTGTGGGTATAAGAGGCTGTCAGCAACAAGAATAAGAAAAAGAAAGAAACTTGATGTGAAGGTTGAACAGATGCAAAGTGATCTTTATGACACACTGAAGGACTTGGGACAAACTTGAAAAATAAGCTTATTTTAATATGATATGTGTTTATGTTTTCCTCAATCTTGGAATGCTGTGTAGTACATCATGTGAAAACCATTACTGTTGTTGCTCTGTTCTAAATAAAGAATAGTGAGCTTTGCACTAAAGAACAATGTGCGGTCCCAGGAGCTTCTCACCACGCTGTGCCTAATTAAGGACATCCTAACTGTCTCAGACTATTGCTTGTACAGTGTATCAGCAGTAGGGCTGAAACAAACTGTGAAAGCAATCTATTATGATAGAATCCTCAAATGTATTCTGTAGTAAAATGTTTCATATTGCATGCTTCTTATTTGTGCATATCCTGAGAACCATGTACATGTGTAGTAATGTATGAACTACTTTGTTTAAAGTCCTACAAAAGGACAAGCTTTTCTCTGTAACCAGGAGACCCCGTTCCCCACTTTGTAAGGTGAATCCATGCTGGATTTTGCCCTGACCTTTACTGAGTTTTTTGTACTTAGAATTTGCACACTTTGCTACTAAACGTATTGACGGCATATTTCATGTAGTTTTGCTTTTTGATCCATCATACAAACCTTTAAAACATTGACTTGTGTCTATCATTCTTACAGAGAATGTTACAATTATGATTATTGATTTTGCACTCATATGATTTAGAGACAGGTCCAGTTGGGGAGCACCAAGATCTGTATCAGGACTACATGCTCCCAGTCCTACCTGTTGACACACTCTTGGTATGACTATTAAAGACTGGTCTGCACTCCAAAAGCACCATTATGCACCCCAGACCCATAATAGTTGTTTTTTCAATCAACACTTTTGCCGAGTGTGCCAAAATCCTGCTGATTCTTTGTGAGCCAACAAAGGATTATACAAAATCCATAAGTATGGGTAGTTGCAGTGTGAGAAGAGGAGTTTTAAAACAGTGGCAAAGACTGCATGGTCAAATTGACTATTTGTGGAGACCCTTCATGTGAAGCACAATCAGAAAAGGACTGCAATGATGTATGGGTCATATGCACAGTGAGGGGGGTCCTAGAACAGAGAGTGACAGTTCCAATGTGGCTCACTAGAAGTAGTGGAATGATTTTGAGAGGCCTAACGATTCACCAGGGTATGTGAGAGTTGGGACTACATCTGAAATACATTAGCACACTAGCATTTTTATGATCACAGAAAGAGGTCTCCTAGTACAAAAATAGCAATTTTTCCAAATAGTATGTTTCATGGTAGGTATACATCAGAGGTATTTTCTGAAAGACAACCCCAAATGCTAAAGAGGACTGTGTGTACCTGCTTTTTTCCATGGGTCACAGATGATGTTTATGCATTGGATTCTGAATGAAAACTACTGTTCTCATCGGACAATAAAAGATGCATAACATGAGTACACAATAATAGGGCATGATATCATACCTTTGGTTCTCTATTCTCTAGAGAGGAATACATAAGGGAGGTAGGACAATGAGTCTGGAAAGGGAGGAGGGAAGATGGGTTTGGAAATTAAACAACCAGGCATTAAGACAAAATGTCTCTGGGGCAGCCTGCGGATATCAAAACAGTGACATAACAAAAAGTGTTTCCTACTGTTCTTACAGCCCCAATGAAGTACTTTCTTACAGTGTATTAACCTGCTTCTCCCCAGGCAGTAAAGACCCGAGCATGGGGGCATTAAGGTGGTTGGTGTTTTCTCCTACCTTCTTGTGCTTCTCTTGAGTTTCCACAGGTCTGAGGGCGGTGGCGCAATGCAAAGTCCTTCAGCCCCCATGGAGCGGGCCCCCTGAATTCCAAGGGCCCCCCCTCAACAAAAGTGGTAGGTGGTGGGCCAGGGTGCGGGGGATCCCTCCATGTACTTTGCAGGGGGCTCACTCAAGTTTTGACACCACAGCCTGAGGGCAGTGGCACAGTGAGAACAGCACTGTTCCTCTGGCAACTAACACATTTCCCTGTAACCAAGGAAAGCAGTGCTGACCATCAGCCCTCATGGAACTGTTGATAGCATAGCAGCAGCTTTATGCTCTCAGTATGAAAGCAGAAAACACAATCTTGAGCAGGGAATGGTAGTAAAGGTGAAGCAGTTAGCAAGAGTGGGTGGCAGGAAGCCAGGTATTGTTTTCAATTGGGGGGGGTGTAGGGTATAGGCAGAAGATTGTGAGAGTGGGTTGCAGGAGGCTTTATTGTGGTTTTCAGTTTGGGTATAGTGTATATGTAGAGGGTGTTGGAGGATGGGAGCAGGAGGCCAGGTATTATTTTACATATTTGAGTGGGTAAGAGGGGCAGGGAAATGGTTGAAGACAGGGTGTTGTGGGTGGTTGCAGAACACCGGGCCATACTTTTTTCCAATGTGGATGCTGGGTAAATATCGAGGATGGTGCGGATGATAGCAGGGTCTCAGAGGTTTTTTTTAATCTTTGGGAGGGGGGGCTATGTTATGTATGACTTCCCCAAAATTCCTCTGCCCTCTTGAAGGGAGGGGCAAATAGTATGGGAAGCAGCATAATATAAAATTACTGATGGGTAAGACGTAGAAACCATGAATGATTTTCGGCCTTGGGTTCTCTATGCATCATAGAGAACTTGAGCTATACCCTTCTTGTCAATTAGAGACTACTCAGAGCCCTCCTGTCAAAAACATAATTTATTCTTGCCCTTCTATAATTTGTTTATGAATGGATTCAAATAAGCAGATCAAAATCTGGTTATTCATTACTATGATACAACAACATTGTTACAGAAAATGTATTTCTTGCAGCTGGGAACATTGTCAAAATGCAAGAAAACCTAGAGAAAGCAGCTATACTTAGATAAGAGCCTTGAGGATCCTGAATGGGAGGGTAAGACCTGTTTTTTCATATCCAACTAGAGCACCTAGGTTCGCCAATGTGATATGGGATAGGAGTCTATATAGATTAGTTGATATTAATAACTTAAATGACAGGGGAAACAAGCATACACTCAGTGGTCAGTACTACTTTGACATTGTAAGTCCTGGATTTATCTGATGTAGATGTTTCTCTTGACAATAAAGAAGCACCTTGGAATAGGAAGCACATATTATACTAATATTTCCCGATTTGGTCCCTAATACCATGAAAAAGTGAAAACAGTTGGCTGTGATTTAAAAAGGTTTAATTGTCGGAGATGTTTGAAGAGGTTGGCTTCAACCACCCATGAAGCTGCCTGTGGTGTCAGATTAAGAAGAATATTTGCTCTGGGACCTGTGAGAGCAGAGTTCTTGCTAAAGTCTGTCCAAAGCAAGGTGGTGGATCAGAGACAGACAATTACTGAACTGGTGAGAAGCCTAGTGTAAGATAACATGTACATTTTAGCGGCATCTGGTAATGATGAGTGGTTCGGGTCAAGGTAAATACTGGCAACACAGATCTATTTAGTGGACAGGTAACGTGTTGTGGCATAACATAACATCTTAATAGAGAAAAAATGTTTACAACTAAGGACAGACGTTGGCCATCCAACTTTAGGGTAACATTGTGTTGTGAAGCGGTCGTGAGATGAAATCGGCACACAAAAATCGGGTGAAAGAGACTCGAAGTTTAGGGGCATATTTATACTCCGTTTGCGCCGGAATTGCGTCGTTTTTTTTAACGCAATTTAGACGCAAAACTAACTCCATATTTATACTTTGGCGTTAGACGCGTCTAGCGCCAAAGTCCATGGAGTTAGCGTCATTTTTTAGCGTGGACACCTACTTTGCGTTAATTATATGCAAGGTAGGCGTTCCCGTCTAAAAAATCGACTCCGAGGCATGTGCGTCGGATTTATACTCCCGGGCAAAATTCACGCCCGGGAGTGGGCGGGTCAAAAAAAATGACGTACGGCCGCTTTTGCGCCGTTTTTTAGCGCCTGCAAAAGGCAGGCGTTAACCCCTTCCCCGCCACGGACGTAATGGTTACGTCCATGGCAGCGCCCGTGTGGCGCCATGGACGTAACCATTACGTCCAGGGACTGGCAGTCGGGGGAAGCGCTAGCGCTTCCCCCGAGGGCCGCCCCCCAACACCCCCAGGCCAGGGCTGAAAGGGGAATCCCTTCCCCTTTCACGCCCGCCCCCCCCACCCCCCCGCGCGCTGATTTCATGGAAACGGGGAATGACGCGCTGGAAGCCATTTGCTTCCAGCGCGTCAAGGGAGAAGGTGAGTATTTCACCTTCGTGCGGGGTGGGGGTGCTCTCAGAGAGGCATCGAGGGAAAGGAAAGGGTTTTCCTTTCCCTCGATGTCTCTTTGAGCATTCCTGCTGCCCGATCGCGATGCGATCGGGCAGCAGGAATGCCCACTAGACACCAGGGATTTCTGTATGTGTGTGTGTGTGAGTGAATATTAGTGTAGGGGAGCGACCCCTTGGGCAAGGGTCGCTCCCCTTTGGGGGCACATGCTTTTTACGTCATTTCTGCCCCCCCTGGGGGCAGATTGGCCCTATTTTTAGGCCGATCTGCCCCCAAGGGGGGCAGAAAGCCACTAGACACCAGGGATTTTATTGTTGCTGTGTATTTTTTGTGTTGGGGGGCGGCCCCTTGGGCAAGGGTCGCTCCCCTTTGGGGGCACATGTATTTTACGTCGTTTCTGCCCCCCCTGGGGGCAGATTGGCCCTATTTTTAGGCCGATCTGCCCCCAAGGGGGGCAGAAAGCCACTAGACACCAGGGATTTTATTGTTGATTTGTATTTTTTGTGTTGGGGGGCGGCCCCTTGGGCAAGGGTCGCTCCCCTTTGGGGGCAAATGTATTTTACGTCGTTTCTGCCCCCCCTGGGGGCAGATTGGCCCTATTTTTAGGCCGATCTGCCCCCAAGGGGGGCAGAAAGCCACTAGACACCAGGGATTTTATTGTTGATGTGTATTTTTTGTGTTGGGGGGCGGCCCCTTGGGCAAGGGTCGCCCCCAGGGGCCCTCATGTATTTTTGGGCAGTTCTGCCCCCCTTGGGGGCAGAGAGGCCTATTTTTTTTAGGCCTTTCTGCCCCCAAGGGGGGCAGAATCCCAATAGCGCCAGAAATAGTATGTATGTATGTGTGCTTTGTGTTGGGGGGTGGCCCCTTGGGCAAGGGTCGCTCCCCCCAGGGGCGCAATGTATTTATTGTCGTTTCTGCCCCCCTTGGGGGCAGATTGGCCCTATTTTTAGGCCGATCTGCCCCCAAGGGGGGCAGAAAGCCACTAGACACCAGGGATTTTATTGTTGATTTTTATTTTTTGTGTTGGGGGGTGGCCCCTTGGGCAAGGGTCGCCCCCAGGGGCCCACATGTATTTTTGGGCAGTTCTGCCCCCCTAGGGGGCAGATATGCCTATTTTTTAGGCCTTTCTGTCCCCAAGGGGGGCAGAATCCCCATAGCGCCAGGGATACTATGTATGTGTGTGTGTGCTTTGTGTGGGGGTGTGGCACCTTGGGCAAGGGTCGCCCCCCCCCCAAAGGGTGCAATGTAATCTGGGTGATTTCTGCCCCCTCCCCTTGGGGGTAGATTGGCCTATTTTTTTTTTAGGCCCATCTTCCCCCAAGCAGAGAAGACTAGACACGGGAAAATGAAAAAATGGTTAGTGGCGGAGTGTTTGTCAACTGGCGAAGTATTTACTTTTATGATAATAACAGTTTTTCTCCTTTTTGTTTTAGTTCAAAGCTTTTGCTGACTTTGCTGTGGCTTGTTGCAGTTTTGGCAGTAGTTGTCCTGCGGTTTGCGTAGTTGCATGTTTTAGGTAAGTAAATAAATTTACTCCAAGTGAGTATTGTTGCAATGCATGAATGACATGTTTGTAGGTGGTGTACTGAATGCAGGATTGTGTGTGAAATTGTCCTTAGAGTTATGCACAATGATTATTGTGTTGTCTTATGTCTAATTTGCTTTTTTTTTTCTCTTTTTAGTGGGATATCGTTGGTGATTGCTGTGGCTGTGCAGAGTAGTTGCTGGTGAGTCAAGCTTTTTCAGGCAAGTGAGCAGTATAGTTTTTGAGTTTATAATTCTTAGTGATAAACCTATACTTTGTTACTTATCTTACACAGTGCTGGTTGTTGGTGGTGTATTTGTCCAGTTAATTTTAGTAGGAAGGATCATGGCCAGCCGTAGGATGACCGCTCAGCAGGTTGTTAGTGTGCTTTTTGAGTCATCTTCTGACCATGAATATGAGACTGACTCTGCATCTGAGGCAGAGGAGGAAGTGCAGGATTCTGGAAGTGAATTTTCTGTCAGAGATGAATCATCTGATGATGAAGCCACTCTCAGTGCTGATGAAGGGCCTGTTTTAGAGGAGGACAGTGATGTGCCAATGGTGCAGGAGCCAGCGGCTGAAAGGCTTCCCATTGGAAGACCTGACGCATGGGTTGCACCAAACATGGAGCAGCCACAGTTGCCTGCGTTTACTGGTTTTCCAGGGTGTCGAGTTAATACGGAAAACTTTTTGCCCGTCAACTTTTTTGAGTTGTTTATGGACGATATATTTTTGGAAGAGATTGTTGAGCAGACTAATTTGTATGCAGAGCAGTTTTTGAGGGACAACGCTGCCAGACTTAGGCCACACTCTAGAGCTAGCCGGTGGATTCCCACAAATCTGGAAGAGTTGAAAAAGTTCTTGGGTTTAACTTTTTTGATGGGGCTGATAAGGAAGCCGTCGCTGTCTTCATATTGGTCTACTAGTCCCTTGATGGCAACTGCTATATTTCCTGCCATCATGAGTCGTAACCGGTATGAGCTTCTTCTTCGGATGTTGCATTTTGTAGATAATGCTTTAGCCTTGCCACGAGATCATCCTGATTCTGACCGTCTTTTTAAGATTAGACCTGTCCTTGATCATTTGGTAGATCGGTTTTCAGAGATCTATGTTCCAGGGAAAGAAATATCTGTAGATGAGTCTTTGGTCCTGTTCAAGGGTCGTTTGGTTTTTAGGCAGTACATTCCTAGCAAGAGGGCACGGTATGGAATTAAATTGTATATGCTGTCAGAAAGTAGTACAGGATATGTTTATAATTTCCGGGTCTACACTGGTAGGGATTCCAATATTGACCCCCCTGGTTGTCCTCCCACTTTTGGAGTTAGTGAGAAAATTGTGTGGGAACTTGGTAGACGACTGTTTAACAAAGGTCACCATTTATATGTAGATAACTTCTACACTGGAGTTCGGTTGTTCAAGGAGTTGTTCAGAGTGGACACTGTTGCTTGTGGCACAATCCGCTCTAATCGGAAAGGCTATCCAAAAGAGCTTGTCTGTAAAAAACTTGAGAAGGGACAGTGCAGTGCCTTGCGGAATGATGAGCTGCTAGCTCTGAAATTTGTAGACAAGAGGGATGTATACATGCTAAGCACCATCCATGATGAGAGTACTTCACCTGTGGCTGTTTGGGGTCAGGTTGCCGAAGTGCGCAAACCTGTGTGCATCTTAGACTATAATAAGCACATGGGTGGTGTTGATAGAGTAGATCAGAGGTTAGAACCTTACACTGCTGCTCGTAAGTCTTATGTGTGGTATAAGAAATTAGCGCTTCACTTGTTCCACTTGGCAACTTTTAATGCTTTTGTTGTGTTTAAGGATAGTTCTCCAGAGTCAAGGATGACATTTGTGAAATTTCAGGAGTCTATCATAGCTAGCCTTGTTGTGCTGGAACAGGCAAGAGTTCCTAGAGAAGCAGTGGTGGAGGATGTGGCTAGATTGAAAGATCGTCACTTTGCTGAGCACATTCCTCCCACGGCCAAAAAAAACTTTCCTGCTAAGAGATGTAGAGTCTGTGCTCGAAGAGGTATCAGGAAGGAGACTAGGATGTACTGCCCTGATTGTCCTTCAAAGCCTGGGCTGTGTGTGGGTGGCAGTTTCAGGAGCTACCACACACAGAAGAATTATTGGGAAATTCCGTGAGCGTAAACTGGTGTTTTATATTTTTATATGTTCGGTTTCACGGTTGGCATTAGTCATGTATTCAGTTAGAGCTTTTGTGTTTGTAGTTTTGTACTAATTTATGATTAGTGGTTTCTTTGTTGTTTAAAAACAAAAAAAAGGGGATGGCATGTGTAGAGTGGCGCTTGGCTGGCGGCGTGGGTGTGGTGGCGCTTGGCTGGCGGTGTGTGTGGGGTGGCGCTTGGCTGGCGGTGTGTGTGGGGTGGCGCTTGGCTGGCGGTGTGTGTGGGGTGGCGCTGGGCTGGCGGTGTGTGTGGGGTGGCGCTGGGCTGGCGGTGTGTGTGGGGTGGCGCTTGGCTGGTGGTGTGGGTGGGGTGGCGCTTGGCTGGCAGTGCCGGCCAAACGCCAGTCCACACACTCATCAGCTGGTGTGATTGCTGTATCTGGCATGTGGGCGTATGAAAGTGATGGGCCCTTGACTGGCGCTGTCT
This sequence comes from Pleurodeles waltl, assembly GCF_031143425.1. Classification (NCBI taxonomy): domain Eukaryota; kingdom Metazoa; phylum Chordata; class Amphibia; order Caudata; family Salamandridae; genus Pleurodeles; species Pleurodeles waltl. Next base: position 680,193,054 of record NC_090443.1, read on the forward strand.
GTGGATGCGAGTCTTGTAATGTGCTGGGCCCGTGGCTGGCGGCATGAATGGTCTAGTGCATGTCATGTATGAAAGGTGTGTGAATGGACTGTAAAGCGGTTGGTGCCTTGTCGTGGCTTTACAGCTCACGAGCTGTGAGTCATTGGTTCAGTTTTTTGGCCTTTCAGTTATTACCAGTGCATTTCACTTTTGTGAAATCTCTTGTTAATAAAATTTGATCTACTGAACCATCACTCACCCTCGTGCCAAATCCAACCAGTATGTGTGGTACAAATGACAAAACCTGCTCCGCTGTAATCAGGCGTCGCAGCACACTTGAGACACGCTAGGTGCCTCAGGTGGGACCCCGATGATGAAGCATGCCACCAACTTGGTTGGTGGGTGAGGGGTCTTCTTCACATAACCTAAGTGTGTTTCTTTTCACAATTTTAGTGTTTGGCACATCACGGACGTATGTGCACACATCAAAGTGATATATTCCAAAAATACCTGTGTTTGGGGGGGAGGGCCCACCTATGTTTTTGGTCCTGGGTGCGGCCGTCATGTAGGGAAACCTACAAAACCCAGAAACTTTTTAAAACTAGGCACCCCAAGGAGTCTAGGGAGGTGTGGCTTGTGTGGCTCCCCCAACATTTTCTTACCCAGACTCCTCTGTAAACCTCACAATTTGCATAAAAAAGCATATTTTCCTGATTTTTCTTAGTAGGATCACCGCTCCAGCACAAAATTCCTACTCCCCAGTTTTCCCCTCAGTCTCCCAAGTAAAATGACACCTCACTTATGTGGGTCCCCAAAGCAGAGTCCGTCTAAAGATGTATAAAAGAATATGCCCTTATAAACTTGCTGTGCTATCCCTTCTATCCCTTCAGGTTTTGGGCCTTATTATGTTGCAGGCACCTGGGCCACCCACACAAGTGAGGTATCATTTTTATCGGGAGACTTGGGGGAACGCTGGGTGGAAGGAAATTTGTGGCTCCTATCAGATTCCAGAACTTTCTGCCACAGAAATGTGAGGAACATGTGTTTTTTTAGCCAAATTTTGAGGTTTGCAAAGGATTCTGGGTAACAGAACCTGGTCCGAGCCCCGCAAGTCACCCCTCCTTGGATTCCCCTAGGTCTCTAGTTTTCAGAAATGCACTGGTTTGGTAGGTTTCCCTAGGCGCCGGGTGAGCTACAGGCCAAAATCCGCAGGTAGGCACTGTGTTCTCCCAAAATTGTGGATGTGTCCACGTTGCGCTTTGGGGTGTTTCCTGTCGCAGGCGCTAGGCCTACCCACGCAAGTGAAGTATCATTTTTATCGGGAGACTTGGGGGAACGCTGGGTGGAAGGAAATTTGTAGCTCCTCTCAGATTCCAGAACTTTCTGCCACAGAAATGTGAGGAACATGTGTTTTTTTAGCCAAATTTTGAGGTTTGCAAAGGATTCTGGGTAACAGAACCTGGTCCGAGCCCCGCAAGTCACCCCTCCTTGGATCCCCCTAGGTCTCTAGTTTTCAGAAATGCACAGGTTTGGTAGGTTTCCCTAGGTGGCGGCTGAGCTAGAGGCCAAAATCTACAGGTAGTCACTTTGCTAAAAACAGCTCTGTTTTCTGTGATATGTCCACGTTGTGTTTTGGGGCATATCCTGTCGCGGGCGCTAGGCCTACCCACACAAGTGAGGTATCATTTTTATCGGGAGACGTGGGGGAACGCTGGGTGGAAGGAAATTTGTGGCTCCTCTCAGATTCCAGAACTTTCTGCCACAGAAATGTGAGGAACATGTGTTTTTTTAGCCAAATTTTGAGGTTTGCAAAGGATTCTGGGTAACAGAACCTGGTCCGAGCCCCGCAAGTCACCCCTCCTTGGATCCCCCTAGGTCTCTAGTTTTCAGAAATGCACAGGTTTGGTAGGTTTCCCTAGGTGGCGGCTGAGCTAGAGGCCAAAATCTACAGGTAGTCACTTTGCTAAAAACAGCTCTGTTTTCTGTGATATGTCCACGTTGTGTTTTGGGGCATATCCTGTCGCGGGCGCTAGGCCTACCCACACAAGTGAGGTATCATTTTTATCGGGAGACGTGGGGGAACGCTGGGTGGAAGGAAATTTGTAGCTCCTCTCATATTCCAGAACTTTCTGCCACAGAAATGTGAGGAACATGTGTTATTTTAGCCAAATTTTGAGGTTTGCAAAGGATTCTGGGTAACAGAACCTGGTCCGAGCCCCGCAAGTCACCCCTCCTTGGATTCCCCTAGGTCTCTAGTTTTCAGAAATGCACAGGTTTGGTAGGTTTCCCTAGGTGGCGGCTGAGCTAGAGGCCAAAATCTACAGGTAGGCACTTCGCAAAAAACACCTCTGTTTTTTTCCAAAATTTAGGATGTGTCCACGTTGCGCTTTGGGGTGTTTCCTGTCGCCGGCGCTAGGCCTACCCACGCAAGTGAGGTATCATTTTTATCGGGAGACTTGGGGGAACGCTGGGTGGAAGGAAATTTGTGGCTCCTATCAGATTCCAGAACTTTCTGCCACAGAAATGTGAGGAACATGTGTTTTTTTAGCCAAATTTTGAGGTTTGCAAAGGATTCTGGGTAACAGAACCTGGTCCGAGCCCCGCAAGTCACCCCTCCTTGGATTCCCCTAGGTCTCTAGTTTTCAGAAATGCACTGGTTTGGTAGGTTTCCCTAGGCGCCGGGTGAGCTACAGGCCAAAATCCGCAGGTAGGCACTGTGTTCTCCCAAAATTGTGGATGTGTCCACGTTGCGCTTTGGGGTGTTTCCTGTCGCAGGCGCTAGGCCTACCCACGCAAGTGAGGTATCATTTTTATCGGGAGACTTGGGGGAACGCTGGGTGGAAGGAAATTTGTAGCTCCTCTCAGATTCCAGAACTTTCTGCCACAGAAATGTGAGGAACATGTGTTTTTTTAGCCAAATTTTGAGGTTTGCAAAGGATTCTGGGTAACAGAACCTGGTCCGAGCCCCGCAAGTCACCCCTCCTTGGATCCCCCTAGGTCTCTAGTTTTCAGAAATGCACAGGTTTGGTAGGTTTCCCTAGGTGGCGGCTGAGCTAGAGGCCAAAATCTACAGGTAGTCACTTTGCTAAAAACAGCTCTGTTTTCTGTGATATGTCCACGTTGTGTTTTGGGGCATATCCTGTCGCGGGCGCTAGGCCTACCCACACAAGTGAGGTATCATTTTTATCGGGAGACGTGGGGGAACGCTGGGTGGAAGGAAATTTGTGGCTCCTCTCAGATTCCAGAACTTTCTGCCACAGAAATGTGAGGAACATGTGTTTTTTTAGCCAAATTTTGAGGTTTGCAAAGGATTCTGGGTAACAGAACCTGGTCCGAGCCCCGCAAGTCACCCCTCCTTGGATCCCCCTAGGTCTCTAGTTTTCAGAAATGCACAGGTTTGGTAGGTTTCCCTAGGTGGCGGCTGAGCTAGAGGCCAAAATCTACAGGTAGTCACTTTGCTAAAAACAGCTCTGTTTTCTGTGATATGTCCACGTTGTGTTTTGGGGCATATCCTGTCGCGGGCGCTAGGCCTACCCACACAAGTGAGGTATCATTTTTATCGGGAGACGTGGGGGACCGCTGGGTGGAAGGAAATTTGTAGCTCCTCTCAGATTCCAGAACTTTCTGCCACAGAAATGTGAGGAACATGTTTTATTTTAGCCAAATTTTGAGGTTTGCAAAGGATTCTGGGTAACAGAACCTGGTCCGAGCCCCGCAAGTCACCCCTCCTTGGATTCCCCTAGGTCTCTAGTTTTCAGAAATGCACAGGTTTGGTAGGTTTCCCTAGGTGGCGGCTGAGCTAGAGGCCAAAATCTACAGGTAGGCACTTCGCAAAAAACACCTCTGTTTTTTTCCAAAATTTAGGATGTGTCCACGTTGCGCTTTGGGGTGTTTCCTGTCGCCGGCGCTAGGCCTACCCACGCAAGTGAGGTATCATTTTTATCGGGAGACTTGGGGGAACGCTGGGTGGAAGGAAATTTGTAGCTCCTCTCAGATTCCAGAACTTTCTGCCACAGAAATGTGAGGGACATGTGTTTTTTTAGCCAAATTTTGAGGTTTGCAAAGGATTCTGGGTAACAGAACCTGGTCCGAGCCCCGCAAGTCCCCCCTCCTTGGATCCCCCTAGGCTTCTAGTTTTCAGAAATGCACAGGTTTGGTAGGTTTCCCTAGGTGGCGGCTGAGCTAGAGGCCAAAATCTACAGGTAGTCACTTTGCTAAAAACAGCTCTGTTTTCTGTGATATGTCCACGTTGTGTTTTGGGGCATATCCTGTCGCGGGCGCTAGGCCTACCCACACAAGTGAGGTATCATTTTTATCGGGAGACGTGGGGGAACGCTGGGTGGAAGGAAATTTGTGGCTCCTCTCAGATTCCAGAACTTTCTGCCACAGAAATGTGAGGAACATGTGTTTTTTTAGCCAAATTTTGAGGTTTGCAAAGGATTCTGGGTAACAGAACCTGGTCCGAGCCCCGCAAGTCACCCCTCCTTGGATCCCCCTAGGTCTCTAGTTTTCAGAAATGCACAGGTTTGGTAGGTTTCCCTAGGTGGCGGCTGAGCTAGAGGCCAAAATCTACAGGTAGTCACTTTGCTAAAAACAGCTCTGTTTTCTGTGATATGTCCACGTTGTGTTTTGGGGCATATCCTGTCGCGGGCGCTAGGCCTACCCACACAAGTGAGGTATCATTTTTATCGGGAGACGTGGGGGAACGCTGGGTGGAAGGAAATTTGTAGCTCCTCTCAGATTCCAGAACTTTCTGCCACAGAAATGTGAGGAACATGTGTTTTTTTAGCCAAATTTTGAGGTTTGCAAAGGATTCTGGGTAACAGAACCTGGTCCGAGCCCCGCAAGTCACCCCTCCTTGGATTCCCCTAGGTCTCTAGTTTTCAGAAATGCACTGGTTTGGTAGGTTTCCCTAGGCGCCGGGTGAGCTACAGGCCAAAATCCGCAGGTAGGCACTGTTTTCTCCCAAAATTGTGGATGTGTCCACGTTGCGCTTTGGGTTGTTTCCTGTCGCAGGCGCTAGGCCTACCCACGCAAGTGAGGTATCATTTTTATCGGGAGACTTGGGGGAACGCTGGGTGGAAGGAAATTTGTAGCTCCTCTCAGATTCCAGAACTTTCTGCCACAGAAATGTGAGGAACATGTGTTTTTTTAGCCAAATTTTGAGGTTTGCAAAGGATTCTGGGTAACAGAACCTGGTCCGAGCCCCGCAAGTCACCCCTCCTTGGATCCCCCTAGGTCTCTAGTTTTCAGAAATGCACAGGTTTGGTAGGTTTCCCTAGGTGGCGGCTGAGCTAGAGGCCAAAATCTACAGGTAGTCACTTTGCTAAAAACAGCTCTGTTTTCTGTGATATGTCCACGTTGTGTTTTGGGGCATATCCTGTCGCGGGCGCTAGGCCTACCCACACAAGTGAGGTATCATTTTTATCGGGAGACGTGGGGGAACGCTGGGTGGAAGGAAATTTGTGGCTCCTCTCAGATTCCAGAACTTTCTGCCACAGAAATGTGAGGAACATGTGTTTTTTTAGCCAAATTTTGAGGTTTGCAAAGGATTCTGGGTAACAGAACCTGGTCCGAGCCCCGCAAGTCACCCCTCCTTGGATCCCCCTAAGTCTCTAGTTTTCAGAAATGCACAGGTTTGGTAGGTTTCCCTAGGTGGCGGCTGAGCTAGAGGCCAAAATCTACAGGTAGTCACTTTGCTAAAAATAGCTCTGTTTTCTGTGATATGTCCACGTTGTGTTTTGGGGCATATCCTGTCGCGGGCGCTAGGCCTACCCACACAAGTGAGGTATCATTTTTATCGGGAGACGTGGGGGAACGCTGGGTGGAAGGAAATTTGTAGCTCCTCTCAGATTCCAGAACTTTCTGCCACAGAAATGTGAGGAACATGTGTTTTTTTAGCCAAATTTTGAGGTTTGCAAAGGATTCTGGGTAACAGAACCTGGTCCGAGCCCCGCAAGTCACCCCTCCTTGGATCCCCCTAGGTCTCTAGTTTTCAGAAATGCACAGGTTTGGTAGGTTTCCCTAGGTGGCGGCTGAGCTAGAGGCCAAAATCTACAGGTAGTCACTTTGCTAAAAACAGCTCTGTTTTCTGTGATATGTCCACGTTGTGTTTTGGGGCATATCCTGTCGCGGGCGCTAGGCCTACCAACACAAGTGAGGTATCATTTTTATCGGGAGACGTGGGGGAACGCTGGGTGGAAGGAAATTTGTGGCTCCTCTCAGATTCCAGAACTTTCTGCCACAGAAATGTGAGGAACATGTGTTTTTTTAGCCAAATTTTGAGGTTTGCAAAGGATTCTGGGTAACAGAACCTGGTCCGAGCCCCGCAAGTCACCCCTCCTTGGATCCCCCTAGGTCTCTAGTTTTCAGAAATGCACAGGTTTGGTAGGTTTCCCTAGGTGGCGGCTGAGCTAGAGGCCAAAATCTACAGGTAGTCACTTTGCTAAAAACAGCTCTGTTTTCTGTGATATGTCCACGTTGTGTTTTGGGGCATATCCTGTCGTGAGCGCTAGGCCTACCCACACAAGTGAGGTATCATTTTTATCGGGAGACGTGGGGGAACGCTGGGTGGAAGGAAATTTGTAGCTCCTCTCAGATTCCAGAACTTTCTGCCACAGAAATGTGAGGAACATGTGTTTTTTTAGCCAAATTTTGAGGTTTGCACAGGATTCTGGGTAACAGAACCTGGTCCGAGCCCCGCAAGTCACCCCTCCTTGGATTCCCCTAGGTCTCTAGTTTTCAGAAATGCACTGGTTTGGTAGGTTTCCCTAGGCGCCGGGTGAGCTAGAGGCCAAAATCTACAGGTAGTCACTTTGCTAAAAACAGCTCTGTTTTCTGTGATATGTCCACGTTGTGTTTTGGGGCATATCCTGTCGCGGGCGCTAGGCCTACCCACACAAGTGAGGTATCATTTTTATCGGGAGACGTGGGGGAACGCTGGGTGGAAGGAAATTTGTGGCTCCTCTCAGATTCCAGAACTTTCTGCCACAGAAATGTGAGGAACATGTGTTTTTTTAGCCAAATTTTGAGGTTTGCAAAGGATTCTGGGTAACAGAACCTGGTCCGAGCCCCGCAAGTCACCCCTCCTTGGATCCCCCTAGGTCTCTAGTTTTCAGAAATGCACAGGTTTGGTAGGTTTCCCTAGGTGGCGGCTGAGCTAGAGGCCAAAATCTACAGGTAGTCACTTTGCTAAAAACAGCTCTGTTTTCTGTGATATGTCCACGTTGTGTTTTGGGGCATATCCTGTCGCGGGCGCTAGGCCTACCCACACAAGTGAGGTATCATTTTTATCGGGAGACGTGGGGGAACGCTGGGAGGAAGGAAATTTGTAGCTCCTCTCAGATTCCAGAACTTTCTGCCACAGAAATGTGAGGAACATGTGTTTTTTTAGCCAAATTTTGAGGTTTGCAAAGGATTCTGGGTAACAGAACCTGGTCCGAGCCCCGCAAGTCACCCCTCCTTGGATTCCCCTAGGTCTCTAGTTTTCAGAAATGCACTGGTTTGGTAGGTTTCCCTAGGCGCCGGGTGAGCTACAGGCCAAAATCCGCAGGTAGGCACTGTTTTCTCCCAAAATTGTGGATGTGTCCACGTTGCGCTTTGGGTTGTTTCCTGTCGCAGGCGCTAGGCCTACCCACGCAAGTGAGGTATCATTTTTATCGGGAGACTTGGGGGAACGCTGGGTGGAAGGAAATTTGTAGCTCCTCTCAGATTCCAGAACTTTCTGCCACAGAAATGTGAGGAACATGTGTTTTTTTAGCCAAATTTTGAGGTTTGCAAAGGATTCTGGGTAACAGAACCTGGTCCGAGCCCCGCAAGTCACCCCTCCTTGGATCCCCCTAGGTCTCTAGTTTTCAGAAATGCACAGGTTTGGTAGGTTTCCCTAGGTGGCGGCTGAGCTAGAGGCCAAAATCTACAGGTAGTCACTTTGCTAAAAACAGCTCTGTTTTCTGTGATATGTCCACGTTGTGTTTTGGGGCATATCCTGTCGCGGGCGCTAGGCCTACCCACACAAGTGAGGTATCATTTTTATCGGGAGACGTGGGGGAACGCTGGGTGGAAGGAAATTTGTGGCTCCTCTCAGATTCCAGAACTTTCTGCCACAGAAATGTGAGGAACATGTGTTTTTTTAGCCAAATTTTGAGGTTTGCAAAGGATTCTGGGTAACAGAACCTGGTCCGAGCCCCGCAAGTCACCCCTCCTTGGATCCCCCTAGGTCTCTAGTTTTCAGAAATGCACAGGTTTGGTAGGTTTCCCTAGGTGGCGGCTGAGCTAGAGGCCAAAATCTACAGGTAGTCACTTTGCTAAAAACAGCTCTGTTTTCTGTGATATGTCCACGTTGTGTTTTGGGGCATATCCTGTCGCGGGCGCTAGGCCTACCCACACAAGTGAGGTATCATTTTTATCGGGAGACGTGGGGGAACGCTGGGTGGAAGGAAATTTGTAGCTCCTCTCAGATTCCAGAACTTTCTGCCACAGAAATGTGAGGAACATGTGTTTTTTTAGCCAAATTTTGAGGTTTGCAAAGGATTCTGGGTAACAGAACCTGGTCCGAGCCCCGCAAGTCACCCCTCCTTGGATCCCCCTAGGTCTCTAGTCGTCAGAAATGCACAGGTTTGGTAGGTTTCCCTAGGTGGCGGCTGAGCTAGAGGCCAAAATCTACAGGTAGTCACTTTGCTAAAAACAGCTCTGTTTTCTGTGATATGTCCACGTTGTGTTTTGGGGCATATCCTGTCGCGAGCGCTAGGCCTACCCACACAAGTGAGGTATCATTTTTATCGGGAGACGTGGGGGAACGCTGGGTGGAAGGAAATTTGTAGCTCCTCTCAGATTCCAGAACTTTCTGCCACAGAAATGTGAGGAACATGTGTTTTTTTAGCCAAATTTTGAGGTTTGCAAAGGATTCTGGGTAACAGAACCTGGTCCGAGCCCCGCAAGTCACCCCTCCTTGGATTCCCCTAGGTCTCTAGTTTTCAGAAATGCACTGGTTTGGTAGGTTTCCCTAGGCGCCGGGTGAGCTACAGGCCAAAATCCGCAGGTAGGCACTGTTTTCTCCCAAAATTGTGGATGTGTCCACGTTGCGCTTTGGGGTGTTTCCTGTCGCAGGCGCTAGGCCTACCCACGCAAGTGAGGTATCATTTTTATCGGGAGACTTGGGGGAACGCTGGGTGGAAGGAAATTTGTAGCTCCTCTCAGATTCCAGAACTTTCTGCCACAGAAATGTGAGGAACATGTGTTTTTTTAGCCAAATTTTGAGGTTTGCAAAGGATTCTGGGTAACAGAACCTGGTCCGAGCCCCGCAAGTCACCCCTCCTTGGATCCCCCTAGGTCTCTAGTTTTCAGAAATGCACAGGTTTGGTAGGTTTCCCTAGGTGGCGGCTGAGCTAGAGGCCAAAATCTACAGGTAGTCACTTTGCTAAAAACAGCTCTGTTTTCTGTGATATGTCCACGTTGTGTTTTGGGGCATATCCTGTCGCGGGCGCTAGGCCTACCCACACAAGTGAGGTATCATTTTTATCGGGAGACGTGGGGGAACGCTGGGAGGAAGGAAATTTGTAGCTCCTCTCAGATTCCAGAACTTTCTGCCACAGAAATGTGAGGAACATGTGTTTTTTTAGCCAAATTTTGAGGTTTGCAAAGGATTCTGGGTAACAGAACCTGGTCCGAGCCCCGCAAGTCACCCCTCCTTGGATTCCCCTAGGTCTCTAGTTTTCAGAAATGCACTGGTTTGGTAGGTTTCCCTAGGCGCCGGGTGAGCTACAGGCCAAAATCCGCAGGTAGGCACTGTTTTCTCCCAAAATTGTGGATGTGTCCACGTTGCGCTTTGGGTTGTTTCCTGTCGCAGGCGCTAGGCCTACCCACGCAAGTGAGGTATCATTTTTATCGGGAGACTTGGGGGAACGCTGGGTGGAAGGAAATTTGTAGCTCCTCTCAGATTCCAGAACTTTCTGCCACAGAAATGTGAGGAACATGTGTTTTTTTAGCCAAATTTTGAGGTTTGCAAAGGATTCTGGGTAACAGAACCTGGTCCGAGCCCCGCAAGTCACCCCTCCTTGGATCCCCCTAGGTCTCTAGTTTTCAGAAATGCACAGGTTTGGTAGGTTTCCCTAGGTGGCGGCTGAGCTAGAGGCCAAAATCTACAGGTAGTCACTTTGCTAAAAACAGCTCTGTTTTCTGTGATATGTCCACGTTGTGTTTTGGGGCATATCCTGTCGCGGGCGCTAGGCCTACCCACACAAGTGAGGTATCATTTTTATCGGGAGACGTGGGGGAACGCTGGGTGGAAGGAAATTTGTGGCTCCTCTCAGATTCCAGAACTTTCTGCCACAGAAATGTGAGGAACATGTGTTTTTTTAGCCAAATTTTGAGGTTTGCAAAGGATTCTGGGTAACAGAACCTGGTCCGAGCCCCGCAAGTCACCCCTCCTTGGATCCCCCTAGGTCTCTAGTTTTCAGAAATGCACAGGTTTGGTAGGTTTCCCTAGGTGGCGGCTGAGCTAGAGGCCAAAATCTACAGGTAGTCACTTTGCTAAAAACAGCTCTGTTTTCTGTGATATGTCCACGTTGTGTTTTGGGGCATATCCTGTCGCGGGCGCTAGGCCTACCCACACAAGTGAGGTATCATTTTTATCGGGAGACGTGGGGGAACGCTGGGTGGAAGGAAATTTGTAGCTCCTCTCAGATTCCAGAACTTTCTGCCACAGAAATGTGAGGAACATGTGTTTTTTTAGCCAAATTTTGAGGTTTGCAAAGGATTCTGGGTAACAGAACCTGGTCCGAGCCCCGCAAGTCACCCCTCCTTGGATCCCCCTAGGTCTCTAGTCGTCAGAAATGCACAGGTTTGGTAGGTTTCCCTAGGTGGCGGCTGAGCTAGAGGCCAAAATCTACAGGTAGTCACTTTGCTAAAAACAGCTCTGTTTTCTGTGATATGTCCACGTTGTGTTTTGGGGCATATCCTGTCGCGAGCGCTAGGCCTACCCACACAAGTGAGGTATCATTTTTATCGGGAGACGTGGGGGAACGCTGGGTGGAAGGAAATTTGTAGCTCCTCTCAGATTCCAGAACTTTCTGCCACAGAAATGTGAGGAACATGTGTTTTTTTAGCCAAATTTTGAGGTTTGCAAAGGATTCTGGGTAACAGAACCTGGTCCGAGCCCCGCAAGTCACCCCTCCTTGGATTCCCCTAGGTCTCTAGTTTTCAGAAATGCACTGGTTTGGTAGGTTTCCCTAGGCGCCGGGTGAGCTACAGGCCAAAATCCGCAGGTAGGCACTGTTTTCTCCCAAAATTGTGGATGTGTCCACGTTGCGCTTTGGGGTGTTTCCTGTCGCAGGCGCTAGGCCTACCCACGCAAGTGAGGTATCATTTTTATCGGGAGACTTGGGGGAACGCTGGGTGGAAGGAAATTTGTAGCTCCTCTCAGATTCCAGAACTTTCTGCCACAGAAATGTGAGGAACATGTGTTTTTTTAGCCAAATTTTGAGGTTTGCAAAGGATTCTGGGTAACAGAACCTGGTCCGAGCCCCGCAAGTCACCCCTCCTTGGATCCCCCTAGGTCTCTAGTTTTCAGAAATGCACAGGTTTGGTAGGTTTCCCTAGGTGGCGGCTGAGCTAGAGGCCAAAATCTACAGGTAGTCACTTTGCTAAAAACAGCTCTGTTTTCTGTTATATGTCCACATTGTGTTTTGGGGCATATCCTGTCGCGGGCGCTAGGCCTACCCACACAAGTGAGGTATCATTTTTATCGGGAGACGTGGGGGAACGCTGGGTGGAAGGAAATTTGTGGCTCCTCTCAGATTCCAGAACTTTCTGCCACAGAAATGTGAGGAACATGTGTTTTTTTAGCCAAATTTTGAGGTTTGCAAAGGATTCTGGGTAACAGAACCTGGTCCGAGCCCCGCAAGTCACCCCTCCTTGGATCCCCCTAGGTCTCTAGTTTTCAGAAATGCACAGGTTTGGTAGGTTTCCCTAGGTGGCGACTGAGCTAGAGGCCAAAATCTACAGGTAGTCACTTTGCTAAAAACAGCTCTGTTTTCTGTGATATGTCCACGTTGTGTTTTGGGGCATATCGTGTCGCGGGCGCTAGGCCTACCCACACAAGTGAGGTATCATTTTTATCGGGAGACATGGGGGAACGCTGGGTGGAAGGAAATTTGTAGCTCCTCTCAGATTCCAGAACTTTCTGCCACAGAAATGTGAGGAACATGTGTTATTTTAGCCAAATTTTGAGGTTTGCAAAGGATTCTGGGTAACAGAACCTGGTCCGAGCCCCGCAAGTCACCCCTCCTTGGATTCCCCTAGGTCTCTAGTTTTCAGAAATGCACAGGTTTGGTAGGTTTCCCTAGGTGGCGGTTGAGCTAGAGGCCAAAATCTACAGGTAGGCACTTCGCAAAAAACACCTCTGTTTTTTTCCAAAATTTAGGATGTGTCCACGTTGCGCTTTGGGGTGTTTCCTGTCGCCGGCGCTAGGCCTACCCACGCAAGTGAGGTATCATTTTTATCGGGAGACTTGGGGGAACGCTGGGTGGAAGGAAATTTGTAGCTCCTCTCAGATTCCAGAACTTTCTGCCACAGAAATGTGAGGGACATGTGTTTTTTTAGCCAAATTTTGAGGTTTGCAAAGGATTCTGGGTAACAGAACGTGGTCCGAGCCCCGCAAGTCACCGCTCCTTGGATCCCCCTAGGTCTCTAGTTTTCAGAAATGCACAGGTTTGGTAGGTTTCCCTAGGTGGCGGCTGAGCTAGAGGCCAAAATCTACAGGTAGTCACTTTGCTAAAAACAGCTCTGTTTTCTGTGATATGTCCACGTTGTGTTTTGGGGCATATCCTGTCGCGGGCGCTAGGCCTACCCACACAAGTGAGGTATCATTTTTATCGGGAGACGTGGGGGAACGCTGGGTGGAAGGAAATTTGTAGCTCCTCTCAGATTCCAGAACTTTCTGCCACAGAAATGTGGGGAACATGGGTTTTTTAGCCAAATTTTGAGGTTTGCAAAGGATTCTGGGTAACAGAACCTGGTCCGAGCCCCGCAAGTCACCCCTCCTTGGATCCCCCTAGGTCTCTAGTTTTCAGAAATGCACAGGTTTGGTAGGTTTCCCTAGGTGGCGGCTGAGCTAGAGGCCAAAATCTACAGGTAGTCACTTTGCTAAAAACAGCTCTGTTTTCTGTGATATGTCCACGTTGTGTTTTGGGGCATATCCTGTCGCGGGCGCTAGGCCTACCCACACAAGTGAGGTATCATTTTTATCGGGAGACGTGCGGGAACGCTGGGTGGAAGGAAATTTGTAGCTCCTCTCAGATTCCAGAACTTTCTGCCACAGAAATGTGAGGAACATGTGTTTTTTTAGCCAAATTTTGAGGTTTGCAAAGGATTCTGGGTAACAGAACCTGGTCCGAGCCCCGCAAGTCACCCCTCCTTGGATTCCCCTAGGTCTCTAGTTTTCAGAAATGCACTGGTTTGTAGGTTTCCCAAGGCGCCGGGTGAGCTACAGGCCAAAATCCGCAGGTAGGCACTGTTTTCTCCCAAAATTGTGGATGTGTCCACGTTGCGCTTTGGGGTGTTTCCTGTCGCAGGCGCTAGGCCTACCCACGCAAGTGAGGTATCATTTTTATCGGGAGACTTGGGGGAACGCTGGGTGGAAGGAAATTTGTAGCTCCTCTCAGATTCCAGAACTTTCTGCCACAGAAATGTGAGGGACATGTGTTTTTTTAGCCAAATTTTGAGGTTTGCAAAGGATTCTGGGTAACAGAACCTGGTCCGAGCCCCGCAAGTCACCGCTCCTTGGATCCCCCTAGGTCTCTAGTTTTCAGAAATGCACAGGTTTGGTAGGTTTCCCTAGGTGGCGGCTGAGCTAGAGGCCAAAATCTACAGGTAGTCACTTTGCTAAAAACAGCTCTGTTTTCTGTGATATGTCCACGTTGTGTTTTGGGGCATATCCTGTCGCGGGCGCTAGGCCTACCCACACAAGTGAGGTATCATTTTTATCGGGAGACGTGGGGGAACGCTGGGTGGAAGGAAATTTGTAGCTCCTCTCAGATTCCAGAACTTTCTGCCACAGAAATGTGGGGAACATGGGTTTTTTTAGCCAAATTTTGAGGTTTGCAAAGGATTCTGGGTAACAGAACCTGGTCCGAGCCCCGCAAGTCACCCCTCCTTGGATCCCCCTAGGTCTCTAGTTTTCAGAAATGCACAGGTTTGGTAGGTTTCCCTAGGTGGCGGCTGAGCTAGAGGCCAAAATCTACAGGTAGTCACTTTGCTAAAAACAGCTCTGTTTTCTGTGATATGTCCACGTTGTGTTTTGGGGCATATCCTGTCGCGGGCGCTAGGCCTACCCACACAAGTGAGGTATCATTTTTATCGGGAGACGTGCGGGAACGCTGGGTGGAAGGAAATTTGTAGCTCCTCTCAGATTCCAGAACTTTCTGCCACAGAAATGTGAGGAACATGTGTTTTTTTAGCCAAATTTTGAGGTTTGCAAAGGATTCTGGGTAACAGAACCTGGTCCGAGCCCCGCAAGTCACCCCTCCTTGGATTCCCCTAGGTCTCTAGTTTTCAGAAATGCACTGGTTTGTAGGTTTCCCAAGGCGCCGGGTGAGCTACAGGCCAAAATCCGCAGGTAGGCACTGTTTTCTCCCAAAATTGTGGATGTGTCCACGTTGCGCTTTGGGGTGTTTCCTGTCGCAGGCGCTAGGCCTACCCACGCAAGTGAGGTATCATTTTTATCGGGAGACTTGGGGGAACGCTGGGTGGAAGGAAATTTGTAGCTCCTCTCAGATTCCAGAACTTTCTGCCACAGAAATGTGAGGAACATGTGTTTTTTTAGCCAAATTTTGAGGTTTGCAAAGGATTCTGGGTAACAGAACCTGGTCCGAGCCCCGCAAGTCACCCCTCCTTGGATCCCCCTAGGTCTCTAGTTTTCAGAAATGCACAGGTTTGGTAGGTTTCCCTAGATGGCGGCTGAGCTAGAGGCCAAAATCTACAGGTAGTCACTTTGCTAAAAACAGCTCTGTTTTCTGTGATATGTCCACGTTGTGTTTTGGGGCATATCCTGTCGCGGGCGCTAGGCCCACCCACGCAAGTGAGGTATCATTTTTATCGGGAGACTTGGGGGAACGCTGGGTGGAAGGAAATTTGTAGCTCCTCTCAGATTCCAGAACTTTCTGCCACAGACATGTGAGGAACATGTGTTTTTTTAGCCAAATTTTGAGGTTTGCAAAGGATTCTGGGTAACAGAACCTGGTCCGAGCCCCGCAAGTCACCCCTCCTTGGATCCCCCTAGGTCTCTAGTCGTCAGAAATGCACAGGTTTGGTAGGTTTCCCTAGGTGGCGGCTGAGCTAGAGGCCAAAATCTACAGGTAGTCACTTTGCTAAAAACAGCTCTGTTTTCTGTGATATGTCCACGTTGTGTTTTGGGGCATATCCTGTCGCGAGCGCTAGGCCTACCCACACAAGTGAGGTATCATTTTTATCGGGAGACGTGGGGGAACGCTGGGTGGAAGGAAATTTGTAGCTCCTCTCAGATTCCAGAACTTTCTGCCACAGAAATGTGAGGAACATGTGTTTTTTTAGCCAAATTTTGAGGTTTGCAAAGGATTCTGGGTAACAGAACCTGGTCCGAGCCCCGCAAGTCACCCCTCCTTGGATTCCCCTAGGTCTCTAGTTTTCAGAAATGCACTGGTTTGGTAGGTTTCCCTAGGCGCCGGGTGAGCTACAGGCCAAAATCCGCAGGTAGGCACTGTTTTCTCCCAAAATTGTGGATGTGTCCACGTTGCGCTTTGGGGTGTTTCCTGTCGCAGGCGCTAGGCCTACCCACGCAAGTGAGGTATCATTTTTATCGGGAGACTTGGGGGAACGCTGGGTGGAAGGAAATTTGTAGCTCCTCTCAGATTCCAGAACTTTCTGCCACAGAAATGTGAGGAACATGTGTTTTTTTAGCCAAATTTTGAGGTTTGCAAAGGATTCTGGGTAACAGAACCTGGTCCGAGCCCCGCAAGTCACCCCTCCTTGGATCCCCCTAGGTCTCTAGTTTTCAGAAATGCACAGGTTTGGTAGGTTTCCCTAGGTGGCGGCTGAGCTAGAGGCCAAAATCTACAGGTAGTCACTTTGCTAAAAACAGCTCTGTTTTCTGTGATATGTCCACATTGTGTTTTGGGGCATATCCTGTCGCGGGCGCTAGGCCTACCCACACAAGTGAGGTATCATTTTTATCGGGAGACGTGGGGGAACGCTGGGTGGAAGGAAATTTGTGGCTCCTCTCAGATTCCAGAACTTTCTGCCACAGAAATGTGAGGAACATGTGTTTTTTTAGCCAAATTTTGAGGTTTGCAAAGGATTCTGGGTAACAGAACCTGGTCCGAGCCCCGCAAGTCACCCCTCCTTGGATCCCCCTAGGTCTCTAGTTTTCAGAAATGCACAGGTTTGGTAGGTTTCCCTAGGTGGCGACTGAGCTAGAGGCCAAAATCTACAGGTAGTCACTTTGCTAAAAACAGCTCTGTTTTCTGTGATATGTCCACGTTGTGTTTTGGGGCATATCGTGTCGCGGGCGCTAGGCCTACCCACACAAGTGAGGTATCATTTTTATCGGGAGACATGGGGGAACGCTGGGTGGAAGGAAATTTGTAGCTCCTCTCAGATTCCAGAACTTTCTGCCACAGAAATGTGAGGAACATGTGTTATTTTAGCCAAATTTTGAGGTTTGCAAAGGATTCTGGGTAACAGAACCTGGTCCGAGCCCCGCAAGTCACCCCTCCTTGGATTCCCCTAGGTCTCTAGTTTTCAGAAATGCACAGGTTTGGTAGGTTTCCCTAGGTGGCGGCTGAGCTAGAGGCCAAAATCTACAGGTAGGCACTTCGCAAAAAACACCTCTGTTTTTTTCCAAAATTTAGGATGTGTCCACGTTGCGCTTTGGGGTGTTTCCTGTCGCCGGCGCTAGGCCTACCCACGCAAGTGAGGTATCATTTTTATCGGGAGACTTGGGGGAACGCTGGGTGGAAGGAAATTTGTAGCTCCTCTCAGATTCCAGAACTTTCTGCCACAGAAATGTGAGGGACATGTGTTTTTTTAGCCAAATTTTGAGGTTTGCAAAGGATTCTGGGTAACAGAACCTTGGCCGAGCCCCGCAAGTCACCGCTCCTTGGATCCCCCTAGGTCTCTAGTTTTCAGAAATGCACAGGTTTGGTAGGTTTCCCTAGGTGGCGGCTGAGCTAGAGGCCAAAATCTACAGGTAGTCACTTTGCTAAAAACAGCTCTGTTTTCTGTGATATGTCCACGTTGTGTTTTGGGGCATATCCTGTCGCGGGCGCTAGGCCTACCCACACAAGTGAGGTATCATTTTTATCGGGAGACGTGGGGGAACGCTGGGTGGAAGGAAATTTGTAGCTCCTCTCAGATTCCAGAACTTTCTGCCACAGAAATGTGGGGAACATGTGTTTTTTTAGCCAAATTTTGAGGTTTGCAAAGGATTCTGGGTAACAGAACCTGGTCCGAGCCCCGCAAGTCACCCCTCCTTGGATCCCCCTAGGTCTCTAGTTTTCAGAAATGCACAGGTTTGGTAGGTTTCCCTAGGTGGCGGCTGAGCTAGAGGCCAAAATCTACAGGTAGTCACTTTGCTAAAAACAGCTCTGTTTTCTGTGATATGTCCACGTTGTGTTTTGGGGCATATCCTGTCGCGGGCGCTAGGCCTACCCACACAAGTGAGGTATCATTTTTATCGGGAGACGTGGGGGAACGCTGGGTGGAAGGAAATTTGTAGCTCCTCTCAGATTCCAGAACTTTCTGCCACAGAAATGTGAGGAACATGTGTTTTTTTAGCCAAATTTTGAGGTTTGCAAAGGATTCTGGGTAACAGAACCTGGTCCGAGCCCCGCAAGTCACCCCTCCTTGGATTCCCCTAGGTCTCTAGTTTTCAGAAATGCACTGGTTTGTAGGTTTCCCAAGGCGCCGGGTGAGCTACAGGCCAAAATCCGCAGGTAGGCACTGTTTTCTCCCAAAATTGTGGATGTGTCCACGTTGCGCTTTGGGGTGTTTCCTGTCGCAGGCGCTAGGCCTACCCACGCAAGTGAGGTATCATTTTTATCGGGAGACTTGGGGGAACGCTGGGTGGAAGGAAATTTGTAGCTCCTCTCAGATTCCAGAACTTTCTGCCACAGAAATGTGAGGAACATGTGTTTTTTTAGCCAAATTTTGAGGTTTGCAAAGGATTCTGGGTAACAGAACCTGGTCCGAGCCCCGCAAGTCACCCCTCCTTGGATCCCCCTAGGTCTCTAGTTTTCAGAAATGCACAGGTTTGGTACGTTTCCCTAGGTGGCGGCTGAGCTAGAGGCCAAAATCTACAGGTAGTCACTTTGCTAAAAACAGCTCTGTTTTCTGTGATATGTCCACGTTGTGTTTTGGGGCATATCCTGTCGCGGGCGCTAGGCCTACCCACACAAGTGAGGTATCATTTTTATCGGGAGACGTGGGGGAACGCTGGGTGGAAGGAAATTTGTGGCTCCTCTCAGATTCCAGAACTTTCTGCCACAGAAATGTGAGGAACATGTGTTTTTTTAGCCAAATTTTGAGGTTTGCAAAGGATTCTGGGTAACAGAACCTGGTCCGAGCCCCGCAAGTCACCCCTCCTTGGATCCCCCTAGGTCTCTAGTTTTCAGAAATGCACAGGTTTGGTAGGTTTCCCTAGGTGGCGGCTGAGCTAGGGGCCAAAATCTACAGGTAGTCACTTTGCTAAAAACAGCTCTGTTTTCTGTGATATGTCCACGTTGTGTTTTGGGGCATATCCTGTCGCGGGCGCTAGGCCTACCCACACAAGTGAGGTATCATTTTTATCGGGAGACGTGGGGGAACGCTGGGTGGAAGGAAATTTGTAGCTCCTCTCAGATTCCAGAACTTTCTGCCACAGAAATGTGAGGAACATGTGTTATTTTAGCCAAATTTTGAGGTTTGCAAAGGATTCTGGGTAACAGAACCTGGTCCGAGCCCCGCAAGTCACCCCTCCTTGGATTCCCCTACGTCTCTAGTTTTCAGAAATGCACAGGTTTGGTAGGTTTCCCTAGGTGGCGGCTGAGCTAGATGCCAAAATCTACAGGTAGGCACTTCGCAAAAAACACCTCTGTTTTTTTCCAAAATTTAGGATGTGTCCACGTTGCGCTTTGGGGTGTTTCCTGTCGCCGGCGCTAGGCCTACCCACGCAAGTGAGGTATCATTTTTATCGGGAGACTTGGGGGAACGCTGGGTGGAAGGAAATTTGTGGCTCCTCTCAGATTCCAGAACTTTCTGCCACAGAAATGTGAGGAACATGTGTTTTTTTAGCCAAATTTTGAGGTTTGCAAAGGATTCTGGGTAACAGAACCTGGTCCGAGCCCCGCAAGTCACCCCTCCTTGGATCCTCCTAGGTCTCTAGTTTTCAGAAATGCACAGGTTTGGTAGGTTTCCCTAGGTGGCGGCTGAGCTAGAGGCTAAAATCTACAGGTAGTCACTTTGCTAAAAACAGCTCTGTTTTCTGTGATATGTCCACGTTGTGTTTTGGGGCATATCCTGTCGCGGGCGCTAGGCCTACCCACACAAGTGAGGTATCATTTTTATCGGGAGACGTGGGGGAACGCTGGGTGGAAGGAAATTTGTGGCTCCTCTCAGATTCCAGAACTTTCTGCCACAGAAATGTGAGGAACATGTGTTTTTTTAGCCAAATTTTGAGGTTTGCAAAGGATTCTGGGTAACAGAACCTGGTCCGAGCCCCGCAAGTCACCCCTCCTTGGATCCCCCTAGGTCTCTAGTTTTCAGAAATGCACAGGTTTGGTAGGTTTCCCTAGGTGGCGGCTGAGCTAGAGGCCAAAATCTACAGGTAGTCACTTTGCTAAAAACAGCTCTGTTTTCTGTGATATGTCCACGTTGTGTTTTGGGGCATATCCTGTTGCGGGCGCTAGGCCTACCCACACAAGTGAGGTATCATTTTTATCGGGAGACGTGGGGGAACGCTGGGTGGAAGGAAATTTGTAGCTCCTCTCAGATTCCAGAACTTTCTGCCACAGAAATGTGAGGAACATGTGTTTTTTTAGCCAAATTTTGAGGTTTGCAAAGGATTCTGGGTAACAGAACCTGGTCCGAGCCCCGCAAGTCACCCCTCCTTGGATTCCCCTAGGTCTCTAGTTTTCAGAAATGCACTGGTTTGGTAGGTTTCCCTAGGCGCTGGGTGAGCTACAGGCCAAAATCCGCAGGTAGGCACTGTTTTCTCCCAAAATTGTAGATGTGTCCACGTTGCGCTTTGGGGTGTTTCCTGTCGCAGGCGCTAGGCCTACCCACGCAAGTGAGGTATCATTTTTATCGGGAGACTTGGGGGAACGCTGGGTGGAAGGAAATTTGTAGCTCCTCTCAGATTCAAGAACTTTCTGCCACAGAAATGTGAGGAACATGTGTTTTTTTAGCCAAATTTTGAGGTTTGCAAAGGATTCTGGGTAACAGAACCTGGTCCGAGCCCCGCAAGTCACCCCTCCTTGGATCCCCCTAGGTCTCTAGTTTTCAGAAATGCACAGGTTTGGTACGTTTCCCTAGGTGGCGGCTGAGCTAGAGGCCAAAATCTACAGGTAGTCACTTTGCTAAAAACAGCTCTGTTTTCTGTGATATGTCCACGTTGTGTTTTGGGGCATATCCTGTCGCGGGCGCTAGGCCTACCCACACAAGTGAGGTATCATTTTTATCGGGAGACGTGGGGGAACGCTGGGTGGAAGGAAATTTGTGGCTCCTCTCAGATTCCAGAACTTTCTGCCACAGAAATGTGAGGAACATGTGTTTTTTTAGCCAAATTTTGAGGTTTGCAAAGGATTCTGGGTAACAGAACCTGGTCCGAGCCCCGCAAGTCACCCCTCCTTGGATCCCCCTAGGTCTCTAGTTTTCAGAAATGCACAGGTTTGGTAGGTTTCCCTAGGTGGCGGCTGAGCTAGAGGCCAAAATCTACAGGTAGTCACTTTGCTAAAAACAGCTCTGTTTTCTGTGATATGTCCACGTTGTGTTTTGGGGCATATCCTGTCGCGGGCGCTAGGCCTACCCACACAAGTGAGGTATCATTTTTATCGGGAGACGTGGGGGAACGCTGGGTGGAAGGAAATTTGTAGCTCCTCTCAGATTCCAGAACTTTCTGCCACAGAAATGTGAGGAACATGTGTTATTTTAGCCAAATTTTGAGGTTTGCAAAGGATTCTGGGTAACAGAACCTGGTCCGAGCCCCGCAAGTCACCCCTCCTTGGATTCCCCTAGGTCTCTAGTTTTCAGAAATGCACAGGTTTGGTAGGTTTCCCTAGGTGGCGGCTGAGCTAGAGGCCAAAATCTACAGGTAGGCACTTCGCAAAAAACACCTCTGTTTTTTTCCAAAATTTAGGATGTGTCCACGTTGCGCTTTGGGGTGTTTCCTGTCGCCGGCGCTAGGCCTACCCACGCAAGTGAGGTATCATTTTTATCGGGAGACTTGGGGGAACGCTGGGTGGAAGGAAATTTGTGGCTCCTCTCAGATTCCAGAACTTTCTGCCACAGAAATGTGAGGAACATGTGTTTTTTTAGCCAAATTTTGAGGTTTGCAAAGGATTCTGGGTAACAGAACCTGGTCCGAGCCCCGCAAGTCACCCCTCCTTGGATCCTCCTAGGTCTCTAGTTTTCAGAAATGCACAGGTTTGGTAGGTTTCCCTAGGTGGCGGCTGAGCTAGAGGCCAAAATCTACAGGTAGTCACTTTGCTAAAAACAGCTCTGTTTTCTGTGATATGTCCACGTTGTGTTTTGGGGCATATCCTGTCGCGGGCGCTAGGCCTACCCACACAAGTGAGGTATCATTTTTATCGGGAGACGTGGGGGAACGCTGGGTGGAAGGAAATTTGTGGCTCCTCTCAGATTCCAGAACTTTCTGCCACAGAAATGTGAGGAACATGTGTTTTTTTAGCCAAATTTTGAGGTTTGCAAAGGATTCTGGGTAACAGAACCTGGTCCGAGCCCCGCAAGTCACCCCTCCTTGGATCCCCCTAGGTCTCTAGTTTTCAGAAATGCACAGGTTTGGTAGGTTTCCCTAGGTGGCGGCTGAGCTAGAGGCCAAAATCTACAGGTAGTCACTTTGCTAAAAACAGCTCTGTTTTCTGTGATATGTCCACGTTGTGTTTTGGGGCATATCCTGTCGCGGGCGCTAGGCCTACCCACACAAGTGAGGTATCATTTTTATCGGGAGACGTGGGGGAACGCTGGGTGGAAGGAAATTTGTAGCTCCTCTCAGATTCCAGAACTTTCTGCCACAGAAATGTGAGGAACATGTGTTTTTTTAGCCAAATTTTGAGGTTTGCAAAGGATTCTGGGTAACAGAACCTGGTCCGAGCCCCGCAAGTCACCCCTCCTTGGATTCCCCTAGGTCTCTAGTTTTCAGAAATGCACTGGTTTGGTAGGTTTCCCTAGGCGCTGGGTGAGCTACAGGCCAAAATCCGCAGGTAGGCACTGTTTTCTCCCAAAATTGTGGATGTGTCCACGTTGCGCTTTGGGGTGTTTCCTGTCGCAGGCGCTAGGCCTACCCACGCAAGTGAGGTATCATTTTTATCGGGAGACTTGGGGGAACGCTGGGTGGAAGGAAATTTGTAGCTCCTCTCAGATTCAAGAACTTTCTGCCACAGAAATGTGAGGAACATGTGTTTTTTTAGCCAAATTTTGAGGTTTGCAAAGGATTCTGGGTAACAGAACCTGGTCCGAGCCCCGCAAGTCACCCCTCCTTGGATCCCCCTAGGTCTCTAGTTTTCAGAAATGCACAGGTTTGGTAGGTTTCCCTAGGTGGCGGCTGAGCTAGAGGCCAAAATCTACAGGTAGTCACTTTGCTAAAAACAGCTCTGTTTTCTGTGATATGTCCACGTTGTGTTTTGGGGCATATCCTGTCGTGGGCGCTAGGCCTACCCACACAAGTGAGGTATCATTTTTATCGGGAGACGTGGGGGAACGCTGAGTGGAAGGAAATTTGTGGCTCCTCTCAGATTCCAGAACTTTCTGCCACAGAAATGTGAGGAACATGTGTTTTTTTAGCCAAATTTTGAGGTTTGCAAAGGATTCTGGGTAACAGAACCTGGTCCGAGCCCCGCAAGTCACCCCTCCTTGGATCCCCCTAGGTCTCTAGTTTTCAGAAATGCACAGGTTTGGTAGGTTTCCCTAGGTGGCGGCTGAGCTAGAGGCCAAAATCTACAGGTAGTCACTTTGCTAAAAACAGCTCTGTTTTCTGTGATATGTCCACGTTGTGTTTTGGGGCATATCCTGTCGCGGGCGCTAGGCCTACCCACACAAGTGAGGTATCATTTTTATCGGGAGACGTTGGGGAACGCTGGGTGGAAGGAAATTTGTAGCTCCTCTCAGATTCCAGAACTTTCTGCCACAGAAATGTGAGGAACATGTGTTATTTTAGCCAAATTTTGAGGTTTGCAAAGGATTCTGGGTAACAGAACCTGGTCCGAGCCCCGCAAGTCACCCCTCCTTGGATTCCCCTAGGTCTCTAGTTTTCAGAAATGCACAGGTTTGGTAGGTTTCCCTAGGTGGCGGCTGAGCTAGAGGCCAAAATCTACAGGTAGGCACTTCGCAAAAAACACCTCTGTTTTTTTCCAAAATTTAGGATGTGTCCACGTTGCGCTTTGGGGTGTTTCCTGTCGCCGGCGCTAGGCCTACCCACGCAAGTGAGGTATCATTTTTTTCGGGAGACTTGGGGGAACGCTGGGTGGAAGGAAATTTGTAGCTCCTCTCAGATTCCAGAACTTTCTGCCTCAGAAATGTGAGGGACATGTGTTTTTTTAGCCAAATTTTGAGGTTTGCAAAGGATTCTGGGTAACAGAACCTGGTCCGAGCCCCGCAAGTCACCCCTCCTTGGATCCCCCTAGGTCTCTAGTTTTCAGAAATGCACAGGTTTGGTAGGTTTCCCTAGGTGGCGGCTGAGGTAGAGGCCAAAATCTACAGGTAGTCACTTTGCTAAAAACAGCTCTGTTTTCTGTGATATGTCCACGTTGTGTTTTGGGGCATATCCTGTCGCGGGCGCTAGGCCTACCCACACAAGTGAGGTATCTTTTTTATCGGGAGACGTGGGGGAACGCTGGGTGGAAGGAAATTTGTGGCTCCTCTCAGATTCCAGAACTTTCTGCCACAGAAATGTGAGGAACATGTGTTTTTTTAGCCAAATTTTGAGGTTTGCAAAGGATTCTGGGTAACAGAACCTGGTCCGAGCCCCGCAAGTCACCCCTCCTTGGATCCCCCTAGGTCTCTAGTTTTCAGAAATGCACAGGTTTGGTAGGTTTCCCTAGGTGGCGGCTGAGCTAGAGGCCAAAATCTACAGGTAGTCACTTTGCTAAAAACAGCTCTGTTTTCTGTGATATGTCCACGTTGTGTTTTGGGGCATATCCTGTCGCGGGCGCTAGGCCTACCCACACAAGTGAGGTATCATTTTTATCGGGGGGACGTGGGGGAACGCTGGGAGGAAGGAAATTTGTAGCTCCTCTCAGATTCCAGAACTTTCTGCCACAGAAATATGAGGAACATGTGTTTTTTTAGCCAAATTTTGAGGTTTGCAAAGGATTCTGGGTAACAGAACCTGGTCCGAGCCCCGCAAGTCACCCCTCCTTGGATCCCCCTAGGTCTCTAGTTTTCAGAAATGCACAGGTTTGGTAGGTTTCCCTAGGTGGCGGCTGAGCTAGAGGCCAAAATCTACAGGTAGTCACTTTGCTAAAAACAGCTCTGTTTTCTGTGATATGTCCACGTTGTGTTTTGGGGCATATCCTGTCGCAAGCGCTAGGCCTACCCACACAAGTGAGGTATCATTTTTATCGGGAGACGTGGGGGAACGCTGGGTGGAAGGAAATTTGTAGCTCCTCTCAGATTCCAGAACTTTCTGCCACAGAAATGTGGGGAACATGTGTTTTTTTAGCCAAATTTTGAGGTTTGCAAAGGATTCTGGGTAACAGAACCTGGTCCGAGCCCCGCAAGTCACCCCTCCTTGGATCCCCCTAGGTCTCTAGTTTTCAGAAATGCACAGGTTTGGTAGGTTTCCCTAGGTGCCGGCTGAGCTAGAGGCCAAAATCTACAGGTAGGCACTTCGCAAAAAACACCTCTGTTTTTTTCCAAAATTTAGGATGTGTCCACGTTGCGCTTTGGGGTGTTTCCTGTCGCCGGCGCTAGGCCTACCCACGCAAGTGAGGTATCATTTTTATCGGGAGACTTGGGGGAACACTGGGTGGAAGGAAATTTGTAGCTCCTCTCAGATTCCAGAACTTTCTGCCACAGAAATGTGAGGAACATGTGTTTTTTTAGCCAAATTTTGAGGTTTGCAAAGGATTCTGGGTAACAGAACCTCGTCCGAGCCCCGCAAGTCACCCCTCCTTGGATCCCCCTAGGTCTCTAGTTTTCAGAAATGCACAGGTTTGGTAGGTTTCCCTAGGTGGCGGCTGAGCTAGAGGCCAAAATCTACAGGTAGTCACTTTGCTAAAAACAGCTCTGTTTTCTGTGATATGTCCACGTTGTGTTTTGGGGCATATCCTGTCGCGGGCGCTAGGCCTACCCACACAAGTGAGGTATCATTTTTATCGGGAGACGTGGGGGAACGCTGGGCGGAAGGAAATTTGTAGCTCCTCTCAGATTCCAGAACTTTCTGCCACAGAAATATGAGGAACATGTGTTTTTTTAGCCAAATTTTGAGGTTTGCAAAGGATTCTGGGTAACAGAACCTGGTCCGAGCCCCGCAAGTCACCCCTCCTTGGATCCCCCTAGGTCTCTAGTTTTCAGAAATGCACAGGTTTGGTAGGTTTCCCTAGGTGGCGGCTGAGCTAGAGGCCAAAATCTACAGGTAGTCACTTTGATAAAAACAGCTCTGTTTTCTGTGATATGTCCACGTTGTGTTTTGGGGCATATCCTGTCGCAAGCGCTAGGCCTACCCACACAAGTGAGGTATCATTTTTATCGGGAGACGTGGGGGAACGCTGGGTGGAAGGAAATTTGTAGCTCCTCTCAGATTCCAGAACTTTCTGCCACAGAAATGTGGGGAACATGTGTTTTTTTAGCCAAATTTTGAGGTTTGCAAAGGATTCTGGGTAACAGAACCTGGTCCGAGCCCCGCAAGTCACCCCTCCTTGGATCCCCCTAGGTCTCTAGTTTTCAGAAATGCACAGGTTTGGTAGGTTTCCCTAGGTGCCGGCTGAGCTAGAGGCCAAAATCTACAGGTAGGCACTTCGCAAAAAACACCTCTGTTTTTTTCCAAAATTTAGGATGTGTCCACGTTGCGCTTTGGGGTGTTTCCTGTCGCCGGCGCTAGGCCTACCCACGCAAGTGAGGTATCATTTTTATCGGGAGACTTGGGGGAACACTGGGTGGAAGGAAATTTGTAGCTCCTCTCAGATTCCAGAACTTTCTGCCACAGAAATGTGAGGAACATGTGTTTTTTTAGCCAAATTTTGAGGTTTGCAAAGGATTCTGGGTAACAGAACCTCGTCCGAGCCACACAAGTCACCCCTCCTTGGATTCCCCTAGGTCTCTAGTTTTCAGAAATGCATAGGCTTGGTAGGTTTCCCTAGGTGGCGGCTGAGCTAGAGGCCAAAATCTACAGGTAGTCACTTTGCTAAAAACAGCTCTGTTTTCTGTGATATGTCCACGTTGTGTTTTGGGGCATATCCTGTCGCGGGCGCTAGGCCTACCCACACAAGTGAGGTATAATTTTTATCGGGAGACGTGGGGGAAAGCTGGGTGGAAGGAAATTTGTGGCTCCTCTCAGATTCCAGAACTTTCTGCCACAGAAATGTGAGGAACATGTGTTTTTTTAGCCAAATTTTGAGGTTTGCAAAGGATTCTGGGTAACAGAACCTGGTCCGAGCCCCGCAAGTCACCCCTCCTTGGATCCCCCTAGGTCTCTAGTTTTCAGAAATGCACAGGTTTGGTAGGTTTCCCTAGGTGGCGGCTGAGCTAGAGGCCAAAATCTACAGGTAGTCACTTTGCTAAAAACAGCTCTGTTTTCTGTGATTTGTCCACGTTGTGTTTTGGGGCATATCCTGTCGCGGGCGCTAGGCCTACCCACACAAGTTAGGTATCATTTTTATCGGGATACGTGGGGGAACGCTAGGTGGAAGGAAATTTGTGGCTCCTCTCAGATTCCAGAACTTTCTGCCACAGAAATGTGAGGAACATGTGTTTTTTTAGCCAAATTTTGAGGTTTGCAAAGGATTCTGGGTAACCGAACCTGGTCCGAGCCACACAAGTCACCCCTCCTTGGATTCCCCTAGGTCTCTAGTTTTCAGAAATGCACAGGTTTGGTAGGTTTCCCTAGGTGGCGGCTGAGCTAGAGGCCAAAATCTACAGGTAGTCACTATGCTAAAAACAGCTCTGTTTTCTGTGATGTGTCCAGGTTGTGTTTTGGGGCATATCCTGTCGCGGGCGCTAGGCCTACCCACACAAGTGAGGTATCATTTTTATCGGGAGACGTGGGGGAATGCTGGGTGGAAGGAAATTTGTCGCTCCTCTCAGATTCCAGAACTTTCTGCCACAGAAATGTGAGGAACATGTGTTTTTTTAGCCAAATTTTGAGGTTTGCAAAGGATTCTGGGTAACAGAACCTGGTCCGAGCCACACAAGTCACCCCTCCTTGGATTCCCCTAGGTCTCTAGTTTTCAGAAATGCACAGGTTTGGTAGGTTTCCCTAGGTGCCGGCTGAGCTAGAGGCCAAAATCTACAGGTAGTCACTTTGCTAAAAACAGCTCTGTTTTCTGTGATGTGTCCACGTTGTGTTTTGGGGCATATCCTGTCGCGGGCGCTAGGCCTACCCAAACAAGGGAGGTATCATTTTTATCGGGAGACTTGGGGGAACATAGAATAGCAAAACAAGTGTTATTGCCCCTTGTCTTTCTCTACATTTATTCCTTCCAAATATAGGGGTGTGTGTAAAAAAGACATCTATTTGAGAAATTCCATGTAATTCACGTGCTACTATGGTCACCCCGGAATTCAGAGATGTGCAAATAACCACTGCTCCTCAACACCTTATCTTGTGCCCTTTTTGGAAATGCAAAGGTTTTCTTGATAGCTATTTTTTACTCCTTATATTTCAGCAAATGAATTACTGTATACCCGGTATAGAATGAAAACGCACTGCAGGGTGCAGCTCATTTATTGGCTCTGGGTTCCTCGGGTTCTTGATAAACCTACAAACCCTATATATCCCCGCAACCAGAGGAGTCCAGCAGACGTAACGGTATATTGCTTTCGATAATCTGACATTGCAGGGAAAAGTTACAGAGTAAAAAGTAGGGAAAAATTGATGTTTTTTTCACCTCAATTTCAATATTTTTCTTTTTCAGCTGTTATTTTCTGTAGGAAACCCTTGTAGGATCTACACAAATGACCCCTTGCTGAATTCAGAATTTTGTCTACTTTTCAGAAATGTTTAGGTTTCTGGGATCCAGCATTGGTTTCATGACCATTCCGGTCACTGACTGGAAGGAGGCTGAAAGCACAAAAAATTGCACAAATGGGGTATGCCCCAGTAAAATGCCAAAATTGTGTTGAAAAATTGGGTTTTCGGATTCAAGTCTGCCTGTTCCTGAAAGCTGGGAAGCTGCTGAGTTTAGCACCGCAAACCCTTTGTTGATGCCATTTTCAGGGGAAAAACCACAAGCCTTCTTCTGCAGCCCCTTTTTCCAATTTTTTTGAAAAAAACGAAATTTTCACTGTATTTTGGCCAATTTCTTGGCCTCCTTCAGGGGAACCCACAAAGTCTGGGTACCTTTAGAATCGCTAGGATGTTGGAAAAAGAGGACGCAAATTTGGCTTGGTTAGCTTATGTGGACAAAAAGTTATGAGGGCCTAAGCGCGAACTGCCCCAAATAGGCAAAAAAAGGCCTGGCACAGGAGGGGGAAAAGGCCTGGCAGCGAAGTGGTTAAGGGACCTGTGGGCTCTGAAGGAGCCCAGAGGTGCCCTCCCATGCCCCCAGGGACACCCCCTGTCACCCCTGCCCACCCCAGAAGGACACCCAAGGCTGGAGGGACCCATCCCAGGGACATTAAGGTAAGTTCAGGTAAGTGTTTTTTTTAATTTATTTTTGTGGCATAGGGGGGCCTGATTTGTGCCCCCCTACATGCCACTATGCCCAATGACCATGCCCAGGGGACAGAAGTCCCCTGGGCATGGCCATTGGTCAAGGGGGCATGACTCCTGTCAGCTCCGTAACTGTCACGGCAGGGAACGCCTCACACACCCCACATTCCACATTCTATATTCCTTTCCATCATTACCCAATACAACACATCTTTCCCCTTTTAACAATAAACAAAACAAAACAAAAAAAGAAAAATAACAACAACAAAAATGAACAAAACAAAACCACCAAAGTGAAGGCATAACAATATGCAACAACCATGAAGATAATAATTTGCTTCTTGACACTAGAGTAAGAAGCCACCATTAGGTGCTTTGGAGCACTATTCCATACTACAATAACAACTTATATAGAAACTTTATCTTACATAACTTACATAATCTTTCATATAAAAGGGAGTTCTGTGAGTCCTTTGAGTTCTTCGCAACAGCCTCTGTCCCTCACTTTTTCCTTCACAAACACTACAATCACCCCCTTTTCTACCTCCACCATCAACATCACTATGAATCAAGTCATCATCATCCATCAACATGTAACTGCTACAGCCATCCGCAACCTTACTGCTATGCTTGTCTGCAGGCTGTTGATCCTCATCCATCCATGCAGAACTCGCCCCACCAAACTTAGGGCCAGATGTAGCAAAGCGTTTGCGCCTCGCAAACAGCGAAAAACACAGTTTGCGAGGCGCAAAAGCCTCTTTGCTATGCAGAAATGCATTTTGCGAGTCGGATCCGACTCGCAAAATGCATTTCCGACTCGCAAATATGAAGGGGTGTTACCTTCCTATTTGTGACTCGCAATGCGATTCAATTTCATTTGCGACCGCGAAAGCGGTCGCAAATTAAATCGCTGTTACCATCCACTTGAAGTGGATGGTAACCCAGTCGCAAACGGGAAGGGGTCCCTATGGGACCCCTTCCCCTTTGTGAATGGACACAAAAATAATTTTTCAGAGCAGGTAGTGGTCCTATGGACCACTGCCTGCTCTGAAAAATACAGAAACAAAAGGTTTCGTTTTTTTTTTCTAAGTGCAGCTCGTTTTCCTTTAAGGAAAACGGGCTGCAGATAGAAAAAAAAAACTGCTTTATTAAAAAGCAGTCACGGACATGGTGGTCTGCTGACTCCAGCAGGCCACCATCCCCGTGAGTGCCCATACTTGCAATGGGGTCGCAAAATGCGACCCACCTCATTAATATTAATGAGGTGGGTCTTTGCGACCCCATTGCGAGTTGCAGAAGGTGTCTGAGACACCTTTCTGCATACCAAATTGCGAGTTGCAATTTGCGAGTCGCACAGACTCGCAAATTGCAAGTCGCAATTTGGCTTTTTCCTACATCTGGCCCCTAGCTACTCTCCTCAAGTTCAATTTTTCACCATTCTCCAAAATTACAAAAAAACGATGCACTTCTTTCAATTTAAAGGGGCCATGAAACTTCTTCCACATGCCCATATTGATTTTAACTTTAACCCAGTCACCTTTTCGTATTCCATTGAAACATACTTTAGAGCAATCTTCGTTATTCTCATTAGACTTGTTATACTCTCCACCGCATAGACACCTGTCTAACATTGTTCTCATCCACTCCGGAAACATTCTTGTCCCCGCCTTACGCCCTCTCATCAAGTCAAAAGGTACCTCACCCGTCACTCCATTTCTCGTAGTGCAATATGCCCAAACCATGTCCGAAACCAATGATTCCACGCTGTTGCTGCCACTCACCGCCATTTGCACTGCTCCCTTCACCAACCGATTAGCCCTTTCTCCAATTCCATTGGCACGGAGATTATACAAACTGGTGCAAGCGCGTTTGATTCCTGCCCTTTCAAATAATCTTTCATTTCCGTGGAAACCAACTGAGTACCATTATCTGTAATGATCCTGTAGGGACATCCTTCTTCCCTAAAGATCATTTCTAATACCTTGATGGTTGACTTTGTCGTAATCTCCTTCATGAATCTCACCACCAACCACTTGGAATAAATATCCACCACCACCATGGCGAATTTCAAATGACTACCAACTTGCGATAACGGTCCTATAAAATCCACAAAAACACTATGCCAAGCGATACCAGGATTCTCAATAACACCACCCAAGGATTGACTGGCAACTTTCAACCTTTTCTCACCCTGCTTACACAAACTGCCCTTATCCACCCACACCTCAACGTCATTGTCCATGCCCGGCCACCCATAAATTTCTCTCAACCTTTTCTTGGTCAACGTTTGACCCAAATGCCCCAAATGTGTCAATTTAAAAAAATCAATACGTAAACATGGTGGAGGAATGAATGTATCTCCCCTCATCAATATCTCATTTCCACATAGAGTCAATTCATCCAAAACTTTCAAGTACGGCCGCCGTGTAGAAGTGCTTACACAACTCTCCCTCTTCGCACCAAACTTCACTAATTCAATCACTTCACTTAAAACAACGTCATCCTTTAAACTCCTTCTCCACACAACCTTAGGAATGGCCCCATGTGTGCTCTCAAAAACATCCTCAACACTTGCAACAACAATATCTCCTTCACACTCCACAGTAGTTCGAGCATCCTCTTGCACTGGCAACCGAGACAGACAATCAGCTTGTACATTCCACCAGCCCGAAATGTGTTCCACCACATACATATATTCTTGCAACTTTGAGGCCAATCTGAGTAATCTAGGTGAGCCTTTCCCGCACCACCAGGAGCCAATACCTTAACTAAGGGTTTGTGATCTGTGCGTAGCACAATAGTCGTCCCCCAAATGAATGTGCGGAAATACTCCAACGCCCACGCAACTGCTAAGGCCTCACGTTCGATAACAGAGTAATTCCTCTCACTGGGAGACAGAGTTCTGGAAGCAAACACCCCAGTTCTCTTACCCCCCGCATGATGCTGTGATAACACTGCACCAACTCCCACAGCGCTAGCATCCACCGTAATTATAGACTTACGATTCACATCGAAAGGTGCCAAGACCCCAGCATTGAACAATTCCTCTTTGATAAAAACAAAACATTTCTCTTGTTCAGCACCCCAAAAGAAACTTGTGTTTTTTGTAGGTAACTTCCTCAGACCTTCCGTTTTGTCCGCAAAATTTTGAATACATTTTGAATAGTACTCAATAAGGCCCATAAATGACCTCAACTGATCTTTGTTATTTGGTGAAAGGGTATCTCTGATTGATCTTAATAAATCTCCCTTAGGCTTCACACCCTCCCTCGAGATAGTATGTCCCAAATATTCCACCTCCTCCACCAAAAACTTACACTTCTCTTTTTTGAGAGTTAATCCAGCAAATTTCAGTTTATCAAATAGAGCTTTCAACTCCACATTATGACTTTGAATAGAATCTCCAAACACAAGAATGTCATCTTGAAAAAATATAACATTCTCCACTCCCTTCAAAACACGTGACATCATCCTTTGAAATACACTGGCAGCCGAAGACAAGCCAAATGGCATCCTGTTAAATTGAAGGGTGCCTTCTCACAAAGGCCGTAAGTTTTTTTGAATCTTGATGTAACCTGATTTGGTGGTATGCACTCCTGAGATCAAGTTTACTGAAAAATCACGCTCCTTTCAATAATAATAGCATCTCATTAATATTTGGCAGAGGAAAAGTGTCTACAACGATATTGTGATTGACGCTGCGTAGGTCCAGACAGAATCTCAGATTTCCATCTGTTTTTTTTGTAATGACCACTGGAGAGATCCACTGGAGAGATCCATTCAGAGCTTTCCACTGGCTCAATTTTTTTTTTTGCTACCATATCATCAATGAGCTTCTTTACCTCCCCTCGAACTATTATGGGGATCTTCCTTGGAGGATGTTGTATTGGTACTGCATTCTCTTTTAGAACAATTTTGTGTACATAACCCTTTAAAGTTCCTATACCATCTGCAAAGACCTCACTTGCTCCTGCGATAATATCATCAACTAGTGAAGGGGTTCTTGGGTTGATGACAATATGAAGATCATATTGGTGTTGCCACCCTAAAATAGGTGGTCCAGATCTGGCAACATATACTTTGCCTTCTACTGATCTATCTTGAAATGTTATGTTTGCAAGCATATAACCTATATGTCAATCTGCTCTCCTTGATACCCACCAGGGTTTATATATTTCGGTAGTAGTGCAACCCCAGGCCATTTCTGATCCACCATGTTTTTGGGGATGATGGTATACAAGGATCCTGAATCTACCATAAGTTGAATCACTCTACCATCAATCGTGAAGTTCGCCTTAGGTCGAGAACATCTCCCATTAACTTGACTTTGTACGAACAAAATCCTGTCTTCAGATTCTTCATTAGTATCCAAATTCACACTATCTTGCACCATAGCCACTTTACCCGACGACGCTCTACAAACTTTTGCAAAATGTCCTTTTCTTCCGCACTTTCTGCATTCTTTACCCCACGCACTACAACCCTTGAAGTCAGAGTTGTGCGCAGCACTACCACACCTGAAGCACATTTTAGAGATAAACTTGTGACCTCGCATCACTTTATCGCGGTTACTAGACAGATTTTCTTCTGTTTTTTTCTCTTTTGCAACAACAGAGACATCACTCTTCATTACTTCCTTTCTCGCCATTTCTTTCATCTAGTATTCGGATTGTTCAACTATTTTAACAACCTCAATGGCATCTGAGGGATTCTTCATTGCCCACAAACGTTCCTGGATTTTCTTGCTTTTGCACTGAACGATAAGCTGGTCTCTTATCATTTCATCAGACATGCTCCCAAATTTACATTTAGTGGATAATTGTCTCAAGCGTGAGACAAAATCATCAATGGATTCATCGATGCTCTGAGGCTGTGTCTAAAATTTATATCTGCACAAAACCACACTTGTCTCCTCTGAAAACCTCTTCTTAAGTCTAAGTTTCGCTTCAAGAAACACATCTTCAATATGTGTGCCATCTTCATTAACATACTCCGGTAAATACTTAAATACATGTTGGCCCTCTTTACCTAGAACACTCATTAAAATTGCTTTCTTCCACGAAGGTCTAAATGTTTGGCCATCCAAGGCTTCCAAATAGTTTTCAAACATATACACCCATTCTTCCCATTCAACATAGGTGGTGGAATAATAGCTGAATTACTCATACTTGTTTTCTTTTTTTTAAATATATATTTTTCTTAACAAAGAAAAACAAAAATATATGTGTTTACTCAATTGTAGTCCTTCTGCTGTTCACTGTTCTCCATCAACGTTGCTTAAATGTCGTGAAACTATCCTGTCCACTTTCTATGTCAATGCTGAACCATGACAAATGGTTTAGTCCTTTTACAGTTTTCCTTAGCTCCTTTGTTTCGCCAATTCAAGTTTTTTTACAAATGCGCAACTCGACGCGCGTCGAATGGTGTTACCGTAACCCTGGCAACACAAAGCAGGCATTAATGCTGCACTCCTAAAATAACCTTGCGTGTCGTTTGGTATATGCCGCAAACACAAACGGAAATGCCGATAGCGTAAATGCCTTAAACAGCAGAAACGGCAAGACTTGAAGACTCAGAGGACGTTGAAGACTTAGAGGTAAAACAGGCACACGTAGGTTAACGGCACCCGCTGTACCTTTAGGCCGGTGCTTCGTCGCCAAGATAAATGTTGTGAAGCGGTCGTGAGATGAAATCGGCACACAAAAAGCGGGTCAAAGAGACTCGAAGTTTAATGTCTTCAGGTACAGCAACGTGCGGCTCCCACTAACACCGGCCAGCTCTGTAACTGTCACGGCAGGGAACGCCACACACACCCCACATTCCACATTCTACATTCCTTTCCATCATTACCCAATACAACACATTGTTTCCTTCATTTAAAATGGTTGCATCTCTTTTTCGATATTGGGACAGGAATATCCGCCGCTTTAGTATATGGGTGTGCCCCCCTGCCCTGGGTGACTCAACAGAATGTGAAAGTGGCATTATGTTTGTTTACCAGCCAAGCACAGCTAATATGCCAGTTTAGCCAGCCCCATGACATGAAGGGATGCACAAAGTCCTTTTTTGTCGACATGGGATTTATGTTCATGTCTTGGAATGTTGACCTGAAGCAGTGGTGGCAGTATACAAATGTTTATGTTTTTGTTTTTCATTTCAAATCTTTTTATTGAATGTAGTCCCCTTCTTGTATGGACTTAAAAGCTATTTGATATCTACAGTAGTGTGGAAATTGAACTTCCCCTTTTTTCTTCCCCAGTCTAATTTTTTTTAACCAGTACGGTGCCTTGGACGAGGTGATCTCGTCCAAGGCACCGGTTCCCGGGTACCTTGGACGAGATCACCTCGTCCTGCACCTGGGAACTGGGGGGAGCGCTAGCGCTCCGCCCATGGGCCCCACACCCCCCGGTCGTGGATGGAAGGGGAATCCCTTCCCCTTCCAACCCTGACCACCCCACCACCCTCCCTGTGTGTTGTTGTTGTTTTACAGATGGTGAGCGACCCCTTAGGCAAGGGTCGCTCCCCTGGAGCGGCAAATTGTATTTAGGCCATTTCTGCAGCCTTTGGGGGCAGGTCGGCCGATTTTAGGTCAATAGGCACCGGGGATCTTTTTTTTTTGCGCCAATGTCACGCAAGAGGAGTGACCCAGTAGGCGACGGTCGCTCCCCGGGTGGGTGTGGGGGGCAAATTTATTTTAGGCCATTTCTGCTCCCCCCTGGGGGCAGATCGGCCAATTTGTGTTAGGCCAATCAGCCCCCATGGGGGCAGAAACCACTTAGGCACCAGGGATTGGTGTGTGTGTATGCGTGTGTTTTCTTTAGGGAGGCAGCCCCTTGTGTAAGGGTTGCTCCCCATGGGAGCACATTACTGTTGGCCATATCTGCCCCGCGCTGGGGGTAGATGGGCCTATTTTTGGAAGGTCCATCTGCCCCAAGGGGGGGCAGAAAGCCCACCAGAGGCCAGGGAAGTTTTTTTTCCAAAAATAAGAGGGTGGGGGCAGAAAGTCTACTAGATGCCAGGGAATTTAAAAAAAACTAAAAATATTGGGGTGGTGGCTACCAACCAGTATGGGCCTGGTTACGCCCCCACCTCAACTGAAGGGGATAACAGTCTTTCAGCTCTCCCCCGCACTCTAAAACATCTTATCCCATAGCAAGCAAGAAGGAATTTGATTATTTGGGGTTTTAGTTTTACATTTGGGCCATGAGAACTTGGCTTACTCTCAAAATCGTCCCACTTGGAATGGTGAGGGCTGCACTTTATGGACTTTGGGACGCTGCCATGTAGAAAAATCCACAAGACCTAGACACATCTGAAAACTAAACATCTGGGTGATTCCAGACTGGTGTGTTTCACATGCACCCGCACCATTTTTGTACCCACAATCCCCTGCAAACCTCCAACTTTGCTGGAAATCACACATTTTCCCCACGTTTTTGTGATGGAACCTTCCAGAATTTGCAGAAAGCCACAAAATTCCTACCACCCAGCATTGTCTCATCTATACCGATAAAAATTCTGCTGCACTTGTCAGCCTAAAAATGTTTTTTTTGCAAACTGCCCTTTTGGACCCCCTTTGTTCCCCCTTAATGTCGACATGTTTTTGGCTCTTCCCTTTCACAAGCACTTGGCCCACCTACACAAATGAGGTATTATTTGTACCCGGAGACTGAGGGGAACATTGGGTGGTATGAAATGTGTCCCAGTGCGGTGATCCCACACAGAAATGTGGGAAAAATGTGATTTTTTAGCTAAATTTGAGGTTTGCTGTGGATTCTGGGTAAGAAAACATTGGCGGATCCACGCAAGTCACACCTCACTGGACTCCCTCGGGTGTCTAGTTTTCAGAAATGTCTGGGTTTGGTAGGTTTCCCTAGAAGGCTGCTAAGCCCAGGACCAATAACGCAGGCGCCCCCCTGCAAAAACAGGTAGTTTTGTATTTGATAATTTTGATGTGTCCATGTTGTGTTTTGAGCCATTTCCTTTTGTGAGCGCTAGGCCTACCCACCGGTGAGGTACCATTTTTATCGGGAGACTTGGGGGAATGCTGGGTGGAAGGAAATTTGTGGCTCCTCTCAGATTCCAGAACTTTCTGTCACCGAAATGAGAGGAAAAGGTGTTTTTTTTGGTCAAATATTGAGGTTTGTAAAGGATTCTGGGTAACAGAAACCTGGTCAAAGCCCCACAAGTCACCCCATCTTGGATTCCCCTAGGTGTCTAGTTTTAAAAAATGTGCTGGTGTGCTAGGTTTTCCCAGGTGCCGGCTGAGCTAGAGGCCAAAATCCACAGGAAGGCACTTTGTAAAAAAACACCTCTGTTTTCTGTGAAAAAATGTGATGTGTCCACATTGTGTTTTGGACCATTTCCTTTCGTGGGCGCTAGGCCTACCCACACAAGTGAGGTACCATTTTTATCGGGAGACTTGGGCGAACGCTGGGTGGAAGGAAATTTGTGGCTCCTCTCAGATTCCAGAACTTTCTGTCACCGAAATGAGAGGAAAAGGTGTTTGTTTGTCACATTTTGAGGTTTGCAAATGATTTTGGGCAACAGAACCTGGTCTGAGCCCCACAAGTCACCCCATCGTGGATTCCCCTAGGTGTCTAGTTTTCAAAAATGCGCTGGTTTGCTAGGTTTCCCCAGGTGCCGGCTAAGCTACAGGCCAAAATCCACAGGTAGGCACTTTGTAAAAAATACCTCGGTTTTCTGTGAAATAATGTGATGTGTCCACGTTGTATTTTGGGCCATTTCCTTTCGTGGGCGCTAGGCCTACCCACACAAGTGAGGTACCTTTTTTATCGGGAGACTTGGGGGTACGCTGAGTGGAAGGAAATTTGTGGCTCCTCTCAGATTCCAGAACTTTCTGTCACCGAAATGAGAAGAAAAGGTGTTTTTTTTGGTCAGATTTTGAGGTTTGCAAAGGATTCTGGGTAACAGAACCTGGTCAAAATCCCACAAGTCACCCCATCGTGGATTCCCCTAGGTGTATAGTTTTTAATAATTTGCTGGTTTGCTAGGTTTCCCCAGGTGCCGGATGAGCTAGAGGGCAAAATCCACAGGTAGGCACTTTGTAAAAAAAACACCTCTGTTTTCTGTGAAAAAATGTGATGTGTCCACGTTGTATTTTGGGCCATTTCCTTCCGTGGGCACTAGGCCTACCCACACAAGTGAGGTACAATTTTTATCAGGAGACTTGGGGGAACGCTGGGTGGAAGGAAATTTGTGGCTCCTCTCAGATTCCAGAACTTTCTGTCACCGAAATGAGAGCAAAAGGTGTTTCTTTGGTCACATTTTGAGGTTTGCAAAGGATTCTGGGTAACAGAACCTGGTCAAAGCCCCACAAGTCACCCCATCTTGGATTCCTCTAGGTGTCTAGTTTTCAAAAATGTGCTGGTGTGCTAGATTTCCCAGGTGCCGGCTGAGCTAGAGGCCAAAATCCACAGGTAGGCACTTTGTAAAAAACACCTCAGTTTTCTGTGAAAAAATGTGATGTGTCCACATTGTGTTTTGGGCCATTTCTTTTCGTGGGCGCTAGGCCTACCCACACAAGTGAGGTACCATTTTTATCGGGAGACTTGGGCGAACGCTGGGTGGAAGGAACTTTGTGGCTCCTCTCAGATTCCAGAACTTTCTGTCACTGAAATGAGAGGAAAAGGTGTTTTTTTTGGTCAGATTTTGAGGTTTGCAAAGGATTCTGGGTAACAGAACCTGGTCAAAATCCCACAAGTCACCCCATCGTGGATTCCCCTAGGTGTCTAGTTTTTAAAAATTTGCTGGTTTGCTAGGTTTCCCCAGGTGCCGGATGAGCTAGAGGGCAAAATCCACAGGTAGGCACTTTGTAAAAAAACACCTCTGTTTTCTGTGAAAAAATGTGATGTGTCCACGTTGTATTTTGGGCCATTTCCTTCCGTGGGCGCTAGGCCTACCCACA
The DNA here is from genome assembly GCF_031143425.1 of Pleurodeles waltl. Taxonomy (NCBI): domain Eukaryota; kingdom Metazoa; phylum Chordata; class Amphibia; order Caudata; family Salamandridae; genus Pleurodeles; species Pleurodeles waltl. Next base: position 680,232,011 of record NC_090443.1, read on the forward strand.
CAAGTGAGGTACAATTTTTATCAGGAGACTTGGGGGAACGCTGGGTGGAAGGAAATTTGTGGCTCCTCTCAGATTCCAGAACTTTCTGTCACCGAAATGAGAGCAAAAGGTGTTTCTTTGGTCACATTTTGAGGTTTGCAAAGGATTCTGGGTAACAGAACCTGGTCAAAGCCCCACAAGTCACCCCATCTTGGATTCCTCTAGGTGTCTAGTTTTAAAAAATGTGCTGGTGTGCTAGGTTTCCCAGGTGCCGGCTGAGCTAGAGGCCAAAATCCACAGGTAGGCACTTTGTAAAAAACACCTCAGTTTTCTGTGAAAAAATGTGATGTGTCCACATTGTGTTTTGGGCCATTTCTTTTCGTGGGCGCTAGGCCTACCCACACAAGTGAGGTACCATTTTTATCGGGAGACTTGGGCGAACGCTGGGTGGAAGGAACTTTGTGGCTCCTCTCAGATTCCAGAACTTTCTGTCACTGAAATGAGAGGAAAAGGTGTTTTTTTGGTCATATTTTGAGGTTTGCAAATGATTTTGGGTAACAGAACCTGGTCTGAGCCCCACAAGGCACCCCATCTTGGATTCCCCTAGGTATCTAGTTTTCAAAAATGTGCTGGTTTGCTAGGTTTTCCCAGCTGGCTGAGCTAGAGGCCAAAATCCACAGGTAGGCACTTTGTAAAAAACACCTCTGTTTTCTGTGAAAAAATGTGATGTGTCCATGTTGTGTTTTGGGCCATTTCCTTTCGTGGGCGCTAGGCCTACCCACACAAGTGAGGTACCATTTTTATCGGGAGACTTGGGGGAACGCTGGGCGGAAGGAAATTTGTGGCTCCTCTTAGATTCCAGAACTTTATGTCACCAAAATGAGAGGAAAAGGTGTTTTTTTGGTCAAATTTTGAGGTTTGCAAAGGATTCTGGGTAACAGAACCTGATCAGAGCCCCACAAGTCACCCCATCTTGGATTCCCCTAGGTGTCTAATTTTCAAAAATGCGCTGGTTTCCTCAGTTTCCCCAGGTGTCGGCTGAGCTAGAGGCCAAAATCCACAGGTAGGCACTTTGTAAAAAATACCTCTGTTTTCTGTGAAAAAATGTGATGTGTCCACATTGTGTTTTGGGCCATTTCCTTTTGTGGGCACTAGGCCTACCCACACAAGTGAAGTCCCATTTTTATCGGGAGACTTGGGTGAACGCTGGGTGGAAGGAAATTTGTGGCTCCTCTCAGATTCCAGAACTTTCTGTCACCGAAATGAGAGGAAAAGGTGTTTTTTGGTCACATTCTGAGGTTTGGAAATGATTCTGGGTAACAGAACCTGGTCAGAGCCCCACAAGACACCCCACCGTGGATTTCCCTAGGTGTCTAGTTTTAAAAAATGTGCTGGTTTGCTAGGTTTCCCCAGGTGCCGGCTGAGCTAGAGGCCAAAATCCACAGGTAGGCACTTTGTAAAAAACACCTCTGTTTTCTGTGAAAAAATTTGATGTGTCCACGTTGTGTTTTGGGCCATTTCCTTTCGTGGGTGCTAAGCCTACCCACACAAGTGAGGTACCATTTTTATCGGGAGAGTTGAGGGAACGCTGGGTGGAAGGACATTTGTGGCTCCTCTCAGATTCCAGAACTTTCTGTCACCGAAATGACAGGAAAAAGTGTTTTTTTGGCCAAATTTTGAGGTTTGCAAAGGATTCTGGGTAACTGAACCTGGTCAGAGCCCCACGAGTCACCCCATCATGGATTCCCCTAGGTGTCTAGTTTTCAAAAATGCGCAGGTGTGCTAGGTTTCCCCAGGTGCCGGCTGAGCTAGAGGCCAAAATCCACAGCTAGGCACTTTGTAAAAAACACCTCTGTTTTCTTTCTGAAAATGTGATGTGTCCACGTCGTGTTTTGGGGCATATCCTGTCGCGGGCGCTAAACCTACCCACACAAGTGAGGTGCCATTTTTATCGGGAGACTTGGGGGAACGCTGGATGGAATGAAATTTGTGGCTTCTCTCATATTCCAGAACTTTCTGTCACCGAAATGAGAGGAAAAGGTGTTTTTTTTGGCCAAATTCTGAGGTTTGCAAAGGATTCTGGGTAACAGAACCTGGTCAGAGCCCCACAAGTCACCCCATTGTGGATTCCCCTAGGTGTCTAGTTTTCAGAAATGCGCTTGTTTGCTAGGCTTCCCCAGGTGCCGGCTGAGCTAGAGGCCAAAATCCACAGGTAGGCACTTTGTAAAAAACACCTCAGTTTTCTGTGAAAAAATGTGATGTGTCCACGTTGTGTTTTGAGCCATTTCCTTTCGTAGGCGCTAGGCCTACCCACACAAGTGAGGTACCATTTTTATCGGGAGACTTGGGCGAACCCTGGGTGGAAGGAACTTTGTGGCTCCTCTCAGATTCCAGAACTTTCTGTCACTGAAATGAGAGGAAAAGGTGTTTTTTTTGGTCAGATTTTGAGGTTTGCAAAGGATTCTGGGTAACAGAACCTGGTCAAAATCCCACAAGTCACCCCATCGTGGATTCCCCTAGGTGTCTAGTTTTTAAAAATTTGCTGGTTTGCTAGGTTTCCCCAGGTGCCGGATGAGCTAGAGGGCAAAATCCACAGGTAGGCACTTTGTAAAAAAACACCTCTGTTTTCTGTGAAAAAATGTGATGTGTCCACGTTGTATTTTGGGCCATTTCCTTCCGTGGGCGCTAGGCCTACCCACACAAGTGAGGTACAATTTTTATCAGGAGACTTGGGGGAACGCTGGGTGGAAGGAAATTTGTGGCTCCTCTCAGATTCCAGAACTTTCTGTCACCGAAATGAGAGCAAAAGGTGTTTCTTTGGTCACATTTTGAGGTTTGCAAAGGATTCTGGGTAACAGAACCTGGTCAAAGCCCCACAAGTCACCCCATCTTGGATTCCTCTAGGTGTCTAGTTTTAAAAAATGTGCTGGTGTGCTAGGTTTCCCAGGTGCCGGCTGAGCTAGAGGCCAAAATCCACAGGTAGGCACTTTGTAAAAAACACCTCAGTTTTCTGTGAAAAAATGTGATGTGTCCACATTGTGTTTTGGGCCATTTCTTTTCGTGGGCGCTAGGCCTACCCACACAAGTGAGGTACCATTTTTATCGGGAGACTTGGGCGAACGCTGGGTGGAAGGAACTTTGTGGCTCCTCTCAGATTCCAGAACTTTCTGTCACTGAAATGAGAGGAAAAGGTGTTTTTTTGGTCATATTTTGAGGTTTGCAAATGATTTTGGGTAACAGAACCTGGTCTGAGCCCCACAAGGCACCCCATCTTGGATTCCCCTAGGTGTCTAGTTTTCAAAAATGCGCTGGTTTCCTCAGTTTCCCCAGGTGTCGGCTGAGCTAGAGGCCAAAATCCACAGGTAGGCACTTTGTAAAAAATACCTCTGTTTTCTGTGAAAAAATGTGATGTGTCCACATTGTGTTTTGGGCCATTTCCTTTTGTGGGCACTAGGCCTACCCACACAAGTGAAGTCCCATTTTTATTGGGAGACTTGGGTGAACGCTGGGTGAAAGGAAATTTGTGGCTCCTCTCAGATTCCAGAACTTTCTGTCACCGAAATGAGAGGAAAAGGTGTTTTTTGGTCACATTCTGAGGTTTGGAAATGATTCTGGGTAACAGAACCTGGTCAGAGCCCCACAAGACACCCCACCGTGGATTTCCCTAGGTGTCTAGTTTTAAAAAATGTGCTGGTTTGCTAGGTTTCCCCAGGTGCCGGCTGAGCTAGAGGCCAAAATCCACAGGTAGGCACTTTGTAAAAAACACCTCTGTTTTCTGTGAAAAAGTTTGATGTGTCCACGTTGTGTTTTGGGCCATTTCCTTTCGTGGGTGCTAAGCCTACCCACACAAGTGAGGTACCATTTTTATCGGGAGACTTGAGGGAACGCTGGGTGGAAGGACATTTGTGGCTCCTCTCAGATTCCAGAACTTTCTGTCACCGAAATGACAGGAAAAAGTGTTTTTTTGGCCAAATTTTGAGGTTTGCAAAGGATTCTGGGTAACTGAACCTGGTCAGAGCCCCACGAGTCACCCCATCATGGATTCCCCTAGGTGTCTAGTTTTCAAAAATGCGCAGGTGTGCTAGGTTTCCCCAGGTGCCGGCTGAGCTAGAGGCCAAAATCCACAGCTAGGCACTTTGTAAAAAACACCTCTGTTTTCTTTCTGAAAATGTGATGTGTCCACGTCGTGTTTTGGGGCATATCCTGTCGCGGGCGCTAGACCTACCCACACAAGTGAGGTGCCATTTTTATCGGGAGACTTGGGGGAACGCTGGATGGAATGAAATTTGTGGCTTCTCTCATATTCCAGAACTTTCTGTCACCGAAATGAGAGGAAAAGGTGTTTTTTTTGGCCAAATTCTGAGGTTTGCAAAGGATTCTGGGTAACAGAACCTGGTCAGAGCCCCACAAGTCACCCCATTGTGGATTCCCCTAGGTGTCTAGTTTTCAGAAATGCGCTTGTTTGCTAGGCTTCCCCAGGTGCCGGCTGAGCTAGAGGCCAAAATCCACAGGTAGGCACTTTGTAAAAAACACCTCAGTTTTCTGTGAAAAAATGTGATGTGTCCACGTTGTGTTTTGAGCCATTTCCTTTCGTAGGCGCTAGGCCTACCCACACAAGTGAGGTACCATTTTTATCGGGAGACTTGGGCGAACCCTGGGTGGAAGGAAATTTGTGGCTCCTCTCAGATTCCAGAACTTTCTGTCACCGAAATGAGAGGAAAAGGTGTTTTTTTGGTCACATTTTGAGGTTTGCAAATGATTCTGGGTAACAGAACCTTGTCAGAGGCCCACAAGTCACCCCATCGTGGATTCCCCTAGGTGTCTAGTTTTCAAAAATGGGCTGGTTTGCTCGGTTTCTCTAGGTGCCGGCTGAGCTAGAGGCCAAAATCCACAGGTAGGCACTTTGTAAAAAACACCTCTGTTTTCTGTGAAAAAATGTGATGTGTCCACGTTGTGTTTTTGGCCATTTCCTTTTGTGGGCGCTAGGCCTACCCACACAAGTGAGGTACCATTTTTATCGGGAGACGTGGAGGAACGCTGGGTGGAAGGAAATTTGTGGCTTCTCTCAGATTCCAGAACTTTATGTCACCGAAATGAGAGGAAAAAGTGTTTTTTTGGTCAAATTTTGAGGTTTGCAAAGGATTCTGGGTAACAGAACCTGGTCAGAGCCCCACAAGTCACCCCATCGTGGATTCCCCTAGGTGTCTATTTTTCAAAAATTTGCTGGTTTGCTAGGCTTCCCCAGGTGTCGGCTGAGCTAGAGGCCAAAATCCACAGGTAGGCACTTTGTAAACAACACCTCTGTTTTCTGTGAAAAAATGTGATGTGTCCACGTTGTGTTTTGAGCCATTTCCTTTCGTAGACGCTAGGCCTACCCACACAAGTGAGGTACCATTTTTATTGGGAGACTTGGGGGAACACAGAATAGCAAAACAAGTGTTATTGCCCCTTGTCTTTCTCTACATTTTGTCCTTCCAAATGTAAGGCAGTGTGTAAAAAAGACATCTATTTGAGAAATGCCCTGTAATTCACATGCTAGTATGGGCACCCTGGAATTCAGAGATGTGCAAATAACCATTGCTTCTCAACACCTTATCTTGTGGCCATTTTGGAAATACAAAGGTTTTCTTGATACGTATTTTTCACTTTTTATATTTCAGCAAATTAATTGCTGTATGCCCGGTATGGAATAAAAACCCATTGCAAGGTGTAGCTCATTTATTGGCTCTGGGTACCTAGAGTTCTTGATGAACCTACAAGCCCTATATATCCCCGAAACCAGAAGAGTCCAGCTGACGTAACAGTATATTGCTTTCAAAAATCTTACATCGCAGGAAAAAGTTACAGAGTAAAATGTGGGGAAAAATGGCTGTTTTTTTACCTCAATTTCATTATTTTTTTATTTCAGCTGTTATTTTCTGTAGGAAATACTTGTAGGATCTACACAAATTACCCCTTGCTGAATTTAGAATTTTGTCTCATTTTAAGAAATGTTTAACTTTCTGGGATCCAGCATTGGTTTCTCACCCATTTCGGTCACTAACTTGAAGGAGGCTGAAAGCACAAAAAATAGTAAAAATGGGGTATGTCCCAGTAAAATGTCAAAACTGTATTGAAAAATTGGGTTTTCCAATTCAAGTCTGCCTGTTCCTGAAAGCTGGGAAGGTGGTGATCTTGCCACCGCAAAGCCTTTGTTGATGCCATTTTCAGGGGAAAAAACACAAGCTGCCTTCTGCAGCCCTTTTTTCCTATTTTTTTGAAAAAAACAAAATTTTCACTGTATTTTGGCTAATTTCTTGGTCTCCTTCAGGGGAACCCACAAAGTCTGGGTACCTCTAGAGTCCCTAGGATGTTGATAAAAATGGAGGCAAATTTGGCGTGGGTAGCTGATGTGAACAAAAAGTTATGAGGGCCTAGGCGCTAACTGCCCCAAATAGCCAAAAAAAGGCTCGGCACAGGAGGGGGAAAAGGCCTGGCAGCGAAGGGGTTAAAGGAAACAGTAGCTTTTTATTTTTCCAAAACAAATCTTCCAATAATGTGTGTAATGTGAAGTATGTTTATTGATGTTTTACCCACATTGTATGTCTGCAGTTCGGAGTGGAAGATTATCAAGGAAGAGCTCACAGTTTTTTGCCTTAATGCTTACACTAGGTTGTTACAGATTCTCAAAATGCCTCCAATTTAATTTCTCATGAATGGAGTAGTCAAGTTATTTCTCCCAAATGTTGAATAGTTGGCAAAGTATCGCCCCACTTTGTTTTTCCTAATCATTTTTTTCATCTTTTCTCACTGCTGCCCAATTGAGTACTGTTAGAAATAGGGTTTTTGGTTGGCAGTCAGGTTACCCTCTGTCCAAGCAAGAACCCTCACTCTAGTCAGGGTAAGTCACACACAATCCAAAATTAGCCTGTGCCCAACCTCTGGTAGCTTGGCACGAGCAGTCAGGCTTAACTTAGAAGGCAATGTGTAAAGTATTTGTGCAATAAATCATACAATAACACAATATAGCACCACAAAAATACACCACACAGTGTTTAGAACAATATATAATATTTATCAGGATAATTGTAGATCAAAACGAATAAAGATGCAATGTGAAATTGTAGAGATATCACTGAAAAGTGATATAAAGTGTCTTAAGTCTTTAAAAAGCAAACAAAGGGGGTCATTCTGACCCCGGCGGTCATGGACCGCCGGGGCCAGGGTTGGAGGGAGCACCGCCAACAGGCTGGCGGTGCTCCACAGGGTATTCTGACCGCGGCGGTTCAGCCGCGGCCAGAAAGGGAAAACCGGCGGTCTCCCACCCGTTTTCCGCTGCCCTGGGAATCCCCCATGGCGGCGCAGCTTGCTGCGCCGCCATGGGGGATTCTGACACCCCATACCACCATCCTGTTCCTGGCGGTTCGCCCGCCAGGAACAGGATGGCGGTATGGGGTGTCGTGGGGCCCCTGGGGGCCCCTGCAGTGCCCATGCCAATGGCATGGGCACTGCAGGGGCCCCCGTAAGAGGGCCCCACTTTGTATTTCAGTGTCTGCCTTGCAGACACTGAAATACGCGACGGGTGCCACTGCACCCGTCGCACCTTCCCACTCCGCCGGCTCAATTCTGAGCCGGCGTCCACGTGGGAAGGATGATTTGCACTGGGCTGGCGGGCGGCCTTTTGGCGGTCGCCCGCCAGCCCAGTGCAAATCCCAAAATACCCTCAGCGGTCTTTCGACCGCGGAGCGGTATTTTGGAGGGGGGAACTCTGGCGGGCAGCCTCCGCCGCCCGCCAGGGTGAGAATCACCCCCAAAGTCTCTTTCAAGCACAAAGTACCTGGTTTAAAGTGGAAAATCTCCGCAAAGGGCCGCAGAAGAAGAGATACATGGAAAAATGGTGTGTGCTCGATTTCTCCTCTGCACACACGGACTTCCGTCGTTATTTTTCACGCGGGGAAGTCGTGCGTCGTTTTCCGGCGCGCGGACAGTCTTTTTCTGTGGGTCGCAAGATTACCGGATGTCCCGGGGTCTGTGTGTGGCTTCTTTGGCTTGTTTTCCGGCTGCACGTCGTTCCCGGAGGCTGTGGATGGAATTCTCGGTCTCACGGCAGACCTTGCGTCGATTTCCCCTCTGGAAGTCGGGCGGCGTTGTCCTTCCGAGGCCGTGCGTCGAAGTTCCGGTCGCCCCGGAGGTGTTGCGTCGATCAGCGTCGGTTTGTGGTGATTTTCTCACTGCGGAGCAAGCTGTGCGTTGAAGTTTTTGGCACACGAAGAGTCCAAATGAAAAAGAGAACTCTTTTTGGTCCTGAGACTTCAGGGAACAGGAAGCAAGCTCTATCCAAGCCCTTGGAGAGCACTTTTACAGCCAGACAAGAGTTCAGCAAGGCAGCAGAGCAACAGCAAGGCAGCAGTCCTTTGTAGAAAGCAGTCAGGTGAGTCCTTTAGGCAGCCAGGCAGTTCTTCTTGGCAGGATGCAGGTTTTGGTTCTGGTTTCTTCTCCAGCAAGTGTCTGATGAGGTAGGGGAAAGGCCCTGTTTTATACCCAAATGTGCCTTTAAAGTGGGGGAGACTTCAAAGAGTGGCTCAGAAGTGCACCAGGTCCCCTTTCAGTTCAATCCTGTCTGCCAGGGTCCCAGTAGGGGGTGTGGCAGTCCTTTGTGTGAGAGCAGGCCCTCCACCCTCCCAGCCCAGGAAGTCCCATTCCAAATGCAGATATATGCAAGTGAGGCTGAGTACCCTGTGTTTGGGGTGTGTCTGAGTGAATGCACAAGGAGCTGTCAACTAAGCCCAGCCAGACGTGGATTGTAAGCCACCAAAAGATTTAAGTGCAAAGAAATGCTCACTTTCTAAAAGTGGCATTTCTAGAATAGTAATATTAAATCCAACTTCACCAGTCAGCAGGAGGCCATACTAAATATGACCTTCCTACTCCTTTCAGATCAGCAGCTACCACTTCAATAATGTTTGAGGGCAGCCCCAATGTTAGCCTATGAAGGGAGCAGGCCTCACAGTATTGTAAAAACGAATTTAGGAGTTTTACACTACCAGGACATGTAAACTACACAGGTACATGTCCTGCCTTTTACCCACACAGCACCCTGCTCTAGGGGTTACCTAGGGCACACATTAGAGGTGGCTTATGTGTAGAAAAAGGGGAGTTTTAGGCTTGGAAAGTACTTTTAAATGCCAAGTCAAGGTGGCAGTGAAACTGCACACACAGGCCTTGCAATGGCAGGCCTGAGACAAGGTAAAGGGGCTACTTAAGTGGGTGGCACAACCAGTGCTGCAGGCCCACTAGTAGCATTTAATCTACAGGTCCTGGGCACATATAGTGCACCTTACTAGGGACTTATAAGTAGTTTAAATAGTCCAATCAGGTATGATCCAAGGTTACCATGTTTAAAGAGAGAGAGCATATGCACTTTAGCACTGGTTAGCAGTGATAAAGTGCGCAGAGTCTAAAAGCCAGCAAAACAGAGTCCAAAAAGTGAAGGGAGGCAGGCAAAAAGTTAGGGGTGACCACCCTAAAGCATTTCAGGTCTAACAGGTACCCTATCAATCAAACATATATTGAGTTTGTATTTAACATTCTTCAATTCAGTAACAACATTGGAACCTGCTGTATGGTTGAGTTTTAATTCTAGATCCTTAATCTTGGTTTCAAGTTCTTTAAGGCTTCAAGGCTGTTGGATTGTGCATCCTTTAAACATCATCCAAAGAATGAGTCCTACAAAGATTCAGACACTGGGAATGAGATTTAGAGGGTCTAAATGTCACCTTCAAAAGTCTATCTAGATTCCCATCTAAGGGAAAATTAAAGTCACTGCAGTATTATACCAATATTTTATGGGAAATCCGAAATCACCTTTTTGAGAGAAGACCAAAAGTCAGGATGATCATTGTTAGGTGCATAAATATTAGTAATGTAGAATAAAGTTCCATCCCTCTTGGCAGATATGATAAGCTATCTCCATAATGTGTCTTGTTGACGAAAGGTGACGGTAATGTTGGATTTTTTAGATATTAAATTATTGACCCCATTTTTTTCTCATGCTGTGTACGAGAACTGAAACAATCATTAATCCAGGTATTCTTAAATTCCATTGCCTCTCTAGAGCTAATCCGTGTCTCCTATAATAAAATGATATCACCCCGAAGTATGAGAATAATCTTTTACTTGTGATAGGATGATTTAGCCCTTTTGTATTCAGAGAGACCACCTGTAGCACTTGAATATTTTTATCAGTCATAATCTTTTGATGTGATAGTAGGTCTGGTCTCATCCTGGACCCTTTGCAGTTGGACAAATGTTATATGAGTTCTATCAAACACCAATAAGGTAGTATAGATTACGTTCAGTCAAATTTGAGAAGGAAAGAAAAAATATTAAAAGAAATGCTAGTGTGGAAGAGACACAAACATAATACCTAAACAAACCCGTTCATCTATCAGGAGCCCATAGGCCTCCAGACCCACCCAATTCTAAAAACATGGCATAAGAGAGCATGGCGAGATGGCCCCATAACACAAATATTCTAATACTTTGGGGACAGATTACAGCGTCTGATCAGGAATTAATCATGGATCCAAGTCAATATAATAAGCAACAATAACATTGTTGTGAATAGCCTCTAATGATACAGACTAACTGAACAAAGAATGCAATAGTACATAAGTGAGATTCATTTAATTAGCCATGCCTTCAAGATAAATGGGGTGTATGCTACTGGACAACCAAGGAATACCTATGTAGGGCAAAGGAACGTATCTGTCAACACTGCAGCCATCCCTGAATGTCAAGCATATAAGAAGGCACCACACAAAGGTTCAAGAAATGATATTATTACAGTAAAGTACATCTGCCAACAAGAATGTTCAACTCACAAAATCTTCGTTAAGAAGCCACTGAAAAATCTGGATAGTGGAAACGTAGGGATAGGTTAAGTAGAACAACTTCAATACCATTTGATTAATGGTCCATCGCTGAATGCTTTATTCATTGTGGAAATGTTTGAGGTTCGTCAGGGTCATTGAATGTTCGGGGTGTATCCTTGAAGAACATTTTTGAAGCGAGGGCCCCATGAAGAAATTAGATATTCAGAGATTTCTGAGTTCAAAGGGTCAGGAAGCCTTTCCTACGCAGCATTGTGTCTTGCCTTGAAAGATGCCAATTCTATTTCTCCCAATTATATATTGTTTTTTTCTCATATAGTTTAGTATCTCTTTCGAGTGCTTGTATCTTGAGGTTGGAGAATCATAGCCCCTGGGTTATTCATAGTTCTGAGTGTTTCTGCGGATTGTTTGACTGGTGAAACTCTATGGGCTCTCTCAATTTGATAATCTTCGGTAAAGAGCAAGCCATCTTCCTCGGGGCAAGCCAAGTCAGACCAGTTCTTGTGAATTAGTAATCATGTGTTGGTAGAGGTGTTTGGCCTACTGGCCCCACTTCAGTAAAGGTTCTTCTTTAATGTGACACTCAGACCCTTCCCCTGACATCCCATTTGCATGCCAAGTGCATGTATATATTATGTATCTGTCACCCACGTATATGACAGCAAGACAGTGTATAATGTGAGTGTTTGTTGGGAGAAGTGGGATCAGCCACTGGGTTAGCACTGCACACAATGAGCATGGATACATCTTCCCCAGGCAGTGGAAGTGCATTGCTTGTATTCCTTTTATTGGAGGTTGGACACCTAGACAGATAGGTGAGAGAGGACATAATGGAGACATGCCCCCATTAGAAATTCTCTGAGTATCTTTTACCAGGAGATTGCTGAGCAGATTTTCCCAAGCACATCCATTTTGTGGGTGGTAGGGCATAGGGGATGAGTCAGGCGATTCTGTTGTTCAAGGTAAAAAAAAGTTTCTATGCAGGGTCTGCACTTTTGTCTGTCTCTAAAACCTCCTTCAGTAAAGTTGATGAGAGGCAGGAGTTCACACTTCATTGTGCCCATATTTTGCATACTCCTGCATAGAGCCAGCATCATGACTATCTGCTGTGAGAGCCATTGCCTTGCACAAGAGCTGTGCTTGCACTACAGGCAGAAAATTACATATGAGAAGGAACCACATCAAACTGGTTCCACTCCACTTGTCTGTAGGATGAATATAAAAGTGGAATCTAAATCACCTCACTTTGTACCAGTTTCAAGTTTTTCTTCACCAAGGATAGGAGTGCTCCCCAGAGTACGCGAAGGGCTGCTGTGATCCAGGTCTGTGTCTGCATGACTGCCAGTCTCCCAGCATAGAGAGGACACCACCTGAAGTCTGTGCAAGTTGCTGGAGAAGCAGTGGGTCTGCCTAATGCCTAGAGACTGACTTGCTCAGATAGGGAATAAGCGTACCTGGCCCTGGAGGAGAAGACTGTCCATGAAGTGAAGCTGAGCCATGTTCCTGGCGTGTTGAGTGCTCATAAGAAACACAATGCTAAGTGGGAGCCAAGTGGGAGCATCCATGCTGCAGATTTAACTTGTGAGGGGTTGTCAGGTCTACTTGAATGTGGTTCATTTGGTAAACTGTGTAAAGAAACTTTAAGCCAAGGTATTGTGTGATGTCTGATACACCTGCAATGTGCCCGAATGACTGGTTGTAGCACTGCTAATGTAAGCCATCCTCACCACAGAAGAGGCTGCATATGCTGAAGACAAGCATCCATTGATAGGGCCTACCACACAGATCCCCTCAGTGGCAGGAGTAGTGATACTGTGCTGTGGTCGCGCGGTGCAGAAGAAGATGCTGACGATGCAAGCCTGATAAGTGCGCCATCTGGTCAAGTGTGGAAAGGGTATACTAAACCCAGGCTGCAGAACCAAAGTAGGACAGCCCAGAGGACACAAGAGGCAAACGGTCCCAACTTCCAACTTGGCCCAGTAGCTCCTCTATACCCTGATAATAGAAAACCACTATCAATTTATCTTTCTTGAGTGAAACAATGCTAATTTTCCTCTAAGTGTGTCAATGCTTGAAACAACTGGTGGAATATGCAAAAAGCTCGCACATCCAATCAAGTATGTAAACAATGTACTGGAAACGAAGTCCTCAGTTCTCGGGTGCCAACATGGTGTAACACACAACCACCAAGGAGGTTTGAAGATGCTGACTAGGAGAGTCAGCAAAAATGACAGTCAATATAAACCAGGGCATACCATAAGTAGTTTAGCATAGTTCATCCAAGTGGAAAATCGCTGAAAGTCCAAAACCACGTAATTGGTGATGATATGGTTTTATTCATTTCCAGGTATATCAGGTCCAACATAAAGCTTACAGCCGACACATGTTTCGTCGCATTGACTTTCTCAAGGCTGATGAGGATATGTGATCATAGAAACTGTCCAACAGTAAGGAAAGATTGCATTGTCGCAGTAGGTATATGGATCAGTAATTATGCCAATTGGGGCAGATAGAATCCTCATGTGGAAACTGTAACAGAATCGCTAGGTACGCGACTCGAAGAATGAACATGGTAAGCCTTATTGTTTTTACAACCGTGCTCTGGGCATACAATGCGAATCCGACGCCCCCGACCACTTCTCACAATGTGCTGATTTGCAAAACAATGCAGCAACATAGCCCAACTATGTTTCTGAAAACAACAGCTGATGGACGGAACTCTGAACAATGTCAAACATTCACCCCAGTCACAGATCTAGGCCTAAATTCATTGTAATGTTTGCTTGCCATACCATTCCAGTTTGGACCTACCCATATGCAATTCAGTCTTGACCCTACTATCCTTGGGAACAGTCTTGCCTGAATTGCCAGGCCAGGTTCTCCCTAGCCTGGAAACTAGCATCCTAGGACTGGTTTTGGGGTATCACCCCTCATCAGCAAAACTAGCTTGAATCTAGTGTCTTAGTGAGCATTCAGTCTCAACCCCACCCTTTTCAGCATCTACATGAGCCCTCTAGCCAACATCATTTGATCTCAAGGCATCTCCATCATCTCATATGCTGATGACATCCATCCCATCCTCTACCGCACAGACAAGACTACCACCTGCAAAACCAACTTCATCTACTGCATGACCAAGGTAGCAGACTGGATGAGAACAAACTGTTTGAAGCTCAATCACGACAAGATGGAAGTCATGACCTTTGGTAATAAAACCTCCCCCTGTGCCTCCACCTGGTGTCTGTGAGAGCTAGGACCAACGCCTATACCCCCCAACAATGCTAGAAACCTGTAAATAATCCTAGGTGATGAACACTCCATGAAGGCAGTAGTCAATGTAGTAGAAACCTCCTTCTTCCACATCCTACATATGCTATGTAAGATCTTTAAGTGACTGCTACAGAACCGCAAGACCCATACTAGACATCCCATACCATACCCACATCACATCCCACCTCAAGGATCTCCACTGGCCCCCATGTTACAAACACTGGCAATTCAAACTACTCACTCACACTTGCAAAGTCCTACATGACATCCAACCAACATACATTAACAACCTCATTCACTTTCACCAGCTGTCCAGACATCTATATTCTACCTCACTGTTGCTCGCATACACCCCCCCCACATTCACAGAAACAAAGCAGGCGGTTGCTCCTTCTCCTACATCACACTCAAAACATGGAATGACCACCCCAATCACATTAGGGCCTCCTCTTCCTTCACTTCTTGAATTCCGCAAGAAGCTGAAAACCTGGCTCTTCAAATAAATCAGCAGGGATCTTTCTCCCACTCACCTGCTTTTGCGCCTGGATAGTGAGTGATTAGTGCACTCTACAAGTCAACATAGCATAACATAACATAAGCGATCAAAAGTGTGCATCAAAATTTGAGCTTTATGGTATTTTATAACCAGGTAATGTAAAAATGTTTCAGCAACTTATGTTTTTTCACTGCCCAGTTACTACATGTTTCATTTAGCGTTCTATGCTTGAATGATCAGATTTTTGCCTGGCAGTGTTTATTACCCATTTAACTTGGGCTGTCTTTGATTGCATGCCAAAGTCTTACCCACCGTAATGGAATTAGTCGAAAGTGTAAACACAGCAGCTCACCTACTAGTAGCTGTATCTTGAACAAAACATAAATCGGAATCCAAAGTTTCCTCTTGCTTTGGTAAGCTATGTTTTGCAGTAGACGGAATGCTTCTGCTATGACAGGAATGCTGTAGCAAGCTTAACAAGAAAAAAAAGCCTACTGTTTCTGTTGAATGTTTTGTCGTACCTTTGACTGCAGGGATAGATGCACTAGGGACTGACGTCGCATGGCAACACAAGTCTTTATACTGAGATTTACTAAGCCACACAAAGCCAATTTGCATGGTTTTGCATGATTTAGTAAATAAAAAGTAACACACCACATGTTTCATGTGTTCTCCCATGTATCTTGATGCAAACCCAGGTTTACAGTAACGTGTAAACCTGGCTTTGTGTCAAAATGGTGACCCTACCCTATAGAGGTATGATGAGAAAAAATACCTTTATTTCTCCTCATTATTTCTTTTTTCCATGTGTGTTGCATTTTGCAGCACAAACAGAAAGATTTCCTGACCAATGACAATGTGGGCTTGACTGCACAGAAAGTCAGTTCAGTCTCATTTTCTTCTTGTTGCTTTCTATTTAGATTTTTCCCCATAGTGGTTCTGTTTGAAGAGCTGAACAGTTCCTGATGACTTTTATTTCCAATTTTGACTTTAATGCTTAATTTGCTAATGGTGGATGCTGATCCCTTAGAAATTGCTTCTTAAATGGTTCTGATAGCTTAGAGTCCACCGTGTCTGAGCCACTCCGATTCACTGTCCCATTGCTGAAGCTGACCAGATGGATGTCCAACTGAGGAAGAGAATAGCAGCTTGCCGATGCATTGAGGAGAGGTATAACAAAATGTTATTGTCTTTGCTGTAGGTCTTTGTTCTTTGCTTTCTAGGTACCACCCGCTATTTTGATAGAGCCCTAGGTAATTGTTTTCCAAATTAACTTTTGACTGAATTACTTTTTGCATGAAACCCTACCATGCTGACAAATGCTGTTGACTAAGAATTGATTTTGTTCAGCTGTTGAATTCAAATGTATGTCATTTCTATGCTCAGTTATTGTTGCTATTAATTTGTACTGTGACTCTTGAATGCTTAATTGTAAATGCATTAGTTAAATTGAGATTCTTTAGAAGAGTTGGTCAGCCGGTGTTATTCATATATATGTATAATTTGGTATTGAGACTAATATACGTGATTTTAGCATTGTTAATTTATGGAAATAAACTTTGTAATTTTTATTAAAAGGTGTGGTGATTCATGGCCACCTGGGTCATGATGTGTGAAGTTTACTCCCTCAAGATTTCGTAAGAACTGATTATTGCATACGTTGTTATAACTTGATTTGGTTGTGAATAAACTGAAAAGGTGATGGTC
Source organism: Pleurodeles waltl (assembly GCF_031143425.1). Classification (NCBI taxonomy): domain Eukaryota; kingdom Metazoa; phylum Chordata; class Amphibia; order Caudata; family Salamandridae; genus Pleurodeles; species Pleurodeles waltl. The sequence continues at coordinate 680,248,334 of NC_090443.1, forward strand.
AGATTTCTCTAAGCGTGGTCAAAAGATTTATTGAACCTCTAATGCGTATGAATAAACTGTAAAAGACAAAATAAGGTCAGACGCGCTCACAGTTTGTCTCCTTAGGAGGACACCATCATTTTCAAGTTTTTTGTAAGAGGGAGATGGTTTGTCTCCTTAAGAGGACACCATCATTTTCCAGTTTTGATAAAAGAGTCAGATGGTTTATTTCCCTGTCACCAGTAGGGCCTACCGCCATGGTTTTCGTGGCATTGCTAACGCTACGAAAACTATGGTGGTAGGCAGGCTCATAATTCCACCTGCGGTACTATGCCAGCCACCAGGCTGAAGATGGACATCTCCGGCCCGGCAGCTGATACCGCCATGGAGGTACGAGTGGAGAAGTGGCAGGTTGGCTAGAGCCAACCTGCCATTCTTATAATGTGGCGGTATGTCCTGCCATCCTGTTGGTGGTACTACAGCCACATTTCTGTTTCCCTAAGAGCCTACCATGTTTTTCCCAAAACCTTGGAGTTTGCCAATCCTTGTTTGAAGATGTTCTCAGCATTCTAGTGAGAGTGTGAATGAAATAGGTTTTGCGCTTGCACAGCTTAAGCAAATCGCAGGTGAATTGTGATGTTTGTGAGTGAATAGGGAATCTGTGTACTACAAATGAGGTTGTTTAAGGAGTTCTCATATTCCAAATGTAGTTGTTTAGGGAGTTTCCTACTCCAAAGTGTGCGAGTAGAGTAGTTGTCGAACTTCACATATGTGTGGCACTTTGTGCTAAAAAATTGCCCATGTGGTTGTTGGTATATGGGCCCTGCGTGGTCTAAGACTCTGGAGTATTGTATTGGTGTATGAGACACTTGGTTTATGTTGTAATTTGTCTGTTTAATAGGTCAGTTTATTTATTCATTCGGTCTAAAGATTTAGACCATTAAAATTCGCAAAAGTAGCAGTCATACACAATAGGTTGATACCGTTAAAATTCAAAATAGCAGTCATACATAATATAAATAGGAGCTGGTGGCCAACAATCAGATAAAAATGTTGCAGTAGAAAACTGGTGCTATAATCATACTTAAAAATGAAATAAGTTAGACGTACGTACATAAAGAAAAGAAAGAGAAACTTGGATAAAAACTAATGTCTGTCATACAAGTATATGCAACTATTGCCTTCCGTAGAACTTTTGCACAGTATCTTGATCATTTTATGGGCTAATAGAGTTCATTATCGTGTATGGAGTGCTTTAGCGAGTAGATGTTACAAAAGGAGACCTCAAAACTAATGCTGTGGACATGCTTAAAATACAATGAGTTGGACGTGCATAAGATAAATAGAACTTTCATAAAAACTTGTGGATGTCATGGAATAGATATACAGCAGTTGCCTAAGATAGGGCTAAAACTAAGTATCTTGACAATTTGAGACTTATGGAGGCTCTGCTACTCATGTAGGGTGCCACGAATTCCTAGTAAAATTCCTAAAAAACCAGTATATAAATTAAGGCTGTACACGTCAATAAAAGAATTCAGGCCCCCTCTAAAGGAGAAAAAAACAGAGATAAAAAAAGAGAGAGATATCTTGATAAAATCACCTTCTGTGGGCAGGTGCCTAAACGACTCACAGACCCTTGGCTAAAATGAACCTGCGACGGATGGACCAAGCCTCAGATAAATATTTAGTGACTGAGCTAACCACCAATGTAGATGTATCGTATTTGCATATTCTAGTGGCATTGGCTCTATCCTGCAGTGATAGGTTTTTACAGAGGGGGATAATCCACCTCCCTCTTGGTCTCCTATATAAAGGGCATAAGAACAGCAAGTGCTCAGTTGTTTCCTTACAATAGTGGCAGAGAATACATTTGTCAGTTAAAGAGTTGCTAGATGTCCAGTGAGCCGTATAACTGTTGACAGGCAAGATACCATATCTTAACTGGAGGTATAAGGCACGAGCATGTGAAGGAATAGGAAAATTCATAAAGTTCTCAGGCCGGGGTTCATTCTTGAGTAGGAGGAATTCTGTCGTTAGTCTGCCCACACCATTATGGTGGACAAAATCTTCATTGATTTTCTCCCAGTATCTTTTTTTAACAAGTTGCCTTGCGTTGTTGGGGATCAGTTCTGGGTGTTTCCAATATAGGGGAAATCCTATTTAATTTCAGGAAGATTTCATCTCCTTCAGCCAAAGGATTTTTACCGGGCCCAGGGGAGAAGCCATGAGATCACTTATCGCCTCCCTGAACTGCTGCAGTTAAATTGTTTTCCATAAGCGGATCCAGTAGGAGAGTGGTCTCAGGCTCGCTATAGCTTTAATGCTGTTTAGACCTAGGTCTAGCCTGAGAGGGATCATTGGTGTGCCCATCCCTAGCCAAGAAATCTGTCTGAGGAATTGATTTTCTTTAGTTTGTAGGAAATCCAATTTTCTGTGCGAACCCCAGAGTTCCGCTCCATACAGGGCTGCCTCACGGATTTGGACATTGTAAATCTCTGCGATTGTATTCAGAGGGGGACTCGGGGCCTTTCTGGACCTGCGTACTAGGGCCCCACCTCTTTGGCTTATAATAAGTGCCCCTTTGTCAATAGTTGCCTTCCAATTACCTGTGTTCGAGAGTCTTATACCTAGGTAATCAAATTCTTCCACTTTCTCCAGCGGGATTGAATTTATTTCTATTCTGGCACTCGGACGTTTCCTTGAGGTGCTAAATATCAAGAGTTTTGTTTTATTTGCATTGACATCCAACCCATAATCTCTGCAAAATGCACAGAATTGGTTGACCAGATTTTGCATTCCCATTGGAGATTTGGCTAACAAGATTGTGTCGTCCGCATATAGCAGACACGGGATTTTCTTTCCAGCTAATTTGGGCGAGTCGTTTAAGCAATTCTCTAAGTAATGAATGCAGTTGTTTATGTAAAGTAAAAAAAGGGTAGGGGCCAGGACACAACCCTGTCTGACTCCTCTTTTGATGGCTACAGGATCTGTCAGCTCACCCTCCTTACCACATCTGATTTGAGCATGGGTATTATCGTGCAATCGAATAATGAGTTTCAGAAGGCCAGATGGAACCCCCATATTAGAGAGTGTTGACCATAACATATTCCTGGGGATCAAGTCAAATGCGGCTCGAAGGGTCTATAAAGGCCACATACAGATTTCCCCCCCCAGGTCCACGCTCTTCCATTTGATTGCCAGAAATCTCAATGCTTGATCTATGGTACTCACAGCTGGTCTGAACCCTGCTTGTAAATTGGACAGAGCTTCAGTCTCCAGGATCCATTCATCAAGGTGGAACAAAAGATGTTTTGCATAGATTTTTTCAAAATTGTCAAGAAGACATATAGGTCGATAATTAGCTGGGTTATTAGGGCTGCCTTTTTTGAAGATGGGGACTATCTCGGCCCCTTTCCAAGAAGATGGGGCAGGGGCACCTGCTGCAATTGTATTGCAGATTAGATTAAGATAAGAAGCCCATACATCCAGACTTGACTTGTAAAGATCGCCCGGAATCTTGTCTGGACCAGGGGCCTTCCCCCACTTCAATGAGTCTATTGCGGCTCTTGTTTCAGATAGAGTGAATTTAATCGGTGTGACTCCTAGAAGTTTAGGGGCATCGAGGGTCCTGGGAGGTGCTTCAGATGGGGCTTCGTACAATAGACTAGAGTGGTCGACCCATGCTACAGAGAGAATTGAGGAGCCAGGAACAGAGGCAGGGTCTCTACAGTCATCAGCTATTAGTTTCCAGAACCTGGAGATATCATTGGATTTAGCAGTCTCTAGGATAGCATCCCATCTAGCCTCTTCCCAGCTTCTACGTGCCATAGAGCATTCCTCCTTATAATCCTTCCTGGCTTTTCTTATGAGCTGAGGATGGCCTTCTTTTAAGGCTTTCAGTAGGTTGAGTTGAGCTTCCCTGCATGAGTTGCTGAACCAGCGTGCGCAGCACTTTTTCTTGGAGTTGGAATTACTGATAAGTTCTTTCGTGAAGAGATGTTTAAGAGAATTAAATAGTGCCGCGTGGGCTGCTAAAAGCCTGTCGCCATTTTTGGACTCATTGTATCGGAGCATAAGCTCCATTTGGTTGGCAACCAGATTGTATATTGTTGTAAAGTGGTCGGATGATGAAATAACAGATTCCCATTTTATGCTACACCTGTTGTTTGTTAAGACAAGCTGTTGAGCATAAGCCTTAGAATAGGGTGTATCAAGCGAAGGAAAGAGGCCTCTGGTCAATAAAATCAACGGATCGTGGTCACTCTCAACATGTTCATGTACCCTCATGTCAGACATATGGCCCCAGAGACGAATGTCGAGGAGTATATAGTCAATCTGACTCCTATGCCCTCCACGCTAAAGGTAGGGTGCAAATGAGTATCTGAGCGGGAGCGACCATTGCATGCTCTGAGACCATGCGGAAGTGTGATGTCAGCCGCTAGGCGAGCTATTTTATTTAGTCTAGGTCTTTTATTGGAGACTAGTTGAGGGATGCCCCAGTAGGCGTCCTCTTCTTTGTATATCTCCTGGACCAGGGGATTAGGCTCAAATGTCACATTAAAATCCCCTCCAATCAAGATGTAGTGAGATGAATTATTTTTGAGGAAATTGTCCAGCGAGGCCAGGGCATCAGAGTCATAATGGCTTCCCACGCTCCTGTTATAGATATTAATTATTAATAAAGATCTCTCCTCGGAGATCGTTACTGCTAAGGCCTGTAAATCTGGGCAGCCCATGTCAATTGCTTCAGCTTTGCACCTAAGAGAACTGCTTAACCATATAAGAAGCCCTCCCGATGATCTCCCACAGGGTGTCTTGCATGCTGCAACCCAGTAGCTTTTAAAGCCTAGTCTGTAATTGGGTCCCAGTGCCCATGTTTCTTGAAAAAGACAGATCTGGTGCTCATCAATGAATTTACCCCATACCGGGCTCTGCAGTTTGTTTTCTAGCCCTGCAATGTTCCAGCTGAGAACCAAATCGGAGTCCGCTGTTTTGGAAAACCCAGCTTCTGTCAGGGAGTGTATCCTGCCGGGAGAGGTGCAGCTAGAGGCCATGCTATTCCCCACAAATGTACAGTGATCTGTGTCTTTCTCACCCTGTAGGTTATTCACTTCACCAGGTATTGCATAAGTCGTGTTCCTGTCTGGTGAGGTATCCGGGCAGATAGGCTCAGAATTGCAGGGAGGGATTGTCAGAATCGCTGGAATTACAGAAGTTAGGTCACTAAAGACAGAGAGGCTGATGTGCTCGGTTTCAAGACTACTCAAAGCCACCTCCCAGGGACCGTCCTTTAGTCAGTCTATCTCAGAGAGAGACGCCGAAGAATGTCTAGGTCCAAACTCAGAGGTAGGCTGAATCTGAGTATCAGGGGGAACTCTTTGCAATTGCCTGTTCGCAGATGGTAAAGAGGGAGGATAGAACGCTTGTAGTCGGCACAAGGAGACTTTGGGGGTTATTCCAACTTTGGAGGAAGTGGTAATCCGTCCCAAAAGTGACGGTAAAGTGACGGATATACCACCAGCCGTATTACGAGTCCATTATATCCTAAGGAACTCGTAATACGGCTGGTGGTAAATCCTTCACATTTGGGACGGATTACCACCTCCTCCAAAGTTGGAATAACCCCCTTTGTCTCCTAAAGGATAGGGTCTGTTAGCGTTGGAAAAAAGCAGCTGTACAAGATCAGGGGAATTGAAGTTGATAAGAATACAGTCCCCTGAGCCAGTTTTTTCTGAGGAGTGCACCCACCCTACCCTTCTCGCCATCAGTATCGAAGGAATCATGGAGAATGCAAGCCCCGCATTGTTATGTAACCAATGTATAACCTTGTTTTTAAGTTCAGTGAAAGATTCCGGGGTTTTGGTTCTAAGTACAGGTACATTGGAAATTACGAGAACATATGGGCATGACGCCGGTGGAAGGTGCAATGCTCTCAATCCAGTCGAGCCATTGATCTGGGCCATCCTCTGGGGGTCTATTGGAAAATAGTCATGGGTTGAATTGGAATCGCCGATATTGGGTACTGTGTTTTTAGAGGGAACTATACCTTCTAAGAGAGGGGCTGGGACCTTGGAAAGCTTGTTCTTTAAGGTGTTGGCTGCTTCAGCAGAGCCGGTCCATTCTCGGTTTTTAGGGGGACGAAGGCTGTTGCCCATTTGAGCAGATAATCTGCTAACATCGATGTGCTCTTGATTGAGGTGAGAGTGGAGGGGGTAGGAATGGATATCTACGTTAGGGAGAGGTACTGGCTGTTGGCTCTTAATGAAATCGTCAAGTTTGTCCTCTATCGTTTGGAGGCGGGCTGCGATGGGAAGGAGCAGCTTAGAAAGCTCTTCTCTTATAAGATCCCTGGTATACTCGTTCTCCTGTCGGCCGTTGATGTTTTTTGAAGGGGTTAGAGTCATATCCTTGTTAAGGGGCAGGGCCATATTAGGGGGACTTGAAGTCCTAGAGCGTTTATTTTTAATGATAGGCTCTTTTCGTTTCATTTTCCCTTTAGTGTTTGGGGCTACAATAATTGAGGGTCCTCCCATGGAGGGGCTCCGATGTAATCTAGATGGCACGGGGAGGACATTAGATTCTTTAGACAGTGGACCCAAGTGCTCCTGAGGAATTCTAGAGGGATAGGAGGGAGCAGCAGGCGGCACAATCTGTGGTTCCATTTGCAAAGGGGTCTGTAGGGCATCATCAGCGTGGGCAGGGCTGGTGACTGAAGAGGAGGGAGCAGCTAGGCGACGCTCCACCAACTCTATTTCTTTTTCAAGTGCCCCGACGGCCTTTTGTAAGAAGCCATCTAGGGTTTTGTTGGACCCAAGCTTTTCTTCAGCCCCCCCCCCTCGCCGTCTGCCCATCGTGCCTTCTTAGATCCTAGTACCTCCAGTAGGCCCAAGGTACGTGGCGTGTTTGGCCTACGGGCCCCACCTGCTGAAGATCAGCTAACAATCCCTCACCTCACTAGTAGACTCCTCAGTCGCTGCTGGCAAGAATGAGGCAAGCCCAGGGGCAAAGATAAGGGGTATGGCCCAGCCCAGCCTCTTCCGGTCGCTGACGGGCGCAGGACGGGCCCGCCCTTGGCCCGGGCTTTGCCCGGGCACGTCCTGCGCGCGTCCCACGGCAGCGGGCGCGCAAAAATCCTTTCAAGGGGCCGCTCCCGCCCCCAAGCACAGTCAGCGAATAGGCAGAGGGGCTTGGCTCCTGCCCCCTGCCTCTGCGTTCGTCAAGCACGTCCCGCGGCAGCGGGCGTGCGAAAATCCTTTCAAGGGGCCGCTCCCGCCCCCAAGCACAGTCAGCGAATAGGCAGAGGGGCTTGGCTCCTGCCCCCTGCCTCTGCGTTCGTCAAGCGCGTCCTGCGGCAGCGGGAGCGCGAAAATCCTTTCAAGGGGCCGCTCCCGCCCCCAAGCACAGTCAGCGAATAGGCAGAGAGGCTTGGCTCCTGCCCCCTGCCTCTGCGTTCGTGAAGCGCGTCCCGCGGCAGTGGGCGCGCGAAAATCCTTTCAAGGGGCCGCTCCCGCCCCCAAGCACAGTCAGCGAATAGGCAGAGGGGCTTGGCTCCTGCCCCCTGCCTCTGCGTTCGTCAAGCGCGTCCCCTGCACTGGGTTCCTTTAGGATGAAGTCAATAGTGCTCTGCCCCGCTCTTCTCCGGTATCGTAATAATCCTTCACATTTTCCTGTCTGAAGACAGTCATGATAGCTTCTCTGCTCAGAAGCAACAAAGACCACCGGCTCGGGGAGACACTACCATCGCCCCAGGACCCTCCGCCTCTGTGTCAGCCCCGCACTCAGGGGCACGCCATGAATCCAAACACCACTGGCAGCGTGTGCGGAAGGAAGGCAGAGATGGGTAGGACGCCAGGCAGGTCAGTTAGGCGTGGTTGATTGAATTTTGCTTGCAAGTCAGGGAAACTGAGATAGAAGGAGTTTCTGTTAGAGTGAGATGCCGCAGTTGAAAATTCAGTAAGGTTTCTGAAGCGATTGTGTTACCTACTTGTAGCAAACAGACAAGGTTTGTGTTAATTTTATGTAGTGCTTGCAATATTTGTATCTAGATTTGTGCGGATCTGAATGTAGGAGGACAAGCCAAAAGCTTTTGTCAGCCGCAGTTGGTGTGCTAGAGCCGCGCTGGGATAGGTCGGTCAGTGAGAAAGGTTGTGAACGGATTGGTGGACAACTGTGAAGTGTAATTGGTTGAAAAGGCAAACAGAAAGGATTTTGGCATTGAAACATACTTCCTGATTTGATTGAAGTAGTGTAAATTGCAGAAAATGAAAATTTGTAAAGCTCCCCAAGGGGAGATGCGTTCATTCCACTAGATTAGGAGAAATTACACTGCCAGTAGGTACACTCACCTATATTTTATTTGAAGAAGAAGGTGCTGTGCTATGTCTTTGGCTGAAACAATGGTGCAAAGAAACAGAGAGAGATGGGAGCCTGGCATTCCGTGCCCATGGAACATTTAATTTGAGAATTTTAAAGAATTTAAGAAGAGTACTGTATGATTCAAAACCTTCTCAGAATTTGCGGCATTAGCCATTTGGGGAATTAGTGGCCAGACAGCAAAAGCAGCATAAATTTGAGAGGAGAATGGGAAAAGCTGAGAAAACTTTAGCTGAGGTGAGATGGGAAAGTGAGCAGAAATTTTGGAGAACTGAGACTTTACAGGGAATCAAGTTGTTTCCTGCAGTTACACAAGAGAAAAAGAGCGAGGCTAGAAAAAGTACTAAGAAGAGGGACTTCTATCCTTCTGATGACAAGGAGCAGAGACCAACCAAGTCTAGAAAAAAATTTGACTTTTGATGAGGACTAAGATGATAACAAGCTTATTTTGCAATTATTGAGGAATCATTCCCCACCGTATGCAGCACAAGAGTCAGGTTCAAGCACTAGTGCAGACCCTACAGCTCGTTGTCTATTGAAACTGCACAGAGACAGATACAGGTTAGCCATAATGTCCCTACCACTTCAGCGATTCAAATGCCTATGCGCAGATTGACATACCCAGAATTTATACAGATGTACCTATCATAGATACTGCAACAAAATTATTGGTGCTCTTTGGACAGGCTGCCCACATAAGACAGGTTTATCAGAAGCCGACGCTGATCCAGACAGAGTCAACCCTGAAGTTAATGTCTCCAATACAAACACATACAATCCCGAGATACACCCCCATAACAAGGTCACAAATGGAAATGTCTACATTGACAAGTCAGAATGCAGGAATAATGTACCATAGAGATCCAAATGTCCAACCAAGTCCAGATGCCGTGTCTGTACCGGTTATCCTAGGTCCAGTTATACCATTGTTTGCACAGGGAAACAAGAAGAGAAGTCAACAGAAAATCCGGAATCCATGCATAGAAACGGAGAGGTTCAATGAAAATGCAGGAATGATGACTCCCATAAGACCAACATTTGATGGAACAGGTCCATTAATCGATTTGAATTCTTTTAGGACTCCTCCAAATAATCAAGGGAGATTCAACATATGATCCAATCCAAGCTTGGTAACACCAGAAACCTTGAGCCTAACACTGCAGCAAGTGCCCGGTGTAAGTAATAACAACATTTCATTACACGGTTTGACAGCTAAGCAGTTAAATGAATGGATGGAGAAGCTGAGTAGCACACAGGGAGATACCAGGGGAGGAAGTGCACTGAATTTGACCAGGCTTAGACTTGAAGCAGAAGACTTAATTCAAGGAACGATAGGGTTAAACAGAATTGACTCATACCTTGGAGAGGAGTTGCGTTATTTGTCCAAACTGATTACCAGCAAAGCAGGAATAGTAAATGAACCATGATAAACCAGTGGCTATGCTATAAGGCTCGCACATCCAAAGTATCTGTAGAGTTTCCAAGGGAGATTGTATCCTGTTAGAGTGGAAATTATTCAGTGGTGCCAAACTGGTTTTACACCCAACCACCAAAGGTGTAGGCTGTGCCAACTGGAGAACCAATAAGAACCAAGATAATGTTATAGAATGCAGGGCACACCAACATAGTCCACAAAGTCCACGGAAATAGTATCGTATAAGACAAAGTCCTCTACACGTTTTGTAATTGGTTAAGATTTATTCTTTCAAAGGCATGGTACATCCAAAAAGACAGCCAACGCGTGCTTCATCATCTAGGCTTTCTCAAGGTTGCAAGAATCAAATATGCAAAAGAAGGGTAAATTATTAAGATTTAAGAATGATAACAGGAAATTAAAGCTGTTGAATGGTTCTATAATGCCAAGTAATGAAAATATTTTAATTCTGTTGTGCATTTACAAGTAATCAGTAACAAAAAACCTAGATAATTACAATTTAGAGACAAAAAGAAACACACCCCTGTTGTAAAAAGTGAATACCGAATGGTAAGGTGGGGAGTGAAAATACCAATATTAGGTGCATGCAAAGCACATGCCTGGTGTCCTGAATTTGTTAATCCGAAACACCCATGTGTCCCTAGAGCCGTATATAGGAGTGAGGTTAGTGTCAAAAATCGACCACAATACCGTGTGGTGCATATATTGGGCAGTGGGAATACACAAAGAAAGAAACATACCATATATCACTGATGACGACGACCAAACTTGTTAGGAAATGGCTCTTCTCTCAATATAATCTTTGGACAGAAAGGAGAAGGTGGAAATAGACCAAGGATCCCTTAGGTCATGTCCATGGAATTGCAATAGTATCTCAAGTCTAAACACAACGTACCGCTTCTGTAAACCAAAGGATTAAATAAACAAACTCTAGATAAGGGTGGAGAAATAGTATTTGTCTACCAATATAAAGCTGCATACAGAGAGTAGTGTCAGAGTCGTTACCAGAAGCAGAAGTTAGTTCAAAGCAAATTAATTCAGAAATTGATTAACTAAAACAGGTGTTAGCGTATGAAAAGATAGGAAAAACATACCTTTAAAAGATTGCATTCCCAATACTGGAGATTTTCAAAGAAAAGATTCTAAAGAAGATGGCCATGATAAGCATATGGTGACATAATAACCAATATAAAGAAGTATCCAAAAAGATATATCCAAAAAGATACAGCACATAACTGTTGTTGAGTGGAGATGCGTGTCAAACCAGGGAAAAACTAAAAACTTGATGGTCTCCGTGGTTCATTTAGCAACATATTTTAAAAGAAAGACATAGGGGGTCATTACAGCATTGGCGGTAAAAGGCGCTTACCGCCGTGCAGAAGACCGCCAACACACCGTCGTGGCCGCGGAATTCCGCCACGGTCATTATGACCCACAGCTCGGAATCCGCCAAAATCCAGACACCCACACAAGTCCGCCACCCAAAGGTCAGTGATAAACTGGTGATAAGAAAACCGACACCGTCATGCCAACAGGAATACACCCACACTATCACGACCCACAAATCTACGCGGCGGTCTTTCAACCGCAGTATTCCATTGGCGGTACACACCGCCGCGCTCAAAATACACACACATTTACAAAACACAACCACATTGGACATTTCGAAATACACACACCTGATCCACATACACATACCACTCCCACACAGCCAATACAATATAAAACACACATCCACATCACCCACAAACCCTTACGTCAACAATTGTGACTGAGGGCCAGAGAGAGAAACCACCATCTACAAACTAGCATCCACAGGCACTCCACACCATCACTCACACAACATCCATGCAGCTCACACAACACACCTCTAAATATCACCCCACACATCACAACACACACCACCCCACACATCACCCACACCACCCCATGGCACCGCAAAGACACCCCAGGTTCTCTGAGGAGGAGCTCAGGGTCATGGTGGAGGAAATCATCCGGGTGGAACCACAGCTATTCGGATCACAGGTGCAGCACACCACCATAGCTAGGAAGATGGAGCTATGGCGAAGAATCGTGGACAGGGTCAACGCAGTGGGACAGCACCCAAGCACTAGGGATGACATCAGGAAGAGGTGGAACGACCTACGGGGGAAGGTGCGTTCTCTTGTCTCAAGACACCACATCGCGGTTCAGAGGACTGGCGGCAGACCCTCACTTTCTCCCCCACAACTAACAACCTGGGAGGAGCAGGTCTTGGCTATACTGCATCCTGAGGGCCTCGCAGGAGTAGCTGGAGGAATGGACTCTGGTAAGTAAAATCTTAACTATTACATCCCCCACCCACCTGCATGCTATCACATACCCCCACCCTCGCCCGCACCGCCATCACTCCAACTCCTCACGTATGTCCCAATATCACAAACCACACATCCCAAACTCAAGCCCTGCATGAAACACCAAAGCATGGACACCCATCACCAATGCATGGCCACTACACATACCCATACACCCCTATAAACCATTATCACACAAGGTCCTACACAGGAATGCAAGCACTGGGGTACACGGTCACCCACCCATTGCACATCATGGCACACACAGATGCAATAATCATGCCTTTACACCCCTGCAGGACCCCTACCCAACATCACTGGACAGGAGGGTCCAGATATGTCCACTCCACCCACAGAAGAGGCCCACAGTGATGACAGCAGCTTTGTCCAACTGGATCTAGATGACCAGCCCGGCCCATCTGGGACCTCGGGAAAGTCGGTTCCCCTCAGACTGGCACAGGCCACTACAGAGCTTGCCCCCTCTGGAAACACCAGCACAGCACCCACCCAGCGGGCCCATACCTCTGTCCCCAGGACACGTCAATCAGCAGTGTGTCCACCACTACAGGGAACCCAGGCTAACCCACCAACCCAACAACACCAGGGACCTGGGGGCAGTGGTAGTGGGCACACAGTTCAGGGGACAGAGGCACAGGAACACAGGGGAAGTGGGAGAGCTGCTGTGCGACAGGGGGAGGACAGGCCGAGGGAGCCCACTCTCCACGAGGCCCTCTCCAACATAATGGGAGCCTACCACCATTCCCAGGAGACGATGGCAACGGTACTGGCCAAGTTTCAGGAGACCCAGCGGCTGCAGGAGGAACAGTATTTGGGCTTCAGGGAGGAACTCAGATCCATCAGTTCCACCCTGGGCACAATTTTAGGGGTGCTGAAGGAACTCGTCAACACCAGGAGGGACACTGTGGCACAACAAGGGGCCCCTGACACTAGCCTGGATGATGAACTGCCCACCACCTTCGCCGGCGCTAGTGGACAGGAGGCACCGCCACAGGACCACCACACCAGCACCCCACCCCCTGCAGATGGAGAACCACCCCGCAAACGGTCCCTGAGATCCAGGACAAAGACAGAGAACAATGCCAAGACCCCGCCAAGAAATGAGACCACCCTGATTGTCATCCTTCTGTCCCACTTTGTCACCCTGTCCATACTTAAACTGCCCCAGCTCCACTTCCTATGCCCCTTTGGACAATGCACCTGTGAGACTAATAGACTGGACTCTGCCATGGACATTCCTCCACCATCACCCCTGACCATTTTACAACCCTCTCCACTATTGAGCACTTAAATAAACACCCTTAAATCAAAAAACAATCTGGAGTCAGTCTGTGCTTTTGAAAATGTGTATTTGCAATAACAGTGGCAAAATGCTATATCAAATGTAATGTCAAAATACCTATGTCACACAGCACTAGTCCATGCGGAAACAAAGCAGATGTCACACAGTGGGACCCAAATCTGTGAAATCGTAAGGGAAAGTGACAACTCAGTGACCATACACTGGGTGAAAATGACAGACAGATGAGAGGTAGTAGCATTAAATCAGATGTAGCAGGCTGTGTTGTCTTCTTACCTGTGCCTCACTGGAAGTCTTGCAGGATCACCGTGTTCCTGTTGTCTATGTCCTCTTCTTCTGCTTCCTCGTCTTCACTGTCCACACGCTCCACAGCTGCCAAAACACCTCCATCTGGACCATCCTCCTGCAGAAAAGGCACCTGTCGTTGCAAAGCCAAGTTGTGAAGCATACAGCAGGCCACGATGATCAGGCACACCTTCTTTGGTGAGTAGAATAGGGAACCACCTGTCATATGGAGGCACCGGAACCTGGCCTTCAGGAGGCTGAAGGTCCTCTCTATAACCCTCCTAGTTCGCCCATGGGCCTCATTGTAGCATTATTCTGCCCTTGTCCTGGGATTCCTCACTGGGGTCAGTAGCCATGACAGGTTGGGGTAGCCGGAGTCACCTGCAAATGTCGAGGGACAACTGTTAGACACACACTAACCCTTAGGGACAACCCCAGACCCACACACCTACTCACACTGTATAGAGTCCATGTCCTCACCTAATAGCCACACACTGTGCCTCTGGAGCTGCCCCATCACATAAGGGATGCTGCTATTTCTCAAAATGTAAGCGTCATGCACTGAGCCAGGGAATTTGGCGTTCACATGGGAGATGTACGGGTCTGCCAAACACACCATCTGCACATTCATTGAATGGTAACTCTTCCGGTTTCTGTACACCTGTTCACTCCTGCGGGGGGAACCAAGGCCACATGTGTCCCACCAATGGCACCTATGATGTTGGGGTGTGTCCCAGGGCATAGAAATCACCTTTCAATGTAGGCAAATCCTCCACCTGAGGGAAAACAATGTAGCTCTGCATGTGTTTCAGCAGGGCAGACAACACTCTGGACAACACGTTGGAAAACATAGGCAGGGACATCCCTGATGCAATGGCCTCTGTAGTTTGAAATGACCCACTGACAGCACTTGCACTTGAGGGGGGATTCCTGTGGGATGGCGGATAGCTGACATCAGATCTGGCTCGAACTGGGCACACAGTTCCTGGATTGTGGCACAATGAAGTCTGTAGGTGATGATCACATGTCGATCCTCCATTGTCAACAGGTCCACCAGCGGTCTGTACACCGGAGGATGCCACCATCTCCTCACATGCCCCAGCGGACGGTGCCTATGGAAGAGAACAGCGAGCAGAGAGTCAACCAACTCTGAGGTACGTAAACACAGCATACTCTGAAATACTAGCAAATCGACATATGCCTGTATGAGTGTTTAGGCAAAGCCTAGATATGTGTGACGCAGTCCAAAATAATGCCATGTGGGCCCATGAAATGGCGGCTGCCTGATCTGTAAAGTGGGGCAATGGGATATGAGGTAACTGCGCTGGTTAACATTGGACCCTATGGGTCCCAGGAGCCAATGACGATGTACGCCGGCGGTGACGGTACGTACCGCCGCGGACGTGATCGCCATTTTCTCTCTGTTCAATCACTTGATACCTGATCTTCGACAGGAGAGGACCTACACTGCAAGTGCTGCTGTGACCTTAGTCTGGAAGAGACAATGGCTCGTGTGTCTGGGGAAAGGGCCCCTGCCTCCAGCACGGAGGAGTTGGAGAAACTAGTGGATGGGGTCCTCCCCCAGTACACGCTACTCTACGGTCCTCCAGGCAAACAGGTGAGTACACTGTGAGCATGCTGTATGGGCAATGCCTATGCGGAGTGGTGTGGAGGAAAGATAGTGGGGGGTGAGAATGAGGCGTGCATGACAACGGTGAGTGCATTTGCGTCATGGCAAGGGTAGGGATGCAGGCCAATTACTGTGACGGTGCTGACGGTAATAACTTCTCTTTTTCCCCTGTACTATTCCTGTAGGTCAGTGCCCTCCAGAAGAAAGACATTTGGCGTGCCATCGCCAAGGAAGTCCGGACCCTTGGGGTCTACCACAGACAGAGCACCCACAGCCGGAAAAGATGGGAGGACATTCACCGCTGGAGCAAGAAGACGGCGGAGGCCCAGCTGGGGATGGCCTCCCAACGTGGGAGGGGTGTCCGTCGCACCATGCCCCTCCTGATGTTCAGGATCCTGGCGGTGGCATATCCGGAGTTGGATGGGCACTTGAGGGCATCACAGCAGCCACAAGGGGGTGAGTACACTCTCATTCTGCTGATTCAGCGTGCATTGTAGGTGTCTGGGTGGGGTAGGTGGGCTGTAGGTTCCCCTAGGCCAGGGCGAGTTTAGTAGGCAAGGACCCTTCTTAAGGCAGGCCCTGTGGCACCCCACCCGTGTACAGTGCCAACTACACCTAGTCAGGCTCCTGTGACATCCATGTGTGCAGCAATCTGGCAGACCCTTGTAACCCATGTACCTGGGATTGAATAGGGAACTCCAAGTGCGCGGCGTAGTTCAGGGGGCTTCTGTGTCTGTAGTGTCCGCCAACGGTAGCGGTATTGCATGCACTCAACATGTCTTTCTTCTGGCTTCCCCACCTTTTTGTGGTCTCCCTGTTCTTGTGTGCATTAGCATCATCAGGCGGAGGAGCAGTGGCATCGGAGCAGGAGGGAGCTGCATCCCACATGGCCCTGGAGGGCGACACTACGGAGTCTGAATTAACCAGTGGGACGGAGGGCGAGGGGAGCTCTACGGCGGGGAGAGGAGCTGACACCAGTGATACGGACTCCTCCTCTGATGGGAGCTCCCTTGCAGTGGCGGGCCCATCTGTGCCCCCTGCATCTACAGGTACAGCCACCACCCCACCTATCAGCACCGCCCTCCCAGCAGCCCCTCAGCATGTGTCCCGTGCCCGCTCACCCAGGAGGGTGGGCATCTCCTTCGCCCCAGGCACCTCAGCCCCTGCCCCTGTCACCCCTGCTGCCCTCAGTGAGGAGGCCATTGACCTCCTCAGGTCCCTCACTGTTGGGCAGTCTACCATTTTGAATGCCATCCAGAGTGTAGAGAGGCAGTTGCAACAAACCAATGCATACCTGGAGGGCATTCACTCTGGTCAGGCAGCCCATCAGCGAGCTTTGCAGACTCTGGCCTCAGCACTGATGGCAGCCATTGTCCCTGTCTCTAGCCTCCCCCTCCAACTTCCTCCACCCAGACCCAAACCCCTGTACCTCAGCCTATCCCAAGCACACCATCAGACCAGCATGCACACACCTCAACATACAAGGGAAGCTCTGGCAAACATAAGCACCACACATCCCACAGGCACTCACGCAAGCATCACACACATGCAGACACACCAAAATCCACCGCCTCCACTGTGTCCCCCTCCTCCTCGTCTCCCTCCTCCCTCCCAGTCTCGTCTACACTCACACCTGAATGCACTACATCCTCAGCCACTACCTCCATCACCAGCACACCCACCACCACACCCCGCTCACGTGCAGTCACCACCTCCACTACCATTCACACGTCCCCTGTGTCCTCCCCTAGTGTGTCTGTGAGGCCACCTCCCAAGGTACACAAACGCAGCCACACACCCACCCAACAGCCATCCACCTCACAACAGCCTCCAGCCCATGCACCTTCACCCAAAGTCACCAAACGTACACCTCCTACAACCACTACCTCTTCCTCCACTCCCAAACCCCCTCCAGCTACCCATCCCAGTGTTCCTAAGAAACTTTTCTTGTCCAACCTTGACCTCTTTCCCTCACCTCCCCCACCCCTTCAGTCTCCTAGGGCCCGACTCTCCAGGTCTCAACCCAGCACCTCAGCCACAACATCTGCGGGACCAGTGGTGCCAGTAGTAACCGGCTTCTGGAGTGCACCAGGCAGCAGGGCAGCCAGTGTGGCAAGGAGCCAGAGCACGGACAGTTCCCCATCTGTAAAGCATAAAAAGTTGGCCAGTGCCCAGAGGGAGAGGGGAAAGAAATCAGCCACCAAAGCCGCTCCCAGGGGTACAGTTGGGGATGTGGAGACAGCTGCGCCACCATCCAAGGTGGGGAAGGGGCACAGTAAAACCTGCAAGTCTGGCAAGATCTGCACAGCGGACAAGACCGCCACCAGCCCCGCTGCCCAGGACACCGCTGCCACCAATCCCGCTGCCCAGGACACCGTTGCCAGCAGTACCGCTGCCCAGGACACCGCCGCCACCAGCCCCGCTGCCCAGGACACCGCCACCAGCAGCACCGCTGCCCAGGGCACCGCCCCCACCAGCACCGCTGCCCAGGCACGCCCACCTGCACCGCTGTCCAGGACACCGCCGCCAGCAGCACCGCTGCCCAGGACACCGCTGCCACCAGCCCCGCTGCCCAGGACACCGCCGCCAGCAGCACCGCAGGCCAGTGAGCGCCAATGATTCCGACGCTCTTGAGGCTGCCACGGGCAGGATGAAGCACTCTGGGCACAAAGCCCCCTCCAGAACCAGTGGGGTATCACATCCACTCACACAGTCCTTGGCAGGATGAAGCACTCTGTGCACAAAGCCCCATCCAGAACCAGTGGAGTATCACATCCACTCACACAGTCCTTGGCAGGATGAAGCATTCTAGGCACAAAGCCCCCTCCAGAAATCAGTGGAGAATGTTATCCACTTGAGAGACTGTGGCTTTGCACTCCCCAGGATTGAATAGTGGGCAAACCACCTACTGTAGAGACTTGCGAGACTGTGGCTTTGCACTCCCCAGGATATAGCAGTGGGCAAACCACCCACTGAAGAGACTTGAGAGACTGTGGATTTGCACTCCCCAGGATTGAACAGTGGGCAAACCACCCACCGGAGAGACTTGAGAGACTGTGGCTTTGCACTCCCCAGGATTGAACAGTGGGCAAACCACCCACTGGAGAGACTTGAGAGACTGTGGCTTTGCACTCCCCAGTATTGAACAGTGGGCAAATCACCCGCTGTAGAGACTTGAGAGACTGTGGCTTTGCACTCCCCAGGATTGAACAGTGGGCAAACCACCCGCTGTAGAGACTTGAGAGACTGTGGCTTTGCACTCCCCAGGATATAGCAGTGGGCAAACCACCCACTGTAGAGACTGTAGAGACTTGAGAGACTGTGGCTTTGTGCTCCCCAGGATATAGCAGTGGGCAAACCACCCACTGTAGAGACTTGAGAGACTGTGGCTTTGCGCTCCCCAGGAAATAGCAGTGGGCAAACCACCCACTGTAGAGACTTGAGAGACTGTGGCTTTGCACTCCCCAGGATATAGCAGTGGGCAAACCACCCATTGTAGACACTTGAGAGACTGTGGCTTTGCACTCCCCAGGAGAAAGCAGTTGGCAAACCACCCACTGTAGAGACTTGAGAGACTGTGGCTTTGCACTCCCCAGGATTGAACAGTAGGCATGGAGCCCCCTTGTGGATCTGGCATCGTGCACTCATCCGGCTGAGGTGCCCCCCCTTCCCTTCCCCCTGAGGTGCCTGTTTTATTTCTATCTGATGCCCCAGCAGTGTTCTCTCCGTCTTGTTCGGGTATTGAGTGTGGGCCTCGCCCATGCCTTTTGGGCCCAGTGCTCCACGGACTATGATAGTGGAATACCTTGGACTTGGATTCTTGGTGTATATATTTGTTTATAGTGTGAATATCTTAATATATGTATATATTTTGTATTACTGTCTTCGTATAAATTACAATCATTCGACTCATTTCCTTTTGTCCTTGCATTCTTCCAGGGGGGTTTGGGGTGTAACTGTGATGTATCATGATGTATTAGTGTGTCTGTTGTCGTGGGTGAGGGTGGGGGTGGGAGTGTTGTGTATGTGTGCCACTGTTTTTTCCCTCCCCCCTCCCCTGTGTCGTGGGTGCAGTACTCACTGTGGTCTTCGCCGCCGGCGTTCATGCTCCTGGTAGAGGAGCAGGAAGATAAGGGCTGGAAGAATCTGAAGTTCCGGTTCCATGGCGTCCTGGTTCCTCGTGGGAAGTGTAGAGGTGAGCGTTTTCCCTTCCAAGTCCTTTTTCCGCCGCGTTTTTGTTCGCGGAGTAGATTGCCAAATCCTGTAGAAAGATCCTGGGCACATTTGAAACCAATAAACCGTTCGGGACAATGTTGGCTCTAAGGTATTCCGTCATGATCGTACCATGCATAATGGTTTTGATCAATTCACGCTTTAAAGAGGATAGTTTGTCCCAATCCTCTTTCAGACTACCTGATGGCATTTAGGAAAGACTTGGCACAGATTGCATGGAAGTGCACTCGTGACTGGCTTGTTCTTATTATTAATACTTCAAAACGTTTAGCTGAGTCCATTACCATACAGATTAACTGTGTCGAAAGTTCAATCAAAACGACAGTCACTTTAGCAGCATTTAATAGCCGCCTCCTTGAGATTAATGCGGAACTCAATGAGACCAAAGAGTTCCGTACCCAGCAAAAAATCTCTAAATTGCAAAAAGACATCGGCAAGTTAGAACGGGAGAAGGTCTATCCCTATATCAAGGAAGACTTTGAGGCTGACGTACAATCCCGCTCATCAGATAAGTCCTCACTATCTAATAAGAAGACACGGAACTATAGCAGCAGCTCCTCATCCGACGGATGGAGCACTGATGATAACATGCCCCAACCTTTCTACAACTTCCCTCAATATCCCAATAACCAACCCTTCTTCTGGCAACCTCCTTATCCATTCTTTCAACCTCGCCCTATGCCACCTTATGGCCCTTTTTTAGGCCGCGACCCGGGCAGAGAAAGAGGTAGAAGGAGAAGAAGAGGCAGGAGAGTACATTGGGGCAGAGAAGAACCACAGATGGTCACCCGGAGCCAGAACAAGATTCCTCCCCGAGGACCTAGTGGTGAACCTGTCAAGCAGACAACTGTCTGTACATGAATCAAGAGTCCTCAATAGATGCCTAGGTTTTGTACCTACACCTCCTGAGGACTCCTTTTGCTTAAATTGTGAAGTGTCTCAATTTTTCAGAAAGGTTCGCTTGCATTTCTTCTTCAAAGATCGACCTGGACCTCCAATTGTAAATGATACAGGTTTGAAAAAACCTTCCACTTTTATGCCTCCAGCCTACTCTCTTCCTTGTGAGGTACTGGCCTTTGAAAAAGCTGTCCTAGCAGATCTTGACCAGACCATTCCTAAACGACCTTTCTTTAACTTACCTGCTCTTGAACGGGAGGCTCTTAAGACTTTGTCTAATGACCAATCTATAATCATAAAACCAGCTGATAAAGGTGGACACCGCTGACTATAGGCAGGAATGCCTTCGCCTCTTGAGTGACACTACATATTATGCACCTGTGACTCGTGATCCCACTAGTTTTTTACAGACTCAAATAAAGAGTATGATTGAAGAAGCCAGTGGAAACGCCTGGATCTCTTTGAAGGAGGCAGAATTTCTGGAGACCACCCATCCCCGGACTCCGTATTTCTATTGCCTTCCCAAGATCCACAAGGGTACCTTTCCTCCACCTGGGAGCCCTATTGTATCCGGCATTGGTTCGGTATTAGAACCACTGTCTGCTTTTTGTGATTCCTTCCTTCAACCTTTAGTGAGAGGTTCCAGTACCTATCTCAAAGACACCAAAGATGTCCTCAATTTGATTGAGGTTATCAGTTCCACTATTCAAGTTCAGGTATTGATCACTTAGGATGTTGAGTCCTTGTACACTAACATTCCCCAGGAAGCCACCTTACGAGTGGTTGAATCTGCTTTCCTCCATAGTTCTTGGTCTTCCTCGACTCCGGTACACTTTGTGATGCAATGTGCTACACTGGCAATGACACAGAACTATTTTCAGTTTGAGGAATCTCTGTATCATCAGATTCCGGGAACGTCTATGGGCAGTACATTCGCTCCAAGTTTGGCATGCCTGTACATGTACCATTTTGAAAAACTGTTTATTTTACCGACATCCAATCACTTCTTTGATAATATCATGTTGTGGTGCAGATATATAGACGACATTCTCATTATTTGGCAAGGACCTCCTCAAACTGTTGACCTTTTTACCAATTGGATCAATACTTTGGATCCTTTTTTGAGATTTACAGCTCACACCTCCACCACTCAAGTGCCTTTTTTGGACTTAATGATCAAAATTGTTGACAGTAAACTTGTCACCGATACCTACCATAAGAGCACCGTTCGGAATAGTCTGCTTTTGTACGATAGCCATCACCCGAAGGCCCTACGTGATAATCTCCCCGTTTGCCAATTTTTGAGGCTACGCCGCAACTGCACCTCGGTTCAATCATTTGAAGCTCAGGCACTCGAGTTGAAACGTAAACTACACAATCAGCATTATCCTAAAAAGATTGTCAATCCGGCCTATAAGAGAGCTCGGAACAATCACAGGGAAGCTCTTTTAGCACCAGCTATGAGGGAAGAACAAGTGCGTTTAACGTGTGTATCCACATACACTCCTATCTCTAACACCGTCAAAAAGCTTATTAATAAACGGTGGAACATTTTACAAAGTGGGGGCACGCAGATCCCAAGACCACTATTTGCTTTTAAGAGATCCCCTAACAT
Organism: Pleurodeles waltl; assembly: GCF_031143425.1. Lineage (NCBI taxonomy): Eukaryota > Metazoa > Chordata > Amphibia > Caudata > Salamandridae > Pleurodeles > Pleurodeles waltl. The sequence goes on from NC_090443.1 coordinate 680,270,435, forward strand.
CAGGGACCTAGTTGTCCATACACGGCCACGTAGAGAAGGTGACACGGAAAACCAGTCCACCCTATGGAACTTACCTCCGGTCTCTAGACATTACCCTTGTGGTTCTTGTAATGTCTGCCCCTTGACCAAACGGATTGACAAACTGGATTTGAAATATATCGGTACCTGGCGTCTGACCAGACACACAAATTGCAATATTCGACAATGTATCTATATGATTACTTGCCCCTGTAATGTGCAATACGTTGGCATGACAACCAGACCTGTGAAGCAGAGAATTAACGAACATCGCAGTAACATCAGATGTTACCGTCTCACCACTAAACTGAGTTTGCATTTTTTGGAAGCTAAACATGGACCTGACGATTTGTGGTGGATAGTCTTACAGGTGCCCAGATACAATGATAGTGACTCTAAGTATCTGTTCCGGGCTGAACAGCGTTGGATTTTTAAGCTGAAGACATCTAGTGAGGGTCTAAATGATGAGATCCCATGGTGGACCCTATAACCTTAGATTGTACACAACATATTTGCCTTTACATAGGCCTGTTACTCCTCATTTGTTACAATTTTGCGCTATTTGGGCCTATGTATGGTTGCTTTCTCACAGCTCTAACAGTTAATAGGATCATGCCCCTGTTACTCTCCAAGATTCTTCCTTCTTCTGGGATATGTTCTACATTCCAATTGAACAGGGCTGATTAATCATAAGGAATCTTTTTAAACACCGTCACAGGGTATTACTAGCCATATTGGCCCTTACATTTGTGTCACTTTTGCCATTATCTTAATCCTTTAGTTTTTTACCCACCGTATTCAGGTGACTTCTATTTTTGAGTATGGACTAATTTAACAGTAATACTAAGATGGCCGCTGTTTTTGCATGTTTTTTCTTTTGATTTTGAGTCAGTTTTCAGTTTCTTTTACTGATCACGGACAATGGTGGTTTCCGGGTTCAGCATATTTGCCGACTATTTATAACCTCCTAAGCGCGCTGTGCCTTTGTCTTCAGGCACGCGACCTCGGGTAGGTGTGACCGCCGGACCTCAGGAAGGCTAAAGTAAGTCCTCCGGTTTGCTGTTATTTTGCCTATGCACAGTCCTTAAGACCGCGCTTCCCCCCACTTGGGTTATGATGCTTCCATTTCTGATTTAGACCTGCTATGGCGTGTGTCAACACGCATTTTTAAAAAATAATCTCGCTTTCTCATGACAAATACGTGTTAAATTAGTTACGAGTGTTGCCAGCTTCTTCCTGACTGACTACACAGTAACCTGAGTCCTTGTAACGATCGGTTGTTTGGACACGTTTGTTTTTTAGCAAAACGTCCTTTTGACATTCTTTTACGACGTACTACTCTAATATATATACAATTTTTCATCTGTTCAACATAAACTCTGATTTTTTGATATGTTCCAATTCTGGGAATGTTCATTGAATATGGTGTTTTCTTGAATTCTTTTATATTTCCATCTCTAGTGACAGCAGGTTTAATACCTTTCGACTTGGAATATATTTGGGAGCTCAATCCAGTGACTGTATGTACATGGTATATATTTTTACGCGCCATTTTAGATTACTCATTCTGTCAATGCACTTTAATGTTATTTTTTCCACACGTAGTGAACTCTCCTTTGGTTTGAGGTTTACGTGTCCCTATGATGCCCTCTCTCTACGTGGGATGGTAAGCCTTCTATGTCATGTCCATTGTGCCAGACTTTGTTTTCGGGGTAATTATGTCTCTCACATTCTTTACATTTTTTATGTTATAGACACCAGTGTACGTCTTCGTTTCTATTTTTCATGCAGGGCGACCTACTGACCAACTGACGGTGACAAATAGTCTGCATCCAGTAAGTGACCTTTTAGCACTTACCGTTTGATATTAATAGGAGAAGTAGTAGTTCATGGTCCTGATGAAGCGCCATAGGATCATTTTTTGACCACAGAGGCGCGAAACATGTTGACCACACTGTGTTAGGACTAGGTACACCACCTCCTTTCCTTTTTTTAGGAGTACAGTGGGACATTATTCCCCGCATGAACTCCTCTATTTCTTTTTTAATCTTGGCCTGATCCTCATTTTGAGTGATTAAATCATAATGCCGGAGGCTTAGAGTCAATTTTAACCTATTTGTCACTCTCCTTTCCTTTTTTTGTCAGTACGTACTGCAGACCTTATTGGATCTGCTATACCATCTCCGGTTGAGTGCCACCACTATTTGTGGGGTGGTCACCAGACATTGCAGTGCCGGTCTGACGAGGAGACTGCCCAATGATGATGCTTAGCATCCTAGTCGATGCTTGAGGGCTCTCCTGCTAGTACTGACACCTCGTTTCCCTGCATGTAGATCTATTGGAACAGTGTACTAAGTCTATTTATAGGTTTAGGTTCAGGGAGATTGTACACTGGACCACAATTCTCCACGTCCCTCTTTCTTTTTTCATTAGGTATCTTATGTTATGCAGTTTTATATAGCGCATGGATACCCAAAGGCCTCCCAGCCCTGATACGGATAACTTCAAAAACACAACCACTTGTGAGAATCAGAATAGCTAGGTCTTAATCAGGCGACGAAAGGAAAATTCATGACTAGTTTGACATATGTCCATCGGCAAAGATTTCCACAGCTTAGCGCCCAGGAAGGCCAATGATCTTACACCCCATCTAGTCTTTTTTGTTAAAGGAATCAGCGCGAGGGCCGCTGAGGCGGCCCTAAGATGTCTAGTAGGAATATGGAAAGAGGCAAGGGTTCCTAGGAACGGGGGACCTTTATTGTGAAGGGCTCTATGAATACAACAATGCGCTTTCAATTTTATCCGCTGCTCAACTGGGAGCCAATGCAAGGTTGAGAGAGCTGGTTTGGCCGATTCATGTCTAGGTATGTTGAATAGAAGATGGGCTGCAGTGTTTTGTACCTCTTATAGTTTCTTTTTCACATACTTTTGTGTACCGATACGCACGGCATTCCCATAATTCAGTCGAGAGATAATAAGTGCCTGTATTATGAGTGTCTTTGCAGTAAATGGGAGTATTTTAAATACCTTTCTCAGCAGTTGTAGCGTACCGAAGCAGGTGGAGGAAATTTTCTTGGCTTGATGCTCCATCGTTAACCAAGGGTCAAGCCATACTCCCCGACCCTTAATGAGTTCCTTGGGGGGGCAAGTCTCCTAAGGAGTGATACAAAGGAGAGATCGAGTTCAACTGAGAGAGATGTCCTAAAATCATAACTTCAGTCTTGTCCCCATTTAATTTGAGTTTACATTCGGACATCCATTCTGATATTGCCCTTAGGCAGGTAGCGAGAGACGTCTCCAGTGAGTTCTGCTCAGTCGTCAAGGAGACCACCAGCTGGGTGTCATCTGCATATGAGACGACTGAGAGCCCAAATGGCTTCACTATCCTTGCCAGTGGAGACACGTAGATATTAAATAGGGTAGGGCTGAGTGATGATCCTTGAGGCACTCCCCAGCTGCTCTTAAACCAATTGGAAAAAACTAGCGATCTAGTACTTGAAAGGATCTTGCCTCTAGAAAAGAGGAAAGCCAACTGAATATTTACCCGTAATTCCCGATGCCTTCATTCTTCGACAAAGGATAATATGGTCCACAGTGTCAAAAGCGGCACTGAGATCCAGAAGAATGATCGCTGAAACCAGCCCCTGATCAAGATGTTTCCTAACCTCCTCCGTAAGGCCAATCAGTGCTGATTCAGTGCTATGTAGTGGTTTGAAGCCCATCTGGGATTGATGGAGAATGTTGTTGTCCTCAATAAAGTTGGAGAGATGCCTGTTAACAGGTTTTTCCAATATCTTGAAATAAATGGGCAGCATGGAGACGGGCCTATAGTTATTAAGAACCAATGCATCTAAGTGGGGTTTCTTGAGCAAAGGTTTCACTATGGCATGCTTCCACTGAAACGGGATGCTATTATTAGACTAAGACAAATTCAACATGTCCGTCAGGATGGGGGCTATGACTGATGACCTCAGCGCTAAAATTGTAGGCGGTGCTGGGTCAAGTGGGGAGCCGGATTCAAGGGTCTCCAGTAGTGTCTATACCAGTTCTGGTGAAAGCGGTGGAAACTGCGAAAGCACCATTGTATAGTTATTACATTCCTCCCTATGAATGTGGGTGCTGGAGGTTTCCATCGGGAAGGTCGAGTGGATATCTAGGATTTTTTGCTGTAAGAATGATCCCAGATCACTACTATGCTCACTAGATGCTTCCACTGATTGAGTATAAGCATGTGAGTGAGCAATTTCTCTTAGAAGATGAAAGATTACTTTGGGAGAATTAGAGCTCTGTTCTATTATAGAGGAATAATAAGAACTTTGTGCTGATTTTATTTCCGCATAAAACCGCCTGATAGCTTTCCTATATTCGTCTTTCAATGAGTGATCATATGCTTTTCTCCATGTTCTTTCCAAGCCCTTACAATCCCTCTTTAGTAGACGTAGATGAGGGGAGAACCGGGGGCGCCTTTTTTCAGATTACCTCTTGCTCTCGAAGTGTATGGAAGGACCGTATCTAAGCTTTTGGTTATCCCGTTATTAAATAGTTCCAAGGAACCGGTCATATCTCCCCTGAAGGCAGGTTCTGACTTTCTAAAGTCCTTATCCAGTCTCTGGCATTCAGCAAATGCCAGTACCTATAGGGTTGTACTACCCTTTGGGAGGATTTACCTGCCACTGGAGTGGGCAGGTTGAGGGCAATTAAAAAATGGTCTGACCAGACCAAAGGGAAGACCTATGGCATTACTAAAGACTAAGTCAATGGTATGTCCTTTATTGTATGTGGGTCCTTTGACCAATTGTATTAGGTCCAAAGTGGCCATATCAGGTAAAAGGTTTTTAACAGCAGCATTATCTTGTATTTCAGAATGGATGTTAAAGTCACCAAGAATAGTAAAATTTGACTTACTACAGATTAATTCAGCGGTTTGTTCAGTGAATGTTTGTAGAAAATGTTGCGCTGAGCCGGGGGGTGGGGGGGCGGGGGGGCGATATACCAAGGCCCCTGAAAAACTACACTGAGGATTTAATAGAATGGTGAAAGACATACTCTCACAGTCAGGTAGTTGGAGGGGATGGGCGGTAACCTTCACTGAATCCTCAAAGATAATTGTGATTCCCCCTCCTTTACTAGAAACTCTATCTAACCTGATTATCGAATAATCTTTGGGCAGAGCTAAGGCTACATCCGGAGCTGATCCCTCGTGAAGCCATGTTTCCGTAAGAAAGAGAGCCTTAGGTTTCCGATCGCTCAAAAGAAGGTTGACATCCAGCTTATGAGCGGCCAGTGAACGGCAATTGGCCAGAAGGAAGGTGCTTTGAGAAAGTGTCTGAAGCCCATGGTTTTCAATAATTGAGGGCCCCAGTGGCAGACGGCGCAAGTTGAAGTAGTTTCAAAGAGATTAAAACAGACCTGGCAGCCCTCTTTGGGCTCCTGTTTGAGTGCCCGGAGAAAGTCAGCGTTGTAAGCTATCCTTTGTCCACTAAACTGAACAGGGGTACTGGTCCCGGTCGGGTGCGGATAGGCGCGGACGGGCACGGACGGGCGCAGACAGGCTTGCCTTAGGCACGCCTTTGGCGTGCAAGCGGCACGTCTACTGTGCAACCGCAGCATGCCCGGCCTTAACTGGGCTTAGTAATGAGGAGAGCCCGACGGCTAGACCACTGACCTCACAAAATGGCGTCTGGATGTGGCTGGTCCTGGAGGGGATAAAATGGCTGCCAAAAAAGTCTGCTGAGGCAGGTCAGCAACCCCGAGTAACCAGGACCAGAAAAATAGCCTGCCAGTAATCAAGTATTAAAAGATATGCAAATGAGGGGAAAACGGGGGGAGAAATACCAAGGAACAAGCAAAACACTTTTGCTACCTAGGGCCTCTAAACACGGACCCTTGGTGGTGAGCACACATCCACAGAACAATGTTAAAATGCTTGGGGTCAGATTCCCTATAAAAGGCTTAAAAAAAAGGATTACCTGTAAAGAATTGTCATTAACAGTCAGGGTTTTAAAAGAATCCGCTGCGCAACCGCAGCATGCTCGGCCTTAAATGGGCTTAGTAATGAGGAGGGTCCGATGGCTAGACCGCCAACCTCCCAAAATGGCGTCTGGAAGTGGCTGGTCCTGGAGGGGAAAAATGGCTGCCAGTAAAGTCTGCTGAGGCAGACCAGCAACCCTGTGTAACCAGGACCAGAAAAATAGCCCGCCAGTAATCATGTATTATAAGATATACAAATGAGGGGGAAACAGGGGAGCAATACCAAGGAACAAGAAACACTTTTGCTACCTAGGGCCTCTAAACATGGACACTTGGTGGTGAGCACACATCCACAGAACAATGTTAAATTGTGTGGGGTCAGGTCCTCTAAAAAAGGCTTGAAAAATAGGTTTTACCTATAAATAATTGTCGTCAACAGTCAGGGTTTTAAAAGAATCCGCTACGCGACCCCGGCATGCGCGGCCTTAAATGGGCTTAGTAATGAGGAACGGTAGGAAAGTAAGGCACAGAAAGTCCCGTAGTGTATGGCCTCTGCTGTATGTAACACTTGGTTCAATGCTAATTCCTTGTTTAAGGGTGTTATCAGCTAATAAGAAAGACCAGAGTTTTTGCAGAATTTTGTAAATCTGTGGACTGAGAGCATTGTGAGGGGTGATCAAAGATAGTTTTCTGTGTGCCTTATGTTTTTTCCTGTTGGATGCAGTCAGGAGAGTATCACATTTTATCTTTTTAATCCTATTGCTGGCCTCAATTATGAGGCTTCTGGGATTGCCCCTCATTGTATAGCTCATTTCCATGTGGTGTAATTCACTCAAGAATTCACTGTCCTGACTTCAGTTTCTGTCTAATTCGGGTAGCTTCTCCATAAGGAATGGCTTTGATTTGTGAATAAGGATGAGAACTCTCAATGTGCAAAATGGAATTGCAGGCCATAGGTTTCCTGTACATTTTAGAACATTTTTTGTTCTTATTTACATATAAGGTAATATCTAGAAAGTCAACTAGGGTAGTGCTATATTTGCTAGAGAATTTGATGTTGTGGGTATTTTCATAGTAGTGTTGGATAAAGCGGCAGGGAGAATCTGGGTCCCCAGACCAAAACATCAGTACATCATCTATATATCTACCCCAGTATAGAACATGTTGAATTAATTCAGAAGGACAGTTCTGCCATTGGTGTACTTTCTAAAAAAAACATGTATAGATTGGCAAAGGATGGAGAGAATTTCGTCATTTGATTTGTTGGCAAGCGAAGACAATTGATGAAGTGTTGCAGTATGCAAAGCACTGTAGTGACGACATTGAGTTGAAGCAGAGGAAGTTGAAAGAAAAGGCAATGGTGATGCAGATTAAAGCGGCACAATCAGGGATGCAGGGACGTTTTCCACAGCAGCAGCAGGCAAACGTGTGGCTGCGGAACCAGGTGAAAGGTAGAGGTCATGGTGGAGTTGGAAATGTGAACTGTGGTCTTGATTTAAACACTGTGGTTGTTCAGAATGACGTGAAAGGGATGAAAAGGATGTTACCTTCACACGCCTGCGGAGGCCTCGGACATTGGAAACAGGAGTGTCTGATTTTAAGTCAGGAAAGTGTTGCTCTGCAGATGAACGAAATCAATTCTTTTGCAATTATGAGAGGATCAAGAATAAGAGTTCAAAATCCAAATTTCCAAAATAAGGTGAACCAGATGTTTAAGAGACAACATGTAAACATTGAGAGCAGGATACGCTGTGTGCACAATTTGTGGGATACTCGAAGAGTCCTGGCTTCGAGGAGTGTATTCCTCACAGGTAGCTGAATAAGTGGCTCTTACTAGAGCATGCCATGTTTTTGCACAGCTTAAAGTGACCATTTATACTGATAGTCAGTATGGATTTAGAATAGTCCATGACTTTGGTCAGCTATGGTCACAGAGAGGTTTCCTGACCTCTTCTGGTTAACCAGTTAGAAATGGTGAAAGAATACGTGGTTTGTTACAAGCTTTACAAATGCCTGAAAAGATTGCTCTGGTGAAATGCAGTGCACACCTGAAATCACAAGATTTTGTATCAATGGAAATGGATATGCGGATCAAGTCACAAGGTTTTGTGCCCTGAATCGTATATCCTTTAAAGACAAATGGGAATTGTTACAGGAGGAAGAAATATTTACAAATTGTGCCCTAAATGTGATTGACACTTGTGAGGAACTGAAAGTGCTTCAGGATAATGTTGACAAGAAGGAAAGGAGAAACATGGGTAAAATTGAAATGTGTTCAGCGAGAAGATGATGTTTGGGTGTATGGGGAGGGACAAGTATTCTTACCAAATAATTTGTTGACTCAAATGGCTAGATATTATCATGGTCAAGCACATATTGGGAGGGATGCCATGATTTCCACCTTCAAACATTTCTGAATCAATCTGAAATTTAGACAGGTTGCCGAAGCAGTTTGCCACCTTTGCATCATCTGTCAGACGATGAACATGGGAAAGAGAACAGAGGATGCAGATGGGTTTTATTGAGATGCCTGTGTGTGGGGGATTGAGATATGTGCTAGTGATGGTGTGCATTTTTAATCACTAGATTGAGGCTTTCCCCACACGAAGAAATGATAGTCTTACTGTAGCAAAGCTACTGCTTAGGGAACTGATACCTCGTTTTGGATTTCTGGTCTCTTTAAATCAGATAGAGGAAAGAACTTCAACAATGAAGTAATTAAATTGCTATGTTCAGCTTTAAGCATTGAGCAGACTTTGCATTGTAGCTACCGCCCGAAGCATCAGGACTTGTTGAGCAAATGAATGGTACCGTGAAGTCAAGACGTGCAAAGGTGTGTGCGTCCACAAATCTGAAATGGCCAGACACACTTCTGCTAGTTCTGATGAGTATGAGAAACACACCCCACAGTAAGATTGGACTGTTGCCGCATGAAATCCTCTTGGGCAGAGCAATGAGGTTGCCGGTGGTTCCTGCAAATGCCCTTGAGAATATAACATATGATATGGTGTTGGACTACTGCAAGGGTCTGGCTAAGGTGATTCACTCTTTCTCTCATCAGGTGGAAGCCACCACTGTGCAACCGTCTCAAGATCAAGGGCACAACCTAAGAGCAGGCAATTGGGTTGTGATCAGAAAACACGTGAGGACGACGTGTTTGGATCCTCTGTGGAAAGGCCTGTATCAAGTAGTACTGATTACTACTATAGCTGTGAAGTGGGCAGAAGTCCTGAACTGGATTCATGCCAGCCATGCTCGGAAAGTACCCTGTCCTCTGGCTAATGAAGACAAGTTGTTGAGAGTACCAACAACTTCTGGACAATCACCAGGAGAAGAGCAGGAAACTGGAGAATCAGAGACTGAATCTGAGCAGACCGAAGGTGGTTCAGGCACTCCTGTGAGAGAGACGAAGTGGAAGACATACAGGAGGGTGACAGCGAACCAACCTCATATGAGATAACAGGAGAGTCTAGTCAGAGGAGGGCTCTCCCAGAAGCAGACGGTCTTGAAGGACAAACAGAGCAAGCCACAGACCCTGATGTGGAAGGTGTTGAGGCGGATCACAGTCAAAGCGATCTGACTCCTCCGACAGAAGCCACAGGTATGTCACGTCAAAATCATGCAGAACCAGAAGAAACTAAAAGTCCAACGCTGAAAAGAGCATTGACCAAGAGTCCATTGAAATGTTGTAAGTAGCTGAAATCACAAGCCGAGGGAAAAGAATCACAGATTGTGAAATTCCAGTTCAATATTTTGGTACATGAAGGAGATCAATGAACTGAACTTTATTGAGTTGTGAAACTAAAAAAGGTGAAAAGAAACAGTTGAAATTAACCAGAAGAGACATTTTGAGTAAAATGATTTGACAAGCTGCTAAACCGATTTTGACAAGTTACCTATTTTTGATGAAGGTCCTGGAAATGAGACTGACAGGTGTAAAAATTTGCTAAAGAAGATTTTTCATTTTTGCTGTTTAGCTATCTATATTTTTTGTTCTTTCTACTTTTTAATTCTTCACAGACCATGAGTAACCCTATCAATCAAATTAGAAAGCGTAGGTGTTGTAAATACATAGGTATTGGCTTAGCAATTGTGTGCTTGATAGTATGTTTGATATTGATTGTGAGTGTGAGTCTTATGGAAAGGACGCTGGCTGATAATACTTCTGCTTTAGAGACGACTACTGCACTTACAGAATTAGAAAAGTTTAATAGAGATGAGATATATTTCCATGCAAATGCGCAGGGAGATCTTTCTTCTAATGTCTTCAATCACTTGTTGGATAAGTACCTTGAGACGATAAATGTGAGAGAATATTAAGTTTGTGCACAAATTCCTTCATCAGTGGAGGAAGTGAATACTTATCATAGCTTGTCATTACTATATGGGATTAGTTGCAGACTTTTACTAACAAGATTCTATAACCAGTGGTATATTCAGTATTTCTGTTTGAAGCATGATATGGGGGGTCATTCTGAGTCTGCCGCCCGCCAGACTTCCCCCCTCCAAAATACCGCTCCGCGGTCGAAAGACCGCAGAGGGTATTTTGGCTTTTGCACTGGGCTGGCGGGCGACCGCCAAAAGGCCGCCCGCCAGCCCAGTGCAAAAACCCTTCCCACGAGGACGCCGGCTCAGAATTGAGCCGGCGGAGTGGGAAGGTGCGACGGGTGCAGTTGCACCCGTCGCGAATTTCACTGTCTGCAATGCAGACAGTGAAATTCTTTGTGGGGCCCTCTTACGGGGGCCCCTGCAGTGCCCATGCCATTGGCATGGGCACTGCAGGGGCCCCCACGACAACCCATACCGCCATCCTGTTCCTGGCGGGAGAACCGCCAGGAACAGGATGGCGGCATGGGTTGTCAGAATCCCCATGGCGGCGCAGCGAGCTGCGCCGCCATGGAGGATTCTAATGGGCAGCGGAAAACCGGCGGGAGACCGCCGGTTTTCCACTTCTGACTGCGGCAAAACCGCCGCGGTCAGAATGCCTTGCGGGGCACCGCCAGCCTGTTGGCGGTGCTCCCGCCGACCCTGGCCCCGGCGGTAAGGAACCGCCGGGGTCAGAATCAGGCCCATAGTGTTTTCATTTGTTCCTATAAGTATTTGAGTAGAGTAACTAAAGAAAATAGTATAGAATTAGTAGAGGTTTCTTTGAACCTACAATAACATTTGGGACAGCTTACGCGCACAGGAAAACTTGACATGTTTGCTTACACCAATAGAAAAGAGCTTCTTAGATCATACTGATGATGGGAGAAAGGCACTGGAGCAGAAGTTAGAAAAGGGCTTAAGGAAAAGGATATTTAGAAATGAATGTATTCAGTGAAATCAAAACACAAGGGAAATTAACTTTAAATGCACAACACGTAGGGAAGTTTTTTTTTTATATAGGCCTAAATCTAAAACTGACACATTGTTTGTGGGAACAAGTGAATCTAAACATGTGTTCCTTTTCCAGAGTAACTGGACTTTTATGTTAAATGGACAAGACCCAGCAATTCCAAGGGTTTATTACATCTGTTGACCAAATGCATATTATCGTCTCCAAGAGGATTGTATGGCACATGTTACTTGGGGATAGTTTTCCCAAAGTTTTATCAACTTGAAAGAGTTACATCATGCTCGACCAAAGAGAGAATCATATTCTGGCATAGTTGGAGATATATTTGGAGCAATGATTCCCTCAGTGGGAGTTATTCTGAATTCAGTGAAAATTCTAAAGTTGTCTACTATTGTGGATAATATGCTGACTAGTTTTTCAGGAGCCATGATACCAATGGATACAGAAATGGCTGCAGTAATATCTATGACTCTTCAGAACCGTCTTGCGTTTGACATCCTTTTAGCAAAGGAGAACAGAGTTTGTAAATTGCAACATTGTTTTACTTTCATTCCAGATAATAGCAAGAAAATGTAGAAGCTTTATTAACAATTTGACTAATAGCAGCTCTGATTTAACAGAATTGAAGGAACTCGGAGTTCAGGAGAAGGTTGGCAAAGGTTTGGTATTGTGGGAAATTGGCTGTGCAACCTAGGGAAAGGTATAATTTTGAAAATAATACAGATAATATTGATTATTGTGATTTGTATAATTGGAGCATGGGGAATTTATAAATTGTATCATGTGATTAAAATGAAGAAGTTGAGAAATGATCATAGGAAGGAAGATTTAAAATGGAAAAATACTTCAGAGAAGATTTGAGAAGGAGAAGAAGAATTAAAAGTTATAGCGAATCTAAATTTTGGGTAAATTAAAAATTTGTATAGAATGATATAAGGTGTGATGGCATATTTAGTCATCAGAGGAGCATTGTGAAAGTTTAATTAATTACTAAGGATTTGCATTTATTTTTGGTTAAGACTTTGCATAGAATTAGGCTAACAAAGAAAATAATATGCAACGTAGAAAATGTGCCCACTTGAGTGGCCTTCATGAAATACATAATGCTTTTAGTGAATGCATATTATTATTAGTTATTGTGCAGTGTGGAGAAAAATGTGTTAGTATATCATATCACCGATTTCATGGTATGTATTTGTTTTAATAACTTTAAGCCATAATTTGGCGAGGTTTGGGCCTAGTTTGCAAAACCTCATGTCAAGCAGCAATGTTTAATAAATGGTGGAAAATGTATTGTAAGACTAAAGAATTAATGCTTTCATTGTTCACGCTGTGCTCACCAAACGATTTGTAGATGTCTTTAACTTTCTCATGAGAACTGCTTGTAGAACCATGTTGTACTGGAAAATGTAACAAAGTAAACTTGATGTGTGAGACAGCGATGTTCCCAGGAACCAACAATGGATGCACAAACTAGAGTATGGATTGCAACAAAAGAGTTACCTGATGAGCCTGACCATGGGAACAGGAGAAGAGAAGCCGATCATCGACGTGTGAAAGACAGTCTAGTTATTTCTTCGATTCGAGTTTTAGTTTTCATTGGGCCAACTGTAAACGTTCGATTTCCTGACCAATGACAATGTGGGAATATTCTTTTTGGAGTTCTTAACTTAGCTTGACTGCACAGAGTAAGTCAGTTCAGTCTCAAGTTTTCTTTGCGTTCCTTCCTATTAAAGATTTTTCCCCGTAGTGGTTCTGTTTGAGGAGCGGAACAGTTCCTGATGACTTTTATTTCTGACTTTAACTTTATTGCTTAATTTGCTAATGGTGGATACGGATCCCTTAGAAATTGCTTCTTAACTGTTTTAGATAGCTTAGAGTCCACCATGTCTAAGCCATATCTTTTCACTGTCCCATTGCTGAAGCTGACCAGATGGATGTCCAACTGATGAAGAGAATCACAGCTTGCCAATCCATTGAGGAGAGGTATAACAAAATGTTATTGTCTTTGCTGTAGGTTTTTGTTCTTTGCTTTCTAGGTACCAACTGCTATTTTGATAGAGCCCTAGTTAGATGTTTTCCAAATTAACTTTTGACTGAATTACTTTTGCATGAAGCCCAAACATGCTATGCTAACTGGAGGGTAAGTTAGTAATCCCAATGTTGACAAATGCTATTAACTAAGAATTGATTCTGTTCACCTGTTGAATTCAGATGTATGTCATTTCTATTGCTCAGTTATTATAGCTATTGATTTGTACTGTGACTCTTGAATGCTTAAATTGAGATTCTTTTGAAGGTTTGGTCAGCTGGTGTTATTCAAATTTATGTATCATTTGTTATTGAGAATAATATATGTGATGTTAGAAATGTTAATATAGTGAAATAAATGTTCTTACTTTTATTAAAAGGTGTCGTTATTCATGGCCACATGGGTCATGGTGCGAGAAGTTTACTGACTCAAGATTTCTGACAAATTGATTGTTGCGTACGTTGTTATAACTTGATTTGGTTGTGAATAAACTGAAAAGGCGATGGTGAGATTCCTCTTAGCGCGGTCAAAAGATCTATCGAACCTCTAACGTGTCCCCTATGAATAAATTATAAAAGACCAAATAAGGTCAGACGCGCTCACAGTTTTTGGTACCACAGTCGGATGGTTTGGCTCCTTAATAGGACACCATCATTGTTCAGTTTTTTGGAAGATGCAGATGGCTTGTCTCCTTGAGAGGACACCGTCATTTTCCAGTTTTGATACCGATGGTTTATTTCCTCAAGGAGGTCAAAATTAGTTTGCCAATGTGAACATTTTATGACTGACATTTCTTTAGGGCACATATAATATATATCTACAATTTTTTCTGGGTCATACAGTCACAGAGATCAAGTAAAAAATCATATATTATCTAGATCATCATTGTCCATTATTCAACATCATGTATTAATTCCACTTTTATCTATTGCTGTTACTTTATAGTACTGTGGCAAGCCCAATAGGACTGAAAAGTCATCAAGTGTAATCAAATTTGTTCATTTTTTTCCCATTCAGATATTTCACATACACAAAATTATCCAACATTTCATGCACTCAGGTTTGTGGGTCAGGATTACCATGATCCTTCTAGTGTCAGACTACACAGTATTGTACTATCAATAAAGCATAAATAATTTGTTTTTTGTTTTTTACTATGCACTCCATTATGATTAATTTGGATCTCATATTGCTTTGTTATTTCATCTGCTAATGAAAATCTTTCTATAATAGAGTCCCAGTATAATCTAATCATATGGCAACTGGCGACCTTATGAATATGATTTAAAACAGGTTTTTGTAATTTTGGACAAAATGTGGATATCTCTGGTCTTCATTTGCTATTTTTCCTGGTGTAATGTTAAAAGGCAAATAAGTTTAAGTAATGCTGTATTTTAATTTGACTATGGGTGTAGCTATAAGACCCATCTGCAAAGATTCACGAAGTACCTCAGGAGTAATACCAATAGTTAAGTAGTTAGCCCATTTTTCTGCCATTGCCATATTCTATCTTCTCGCATCATCAAATGTTCTTGTAATATAACTGATGGGGAAGATATATGCATTACCGACATAAAATATATGTTTGGAATTATTTCAAGTTCTGGCCTAATTTTATAGTTCTCATCTGCAGGTATTTAAAAAAGTCAGTACGCAACAGATCAAATTTGCTTGTGATTTCGGTGAAACTCTTAAATATGCCTTGTGCATATACTCAATGTAAACATTTTAAGTCACAATTGGTTTATATTGAATTATTTTATATTTTAAATACCTTCATTAGTAATTGATTATTTCATAAAGCTTGACAGCCAAGGACGATTAGAATTTTAGGATGCCTGCAGATGTTTCCATACCAGTATGTAACTATCGATCACTTTGTACTTCACATAATTGTGTATTGCTTGGGTTTGGCGAAACAGAATAGGTAATATGGAGGTGGAGTGGAAAAATAAATATTGACATGCAAGAAAGTATTCAAAATATCCTATTCTAATTTGGATATACATGTGGTTAATCCCATCCAGTAGAAGTGGTTGCTTCTCCTTTGAAACAGTAGGACATTGCCCCACTTCACTGCGAGACAACACTGTATAATTTAAGTAACAGTATTTTTCTTTATTTCCTCAGCCACAACACCAAGCTTATTGAGTATCAGTCGAGCTCGGCTGGGCCAGTCTTGTTGACTGGCAAACTGTTCAGATGATCAAAGGCTGGTGCCTAGGTCATAAGTGAAGTGAACACGTTGAGTTGACAGGCCCTTTGCTTTGCTAAGCATGACATGCATATGTCAAGTCTTCAAACCTGCAATGTTTTTAGGAGCTTGAGGGAACACAGCACGGCACCTCAGCCTTCTGAGGGGTATTAGGTTCAGGGGCCCAAACAAATCCTTTTTCTGGTCTGATGCTGTTTAATAATGTAAATAACATGAGAGTAACATCTAGATAGCTTGTGGAGACAGTGGTTTAGGTTGGCCTTACTCAATGGGCCTGTGCTCACAAGGCAGCACAGAGACAGTAGTTTTAAATGACTTGGCCAATCACTGTGTGGCTCTATTGTGAAGCAGTGCAGCTGCTCTGTAGGCTTGCTTTCCAGCTGACAGGCCCTATTGAACACATAGTTGTAGTCTCTGCCTTAGAGGCAGTTCAGGCCTGATCTTTGGACTCTCTAACATCTGTAGACGTGAGCCTCAAAGGCAGACTTTATTGCCCATGTGGCATATTGCTGGTAATTAAAAAAAAGAAATACAATCTAAAGTACTTAAGGAATCACAGGGAAAACCAAAATGGTACACTGTGAATATTACTATCCCCTGGGAAACTTGAAATTGAGTAACAATGCCTCCCAGGTATGGGGTCAAGCAAGAAATCGACACAAATTTGAAAGTGAAGAAATAGCTTTAATCCAAGTCCAACATCCCACAACCAAAGAGGCAATTGATCTCTATGACACCCAGCTGTGCTATGTAAAACACAATATATAAAACATACACTACACCAAACTAATTCCATGAGCATATAGAAACAGTATGTCTTACAGGAGCGTGAAACAATGCTGAAAGTTACCCAGGTCTCCATTTAATTAACACTGATTATATACATAAAGTGATATTTTCTGCTGAGCAAAGCTTTTTAGGGCAAGAGAAGTAGAGTGGCTTTTGCGGGGCACATGGCACTACCCAACATCAGCTTTGGCGAGGAAATGGCTATGTGTGGGTGTGACAGAAAGGGCCCTTGTTCTGTTTCGTGGTTACCATTATGTGTTAGGGTTTGTGCACAGCAAAGAGCATGTCCCCTCTCACTGCACTAGTGGGTTCTGTAATAGCTCCCTTTTAAACTTACTATTGAAAGCCTTTCTTGTTATCTCACCTTCCCCCCCCCCAGGCTTCTGTGTATGTTGTTTAATGTGCTGTTTCGTTTACACATTGGGCCTTGCTTTTACCAAGGCTTCTTTAAAACACTCCGCTCTAGGCCATGTGTTAATTTAACTCATTTGCATAATAACTGAAACTCTGCACACCTTTCAAGAACATGTGCAGCATGTGAGGACCACACCCAGCTCTTCAAACCACACCCAGCTCTGCACACCTTTCAAGAACATGTGCAGCATGTGAGGACCACACCCAGCCCTGTCTATAAAAGGCAGCCCCCGAGCCTCACCCAGTGCTTGTGCTCGTCTACCTCCCGCTTACCTGAGGACAGATCCCTCGGCGCTGGCACTCCTGCTCTCTACAGACTTTCATTGGCTTCAATGGGCGCAGCTGCTGGCTCTTCCTTCTTCCGGTTTCCGGTTCCTCCTTGCCTCAGCCTCTCTCCTACAAGCAACCTGCAAAAGAGAAAGAAGACAAGGTTAGACTGATCAGTATCTCTTGCCAGCAACAAGTAAGTGCAAAACTTTTATTACCTGAAAGAACTTTGACAACAATTTCTGGATTCGTGTATAGACAATTTGAAACAAGATACCTTCCACGAACATTGTGATTCAAACTCTTTGTTACAAGAATACTTTGCGGAACTTTGTGAGGCAAACAGTAAATCAAGGACTTGCACAAATTACATGCTGTATTTTGACGTAAAAGTACAGTATTTGTTTTATAAAAGATTCTGGAAATATGGGAAAAGTGAGTCTGCTATTGGGAATTTAGGCTTTAGTTATATTAAGATGAATGTTTGATATTGGTAATTCTGATAACGGTATTTGTTTAATGTTTTAGAAGCTTTAGAGTAATAGAAAGCACATCCCAGAGCAGTAACACATTCCAAACCTGGAAACTAGAGACCAGGATCCAAGAGGTACTTTTAGAAGAAAATTTTTAATAAATAAAGGGATAGTCAGGAACCCAGTTAGGAATAGGTTGTACTTATCTGTTCTTTCTTTATGTTTCATTAGGCACTAGTTTCTACAGAAGTCAGAGAGGGCTGCAGATTTGTGCAGCACTTCAACAGTGGAAACGCAAGAACAGTGTTGTCTCTTTATTTTATTTTATCCACTTCCCCCCTTCCCTTGAGCTTCTGTTCTTAGTGCACTGTTTTAAAAACTAGTGTGCTGGAACAAGCAGTTTCAGGGTGGGGTCGGATTGTCTTCAACCTCCATCAGAACTGAACAAGGACTCAGGTGAGCTGGGCTTTGACATTATGGGACTACCAAGGCCACAAACTTGCCACCGGCACCACGCGAGGATATACACAAGCCTGGCTTTGCTGTGAATAAATACAGTGTGTAGTTGCTGCAGACCCGCTCAGATAGTGTACACTTCTGTCACTTTCCCCGCAGTCCACATTTGGCTCTGTCCGTGAACATCCTGTCATTATAGCAAGGTGCTAGTGGATACCAAGTGTGCTGAGCAGTAAGGATGTACATGAAAAGGTGGTTTACAGTTAGACCTTTTTGCCTCAGTGCCCCTTCATCTGAGTGACATCTGTCACACCTACTCCTGTGCAGTCTCTTATCACCTTGGGTGCTAAGGATAAGCATAGCTGTAGAGACTGAACTGGTGACAGTAAGAGTAGAGTGAGAGGAGACGGGTGTGGGACAACCATTTAAGCGAGCCTGTTAGAAATTGGTTTTCTGGTTATCAGAGGTATGCACCCTGTCCATGCAGAATCCACAATCCTAGTCAGGGTAAGTAAGATACACTCTATAAATTAACCTGTGATCACCCTCTGGAAGCTTGCATAGAGCAGTCAGGCTTAACTTAAGAGGCAGTGTGTAAAGTATTTGTGCAACACTTGAAACAGTAAAAATGTGAAAACACCAAACAAGAAGACAACACACCTGGTTAGGTAAACAGAGATTAATTTTAGGAGTAAAACAAGACCAAAACAACAAAATCCCATTAAGTAAAGGTCAAGATATACATTTGTTTAAGAATAAACTTAGTTGTAGTGCTTAGAAGCAGAAAGCGCCAACCGGGGCTATCTGGTCACTCTAGACAGGGTGAAATAAAGAAGTTCAGGCTGACCGTGATGGACCGCTGGTCGGATACAGTCCCAGACAAGTCCCACTGAAGTTTTCCCTTCTCAAGAATTGAGACAAGAGTCCTGTTAGTAGGGAAGAAGTTTACTGGGAGCAAGGAGGGCATCGCTGGCGGTGGTCGCTGGCACGAAAAATTGGCCAGGTGTCACGGACAGGTGGACTGTGGCTGGCAATGCGTGCTGTGAGAAAAGACAGACTTGTGGCCACTCACACTGATTCTTCTTGCAAGCAGCGGGGTTCCAGTGAGAGCGAGCCTATTCGCAGTTGCAAAGAGCCTAAAAGTTTGATTGCAAGCGCCACAAAATTACTTTCAAGGGCCCAGGACTGGAGAGGCACCTCTTGGAGTTCAGGAGCTGGATGAAGGTGGAGCTGTGCCAGGTGTATTAGAAGTCTTTTGTGCCCCTGAGGCTTCAGAGGAACAGGAGGCAAGCTAGCAAACCCTTGGAGTCACTCTGGTTCTAGGTTGGTGAGATTAAGGTCCAGTCCTTCTCACTACAAGGCAAGGAGGGCAGCAGGTTGCAGGTTAGCACAGCAGAACAGAAGTCCAGCAGAGTGACAATCCTTTTAGCAGCACAGCAGTCCTTCTTCCTGGCAGAGTATCCACAGGTCCAGTAGTGTATTGAGTTGGTGGTGTCTGAGGGCCAGTACTTATACTGAGTGGTGAGTTTGAAGAGAGGCCTTTGAAGTGCACAGATTTCCTGCCCTGGCCCCAGACTGCCTACAGTGGGGTATGCAACCCTTTGTGTGGGATTAGGACACAGCTCAATTGGGTGTGTCAGATCTTCCCTCCCATCCTTCCCAAGATAGCCCATCAGGCTGTGGATGGCCCATCAGTCACACCTAAGCTTCCTTTGTGTGTGGCTGTCTGGAGGGAATGCACAAGAGCCCAGCTATCACCCTCCCAGACAGGAGGAAGGCACCAGATGGTTAAAGTAAGAAAATGCCAACTTTCTAAAGCCTTTTTTTGTAGAAAATCAGTTTTGGAGTTATGGTATTTTGGGTGAAAACAAAAAAAGACCTTCAGTTACTTTCTTCCCTATTGATCAAGAACATGATTCAAAGTTGTCACAAGTTTGGCGTGTGTTGTGTGTTACCGGTCGGGCTGATGCGGGAAACACAATGCGAATTGGACACCAGCAAAAGAAACACTCGTACACATGAAATTTAGTTTTGGACTGAAAGTGCGCCGCACACTGTCCTCTTTGATTTCCTCACCCCTTCTTCCAGGCCATTCCATTAGCGATTCCCCACGCAGGGGTAATCGCAGTATGAGGGAGGACGAATCCCTCTTCCTGATAATATCGTTCACACCTCCAAACATAACATTCCTCCTTTACCCCAAACAAAACAAAACACAACAAAACAACACAACATACCCAACATGGTTTTCAGCACTGGCTGGAACATAGTGATTTCAAGTTCTGCATATCCACCACAAGGGTGCCCTCTCTCTTCAGTCCACCAGAAAGTCCCGCAACTTGCTGGATGGCAGCTGCCTGCGGCAGAGATAGTACCTTTCTGATCCTCCCTGGGGAAGGGTACTTATTGCCCACTCCGGTCCCATGCCGGGCTCCAAGACTTCTGCTATCTCATCACCCATGGGGTCATTTCAAAAGGAAGTCTGGATTTACCTCCCGGATGCCTGTTTTGAACCAACACCCAGTCTCCCACCTGCATGGATACCGACTTTGCTCTCCTCTTCCCTGATACTCGATCATTGGCAGATTTGCGTTGGTGCAGTCTTCGACTGCCCTGTTTCTGCAAAGGTGTGGGTGTCTCACACTGTGGAATTGTGTCTTCCACTGGTCTGTTCATGCACAGAGCACTTGGGGCTATCCCTGTTGTGGTGTGTGGAGTGAGTCTGTATTCCCGTAGGAATGCATACAAAGCACAATCAACATTGCGGTCATTAACCACCGCAATCCTTAGCACTTTATTTAAGGTCCTCATAAACCGCTCCGCTTTACCATTGGCCTGTGGCCAGCAAGGCGTAATCTTTCTATAGGCAACCCCTTGTCTTGCAAGATACTCTGCAAACTCCTGACTCGAGAAGGGGGGCCCATTGTCCGTTCGGAGCTCATGAATAAGACCATGAGTGGCCATTATCTTTTACACAGAAGGGATGACTTGTCTCGCCGTGGTTGTGTTAAGTAAATCCACTTCTGGATATTTTGAGAAGTTGTCAATAACCACCAGCATGTGACGCCCATCAGGTAAGCTTCCGAGGTCAGCGCTTGTCCGCTTTCAGGGTTTGGAGGGAATGCACTCTGTGATTATCGGGACTGGATGTTCTGACGGTCCCACGACCTGGCAGGAGTGACAGGCGCACCACTCTCTCAACATGTTGGTCCATTCCAGGGAACCATACCTTGCACCGCAGGCGGGATTTAGTTTTGACGACTCCCTGATGAGCAGCATGGGCCAGATCCACCATTCGGGATTTTTAGGGATCGAGGTACCACTAACCTCAGTCCACAAAGCAAACATCCGTCTGGTGACACCGACAGCTCGTGTCGTACCTGGTGCAGGGCCACTAGGGTGCGGCCCGTATCCTCTGTTCATCTGGCTAGGTTGTGTGTCATTTCATGCCATCTCCCTGTGTGAACCATTCTTATGGCCAGTTGAATACACTCATCGTCTTGAGTGGCCTCCATAAATTCCTGCATGGATACTGGCAAAGGTTTGGAACGCTCAACTTCTAGTCGCACGTATTCCTCCACAGCTTGAGCCTCCTCCTCCTCTTATGTTGACACTGGCCTGGCATGTTGCGACAAGTAATCCATTGGATTTTGTGCCCCTGTGCCATATACTACCACAAACTGATAGTCCTGTAAAAGTGGATCTGTTAAAGAGGGGGACCAGCACTTTGTGATCTGTCACCACGGTGAACAGTTGGCCGTACAGGTAGAGGTGGAAGTGGTGACATCCTCAGTGGACAACTATAGCCTCCTTCCTTCTCAATGTGAGAGTATCGTTGTTCAGTCTCCGTTAGGGACCGGCTAGCATAGGCCACCGTTGTGACAGTAGGGTCCACTCACCTTGGTCATCTCGTTGTGACAGAATGGCGCCCAGTCCTACTGGGCTTGCATCTACTGATAGTTCTGATTCTTTGGCCGGATCTAAGTATCTGAGCATGGTTTGTGCTGACAACGCCTTTTTGGTGGCACAGAATGCATCTTCCTGGGCAGATCCCCACTCCCAGGGGGTGTTAATCTTTGTCAGCTCACGGAGGGGCGCTCTAATGGATGCCAGGTTCTGGATAAAGCGGCCACAGTATGTGACCATACACAGAAAACTGCGGATCCCAGTGACTGATGTGGGGGCAGGTACTGTCTGAATGTCACGTACCTTCTCTGGGTCCGGCATTACCCCTCTGTCAGAGAAATGATATCCGAAGACCGCAATGTGATTTCTAAGAAAATCTCATTTTTCTGTGTGTAGTGTGAGTTTGTGTTCTTGGAGACGCTTGAATGTTGCTCGCAATCGATCCAGTTGTCCTTCCAGGGTGGGAGTGTGTACTAATATGTCGTCACTGACGTTGATGACATCCTCCAGACCTGCCAGCTCACCTCTGATTGTGTCCTGGAAAATCTCTGCAGCACTGGAGATTCCAAAACTGAGGCGGGTGTACCTCCTGAGCCCCAAGTGTGTCGAGAATGTGGTGATCACTCGTGACTCCGGGTCAAGCATGAGTTGGTGATAGCCGGCCTTTAGATCCATCTTTGAAAACCACTTGGATCCGCTCACTTCCGACACAATCTCATCAATGGGTGGTGTCAGATGACGTTCCCTCTGTATGGCTGCACTGGGGAGTCTCATGTCCACACAAATT
Source organism: Pleurodeles waltl (assembly GCF_031143425.1). Classification (NCBI taxonomy): domain Eukaryota; kingdom Metazoa; phylum Chordata; class Amphibia; order Caudata; family Salamandridae; genus Pleurodeles; species Pleurodeles waltl. The sequence goes on from NC_090443.1 coordinate 680,293,100, forward strand.
CTCACTTCTCCAGTCTGCTTGGGCTTCCAGGTGACCACAATCGGCAAAACCCATGGCGTAGGTCCCTCCACCTTCTCAATTATACCTGTAGTCTCCAGTTTCCGGAATTCCTCCTCTACTTTGGGACTCAGTTGGAAGGCAACCCGGCGGTCTTTCAGGGCCACAGGCTGTATGGACTTGTCTATGTGAAGAAGTATGGACCTTCCTTTCAAGCATCCTATCCCCTCAAACAGCTCTTCATACTCCTCTATCAAACTCTCAATACTTTCTCGATGAACAATGAATGCAATAGACACCAGTCCCAAAAGTTTGGCTGTTCGGCAACTCACAAGCATGCCGGACCCATCCTTGGTGACGTAGATGTTGGTCTTGATCGTCTGATTGTCGTGCTGAATGTCTGTTGTGAATACTCCTGCCAGAGGGAGTGGAGTGGATGACCCAATTGCAAATACTTTGGTGGCTGTGGGGCGGAGGGCCGGTTTCAATTGCAAACTCTTCAGCACCCTTAGAGCCATGATATTGATGGATGACCCGTGTCTATTAATGTTGTCACTGGCTTGCCTCCCACTACTATGGTGCATTTGGGGACTCGTTTCTTGAGCTTGCCTCCCGGCTGCATGGCATGTATGACATGTATCACCCCTTCTGACTCATCGTCATCCATGTCTCCCTCAGCTTTGTCCGAGGTATGTACTTGGGCTGCCTGCACTGTCTTATGCGAAGTCGTCTTTTTCGATGACGCTGATCAAACACACCTTAGCAAAATGATGTCATTTGTTACAATTTGCACACCGCTTTCCATGGCCCGGGCACTGCCCTTGATGAGGGTAGGACCCACCACACATGTAGCATGCTCGTGACTGTGCTCCCGGTTTCGCTCGTGACTTCTTCCGATTGCCTGTCATGGCGACCGCATTCACCGGTTCTGTCTTGATTGGTTTTTCCAGGGTGGCCTCCATGTGAGCTGCCCACGCCTTCAATAGCTCCTTTGATCTCCCCAGCAAGAGCATGTTGGCCATCAACATCTCCGGGACTTGTCGAATGTTCTCACAAAGTTTGATGGAATAGCAGCCTTGTATAAACTGGGCCCTACTTTCATCCTCTGCATCTGGTAGGGTACAGGTGCTCGCCAGTTCTAGCAATCGCACGTAGAACGTGTCTACCGATTCCTCTGAGAGCTGTCGAGCCTGATGTAGTAGGAAACGTTCATAGTCTTGGTTGGCTAAAGGCTCAAAATGGGCTGTGAGTGCCCTCTTCAGCGACTGGTACATGAACGGCGGTCCTTCTTCTGTGATGGACTTGCTGATTTTGTGTATGACAGCCCCTCCCAGATTTAAGAGCATGGGATGGCGCCGATCTATGCCTAGGGCGACAGCTGCAAAATACGTCTCTAGTCGTTCCACCCATTCTTTCCACTTTGCAGCCTGTGCGGACGGCGGGCCATCAACTATGAAGGGCTCTAGCGTCGGTATAGCCACCATCAGTGCCACCAGCAAGGACCAGACACACGTCCAACGACTGGATCCCCCTTATCCGTCGCTCAACTGCAATGATTAGCCCACGCACCTCCTTCACCGTGCAGGGACACTGTAGGCGTCACTTGCTGAGTAAGTATTGTTGTGGTGGGAGGGAGATGATCCTTATATCCGAAAAGATCCATCCACCGGTGCTCACGCCACTGCATTGCTCTCACCGACCTCTTCTACCCCTGATGGGGCCTAGTAGAGAGTGCTGTGTGCAGCCTGGGTCTCCTTTTCTCCACCAGGCATGTTTCAGGGCAAATCACTATCCCCAGGCACTACCCAGCACGTGGTCTGCACGTTGTAGGCCTCAAAAGAGAGCTAAACGAGCTCCTGGCAGCAGAAGAATCCCCTGGGAGAGGGGCCAGCGCGATCGTCGAGACACGCTGCAGCCAGCCGGAGAAAAGCGGCAACCCACCGTGCCTGCTATAGATGCCCTTGAGCGCTTTATAGAGACGCTCACCGAACAATGCCTTCACAAGGGTCAGACCACTACCCTTGCCACCAATTTGTTGTGTGGTTCCGGTCGGGCTGACGCGGGATACACAATGCGAATTGCACGCCAGCAAGAGAAACACTCGTACACATGAAGTTTAGTTTTGGACTGAAAGCGCGCCGCGCGCCGTCCTCTTGTATTTCCTCGCCCCTTCTTCCGGGCCGTTCCATTAGCGATTCCCTGTGCAGGGGTAATCGCAGTATGAGGGAGGACGAATCCCCCTTCCTAATAATATTGTCCACGCCTCCAAACATAACAGGCATGTTAGAAATATTTAGCCATGTCTGTTTTTCTGATATGAACAAAAAACAACAAAGATCATGATTTTCTTACAACGGGCTTCAGAGTTTTCAGCCTGCCATGTGGCGTGATAGTTTGCTTAGTCTGAATAATACTGTATTTGTCATTTAGTAGAACTGGTGTTAGGATCAGGGTTTAAGGGTGAGACAGGAAATGGCTGACCAGTTACTATTTATTAAGGTAGGCAACGCCTTCGTCGTCGACCACATTTGTGTGCAGGCCATAATGTTGCTCAATCCAGGCATCGCTGCTACATGTAACACTCTGACCGCTAAGTATCACTGCTTGGCACAACTGCTCAAGTTGATTTGGTTGCATCGCGTCTGTTGATCTCTATCAGAAGCTAGTTAGGTTTTTAAAAAAAAATTGCAGTTTTAAATAGTGCGAACTGAAGGTACTGGAGGGCGTTGCATGAGCACTAGTTACGTTACACAAGGGCAATCACTCATTGGGCAGCATTCATCTTTTTCCATTAAGGCACGTAGATTACGTGAATTGCCCATCACCACAGGATATTGGGTGAACGTCGCAATTCGAACACAATTCCTAACCCTACAGCTCTGGCCCTTGGGCCAGAGCCTCTCCCCTATTGGCATCTGCTCTTGGGTTTAACCGTGAAACTGTGCTGATGTGATATGATGATACAGACAAGAGAGCAATCAAGACGTTTTAAAATCATTTAAGGGTTTTTCTTTTCAATTAATAAAAAATATGTCACTAGGGAACTGAATGAGCCCCTCCTTCGGGTGATGTTTATGAAGAAAAGGGTTAGCATCTACACAGACCGTCACCAGGTTTTTAGACACAGACCTAAGTTTATGGGACCTCATTGGAAAATATGCCTTCAGGCTGATGCCAAGCGCTTCTTGAATATTTCCATGATATGAATAAGTAACACAACTGCCAGAATAAACACGGTTGTCAAGTGTACAGTAGACAGATTAGAATGAGAGTGAATGTAAGGTGGGAGAAGCGAGAATGGTAGTAAGGGGTAATAGGATGGAGAAACTAAAAAGGTGGGAGAGAGATGGGAGGAGGAGTGAAACTAAAGGGGGGAACTACAGGTTGAAAATGATGACCAAGATGGAAAACAGAGGTGAAAAGAGGCAAGAGACGAGAGAGGGAAAAGTAAAAAGGCAATAGTGGATGAGCAAGATTGAAGAATTAATTAAAGAAGTGGGGAGGTAGAGAAGGGGATTAAAGCAAAGGATGGACAGAAAAGGGGAAGACATCAAATTCTGTATCAAATTTTACTTTATAATGCACCGTTTGACCTTCTTTTTTATCTCAGTTTTGTCAGGGTGAAAAACCATCTCCAACTTCCTACCTGTAACTTGTTTTATGTCAGTTGGGCTTTGGTCGCTGATTCAAGTTTGCCCCCAAACCTTTACACCCTGCTGCTAATCTCGGCCCCCTGATATACCTCCGTGTAAAAAAAATTGTCCAGGGATTTTAATTTTTGATTTGTGTTTTTGGATCATTAGAGAAGTAATTTAGCTTGGTAAACATTGCTGACCAGGTTCAAATTTGTTTAGATCGCATTTTTTAAAATGGCAGATGTGTTGCAGTGATTATGTAATATATCAGGAACAATTAAACCTATATACTTCATTTTGGTGTCAAAACATAGATTTTGGGGGTCAAGTAGTCTTATAGAGACAGAAAATAACTCCTCAGAGCAACCCTGTGCCATTTTCCAAAATGGCAGCTATAATATAGGAAGAAGAGACATATATAAAAATGAAACAAATAATAATGTTTTTTAATTCTTGTATGCATACACCAAACAATGTTTATGATCTTAATATGAAAAAATTATGTTTATCACACCTGTTTTAGACACAAATTCATAGTTCACTTTATTTATTTGTTTCGGCAATCGCTTGTAGTACATTTGCAGAATGTTGAACATTTGAGAAGAGCATATCGACATGGACATTTTTTGTAGCACAGGTTTTGCACGTACATGTACGTGTAAGTTCTGCGGACAGAGGCTTTAGAAATTTCATAGGTCTTAGAACCCCATCAATATCTTCCCAACCAAATTCACACAGATCTTTCTCTACATATGCATGATCCATTTGATCTTCTGATCGAATGTATGATGGAACAATGCATGCGCCAACCATGCATGCCTGAACAACGCAGTCAGAACAACAACCGCGTAGTTTCCACGAAGGCCTTTACCATGCATGCCTTTACAATTATGTTTCGTTGTAAAGGCATGCCTAGTAAAAGCATGTGTGGATCGTCATGTGTGGTTTTCGCATTCCATCCCCGCCACCCGCCCTTAAAATATAACTACTCTGATACCAAAACCCACCCTGAGCTCTAAAACCTACCCCAATGTTCCAGCCCCCCTAAAAACAACCGACCCCACCCCCAAAAATAAAACTACCTTGGCTCTAAAAACAAAATTACCCCGACCCACACCCCCAAAAACCAACAAACCCCACTCCCAAAAACTAAACTACCCCGATCCCCCACCCCCAAAAACATAACTACCCTGATCCCCCACCCCCAAAAAGCAAACTACCCTTACCCCCATCCTAAAAAACAAACTACCCTGACCACCCGCCCCCCAAAAAACAAACTACCCTGACCCCCATCCCAAAAACCAATGACCCCCACCACTAAAAAACAAACTATCCCGATCCCCCACCCCCAAAAAACAAACTACGCCTAACACCCCCAAAAACACTAATTACCATGACCCCACCCCCAAAAACATTAACTACTTGACCCCCCACCCCCAAAAACAAAACTACTCCAACCCCCAAAAATGAAACTATCCCGATCCCCCACCACCAAAAACCTAACTACCCCGATCCCCCCACTCCCACCCAAAAAAAAAAACTACCCCTACTCCCAAAACCCAATGACCTCCCCCACCCCCACCCCAAAAACCAAACTACCCTGATCCCCCACCCCATCCCTAAAAACTAATGACCCCTACCCCCAAAAACCAAACTACCCCAACCCTCCACCCCCAAAAACCAAACTACCTCAACCCCCACCCCCAAAAAACAAACTACCCCGATCCCCCACCCCCAAAAACAAAAGTACCCCGATCACCTACCTGCCAAAAATAAAAGTACCCGACCCCCACCACAAACCAAAACTACTCTGACCCCCCACCCCACCCCTAAAAACAGAACTGCCCCAATCCCAGTCCCTAAAAACCAGAAACACCTGATCTCCCCACCCCGCCCCTAAAAAAATAGACTACCCCGACCTCCCCCCACCGGATGTTCCCCCTTCTGATCAAGTAGAATGCTCTCTTAATGTGTCCATGCACAGAATATGACATCTGTGGAAGGTCACTTAGCGGGGCTGATCTTTTCAACTGACTGTAACCAAGATCATAAACTGTGTGACAATCAGAACTTGTTTTCCACACAAGCAGAAGGTATTTTTCTCTGTCTTTAAAGGCACATTCTTCTGTCTCATCAAATCCTTTTGGATATCTCTGCAGTCACCAACTCCTCATTGCAATCATTCCAACTTCAATAATTGGAAATTCTGTGTTCACTGAAATATCAGCAATATTTTGGTGAGTTAACATCTCCAGGTTCATCTTATTCCATGTTGATGACCAGAATGTATCAAGTTGCACATGTATATGTGTTGAATGTTTGATGCAGGCAAGGTAAATTTTTCCACTTGTATTCATTTGTCTAGCTTCACTCCAAACTACCACAGGGAAACACACCACTAAGAAAGCCAACTGGTTCAGTCCTGCACTCCAGGAATCAAAACACACCTGCAGGAGACTGGAGAAGAAATGGAGGAACAGCAAATTCCCGTAAGACCATCAACTGCTCCCTAGAGTCAACCACATTCCCTGAGGATTGGAAGCATGCCGAGATTCGCCCTCTACTGAAGAAACCCACAGCCGACCCAGCGGACCTCAAGAACTACAGTCCCATCTCACTGCTGCCTTTCCCAGCAAAGGTCGCCCAAAAAGCAATGAACGTACATCTCCGCCAGCACATCGAGGGCAATAACATCATAGACATCTCCCAATCTGGATTCAGAACTAATCACAGCACTAAGACTGCCGTGCTCGCCGCCACAGATGACATCCGTTCTCTCCTCAACTGCGGCCAAACAGCAGCCCTCATCCTATTAGACCTATCGGCAGCCTTCAATACAGTGTCCCATCACACCCTATGCACCAGACTCCACACAGCGGGCATACGTGGCAAGGCCCTTTGATGGATACACTTCTTCCTGACAGGCAGAACACAGAGAGTCAGGCTCCCGCCACACCTGTCAGAACCTACAGAGAGCAGCTGTGGAGTACCCAAGGATCCTCATTGAGCCCCAATCTGTTCAACATCTACATGGCCCCGCTCGCTCCAATCGTCAGGAACTACAGACTGAACATTTTCTCCTATACCGATGACACTCAGCAGATCATCTCCCTGACTGAAAACCCCTCAACAGCCAAGAAGAACTTCCAAGACAGAATAGAAGCAGTTGTTGCCTGGATGAAGGAGAGCTGCCTTAAGCTGAACTCCAACAAGACTGAGATCCTAATCCTGGGACCATCCTTCTCAGCCTGTGACTACTTCTGGTGGCCCTAACACTTGGCAGCCCCCCCACCCCCACAGACCATGCAGGTAACCTCGGTCTTGTCTTCTACTCAGTGCTCACCATGACAAGACAGGTCAATTCCGTCACCTCCACTTGCTTCACACCCTTTGTCTCCTAAGGAAGATTTTCAGATGGATCCCTAACGACTGCTGCATAACTGTGACACACACCCTGATCACAGCAGACTCGATGGCAGAACGACGAAAAAGAACCTGAAAAAGCTACAGCAAGTCCAGAATGTCTCCGCCAGACTCGTCCTGAACATCCGAAGTTGGCTCTGTATGTGCTATTTCAAAGTAAGGAATAGCATGCACAGAGTCCAAGGGTTCCCCTTAGAGGTAAAATAGTGGTAAAAAGAGATAATACTAATGCTCTATTTTGTGGTAGTGTGGTCGAGCAGTAGGCTTATCCAAGGAGTAGTGTTAAGCATTTGTTGTACATACACATAGACAATAAATGAGGTACACACACTCAGAGACAAATCCAGCCAATAGGTTTTTATATAGAAAAATATCTTTTCTTAGTTTATTTTAAGAACCACAGGTTCAAATTCTACATGTAATATCTCATTCGAAAGGTATTGCAGGTAAGTACTTTAGGAACTTCAAATCATCAAAATTGCATGTATACTTTTCAAGTTATTCACAAATAGCTGTTTTAAAAGTGGACACAGTGCAATTTTCACAGTTCCTAGGGGAGGTAAGTATTTGTTAGGTTAACCAGGTAAGTAAGACACTTACAGGGCTTAGTTCTTGGTCCAAGGTAGCCCACCGTTGGGGGTTCAGAGCAACCCCAAAGTCACCACACCAGCAGCTCAGGGCCGGTCAGGTGCAGAGTTCAAAGTGGTGCCCAAAACACATAGGCTAGAATGGAGAGAAGGGGGTGCCCCGGTTCCGGTCTGCTTGCAGGTAGGTACCCGCGTCTTCGGAGGGCAGACCAGGGGGGTTTTGTAGGGCACCGGGGGGGACACAAGCCCACACAGAAATTTCACCCTCAGCAGCGCGGGGGCGGCCGGGTGCAGTGTAGAAACAAGCGTCGGGTTTGTAATGGAAGTCAATGGGAGATCTAGGGATCTCTTCAGCGCTGCAGGCAGGCAAGGGGGGGGTTCCTCGGGGAAACCTCCACTTGGTCACGGGAGAGGGACTCCTGGGGGTCACTCCTCCAGTGAAAGTCCGGTCCTTCAGGTCCTGGGGGCTGCGGGTGCAGGGTCTCTCCCAGGTGTCGGGACTTAGGATTCAAAGAGTCGCGGTCAGGGGAAGCCTCGGGATTCCCTCTGCAGGCGGCGCTGTGGGGGCTCAGGGGGGACAGGTTTTTGTACTCACAGTCTTAGAGTAGTCCTGGGGTCCCTCCTGAGGTGTTCGATCGCCACCAGCCGAGTCGGGGTCGCCGGGTGCAGTGTTGCAAGTCTCACGCTTCTTGCGGGGAGCTTGCAGGGTTCTTTAAAGCTGCTGGAAACAAAGTTGCAGCTTTTCTTGGAGCAGGTCCGCTGTCCTCGGGAGTTTCTTGTCTTTTCGAAGCAGGGGCAGTCCTCAGAGGATGTCGAGGTCGCTGGTCCCTTTGGAAGGCGTCGCTGGAGCAGGATCTTTGGAAGGCAGGAGACAGGCCGGTGAGTTTCTGGAGCCAAGGCAGTTGTCGTCTTCTGGTCTTCCTCTGCAGGGGTTTTCAGCTAGGCAGTCCTTCTTGTTGTTGTTGCAGGAATCTAATTTTCTAGGGTTCAGGGTAGCCCTTAAATACTAAATTTAAGGGCGTGTTTAGGTCTGGGGGGTTAGTAGCCAATGGCTACTAGCCCTGAGGGTGGGTACACCCTCTTTGTGCCTCCTCCCAAGGGGAGGGGGACACAATCCTAACCCTATTGGGGGAATCCTCCATCTGCAAGATGGAGGATTTCTAAAAGTCAGAGTCACCTCAGCTCAGGACACCTTAGGGGCTGTCCTGACTGGCCAGTGACTCCTCCTTGTTGCTTTCTTTGTTCCCTCCAGCCTTGCCGCCAAAAGTGGGGGCCGTGGCCGGAGGGGGCGGGCAACTCCACTAAGCTGGAGTGCCCTGCTGGGCTGTGACAAAGGGGTGAGCCTTTGAGGCTCACCGCCAGGTGTCACAGCTCCTGCCTGGGGGAGGTGTTAGCATCTCCACCCAGTGCAGGCTTTGTTACTGGCCTCAGAGTGACAAAGGCACTCTCCCCATGGGGCCAGCAACATGTCTCTGGTGTGGCAGGCTGCTGGAACTAGTCAGCCTACACAGACAGTCGGTTAAGTTTCAGGGGGCACCTCTAAGGTGCCCTCTGGGGTGTATTTTGCAATAAAATGTACACTGGCATCAGTGTGCATTTATTGTGCTGAGAAGTTTGATACCAAACTTCCCAGTTTTCAGTGTAGCCATTATGGTGCTGTGGAGTTCGTGTTTGACAGACTCCCAGACCATATACTCTTATGGCTACCCTGCACTTACAATGTCTAAGGTTTTGTTTAGACACTGTAGGGGTACCATGCTCATGCACTGGTACCCTCACCTATGGTATAGTGCACCCTGCCTTAGGGCTGTAAGGCCTGCTAGAGGGGTGTCTTACCTATACTGCATAGGCAGTGAGAGGCTGGCATGGCACCCTGAGGGGAGTGCCATGTCGACTTACTCGTTTTGTCCTCACTAGCACACACAAGCTGGCAAGCAGTGTGTCTGTGCTGAGTGAGAGGTCTCCAGGGTGGCATAAGACATGCTGCAGCCCTTAGAGACCTTCCTTGGCATCAGGGCCCTTGGTACTAGAAGTACCAGTTACAAGGGACTTATCTGGATGCCAGGGTCTGCCAATTGTGGATACAAAAGTACAGGTTAGGGAAAGAACACTGGTGCTGGGGCCTGGTTAGCAGGCCTCAGCACACTTTCAATTGTAAACATAGCATCAGCAAAGGCAAAAAGTCAGGGGGCAACCATGCCAAGGAGGCATTTCCTTACACAACCCCCCCCCAAACGAAAGAGGATGAGACTAACCTTTCCCAAGAGAGTCTTCATTTTCTAAGTGGAAGAACCTGGAAAGGCCATCTGCATTGGCATGGGCAGTCCCAGGTCTGTGTTCCACTATAAAGTCCATTCCCTGTAGGGAGATGGACCACCTCAACAGTTTAGGATTTTCACCTTTCATTTGCATCAGCCATTTGAGAGGTCTGTGGTCAGTTTGAACTAGGAAGTGAGTCCCAAAGAGGTATGGTCTCAGCTTCTTCAGGGACCAAACCACAGCAAAGGCCTCCCTCTCAATGGCACTCCAACGCTGCTCCCTGGGGAGTAACCTCCTGCTAATGAAAGCAACAGGCTGGTCAAGGCCATCATCATTTGTTTGGGACAAAACTGCCCCTATCCCATGTTCAGAGGCATCAGTCTGCACAATGAACTGCTTAGAATAATCTGGAGCTTTTAGAACTGGTGCTGAGCACATTGCCTGTTTCAGGGTGTCAAAGGCCTGTTGGCATTCCACAGTCCAGTTCACTTTCTTGGGCATTTTCTTGGAGGTGAGTTCAGTGAGGGCTGTCACAATGGATCCATATCCCTTCACAAACCTCCTGTAATACCCAGTCAAGCCAAGGAATGCCCTGACTTGAGTCTGGGTTTTTGGAGCTACCCAGTCCAGAATAGTCTGGATCTTGGGTTGGAGTGGCTGAACTTGGCCTCCACCTACAAGGTGGCCCAAGTAAACCACAGTTCCCTGCCCTATCTGGCATTTGGATGCCTTGATAGAGAGGCCTGCAGATTGCAGAGCCTTCAAAACCTTCTTCAGGTGGACCAGGTGATCCTGCCAGGTGGAGCTAAAGACAGCAATATCATCAAGATAAGCTGTGCTAAAGGACTCCAAGCCAGCAAGGACTTGATTCACCAACCTTTGGAAGGTGGCAGGGGCATTCTTTAAACCAAAGGGCATAACAGTAAACTGATAATGCCCATCAGGTGTGGAGAATGCTGTTTTCTCTTTTGCTCCAGGTGCCATTTTTATTTGCCAGTACCCTGCTGTCAAGTCAAAGGTACTTAAGAATTTGGCAGCACCTAATTTATCTATGAGCTCATCAGCTCTTGGAATTGGATGAGCATCTGTCTTGGTGACAGAATTGAGCCCTCTGTAGTCCACACAAAACCTCATCTCTTTCTTTCCATCTTTGGTGTGAGGTTTGGGGACTAAGACCACTGGGCTAGCCCAGGGGCTGTCAGAGCGCTCAATGACTCCCAATTCCAGCATCTTGTGGACTTCCACCTTGATGCTTTCCTTAACATGGTCAGACTGTCTAAAGATTTTGTTCTTGACAGGCATGCTGTCTCCTGTGTCCACATCATGGGTACACAGGTGTGTCTGACCAGGGGTTAAGGAGAAGAGTTCAGGAAACTGTTGTAGGACTCTCCTACAATCAGCTTGCTGTTGGCCAGAGAGGGTGTCTGAGTAGATCACTCCATCTACTGTGCCATCTTTTGGGTCTGATGACAGAAGATCAGGGAGAGGTTCACTCTCTGCCTCCTGATCCTCATCTGTTACCATCAACAGATTCACATCAGCCCTGTCATGGAAGAGTTTAAGGCGGTTCACATGGATCACCCTCTTGGGGCTCCTGCTTGTGCCCAGGTCCACCAGGTAGGTGACCTGACTCTTCCTTTCTAGCACTGGGTAAGGGCCACTCCATTTGTCCTGGAGTGCCCTGGGAGCCACAGGCTCCAGAACCCAGACTTTCTGCCCTGGTTGGAACTCAACCAGTGCAGCCTTTTGGTCATACCAAAACTTCTGGAGCTGTTGGCTGGCCTCAAGGTTTTTGGTTGCCTTTTCCATGTACTCTGCCATTCTAGAGCGAAGGCCAAGTACATAGTCCACTATGTCCTGTTTAGGCTCATGGAGAGGTCTCTCCCAGCCTTCTTTAACAAGGGCAAGTGGTCCCCTTACAGGATGACCAAACAGAAGTTCAAAGGGTGAGAATCCTACTCCCTTCTGTGGCACCTCTCTGTAAGCGAAAAGCAGGCATGGCAAGAGGACATCCCATCTCCTTTTGAGTTTTTCTGGGAGCCCCATGATCATGCCTTTTAATGTCTTGTTGAATCTCTCAACCAAGCCATTAGTTTGTGGATGGTATGGTGTAGTGAATTTATAAGTCACTCCACACTCATTCCACATATGTTTTAGGTATGCTGACATGAAGTTGGTACCTCTGTCAGACACCACCTCCTTAGGGAAGCCCACTCTGGTAAAGATACCAATGAGGGCCTTGGCTACTGCAGGGGCAGTAGTCGACCTAAGGGGAATAGCTTCAGGATACCTGGTAGCATGATCCACTACTACCAGGATATACATATTTCCTGAGGCTGTGGGAGGTTCTAGTGGACCAACTATGTCCACACCCACTCTTTCAAAGGGCACCCCCACCACTGGAAATGGAATGAGGGGGGCCTTTGGATGCCCACCTGTCTTACCACTGGCTTGACAGGTGGGGCAGGAGAGGCAAAACTCCTTAACCATGTTGGACATATTGGGCCAGTAGAAGTGGTTGACTAACCTCTCCCACGTCTTGGTTTGTCCCAAATGTCCAGCAAGGGGAATGTCATGGGCCAATGTTAGGATGAACTTCCTGAACAGCTGAGGCACTACCACTCTCCTAGTGGCACCAGGTTTGGGGTCTCTGGCCTCAGTGTACAGGAGTCCATCTTCCCAATAGACCCTATGCGTTCCATTTTTCTTGCCTTTGGACTCTTCAGCAGCTTGCTGCCTAAGGCCTTCAAGAGAGGGACAGGTTTCTTGTCCCTTACACAGCTCCTCCCTTGAGGGTCCCCCTGGGCCTAAGAGCTCAACCTGATAAGGTTCAAGCTCCAAAGGCTCAGTTCCCTCAGAGGGCAGAACTTCTTCCTGAGAAGAGAGGTTCCCTTTCTTTTGCTGTGTTGCAGTTGGTTTCCCAACTGACTTTCCTGTTCTCTTGGTAGGCTGGGCCATTCTTCCAGACTCCAGCTCTACTTGTTCACCCTGTGCCTTGCATTGTGCTCTTGTTTTCACACACACCAGTTCAGGGATACCCAGCATTGCTGCATGGGTTTTTAGCTCTACCTCAGCCCATGCTGAGGACTCCAGGTCATTTCCAAGCAGACAGTCCACTGGGATATTTGAGGAGACCACCACCTGTTTCAGGCCATTGACCCCTCCCCATTCTAAAGTAACCATTGCCATGGGATGTACTTTTCTCTGATTGTCAGCGTTGGTGACTGTGTAAGTTTTTCCAGTCAGGTATTGGCCAGGGGAAACCAGTTTCTCTGTCACCATGGTGACACTGGCACCTGTATCCCTCAGGCCCTCTATTCTAGTCCCATTAATTAAGAGTTGCTGTCTGTATTTTTGCATGTTAGGCGGCCAGACAGCTAGTGTGGCTAAATCCACCCCACCCTCAGAAACTAGAGTAGCTTCAGTGTGGACCCTGATTTGCTCTGGGCACACTGTTGATCCCATTTGGAGACTAGCCATACCAGTGTTACCTGGATGGGAGTTTGGAGTGGAACCTTTCTTGGGACAGGCCTTGTCTCCAGTTTGGTGTCCATGCTGTTTACAGCTATGACACCAGGCCTTTTTGGGATCAAAGTTTTTACCCTTGTACCCATTGTTTTGTGAAGAGGCTCTGGGCCCACCCTCTTGTGCAGGTTTTTGGGGGCCTGTAGAAGACTCTTTACTATTTTTAGTTTTGGTTGTCTCATCACCCTTCCCCTGGGGAGTCTTTGTGACCCCTTTCTTTTGGTCACCCCCTGTTGAAGTCTTGGACACCCTTGTCTTGACCCAATGGTCCGCCTTCTTTCCCAATTCTTGGGGAGAAATTGGTCCTAGGTCTACCAGATGCTGATGCAGTTTATCATTGAAACAATTACTTAACAGGTGTTCTTTCACAAATAAATTGTACAGCCCATCATAATTACTTACACCACTGCCTTGAATCCAACCATCTAGTGTTTTCACTGAGTAGTCTACAAAGTCAACCCAGGTCTGGCTCGAGGATTTTTGAGCCCCCCTGAATCTAATCCTATACTCCTCAGTGGAGAATCCAAAGCCCTCAATCAGGGTACCCTTCATGAGGTCATAAGATTCTGCATCTTGTCCAGAGAGTGTGAGGAGTCTATCCCTACACTTTCCTGTGAACATTTCCCAAAGGAGAGCACCCCAGTGAGATCTGTTCACTTTTCTGGTTACACAAGCCCTCTCAAAAGCTGTGAACCACTTGGTGATGTCATCACCATCTTCAAATTTTGTTACAATCCCTTTAGGGATTTTCAACATGTCAGGAGAATCTCTGACCCTATTTATGTTGCTGCCACCATTGATGGGTCCTAGGCCCATCTCTTGTCTTTCCCTCTCTGTGGCTAGGATCTGTCTTTCCAAAGCCAATCTTTTGGCCATCCTGGCTAACTGGATGTCCTCTTCACTGGGGCTATCCTCAGTGATTTCAGAGGTGTTGGTCTCTCCTGTGAGGGAACCAGCATCTCTGACTATTATTTTAGGAGTCAGGGTTTGAGGGACCCTGTCCTCCCTAGATAGGACTGGTAGGGGGGAATTTTCCTCCAAGTCTCTATCCTCTTCCTCTGAGTTGCCACCCTCAGAGGGGTTGGCCTTTTCAAACTCTGCCAAAAGCTCCTGGAGCTGTATTTTGGTAGGCTTGGGGCCCATTGTTATTTTCTTTATTTTACAGAGTGACCTTAGCTCCCTCATCTTAAGATGGAGGTAAGGTGTGGTGTCGAGTTCCACCACAGTCACATCTGTGCTAGACATTTTGCTTCTAAAAGTTGGAATACTTTTTAAGAATCTACAACTGGTTCTAGAATCTAATTCAAACTTTTACAAACTTTTAAACTCTAAAAGAAATGCTAAACAGGATCTAACACAAGGCCCTAGCAGGTCTTTTAAGAATTTAGAAAACTTTTCAAATTGCAAAAATCAATTTCTAATGACAATTTTGGAATTTGTCGTGTGATCAGGTATTGGCTGAGTAGTCCAGCAAATGCAAAGTCTTGTACCCCACCGCTGATCCACCAATGTAGGATGTTGGCTCTGTATGTGCTATTTCAAAGTAAGGAATAGCATGCACAGAGTCCAAGGGTTCCCCTTAGAGGTAAAATAGTGGTAAAAAGAGATAATACTAATGCTCTATTTTGTGGTAGTGTGGTCGAGCAGTAGGCTTATCCAAGGAGTAGTGTTAAGCATTTGTTGTACATACACATAGACAATAAATGAGGTACACACACTCAGAGACAAATCCAGCCAATAGGTTTTTATATAGAAAAATATCTTTTCTTAGTTTATTTTAAGAACCACAGGTTCAAATTCTACATGTAATATCTCATTCGAAAGGTATTGCAGGTAAGTACTTTAGGAACTTCAAATCATCAAAATTGCATGTATACTTTTCAAGTTATTCACAAATAGCTGTTTTAAAAGTGGACACAGTGCAATTTTCACAGTTCCTAGGGGAGGTAAGTATTTGTTAGGTTAACCAGGTAAGTAAGACACTTACAGGGCTTAGTTCTTGGTCCAAGGTAGCCCACCGTTGGGGGTTCAGAGCAACCCCAAAGTCACCACACCAGCAGCTCAGGGCCGGTCAGGTGCAGAGTTCAAAGTGGTGCCCAAAACACATAGGCTAGAATGGAGAGAAGGGGGTGCCCCGGTTCCGGTCTGCTTGCAGGTAGGTACCCGCGTCTTCGGAGGGCAGACCAGGGGGGTTTTGTAGGGCACCGGGGGGGACACAAGCCCACACAGAAATTTCACCCTCAGCAGCGCGGGGGCGGCCGGGTGCAGTGTAGAAACAAGCGTCGGGTTTGTAATGGAAGTCAATGGGAGATCTAGGGATCTCTTCAGCGCTGCAGGCAGGCAAGGGGGGGGTTCCTCGGGGAAACCTCCACTTGGTCACGGGAGAGGGACTCCTGGGGGTCACTCCTCCAGTGAAAGTCCGGTCCTTCAGGTCCTGGGGGCTGCGGGTGCAGGGTCTCTCCCAGGTGTCGGGACTTAGGATTCAAAGAGTCGCGGTCAGGGGAAGCCTCGGGATTCCCTCTGCAGGCGGCGCTGTGGGGGCTCAGGGGGGACAGGTTTTTGTACTCACAGTCTTAGAGTAGTCCTGGGGTCCCTCCTGAGGTGTTGGATCGCCACCAGCCGAGTCGGGGTCGCCGGGTGCAGTGTTGCAAGTCTCACGCTTCTTGCGGGGAGCTTGCAGGGTTCTTTAAAGCTGCTGGAAACAAAGTTGCAGCTTTTCTTGGAGCAGGTCCGCTGTCCTCGGGAGTTTCTTGTCTTTTCGAAGCAGGGGCAGTCCTCAGAGGATGTCGAGGTCGCTGGTCCCTTTGGAAGGCGTCGCTGGAGCAGGATCTTTGGAAGGCAGGAGACAGGCCGGTGAGTTTCTGGAGCCAAGGCAGTTGTCGTCTTCTGGTCTTCCTCTGCAGGGGTTTTCAGCTAGGCAGTCCTTCTTCTTGTTGTTGCAGGAATCTAATTTTCTAGGGTTCAGGGTAGCCCTTAAATACTAAATTTAAGGGCGTGTTTAGGTCTGGGGGGTTAGTAGCCAATGGCTGCTAGCCCTGAGGGTGGGTACACCCTCTTTGTGCCTCCTCCCAAGGGGAGGGGGACACAATCCTAACCCTATTGGGGGAATCCTCCATCTGCAAGATGGAGGATTTCTAAAAGTCAGAGTCACCTCAGCTCAGGACACCTTAGGGGCTGTCCGGACTGGCCAGTGACTCCTCCTTGTTGCTTTCTTTGTTCCCTCCAGCCTTGCCGCCAAAAGTGGGGGCCGTGGCCGGAGGGGGCGGGCAACTCCACTAAGCTGGAGTGCCCTGCTGGGCTGTGACAAAGGGGTGAGCCTTTGAGGCTCACCGCCAGGTGTCACAGCTCCTGCCTGGGGGAGGTGTTAGCATCTCCACCCAGTGCAGGCTTTGTTACTGGCCTCAGAGTGACAAAGGCACTCTCCCCATGGGGCCAGCAACATGTCTCTGGTGTGGCAGGCTGCTGGAACTAGTCAGCCTACACAGACAGTCGGTTAAGTTTCAGGGGGCACCTCTAAGGTGCCCTCTGGGGTGTATTTTGCAATAAAATGTACACTGGCATCAGTGTGCATTTATTGTGCTGAGAAGTTTGATACCAAACTTCCCAGTTTTCAGTGTAGCCATTATGGTGCTGTGGAGTTCGTGTTTGACAGACTCCCAGACCATATACTCTTATGGCTACCCTGCACTTACAATGTCTAAGGTTTTGTTTAGACACTGTAGGGGTACCATGCTCATGCACTGGTACCCTCACCTATGGTATAGTGCACCCTGCCTTAGGGCTGTAAGGCCTGCTAGAGGGATGTCTTACCTATACTGCATAGGCAGTGAGAGGCTGGCATGGCACCCTGAGGGGAGTGCCATGTCGACTTACTCGTTTTGTCCTCACTAGCACACACAAGCTGGCAAGCAGTGTGTCTGTGCTGAGTGAGAGGTCTCCAGGGTGGCATAAGACATGCTGCAGCCCTTAGAGACCTTCCTTGGCATCAGGGCCCTTGGTACTAGAAGTACCAGTTACAAGGGACTTATCTGGATGCCAGGGTCTGCCAATTGTGGATACAAAAGTACAGGTTAGGGAAAGAACACTGGTGCTGGGGCCTGGTTAGCAGGCCTCAGCACACTTTCAATTGTAAACATAGCATCAGCAAAGGCAAAAAGTCAGGGGGCAACCATGCCAAGGAGGCATTTCCTTACAGTCAGGAACTACAGACTGAACATTTTCTCCTATACCGATGACACTCAGCAGATCATCTCCCTGACTGAAAACCCCTCAACAGCCAAGAAGAACTTCCAAGACAGAATAGAAGCAGTTGTTGCCTGGATGAAGGAGAGCTGCCTTAAGCTGAACTCCAACAAGACTGAGATCCTAATCCTGGGACCATCCTTCTCAGCCTGTGACTACTTCTGGTGGCCCTAACACTTGGCAGCCCCCCCACCCCCACAGACCATGCAGGTAACCTCGGTCTTGTCTTCTACTCAGTGCTCACCATGACAAGACAGGTCAATTCCGTCACCTCCACTTGCTTCACACCCTTTGTCTCCTAAGGAAGATTTTCAGATGGATCCCTAACGACTGCTGCATAACTGTGACACACACCCTGATCACAGCAGACTCGATGGCAGAACGACGAAAAAGAACCTGAAAAAGCTACAGCAAGTCCAGAATGTCTCCGCCAGACTCGTCCTGAACATCCCCCGCTGAGAACACATTAAAGGACACCTGAGAGATGTCCACTGGTTCCCTGTCGAAAAGAGGATCAATTTCAAACTCCTCGTACATGCTTACACGGCCCTCCACAACCTTGGACCCAGCTACCTCAACCACCGCATCACCTGGTACTCTCCTGCCAGATCTCTCTGCTCCTCCCAGCAGTCGCTCACATCCTTACCCGCATAAAGAAGTCCTCAGTTGGAAGAAGGTCATTCACGTACCTTACAGCAAAATGTTGGCACACCTTACCTCTCCACCTCAGACAGTCACCATCTCTACCTCAATTCAGGAAGGACCTAAAGACCTGGCTCTTCAACTAAACCCTGAGGACATACCCCACAATGCCTTGAGACCCTATGGTAGAGTATCATGCTCTAAAATGACTGAATGATTGATTCTCTCACATTCTTTGACAGTTCAAGATAACTGTCAAAGACAATGTGCAATTCTTGCAAGGTGCACACTGACTTTGATATCTGTAGGATATCTGTAGGAGAATCTTAACGACCTCTCCAAAGATTTGCATGAATGAAATCTTGACCATTGGCAAACGTGACATTTAGTCCACAACAACAGCAGTTTTCAATAAGGACACCTTTTAGAATTCAAATTCTTCAGTTGAAAGTTTTTTCGAGCTCTTGTATGAGTTTGTGCTTTACTGGTTTGGTTGCAGCATCTCCTTCAAATAATGCACAATGTCCTTGATAAATTCCCCCCTTTTTTTTGCTTCATCCATCTCTCTATGTGCTTGAAAGATTGTTTATTTTAACCTATTTTGTAGTGGCTAGATGGATGAAACTCTCACTATGACAATTAAAGCATGGACATTTAGCTTTATTGATTATGTCAAACAGCTTTTTCTCTTTCATTACAAATCTCTTAACGCCACTTTGTAAATACGGCCCCTTTCCATGCAGCACTGTGTGTGGAAGGGGCGTGCAATAGGTGTTGCTGTGGGCAACATCCATTGCATTTTGACGATGCCTCATATTTATGAGATTTCGTAAACCTGAGGCAGCGCCAAAATCTAACCCCACCACAACGAGGAGAAATACTTTTATTCCTCCTCATTTTTGCTTTATCTATGCGTGCTGCATTCTGCAGCATGCATAGAAAGTGCAAAATGCCAGAAATTATTGTTTATGTGCAGGAAAGTGTCCCTTCTTGCACATAAACAATCATTTGAACATGAAGCTTTGCCCGTTCTGTGTTTGCTGCATTGTGCAGCACACACAGAATTGCCAAAGCGCCATTAATGATTGTTTATGTGCAGGAAGGGACACCTTCCCACACATAAATAATCACACCATGGTGCAAGGATGCCTGCGTTGGTGCTGGCAGCTAAATTTAGCACCAGTGCAGGGGGAATCGCAGGGGTGCACCATATTCAATTAAATATGGCACATCTCCACGTTTCTAAAGTGATGCAGCACGGCACTGCCAATTTTGGCACAGCACCGCGCTGCGCTGCGCCACGCCACTTTTGAATAAATCTGGCCCTAAATCTTTCAGGATGTTTCTTAAAATGGTTCCTGATGGTTTTACTGCATCCATCTTATTTTGACAGCAAGAACTTCAGGAGTCAAATCAGCTTAGAACACCATAAGTGGCTCATTCTTTTTGTTAGACTGAAAAAATGAATTCTGCATTGTACATTCTCACTAGAATAATCTTAATTTCATTATTATAGATCAATACAGTTTCATCAATGTTCACCATTATTTCTTTGATCTCACTGAGCATGAACCAATAGCCAGCACTCAGGAGTGGCTTTAAAACATCATTTGGTTTTTCAAAGAGTGCAAACTTAACTGAAGGCTGGAAGTTGCGTTGCTGCTGGGAGCTCATTGTACATTCATATTTTCAAATACATGCACACATGCAGTTTGGGTGGGCATACAAATCCACTGCAAGTACATTCACCTCGTTGTTTAGATCAGTTCCTCGGCTGACAATTTCACCTTGGAAGAAACTAGCTGCAGATACAAACATGTTTGCTTTTGAGACTCACATGCGCTTTACTTTTGTCCCTTGGGCTCTTGGATTGGCTAAATCACAGCCAACACATTAAAGATCCTTTGATTTCTGATCATTTGCTGGAGGTGGACGTGGATGGACCTTGAGTTTGGTTGTTGTCACTTTCTTAGAAGACTCAGATTCTTGTTGTGTTTCACTGGTTTCTGCTATCTTTTGACAAATTTCTTCCTGGCTTGTTCCCATTGCCTACAATTTGTAGCACTTGTTGTTACAATGATAAAATATTTGATTCTCTTCACCCATCAGTTTCAATCTTTTGTGAACTTCGTCTTGCTGTATTTCTGCAGCATCCCAAACTTTCTTCTGCCCAGCCTCAGTTGATGTTAGCTTTTCTTTCAGATTAGTTTGGCATATGACACACAGGAGTCCTTGGATTTTGTAGTTAGCAACACTCTGTAAGAAGGTAAAGATCCTCTGTTATCACCTGCTTCGGTCATGTTTACGAATTTGAATCAATAGAAAACCTGAAGCAAAAACAATAGTAAAATAAATTACCAATATGATGGCTAAAACACATCATTATAGAGCGGCCATTTTGGAGAATGGCGGACGAGTTGCTCTGAGGATCTATTTCCTGTCTCTATAAGACTACGTGACCCCCAAAAGCTATGTTTTGACACCAAAATGAAGTAGATAGTTCTCATGGTTCCTGAAATATTACATCATCACTGCAACACATTCGCCATTATTAAAAATGTTGTCCAGAAAAAATGAGCTCGGATTAACAATGTCTACACAAGCTAAATTACTTCTATAATGATGCAAAAACACAAATCTAAAATGAAAATCTCTAGACAACAATTGTTTTACATAAGTATATTAATTGACCAGGACTATGCTTTGAAAAGTCACCAGCAGCTACTGCCCAATGGTAGAAAAAGAGGTTGGAAAAAGCCCGTGGCTTTTGGGTTACTGATAGCTGTAGAAAGAAAAGGGCTTGGATGGAGAGCTTATGGCCCCAAATAAACATATCAATTGCAGCCCCTAGCTATGAAAAGAATGATTTAGGCTGGTAAATTCACAGTAAATGAAATAGATAGAACAGCTTGGGTGGTAAAACCATTTCATAGGATGAGCTGAATTGCCTGTCAGGTTGCTGGTTGGTCTAGCGCTTGAATGCCAGGAAACAGTCAATGTGTGAATACACCAAGATCAGCTCCAATAAATTCGTATTTCAGTTGCAGCTGGAGATATATGTGGATATAAGGGGATGCACTTTTTAGTAGAGAGCTATAGCAGTTTCTTGTTTAGTTCACCTCGGCTTGATAAGCCTGATCGGTGCCTCCTCTTATGAGCGCGTCAGATCCTATTTGGTCTTTTATAATTTGTTCGTAAGGGGACGCATTAGAGGTTCGATAGATCTTTTGACCGTGCTTAGAGGAATCTCACCATCACCGTTTCAGTATATTCACAACCAAATCAAATGAAAACAACGTAGAGAACAATCAATTTGTCAGAAATCTTGAGTCAGTAAACTTCACTCACCATGACCCATGTGACCATGAGTATCCACACCTTTTAATAAAAGTTAGAAACTTTATTTCCCGATATTAACATGCTAATATCATGTATATTAGTCTCAATATCAAATGATACACATGTATAAATAGCACTGGCTGACCAAATCATCTGAAGAATCGCAATTTAACTAATGCATTTCCAATTAAGCATTCAAGAGTCACAGTACAAATCAATAGAACAACAGCTGAGCAATAGAAATGGCATACATTTAGCTTTAAAAAGTGAACAAGATTAATTCTTAGTTAATAACGTTTATCGACCTTTGAGCTTACTAACAAACCCTCCAATTAGCATAACATGTTTGGACTTCATGCAAAAGTAATTTAGTTGAAAGTTAATTTCGAAAACATCTAACTAGGGCTTGATCAAGGTTGGTACCTAGAAAGTAAAGGACAAGTATCTGGCAAGCTGCAATTCTCTTTGTCAGTTTGACATCCGTCTGGTGAGCTTCAACAACGGGACAGTGAAAGGGAATGGCTCAGACACAGTGGGCTCTAAGCTATCTGAACCATTTAGGTAGTGATTTCTAAGGGATCAGCATCCGCCATTAGAAAACTAAGCTATAAAGTTAAAGTTAGAAATAAAAATCATCAGGAACTCTTCAGCTACTCAAACAGAATTACTACACGGAAAATCAAAATAGGAAAGAATGCGAAGAAAATGAGACTGAACTGTCTCTCCCTCTGCAGTCAAGCTAAGTTAAAACTCCAAAAAGAATCTTCTCACATCCTCATTGGTCAGGAAATCGTATGTTTACAGTTGGCCCAATGAAAACTAAAACTCAAATCTAAGATATAACTAAACTGCCTTTCACATGTCAATGATTGGCTTGTTTTCTCCTGTTCCCATCGTCAGGCTTGTCAGGTAACTCTTTTTGCAATCCATAGTCCAGTCAGTGCGTCCATTGTTGATTCCTGGGAACATCGTTGTCTCACGCATCAAGTTTACTTTTGTTACATTTTCTAGTACAGCATGGTTCCACAATAAGTTCTCATGAGAAAGTAAAAGACATCTACAAATCTTTGCTCAGCACAGCATGAACAATAAAAGCATTAATTCTTTAGTCTTACAATACATTTTTCACCATTTATTAAATATTGCAGCTTGATGTGAGGTTTTGCAAACTAGGCCCAAACCTCACTAACTTAAACTTAATAAAACAAATACATGGCAGGAAATTGTTAATATGATATGCTAATACATTTTTTTCTACACATGCACATTAACTAATAATAATATGTATTCACTAAAACACTGCGTATTTTGTGGCGGCCACTTGAGTGGGCACATTTTCCAAGTCGCCCTTTGTTTTCTATGTTAGCCTATTTCCATTCAAATTCTTAACCAATAATACATGTAAAATCTTTAGAAATTCATTCAGCTTTCACAATCCCTCTTCTGATGACTAAATATGCAATCACATCTTGCATTTTTCCCTACAAATTTTCCTTTACCTAAAATTTGTATTCTCTGTACCTTTTAATTCTTCTTCCCCTTTTCACATTTTCTCTAAAGTACTTCTCCATTTTAATTTCCTCCCTCCTTTGATCATTTTTCAACTTCTTCATTTTAATCACATAATACAATTTATAAATTACCCATGTTCCAATAATAGAAATTACAATAATCAATATTATCTATATTATTTTCAAAATTATACCTTTCCTTAGTTTGCCCAGACAATTTCCCACAGAAGAAAAACCTTTGCTAACCATCTCCCGAACTCCGGGTTGCTTCAATTCTGTTAAATCAGAGCTGTTATTTGTCAAATGGTTAATAAAGCTTCTAATTTTCCTATGATTATCTGGAATGAAAGTACAACAATGTTGCGATTGTACTAATTTACAAACTCCGCCCTCCTTTGCTAAAAGGATGTCTAACGCAAGATGGTTCTGAAGAATCATAGATCTTACCGCAGGCATTTCTGTATCTGTTAGAATCATGGCTCCTGAAAAACTAGTCAGCATGTTGTCCACAATAGTAGACAACTTTTGAATTTTCACTGAATTCAGAATAACTCCCACGGAGGGAATCATTGCTCCAAATATATCTCCAACTATGCTAGAATAAGATTCTCGCTTTGGTCTATCATGATGTAACCCTTTCACGTTGTTCAGCTGATAAATCTTTGGGAAAACAATCCCCAAGCAACATGTGCTATACCATCCTCTTGGAAGACGGTAATATGCATTTGGTCCACAGCTGTAATAAACCGCTGGAATTGCCATGTCTTTTCCATTTAACATAAAAGTCCATTTACTCTGGAAAAGAAACACATGTCTACATTTACTCGTTAACACAAACAATGTGTCAGTTTTAGATTTAGGCCTTTCTATGCAAAGCTTCCCTACGTGTTGTGCATCTAAAGCTAACTTCCCTTTTGTTTTGATTTCACTAAATGCATAGTCATTTCTAAATGTCCTTTTCTCTAAGCCTTGTTTGAAATTCTCCTTCAGTGCCTTTCTCCTGTCGTCAATCTGATCTAAGAACCTCTTTTCCACTGGTGTAAGCAAGCATGTGAGATTGTTCCTATGTGCGTAAGCTGTGGCAAAGGCCAATGTAGGCTCAAAGAACCTCTCACTAATTCTATACTATTTTATGTAGCTACTCTACTCAAATACTTAATTATAGAAACAAATGAAACACTACATCATGATTTGAATAGAAATACTGATTATACTCCTGGTTATAGAATCTTGTTAGTAAAAGACAGCAACTAATCCCATGTGTTAATTGCAAACTGTGATAAATAATCCCTTCCTCTACTGATGAAGGAATTTCCGTACAAACATAACATTCTCTTGCATTCATCATCTCAACATGCTCATCCAATAAGCGATAGAAGACATTAGAGGAAAGATCGCACTGTTCATTATTTGCATGTAAATATATCTCATCCCTCTTAAACTTTTCTACTGTAATAAGTACAGTAGTAATCTCTAAAGCAGAAGCATTATTAGCCACAGTTCTTTCAATGACACTCACAATCAATATCAAGCATACTATCATGGACACAATTGCTAAGCCAATACCTATGTATTTGCAATACCAACTCTTCCGATCCTGCTTGTTAGGGTTATTCATAGTCTGTAAAGAACTACAAAGTAGAAAAAAACAATATTTTAGCTATGCAGCAAAAAACAAAAATCTTCTTTTGCAAATATTCACAGCTTTCAGTCTCTTTTCCAGGACTTTCATAAAAAATAGATAACTTGTCAAAATATGTTTAGCAGCTTGTCAAATCAGTTTGCTCAAAATGTCTCTTTCGGTTAGTTTCAATTGTTTCTTTTTACCTTTCTAAGTTTCACAATTCAATAAAGTTCAGTTCATTGATCTCCTTCACGTGCCAAAATATGGACCTGGAATTTTGCGATCAAAACAAAGGTGTGGATTCGCCTCAATCCAGTGACTAAAAATTCACACAGTCGCCAGCACATATCTCAATCCTCCACACACAGGCATCTCAATAAAATCCATCTGCATTTTGCTAAATGGATCTCCCGCTCTTCCAATGTGGATCATAATATCCACAGTCCTCTTTCCCACGTTCATCTGCTGACAGATGATGCAACAGTAGCAAGCTGCTTCGGCAACCTGCCATGCATCCACATGTAAGATTCCAAACTTGTGGCGTATGGTAGTGTGAAGTACAGAATTATCACGGAAAGTCAAGATGGTAGTTTCAAAGTAGTTTCTTTATGTTTTTTTGGACAGGTGATCGTAGACATGTGAGCAGAGAGCTGACACGTGTTTCGGACACTACGGCATGTCTGCCTGGGGCTTTTTCAAGGCTGTAAAGTATATAAAATAATCAGGTCAGTATTTGATGAAGCTATTGGAGAGCAAGCGTGCAGTTACTTAGGTGTTATGAGGAAAAGGACAAGTACCATGATATCCCCAATAGTATCCGGTGCATCGTGAGCAGAAAAAGGGAAAGTCAAGGTCAGCGCCCATTGTGAGAGAGGATGTATGGGAAACTCAAGTGAGTAGGTAGTGATCGCATTCCCAGATGGTATTGTATGAGAGTCATGCACATGGCAATATGTAGTCAATTAGCGGTGAACTTCAGTCCTGCTTATTTGGGTGTGCAGTCAATTGAAAGGATAAGTGCTGGAAAGGTTAGATTAGTAACATCACTTATTTAAGGTACAATACTACGGGCTAGTATATTATGGATGTTATGGCATCAAAATGTGGCTGAAGAAAGAGACAACTCATACCTGGCAGAAAGTCATCTGAGAAAATCCACTATTGTAGAATACATTTTGACCGGTCAGTATATTCAGTCTGTGTAGAAAAATATTTTTTTTATATAGCATATCTGCTAGTTTACATAGATTCAACATAATGCAGGAAGGTGTAATCTTCAGGGTGACATTTGTATATCTAATCCTGAACATAAAGGTTAAATGCCTAATACGTGAACATGAGTTACAAGTGGAACCATTGTAAATGTGCAAAGAGATAAAAATTAATGTTTGTGTCAGATTTTTCAAAGATGTAGGTTAGCTGGTCATACTCAACACATTAATGTCTAACTGGTTATGCCAAGTTAGAATAATTGTAAGAAATTAATTCATTTATCAGTCCATATATCAGATCCCAGGACATTAGTGTCTAACCTGTTTTTCCAAGAAAGAATACTTATAGGTAATGAGTTCATTTATCAATCCATATATCAAGTCCCTATAACCAAAATATACAAGGCATTGTTTGGGTCTGTAGTACGAGCTTAGTCGGAGCATATTGTCACAAACCGTATTTCAGTTGTATAGTCATCAAGATTCCCCCAAAAATAAAGGTTAGTGCTTGGCAAGTAGGTGAACAGTGGATATTTTGTCAAATCTACTTGTCAAGGAGAGGAACTTGCAGCTTCACCCGGGTCACTTACCAGTTTGTGAAGTGCGTAGAGAATCGTCTAACGACAGATAGTATTCTGGGCTAAATCCCACAATGTCACACGTTAAACCGGTCCAGCGCCATATTTAATGTGGTCTGATTCATTTGTCCTACTTCTGTTGTCAGGGCCCAATAAAAACATTATGGATATATTTTGACGGCGGCCATGATGAAGAGGATGTCATATGTGAGTGGCTAGGGATTCAAATCAGAATTAAAATGTAATCACAGGTGAACAGACCATTTATCTTCCCATGATTGCTATTGGGAAAACATGATTCATTACAGAACAAACCCCAATGTTGAGATGGTTCAGATCAAGTATTAAATATTATCATAGGCTGCCGGAACATTTTATCACCCTATTCATTCGTCCTGCTTCTGTTGTCATGGCCAGTAAAGAAGCAGCATTATGGATACATTGTGACTGCAGCCATGATGAAGAGGGTGTCATATGTGAGCGGTTAGGGGTTCAAATCAGTATTAAAACGTAATCACAGGTGAACAGAGCATTTATCTTCCTATAATTGCTGGTGAGAAAACGTGATTCATTACAGAACAAAATCTAGTGTTGAGAAAGTTCAGATCAAGTATGAAACATGGTCATAATCAACGGCAGGTGGAACATTTTGTCAAGCTATAGTTGCGAGGAAGAACCAAAATTCTCTGCGGATCAACACCCAGTTATAAAGTCAAGTTGTCGCACTTCATTGCAGTGGCAGTCCCAGGGTATGAATCAGGAGATGCGTGAATGCATGCCCGTTTGATGTGAACCCAAATGTGGAAAGCATAGTCCTATTTTAATTATCATGTACCTGGGACTGGGTATATTGAATCCCATAAGTCTACGGACAAATCGAGAGGAGGAAAAAGTAGCAAATGACGTATAGGTACAGAGAGGCCAGAAGTGTATGTTATAGTATGATATGAGACTTGGGGTAAAAACACTAAAAAAGCTGTTAACAATAGAAGTCGTGATTGGATTTTCTGCTAATGTTTCAATAATTGCATCCTTAGGCAGACAAACCAGGTGATGTTAAGGTGTAGACACTAAATACAGGTCCCCATTTTCCTCAACCTCTAGCTTTTAACTGGGGCAAATTGGTCCATACCCCATGTGATAACCCACATTTGGATCAGAACGGGCATTTTGAAGGATGTTGGAGTTGGACCATAGGAACTCTGTTTCTTGATTCACTGCTTTGGCAACCTGTCTAAATTTCAGATTGAACCAGAACTGTTTGAAGGTGCGAATCATGACATCCCTCCCAACATGTGCTTGCCACAGTAATATCTAACTATTTGAGTCAACAAATTATTTGGAAAAAACACTTACATACTGTCTTCTCGCTGAACACATTTCAATTTAACCCATGTTTTCTTTTCCTCCTTGTCAACATTATTCTGAAGTGCTTTTAGTTCTTCCCTAGTGTCAATCACATTTAGAGTAAAATTTGTACATATTTCTTCCTCCAGTAACAATTCCCATTTGTTCTTGGAGAATATACAATTCAGGGTGCAAAGCATTGCGACTTGATTCACATATCAATTTCCCATTGATACAAAATCTTGTGGTTTCAGGTGTGCACTGAATTTCACCACAGCAATCTTTTTAGGCATTTGTAAACCTTGTAACAAAACATGTATTCTTTCACCATTTCTAACTGGCGAACCAGAAGAGGTGAGGAAACCTCTTTGTGACCATAGCTGACCACAGTTGTGGACTATTCCAAATCCATACTGACTATCTGTATAAATGGTAACTTTAAGCTCTGCAGAAACATGGCATGCTCTAGTAAGAGCCACTAATTAAGCCTCCTGTGCAGAATACACTCCTCGAAGCCGGGACACTTTGAGTATCCCAGAAATTGTGCACACAGCATATCCTGCTCTCAATGTTCCCATGTTATCTGTTAAATAGGAACCATCATGATTTGGTCATTTTCTTCCAGTCGAGTATCCTTAATGTCAGGTCTCTGTTTTGTGCACAAATCAGTTACTTTGAGGCAGTCATGTTCCACCTCCTTCAATTTATCAGTTTCAACATTTTCCTTTGGAAGTAAAGTTGCTAGTTTGAGCACTGTACACCTTTTCAGTGTAACGTTTGGAGAACCCAAAATTACAGTTTCATATCTGGTCAACCTAGCATTGATTAGATATTGGGTCTTGGTTCGGGTAAGCAAAACTTCAGAGGAGTGAGGGACCATAACAGTTAAAGGATGTCCCATCACAATGCTCTCACTCTGAGTGAGGCCCAGTCTAATGCTGCTACTGTGCACAAACAGCCAGTTAGTGCTGCTGCGACTGGGTCCAAAGTAGCTGAAAAATATGCTACTGGGCGGTTTACACCACCATGGACTTGAGTCAAAACAGACAAGGAATACACATCACGCTCGTGACAAAACAACATGAAGGGTTTTGTGTAGTCAGTCATTCCCAAAGCTGGAGCTTTGCACAGACTCTCTCTAAATTTAGTAAAGGCTTTCATACAGGCTTGGTCTAACACTAAGGGATTAGTAACCTCTTTGTGAGTCAGCTTCTGCAAAGGCTTTGAAATGATTGAAAAGTTGGGAATCCACTGGTGACAGTAGGTCACTGTTCCCAGAAACATTCTGACATCTCTCTGCGTGACAGGGGGATTCATCTGTAACATAGCTGTAATACTCTACCTGGAAATTTTCCTAGCTTCATTTTCAATTTGGTGTCCCAAATACTTTACTTCTTTCTGAGAATACTGTAATTTAGCATGGGACACTTTGGGCCTCATTATTAGTCTGACGAGCTTCAGACCGCTAGACCCATGGTGGCGGTCAGACCGCCGCGGTCGTGGCGGTCCGACTGCTACATTTTGACCCTGGCAGAGCCACCATCAGACCGCTGCCACTGCCAGGCTGTCGCCAACTGGCAGCCTGGCGGTCCCAGCGGTTATAATCCACAAGGGCAGCGCTGCAAGCAACACTGCCCTGATGAGTATGAGTCCTATAACGCCATGGAAAGGCTGACAGAATGGGGCTTGGGGGGTCCCTGCACTGCCCATGCATTTAGCATGGGCAGTGCAGGGTCTCCCATTCACAGCCCCGTCATGCATTTCACTGCCAGAATTACGGGCAGTTGAATATGCGATGGGTGCTGCTGCACCCGCTGTACTGCCACATTGGCGGCGGCTCCATTAGAAGCTGGCATCAATGTTAAGGCCCTGCAGTGAACTCTTAATACTCTTAATACGGATGGCAGTGTCCACGCCGCACAGGCGGCGTGATGGAGGAACGAGTTTGTCCGCTGCCCGCCAAACTCGTAATGAGGCCCTTTATGTCCATTCTTTCCCAAGTGATTTAACAAGGCAATAGTATCATACTTGCATGGTTCTCTTGTCTTTGAACCAACCAATAGATCATCAATATACTGTACCAATGTCAATTGGAAAGGCAATTCCAATGACTCCAGATTCTTCTTCAATATCTGATTGAAAATGGACGGTGACTCTTAAAATCCTTGAGGAATTCTGTACGAATAATAGACTCTGTCCATTAATTTAAAACAGAAAATAAATTGGATATCCTCATGAAGCGGCACAGAAAAGAATGCTTGTGACAGGTTCACTACGGTGAACCATTCAGCATCCCATGGGATCTGAAACAATATCACTGCTGGATTTGGCACCACGGGGCAACATTTAATTGCAATATCTTTTACTTTCCTCAAAAGCTGAACAAATTCGAAATTTCCCACAGGGTTTTCTCTATCCCATTATTGGTGAATTACATGGGCTGCTCCGTACCTCCTTTAGAACACCTTGGTTTACAAATTCTGCAATTATAAATGCAATCCCTTTAATTGTGTCCTGTGTCATGTGGCATTGGGGAATCTGTGGAAAAATTGCATTTGTCTTGGCTGGGACTTTAAATGGTTCAACTCCTTTGATTAGACCAATGTATTTTCCTGTAAAATCCCACACTTTCATTTCTAACTGTTGCCTGTAGGTCAGGGAATAAGTCTTGTATTGTAAACTGGAAAGAAACTAATCAAAGGGTACTCCTCATTCACTGAGTCACAATCTGTTCCTGTAGGCAAGTCATCTTCATCATCACTGTTTGTCTGAATGGCAATGTCATTATTCGAACAGGTAATCGAACATCTTGTTTTGCATAGCAAATCTCTTCCTAGTAAGGAAACCGGACTTGAGTCAGAAACTACAAATTTGTATAATCCTTTAAAGTTTCCAATTTAACTGGAACGGGTTGAGTGATCTGGTTTGTTAAAAACTGATTTGCAACTCCTATGAACTGTACTGTGTTCCCTGAAACAGGCAGGTTTGGAACTTCTGCAGTCCTTGCTGTAGAGCGTGTAGCTCCAGTGTCAACTAAAAATGGGACTTTGTGACCCATCACATTTCCTTTCACATATAGACCCTTTTGATTTTCTTCTAATGAAGCTGCTAACACGCATTCCTCCTCATCTGAACTCTCACTCTCCCATCCTCGCTTCATCCTCACTGTGTAATGGGTATTGGTGTATTGTGTTATTACTCTGGTTAAGACTTTGACCTGTGACCTACTGAGGAGGCATAACCTGCTACCGCTACATTAGGGCTTGAGGTATCTGAATTTGCTGCCTAGGCACCATTTGGACTTCGGTTTGCATTGGCTGCGACTGGGGCATCTGCAAACTTGGCATTTGCATCTGCTGCATAGGGTGAAAACCTTGCATCTGGTTCACATTATTTTGGAAATTTTGATTTTGGCCTTTCAATCTTGGTCCCCTAATATTTGGAAAATAATTTTGTATATCTGCAGAACAACACCTTCCTGACTTAACATCGGACACTCCTGTTTCCAATTTATGAGGCCTCTGCAAGCGGGAGAAGGTAACATCCTTTTCATCCCTTGCATGTCATTCTGAATAACCACAGTATTCAAATTAAGACCACGGTTCAAATTCCCAACTCCACCTCAACCTCTACCTTTTGCCTGGTTCTGCAACGACACGTTTCCCTGCTGCTGCTGTGGAAAACTTCCCTGTATTCCTGATTGTGCTGCTTTAATCTCGATCACCATTACCTTTTCTTTCAACTTTCTCTGCTTCAACTCAGTCTACAGTACTTTGCATATTTCAACACTTCATCAATCAGCTTTGCTTGCCAACAAATCCAATGACTTTTGATCATCTGACTAATTTGAGGTCTCAATCCTTCAACAAACCTGATAACAAAATGAATCATGTCTTTCAGCTCAATTGTTTTTGTCCCACTGTAATGTTTAAAGGCCTGCAACAATCTCTCATAGTACTCATGCATCGGCTCTTTCCCTTCTTGAGCCGTCATGTCTATTCTCTGCCAATTGATATTCTTGAGAGAAATTCTTGTTTTAAAAAATTCAATCACCTTATAGTAATATTTCATTACATCAGGAGATGGTACACCTGTAGCTGGCCAATCTACACTCCTCTTGTATTCGACGCATAAGTCAGCTGGAACAACTATTTCTAACAGGGTGTTCAATCCTCCCACAGGCATTTCGCGAGTTTCACAAACCTATCTGTTTGACTGTACCATTCCACTGGCTGCTCAATCAACATGGGATAATCATTGGTAAACGATAATATGTCACTTCTGTACCAAGGGCCATGAACAAAATACCCTTTTGGAATTTCTCCCATTGGTAATATTTTCACTCAGTGCTCAACTTGCTGCACATTCGCAGTAAGATTTGCAGAATCCCTTTTCTTCTTGTCTCTTTCTTCACCCGTATGCCTTCCCACTTATCTAATGCTTCCCATGTTTGAATGTTCTGAATTTACTCCCTAATTTGAATTTTCATTCCCGGTATTCTCATGTTCTCAAAGTCCTTTGAGTCACACTCTAATCTGTAACTCCTCTTTAAATGCTTTGTTTTCTCAATTTCTACTTCATATTTTCCTGCCAGATCTGCTAATTTCTGATGTACTATTCCTGCTTTGTTGTTAATCAGTTTGCACAAATAACGCAACTCCTCCTCACGTTATGAGTCAATTCTGTCTAACCCTATCATTCCTTCAATTAAGTCTTCGGCATCTAGTCTAAGCCTGGTCAAACTCAGTTCGCTTCCTCCACTGGAATCTCCTTGTGTGCTACTCAGCTTCTCGAGGAGATTCAGTTAACTGCTGAGGTGTCAAACCTTGTAATGAAATGTTGTTATTACGTACACCGCTAGCATGCTGTATCGTTAGACTCGGGATCTCTGTTGTTACTAAGCTTGGATTGGAACCTATATCGAATGTCCCCTGATTATGTGGAGTAGTCCGAAAAGAACTCAAATCGATTACCGGACCTGTTGCATCAAATGACGGTCTCATGGGAGTCATCATTCCTGCGTTTTTATTGAACCTTTCCGTTTCAACTCTCGGATTCAGGATTTTCTGTTCACTTGTCTTTTTTATTTCCCTGGGCAAACAATGGTATAACTGGACCTTTGGTAACCGGTACTGACACAGTATCTAGACTTGGTAGGATATTTGGATCTCTGGGGTACATCACTCCTGTATTCTGACTTGTCAATGCAGACATCTCGGTCTGTGATCCTGTTATGGGGGTGTATCTCAGGATCGTATGTGTTTGTATTGGAGATGATAAATTCGGGGTAGACTCTATCTGGATCAGTGTCAGCTTCTGATAAACCTGTCTCATGTGGGCAGCCTGTCATGTGGGCACCAATAAGTTTGTTGCAGTATCTATAACAGTTACATCTGGATAAATTCTGGGTATGTCAATCTCCGGCATAGGCATTTGAATTGCAGAAGTGGTAGGGACATTATGGCTAACCTGTATCTATCTCTGTGCAGTTTCAATAGGCATCGGAGCTGTTGGTCTGTACTAGAGCTTAGACCTGACTTACGTGCTGCATACAGTAGGGGCCGGATTCTCAATAATTGCTAAATAAACTCAGCATCATCTGAGTCCTCATCAGAAGTCAAAGTTTTTCTAGACTTGGTCGGTCTCTGCTCTTTGTCTTCAGAAGGATAGGAATCCCTCTTCTTAGTACTTTTTCTAGCCTTGCTCTTGTTCTCTTGTATAATTAAAGGAAACAACCTAATTCTCTGTAAAGCCTCAGTTCTCCAAAATTTCTGCTCACTATCCCATCTCGCCTTAGCTAAAGTTTTCTCCATTTTTCACATTCCCCTCTCAAATTTCTGCTGCTGCCGTCGGCAACTAATTCCCAAATAGCTAATGCTTCAAATTGTGCAGATCTCAGAGAAGGTTTCGAATAATATAGTACTCTCCTCAAATTCTCTAAAATTCTCAGATTAAATGTTCCATGGGCAAGGAATGCTAAGCTTGTGTCTCTCTCGGTTTCTTTGTAACATTGCCCAACACTTTGTTCTTCGAATGTAATATAGATGGGTGTACCTTCTGGCGGTGTAATTTTTCCTATTCTAGCTGAAATGAACGCATCTCCCCGTAGGGCACTCTTTAAAGCTTTGAAAATTTTCATTTTCTGTAATTTACGCTACTTCAATCGAATCATGAAGTATATTTAAATCCCAAGATTCTTTTCATCTACCTTCTCAACCAATTATGCTTCACTGTTGTCACCCAATCTGTTCGCGACCTTTCCTACTAACCGACCTATGCCAGAGCAGCTCTAGTGACGTCACACTCACACGTACAGGGGCTGACAAAACCTTTTGGCTTGTCCTCCTAAATACAGATCCGTGCAAAACTAATTGGAAATATTGTGAGCACCAAATAAAATCAACACACAACTTGTCTGTTTACTGCAGGTAGGTAACACAATCGCTTCAGAAACCTTACCGGATTTTCAACTGCAGCATTTTGCTCTAAAAGATACTCCTTCTATCACAGTTTCCCTGACTCACAAGAAAAATTTGACCAGCAAATTCTACTCTCAACTGATCATTGGATCCTTCTGGTGCACATAGGACTCACCAAATCTCAGTCGAAAACCTATCACCCACTTTAACATGCACTCAGAGTTTGTCAACCATGCCCGATTGACTTATTCAACAGACAAATTACAACAGAAACCAAGTGTCTCATACACTTTTCCAATATTCTGGAGTCTTAGACCATGGAGGGTCCGTACATCAACAACCACGTGAACACTTTTTGAGCACAAGTCGCCACACACATGTAAAGTTTAACAACTTCCCTACTCACATTCTTTGGAGTATGCAAACTCCCTTAACAACTTCTTTTAGAGTACACAAACTCCTTAGACAACCTAATTTGGAGTACGCAGACTCCATAGCCACTCACAACCATCTCAATTCGCCTACTATTTGCTTAAGCTGTGCAATCACAAAACCTATTACATTCACACTCTTGGTAGAACGCTGATAACATCTTCAAATAAGTATTGGCAAACTCAAAGGTTTTGGGAAAATCATGGGAGGCTGTTAGGGAGACATAGGTGGTCATTACAACATTGGCGGTAAAAGCCGCTTACCGCCGTGCAGACGACCGCCAACACTCCGCCGCGGAATTCCGCCACAGCTATTATGACCCACAGCACGGAATCCACCAATATTCAGACACCCACACAGGTCCGCCACACCAAAGGTCAGTGATAAACTGGCGAAAACAAAACCTCCACCGTCACACCAACAGAAATACGCCCACACTATCACGACCCACGAATCCACGCAGCGGTCTTTCAACTGCGGTATTCCATTGGCGGTACACACTGCTGCGCTCAAAATACACACACACTTACAAAACACAGCCACATTGCACAATTACAAATACACACCCCTGATACACATACACATACCACTCCCACACACCCAATACAATATAAAACACACACCTACATCACCCCAAAACCCCTACGACCACAATTGAGAAAGAAGCACAGAGAGAGACACCACCATCAACAATACTAGCATCCACAGGCACACACCATCACCCACATAACTTCCACGCACCCCACACAACACCCCACTACATATCAGCACACTTATCACACACACACCACCCCACACATCACCCACACCACCCCATGGCACGGCAAAGACACCCTAGGTTCTCGGAGGAGGAGCTCAGGGTCATGGTGGAGGAAATCGTCCGGGTAGAGCCACAGCTATTCGGATCACAGGTGCAGCACACCTCCATTGCAAGGAAGATGGAGCTTTGACGAAGAATAGAGGACAGGGACAACGCAGTGGGACAGCACCCAAGAAATCGGGATGACATCAGGAAGAGGTGGAACGACCTACGGGGGAAGGTGCGTTCCGTGGTCTCAAGACACCACCTTGCGGTTCAGTGGACTGGCGGCGGACCCCCACCTCCTCCCCCACAACTAACAACATGGTAGGAGCAGGTCTTGGCGATTCTGCATCCTGAGGGCCTCGCAGGAGTAGCTGGAGGAATGGACTCTGGTAAGTCAAATCTTAACTATTACATCCCCCACCCTACCTGCATGCCATCACATACCCCACCCTCACCCTCACCCCATCACTCTAACTCCTCACAAACGTCCTAACATCACAAACCACACATCCTAACACCAAGCCCTGCATGCAACAACAAAGCATGGACACCCATCACTAAAGCATGGCCACTGCACATACCCATACACCCCCCTAAACCATCATCACACAAGGTCCCACACAGGAATGCAAGCACTGGGATACACGGTCACCCACCCATTGCACACCATGGCACACACAGATGTAATAAACACCTTTTTATACCCCTGCAGGACCCCTACCCAAAGTCACCGGACAGGAGGGTCCACACATGTCCACACTACCAACAGAAGAGGCCCACAGTGATGACAGCACCTCTGTCCAACTGGATCTAGATGACCAGCCCGGCCCATCGGGGGCCTCGGGACAATCGGTTCCCATCACACAGTCACATGCCACTACAGAGCTTCCCCCCTCTGGAAACACCAGCTCAGCACTCACCCAGTGGGCCCATACCTCCGTCCCCAGGACACGTCAATCAGCAGTGTGTCCACCACTACACAGAACCCAGGATAACCCACCACCCCAACAACAACAGGGACCTGGGGGCAGTGGGCACACAGTCCAGGGGACGGAGGCCCAGGAACACAGGGGAACTGGGAGGGCTGCTGTGTGACAGGGGGAGGAGAGGCCAAGGAAGCCAATCACGAGGCCCTCTCCAACATCATGGGAGCGTACCACCACTCCCAGGAGACGATGGCAACGGTACTGGCCAAGTTTCAGGAGACCCAGCACCTGCAGGAGGAACAGTATTTGGGCTTCAGGGAGGAACTCAGAGCCATCAATTCCACCCTGGGCACCATCATAGGGATGCTGAAGGAAGTAGTCAACACCAGGAGGGACACTGTGGCACTACAAGGGGCCCCTGACACTAGCCTGGACGATGAACTGCCCACCACCTCCGCCGGCGCTAGTGGACAGGAGGCACCGCCACAGGACCACCACACCAGCACCCCACCCCCTGCAGAGGGAGAACCACCTCGCAAACGGTCCCTGAGATCCAGGACGAAGACAGAGAACGATGCCAAGACCCCCGCCAAGAAATGAGACCACCCAGAATGTCATCCTTCTGTCCCACTTTGTCACCCTGTCCATCCTTAAACCGCCCCAGCTCCACTTCCTATGTCCATTTGGGCAATGCACCT
Source organism: Pleurodeles waltl (assembly GCF_031143425.1). Lineage (NCBI taxonomy): Eukaryota > Metazoa > Chordata > Amphibia > Caudata > Salamandridae > Pleurodeles > Pleurodeles waltl. Next base: position 680,330,300 of record NC_090443.1, read on the forward strand.
GTGAGACTAATAGACTGGACTCTGCCATGGACATTCCTCCACCATCACCCCTCACCATTTTGCTACCCCCTCCAATATTGAGCACTAAAATAAACACCCTTAAAGCACAAAACAATCTGGAGTCAGTCTGTGATTTCGGAATAGTGTATTAGCAATTACAGTGTCAAAAAGCTCTTTCATTTGTAATGTCAACATACCCATGTCACACAGCTGTAGTCCATGAGGAAGAAAAGCAGATGTCACACTGTGGGACCCACATGTGTGAAATCGTAAGGGAAAGTGACAACTCAGTGACCATACACTGGCTGAAAACGACAGACAGTAGAGAGGTAGTAGTGTTAAAGTACATGTAGTAGGTAGGTTTGTATTCTTACCTGTGCTTCACTGGAAATATTGCTGGATCACTGAGTCCCTGTTGTCCATGTCTTCTTCTTCTGCTTCCTCTTCTTCACTGTCCACAGGCTCCACAGCTGCAACAACACCGCCATCTGGACCATCCTCCTGCAGGAAAGACACCTGTCGTCGCAAAGCTAAGTTGTGAAGCATACACAATGCCACAATGATCTGGCACACCTTCTTTGGTGAGTAGAATAGGGATCCACCTGTCATATGGAGGCACTGGAACCTGGCCTTCAGGAGGCCGAAGGTCCGCTCGATCACCCTCCTAGTTCGCCCATGGGCCTCATTGTAGCGTTCCTCTGCCCTTGTCCTGGGATTCCTCACTGGGGTCAGTAGCCATGACAGGTTGGGGTAACCAGAGTCACCTGCAAATGGCGAGGGACAACTGTTAGACACACACTAACTCTTAGGGACATCTATAGTCCCAGACAACCATTCCCACTGTCTTGCTTCCAGGTGCTTACCTAATAGCCACACACGGTGCCTCTGGAGTTGACCCATCACATAAGGGATGCTGCTGTTCTGCAGGATGTAGGCTTCATGCACTGAGCCAGGGAACTTGGCATTAACATGAGAGATGTACTGGTCTGCCAAACATATCATCTGTACATTCATGGAATGGTAACTCCTCCGGTTTCTGTACACATTTTCACTCCTGCGGGGGGGACCAAAGCCACATGGGTCCCATCAATGGCACCTATGATGTTGGGGATATGTCCCAGGACATAGAAATCACTTTTCACTGTGGGCAAATCCTCCACCTGAGGGAAAACGATGTAGCTCCGCATGTGTTTCAGCAGGGCAGACAACACTCTGGACAACACGTTGGAAAACATAGGCTGGGACATCCCTGATGCTATGGCCACAGTTGTTTGAAATGACCCACTTGCAAGGAAATGGAGCACTGACAGCACCTGCACTTGAGGTGGGATTCCTGTGGGATGGCGGATAGCTGACATCAGGTCTGGCTCCAGCTGGGTACACAGTTCCTTAATTGTGGCACGATCAAGCCTGTAGGTGATGATCACATGTCTTTCCTCCATTGTCGACGGGTCCACCAACGGTCGGTACACCGGAGGATGCCGCCATCTCCTCACATGTCCCAGTGGACGCTGCCTATGAAGGACAACAGCGAGCACAGAGTCAACCAACTCAGAGGTACATACCCACAGCTTACATAGAACACAAATCATAATCCAAAAAGTGGCCTGTATGTGTGTTGAGTCTAGGCTTAAGTATGTGTGACGCAGTTAAAAATGAAGCCATGTGGGCCCCTGAAATGGCGGCTGCCTGACCTCTAAAGTGGGACAATTGGATGTGAGGTAACTGCGCTGGCGTTGTACACCGCCGCGGTAGGCGGTCGAAGACCGCGGCGCAATGCTGCATTGCTTAACATTGGACCCTATGGGTCCCATGAGCCAATGACGATGTACGACGGCGGTGATGGTACGCACCGCCGCGGACGTGACCGCCATTTTCTATCTGTTCAATCACTCGATACCTGATCTTTGACAGGAGAGGACCTACACTGCAAGTGCTGCTGTGACCTCGGTCTGGAAGAGACAATGGCTCTAGTGTCTGGGGAAAGGGCCCCTGCCTTCACATCGGAGGAGTTGGAGAAACTCGTGGACGGGGTCCTCCCCCAGTACACGCTACTCTACGGTCCTCCAGACAAACAGGTAAGTACAATGGGAGCATGCTGTATGAGCTATGCCTGTGTGGAGTGGGGTGGATGTAAGAAGGGGGGGGAGATGGCAGCATGCATGAAATGATGGTGAGTGCATGTGCTACATGACAAGGGTAGGGATGGGGGGCCATGACTGTGATGGTGCAGTTGGTAATAAGTTTCTCTTCAACCTGTACAATTCATGTAGGTCAGCGAACACCAGAAAAAATATATTTGGCGTGCCATCGCCAAGGACCTCCGGATCCTGGGGGTCTACCACAGATGGAGCACCCACTGCCAGAAAAGATGGGAGAGCATTCGCCGCTGGAGCAAGAACACGGCGGAGGCTCAGCTGAGGATGGCCTCCCAACGTGGGAGGGGTGCCCATCGCACCATGACCCCCCTGATGTTCAGGATCCTGGCGGTGGCGTACCCAGAGTAGGATGGGCGCTTGAGGGCATCACAGCAGCCACAAGGGGGTGAGTACACTCTCATCCTGCTGATTTTGCGCCCAGTGCAGGTGTCTGGGTGGGGGAGGTGGGCTGTGGGTTACCCTAGGCCAGGGCGAGTTTCGTAGGCAAGGTCCCTCCGTAAGGCAGGCCATGTGGCACCCCACCCCACCTCTGTAGAGTGCCAAGTACACCTAGTCATGCCGTTGTGTCATCCATGTGTGCAGATGTCGTCCATAGCCTAGTAGGCCATTTCCCAGGGATTGAACAGTGGAGCCCAAGAGCGCGGCGTAGTGCAGGGGGCTTCTGTGTCTGTCGTGTCCGCCAACGGTAGCGGTAAAGCATGCACTCAACATGTCTTTCTTCTGTCGTCCCCCCCCTTTTTGTGGTCTCCCTGTTCTTGTGTGCATTAGCATCATCAGGCGGAGGAGCAGTGGCACCGGAGCACGAGGGTGCTGCATCCCACATGTCCATGGAGGGCCACACTACGGACTCGGACTGCACCAGTGGGACGGAGGGCGAGGGGAGCTCCACGGCGGGGACAGGAGCTGAGACCAGCGACACAGACTCGTCCTCTGATGGGAGCTCCCTTGTGGTTGCGGCAACATCTGTGCCCCCCCATCTACAGGAACAGCCGCCACCCCCCCTACCAGCACCGCTCTCTCAGCAGCCCCTCAGCCTTTGTCCCGTGCCTGCTCACCCTGGAGGGTGGGCATCACCTTCACCCCAGGCACCTCAGGCCCTGCCCTACTCACCCCTGCTGCCCTCAGTGAGCAGGCCATTGACCTCCTCAGGTCCCTCACTGTTGGCCAGTCTACCATTTTGAATGCCATCCAGGGTGTAGAAAGGCAGTTGCAACAAACAAATGCATTCCTGGAGGGCATTCATTCTGGTCAGGTCGAGCTTTTCAGACTCTGGCCTCAGCACTGATGGCAGCCATTGTCCCTGTCTCTAGCCTCCCCTCTCCAACTTCCTCCACCCAGACCCAATCCCCTGTACCCCAGCCTATCACAAGCACACCTACAGACCAGCATGCACACACGTCAACACACAAGGGAAGCTCTGGCAAACATAAGCACCACACATCCCACAGGCACTCACGCAAGCATCAGACACATGCAGACACACCAACATCCACTGCCTCCACTGTGTCCCCCTCCTCCTCGTCTCCCTCCTCCCTCCCAGTCTCGTCTACACTCACACCTGCATGCACTACATCTACAGCCACTACTGCCATTACCAGCACACCCACCACCACACCCACCACCACACCCCGCTCACGTTCAGTCACCACCCCCACTACCATTCACACGTCCCCTGTGTCCTCACCCAGTGGCACACACCCACCCAACAGCCATCCACCTTACGACAGCCTCCAGCCGATGCACCTTCACCCAAAGTCAGCAAACGAACACCTCCTACAACCACAACCTCTTCCTCCACTCCCAAACTCCCTCCAGCTACCCGTCCCAGTGTCTCCCAAAAACTTTTCCTGTCCAACCTTGACCTCTTTCCCACACCTCCCCCACCCCGTCCATCTCCTAGGTCCCGAACTAGCACCTCAGCCACAACATCTCCGGGACCAGTGGTGCCTGTAGTCACCGGAATATGGAGTGCACCGGCCACCAGAGGAGCCAGTGTGGCACGGAGCCACAGCAAGGACAGTCCCCCACCTGTGAAGCATCAAAAGTTGCCCAGTGCCCGGCGGGAGAGGGGGAAGACTCCAGCCACCAAAGCCGCTCCCAGGGGTCCCGGCGGGAGTGTGGAGTCAGCTGCAACACCTTCTAAGGTGGGGAAGGGCCACAAGAAACCAGGAAAGTCTGGGAAGAGCAGCACGGCGGAGGAGACCGCCATCATCCCCGCTGCCCAGGAGGCCACAGCCATCATCCCCGCTGGCCAGGAGGCCATCGCCATCATCCCTGCTGCCCAGGAGGCCACCGCCATCATCCCGCTGGCCAGGAGGCCACTGCCATCATCCCCGCTGGGATAGAGAGGACCGCCAGTACAAGCCCCGCTGGGACAGAGAGGACTGCCAGCAGCTGAGTCACTGCAAAGAAGCCCGCCGCCTCAAGCACTGCTGAACAGGGCACTGCCGCCTCAAGCACCGCTGAACAGGGCACCGCCGCTCCAAGCACCGCTGAACAGGGCACCGCCGCCTCAAGCACCGCTGGCCCATGAGCGCAAAGGGCACTGACGCTACTGAGTCCGTCACGAGCAGGATGAAACACTCTGGGCACCGTGCCCCCTCCAGAACCAGTGGAGAGATACATCCACTACCTCTGTCCTTAGCAGGATGAAGCACTCTGGGCACCATGCCCCATCCAGAACCAGTGGAGAGATACATCCACTACCTCTGTCCTTAGCAGGATGAAGCACTCTGGGCACCATGACCCCTCCAGAACCAGTGGAGAGATACATCCACTACCTCTGTCCTTAGCAGGATGAAGCACTCTGGGCACAAAGCCCCCTCCAGAACCAGTGGAGACTGTCATCCACTTGAGAGACTGTGGCTTTGCACTCCCCAGGATGGAACAGTGGGCCACCCACCCACTGTAGAGACTTGAGAGACTGTGGCTTTGCACTCCCCAAGATGGAACAGTGGGAAACCCACCCACTGTATAGACTTGAGAGACTGTGGCTTTGCACTCCCCAGGATGGAACAGTGGGCAACCCACCCATTGTAGAGACTTGAGAGACTGTGGCTTTGCACTCCCCAGGATGGAACAGTGGGCAACCCACCCACTGTACAGACTTGAGAGACTGTGGCTTTGCACTCCCTAGGATGTAACAGTGGGCAACCCACCCACTGTATAGACTTGAGAGACTGTGGCTTTGCACTCCCCAGGATGGAACAGTGGGCAACCCACCCACTGTAGAGACTTGAGAGACTGTGGCTTTGCACTGGCATATGGCCCTCTCGTGGATTTGGCATCGTGCACTCAACCGGCTGAGGTGCCCCCCCCCTTCCCTCTCCCTGCGCTGTCTGTTTTCTTGCTCTCTGATGCCCCTGCAGTGTTCTCTCCGTCATGGTCGGGGATCTTGTGTGGGCCTCGCCCATACCGTGTGGGCCCAGTGTTCCACGGACTTCATTGGAGCACTACCTGGACTACTAAGCTTGGTGTATATTTAGTTTATGGTGTATATATATATCTTTGCCTACTTGATTTTAATATATTACAATGGTTACACTCATTTTCTTTTGTCTTTGCATTCTTCTGGGGGGGTTGGGGGGTGTAACTATCATGTATAAATATGTATTAGTGTGTTTGTGTTGTAGTGGGTGAGGGTGGGGGTGGGGGTGTTGCGTGTGTGTGTCCCTGTTTTTTCCCTCCCCCTCCCCTGTGTCATAGGTGCAGTACTCACCGTGGTCTTCGCCGCCGGCGTTCGTGCTCCTGGTAGAGGAGCAGGAAGACTATCGCAGGGAGAATTTGGAGTTCCGGCTCCATGGTGTCCTGGTTCCTCGTGGGGTGTGTAGAGGTGAGCGTTTTCCCTTCGAAGTCCTGTTTCTGCCGTGTTTTTATCCGCGGTGAATCCACCCCGGAAAAGGTGGCGGGTTGGTAGGTTGTGATACGGTGGGCCTTACTTTGTCTTCCGCCTGTCTGTTGGCGGTGACCGCCAAGCTGTTTGTCTTTACCGCCGTGGCGGTCGGAGTGTTAAAGTGGCTGTCTTTGTTGGTGGTTTCCGCCACAGTCGTAATTGCAATTTTTTTACCGCCGGCCTGTTGGCGGTCTTACCGCCGCTTTAACACCGACCACCAGGGTTGTAATGACCACCATAATCTTTTGTTTTCTTTACCAAATCTGAAATATTATAGCTGTTTTATCTGGGGAATTATAAAGGTATCTACTGAAATGCAACACTCCGATATTGCTACCAAGAACTGAAAATTCTGACCTCTTTGAGGAGATAAACCATCTGACTCTTTTATCAAAAACTGGAAAATGACGGTGTCCTCTCAAGGAGATGAACCATCTGCCTCTTCCAAAAACTGAAAAATGATTGTGTCCCCTTGGAAGACAAACCATCCGACTGTGCTACCAAAAACTTTGAAAGCATTCAACCTCTTTTGGTCTTTTATAATGTATTCACAAGGGGACGTGTTAGAGGTGCGATAGATCTTTTGACCACACTTAGAGGAATCTCACCATCACCTTTTCAGTTTATTCACAACCAAATCAAGTCACAACAATGTAGGCAACAATTAATTCATCAGAAATCTTTAGTCATTAAACTTCACGCACCATGTGCAATGTGGTCATGAGTAACCACACCTTTGAATAAGAGTAAGAAAGTTTATTCCCCTATATTAACAATGCTAATATCACGTTTATTAGTCTCAATACCAAATGATACACATATAAAAATAACATTGGCTGACCAAATCTTCTACAGAATCTCAATTTAACTAATGCATTTGCAATTAAGCATTCAAGAGTCATGATACAAATCAATAGCAACATAGCTGAGCAATAGAAATGACATACATCTAGATTCAACAGGTGAACAAGATAAATTATTTGTTAATAACATTTATCAACCATTGGGCTTACTAACTAACCCTCCAATTAGCAAAGCATGTTTGGACTTCATGCAAAAGTAATTTAATCAAAAGTTAATTTGGAAAACATCTAACTAGGGCTCGATCAAACTAGCGGTTGGTACCTAGAAAGTAAAGAACAAATATCTACAACAGTATACCTCTCCTCAATGTATCGGCAAGCTGTGATTCATCAGTTGGACATCCGTCTGGTGAGCTTCAGCAATGGGAGAGTGAAAGGAAATGGCTCAGACACTGTGGGCTCTAAGCTATCTGAACCATTTAGGTAGCGATTTCTAAGGGATCAGCATCCACCATTAGCAAACTAAGCTATAAAATTAAATTTAGAAATAAAAGTCATCAGAAACTGTTCAGCTCCTCAAATAGAACCACTTCAGGGAAAATCAAAATACAAAAGAACGCGAAGAAAATGAGACTGAACTGTCTTGTCTGCTGTCAAGCTGAGTTAAAACTCCATAAAGAATCTTCCCACATCGTCATTGGTCAGGAAATTGTACATTTACAGTTGGCCCAATGAAAACTAAAACTCAAATTTAAGATATAACTAAACTTTATTTCGCACATCAATGATTGGCTCCTCTTCTCCTGTTCCCATCGTCAGGCTTGTCAGGTAACTCTTTTGTTGCAATCCATAGTCTAGTCAGTGCATCCATTTTTGATTCCTGGGAATATCGCTGGCTCACGCATCAAGTTTACTTTTGTTCCATTTTGTAGTACAGCATGGTTCTACAAGCAGTTCTCATGAGAAAGTAAAAGACATCTACAAATCATTTGGTCAGCTCAGCTTGAACAATAAAAGCATACATTCTTTAGTCCTACAATACATTTCCCAGCATTTATTAAACATTGCACCTTGATGTGAGGTTTTTGCAAACTAGGCCCAAGACTCGCCAACTTATGACCTAAAGTTAATAAAACAAATACATAGCAGGAAATCGTTAATATGATATACAAATACATTTTTCTCTACATGTGCACATTAACTAATAATAATAATATGCATTTGCTAAAACATTGCGTATTTCATGGTGGCCACTCAAGTGGACACATTTTCCAAATGGCACATTATTTTCTATGTTGGCCGAAATCCATGCAAATTCTTAACCAATAATAAATGTACAATCAACAGAAATTAATTCAGCTTTCATGCTCTCTGTGTGTAAACTTCTGCTCATGTCGCCTCCCTCTCCACCTATGAATAGTGCATTCAGGCTGGAAACAGTATTGATGTCTGGGGGTTGAAGTTGGTAATTAGCTGTTGCCACCGCCATCGTTATCTTGCCTTAGAAGGCAAAAATTAGGATAATTTCTTATCTCAACGCCCTGATTCAGTGTGCTACTGGCAGCATTCTGGGGAACTCACATGGGGATCTGCTTCTTAGATGCTCTTGTGGTGGCTATCTTCCAGGTCCCCTCAAAGTCTAACACTGATGCCTTATCTAATGCTGCACAGGTGATAGAACCATCAACTGCATATTGTGGTATGCTTTATCCTTGGCCTTATCTATCCAAAACTGAGATAGAAGCTGGTAAAGGACCCACTGATTGATGATCCATCCATCAATGATTCTGCCGTTATTTTGAGGTTATTCTTATTGTTTTCACTGCTATTAATAATATCTGATGTTGACAGCATAGGGGTTACCTATTTTTGTCCATCACCATGCTGACTAAAAATGTGTTAGGGTAGACTACATTTTTTTGATTCTGTTTCACTATGATATTATTAACAGCAAGTCAGTCGAAGTCTATCAGTCAAAAAAAGTCAACATGTTTCTGTGCTCTCTTGTCAGGAACATCTGCAAACTGTGAAATAATTTCTAACTGCTGCTATTTTTAGGGCCAGATGTACGAAGCTTTTATGCATTCGTAAAAGCTATGTTTCACAGAATCGGGCAGTTTGTAATCGCAAAATGACTATTTGGTATGTATGAAATCCATATTACAATGAAGAAACAAGTTACTGAATCTCAATTTGTATTTGCCATTTATTACCAAATCATTATTTGGAAGGGGTGTGTTTAGGGCGCCCTTTCCAAAAATCGATTTGGAATGAGCTGTATAAAGGTTTTGAAATCCTAAATCAGGTGGCAAAAAATAAAGAAGGTAGTGTCATCAAATTCACAAACAGGAAGGTACCTCTTCCCCTTGGGAAAGTTGACAAAACATTTTTAAGAGTAGGCGGTGGTATAAGGGACTACTGTCTGCTCTTAAAAATTTTACATAAACTTTTCATTAATGCATTCCATTTTCCTTTAGGGAAAACTGGTTGCATTTAAAAAATCGTTTTATTTAAAAGAAATCACAGACATGGAGGTCAGCTCACCACAGCAGGCCACCATTCGGGAAGCAGCCCGAACAAGGACATGGGAACAATGAGGTGCGTTGTCCACGAAAGGGAAACAATGCTTTCCTGAACAACGACCTTGTTTTCCTCTGCCTTAACCACGCATGTCTGAACAACGAACATGCGTGGTTAAGGCAGAGGAAAACAGACTCAGGATCGGAGAGAACACGGTCAGGTAAGTGGGGCTGGGGTAGGATTGGGGGGTAGCTTTAAGGATGGGGTGGGGGTAATTTTAGTTTTTAGGGTCGGGGTAATTTTAGGTTTTAGTGGTGGTGGTCTGGATAGTTTTAGGGGCGGGGTGAGGGGTCGGGTAGTTTTAGAATTTAGAGGCGGGTGAGGGGCTGGGGTAGTTTTAGGTTTTAGGGGCAGGGGTGGGGTTCTGGGGTAGTTTTAAGATGGGGTGGGGGTTGGGGTAGTTTTAGGTTTTAGGGGTGCGGATGAGGGTTCGGGGTACTTTTAGGTTTAGGGGCGGGGTGGGCAGTCATGGTAGTTTTAGGGGCGGGGTGGGGGAGCGGGATAGTTTTAGGTTTTGGGGGTTGGGAGTTTGGGGTACTTTTATGTTTTGGGGGTGGGGGTTGCAGTAGTTTTAGGGGTGGGATGTAGGGGTTGGGGTAGTTTAGGTTTTAGGGGAGGGGTGGGTGTCAGGGTAGTTTTAGGGTGGGGGGTCTGGGTACTTTTAAGTTTTAGGGGCGGGGTGGGCGGTCACAGTAGTTTTAGAGGCGGGTGAGGGGTTGGGATATTTTTAGGTTTTAGGGGTGGGGTAGGGGATCAGGGTAGTTTTGGGATGGGGTAGTTTAGGTTTTAGGGGTGAGGTGGGGGGTTGAGGTAGTTTTAGATTTTAGGGGCATGTGGGGGGGTTGGGGTAGTTTTAGGTTTTAGGGGCAGGGCTGTGGGGCCGGGGTAATTTTAGGGTGGGGGTGGGGGGTCGGGGTAGTTTTAGGTTTTAGGGGTGGGGATGGGGATTCGGGGCACTTTTAGGTTTTAGGTGCGGGTGGGCGATTGCAGTAGTTTTAAGGGTGGGGTGGGGTAGTTTTAGGGGTGGGGGTCACAGTAGTTTTAGGGGCGGGGTGTAGGGGTTGGGTTAGTTTAGGTTTTACGGGAGGGGTGGGGGATCAGGGTAGTTTTAGGGAGGGTGTAGTTTAGGTTTTAGGGGTGGGCTGGGGGTCGGGATACTCTTAGGTTTTAGGGGTGGGGGTGGGGGTTGCTGTAGTTTTAGGGGTGGAGGTGGGGGGTTTGGAGTAGTTTTAAGTTTTAGGGGTGGTGGTGGGCGGTCACGGGAGTTGGTTTTGGATGTGTGTGTGTTTTGTGGTTGGTGGTTGTGGTACCAGTTGTGTCTGTGCTGCTTGTGTGGGTGTGTTCTTGCATATGTCCCGCAGTGATGGCTGGGTATGGTGTGTTGGGCATATATGTGTTTGGGACATTCATATATGTTGATATTATGTGTATTGATTGTGTTGGCATTTGTTATTTGAAGTGTGGTGTGCCCTTCAATAGTTGTACTGTGTGTGTGTGTGTGTGTGTGTGTGTGGCGACTGGTATGTCAGAACCGCTGTGTGGTGTATTTATGTGGTGTGACGTATGCCTCGTTGTATGGCTGTGTGATTGTGTGTATTGGTTATAACGCTGTGTTGTTTGTATGTACTGTCAGGTGGGGGTTTGTGTTGTGGAAGGTGCCTCCTGCCATCCATGGTGGCCTGACCGTACTGGCGGTGCCGGCAGTGAATTGGTTGTTTTCTGTTGTGAAGACTGCCATGGTCAAATTTGGTGGTCTTCACCGCCAGCCTGTTGGCAGGACTACCGCCACCGCTAACATGGTGATTATGGTGCCGCCAACATTATAATGACCTCCTTGGTATTCAATGATAAAAGTTTTTGTTAACTATTTGGCATGGGTAGATATGTGAGATAAAACAAAATGTGTTGTATTAAACCTAATAGAACATGTAGGCACTGACCGTTATTCTTGTGCATGAGTTCTCACACTCTAGAATGTTGATGAAAATGAGGGAATATATATTCTCTTTGTTCTCATTCCCTACCTCCAGATATTGGATTAGGGAGAGAGGAGGGGAGAGTTGGACAAAAGTCAGACATTGAGAAAAACAGAAAGAGTGATAGAAATAAAAAAGAAGATGCAAAGCTCAAAAGCTCCCCACTCTCTATCACCCACTTTCCCTCCCCTTTTAGGAACCAAAAGACAGTGGAAGACACTGTCAGCATGCCCTAGAAGCCTGCGTTTAGAGGGAGATAGTATTGATTGAAACTAAGACAGAAATGTATGTGTGTAAACAGCATCTGCCCCTAGATGTATTTAGTGTTCATAATAACACTTTGATATCTCAATAAGAATTCACAATACAAAACTTCTAAAGGCAAATCTTAAGAAACATTGAATGAAAACAAATGCAAGATTTAAACTTGGTAATAGACACTCCCTGAAGATTTAATTATAAAAATTGGGGGGGTTTCCAGATCAGTGCTTAAACTGTATGGAGAAAACAACAGTATTCTAAGTGATTATTGGTTCATTAAGGTCCCCAATCAGAAGTTCACTGTAAGTAATCTTATAGTTGTATTCTAGCACTCAGATATGACTGAAGGCAAGTAGAGTGTTAAATATAACACAAAGTAATTAGAGTCATGAGTTTTATACCACTTAAGGGAACATATTTTGTATAGTGAGAAAAAGTTCATTTGAGTGCTGTTACTGATTTCTGGGTCTGTGTACTTATTGGCATTGTTATTGTGCCAAAAAAATTGAAGTAGGGGGATTAGCCAACTGATCTCAACACTCAAGTAAAAAGGTTTCCTGTTGGAATCTTGTGGTCATAGTATTAGGTTAATAAATAGAGGCAAGTAGATTGTCATTAGCTGTACCACAGTTATGTGGTACAGTCTTGATACGTACATAGAATTATAATTTCAACTCAATATTGATAATTTTATTTTGACTGTGTTCTAATCTCTGTTAGTGGTTTGTCATTGTGTGGACATACTTATATGTGCTTTAATTAGCGTATAAAGGGAGAGCATATTAGAACATATTAGAGAATATAAAGGATATTAGAACATGTTAGAGCATATTAGAGCACATAGGAGCATACTAGCATAATAGGGCATACTTTGATAATGTATGAAGTTGAGCTTCAAGAATACTCCTCTACCAGAGGGAAGACTAAAAGTAGAATAGACTACATCCTACTCGACTTAGAAATGTGACAAGTAATGTGTGATTTTGGTGCACTTGTGAAATATGGCAGTGACCATTATCCACATATTTGATCATAAAAGCCAATTTTGTTACTTATAGAAACAACTGGTATAGCATTTTTGAGACAGCGTTGTCACATAGTAATAACAAAAGATTTTGGTGCATTTGTGAAATATGGCAGTGACCATTATCCACTTATTTTATCATAAAAGCCAATTTTGTTACTTATAGAAACAACTGGTATAGCATTTTTGAGACAGCGTTGTCACGTAGTAATAACAAAAGATCCATAAAGTGGTCTAAACTTTCTTTCAAGCCTGACTTAATGACGCAAATTCATAAAACATTTAACTCTATCATTGGTCCACTTGCTGATAACTCTTTGAGCGAAGGATTCTTTCTTGAGCTACATCATAGTCTGTGAATTAAAAAATCTATGTACACTTATCATTCGACATTTTTGTTTTCATTATCTTGGCACCGACATTAAGGTATACAAATAGTCTTTACTAGATATAACAGACTACAACCACAGTTTTAAGTTATACAAATGTACTCCCCTATCCTTTGCATAATGGGTGGTACTACACTGCCATTTATTCTACAATATTTACATAGTGAGAGCATTTCTGTTCAAATGTCCACAGAAAATAATCTCATGATGGAAGTTCTGTGTACATTTTACTATTATCCCATTCAAAGAAGTACCCATAAATCCCATCTGTAATACAGAACGTCAGTCAACATTTTGTAATCATGATCTATAGGGTTAAAAAGCAAACTTTTGAACAAGAGTTTTTTCAAGTTAACTAGACTGCATTTTCCTAGCTTGGTATGATTATGATTAAATATATTTTTTTACGTGGCTATTCATCTGCATTTGTGATAGTCTTCTGTGATTGAGCAAGTTGCAGCAATAACTTTTCCAATAGCTTTTTTGTAGACTGGGACACTCTCCTATAAACGTTTCGTACTGCTCCTTCACAGACAAGATAATGTCTTGATGACAGACTTGAAGGACAGTTGGTAACATAATTACACCTGGTTAGAGAACCCTTGTTGTTTAGATGCATTAAGATTGTGTTTTCACTACGTGTTACCAAACCTCAAATTTAGGTGGGTGGCAATCCGACCTGTTATTAAGAGGCAGTGGTGATTACCTATTTTCATAAAGTGGAACCATATTTACGGCTGTGCAGTCTCTGAAACGTGGTCTAGAGTTCTATTTTGATTTTTGCGTTTTCGTTTACTTAGAAATAGTATTTGCAATTGCTTTGATTCATACCACTTTTATTTTCTGCACTATCCACTCTGTTTTCTCTCAGACCTATTACTATCTACATTCGTGTCCTTTAGGATGAGAAATGTATTAAATGACAAGTAGTGGCTGTGACAGAACTACTAACACACCTTATCCACACAAGCAGAAAACACACAGATAAAACAGTGTTTTCCAAATAAAAAATATTTTGTTTTTCACTGACAACTTCATATGTCTTAAGACCCTACTGTGGGAATCATAGGGTATAATGTACAAAGTCACCAAAGTCGCAGTCTATAATTCATCTTAAAATAACCACACTTAGACTATCCTTACCATTTAAATGTTAGGTGACAATTTATAAACCCAGCAGAGATAGGCAGTCCTTTAATTCGTGTCCTGAGGGGTATCAGTCTGTCAAAGTCCCTTTTGTAATTAGAATGGAAGCCGCTGTCTGTTCATTGCTAGTACTTGGATATTATTGCACTCCTTCATGACAGAAGTCACTTTCTTCTTTAAAACTCCACCCTCGGGGATGTTGCCATACTACAAACCACAAACTTTAGCATGTGTTTTTGCCAGCTCTAATTTTGAAATCACAAATATTGTATACATTTTTGCAGCAATAAATGAAAGGATAGCGTTTCAAGCAGTGGGCAAAATGCATACTAAAAATAAAAATAAATAGTACCCTGAGATTACTGCACAGAGCTGCACAGTATATTTAGACTTTTAAGCTATGAAGTTGCTTTGCTTTTAAAGAGTCTGAATGTTCTCTCCACGTGCATGTATTATAAAACAGAATTACAGTATGCATAAATACAAGATAAGGTCTTATGTGGAAATATCAAAAAATAGAAATTGTCTAGCTAACAGACAGGATGACACAACAAGGGCAGATGAACGGTCCAAATGATTTCCCCACAAATAGGACCATTAATAATCCCTCCCAATAAAATATTCCCAGATCTTAATTTGTAAAAACATGTGTCCGTGCCCAAAGCTCTCCTCTGAAAAGCGCGGCTGCTGCAGATAATTGTACCAGCATGGATTACTGAGGCAGATTATCCTGAAGCCATCTCGGGCTTCTTTAATCAATTTACAGGCACTCCCTGCCTTTCAGCTCACTCCTGCAGCTTTCTTTTTTAGTGGCTTATGCTACGCGAATGAGTCTGTGTTATATGGGCGTTTGTTCAGTGCTGGCTTTAGAGAAGGGCGGCCGGTGCTGCGGCATGGGCGCCAAGCTTGAGGGGTCGCCATTTGCATTCTTTCTAAAATGAGCGCTGTCCTCCGACATATGTTTCAGCTCGCTGGCCGGAAGTGAAAGACGGAAAACAAAACTCACACGGTCGCAGACAGCACCTTCTTTGCCGAAGCCCATATCGGGCCCTATATCTCTGAGTGCACTGTAGGTCTGTAAATCGGTGTGTACTTGTAGAGTTAACAGAAGCTTAGAACACTCAACATTAGTTGACGATGTTTTCGAAAATGACTCGTTGTGGTTGAGGCTCCCGCACTACTTATGATTGATGTTACTGTATATGCATATGCCTGGCTGATTTAAAGACTGTACGAGTGTTTGAGGTCAGTCCTGTGTGTATGACTTATTTGTGGCTTTGGGAGAGACTGCTGGTGTGAGTGCGTGGGTAAGCCATTGAATTCCACTGCAGTTTTAATCCTCTCTGCTGGATGCACTTTGCGAGAGAACGTTCCTAAACCATCCTCTTTAGATGTGTAAATGCAAGGAGAATGAGGATGGGGTCAGTGAATTCCCAAAGGCGTGTGATTCTTTCTTTCTGTATGATATGTATGTGTAATACAAAACGCTCTCCCACCCTATATTGCGTGAATTGAGTGTGCAAGAAAGCCTATGGAAAGATGAGCGACACAGTTGGAGAGCAGCAATGAGGGAACACGTGGAGAAGGAGGTAATGGGGGTGGAAGGGGAGCAAATATAATCAGACCAGGTGCCACCAATGCTAAAACCAGTCCTGTGTTTGTACCAGTGCTTAATTTGTGTTTGTTGTAACCGGTGCTAAGCACCAGCACTTATTTTTTAGGGCCCTGGCTTATTTTTCTGCCTCAAGCATTTACTGCGAGCAAAAGACACATATGGGAAAGAAGGAGGAAGAGAAACACGAAAAAGCTTCACAATGGGGGAAAGAAAGCTGCAAGAGTGAGCTGAAGGGGAAGGGAGGGGCTTTAAATGGATTTAAAAGGCCCAGATGGCTTCATGATTAGCTGCCTCAGTATTCCATGTTTGCACATTTTATTGCAGCAGCCGCATGTTTAAGTGGAGGACTTTGAGCACCGGCACGTTTTTATGTACAAATTAAGCACTGGTTTGTACCTGATTACTTGCAAGCACCTGATGAATGTGCTATATAATAGAAGCAGTGGCAAAGCCAATAGGCACGGACCTGGCTACCTTATTTTTGGTTTTGTCAATGGTAGCTTTTTTAAATGGGTTTTGTATACTTTATTCAATTAAAAATAATTACTGGCTAAAAGCAAGACTTTTTTAAACCTCATAAAGTGCACTTTGCCGCAGCAGTACCTGGTAGTGAAGAGAACTACTTTGTGAGTATGAGCTCTTTGTGAAAGAGAAGACTACTGTCGCTCATTGTGGCGTTCGCTAGTGGCTTAAGAGACTGATCCACTGCCCTATGCTGCATGATGCAGTAGATGGAAGAGAAAGATGAACATACCTGCGGATGAAGAGGGCTGCCTCAAAGCTCTTATACATAAGCATATTAAATGTAAATTTTAGTGAAATCAATAGGTCTTGTATAAAGATAGAACTAATACAAATAATACAGCCCTCCTGCTCAAGCATGATTGTTTGCAAGGGAAAGTGCACGACACAATGACAGCGAGACTAAGGTTTCCCCAACATTCTGACATCATCTGCTAGTGTCCAACACATCATTTCCAATTCCAAAGAGAGATTACAACCAATTCCAGGACATCAGACCACACCAAATGACATTCAATAGCAACCTGCGAGAACTCAAAGGATCTCTCCTGTCTCTTAATGTAGTGAAGTATTATTACGTCGAGTGAAGCAGCATTGCAGTCTTTAAAATGATGGCCTGATGCCTAGCTTGGAAATTTGCAAAGCACAAATAGCAAAATTCAAATGCTTCATGCTTTATACCATGACTTCTCTATTTGCATCAAAGGTAACCGGCCTAACGAACTACAGAGAATAGCACAATTTCTTTTTTTTATATACTTCAAACCTCTACACAGTGAATGGTGGTACATGGTTTTCAAAAATTGTTTACCAATGGTACTCGTTTATTCAGTTTTAGTAGGGTGATAGGCTGAGTGGACTGAATGAGATTTAATCTCCTTGTATACAGGAATAGTTTCCGATAATGGTATAGTCCCAGAATATTGGGGGCTAAATATTTTCTGACAACATTATTGTTTCCTAAATATTATTTACATAAATAATGCCCCATTGAAGTTGAGAGAGCGTAGCTAATACATTCTATAGTAACATGAAATGCTTATGAACTAATGTATAGTAATACCGCATAGAAACTGTATTAATATGTTTTGCTAAAACGTGCGCTTGAAATGTGCCCACGGGGAGTGGCCGTCAATGTATACGGGGACTAATGAAAATGACTAATGTTGATGAAATTCTTATATTAAATGTGATTTACACTAATTATTAAAAGGTTGTGTTGCTAGAATGCTGCTAATAAATCATTAGGCCTTAGTTAGAATGAGTCGAGGCCTAGCTGCCTGGCTCTCATATTAAATGTGTTTTTCTAAATGTGCAGTGTGCTAACTTGCTAAAGGACATGAACTCTTGTTTTTTCAAACTAGAAGCTGAATGTAACTATAGTAGATCCGTTCTCATGAAGTTCACCGCTCTTGTAGAAATGTATTAACTGAATGCAACAGTGTAGACTAATGTTAAACACAAGGTTGCCCAAACCGGTACAGACAATGGAGCTACTGACCGAAGATGCGCAAAGAATTACAAAAGGATGAAATCATACCGGATTTTCTACCTCTAAAGACGTCAATCATATGGACCAATGAAATGCCTGAGAACTGAAGCGGGGTGAAAGATTCAATGACATAATGTACATTTAATTGGTTAGAGATAGTGGGGTGCAACCCCTTGTCCAATTAGATTTTAGGGGAATGTACAACAAAAAAGTGATAAAAACCTATGACACGGGGAGTTACTTAGATTGGTTAGGGAAATGGTGATGATATGATCCAGAAACTTTGTCACTCTGGTGACTTGCTGATTTTACTTAGAATAATCCTTGTCCTTAGATTGCCCTTTACACTTTACCTCCTTATGAGGGAAGTGCCCCTTTGCCCTTCCTGCCTGAGCTGAGTTCTTGACTGATGGCGAATCAACTGATGTCCTGAAGACGAGGACTGAACCTGAGTGCTGACTTCAACCTTGGAGGTTAACTATATGACAATGAAAATGTGATTGTCTGTTTGCTTTTCCTTTCTAGGTACCAACTGCATTTCCTTTTGACAGACACCTTAGCTAGATGGCTTCCAAATTGGTGTTACTAAATTGTTTTGCATGAAGCCCAACATGCCAATGCTAATTAGAGGTTAGTTGAGAGGGGTTCACCAAACTGACGCAAATAGACAAATGACGGAATGAATGCTTTGTTAAAGATACTCTGCTAAGGATAGCTTATGTTCACACTTTGCTACATTCTGATGTTTGTGATTCTCGCTTTGATGAAATCTCATCAGAGTTGCCATTTTGTGACTATGTTATTATGCTTATTGGTTTTGAGGTTAATAAACATGCTAGTAGTATTGTAACAAATAGGGAATAAGTATCACAAAAATTATACTAAACTGGTGTGGTTATTCATGACTGAAAAGTCATGGTGATGTCCTGAGTCTAACTAAATGTCATTAACTAAAGTGAAATGCATTGTGGTAATAAGTATTGATGATATTATTGACGTATTGATTGATATGTTGATTAGTTATCTCGTCCTAAGGTGTCTCTCAACAGGGTCAAAAGATTCATTGGCCTAAAACGAGTCCTAATGTGTAATAATCTATCATAAAGGGACGCAATAACAGAGTTAATGGTTAATAAAAGAAAAACTACAATAAATAGGTGAAATTGTTGTAAACAATATTTAGAACATTATATTCATGCCGATCAGTATGTTTGTCAATGATATTCTGACATACAACCACTTAACTGATATATTAGCCAACATTGGTAATTTACCATCTTGGATTACATGCCAAAGCTGGAATCAGAAAGAACATGGATCTCTGATTTGTAAAGCTCACGGGTTGGGCCCAAGACAACAACTCAGTCCTCCTTGTATGTGCAATTTGAAGCAGACTTTCACTTTGATTGGAATGAATTGTGTTTTTTGATTTTGTTCATGCAGTTCATTGATTTACTGCTGATGACTAACCAGCAGTAATCGCATGTTAGTCGGAAAAAAGAAGATAGGTCCCTGATCTACTTAACCAACATAGACTCTGGCATAACAAATATGACACCTAATTCAGAACACTGACCCTATTTATACCAGACATGATTACTTCTTCAGAAATTAAATAATACAAAACATTGAGGGCCAGATGAAGGAAGAAAACATTTTGCGAGGTGCAAATTGCGAGTACTAGCGACTCGCAATTTGCACCTCGCAAAATGTTATGCAGAAAGGTGTCTCAGACACCTTCTGCGACTTGCTATGGGGTCGCAAATACCCACCTCATGAATATTCATGAGGTGGGTCGCAATTTGCGACCCCATAGCGAGTCTAGGCACTCACGGGGATAGTGGCCTGCTGGAGACAGCAGACCACCATGTCCGTGACTGCTTTTGAATAAAGCAGTTTTTTTCTTTTCTTTTTGCAGCCCATTTTCCTTAAAGGAAAACGAGCTGCAAATAGAAAAAATACCGAAACCTTTTTGTTTCGGGTTTTTTCAGAGTAGGCAGTGGTCCAAAGGACCACTGCCTGCTCTGAAATTTTTTTTTTGTTTGCATTCACATTACCGTTTGTGGAATGAGTTACCATCCACTTCAAATGGATGGTAACTGCGAGTTGATTTGCGACCGCTTTCGCGGTCACAAATCAACTCTACATCGCGATGCTGTCGCAAATAGGAAGGGCACACCCCTTCCTATTTGCGAGTCAGAAACACATTTTGAGAGTCGGTTCCGACTCGCAAAATGTGTTTCTGCACCGCGTGAGGCCTTTTGCGTCTCGCAAACAGCATTTTTTACCGTTTGCGAGGCGCAAAAGGTTACCTACATCTGGCCCTAAATTGCTTAGCACTGCTCAAAAATGGAAGGTGTCCTAAGGAAAAACTAAAGGCATTTAACAAACATTTGCAATGCAAAAGGTCTCGTATTAGTTGGAGTTGGAGCTATTTGCGTTGTAAATTGATAAGTGGACTTTACTTGCAACATAAATTGGTCAATCCTACCTCATAATTTGGTATTTTCCTGCCACATAATTCCAGAGTGGCCCTGAATATATAATTAAAGTACTTCCATTTACCTTTATCCGCTATCTGTAGTAAAAAATGAAAATGTTGTCATTTAGCATCCTAATTTAAATCTGCCATGCTAATTACAATAGAATACCACTTTCACCACCCCACTATCAGAGCTGCTGGATGGCTCACACAATTCCCCAAAAGTAGACACAAGAAAGACATGTGAAAGAAATAAACTAGAATGGTTTCCCAAACATATCAAGAGTGTTCAAACAGTCATAGTGTAATAAGGATGTTAAGTTGGCCTGAATCATGGTCATAAATGCAATAAGGAAGGATTCATAGACATATACAATCATCTTGTAAGCCCAATAAAAACCTTTATCAAAAATAACCTTTTGGCATTAGACTGCAATGCTCAAAACAGCCCCTAGAGGCACCACAACAAAAATTTAATTTTGAAGAAACATGGTGATATAACCATATAGTCAGGCCCTAGAGTGCATAACCACATGAAAACAGATTGGAAGAAAGTAATTCAGTGCAACTGTATATTTAGCCCCTAGAGAGCATAGTACATTACACACCTTCAGGGCTAGCAGCTCTACTAGAAAAGTATTATAAACAAGGCCCTTAAAACACAAACTACTCCCAGCTGTAAAACAAAAGTTCCAGCCATGAGAGAGTGTAAAAAGACACTGAATGGTAGGAAGAGTTATTAGTTTGGGGTTCCCACTAACTTAGTGTGGGGGCCCAGAGATGATCTAGAGAGAAAGAGTACATTGTGCAAAGTAAAACTGCACCTGCTTAATGCCACATCCTACTGTACTAGTATTAATTGGCTATGGTAGTAACACCAAAAAGTAAAAAAATACACAGGCCTGGTTTTTTGCATGTACATTTCCTTTCATGTACTACGTGGAGGAACCTTTGCTAGGAAAATAATTTGGTAACTGTGTAATAATAGTTGCAAATACTGTTGTTGGAGTTCTTCCCCCTTGCATGGTGAGGCAGGCACAAAAAAACAAACTGATACAAAAAACAGGCGGATGATGTGTGCCTACAGTAATTCCCTTGATAATTTCATCACCCACTTCTATTGTAGCCCTCAGCATGTGGCCTGGTACTGCCTGCAATTAGAAACCCCTAAGCCGTGGCCAACATAGCAATACTGTGTTTTCAAGTGACATTTCCTGAAGTAACCAGATGTCATACCTGGGAAGAGGACAGTGACAAGAACAAAACCCTTGCTGATTCACATCATACTTTACAAGCAACAGCTTGAAGTATTCAGCTTTGAAAATGTAAACGTACAAGGATTTGACTGGATATCTATGGATGAATTACTTATCAAAGCTGACCTTCCCTGAACCTTGTCTTTCTTCCCAATGGCATTGGCCTAAATGTCCTTTAAGGATTGTTAACATTCGTTTTTGTAAAATTAGAAGATATTTCCTGATCAAATGTGTGTAAGGAAAGAAATGCAAAATATAAGCACTATATAGCATTCCAATTTGAGTGCATATGTCTGTTTGCATCTCAAACAGGGTTAGAATGGCATTCGGAAAGAGTAGAATTCCATACTGTGCCAGACCTTACAAGTAAGTAATATTAGGACAGCACAGAGCTCTGTGTAGGCATACTACTTGTCACAACACTGATAAACAACCAGTTTAACTCGCTCTAGTGTCCTCTGCCCAGACATTTCCCATTGTCAGAAGGAACACAAAATAAAATTCAAGTCTCGGGTACCAAGACTGGAGAATTGATGGAGGAACTGTGGGAAAGGTTGGAAATTGCACATTTAATTAAAAAGAGCTGTAAGCATTGTAAATTCCTAACTGGACTTTGCATGCCATATAAATTGAAAATGAAAAGTAAAACATTTGATACAAGCAAGCCTATTCAAAGCGCCACGGTCGCCATGAGCATGAAGGAAAGGCCCAAAAGGAAAAAGAAGTTTGCTTGCAGTCAAACATATCGGCAAAAGTACAATTATCCATGTAACAGGGTCGATGGCCAAGGTAGTAACAAAACTGCCCCAAGGAGGGACAAACTTAAAGCAGTTACCAATGATAACAAAAGATTTTTGAAAGGCAAGCCCAGGAATGAGTGATAGTGATGGGCAAGTAGTGGGCGTGGTTAAAAGCCCACAGATAGATTACAACACATCAAAGCACCTGCGCACTCTTCCTAAAAAGCAGTACCACAAGTTTGAAAATAAAAAACATGACAGAGACACGGAAGGCACAAAATCAGACATGCTGACAAAGACATCCCAGAAATAACCTAAGTGCCAGGGGTGTAACAGAGACCCCTGCTGCCCCTGTGGTAGGGTGGCCAATTTGTCAGGGGACTCAAAACATTAATGGGGTCCCCATTTAAGCTCACACACACACAGACTCCTGTGCAATGTCTGACAAATACTATTGTGTGATTTGCACACTGTCATACCCACATCTGATAGACTAGCTTGTGTTCCCCTTATGATGCGTGACTGCTCATATAGCCATGTGCAGTGTCTGGGTGATGTGTCTATGGCATGTGGTGTGTTTGCTCACTTTAACTGTGTTGTGTTTGGTCACATGCCTCTGTACAGCGTACCTGCTGTGTGTGTTTACCCACATGCCCCTCTGTGATGTGCCCACTCACAGACCCCTCTCTGGTGTGTGTGGATGCACAAACGGCCCTTTGACATGCCTGTTCACGTACTCCTGCATGTTGTGCTTCCTTACATACCCCTGTGATGTGCCAGTTACCTGGTTGTGCAGTCGCCGTCGTCCCCTTTAAGGGGCTGTATGCCAGCATGTGTGCCCTGCAGACTGGAACATACATGAAGCAGAAGGGAGCCATTCAGCTCAATGGTTTCCCAGAGAATGTCAGCTGTGCAGCTGCCAAGTAGTCATAGAAGGCCCAGGCAGAGAGAGGGGAGAGCACAGACCCCACTGGCGTCTACCATGCTCCTTGGAGGCCCCTGGACTCAGATGGGGCAAATACTGCTGCGTGTGTGCCGATCTTACGCGGACTGCATGCCGTGGCACATTCCGAAAAGCCACCAGTTTATCTCATTGACGTGAACAGTGATTTATTATACACAAACAAACCTCACCATAGAAGCACAGTTTAAACCTTGCAAACATGTTCCTTCATTGACAACTATGTCACAAGCAAAACCCTTTTTTCCTCCAATTTAGTATTTTTCATATCCAGGTCTTTTAAAGATAATGTGCATAGCTGATCAGAAGCAACTGTCATGATGTTCCATCATCATGGAAAGAACTGTCTTCTACATTCCTCATGAAAAGAAGCAAGGATGTTAGCAAATACTGTTAGACTTTGCATCCTTGTCGTGGTCTCCCTTAACGTTTGCCTCTGTTCCCCAGGTTGTTGATGTGTGCTGGACTCTGATTTTACTGTTTTTGTTACTCTGGGCACTTTACCACTGCTAACCAGTGCTAAAGTGCAAGTGCTCCTTTACAAAATGTGTATGTAATTGGCTAATTTGATTTACTAGTAAGTCCCTAGTAAAGTGCACTGGAGGTGCCAGGGCCTGTAAATCAAATGCTACTAGTGGGCCTGCAGCACTGGTTGTGCCACCCACATAAGTAGCTCTGTAATCATGTCTCAGACCTACCACTGCAGTGTCTGTGTGTGCAGTTTTAACTGTAAAATCGACTTGGCAAGTGTACCCACTTGCCAGGCCTAAACCTTCCCTTTTCTTACATGTCAGACACCCATAAGGTAGGCCATACGTAGCCCCAAAGGCAGGGTGCAGTGTATGGTTAAGGTAGGACATATAGGGGGTAATTCTGACCCCGGCGGGCGGCGGAAGCCGCCCGCCTGGAGGGAACCGCCAGAATACCGCTGCGCGGTCAAAAGACCGCCGCGGGTATTCTGGGTTTCCCACTGGGCTGGCGGGCGACCGCCAAAAGGCCGCCCGCCAGCCCAGTGGGAAACACCCCTCCATGAGGATGCCGGCTCCGAACGGAGCCGGCGGAGTGGAGGATGTGCGACGGGTGCAGTTGCACCCGTCGCGAATTTCAGTGTCTGCTAAGCAGACACTGAAATTCAGGGTGAAGCCCTCTTACGGGGGCCCCTGCAGTGCCCATGCCATTGGCATGGGCACTGCAGGGGCCCCCAGGGGCCCCACGACACCCCATACCGCCATCCTGTGAACAGGATGGCGGTATGGGGTGTCGGAATCCCCATGGCGGCGCAGCAAGCTGCGCCGCCATGGAGGATTCTGTAGGGCAGCGGAAAACCGGCGGGAGACTGCCGGTTTTCCTGTTCTGACCGCGGCCAAACCGCCGCGGTCAGAATGCCCTGCGGGGCACCGCCAGCCTGTTGGCGGTGCTCCGGCCAACCCCGGCAGAATCACCCCCATAGTAATGTGTTTTATATGTCCTGACAGCGAAATATTGCTAAATTCGTTTTTCACTGGTGCAAGGCCCGTCCCTCCCATAGGTTAATATGCGGGCTACCTTTAAATCTGATTAAAGTGTAGATTCCCTTTGGGAGTGGATGCACATGTGGAGCTTGGGGTCTCTGAGCTCACAATTTAAAAATACATCTTTTAGTAAAGTTGATTTTAAGATTGTGTGTTTGAAAATGCCACTTTTAGAAAGTGGGCATTTTCTTGCTTATACCATTTCTGTGACTCTGCCTGTTTGTGGATTCCCTGTCTGGGTCAGTTTGACAGTTGGGCTAGTTGCACCTCACACTAGACAATGACACAAAGGGAGCTGGGGTGTAGCCTGCATATCCTGATGAGCCATCTGTGCTAGGAGGGAGGTGAGGAGCACCTGACCTGTGCCTGCCCTCACACAATGCAGTCTCCAACCCCCTGGTGAGTGTATGGGGCCTGGCCTGGGCAAGGCAGGATTTCACATTTAAGAGAGACTTTACTTTGAAGTAGGCCTACTTCAAAGGAGAAATTGGGTATGAGAAGGGCACCCAAAACCACAGACTTTAGAACACTTCCTGAAACAAGAGGAACCTCTGCCTGGAGAAGAGCTGAAGAGTTGAGGAAGAGCTGCCCTGCTTGTGACTGTGCTTTGTGGAGCTATCCTGCAGTTGCTGCTTCTGCCAGAGTAAGAGGGCAAAGACTGGACTTTGTGTGCCTTCCACCTTGAGAAGAAATCTCCAAGGGCTTGATTTGGAGCTTGCCTCCTGTTGTTTGAAGTCTCTGGGACAGCAAAGACTTCTTTCTGCCAGCACCTGGAGTCTCTGGAGAGACTCTTACTCTGCCCTGTGGTGCCCATCCAGTTCCTGGGAACCTGAAAGGAGAAGCTGGCAGCTTAAGAGGAGGAAATCCACTCACAGAGAACTGTGCAGGGAAAAGATTGACGCAACTCTGATCTGCAGCTGAAGAAACGACGGGTGCCAGCTCTGTGGCTGAAAATCGACGCTCGCCGGAAACGTGACCGAAGAATCGACGCACGGAGCTAGAGAAATGATGCAAACAAATATAAATCCAAAAACATAAACTTTTTAATTTTCAGTTGTTAGCTTCCATGGTGTCAACATAGTGATATAATACCTGATAATACTCATTTGCTGTTAAATCAGCTCTGGAACCATCAGTGTGTAAGTATTTCTCATCATTGTAAAGTGGATTTTGACCTGCAATAGGATTTGCTAAATTCAGGACAATTGTGAATGCAATCTTTTCTAAATCGCTTGTTGTGGTCAGACTCAATCGAATGAACATAAGTATAATCATGATAACTGACACTATTGCTAAACCTAGGTATATGTGTTTACCTTTATTACCTCTTTGTCAGGCCTGTAGCTTTCTGCAGGGGTGAAATGGACACGGCGATGGTTCCTGACTTCCCTATGAATCAAGCGAACTACAAAACAAGTCACGCCTGACCCATGGAGACGAAGGGACGAACCTTGACCAGGACCAGGCCAGACTTCCCCTGTGTGATGTCAGGTGTCTTTTCAGGTTTCTGTAAACATAGGAACAACCATTAGTACTAGAATACTCAGATAAACACTTTTCTCAATTGTAATAAGTCTGAGCTGGATTTATCTCATGTCCTTCTCCTTTCCTCTAGGTCCTGGTTCCTGTAGGCTGAATTGGCTATGCAAAACTGGTTAATCAAACATATTTTCCTTAATATCAGTCAAGTTTCAATTAATGATTCTTAAGTGTAATAGTCTTTCATCTCCTGCAATTACAAAAACAGTGTTTCACTGGTCTAGCTCAAAATCAATGTGCATTAAATAATGTTTTTAAAAAGTACTATAGTAACCTTATTGAAAGTCCTTGATATGTGTGTGTGTGTGTGTGTGTGTATATATATATATATATATATATATATATATATATACAGTATATATATACCTATATATATGTGTATATATATATATATATATGTATATATGTATATATATATATATATACATAATATATACATATATAATATATATATATATTTAAAAATATGCTGCTGAAACAATATTAATAAGAAGGACACGCATCCAAACAGGTGAGTACGGGGAGAATGGGAGCTGATGATGGGTAGTCGTCATGGTGCAGCGTGTAGTCTTAAGGTTATGTGCTCCACCTTAAAGGGCCTGCCAGGTTATGCATGCTGTGCTTAACAGTACACACCCCAAGGCACCTACCATAGGTTTGGGTTTGTCAGGCTACCATTGATAAAAGAGGTACAAAGGACGAGGGCATGTACATAACACACAGGCTGCCATGTGCGATGCTCAGGGCCATAGCCCTTCCCGTGAATCAAGTAATATAATCTGTGTGACACTCACTTGGAATCTAGAATTGCCTCCACTTCAAATTCAGCTTCATTATCAATCACCAACACTGTTTTTTTTTAGGGAGAACAGTTCCAGGAGCAACAGGTTTCACCAAGGACAAATGAAAAAGAGAGTGCATTTGTAACTGCTGAGGTAATTTCAGTTTCATGGCAAATTCATTATTTAGTTTGTGAATTGGACAAGGCCCTATGAATCGTGGTTGAAACTTTTGTGGTCCCTTGAGCTTAAGGTGTTCTGTTGTCAACCATAGTTAACCTCCTACCTAATATTCAGGACTTGCCCTTTGGTGTTCATCCACATTCTGTTTATACGTCAGCTTTACTTGATCCAAATTTTCATGTGCTGTTCATTGTATATTTTGTATTTGACCCATAAATTCTTGAACAGCAAGGACATCAGTACTAGATGTGGAAGGCATTACTAGAAAATGAGAGTGTAGACCATAGTTACATTGAAATGGAGTGATTTTGGTAGAGCTGTGTTGTGCGTTAAGAGAAATGCATCTCACTCTGTAGTGTCACTCAATACTTGGCACCTAATATATTGTGGATGGTAGCCAATTGACAAATGGATATTTACCTGCAGTACTTCACACAAGATCTTCCAAAATTTAGAAACAAATTGAGAGCCCTGCTCAGACTCAATGATTGAAGGTAAATCATCTAAACATACAATTGACTACAAAAAGATGTCTGCAGATGCTTTAGATGTAGATAAACCCAACAATGGTGTAACATGAGGCATTTTAGAGAGCATGTTCACTGCAACCATTACTGCAGTATAACCATGAACAGCCTTGGGTAATTCCACTATAAAATCTAGAGAAACAGGAGCAAAAACTGGAATCAGAGAGATAACCAGCCGGAGCGTGACCACCACAGGAAGAAGTGTTGCAACGCAAAGAGAAGAAGAATCTAACCCCTTGTATACCCCTTAGCAGGAAGTGACATGCAGGAAGAAGGAGGAACACCATCCTGTATTGGGAAAGGGGCTATAGAACAAGATAGGAAAAGGCACCATTTTAGTAAGAAGAACAGATGCATGCAGGGAAGGGGAAGAAACGAGAATGGTATGCTGGGAAAAGGAAAAATCATGCCTCCAGCAGGAAGAAGAAAGAAGAGGAGAAGGCCCTAGATCATGGCACCAGGTAAGTGAAAGGCCCAGGGGGGGCATGGGTACTCCGAGCAAACATCCACACTGTGCATTGAAAGCGGCGAGACCTGACACCCAACCCTGGGCCTCCCGCCTTGCAGCGGCCAAGAAAACGGGCCACATTCTGAAAAAAGGACTTCTGTGGTCCCCGCGACCCAGAAAACGGACCACGGCCCCCACCACGGCCGGACCGTGGAATAATTTACTTCAGCTGAATCGTGTTTGTGGGAAAAATAAGCTACAGGATGAAGCTCTCCCGTCTCCTTGTTTCTCTGGGATACGACCCCCCCAACTTCCACAGGAGAAGCATTGGCCTCGACAATAGGGTTGTTTAGTGTAAGGATGTTTTAGGATGAGGGCCTTCATGAACATCTTCTTTAAATGCTGGAATGCCAGTTCTGCTGCCTCAGCCCAGTGAAATACTACTCCTTTCTTTAGCAATTGAGTAATGGGGATGCCAAGGTGGAAAAATGGTTTATGAATCGCCTGTAAAAATTGGCGAATCCAAGAAAGGTTTGTACTTGTTTTAAAGGTTCGGGAGATTTCCTGCATTACCTTCTGCAGTTCCATACTAACCACTTGTGATGAGAGAACATGCCCCCAAAAGGTGACTTCAGAAGCATGAAACTCACATGTCTCCAATCTGACAAAGAGCCTCTTATCTCGTAGTTGTTGCAATACTGCTCTAACATGCTTTTTATATTCAGTCATGGATGAGGAATATATCAAGATATCATCCAAATAGGCCACCACACAGATATCCAAAAAGTCTCTCAATACCTCATTTATGAAAAACTGAAAGGTACTAGGGGTGTTACATGACCCAAACGGCATCACAAGATAGTCATACAATCCGAACTTAGGATGGAATGCCATTTTCCACTCATCCCCTTTTCTCACCCTTACCAGATGATAACCCCCTCTTAGATTTAACTTGTTAAACACCTGAGTGTCTTTAACTTGGTCTATGAGACTGAAACTGAGAGACAGAGGACAGCAGTTTTTTACTGTGACATCATTAAGAGCTCTGTCGTCAATGCAGGCGTGCAGCTCATCCCCCTTCTTTGCTACAAAAAATAAAGAGGAAGAAGCTGAGGAATGACACAGCCTGATAAAGCCTATGTTTAACATCTCATCCAGATATTCCCTCACATGAGTGTTTTCTCTTCCAGTGAGTGCATATATTCTGTTAAATGATATTCAAGCCCTAGGGATCAGATTAGTTTGGCAGTCATATGGACAATGTGGAGGAAGAGCAGAGGCCTCTATTTTGTCAAAAACATCTGCTTGAGCTTGGTAGCAGGTAGGAATCTGCAGATTCTCTGCATTATTAGATAATGCTACAATTTTGTCTTAATTTAACCAAGAGGGGTTTTGAGAACAATGTTCTGTGCAATAGGAGGGACAAAAGGTCTTCTCATTCTTCTTCCAATCAATAGTAATGCACGTATTTCCTTTCCTCAGGAAGAAAATGCACTGAAAATAATGACTGAATTCACCAGTCTTTCACAATCAGATTTCACAGATAAGTAGTCCTTGCTTGATTTACACATAAATGTTACATTTTACCAATCTGTGCAGGATTCCACTGAACACCCACTGCACAAAACACATAACACACAATAGGAAGGTCCCCACAAAATCACCCCCGTTTCACAGATAAGGAGTTGCGGGTGATGGTGGAGGAAATCGTCAGGGTAGAGCCACAGCTGTTTGGTGCACAGGTCCAGCAGATCTTCATTGCAAGGAAGATGGAGCTATGGTGGAGGATCGTGGACAGGGTGAACTCCATGGGACAATGTCCACACACAAGGGATAACACCCAAAAGAGGTGGAACGACCTACAAGGGAAGGTGAGTTCCATTTCATCAAGGCACCAGGTCGCCATCATGACGACTGGTGGCGGACCCCCGCCTCTTCCCCCACAGTTGACAGCATGGGAGGAGCAATTCTTGGCAGTCCTGCATCCTGAGGGCCTAAGTGGAGTCATTGGAGGGCTGGACACTGGTAAGTCACCATTATTTACCTACCTCCACTGATACCTGCATGGCATGTCAGCCTTCACCCCGACTCCCTACACCACACTCCATCCCACACAGTGCACCACCCCAATGACCCCATTTAAATGTGTATCCTTGCATGCCCTACCCATTGCAAGCACCCCCCTCCCAGCTCTGCCTGCTCACCCACCAGCAATTCAAGGACAGCATGGTGAACTACCAATCCCACAATCCATCACCATACACTACCAAAGGTGGGAGGACAACACCAAACCCATAGGGAAAGGTAGAAATGCATAAAATGTGACAGACCATGATCCTAACAAATCACTTACATCCCCAAAGGTGCCCCAGCCAAAGTCAGCGGCGAGCATGTGCCACGGCAACCCAGTTCTCCACCAGAAGATGCTCTCAGTTGGCATTTCCCGAGTTGGATGAACTCCCTGGCCCATCTGGGACCACAGGTCAGTCAGCTTCCACATCCCACAGTCAGTCCACCACAGGGTCCCCCCTCTGACTCCAACACCATAGCAGCCACTTAATGTCCCCAGACTCCTGTCCCCAGGACACATTGATCAATAGTGTGCCCACCTGTATAGGGACCCGAGTTGACACCACACAGGCAAGACGGTGAAGGTCCTGGTGTAAGTGGGAGTGGGCACACCATTCAGGAGACACAGGAACAGGGGTCCAGGGACAGTGGGAGGTTAGCTGTGCGCCAGGGGGAGGCCAGACCCAGGCAACCGACTGCCAGCAGGCACTCACACATCCTGGGGGCATACCAAAAATCCCAGGACAGGATGGGACAGGTGATCACCATCTTGCAGGAGAACCAGTGGCTGCAGGGGGTACACCACCAGGAGGTCATGCATCAGTTGCAGGGCCTAAATGCCAACATGGCCTCCATTGCAGGAGTGCTGGGTGGCATGGCCAACACCATGCGGGAGAACAGAGCACACCAGCGGTCCACTTCCACCAGCCAGTCCACTCACCAGCCATCAACATCTGCTGCAGCTATTGGACAGGAGGACCTGCCACAAGACCCACAGGCCACGGGCAACCCTCCCTCTGCAGCAGGAGAACCAACCCGCAAATGTTTCCTGTGACCCAGACAGACACTAGAGACTGTTCCAAGACCACCACCAGGAAATGAGCCCCTCAAGAATGTCCCCCTTGTGTGCCACTAAGTCACCTTGTTCACTTTGGACTGTCATTGCTCCTCTTCCTATGGCCCGTGGACACTGGACCTATGCTACAAACCAACCAGGCCATTACACTGAAGTTTTTCTCAACCATACCCAACTCCATTGCACTATCCCTTCATTATTGTCCCTTCAATAAAAACCCTTGAACACAACTGGAATAATAGTGCTTTTTCAGATGGAAATGTGCAATGTAATGAACTGTATTATCCTGTGCAAATATCCTGTAATGTGTGAATCTATCCAAAAAATGTGTTTAAGCAGTCTGTAGTCATCAAATCAGTACATAGTTGTAACCACACCAACATCTGCAAAAAGGGAAGGCAAAAGTGACGGTCAACTGAAATGTAAAGACAATGATTGGCACAACACAGCTGGCACACATCACTTAACTTAAATAGAGGCATGATAAGATCTACAGTCTTAACTAAGTGTCATTGGAAGTACTGCTGTATGATATGTGTCCTGTTGTTCACATCCTCCTCCTCACTGTCTTGAGTGTCTACTGCTGCCACAGGTGCATTGTTTCCCCCCTCCTCCTGCAGGTAGGGCATGTGGCCTCTGAGGGCCAAAATTTGCAGCATGCAGCAGACCACCACAATCTGGCAGACCTTCTTAAGGGCATAG
This sequence comes from Pleurodeles waltl, assembly GCF_031143425.1. Lineage (NCBI taxonomy): Eukaryota > Metazoa > Chordata > Amphibia > Caudata > Salamandridae > Pleurodeles > Pleurodeles waltl. The sequence continues at coordinate 680,362,432 of NC_090443.1, forward strand.
CATAGGGACCCACCTGTTAAATGGAGGCACCTGAACCTGGCTTTCAGTAGACCAAATGTGCATTCTCCAACCCTCCTGGTATGGCCATGTACCAATTTTCAGCCCCTGTTCTCGGATTCCTAACATGGGTGAACAGCCAGGACAGGTTTAGGTAGCCGGAGTCACCTGGAAGTAGTGAGGGACAGACATTACCCATGTACAATGGCATGGAGTACAACTCCAGTTGGCATACACTGACATTCATCGTATGAAGTTTCAAGCCCACCTATGAGCCACACTCTGTGCCTCTGTAGTCGTGCCATCACCCGTGGGACTCTGCTATTCCTCAATACATAGGCATCTTGCACATACCCAGGAAGCTTGGCAGTGATGTGGGAGATGTATTGATCAGAAAGTCACACCATCTGGACATTTATTGAGTGGAAACTCTTCCTATTCCTGTAGAGCTGCTAATTTGCCCTGGAGGGACCAAGACAATATCGGTCCCATCAATGGCCCCAATCACATGTGGTATGTGTCCCATGGCATAGAATCCAGCCTTCACAGTGGGCAAATCTTCACTCTTGGGGGATGAGATGTAGCTGCTCATGTGTTTGAGCAAGGCAGCCAAAACCCTTCCAAGCACAATCAAAAACATTGGCTGTGACATTCCTGTAGCCAAGCCCACTGTCACCTGGAATGAACCACTTGCCAGGAAGTGGAGAACTGAGACTACAGGGGGAATTGCTGTAGTGCTACGGATAGCAGGAATTAGATCAGGCTCCAATTGTGCACACAGCTCAGTAATTGTGGCCCTGTTCAGACGATAGGTGAGTATGATATGTTGGTCTTTACATGGATGATTGCTTCCTCCTCCTCATCCTCCGCAGTGGTTGGTATCTAAGTGAGCCAAAATTAAAATATGTGTGACTACAGGAAGTATGGTCACACAATATCACGGTACCCAGAGCATGTATGTATGTAGAGGACTGGAATTGTCTAGGTGTGCACAATCGATACCAATGACACTCATAAAGTTTTACAACATGAGTTCTAGCATTATGGAAGTGGCAACCGCTGTCCCGTATACAGGGACAGGTGGAAGTGACCCCACTCCTCCGGTGCTTGGCATCATAGCGGAAGGCGGTCTGCACGACCGTGCAATTCCTCATTGGCTAACATGGAGGCTCTATGGAGTACAGGAACCAATTATGATCAACTCCGGTGGTGATGGTGTTTAACGCCACGGACGTGAACACCATTTTCTCTGTATCACTTCACTTGATTCCTGACTCTCTACGTTTGAACATCTCCACTGCCTGTGCTGCTATGACTTGTGTCTGGAACCTGCAATGGCCCGTGCTACAGGGGAAAGGGCCCCAGCTTTCACATCCGAGGAGTTGGAGAAGCTTGTGGACGTGTATGGGCAGTTGTATGGGCCTCTAGATCAACAAGTGAGTACATCATGGGTACTTTGGATGCAACATGGCTGCATGAAGATGTATGTGTGTGCTGGGTGTGTGTTATTTGGGGGAGGGGTTGTGGCTGCATGCAATGTGTATGCAGAGGTAGGGGTCATATATGTGCTTAATGTGGATCATATGCAAAATGTAAGCCATTTGAGTAACAGAATGGAATGTTGAGTTCATGGTGTCTTTCTGTCTGCGTCTCCTCTGCAGGTCAGTGCCCATCAAAAGAAAGGGTTGTGGCATTCCATCACTAAAGACGTGCGGACCCTGGGGGTCCATAGCCGGCGGAGCACCCACTGCAGGAAACTGTGGGAGGACTTGAGACACTGGGCCCGAAGGACCGCAGAGGCCCAGCTGGGGACAGCCTCCCAATGAGGCAGGGGTGCCAACTGGATCCTGTCCCCTTAATGGCCCCCATACTGGCAGTGGCCAATCCTGAGTTGGATGGGCACTTTAGGACAGCACAGCAGCCACAAAGAGGTTAGTACAGACTGTGTGGTATTCTTTTGTTGTTGCCTGGCATGGGGTTTCGGTGCAAGGTTCTAGTCAGTGGATGCCTCAAGATGCCGATTTAGTTTTTCCTATGTGGTCTTGCTTAGCTATGTAGGGTAGTATGTGTATTTAGTTTTGGTTAGTAGCTAGCATACCTTGGCAGACAGGGCTTAGTGAGTCACAGTAGGTGTACAGATGGTAGTGTTTGGGTTCTTTACTGCTTTTGTCCCCAGGTAATGGTTTGTCCATCCATCTCTGTAGGGCAGTCAACCATAGTGAATACCACCCAGGAGCTGGCATCCCAGATGTAGCAATGCAATGCCTACATGGAGGACATAGAGATAATTTCAGGCTCTAGCCTCCTCTCTGACGGCTGCCAGTGTCCCTGGTTCTTCCGTTCCCCCACTTACCTGTTCGCAGTCTCAAAGCCCTCTCCCCCAACACATCCCACGCACAATCTGACAAGCATGCACCCAAAACAACAGACAGGACTCGCACAGACACACACAGGTACCACACTTCACAAGCACACACACAGCCAACACCCAGCTGCACATACTACAACAGCCACTGCCTCCCCTGTCTTCCCTCTCCTCGTCCTCCCTCACAGTCACATCAATACTGACACCTACATGCACTGCATCATCAGTCCCAGATCCTGCCACTTGTACAGCCTTGCCCACAGTCACCACAACAGCAGATACGCAGACATGCACCCCACACACCACATGTGCAGTCACCACCACCACCATCACAAGCTCATGCAGCACACCCACCTCACTTGCAGACACCACAACATGCATACACACATCATGTTTGTTCTCTCCCACCCTGTCTGCCCCTCCAATTACACATAAACGCTCCCACTCAGACACCCAACAGCCCTCCACCTCTTACACGCACACAGTCCATGTACCTGCACCCAAGTCCAGCACACCTACTCCTTCTACAACCACCCCCTTACCTCCACTCCCAGTCCTCCTCTCACAACCCACCCCATGGTCCTAAGAAGCTTTTCCTTTCCCACTTTTACCTCTTCTCTACCCCCTGGCCTGCCCATAAGAGAAAGATTCCTACCCCCTAGCCCAGTATCTCCAGCTCCCAGTTGACTCCTGTTCCTCCCCCTAAAACTACTCCTGCCACTAAGGGGCACAAGAGTGGCACTCCACCCCTCCACCCCAAGCCCACTCCTCCGCCCATGAACAGAATGGTAAAGACCTGCCCCCTCCCAAACCCAAACCCAATGACCCCCCTCCCAAGAAAGCTCCCCACCCCCTGAGGTGCCTACCTAACATCATCATGATACCCCTGCCAGTGGAGTGACTGGGCTGTCAGGAGTCAAGTTGGGCCTTGGACTTTTCCCTGTGGCCATTTGTTGACTAAGGACTGGCCAATGGCCCTACTGTATATTTGTACATATGTGCATATTTATTTATAATTAAGGTCGCTGTTCCCAGGTTATTACAGTGGTTGGCCCAGAGGCATGTGTCCTAGTTTCTTTGCTACTGGGTTATGTCGCAGTTGTTTTACTCTGCAGATTGTTCTGAGTGTGTGGGATGCGTGTTTGGTGTGTGTTGTGTGTGTGTGTCACTCTCCCCTCCCTCCCTTATGTGCTGGGCAGCTGTACTCACCATTGTTGTCTTCATCGGCTTTGGCGCTCCTGGACAGCCATTGTGTGTTACAGCATCGCCAGGACTTCCAGTTTGGGTTCCATGGCAGCCGCGGACTCTGTGTCCCTGGAGGTGAGTGTCTCCTTTTATGTGATGTGTTTCCGCCAGGCTTTTGGTGGCGGTGGTGCGCCCCGGAAATCCTGGCGGTCTGCTATGTCATAATATGGTGGGCAGGTCGTTGTCTTCCACCTGATTGAAGATGGCTACTGCAGCGGTCAGTGGATGGACCGCACTGTTGGTTTGGTTGGTACTACGGCTGTCTATGGGAGGGATCACCGCCATGGTCATATTTTGGCAGTCTTCACCGCCAGCCTGGCGACGGTACTACCGCCATTTATGGCGTGGCAGTCAGCTGACCGCCAATGTCATAATGAGGCCATAATTTCTTTGTTCATCAAGTAGCAAAGAGATTTCAAAGTTCACTCCAAAGGAATTTCATTTTCAAGTGCACTGAGCTGGATTCTAAATGTTAAAATAAAAGGTGCCAAATTTCTTTCACTAGTCATTAGCAGCAAAATATGTCCATTCAGGTGATGTGTACTTTGGACTTGGTACTCAGTTTCTCTTTGATATTCTGTTTACTCAACTCTCAGCATCACTGTCACTTTGACTCGACCCTTCAGTTCTTTCAGCAATAGCTGGAGGCACTTGTACAGCTGGCACTGTCAGCTCTTTAGGCCAATTGTCCCCTGGTACAGCTCTATTACTTACAGCAACTGGTCCTTCGTCAGCATCTGAGCTAGCATGAGACATCTGATTCAGTCTCAATCCTTCTGTACCATCAACTATGGTTGACTCTCTCAGAACCCAATTAAACCGTCCTGTAGTTGTAACTTTTCCAGTCCCAACAGCTTGACTAGCCTGATCCCTCTCACTCACTGTAACCAACCCATCCTGAACAGGTGCGGATTCATCTAGGGGACGTGGACATTTGTGAGTGTGACTCACGTGTACCTAGTTCGGGAGATCTGCATATGTCGCAGCAGTAGTGGTTACCAAAACCACTTGGTGAGGGCCTCTCCAACATGGTTCCAAACACATTTTTCTTACGTGCTTCTTGATCATGACCCAGTTGCCTGTACATAGGTCATGACAAAACTTTTGCTGTTGCTTCTCCAACCTGATGAGACAAAGAAAAAAACATGAGAAACAGTCTTTTGCAAGAATCCAGCATCAAGTCATCCATAATGTTCACAAGCGCATTTCCAGGCACTACTGGCAATCTCATGGTACTTCCCATGATGCTTTCCTGAAGGGACATCCCAGTCTTTCCATCTGATGTACTGTTCATACTCATCAAGGCAAGAGACAATGTGTATGGCCATTTCAGTGTTGTGGAGGCAATACTTTTGTCAATCTGGACTTCAAAGTTCCATTAATCTGTTCCACAAGTCCTGCTTCTGATTGGTACTTGCAATACAATCTTTGCTTAACTTGTAATGCCACACACTACATTTTTAGGACCTCACTGTTGAAAGGAGTTCCTCGGTCCGATTCTAAAGAAGCCAGGCTTCTGACTCAGGGTATTAAATCCCTAAGTAACAGCTTTGTTACTGTGAGATTATCATTTCTCCTAGTGGGGTAGTCTTGAACCCGGTTTTAGAAAATGCATACAATAACTAAGACATGCCTCAGTCCATTGCACACAGGTAGCTCATTGAAATCCAGTTGCATTCTGTTGAACAGTCCTCCTGAACTACCAATATGACTCTCTGCAGCAGCTGTACATTTCCCTACATTCATCTGTTCACATGTGACACATCTGTTGAACACGCCTTCTACAATCACTCTGAATCTAGGGTTATACCATGTTTGTCTGAATGTTCTGAGCATGGTATCTCAACCTTTGTGTGCTGTCCATGGGAATGTCTTGCCACAGGGGATAGCAAGCAATTTGGCAAGACTGCTCTTCCTTCTCTTGAAACCCAAACATCATCTTAATTTTTTCTTAATACATTCTGCTTTGTTGCTCCTCCTCTGAGAGTTTGTCCTGCAATTTCTTTACTTCCCCACAATTATCAACAGCAGTTATTAGGAAATTTTGACTTTTATCATCAGTTTCCTCTCTGTTCTGCTCTCCATTTCATCAAAGGTGACATCTTGAATGTCAGGTCTTGGTTTGGTGCACAATTCAGTCACATCGAGACAGTCATGCTCAACCTCATCCACGTGGTCACTTGCATTTTCAACAGGAGTTGGCAATGAGGTAGCAGGATCTGAACTATACAAAGTTTGCGATTAACATTTGGAGATGCAAGTATAACCTGCTCGTAGCGGGTCAAACATGCACTTGTTAAGTATTGGGTCTTTGTACAGGTTAAAAGAATTTCCACTGAGTGAGGAATAAAAACATTCAGGGGAGGGCCTATAATAATAACTCTGCACTGCTCGATTCTGACGTTGAGGGCAACAGTGGCCTTTAACAACCAGGCAGAGCTGATGCCTCAGGATCAAGTGTAGCGGATAATAAGCCACAGGCTTATTCGCATTTCAAAGCAGCTTTGTCAAAACTGAGGCAGCACATCCATCCTTCTCACAGCAAAATAAAGAAAAGCATTTGCTATAATCACACATTCCCAGAGCTGGGGCTCGGCATAATCTTTGTCTTAGCTCTGTGAAAGGCACGTATACAGTTCTCATCCAATGGTACCATATCAGACATATCCTTGTGTGTCAGCCCCCATAAAGGCTTGGCCTGAAAGGGAAAGGTTTGGAATCCACTGAAAAAAGTAGCCAACCATTTCCAGGAACATTTTGACTTTTTTTGTGTTGCAGGGGGATTCATTTTCATAATTGAAAGCAAAAAGGTGGCTGTGTAGAGGAGAGAGCGCACTTTCCAAAGATGAGCTATTGCTTTTTTGTAAAGTCCATGATGACGTAAGATCGATAGAGGGAGTGCTAAAAGTGGTAATGCACCCAGCCACAGAGTGCGTGAACTGTCACCCCAAAAAGGTTACAGTTGTAACAAGCAAAAAAGAAAAACCACGGCACATCATCCCGGAAAGTTGAAAAGTTCCAATTTATTCCTTGTAATGTCCTTGAATGAACCAATGGCATCTGGGCCAATCTGACATCTTGGGACCAGAATCAAACGATGACAACAGAATTCATTTTCAAATGGACAACAGCCGACACGTGTTTCGTCTGGGTAGACTTTATCAAGGTAATTACCACATGCGACGCCGTCAACAGAATTAGTGAGAAACGCGTGAAGGATTGGAGGCTTACCATGGTCCTCATTCATATTCTTCCTCAATTGTTATATCAACTTACATAACAGCAACTTTTTTCTGGCATTTTGGAACATCAAGTGAAAATCTTAACTATAGCCTTGATAAAGTCTACCCATTACTGCAACCTTCAACAACGTCTCATGATAAGTACCTCACTGCAGACAATAAATGAACCAAGTGTCTTCTACACTTGTGTGTTATCCTGGGACCTTAAGCCATGAAGGACCTATCAACAACAACAACTGCAAACATTTTTTAGCATCAAGCGCCACAATCACTTTGAGTATGATGACTCTACAAAACACTTCACAACATCACTCTTTACTGCAATCTTCAAGCCAAAGCAATGCAAGTGCAAAATCATAGAGTCATAGAGTGTAGTATAGTGGTTTAGAGTGGAGTTGTACACAGTGGAGTAGAGTGTCGGAAAGTGGAGTTGCATAGAGCAGAGTATGGTGCGGTGGCGTGGACTGGGATAAAGTGTAGTACAGTGAGGTATAGAGGAGTAGAGTATATTGGAGTGAGGTAGTGTAGAGTGGGGTAAACTGTCATAGAGTAGAGTGTCATAGACTATAGTGGCCTGGCAAGCAGTTGAGTGGAGTGGCACAGCATACAGACGAGTAAAGTGTCATAAATTGTACTGTGTTGTACTGTAGAGTGTAGTGGGATGTCATACAGTATTGGAAAGTGATACACACTACAGTACAGTAGAGTGGCCTAGAGTCTAGTTGATGTTTGCAGAATGGAGTAGAGTATAGTGTTGTGGAGTGTGGTACAGTGGATTGGCATACAGTGTTATAGAGTGCAATTCATTGAGTGGTATAGAGTGGAGTTGCATACAGTGGAGTAATAGAGTGCAATTACTATGTCAGAAAAGAGTAAAGTGAGGAGCAGTGGCATACAAAGAGTTGCACACAGTGACATGTAGTGGACTAGAGTATTGTAGAGTGTTGTACAGTAGCATACAGTATAATGCAGTTGAGTGAAGGGGTATAGACAGGAGTAAAGTGTTGGAGAGTGGCAAACAGTGTAGTAGAGTGTTGTAGAGTGGAGTTGCAGAAAGTACACTAGAGTACTCTATGCAATAGTGAAGCTGCATAGAATGGAGATTGTTGTATAGTAGCGTGGAGTGAGGTAAAGTCTTGTACAGTGGCGTACAGTTGAGTGGAGTGACATAACTTAGTGCGGAGTAAAGTACAATAGAGTCTATTGGCGTGTCCTAGAGTAGAGTGACATGGAGAGTAGTGTAGTAGTGTAGTGTAAGTAGTAAACTGTTTAAATGGGAGTGTGGTATCATATGGTAGAGTGGAGTGTTGTGTTGTATAGAAAAGTGTTGTATAGTGGGAAAGAGTGTTGTACATTGAAGTGGACAGGCATAGAGAGGAGTAGAGAGTTGGACAGTGGATTGTAGGGGGATATAGTGGAGTAGAATGTTGTAGAGTGCCATGAAGTGTGGTAGACTTTTATAGAGTGGAGTTATATAGATTGGAGGAGAGTGTTAAACAATGGGGTGGCATTGAGTGGAGTGGAATACTCTGTAATGGTGTAGAGTGGATTATCATAAAGTGGAGTAGCGTACAGTGGAATACTGCACAGAGGAGTGTAGAAGAGTGGAGTGGCATGGAATGGAATAATGTAGAGTGGCGTGGTGTACAGTCGGGTAGCACAGAATAGAGTAGGGTACAGTGGATTAGGGTAAAGTAGGGTGGCATCCACTGAAGTGGCATAGTGTAGAGTCGATGAAACTGTTATAAATTGGAGTGGTGTCTCATACAGTAGAGTGGAGTACTGTGTTGTACAGTGTTGGAAACTGTTATAGAATATAGTAGAGTGTTGTACAATAGAGTGTACAAGCATGGAGTTGAGTGTAAATTTGGACAGTGGGGTGTACGGGGATAGAGTGGAGCACAGTCTAGTAGAGTGGCACAGAGTATAGTAGAGTTTGGGAGATTGTAGTTACACATTGTGGAGGAGAGTACATTGGAGTGGCATAGAGTACAGTAGCATACAGTGGAGTGGCATATAGTGGAATAGCATAGAGTGGAGTTGCGTAGACTGGAGTGGCATACGGTGGAGTGATGTAGAGTATAACAGCATATAGTGTAGGAGCATACAGCAGCGTGGCTTAAAGTAATCACGTATAGTGTAGTAGTGTACAGTGGAGTGGCATACAGTGAAGTGGTTTAGACTAGAATGGTATATCGTCGGGTAGGGTAAAGTATAATAGCATACAGTGGAGTGGTGTACAGAGGATTGGGGTAGAGTGGAATACCATACAGTTGAGGGGCAAAGATTGAAGTTGTGTACAGTGTAATAGAGTAGAATGGAATGGCATACAGGAGAATAGCACAGAGTGGAGTACAGTGCAGTGGTGTAGAGTAGCATAGCATATAGTGGAGTAGCATAGAGCAGATTAACATAGAGTGGAGTGGCATACAGTGTAATGGTGTGGACTAGAGTAGTGTATGGTGGAGTGGGATAGAGTGAAATAGCACATAATGGAGTGGCCTAAAGTGGAGTAGTGCCCAATGAGCTATCATAGAATAGAGTGGCATAGAGAGGAGTGGTGTACACGGGAGTGGCATAGATTGGAGTAGAGTGTAGTGAAGTGGCATACAGTGGAATAGCATAGATTGGAGTGGTGTATAGTAGAGTGGCTTAGACTGGAATACCATAAAGTGGAGTAATGTACAGTGCTGTGTCATACAGTGAAATGGTTTACAATGAATGGTGCAAACTGGAGTGATGTTCATTAGGATGGGTACAGTGTAATAGCATACAGTGGAGTTGGGTCAAGGGAAGTGGCGTCCAATGGAATAGTGTAGAATGGAATGGGTTATAATGTAGTGGCATACACTGGAGTGGCATCCAGTGGAGTAGCATACAGTGAAATGGCATACAGTGAAATAGCATAGAGGGTAGTGGCATACAGTGGAATGGTGTAAAGTGGAATAGCAACTACTGGAGTAGTGTATAGCAGAGTGGCATACAGTGAAGTGGTGTACACTGAAAAGGCGTAGAATGGAGTTGAGTGGAGTTGCATGCAGTGTAGTAGCGTAGAGTAGACTGGCGTATAATGGAGTGGTGTAGGCTGGAGTGGCATGGGGTACGGTGTAATAGCATACAGTGCTGTATATGGAAGTGGGGTCCAATTGAATAGTGTAGAATGAAGTGGCGTAGAGTGGAGTGCCATACACTTGATTGTAGTAGCGTACAGTGGAGTGCCACACAGAGGAATATCGTGCAATGGAGTGTTGTAGAGTGCAGGGGCATACAGTGGAATAGATTAGAGTGGAGTGGTATACAGTAGAATTACACAGTGAAATAGCGCATAGTGAAGAAGTGTCTAATGGAGTGTCATACAGTGTAATAGCGTAGAGTAGAGTGGAGTCTTGTACATTGGAGAGGTCTAGAGTGGAGTGGCATAGAGTGGACTAGAGTATAGTGTAGTGGCTACAGTGGCATGGCATATGGATGTATATGAAATTTAGAAGCAATGTAGAATTTGGTATGCAGAGTAACTCAAAACAACAAGTTGTGCTGCCTTGCATCTCACCAGATTTACCAATCAATGCAGGGCCACGCATGGTGGCCTTGCGTTCCTTTGTAAATGAGACTTGAGTATTAAATTGCCCATGCAACACAATGAGTGACACAAGGATAGCACAATCCATTAATGCAGCTAGGCCTTCGTTATATTTGGGCCATGATATACTGTGATAATTTTGCAGTATACTGTGATACATGGCGATGACAAGCCATTAGGTAAAGGCTGTTTTTTGAGAATGAAAAGGCAGCCATACTGTTTTTCTACACTTTGGCTATGTTCAGTGTTAGGACCTCACATATAGGTAAGTAGCAGGTGCATATGTAGTACCACTTTATTTAAGTGGTAATAGGTAGAGAAATATATATTTATTTTTTTATATATTTTTAAATAAGTTTATGGCTATGTACCACTGTAGTTTCACAAAATTGTGTGAAATGTCACAAAAGCGCTGCGGTGGCAGATGTCACTAAGTTTAAAGGCCTTACAACATAGAAAACAATTACCCTGCTTAACCGCAGTATCCAAAAAGCACCATCTCTGCACTATGTGTAAAATCCTGCCAAATTTCTTGAAAATCCATTAAGCCATTTTCAAGCTATGCCAAATACACTTGTCTATGGAAAATGCATTGGTGGAAAAATGTGTTTTGAGACCGTCTTGTATCTTTGCACCCCCTTAATGTTTCACAAGAAAAGTTTACCTAATCTTAAAATGTAGGAAATGCTGTACGTCTGGAAATTTTTGTGGTGATTCGTCAAATGTGTGGAAAGTTAATAGAGAGGTAACACCTGAGGAATCCTATATTTGCGAATACAAATTATAAATATAGAGTGACAATCAGATTTAATGTGATTTCTTTCTTTTCATCTATTGTATTTGTTATTTATTTGTTTATTGGTTTATATAATCTTGTGACCATAAATGTGTCTTTTAGTTGGTCAAATTATAATTCAGAAACCCATAGTCTAGTCTAGTGGGTTTTTGGGGCTTTCTTGCTACTTTTGGTTGGGTTGTGCTACATATGAAGCACACATTGATTGAAAGCCGATTGTTGTTAAAAAATTAGGTGCATATTTGTGAGCCCCTTTGTGTCACTTTCACAACATGCAATGTGGTGCAAGAGTGATGCAAATGAAAAATGAGAATTATGAAGCCACCCAAGGCCACCTTGCATGGCCATGCGTGGTTTCATAAATCTTGAGTAATGTAATGCAGCACAAATTTCTGCATTGCGTTACTCTGTGCCAGGGAGGTTTTCCTGTGGGTGTTGCATGGGTGTTCCCAGTCAACATCCATGGATCTTGACGCATTCCCAGAACTACTAAAACAGGTAAACCAGGGAACACGTCAGAAAGATATGCTACCACAGGTGAGGCATAATGAGGAGAAATCTTTTTATTTCTCCTAGTTTTTTTCTTTTTATAGGTGTGCTATATTCTGCAGCACACATAGAAAGGGTAAAAAGCCTTCAGGAGCCCTAATATACATAGGGTGCACTTTCTCTGTCTGCGTTATGGTGCACCTTAAAACAGGTGTGCCAGGCACAAACAGAGAAAGTGCGTCCTATTACATGGTTTGCACTGCCCTAGGGCAGCAGCAAACTCGAGCTGCCCTGGGGCAGCACATTCGAGGCTAAAATGGAGCGGCTTTGAAGCAGCCACTCAGGCCCATATTTATACTTTTTGACGCAAATCAGCGCTAGGGCAGATTTGCGTCAAAAAGTTTACCGCCGGCTAACGTCATTCCAGCGCGCAAGCCAGGCACCTTATTTATGGAATGACATTAGCCGGTGCTGCGGCCTGGTTAGCGTCAAAATAAATAATGGTAACTGGGCAGCGGAGGGGAAGGGAAGACTGGGGGCTGTGCGCCAAAGAATGATGCAAGTCAAGTTAGAGTAAAAAATATTGGCTCCAACCTGACTAGCGCCCTTTTTTGATGCACAACCCCCATGGAAATGACTCCTGTCTTAGCAAAGACAGGAGTCATGCCCCCTGCCCAATGGCCATGCCCAGGGGACTTCAGTCCCCTAGACATGGCCATTGGGCACAGTGGCATGCATGGGTGCCCAAGTTAGGCCTCCCATGCCACTTAAAAAAATATATATATACATACTTACCTGCACTTACATGCACTCACCATGATTGAGTCCCCCCATCCATGGGTGTCCTCCAGGGGTGGGTGAGGGTGGCAGGGGGTGTCCCTGGGTGCTTCCATGGTTTCCCACCGTGGAAATGATCCCACAGGTCCCTTAACGCCTGCCCTGACCCAGGTGTTAAAAAACGGCGCAAATCCGGCTGGGTGCCATGTTTTAAGGCCCGCCTCCTCCTGTGCATCATTTTGATGCCGGGGGATAAATAAGGTGCCCATGCCTTAGAGACATTTTTTGCACTGGAACGTCTACCTTGCATGTCAAAAAATGACTCAAACTCCACAACTTTGGCGCTAGACCGGTCTAGCGCCAAAGTATAAATATGGAGTTAAGTTTGCGCCGAATTTGAGCCAAAATAAATTATGCAAATCCGGTGCAAACAGAGTAAAAATATGGGCCTCAGTGCTTTACTGTTCAGGTGGCAACCCACCTGAACTTTTAAGAGAGATTATAGATCCCTCTCCAGGTTGGTGCAGTGAGTGACTAAACCCACCTACAAGTGGATATCTTGGGGGTAAATAGGACCTCCTTCCCCCCTCCAGGAGGATGCCATTAGGGGGCCCACTGACGGTGCACCACCTTTTAGGTGGCCCATTGACAGTACTCCTCCTGACAGTTTCTTTGCCTCTGCTCCCCCGTCTATATTACGGCACAGGTGCAGAGGCAAATGAGGAACACTCTCTGGTGATAGTGCTGGTGCTATATGTGAACCAGTGCTCTCAATATTACAGAAAGGGCCATGCAAGAGTCTGTGGCCCCTACTGTAATACCAAAGTGCCCTGGGGGCATGCAAAGTGGGCACAAACGTCCATTGTGCCCCCGGGGCCCTTCTATAATATGGCCCCAGGATTGTTTTTGTGCCGGAAGGTAGTCTATCCTGCACAAAAACAATACTGCATGCAATGTAGGCACCCTTGCACTTGCATTGGTGCTACGCAGCTGATTGTGGACCCGCACAATGGAAAGGGCAGAAATGCACTGTATGGCCCTAAATACAATGCATTCCTGCCCCCTTTTCCTATCACGTAGAGCAGTGCAGCAAGGTGACTTGTTTCTGTGTTTGGTTTTTTAGTTCAAAATGTTAATGTTACCACTGATATATTCACTTAACTATAACATTATTTTAACCTTTTTGTTTTAAAGTTATTATATATAGATATACACACACACTGCTTGGCAAAGTTTTGTTTGCTTGATTAAACCCCTCTCTGTTAATACCCACATGCACATTGAAACAGCAATATTTACATAGTCTGCTTTCCTCATTTTTAGGTGGTACTTTTTTTATTGCTTCAAGTAACAGCACCCCGCCCTCCTCTTGAAAGTGGCGCCTGTGATCGGGCACGGGTCCCGATAAATTCAACTCCATACTCCCTCCAAAAGGATGAGACACGCGCTCTCAGAGTGTGAGTCCTATATTTCTTTATTGAAAAAATCCAGCCCCTCTGATGCATTTTGGCACTTAGCCTTGTTCACACACGGGGTGGCTATGTTTACACTCCCATAAAATAACATTGTGTCAACCAACATGAACATCGGAAATGGACAAACATAGCACTCATTTCATATATTGAAATAGTCGACAACTTGGACTGTGGTGCACTGTTATCAGATGTAAGGGAATATACGGATACACAAGGAGATTGTAAACCAGATAAAAATATTGCCCTCATATATCTGGTACTGCAATCTCTAGTCAAGCCACTCCAAATGTCATAATGTGCATTTTCCAAATCAAATGTACAAACAAGTATAGTTAAATGAAGCAGTGGTGCATGATAGGGATACACAGTTAACCTCAATCAATCTAATAACATTTTTCAAATACTGTAAATTTCCTTAGGATCTATAAGATTTATGATAAACTCATCAATTTATTACTGTCCAATTTGTTTTCAGAAAACTCCTGTCAATATCAGTATTATCTAGTAACTCTATCCAACTCACCAATAAGAGGCATGTAATCCCACAAACTCAAAACACTTTTGTTATAGGCCTCCCACATTGCATGTCTGAAATAAACACCGTACACTAAGTCCTTCAATCGATTCACAATAAAATTAGATTTATTTTTTTAAAGTGAATACCACCCAAGTGTTCCAAGTGCTGTTGAAAGAAAGGGTAGGGTACCCCAGCCAGGGTCTTCTCTCAACCCCAGCTCACTAGGTGAGAGTCCCCTCCTCTCCTCCCTGTAAAGTAAAAAAGCATAAAATAGGTTAAACACATTTCAGAAAGGATGCATCTTGAACCAAGTATCAACCCAGAAAAAGGTCTGCCTGCATATAGCCCAGCATATATGGTGCCTACCCGGAATCTAGATGAACATGCAATTCTTCATCAGAAGTCAAATGATCAGGGACCATTGTATTTAATTTTATCCATTTCGATTCCTGTCTCTTCAGTCTGGATACTTGGTGCCCACCCCCCCCAACCAGATCTGCAACAGTGGGCTCTATACCTGCGCATCTTAAAGGTTTTCTATCACTGAAGTGATGTGCCTTCAAATGTCTGGCTACAGGATAATGTTCATCTTGGTTGGCAATACCCCTGGCATGTTTCAAGATTCTTTTACGAACCGGATGTATGGTGCTGCCAATATACCATAGACCACAAGGGCAGCATTCTAAAATATATACCACAAAAGTGGTGCTGCATGGTATACATTATCTAATGGGCTTAAAGCTGTTGGTACTTGGAATAGCAATCTCCTTACAATTAAATGATTGTTCACATGCTTTGCGTTTACCACATATATGGAAACCTGAAAGTGTCATTCCCAGTGTTCTCCTTGTGTTTGTCCCCCACCCAGGTTCCGGTTTTGACTAACATGTCCCTCAGAGACTTAGACTTACAGTATGTAATTTTGAGTTTGGTCCCTAGAGTTTTGCCTATCACACGATCGCAATACAGGAGGCACCAGTTTTTCTCCAAGATGTGACAAACATCCCTGGATTTGGCATTATATGTAGTGATCAGCCTGACGTCATTGTTGTCAATATCAGAAGGTGTCTGCTTATTACTGTTAGTTCCAAATAGAATCTCATTCCTATTCTGTATATCAGTACACAGGCTGGCATTGTCCAGTATCCATTTGGGATAACCTCCTTGGGAAAAACGCTCCATCATAGCAAATTTTTCAGATGGAAAAGTATCCTCATCACTACAATTTATTTGGCACGTACCATCTTACCATATAGGATGCTCCATTTCAGATGGTTAGGGTGACTACTTAGTGCGTGCAATACACTATTGCCAGCTGTGGACTTGCTATGTTATCTGGAGGTAACCTTACTGTCAACTATTGATTTGTGTCGCCTACTATAGTGTGCAGTAAATTCCAGATTTAGATTATTGTCATTAAGGTTCTGGACACATTTGTCTGAGTCTTCCTCATCACCATGCCAGATTATAAACAGGTCATCAATGAATTGGAACCAGAGCACGACCCTGTCCATATTTTCTTTGTGTTTCAGTGCGGTGGACTCTTGCTTCTCCCACCAACCCA
Organism: Pleurodeles waltl; assembly: GCF_031143425.1. Classification (NCBI taxonomy): domain Eukaryota; kingdom Metazoa; phylum Chordata; class Amphibia; order Caudata; family Salamandridae; genus Pleurodeles; species Pleurodeles waltl. Next base: position 680,378,479 of record NC_090443.1, read on the forward strand.
TGAGAAGGTTTACAAAGCAGGTGCAGTACCTTGCATCTGTATGTACATAGTGCCATTAAAAAATAGATGTTGTTAGTCAACCATATGGGTAACATTTCAATCAACATCCATGTTTGTTGCAAAAACTTTAATGGTCTGGTGAGAATTTCAGAGATATGGATATTTCTCCATTTCCAGTAAACCCTTATCCCTCCATCCACCCAATTTCTCCCAAACCAGTCCCACAGTGTCTCTGCATTCATTTAAAGTGATGACAGTGTATGGGCCTCAATATTGTACATTTCTGTTGGCAAGATGGCTACATTCCTTCCTTTGTCTGCAGACATGATCACTATGTTGGTGTCATTAGCTGGCGAACTGAGGGCTTGTTTCTGTGACAATGTAATATTATTTGATTTATTTTTATTGTTTTCTTTTCTCAGCTCCCTTAGATCACTTACTACTCTTTCATGAAATGAATGGACCATGTCAAAGCCTAACATGGGAATATATTTAGATATAGGTTTGAATTCAGTGGGGGCACTAGCATCAAATATTATATCCTGTTCTTGTAACAGATTTTCTAAGCTCCTCCTCTGTCCCCCTTCCTTTTGTAATTTAGCTAGGGTAGTCAAAAATCAACATCTCCTGTGGTAAGTTCATCTAATTCAAATGTCACAGTCACACATGGCTTTCTTCATTTTAGGTTGTCTTGTATTCAATGCAAAAATATGAGATTTTAAATGTCTGATAAATTTGAATACATCCATGCGGGTTGACACAAAGTCATACTGTCCTGTAAGGCAGAAAGATAGGCCGAGGTTCAAGACCTCAATTTCTGATGGTGTTAATACCCTGCTGGAAAGATTCATCACAATGTTATTACCTGTCACTATTGTCTTTGTTGTCTGGCCCCTCGTCCTGTTCCCATGAGGGTCATTTCTGGTTCTTTTTTGTTGTCCTTGAGTCATTTACTTCTGCCTCTGCCTCCACCACCTCTTCCTTTTGAGAATCGTTGTGGTGAGTGATTCTCCTTCTGCCCCTTGCTTAGGAGGCAGAACTGTTGTAAAAAAAAATCCTTCTGTTCTCTTCTTCCGAGGCACCAATGTCATCTGTTCCTGAAGTATTAGGAGTGTCTGTATCGTTAGTGGCAGAGGCAGAAGAAAAGGAAACAAAGACAACAAAAAAGAACCAGAACCAGAGTTGATTGTAGGATGTTTTCTGAACATCTGAGGTAGACAAGGGTCAGATGGGAAGCTTGCTGGCTTGGTTGCTTTGCCAAGAACTAGAAATTCAGTTGGTGATATTTCTTTGAAGGAACATAGGGCCAGATGTAGCAAAGAACCAATTTGCGACTTGCAAATTGCGAGTCCCTGCGACTCGCAATTTGCAAGTCGCAAATTGGTATGCAGTACGGTGTCTCAGACACCGACTGCGACTCGCTATGGGGTCGCAATGACCCACCTCATAAATATTCATGAGGTGGGTCGCAAATTGCGGCCCCATAGCGAGTATAGGCACTCGCAAACATGGAGGCCTGCTGTCATCAGCAGACCTCCATGTTCGTGACTGCTTTCAATAAAGCAGTTTTTTTTTTTTTTTTTAAGTGTAGCCCGTTTTCCTTAAAGGAAAACGAGCTGCACTTAAAAAAAAAAAACGAAACCTTTAGTTTCGTTTTTTTTTCAGGGCAGGTAGTGGTCCCTTGGACCACTACCTACCCTGAAAAAATATTTTTGGGTCCATTCACAAACTGGAAGGGGTCCCATGGGGACCCCTTCCAATTTGCGAGTGGGTTACCATCCACTTGAAGTGGATGGTAACTGCGACACCATTTGCGACCGCGTAGGCGGTCGCAAATGGTATTGCATACCACTCAGAATCGCAAATAGGAAGGGAACGCCCCTTCCTATTTGCGATTCTGAAATGCATATTGCAAGTCGGTCCCGACTCGCAAAATGCATTTCTACATAGCAAAGACGCATTTGCGACTCGCAAACGGCGATTTTCGCCGTTTGCGAGCCGCAAAGTCTTTGCTACATCTGGCCCATAGTGTTTTGTTTGCCTTTGTCTAGAGTGTATTGTTGGAAACACTTTGGGCTGTTGTTTTTTTGTTGTTTACGTAGGTATCCAACATATCTGCTTTAGATTTGTGATGGTTAGCCAGTTCGTCACAGAACTCTTGGGAAATGGGATTGGTAGCTTCTCTTCATTTTAGCTTATGGACCTCAGCAGGTATTTTATTAAATTCCTTATTGCCACACTTTTCTTGGAGCATTCAGTTTGAATAGTGTTTTTTTTGCCCTTTTGACTGTTGACTTGTAAATTAGGTTATGCTGCATATTAGGTTCGTCAAACAATATGTTGAGGTCATCAGGGATGCATAGGTTTGAGTATCTATTAAGGAGTTTAGATATTATGTCTGGCGATGTGCCTAGGAAAGCTGCATCCCTAGGTGGTGGTCTATAGAGAAGGAGACAGTAACATGAAAATGTTGTTGTTGTGTTGCATTTGATAAGGAGGTTCTCACAATCTTGTGATGTAACACCCTCAGCTTTGATGAGTTTTGCTGTTTATCTAAATATTATGGCTAAGCTGCCTCCCATTTTACCTATGTGATTTTGTGTAATGGTTTTATATCCAGTTGGTAAGCTTCATGCAATACCTGTGCCATATCTTCCCCCAGCCATGATTCTCTAATGAAAAGTAGGTCTGGCTGTGTGTCTATCAATAGGATTAATATGTAGTACTTGCTTTTTAAAACAGAACACGCATTTGTCAGTAGGCAGTGTAAAGAATTTATTTTGGAGGTTGTTAGAAAATGGGATACTGTTGGCAGAGGTAGACACCCTATCCAAGCATATACTACAATCCAAATCAGGGTAAGTCAGACACACACTATAAGTTAACCTGTGGTCACCCTCTATTAGCTTGGCACAGAGCAGTCAAGCTTAAGTTAAGGAACAATGTGTTAAGTATTTGTGCAACATTTAACGCAGTGAAACAGTAAAAACACCACACAAAAAGATACCACACCAGGTTAGAAAAATAGATCTTAATTTAATGTGCAAGTAGCACTTAGAAGCAATACGCACTTTTTGGGATGTCTGGTCGAGTTGGACCTGGACAAATTCAAGAGTTCAGGCCGCCTGGATTCTCAAAGCAGTGGTAGTGAAGCATTGGTTCTGAAGGGGTGGCTCTGGAGGCGATGCAGTGGTTCCAACTACGATGAACAGGGCCAGTCCCTGTAACAGAAGTGATTCGATGTTTCTAATCTTGCAGCAGGTGATGAATAGGTTCTGATCTGCAGAACAGCATTGATGTGCAAGTTTTGGCAGATGCAGCACTTTATACTCACTTTCAAGAGCCCAGGTTTGAATTGGCACAACTTGGCAGATGAAGACTTCCAGCAAGCAAAGTCTAGGTGCTGTGTGTAGATAGAAGAGAAGCCTGTGATGTCCTTGACACTTCAGAGCAGGAGACAAGCTAGCATGCCCTTGGAGTCACTTTGGTTCAGGGAATATAGAGATGCAGGTCCAGTCCTTCTCACTCCCAGGCAAGGAGGGCAGCAGGGCAGGCACAGCAGAGCAGGAGTTCAGCAAAGTCCAGCAGAGTCCAGCAGAGTAGCAGTCCTTTCAGCAGCGCAACAGTCCTTTTTCCTGGCAGAATATCCTCAGGTTAAGAACTGTACTAATTTGGTGGGGTCATATGTCCACGTCTTATACCCAGTGGTGCCTTTGAAGTGGAAGTGACTTCAAAGAGGGGTGTTCGAGTGCACAGAGGTCCTCCCTTTCTGCCCTGGCTCCAGACGTACGACAATGGGTTAAGCAGTCCTTTGTGTGGGAGCAGGACACTTCCTAGTCAGGTGGAAGTGGCAGCGCCTCTCTCCCATCCTGCCCGCGGTGACCCATCAGAATGTAGATGGCTTCTTAGTCACACCTAAGCTCCCTTTGTGTGTGGCTTTCTGGTGAGAATGCAGAACAGCTCACCTGTCACTCACTGAGACGTATATTTAGAGACAGGCAGAAGGCACTAGATGATTGAAGTAAGAAAATGGCAACTTTCTAATTGCGGCATTTTTAGGCTTACAATTTAAAATCTGACTTCATCAGTCATTGTGATTTTAAATTGTGAATCCAGAGGCACCAAATGTGAGGGTACCATCTCTTTCCAATTGGAAATTACACTTATAAAATGTAATAAGGCATTCTATGAAAGAGTTAATAAAAATGTGTTTTAAAAAATGTAATAAGCCAATCACAATGTTATCCTATGGGAGAAATAGACCTTGCAGTAGTGAAAAATGAATTTAGGAGCTTTTCACTAACTGGACTTGTAAAACCTAAAAGTACATTTCCCACTTTTTAAATACATCGAAACCTGCACTTGGGGCTGTCCAGGGTGTACTTTAGGGATGACTTATATGTGTTAAAAAGGAAGGTTTGGGCCTGGCAAGAGGGTTAACATGCCAGTTCGACATGGTAGTTTAAAAGTGCACACACATGTTGTGCAAGGGCAGTCCTGAAAAATGTTTAAAGGGCTACTGAAGTGGGAAACACAGTGCTGCAGACCCTCCAGTAGCATGTAATTATGTTGTGCACTGTACTAGGGATTTATAAGTATATTTATTATATTTAGTTGCGAATAAGCCAGTATTGCCATGTTTTAAGCAGAGAGTACATGCACTTTAGCACTAGTTAGCAGTGTAAAGCCAACAAAAACAAATTCAGCAAAAAGAGGAGGAGGAAGGCAAAAATGTTTGAGAATGACCCTGCAGAAAGGGCCAGGTCCAACAGAGGTGGAGAGAGTTTGTGCTAGAGGAGAGTGCATATTGCCCAATAAAGTTGCGGTGGTGTGCTATTGTTGGTGGTGATAACTGTCAAGAGAGAGAGGGAGTGCTGTTGATGGTTTTCATTATCTTCTTCCAAAAAGCATAGAAGACGTGTTTTGGGGTCTGGTTGTGTGGGCAATGGTGTGTGTGTGTGTGTGTGTGTTTGGTGGGGTGGGGTGAGTATTGTGTCTAGGTAGTGGGAGGAAGGAAGAATTTTAGATTTGGTTAGACTGAGCAGGAGGATGGTTTTGCCTTATGTCTGTAGAAGAGTGTTGATAGAAGGTTGTTGTTTGTGTGTGAGAAGACGAGGATTGTTGTGTTGGTAAACCGTATTATAGATGTCTCACAGGGTTTGTAATTGAAATGTTAGGAGTAGTCAGTGGGTAAGAATGGTATTTATGGTTTAAGGGTAGGAATTTGTGGGATTATGTGTGTGAGTTTTGTGATCTATTGGTAAGTAAGTTAAAAGTGTATTTGGTTGTTTTGTAGTACAGAGTTGTGGATTATTTAGGAGTTGGTGAGTGTAGGTATATAGCTGTATGTGGTAGTATGTTTTAGTACTGGGTAGAATTTATTGAGTGAGTGGAGGAAGGATAGGAAATGTATGTTTGTAGCAAGTGGTGTGTGTTTGTTGTGAGTTTGTAGTCCTGTGTTTATGGCACTTTCTTGGAGGTTAGATTTAGAGAGTTAAATGGGCACATCTCTGGCCCTAGGCCTGACCTAGATGAACAGGCACCAACAGGCAATTACCCTTGTTCTCACTCCCCCTTAGCCTTGATGCTCTGAGCCCTTTGGATATATAGCCCTACTGATCAAGTGACCTTATACCAGGTGGGGGCTCTAGACCTAGGACGCAATCACAGCCCCAGCCTTATCAACCAATCAGAAAACAAATCCTAAGCCCTACAACAAATATGAACCCTTTCCCAAGGAATCAATCACATCCCTTACCCTATCAGCAAATTAGAACTCAAACCCTAAGTCCTAGGACCAATAGAAACCCTACCCCTATAAACTGATCACAATCCCAGCCCTATCAATCAACCACAACATGTATGCAACAACCAATAAAAATTCAAATTTTAAGATCATGTAACCTTAAACTTGAGGGATTGTGCAAGGTGTTAGGGCAGCGGGAAATGCTTTCGAACTCAGAATCTCCTTGGATACATACACACTTTGTAGGTCCTGTTCAACCCTGCAGGTAACACCCAAATGCAAAGCCACTAAATAATACTTTTCACACATTTAAAAACCTTGGTTCTCTAGCCGAGTGCCACATACACTTTATAGGCACAATTTAGACCACAAAACATATTAAGCAGTCTCTTAAATACTCAGCTTAGGGTTGTGTCAGAAATAGCCTGGGTGGAATGCGTTCTTCTCTCTGCGTTGTCACAGAGGCAGCATAGTCTTAAAGCATCCGACGGTCAGCAGATAGCCTCAACCAGGTGGTAGTCCAGAACAAACAGCAAACTAACTAAAGAAACTAAAATAAAAATCAGATGGATTGGTTTGCGTTTGTGTTGTAGAGAAGAGTCACAGCACGGTACCGTGACCTTGCCCCACTGCCAGGAGTTACTCACAGTTTGCGGCTCCCTCTACATGTAGTAAAGATAACACTTTCAAGATAAAGAGACTATGATGATTAGTCACCCTGATAAGGTCCTGCCTGTAAAAGGTGTGGCTTCCTGTTAAACATCACAAGGAAGGACGAGGCTTACACATGATCAGTTATATGCAACATTATGGCTGTGGAAGAACTCTGTGAAATAACATTGAATAATCATAAACTTGTACCGTTGCAACTTGTTTGGCACCACATTGTTTTTCATGCACACACTGCAAACGCCATCTCACATTAAGCTTCATGCAGTGCCACAAGTCCTCAATGAGTCCATGCAGGGTCGCAAGATGAAGTCCTGACCATGTAGTCAATAGGTTCCTTGTAGGGCTATTGCGGCTGTCTTTAGTTTGAAAATAAAGTGCAAGTGTATCAAATCAGCCGAAACTAAAATGAGCCCTCAGCAACAGAGGACCAGCAAAAAACTGCTGCGCAAGAGCTGCATACAGCGTCGACCAGGAAGAGACCCTCCGAGGTGCTATCAGGCAAGTGGATCCTCCGCAATTGATGTCTGGAGATCCGCAGTAGTTATCTGGAGAGCATTAATAGAAAGGAACAAGTGTGCAGCTGAACCTTCGTAAATGTATTACCTTCAAGTGTTGATTATGCACTATTTCCCAACCAAGCAGTGGGAGTGGAGTCTATGATGCCAAGCTGTGGACCAGGGTAACCGGGATCTGGTGGGGATTGGGTGAGTGAACCAAATACTCAGGCTACTTGCAGGGTGTGGTGTGGTGGAGGCTGCATGCCTCAGGCATTTTTGCTCAAAGTACCTTAAGGTCCAGACAACAGGCTGGGTTTAGTGGAATGATGGGTGTGGAACAAGTGAAACAGTTGGGTGGCATAAATGTGAGACCTTCTCCCAAGTTAAATTGTGTGGGCTGTACCCCTTCCAACCTATTAGGTAAAACAGCTTCCTGCATACCTTTTAGGAGTCGGTGATCAAACACATTTTGGCCCTCATTATAAACTCGGTGGGAAAACCCACGAGCTCAGCGTGGGCGGACTAAAATAGACCGCCAGCGTGTTGAGAACCCGGCCGGCCAAATAAACAACATTCCTCTGGGCCGGCGGCCAGAAACTGTGTTTCCGCCAGTCTGCCAAGCGGATTTCAGGGCCTGGACATTGCCGACAGCTCCAAATGGAGCCATCAACAATGTAGCAGTACGGCGGGTACAGCAGCACCCATTGCGCATATCACTGCCCTAAATATGTCAGTGACCTGCGTGACGGGGCTCTGCACGGGGGCCCCGGGGCACCCATTCCGCCAGACTTTCCCTGGCAGCTTGAACCACCAGGGAAAGGCTGGGGGAACACAGGTCCATTATCCGGTGGGCAGCGCTGCTTGCAGTGCTGCCCTGTCGGATAACGAACTCCGACATCATCAGGCTGCCTGGTGGCAAATGCCTGGCGATGGCAGAGTTCCACCTGTGGTGGTCCTGCCTTGAACATAATATGGCGGTCCGGACCGCCAGTGTTCATAATGACTGCCTTTATGTTCTGATGCCCTTGGACTACGAATGGAGCTGGTGCATTTTTAAACCATGTGGACAGGTTTCAATAAGCAAGCTTGGAAGATCAGGTGAATTTCCATAGTGTTAAGCAATAGTAGGCGGGCTGCTGTTTGGCCATAGAGCTTTGTGATTGAGAAAGAGCCAATAAAGGATAGTAAAAATGTACAAGGACCCTTGAAGTGCAGATTGCAAATGGATAACTGTTGGAAATGGCCCTTTGTTCAGGGTCAACCCCAAACTTTTTACCTTCCTCCTCCTCATTTTCTGACCTTGTGTTTTGCTGGCATTTAGGTTTCTGGACACTTCACTACTGCTGACCAGTGCTAAAGTGCAGGTAATCTGTACACTTAATATGGTAACATTGACTTCTCCACCATTGACATACTGTATTTAGTTTACTGGCAGGTCCCTAGTAAAGTACACTATATGTACCCAGGGCCTGAAAATAAATTCTACTAGTGGGCGCTGCAGCTCTGATTGTGCCACCCACTACAGAAGCCTTTCAAACATGTCTCAGGCCTGCCACTGCAGAGCCTGTGTGTGCCGTTTTAAACTGCTATTTCGACCTAGCAAGTGTACAAACTTGCCAAGCCCACATATAAGTCACCCCTAAGATAGGCCCTAGTGAGCTCCAAGGGCAGGGTGCAGTGTATTTAAAAGGTTGGACATGAACTTTTAAATTTAACATGTCCATATAGTGAAAAACTCTTAAATTCATTTTTCACTATTGCAAGGCCTATCCCTCCCATTGGACAGTATTAGGATTACCTTAAAACATCTATTAAATGTAATTTCTAATTGGGAAGAGCTAGAAATATGGAGTTTGGTGTACCTGGACTCACAATTTCAAATCACAACACATGGCAAAGTCAGATTGTAAGTCTGAAACTGGCACTTGTAGAAAGTTGGAATTTTCTACCTTTAACCATTCTGTGCCTCTGCCTGTCTCTGAATACACATAATTGGTTGTTGATAGCTGGGCTTTGTGCTTTTCCTCTAGATAGTCACACACAAAGGAAGCTTGAGTGTGACATTTGAATCCTGATGGCCCATCACCAGGCCTACCTGTGCTAGATGGGTGGGACGCCCTGATGCTTACACCTGAATAGGGGTGTGCCTCGTCTCACATAAAGGGCTGCCTAACCCCCTGCAGAATGTCTGGATCCAGGGAAGAGCAGGGACCTTGTCATCTTTAAAGGACTCTTTGAAGTCTCCTCCACTTCAAAGACACATTTGGGTATAACTACTGGATCCCAAACCAGAGCAAATCAGGTCTCTACTGGAACAGGACACTCTGCCAGGAAGAAGGACTGCTGTTCTTCCAGGAGGGACTGCCACTCTGCAACTGCATTGCTGTGTTAGCCTACTGCTTGCTGTGCTAAAGGAGGGACTGCTAATTTGCTACTTGTTTTGCTGTGTTGGCCTCTTGCCTGTAGCTTCTTGCCTGCAAGGAGAAAGACTGGACTTTCTCTTTACATCCTTGAACCCAAGAAATCTTCAAGAGCTTGCTGGCATGGCCCCTGTTCTTCTGCAGTCTCAGGGACATTAAAGACTACGAATGGAGCTGGTGCATTTTTCTGCATTCTTCTGCAGTCTCAAGGACATCAAAGACTGCTTGAAGCTCTCTTAGTGCTGCTGGACTTTGCCATCTGTGAGCCCTATCTTTGCCAGAGGTTCCCCTCTCCAGTCCTGGGCCTCAGAAGTGGGTTCTGCAACCAAAACCTGCAAAAAGCGATGCATCACCCTGCGTGCAGGAAATACATCAACTTCTAAGCACTGTTTTGACGCTATCTTTAAAAAATTCATATCTCACCTTCTACTTATTTGATTTATGTTGTTTTTGTCTTGTTTTACTCAATATTCTCTGTTTTTCTAAACTGATGTTGAGTCTTTTTATGGTGTCTTTCACTGTGGTACTGTAGTTTAAGTGTTGCACAAATACTTTACACATTGCCTCTTAAATTAAGCCAGATTACTCTGTGCCAAGCTACCAGAGGGTGAGCACAGCTTAGTATAGGTTGTGTCTCTGACTTACTCTGACTAGGATTGTGGTGGCTACTTGGACAGGGTGTATACCTCTGCCAACTAGAGACCCAATTTCTAACAATAACCACACTGTTTGACCTACAGCACAGTCCGAGGCTGGCTGCCATTTGGTATCAGTAAATCCTTTGTACGCGGTTTGGGCCTGGAACAGATGTGTAGGCACAGTTGTTAGGGTAGTATGGAGCAGGCCTTGCCATTTATTAGCAGCTACATTTTTGGAGTGGATAGGGTTTTCTACCAGCAGAAATCAGAGATGAAAACTGTACAACACATAAAAAGGGGAAAACCCAGTGGCTGAATGGATGGCGTTGTTGTGGCAAAATTCCACTAATTAGGTCAGCTCAACCTGCCTTTCTTGTTCCACAATGAAACAATGCAAACGTTCTTCTATGGTTGGTTCTTTCATTCTGTTTGGCCATCAGACTGGTGGGGGGGGGGGCAAGTGGTGGATAGATTTACTGAGATAATTAATAATTCCCAAAAGGTGTACTAAAAGTGCAACACAAATTGTACACCTCAGTCTAAAATGATGCTGGTGGAAAAGCCGTTGTGCAATTGGACTACGTGCTACAAAAATAAGGAAGCCAACTGTGGGGATTTGGGTGTTCCTTCTACAGCAATACAGTGACACATCTTGGTCAGACGATCAACTACCACAAATAAAGTGGTGAACCCTTTGACTTTAGGTAGATCAACAATTAAATCTATAGAGCGATATTGACAGAATTGGGACGGGGTGAGCAAGAGTTTCACTAGGTCTGAGCACAAACATCACAGGATAAGATGTATTGTTGGCAAATGTTTATTGTGGCATTCCACCGAATGTCACACACACTGACCTGGTTCCAAACCACAGGAACAACACTAAAGCCGATGTTGAACCCCCCACTCCCAATCAGGAAGAAGCTAGACCAAGGGACAGAACTCCTAGTTTCAATCGACTTCCAGAGGGTGAAGGGACAAAATAATGAAATAACACTTTCGGTACTGGTCCTGGTCAGTGACGGTGCTACTCTGCTTAACAGGATTGTCACTTTTGGGACTTTCTGGTTTAGGAGAAAGTGGGTGTTTACAAGACTGCACTTCTGGTTATTGTGAAATGCAATACACTGGAGATGACAAGAAGAGGCAATTACCATCAATGCATCAAATCCTATACACAGGTTGCAATACAGTGCTTCAATATTTCACACTGACAGATTTTTTAATAGTCATAACATGAGAGCAGATCAACCAGATACTCGAATGGAATCTTTTGGAACTCTTGAAGAAGAACTTGAAGTACTGCGTAGGGTTTAAGGCACTCCAAAGGTAAACTCAGAACATAGGTTGGAGTCAATGACACTCTGACAATTGCACTCAGTGCATAGTTTGAAATCTGAAAGAGTCTCAAGAAAATAGGAAACCATGTTGCTTTAGGCAATTCGGTTGGACGTTACACAAACTCTCAAGGTATATTAGCAACCAGGTTACTCTCATAAATGGATTGCACTCAGAAGTAGGTAAACTCAGAACAAGACTATACGTGGCACAAGGTTGGAGTTACTGACACTCTCAAGGTTTTACTCAATATATGGGCTAAATTCGGTAAGGAGACTACACATGGAACAAGATTATTCTGGGCACAAGGTTGGATTTACGGACACTCCAAAGGTTGTACTCTGTACATTGGCTAAACTCAGAAACCCGGCAATACATGAAACAAGACTACTGCCCAGTGCAGGTTAAGAGTTTGTGACACTATTAAGGTTGTATTCAGTACATGGGCTAAACTTGGAAATGAGACTACACATGAAACAAGATTATCCTGGGCATAAGGTTGGAGTTACAGAAACTCTCAAGGTTGTACTCTGTACATTGGCTAAACTCAGAAACAAGGCAACACATGAAACAAGGTTACTCTTAGGCACAAAGTTGAAGATTCTTCCAAGGTTGTGCTTGAAATACGGGTTGGAGATAGAGTCTTTCCCAAGGTATGCTAGAAAACACTGTTATACTTGGTACAAGGTTGGAGAAGGTGTCCCCCAAGGTATGTGTTAGGAATGGGGTTTCTAGTTTGCAGTGGTTTATACCCTGTCCAAGTGGGACCCTCACTCTAGTCAGGATAAGGAAGTCACAAAGCTAAGATAACCCCTGCTAACTCCCCTGTTAGCCTAGCATGAACAGCCAGGCTTGTCTAGGAGGCTATGTGTAAAGCTTATGTACACAAACACAGAGTAACATAGTGAAAACACCACAAAGGTACTCCACACAAGTTTACAAAAATAGTCAGTATTTGTCTGAATAAAACAAGACTGATATGACAAAAATCCAACATACACAAGTAAAGATACAAAAGTTCAAAGATTAAATCTTAGTAAAGTGCTTAGAAACATAATAGTTCCAACTGATGCTATCACCGCGTCCTGACGGAGTCGTTCTCCAACAGTCCGATGCCACTCAAGAGCGAGTGTGGGCGGTCACGGAGTCGCATGGACCCCAGATAGAGTACCTTGGAAAACAATGGGGAAAAAAAGATGTTGCACACAGTCAGGGAGTTGAGGTGTCACTGGAGCCAATGCGGCTTTGGTTCCTTACTGCCACCACGGAGGTGAGGCAGTGGTTCCTCACTGATAGGTAGGGGAGGGGAGGCATTAGTTCTTTGTGGTTGCAGGGGGGTGATGCGGTGTCAGTGGTGAGGTGTCAGTTCCATATGACAAGGTGGGATCAATGAATCCATCAGTTTGCAGTTGTTGCTCTCAGCGGGGGCTGTGGCTCCAGTGCAGGCAGGGGTGCGGAGTCAGATAGGGGTAACGGCTGTGAAGTAGCTCTGGGGTCGATATACTTGGTTTCTTCTTGGCTGCACCAGAACTCACCCCCAAGGGCCCAAGGGCTGGATTTGTTAACACTTGGTAAGTCAGGACTCTTAACAAGAGCGTCCAGGTGCTGGCAGATGAAGTCTTTGTAGTCCCTAAGACTTCTTCACAGGAGGCAAGCTCAGTCCAAGCCGTTGGAGAACCTTTGGAAGCAGGATGTCAAAAACAGTCCAGTCCTATCACTCCCAGGACAGAACAGCAAAGCAACAGGCAGAGTGGCAGTCCCTTCTACAGCATCCGGCTCTTCTTTCTGGCAGAATGTCTTCAGTCCACACGGATTCTAACTTTGTTGGGTCAGAGATCCAGTACTTATACCTATTTCTGTATTTGAAGTAGACAAACTTCAAAGATAAGTCTTTGTAGTGCACAAGACCCTGTCTTTCCCTGCCCTGGCCCCAGACACACTTGGATACTGCATTGTGTGAGGACAGGCACAGCCCTATTCAACTATTCAAGTGCAAGTGTCAGCTCCTCCCAGTCTTCTAGCTAAGGAAGACCTATCCACCTGGTGATGGGCCATCAGGATATGCAGCACACACCTCAGCTCCCTTTGTGTGGCTGTCTATAGTGATTACACAAACAGTACAACTTTCATCCTGACACAGATGTGTATTCAGCAGACAGGAAGAGGCACAGAATGCCTAAGCAAGAAAATGTCCACTTTCTAAAAGTGGCGTTTTCAAACTTACAATTCCAAAACCAATGTTGCTAAAAGATCTATTTCCAAATTATGAATTCAGAGACTGCCAAATTCCATATCTCTTTCAGCTCCCAATGAAAAAAACACACTTAAAAGATATTTCAAGGCAATCCCCATGTTACCCCATGGGAGAGATAGCCCTTGCAATGGTGAAAACAAAATTAGCAGCATTTCACTATAAGGACATGTAAAACACCATTACATCTCCTACCTTTTAAATACCATGTACCCTGCCCAGGGGGCTACCTTGGGCCTACATTAACAGTAACTTACAGGTAAGAAAGGGAGATTTGGGCCTGGCAAGTGGGCACAGTTGCCAGGTTGAGATGGCAGTGTAAAACTGCACACACAGGCATTGCAATGGCAGGCCTGAGACATGTATGCAGGGCTAGTCACGTGGGTGATGCAATCAGTGCTGCAGGCCCACTAGTAGAATTTAATTTATAGCCTTTGGCACCCCCAGTGTACTATACTTGGGACCTACTACTAAATCAAATATGCCAAACATGGATAAACCAATTGCCAATACATTTTAGGAAGATAGCGTATGCACTTTAGCTCTTGTTAGCAATGGTAACATGTCCAGAGTCCTAAAGCCAACAAAAACAGGTCAGAAAACATAGGAGGAATAAGGCAAAAAATTTGGGCCAAACCCTGGAAAAAGGGCTAGGTCCAAAAGTATGCTAGAAAACCCGGTTAAACCCGCTATAAGATTGGAGTCGGGTGCACTCCCAAGGTATGCCAGAAACATGATTACTCACAGCACATAAATTGGAGGTACGAAGTTGGTTCTGGAGACAGTCTCTAGTCCATGAGCACCACAGGTCAGAAGCTGAGACTTGGAGGAAGGGTCCAGAGTCAGGACAAGCAAAGAGATATCAGACAGGCCAGCAAATGCTACTAAGGGTTAGTGCGCACTAACCTGGGGCAAGTACTCAGCCTGGCCTAACACTTGAGCTGGAGTTCGAAGGAAGCAGGCTGGTCATTGCAAGAAGTTCAAGAAGAGGCAGAATTGTTGCTCCTGGAGGAGACATTGGAAACATTACAGAAATCAGGATATCGGACTCAAGATGAGTGCAGAGAAGAGGTTGAGAAGGACTGAAGCATTGAAGGTCCAGGCAACTCTGTAGATGAGTGAAGGGACAGAGCTTGCACTGGACAGGAACACAGGAAGGTCTGGGCAACTTAAGAGGTGAGTGCAGTGAAGCTGCTTATGCAGGACTTCACAGGGGCAGGTCCAGATACAGGTATGAGGCCAAGCCCCAATGCAAGGTCAGAGGGGCTATTTATGCAGGAAGCCAAGTGTGGTCCAGATGGGAATGTGTCTCTTGTGGAAGTTTCTAAAGGAACCTGGGGAACGTCATGTTTTACATACAGATGAATATGACTTAACAGGCAGCAGGTGCAAACAGTGATTGAAAACAACAAGTACAGCGGTACTCAAGTGCATGATGGTTCAACCCAGTGGCTCACAGTGGAAACGTGACTATCCTAAAAGGGCACATGAAATATGCAGGTACTATCTTACCTAAAATTGCATAGCCAATAGTTCAGGCTTTAAGTAGGGGGAAATCATGGAGTACTATAGACAGAAAGGAAGGAATTACATGAGGCAGGTGAGTAATACCCAGTGCACATAGAGAACAAGTTTAAGTTGTGACACCAGATTCCTCTTTGTAATAGGTCCAGGGTTTTAGAAATACCTAGGTGTCCTGATAACAAGGAATCCTGACACCAACTCAAAGCTTCCTTTTGGAGGGAGGTGGTAGGCAAAATAATTGCTTGTCATGAAAGAGCAACCCCTGCTCTAATCGCCCCTGGGGATAAGTGGTAAGCCAACTACGGGTGTCAACATGCAACATAGCTTGTCTAACGTCCCTCTCCCACTCCTTGGGGTGGACCGAGATACAGTTTACAAAGTTGGTTTCAGCAAGTAGGGATGGAGGCTCATTAGTGGCTTCTGGTTCACAATGTGGTAAGGAGAGAGCTTCTGCCTTTTCTGTGTTTGCTGTACGGATGGTAGGTTATTACAAAGGAATAATCTGCAAAGAAGAGAGCCCATTGCAATTGCTGAGGCGCTAGTGTTTTGATGGATTTCAGAAATTGTAAATTGCGGGGGTCTGTATAGACAGTTGCAGGGTTTTTTACCACTAACAGATAGTGGTGCCATTACTGAAAGGCTGCCTTGATAGCTAGGAACTCTTTTTCAAACATGGTGTTGTTTCTTTCCGCCTCAGCTAGCTTACATGAAAAGAAAGCTACAGGGTGTATCTGTCGAATGCCTTGATTGCGTTGGGAAAGAATAGGCCCTTAAGCCAGATTTGAAGTGTCAGCCTTTATTTACAATGCCAGTCATAATGTTGAAGTATGGGGGCCGAAGTAAATATCTTCAGGGAGTGAAACACAGAATCGACCTTGGGAGTCCAAGGATAAATCTGTAAAAATGTGTGAAGCTGAGGAAGCTTTGTATTTCCTTGATGAAGGTGGGTGTTGACCATTGTAAGACGGCTTGTACTTTTGAGGGGTCCATACTTAGACCATTTAGGGAGATCACAAACTCAAGGACTTGTACAGTTGTCACATGGAACTCACATTTTTCCAATTAGCAAATAACCAATTGCCTTTGTAAGTCTTAGAGGACTAAGATGACATGTTGGATGTGTTCTGATAAGGAAGTGGAAACGATTAAAATATAATTGATGTAAACCACCACAAAAAACATCAGTATACTCTCTCTGGATACTGTTCACAAAGTGTTGGAAGGTGGCTGGGGCATTAGAAAACCCAAAGGGGATAGGGCATCAATTGATACTCATAAAGGCCGAATTTTGTCCTAAAGGCTATCTTCCAAACTTTCCCTATGCAAACACTTTCCTAATGGTAGGTTCAGCAGAGATTGAGCTTTGTGAAGATAATGGCTGACTGAAATTGATCCAACATGGTGGATCAAAGAGAAGGGTAGCAATTCTTAATTGTTATCTGATTCAGGGCCCTGTAGTCAATTCATACTCTTAATTCACCAGATTCTTTGGGCACCAAGAACCAAGGTGATGAGGCTAGAGACATAGAATGCCTATTAAAGAAATTAACTAGATATGTAGCTAAATATTCCTTGAGGTGTTCATTTTCTTTTTCTGTCAGGGCATAATTGTGACTGGACTGTTTTTTTGTCCCAGGTTCCAAGTTGATCTGGCAATTAAATGGCTTGGAATGGTTTCAGCTTTTTTCTCACTGATCATGCCGTGGAGTCTTTTTAGCGCTGTGGAAGATGCTAGGTAGTCGTAGTGACCCTACTGCATCCCAGTAACGTAGCAGGGACACTAACTCTAAGGTATTTTTGGAATTTTCTAGAGGATGTGCAAAATGTCTGACAATAAGCAAAGGAAAAGGTGACTGTTTTGCAATGCCAGTCAATTGTATTGATCTGTTCCGTTAGCCAGGGGAGACTCAGGATTATTCCATACTGGGAGAATCAATTAATTCTGATTGGGAAATCTCTGAGTGTTTGTCGGATCCAATCATAAGGATTTGGGTAGTTTGATGTGTTATGGGTCCTGAAGTGAGTTGAGAGCGTCCAGAGCACATTCCTGTTCCACACATGCCCTACGAATGGTTGTGATATGGTGCATGCAGGCAAACAACCAATCCTAATATTGTCTGTGGCTCCCAATTCTAATAACAAAGAGATGTTGGTAAGTGTAACAGTGGGGCCACCGATGAAGGACACATTCCTTGTGATACATGCTGCAGCCACTTGTGAGATATGAGAGGCAATTCTTTTGATGGCAGCTAGTCCTCTGGAGAACCTTTGTGGCTTTTTGGAGTAGTTCACAACAAAATGCCCACTTTGACTAAAATAAAGACAGAGATTGTCACACCAGCTTTTTTCTTCTTTGGCTTTGGTAAGGGGTGAGCAAACAGTCTCAATCTGCATTGGTTCTTGAGCATCTAGGGTGGTTCTTGATGCCTTGCTCTCATTTCAGGGGTGTGGTGGGTAGAAGCGTCCCTCCACCGGCTTTCAACCACCCATGCTTTCCAATAGCCTTTGATCCAGCTACAGGATGAGGGTGATGAGAGCATCACAGTTGATAGGACGGTCAACCACCTGGTCCAGCATGTCCTTCAGGTCGTCCCGTAACCCTCGATGAAACAGGGAGGCCCTTTTCTGCCTCTGGCTAGTCTACCCCTACCATAAAATGATTAAATTGTGCTAAGTAGCTCAACAGATTGTGATTTCCATGACACAACTCAAGTAGATCATTGTCCAGTGTTTGAGTGGTGGTCTGATGGTCAAAAATCTACCGGAGCTCCACCCTAAAATGGTTAAAAGAATACAGGGTGGGGTTCATCATTAGCCACCAACATGGGGCACCAGGGTGCTGTGTCTCCTGATAGGTATGGTGAGACAAAAGCCACACAGGACTCTGTGGATGTGAACACAAAGGGTCTGCAAAGAACCTGTAGTTTACATTGGTTCGGAAAAATGTAAGTTTCTGGGTGTACCCCCTACAACGTTCTGAAGGGGCCAATGGCACTGCTAATTGGTTCACCATGATGGCTGCACTGAGGAACATGGCTTCACTGACATTTCCTGGAGTGGGAATAGGAATAAGAATGGAACCCTTTAACTGGGACTGTATCTCTTTTAGATGTTGGGACATTCCTGCCATATAGGGCCTTGGGGTTTGGTTCTCCTCCTGTGCCAACTTTACCTGTTGCTGGAGGTCCCGAATACTAATGGTGAGGGTGAGCACATCAAAAAACCCTGACACCATGCTGCCTGCGTGACGTTACTAATGTGAGCTTTGCATTCTGTCAGAACCAGCCTAGATGGAATGCATTCTTCTCTCTGTGTTCAGTCGCAGAGGCAGCATGGTCCTGCAATCTCCTGAAAGCATCTGATGGCCAGCAGATAACATCAACCGGGTGCCGACTGATACTCCCAAGGGATTGGGGTTTGGGAACAAACAACAAACTAACAAAATAAACTAAAATTAAAATCAGATGGTTTGATGCACATTTGTGTCATAGAGAAGAGGCACAGTTACCTGCCCTTGCCTCAGTGACAGAAGTGACTCACTGTTCATTGCTTCCTCTACACCCAGAAGAGATACTACTCTCAAGATGAAGTGACTATGATGATTCCACATCCAGATAAGGTCCTGCCTGTAAACGTAGTGTCTCTCTGTTAAACATCACAAGGAGGGAGGAGGTTTACACATGATCAGTCACATGCAACCTTGTGGCATCTATGGAATAACTGTGAAATAACATTGATAAATCATACACTCATACCATCATGACTTCTTTGACATAACATTGTTTGTCATGCACTCACTGCAAACACGATCTCATATGAAGCTTCATGCAGCACCAGACATTCTCAATGAGTCGATGCAGGGTCGTACGAGGTGGTCCTGCACATGTAGTCAATAGGTTTCTAGTAGGGCTATTGTGGCTCTCAAAAGTGCCCCAAAGTGGTCTCTGGGACCGTCCCTCAGTTTTGACAATGCACAAGTGCTCAATAAATGATGATTGTACTAGCTCTGCCACTGTTTCTCTGTTTAAAACCATAAGCTCAGATTCTCCTTGGATACTGTCAGGCCCAATACACACTTTGCAGGTTCTGATAAACCCTGCAGATAAGGCCCATAAGTAAAGTCACTTAATAATGTTTTTTTGTAGAAAACCTTACTACATACACTTTACAAACACCATTTAAACAACAAAACAGATTAAACAGTCTCTTAAATACTCGGTTTAAGGCTGTATTTTTTCCTTTTTAGATTCTACGGGTGGGTGCCTTCTAGTAGCCTTAGCACAACACTATATTCTGTTTTCAGAGTAATAGTGCAAGTCATAACCTTGAGAATATCGTCTTCCACTACCTTAATTTTGAGTTTACAACCTAACCTCTCTTGTTTCCTTCTTGGGTTTCTAGATTTTACAACCCTCACTTCAGCTTGAATATTTTAAAGTTGCTGAAATTAGAAATGAGACTACCACTACTTCCTGGAGGAAGCCATCTGCCAAAGTCTTACTTGATATGGTTCCTGTGCCAATGGAGACAAAGAAACATATGGTATTATTCTCTAAGGGATGCACAACTGATTATGTGGCACGCCTTTTTTTGCTTTTCGCCCAATGGCTTTTATAATTGTACAGAAATTGATGCAATGCTTTAGGCTGCTTTGCGCCAAACAAGCACCACCTAAAGGCCTAGTGAATAATCCTCACAGTATATTAGTAAATGTTACTTATTGACTATCAACTCATCAACTTAAGATTCAGTTTTTGCAGATTTCTTCTCTCTGCCCCATAAACAATGAGTTGGCTGTGGTGAAAACTATAGGCCGGATTTTCACTTCAATGATTCTTGTTAGGCCTTACTGAGAGGAGCTGACTATTGTTTTTACAACAGTAATTTTATACCCATTTGTAATTTTATGAGCAATGGAGGCTAGCTTGTACTCACTTCAGTGGCTTGTATTGGTTATAATGAAAAGCCAGTGGCAAAGTCTTATTGGTGTACTGGGAAAGGTTATTTCAAATTCCTTAGGTGTAATCTGTTTATAATGAAAAGATATAACAAAGCATTTAGGCCTCACTTGTTGAGAAAGACATATGTTTAAGGCAATAAACTATTAAGAGTGGTTTGCTATTACACTCTGCTATCACCTGTAGGCAAATATTTTGGTTACACAGAATTTCAGAGACTACCTTAATAGGCAAGGGTTTTGGTGTTGGTTACCCACCTGTACAAACTATACGATTAGAAGATTTGCACTTTGGTAATCCTTATTAGTCTCTTTTACGAGGAATTTTATATTGTTTTGACTAATGCAATTTTGTACAAATGTGCAACTTTAATACATTGTATCTGTTGATTGTAATAGTGGTGACATTTTCACATCTTGGTCAAACATGTATAGTCCCCGACAGTCATCATAACTGGGATTACACTACTCAAATATAATTAAGTACGTACAATTATTTGTTTGGCCAACTGGAAGAAGCTGCTCATTTTATTTGTCTTTGTTGCTACAACACAAAAAGATTGTGGTGTATATGTTTGAATTGGTATGTCAATAATAGGAATCTATTTTTATTTACTCACACACACAGCCATTTCATGATAACATTGAATTGCCGTACAACCCATTAAAAGGGCCTAAAAATAAAGAGGCTCCAATATGGACGTAGCTAAGTCGTCCTTTGGTTTTCCTCAGTTTCTGCAATTAGGGTCTTGCTGTGTCCCTCAGCCAGGTTCATTCTAGGTAATGTGGTGAAAATTTGATTCCGATGACCCTCTAATAATTACTTGGAAAAAAATAGACTGGGAACCCCTTAATTGTATCATTGAGGCTCTCATTGGAAAGCTGCCTTTTTTAGTATCGTTTTAACTGCTGCAGCAACTGGGCAAGTCCGAAATGTAGCAGGATGTTGCCTCGTGTTCTGATCGCATATTTGGAGAAAGGTTTCCCTTCTGGTCGTTCTTCCATGCTCTCGTTGCATTCATTACCATGTTCTCCTGGTGCCCAGCACCGATTTGGCCTTTAAGAGAAGTTCAGTTTTTCTGCCACACAAAAAGTGGCTGTTCTTTCTTACTGCCATGCATGAAATGCAGCAGTTCTTAAATACAGTATTGTTCAGAAGGGGCAGTTGCTGTAGATATTTCTGCATCGGTGAGATCTGATCACGTCGTTTTCGTCTTATGAGACCTGATACAGGATGACGGTGGTTCTTCAGTGTGGTTAGGGTTAGGAGAGAAATCTGCCCAGCAGGGCCTTTACCCGAGCAAACGCTGATTCGTGCTGTATTGCCCCCTGCAAAGTGTTTTCATTGTCTTCAACCATAAGTTCTGACCCTAGCAGGAAAATAACACGCGTCGGAAATACGGTGTGAGAAATGTTGGCTCTTTTGTGCAATGGTCTGTGAAGATGTTTGAAGATAACTTCGCTGCTTGTGTGTCTGATTTCAACATATGGACAGCCCCCGTCTGTTATGGAGCGCAGCAGTACACAGCTGTGATGCTAAACATCCGAGCATTAAATCAAAATAAACGTCTAATATTTTTATCTGGTACGAATTAAGGATGAGCCTTGAAGGCTTCCACAGGGAAGGCGTTCTGCTTGTTCTCTGCTGAAAATCTTTTAGGTTGTTAAGGCACATTCCCCCACTATTATTCTCCCTATGTCTGCTGACTCAATCATGTCACGTCATATTGATTCTCCAATGTGCTTTCAATGGAATAGTTTCACAAACAGGTTTTGAAATGCTTTAATAAGGAGTATGAAGTAAACAAGCGATTAAAATTCACATTATAGAAACATTTTTGACGTTTTCAAAACGCAAAAAATGCATTCTTTAGCTAGCAGGAAATAAAAATGCCGAATAGAAACTTTCAAAGACCCCCGAGACTGCCAGATTTCGGCTCATCTGGTTGTCTTCCACAGAATCATGTGGGGTACTGCTAGGAATAAAATACAGTTATCCTTCGAGGAAATGCAATCCGTATGTGGAATGGATGAATAATTAATTTTCACCCTGCCAGAAATTATATCTGTTTGTCTTGCTAGCGACTCAACCCCACATGTGTTCTTCCCTGCGAGTTGTATATCTGCCCATACTTTTTACTCCTTAAATGGAAAATGTCCGCCAAGAATTTGGACCACATCTGCAAGCACATTTCAGCAGATCTGAACTAAAAGCCACTGAGGCTCGCCCTCTCCCACAACCACAAGACAACCACAAGCTGACTTCTGATACATAGAAATAGATCTTGGCTTGTGACTCGTTTACCATCACGTTGAGTAAACCGAGTCACTAGTATTATTTGTATTTCTTGTAGTTACGACTTGGAATCCTTGTCATGACAGCTTAAAAGAGCTGAGCATTTAGCACAGGCTTCGGTGTTTTGTTGGCAAAAAAACTGTCCCTCTTTTCTTAATCAAGGCCCATAGAGTTAAAATCATATTGCAGCGAGAACATCAATTCACCAAAATTCGTGAAGTAGTAGAAGTGGCAGTATTCGCCATTTTTGGCTGATGAAATATCAGAAAGCAACATGTGTGGTCTCTCACTCTGATGCCATCTTTACAAGAGCGGAGGTAAGACATGTCATCCTTATGCGATCATTGGACTCTCACCTAGTGATGGTTTCTTATAAACAGGGACATTTCTTCAAGTGCAATAGAGAGCCATATTAGGGAGTTCATTTGGGGTTCCTTTTTGGGGTGACTCACTGATGACCAGTATTTTCCTCTACATATGATCCCTGTCACATGTGTTCATTGATAAATACAACTTCAGAATATAGCTTTATAGCCCTCTTCTGTGGGCTATAACAGTTGTTAAAGGCCATGAACCTCGGTTATGGACCCGAGCCATAGACGAAGGCCTATAACTGGCTTGGGCTATACCAGGTGTTAAATACTCTCTCCCTCGTTATAGGCCCTCACCTATGGCTCTGACCTATAACTGGGGTAGGGCCCTTAATAACCGGTTGAGCCTTCAGCAGTGGACTATAAAGCTACAGTAAATTACTACGTGAAAGAACAGATTCTTTATGAATGGTAGGATAAGGCTATCATTGAACGTATCATAATTTGGCAAACTTGTACAGGAGGACAACACTTCTTTTGGGGAAAAATGAACCACGCAGGCAATCTGTTGCTGTATTTTTTTTTTTTACCAGAAAGTTGTAAATGAATTCTGGAATCCTCATTATACTCACGTGGACCTAGTGTAATGAATAATAAATATATTAACCACTCAGCCACAGGCCTGCAATAATATCTGCATGTTTTCTATGAGTATCAATCAGCAATGCAGTGTCTTTTTCTGAACAAACGTTTCTCCATCTAAACTTGTGAATCGCATTCTGACATAGTCCTCTGCTCCCCATCAAGATCTGACTGGAATTCTGATATGACTTTAAATACCCTATTCCACGTACAGTTTGGTAATATTTGATAATTTATAGTAAGTGGGACCCCAAGCCCGTTTTTAGGTACATTTAGATCATCACCATCAAAATATATATTTTTTTGTCAATCAATGAGGACCACACACCACATAACACACTGCTTTATTACCACTACACAGTAATACATTTGTAAATGAATCAGGGCTGATGCCCAAAGCGCTGCTCACAAGCCTAACTTCAGGGTCCAACGGGGCAGACCTTTGTAAAGGCTGTAAGAGACAGTTTTTGTCACCGTACTCATGCTGTCTGACCCTGGCCTGTGGTGTGACAAGTTGTCAGAGTCCGGCAAATTCCTGGTTATTATTTGGAACACGAGTTTGGGTTCACAGTGCAGAGCTTTTCTTGTTTCACATGGCGATTTCGGGCCAAACTGAACGAGAAGCAGAAATCTGGCCTTCTAAAGCATTTTTATAAGGGCACACGTGGACCCTACACAAACCTCTGCGGGACAGATTACAGCGTTGTATGCTTTTTCGCACTCACAGGAAACGCAACCTGTGTGTGTGGCAGAGGTACAAGAGTGCATGCGTGTGGAAAACAGCATACACTACTGCTACCAATGGACCTCCATTTCTGTATATTACTGAAACTTGCAATCATAATGTTAATATAAAAAAGTACAATTTGCAATGTTGATGCTTGTTTCTGATAGTATTATAATGCAATGAATATTCAATGTTAGTCAAAATTCATTTGCACACGTGAAGACCAGGCCTGTGTTTCTCAGCTTCTGAAGTATAAAGATTTTTACATATTCTTCTTACTTTCATTATTGCTAATTTACCAATTTCTACTGTGTTCAGAATAGGTCAGGGTCGTGTATATATCGCTAAGGCTTTAGACAGCATATTACCTTCTTAACCCCTTTTCGTGTACCAATACTTCCTACTCTAGGGTGTCCACCTCTATTCACGCACTACGTGGCCAAACCAGAGCCAATCAGAAGGCTTAACGTAAAAAAACAAAAATCCCACCTCCCTGACCTCCGAACACATCCCACCAAACTGGTGATAAAGAGGTATGGAGCCCAGAAACATGCTGTTTTTTTCGTCTGCTCAGTTGGATCATGTGTGATCCTTAGAGACTCTTTTTTTTATAAGACTTGGGAGGCGAGGCCTCTCGGGAAATGGGTTCTAAGCTCCTCCTTTTTGCTCCAGGTCAGTGGGATGCTGTACCGGGCACAGTATCGGGAGTATGGGAGTGTTTGGTTCACCCTTCACTGGCAACCTAGTTTTTATTATGAGGTGGGGCCTTTAAAAGATTCTGGTCTGTAACTTGCCTGGCACAGGGAGCCACGAGTGCTTTCTTGTTGCACCACGTTTGGCCAATGCATCTGTCTGCTTTCATGTGGTGTGCTCTTTCGGGAAGCAGCTGAGTAGCTCTGCAACTGCATCCCCTGATAAGCAACTGTGTTTCTGGAAGCTGGTACAGCTCTGGCTGCAGTTTGTTCGCTGCATGCTTTCCCCTCCTGCGCATGTTGCCCGTTCCTGCCCATGCTATTTGCTAAACAATCAGGTCATTTTACTGATTTGTCCCCCAGTGCCTGCCAGCTGATCACCTTTACCTCCTTCATGCACATCATCTTCTTCTTCTGGCTGGAGCAGCAATTTGCTCTCTGGCTCCCTCCTGTGGAATGTGGAGCCTATTCATGCTTTCTCTGGAACCATTTCCTTCAGTGGCACCTTGGGCTTGAATCCAGCCAGATGGATCATGGAACAAAGGGGGAGAGGAGCTGTGAAATAATTATATAAAATTATTATGGCAAGACACAACACAGAATGTAAACAGATGTGACATTGCAAAATGGATATTTTATGTCGGACATCTGTTTATCATTTTCACTTTACATTTGACGGCCCTTTAACAGGCACTGGAAGAGCAAGCTTTGGGCCCTTGTGGACTTTTTATTGGGTCACATTTCCCCGTTTTCCTCTATCAGTTTAACCATTGAACAAAAGAAATGTGTAGCAGTTGGAAATGGCCCTTCTTGCAGGGTCATCCCTAAACCTTTTGTCTCCGTCCTCCTAAATTTTCTGACCAGTTTCGGTTGGCTTTAGGACTCTGGGCACTTTACCACTGCTAACAAGTGCTAAAGTGCATATGCTCCCTGTGTAAATTGTATTGGTAATTGGTTTATTTATAATGGCATATTTGATTTACAAATAAGTCCCTATTAAAGTGCACTAGAGGTGCCCAGGGCCTGTAAATCAAATGCTACTAGTGAGCCTGCAGCCCTGGTTATGCCACCCACCTTAGTAGACCTGTAAACATGGCTCAACCCAGCCACTAAAGTGTCTGTGTATGCAGTTTTAAACGGCAAATTCGACTTGGCAAGTGTACCCACTTGCAAGGCCTAAACCTTCCCTTTTTAAGGTAGCCCCAGTGTATGTGTCCTAACAGTGAAATACTGCTAAATTCAGTCTTTACTGTTGCAAGGCCTATCTCTCTCTCATAGGCTAACATGGGGGCTGCCTTTAAATATTATTAAAGTGCAGATTCCCTTCTAATAGCAGATAGAAATGTGGAGTTTGGGGTCACTGAACTCACAATTTAAAAATACATCTTTTAATGAAGTTGATTTTTACATTGTTAGTTTGAGAATGCCACTTTTAGCAAGTAGGCATTTTCTTGCTTAAACCATTCTGTGACTCTGCCTGTTTGTGGATTCCCTGTCTGGGTCATTTTAACAGTTGGGCTTTTTGTGAATCCCCTCTAGACAGTGACACAAAGGGAGCTGGGGTGTAGCCTGCATATCCTGATGGGCCATTTGAGCTATAGTGGAGGGAGGAGAGGTCACTTACACCTGAATGGTCTGTGCCTGCCCTCTCACAATGCAGTCTCCAACCCCCTTGTGTGTGTCTGGGGCCAGGCGTGGGCAAGAGAGGATCCTGTGAACAACAGAGACTTCCCTCTGAAGTTTGTCAACTTCAAAGGCAGAAAGGGGTATAAGTAGTATACCCAAAACCCCAGACCTTAGATTACTTCAGGATCACTTCTGGATTCAAGAGGAATGTCTGGCAAGGCGAAGAGCTGAATAGTTGAGGAGAAGTGCTGCCCCTGCCTGTGACTGTGCTTTGTTGGGCTATCCTGCAGTTGCTGCTTCTGCCCGTGAAAGGGGACAAAGACTGGACTTTGTTCTGCATTCCTGCTTGAGAAGAATCCCCAAGGGCTTGAACTGAGCTTGCCTCCTGTTTTGAAGTCTCAGGGCCATCAAAGACTTCTTCTGCCAGCACCTGGACTCTCGGATGTGACTCCTGCCCTGCCAAGTGGTGCGCCATTGAGTCCCAGGGCCCTTGAAAGGTGAAATTGGCAGAACAAGAGCTGAAAATCCATGCACAGAACACTGTGCAGGGAAATTTACGATGCACCATCTGCTTTGCAGCCGATAAACGACGCACCGCTACCTGCGCAGCTAAAGTTGACGCTCTACCTGCATCGCGGCAGGGAGATCGCAGCTAGACAAATGACGGGCAACACCCGCTTGCGGCTGCTGATAACGGTGTCAACCCCATGCTGCGTGTTCTTCTAACACTGTGTGACTGGATTTTCCTCGCATTGTCCTTCGGCATCAAAATCATCCCGACTCTACGTGGATTCGAGGTGCCCCATCTGGAAATCGATGCATCGCTTTCTTATGAGGGAGAAAAACAACGCATCGCTGACCTGACTGGGGAAGAAATGATGCACTGCCTGCCTTGCAAGGAAGGAATCGACGCATCGCTGCCTTTTCCGATGCAAATTCGCCCATGCAGCTACATTTTGGACGCTACCCAGGTACTTTGTGCAGAATCATCGTTTCCATTGTTTTCTATGGAGTAAGACTCTTATTTTTTTGAAAATTCCTATTTTAACTTGAGTATGTTGGGTTTTTGTCATTCTGGTCTTGTTTGATTTAGATAAATATTACCTCTGTTTCTATACTGGTGTGGTGTCCATTTTGTAGTGTTATCAATGTATTACTGTGTGTGTTGGTACAAATGCTTTACACATTGCTTTACACAAGCCTGCCTGCTCGTGCCAAGCTGAGTGTGATTCTCCTTTAACCTGACTAGAGTGAGGGTCCTTTCTGGGCAGGGGTGTAACCTGACTGCCAACCAAAGATCCCATTTCTAACAGCAGCAAAAAGGCATCATTGTTCCAGCAGCCACCATGGGGATAACAAAAACGGAGCAAGCAGCATGAAGATATTTCAATAGCATCCACTTAGAGCTTTGGCCATTCTGAAGACCAGTTTGACCTCCTTATTTCATCTTTGTCAGAGGCTTTTTATAAATCATAAAATATTGGGAGTTTCCACTATTCCCCTTCTTCTCCCACATCTTCTTTGTAGTCATTGGAAATTTCTTCTCCCTCCTCATCATCATCTTGGCCTTCTCCAGAATATGATGATGATGATGATGATGAGTCTCCAGTTCCTGATGCTGCACCTAAGTCTAAATGTATCCAGAAACAAGACCTTTTGGCTCTCTTCACGTACCAAGAGGATAATATGAATATCACTATAGAAGAGGAATTACTCAGTATGAGTTCCGATCTTTTTCAACAGCTTCATTGTTGCCCTCTTACTAGTTTGGCAGTTAAAAAAGGAAGTCTTGGGTCTGCTTTTTAGGGAATGGAAAGATCCAGAAAAGGCTGATCTTCCCACGTTTTTGACGGGCCTCTATCCCTTAGGTAAAGGTGATGTGGAGTTTCCGTGTTCAATCAAAATTTATCCTATGCTGTCTAATTTAGCAGGTCGTTCTTCTATTATGACTGATGAGGTCTTTATTTCAGACTTTATTGACCGCAAGGTGGAGGCCTCTCGGAAGAGGAGTTTGTATGGATTATATTTGGCCCTCCTTGTTGCTATTTATGCAGTTTATGCATCTCAAAAGCCTTTGTGTTCGGATTTGTTTACCAATATCGAAACAGATTACGTTTCTGGCAGATGTCTTTTGTGATATTTTGAAGGCTTTAGCTTCCTCTATAGCTTTTTCTATTTCTGCGCAGCACCACATTTACTTTAGAGACTGGGAGGTTGAGAATGCTCAAAAACCTGGGCGACTTCATATGCCTCTTACTGGCAGCAAGCTCTGTAGTGATGATCTGGAGGTTATGCTCCATAAGGCTTTTAAGAATCAGAAACATGCCCAGCTCTTTCGATTTCAGCTGCAGACAGACTAATACCACAGGGTTCCACGGAAGTGGTGCCTATGGGGTCCTACAATGAGGATTCAGGGTCGACACAGACAACCTCCCTCCCTCCCTAGTCAGCAGTTTCCTAAACCTCAGCTTCTTCCTATGGCTAAGCCTAGGAAGTACTCCTGACTATGCCAACTTCCCAGTGGGAGGGCGCCTGAACTCTTTTCTTCCAACCTGTCAAAAACATGTTTCTGACACCTGAGTCTTATGTATCATTGAAGGGGGGGGTGCTTACTGGTTTCGCAAGCAGGCCTCCCCATCAGGACCTGTACATTCCCCAAAAAAACACTTCCAACACTTCTGTTCTTACACAGGAGATTGCAGAACTAGTCCAGAAGACAGCAATTATGACAGTCCCAGAGATTCAAAAGGGAAACGGCTCCTACTCCCCCGGTGTTCCTTGTCCAAAAGCCTTCAGGAAAGATCAGACTGATAATCACCTTGAAATACTTCAATGTCTTCCTGAAGAAAACCCGGGTCAGGTTGGACACTCTTCAGAGTATAATTCCACTCATCCTCCCAGGTGAATGGATGGCATCATTGGATTTCAGAGATGTCTGCCTTCACGTTCCGATTCCTCCACCTCATCAGCAGTTTCTTTGTTTCTGTGTAGGGTCTTCACTGGCAGTTCAGCGTCCTTCTCTTTGGTTTCGCCACATCCCCCAGAGTATTCAGCGAGGTCACGACTCCCCTGCTGGCCCATCTCCACAGTCTAGGGGTGATAATTTACCCTTACCTGGATGACTGGCTTCTCCATCATCCATCGCAGTCCATTCTTCAATTTCAGATCATTGTGGTATACAAAAATCTGCAGGACTTTGTTCTTATAAATTGGGAGGAGTCACATCTCAAGCCCACTTAGAATCTGCAGTTCATCCGATCTCATTTCCAGATGGATGTTGGAGTGGTCAGTCTCCCTTAGGGCAGGGCTCAGGCTTTGCAGAGTCTGTTGCTTTCTTTTGGATGGAGATCTGTGGCTTCAGAAAAGGATGGCTTAAACCCCCAGGGCCACATGGTATATGTGCTTCATTTTGTATTGATTACATTCTGATGGTTTATTACTTCCTGCTTCTTATTCTTCTGTCTTTTCTTTGTAGACTGCATGTGTTTTTCTTTCCTTGGGCACGTCTACACCTGAGTCCTCTAGTACATCACCTCCTATCCTATTGGAAACCAGGATTTCATCCACAGGAGCACAAGGTGCCTGTCTCAAAAAATGTCTGGAAGTTGATGCAAAGGTGGTTGAATCATGTTACTCTGGCTAAGGATTTCCTCTGGCTCTTCTGCCTCCCTGAGTTGTGACCACAGATGCAAGCAAAGTCGGGTGGGACTTTGGACAATCTCTCAATTCATGGGCTGTGGTCTCCGCAGAAAAGATTTCTCTCTTTAAATCTGAGTGAGCTGAGGGCAATTTATCTGGCTCTTTTGAACTTTTCTCCTCTGCTAGGTAATCAAGCAGTGTTGATAAAGACAGACAACACTTGCAAAATCATACGTTAACAAACAGTCTGGGACAGGGTCTCAGTCTCTGGCCTCACTCACCTTTCAGGTTGTCAGTTGGGCAACGACCTATCTCTTGTCTCTGTGCAACTTACATCTGAGGGAAGGACGATATGCAGACCAACAGGCTAAGCAGAGTCTTTCCTTCTTCCCACAACTTCTGTTGGGATACTTGTATTTTTGCACCGATGTGCCAACGATTCAGCATTTCCGAGGTGGACATGTTTGCCTCCACAGAGAATACTGTACTGCCAATATTTCTATCCAGGTTCCCATACCTGGGTTGCTGCAGGGTAGATGCTCTGACCCACTCTTACCCCCACCTCCTCCTGTATAGCTTTCCTCCCTTTCCAATTATTCCCAAGCTCTTGGCCAGATTGTGGCAGGAAACAAATTTCCTCATTTTAGTAGCTCCTTTCTGAGCTTGAATGGGATGGTTTCCCCTGTTGAAGTTGATGGCAAAAGCACCTGAATGGACTCTACCGATTGATCCCTGCCCCCTCCCATCTACATTTTTTTCCCTAGAGACATGCAGAAGGAAGTGTCTGACAGTATGGCTCTTGAAAGGTGGGGTTTAATGTTACAGGGTAGGTCCCCTCCAGTAGCAGTCTCGATCTAGCACTTTAGGAGGTTGTCTACCAGGAAGTCCTGCAATCATCATTGGTCAACCTTTTTCAAATGATGCGTGGACAGGTGTCTGAATCCTACTATGTGTCACTCTTCTTGGGTTCTTCAGTTTTTACAGGATGGATTGCAGAAGGGTTCAGCTATCTCTACCTTAAAAGCTGAGTGGGGCACTATTAAGGCTGCCAGATCACCTTCTGGTGTTCCAGAACTAAATTCCTTGATCAGGCTCCATACCTCTTTATCACTAGGCCTGGGCGAAGTTCATGGAGTTCCACTCTGGCATTCCAACAGGTTTATCAAAAACTCTGTGGAATTTCACAGAGGCGGAGTTCTGTGAGCCGCGGAGTCCTGAATGCACCTGATCTTGGAAGCTCTGGCTAGTTCAAGTGGTGCCTGAGTAGAGTTTGGACACCACATAGTAGTAAGTATTGATATGTGAAAAAGGGTATTTGAAATAATGAAGATTACCACTAAGTTATTGAATCATTCACCAATATTTCTTTGTCATCATTTCATTTTCTTGTCACTTCTCTTCTTCCACTAAACAAAGGGGGAGAAGGAGGGTTAAAGGGGAGGGTCTATCCTCCTTGAAGCTTCAGTAAACGTATTTAGAGACCCAACCCAGAGGGGAAAAACTTCCACAGAAAAAACGTTTTTTTGTTATAAAAACCCTCACCCACCAGGGTTACCCCTTGCTGGCATGCTTCATCATTGGGTTACTTCCCATTCTGCTGCACAACGAGGCGTGCTGTGACCGACGGAATACGTGGGAGCATTATTGGTACCAGCGATGAGGATGCTAGAAAAGGATATAAGTGGTGGAGTCTTGATAAATTAAAAATACCCCCTCTGGATGATATTACTAGATTAATATGTCTCACAGGGGTGGTATGATTAAAAAGGGGTGTCAGGAGGGTGGGTATATTATGTACCTGTCCTCTGTAGTGGTCTACTTGTTTGGGAGTTTACCCCTAAACTTCTCTTCAGGACCAAAGTGATCTCCCTAGTATCACTCCTCGTGTGCCTTACACTAGTAGAAGTACTTTTACTATTCACTGTTGTGAGGTGCTAAATACCAATTAAATTAAATTAAATAAATACTACCCATCAGTGTCAATGCTCTGCTGGGGAGATTTTCAGTGTTTATGCTAATTGCATCATAGGTCCTCCAGGAGGTGTGTGTGCTTATAGTCACACGTTCCTCAAAGCGACACTCCCGCCTTAAAACCTACTCCTCACCTTGCCGTGGCCTGAACTAAGACCGCGATCCCTGTAGGGCGAGGTGAGGAGTAGGTTTTAAGGTGGGAGTGTCGCTTTTAGGAACGTGTAGAGAAGGAGGCAAAGGATAGGGAACCAAAGAAAGGAAAAAGATGAAAAAAAGAGGACAGAGACAGGTGTAAGAGAGAGGAAAGAGAGATAGAGAATGGGAAATCGTGAAAAAAGAGGAAGAAAACAGAGACAAACAGAAATAGAGCCCGATTCACAAAGGTAAACATGCACGTTTTTCTAAGTTTTCGTTTTTTCAGTGTTCATAGAACTGCATTTTAATAGTAAGTTTATGAGTGTGGAGACTCGCAGTTGGGGAGGAGAACTCCGCACATAAAAATGTAGGCCTGTCCGGTGACTCAGACCCATTGCGAGGGAGAGAGATAGGGGACAGAAAGACAGGTGCCTGAGCTATCAAGTAGGATAGCTCAGCTCTGTGAGACCTCATGAATTCAGAAGATGCTGGACTAGGACGGGGCATACGCGTATTGATCAGTCCTTCACACTAGCATTCATAGGGGCCTCAATATTTGCTATTCCAGTCTGGGATGCATGGGACACTTTTTCTTTTGATGGTTATGTTTACTGTCAAAGCTTTTAAAACAAACTATTCCAGTTGTAGCACTAATTTGGTGTGGGTATAAAGTGCACCTATGGCCACTTGAATTATGTGGCATGGGAAGACCAAATTATGTGGCAGCTTTGACCAAGTCATATGGCAAAAAAGGCAACTTCTGTGGGGTAGTGCACCCATTTTGTGATAGCACTACTTCATTATTTTGTCAATTTTGCACATGGTAACACTCTCTGGGTAAAGATTTCACCACATTGTTACTAGTTTAACACCAATTACAGCAATAAGCAGCTGAAAGATGATCAATGTTTGTGAAGGGCCTTCCACTGCAGTAGAACACATTGCCATATTTTTTGTAACTTTTGATCTGTGTACTTCAATCAGTATTCTTCTGGTCATCTGCATCATACAATTAGAGTGCGTACCCAAAGATATTTAGGCTCAGAGATGAAGGTCATTTCCATCACAATAAGAAAATACTTCAAGCCTCTGAGAATTTTAAAGGTAAAATAGGACTAAAGAAAGCCCAATCCACATATCAATATCTGGATTGCATAGCAAAAAGATACAAGACTTGATTTAGATATTGGTGGATGAGTTACTCCATCACAACGCTGACGGATATTGCGTCCATCGAAATCTAAGGTCCTGATTTAGAACTTGGCAGAGGGAAATGCTCCGTCACAGCTTGATGGATATCCCATCTGCCATAGTGCGATCCCAATATATCCTATGGGGATCGTAATACGGCGGACTGGATATTTGGCACGTTTGTGACAGAGTATTCCAGCCACCAAGTTCTAAATCAGGCCCTAAATACCATTATATTCTTTGGCATTTAGATTTTGGAGGACAGGATATCCATCACCATTGTTACAGAGGAACTTGACTGCAGGTATCTGAATCAGGCCCATAGTGTTTGAAAGTATATGATACATCGAGCTACTAAAGAGAGGCCATTCATAGAGGCAGTGGCATTCTAGTGCACAAGTCTTGGCAGACATCTAAAGCACCGCCAGCAAATAGTATTGAACTGCTATTGCATGCAGAAATGGTACCTTCCTAGTTATAAGGAGAGCAACATAAAATGTTAGTTTCTCCACAGTGACAAAACAAATTCTACTTGCTTGCTTGGTAGGGGGCAGGCGTTAGTGGAATTCTCATGATTTTGTTTTGCATGGTTGCTCAAAATGTCCTCAGAATCATGCAACATTACACAAGATGCAAATCCACAATCTAGGGCTATGTTTTAGTGTTTAATGCATCTTTGTGTGCCTTTTTGACGCGATGACACATTTCACTACACAAATAGTGCAAAAAGCACAAGTGCTGTGAGCAACAGCTATGAGCATTAAGTTTGTTAGTCTTGTTGTTTATGTGAGAAGAGTTTTTCTCCAAAAGGACTTGAAAATCATAAGTGTGTAAGTTTAGAAATGTCACTTAACAAGCATAATGTAAAATGTCAGAAATTATTTAAGATTACACAATTTTATGATTTTAGCCAAAATTCTACCCAGGCCTACAACGAGAAATATTCATTCAACCTGATATTTTTATTTTATTTTGTGCAAAAAATAAGTATGCCATAACCTTGCAGGGTTGCCGCCTTTGTTTGCTGCGTTTGTCAGAATCAGTCGGCAGCTGGGGTGGGACCATGTCACCAGTGTACCCTGAGACACAACGAGGTGCCGGGCGTGCTTGAAAAGTGCCCAAGACTTCCTGTGGTGCAGGACGGCGTAAACTAATGGGTTGCTGCCTTTGTTTGCCGCATTTCTCAGAGTCGGTTGCAAGGCCCTGCTGGGGTGGGACAACATCCCCCAGCATAGCCTGAGACACAAGAAGTGGCTGGACACACTTGAAAAGCACCCAAGATTTTCCACGGTATGGGACGCTTAACCTGCCAGGTTGCCACCTTTGTTTGCTGCATTTGTCAGAGTCAGTTGCAAGGCCCTGCAGGAGTTGGACTTCTTCCTCCAGCGTACCTTGAGGCACAAAGAGGGGTTGGACATGCTTACAATTGCCCAAGACTTCCCATGGAGTGGGAAGCCTGTGGGACATGCCCGTCCATAGTTGGACAAGGCTGGGCTGGGCGCCTCCTATGACACCCAGCTCAAACCCTGTTTGGCGGGGTTCTGGTGAGGAACTTTTTTTCTTTTATCTACTTTTGACTTACATCATGGGAAAACGCAAAGTGGTTGGAGGTCCTATTGTGCCAGGTAAGCCCACCAGTATTGATACCATGCCTGAGCAAGTCATTGCAGTGGTGTTCAATGAATTTGTGGAATGGAGGTTATCACTGGCGCTGGTGGATAGCTTGGGATAAGTGGCAGACTGTTCTGGACTAACTTATGCTGGAGCGGATAGCACAAGAGGGAAAGGAGTTCTATTAGCCTCACATGGCTTATTGCCAATGTATGGCTCTGTATCCTCTGAGGTTAGCAAGAGTCCCTCCCTGATATCCTTGGAGACAGAGAATGTTGAATCCTCTGTCAAACTGGCTTCTAAGCAAAAGAAACAAGAGTCTCACTGCGGGAGGCAAAAAATGCAGCCGGCCGCAGCCAGACACAGAAAGAAGATAGTTTCCCTCGCCCTGGTGTCTTTGATCTGTAGGAAATGTTTGAGCGACTAGAGTTGATTATCGATGCACAATTAGATCCGATTTCAGCTTGTTTGGATTCAATTGAGTCATGCTTGCAGTCTCTACACCAATCACACTGTCAACCACCCGGAGGGGATGTAATACAATCTGATAT
Organism: Pleurodeles waltl; assembly: GCF_031143425.1. Taxonomy (NCBI): domain Eukaryota; kingdom Metazoa; phylum Chordata; class Amphibia; order Caudata; family Salamandridae; genus Pleurodeles; species Pleurodeles waltl. The sequence goes on from NC_090443.1 coordinate 680,413,914, forward strand.
TGTGATTCCGAATTCCCCTGTGGTGAGGCGAGACACTCGAATGGGCAGGGGGACAGTCTAAGAGGCTCCCAATCAGTGACACAGACGGCTGTGCGTATAAGGCAATGTATTTATGTAGATAGGAGTGATGCTGGCAAAAATGAGGAAAAGCATGTGCTGGCCAGGGTGAAAGACATCACTTGATTACCTCAGCTTAGCAGCAATCACCAGTGTCATCTACACCAGCTTTGGACAATAGCAGTTGTGGGATTAGAAATTGGGCCAGTGTAAACCAGCCCTGTAATAAACATAGGGCCCCAAGACCTAGACTTCATCTCCCCCTGGATTCTACCCCTTGTATGGCTATTTTGGCAAACGTTCCTCCCTTGATCTCAAGGGAAGAGGAATCTACGTCTGAACTTACTCAGAAAGCCAAACATTGATGAGCCTCTAAGGTGGGTGTGCCTGGTTACGATTATGAAAATGTCATCATGACTAGACAAGTGGGTTTGTTCAGCCCCAGACAAAAATTATTTGAAGGGGATTGTATTGTGCTGAACTTTAAGCAGCCGGTTATAGTCAGGTAACTGATTTTTCACAGTTCGGCAGAGGGGATGAGCGGGTTGTGCATCAAAGTCCTCCCATTAGGCTTTTTATATCCTCCAGTCTTGGTGCAAATGTCACGGCACTGGAGAAATGCACACCACCATACTAGGGGGAGACTAGTCTCTTATAATAGGAGACCCATTGTGTCATTGGAACTCAGGGAAAGATTTCAGCCTTTGGAGGAGCTGGAATGCAACGACTGACTTAGAATGGACCTGAGAGGCCCTCTTCAGAGCTTGGTTAAGCCCCTTGTTGAGGTTCAGAATAAGAAATCACCTCTTCTCAAACTTTGCAGTTGGGTAGTAAAAGAGAGAATGAGGCCTGTCTAGAAAAAAATCTGAGATTTTGATGTTGTGGATTTGCAGGAAACCTGGGAATCAGAGCATCACATTTGTTTAGATGCATATACCTCTTTTTCGGTACTAGTAGAGCCCTCACAGGCAGGCAGAGTCATGGATGGTTTGCTACTTTTGGTCTCCCTGGGTATAAGGTGTACCGCAACACAGATCACACTTGTTACAAGGACTTTTCTGTCCGTCAAACTAGATTCTGAGGGTCTCTGTAGGAAAGTAACCTGTTTTTGGCATGTTACCCCCAATTTCAGCCTGATGTCAGTGTTTTTGACTGTGTTACTGGGATCCTGCTAGCCAGGACCCCGGTGCATATGCTCTCTCTCCTTAATTTGTCAATGGTAACCCAGTATTGCATCCTAAGTTGGCATACTGGTGACCTCTTGGAAGTCCCTAGTATATGGTATTTAGGTACCCAGGGCAATGGGGCTCCAGGGGATCCCTATGGGCTGCAGCATTACTTTTGCCACTCATAGGGAGCCCATGCAAAAGCTTGTACAGGACTGCCATTGCAGCCTGTGTGAAATGGTGCATGCACACTTTCACTGCCATTTACACTGTATCAGGTCACTTATAAGTCGCCTATATGTCAAGCCTTTCAACCCTGAAGGCTAGGTGCAAAGTACCTATGTGTGAGGTACCCCTGCACTAGCAGAGGTGCCCCCACATCATCCAGGACCAGGTTCTCAGACTTCGCGAGTGCGGAGACGCCATTTTACGCATGCACTCGACATAGGTCAATACCTATGTCCAGCTTCACAATGGTAACTCCTCATATTGCCATGTAAGGTGTCTAACATCTTAGAAATATACCCCAATGCTGATTTTAGCATTGGTTGTATAATTCCAGGCACTCTGGGGGCTCCACAGTGGACCCCCAGTGCTTCCTTATCAGCCTTCTGAGGTTTTCCAGGCAGCCCCAGCAGCTGCTACCTCACAGATAGGGTTCTACCCTCCTGTTGCTTGAGCAGCTCAAGCCCAGAAAGGTAGAACAAAGCATTTCCTTTGGGGAGGGGTGTTACACCTTCTCCCTTTGGAAATAGGTGTTACAGGCATGGGAGCGGTATCCTCCTAGAGCCTCTGGAAATGCTTTGAAGGGCACAGATGGTGCCCTCCTTGCATAATCCAGTCTACAACGGTTCAGGGACCCCTAGCCCCTGCCCTGGTGTGAAACTGGACGAAGGAAAGGGGAGAGACACTCCCCTGTCCGTCACCACCCCAGGGGTGGTGCCCACAGCTCCTCCAGAGTGTCACTGGGTTTTGCCATCTTGGATTCCAAGGTGGTGGGGCACTGTGGGAGCATCTGAGTGGCCAGTGCCAGCAGGTGATGCCAGAGCCCTCCCCTGATAGGTGCTTACCTGTGTAGCTGACCACTCCCCCTTTCAGGGCTATTTAGGGTCTCTCCTCTGGGTGTTTCATAAGATTCAGATTACAAGACTCCGGCAGGAATCATCTGCATTCTTTACTTCACCTTCTACCGACAAAACTGCATCTGGACCCTCCAGGAACTCTACAAACTGCAACAAAAAAGCAAAGATGACTTCTGCAACATTGTATCTTCAGCTCCTGCCAGCCGCTGCAACTGTTTCCAGTCCTCCTGCATCCTCTGAGGACTGCCTGTCTTCAGCCTACACCAGAAGAATGAAGGAACCTCCCTTGAAGTGAAGGAGTCACTTCCCTGCTTCAGCAGGCACCCCTCTGCAGTGACGACTGGAGGCTCGGATCCTGTCTCCTGAAGAAGTGCATGTATCCAGCATCACGGGTGCTGGACTGAAGTGGTCCCGATGGTCCTGACGTCCTACTGTCTAACTTTGGTGAAGGTAAGAGCTTGCCTCCCCACACAAGACAGTACCCCTGTGCACCACATGTTTTGCAGTTGCCAAGGCTTGTTGGCATCCTTTCACTAAGTTCTTCTTGGACCATGCAGCTCTGGGGCCAGGCACTCCTTCCTGTGATGCACAGCCTCCTGCATGGTTCTCCGGTGGTGTGGGAGTCCTTTGTGTAGTGCTGCATGGGCCTCCTTTTGCACCTTCTTTGTCCCCATGCTGTGGGACTCCTGTGCTGGCTGACTGGTCTTCTGAGGGCTCTCTGAGTTTCTGAGAGCCTCCTGTCTCGCCCTATTCTGGGTAGAGGCCACAAGGTCCCTCCTGGTCCCAGGCAGTGCCATTTTCTTCTAACCATGACCTTTGCATGTGCCAAGGCTTGTTGGCAGAATCCAGTGATGCAAACCAGACTGCAATCATCCATCTGGAGTGAGACATCATCTGCACCAACCAGGAACCCGCATCCGTCTTCTTGGGTGCAGTACTGACTGTTCTTCTTCACAAGTGGTTCTTCTTTTGCACCTTCATTCGGGTTAGCAGGGGCTCCTGTTTTCCCTGGACTCTTCAGTGCTTCTTGGACTTGGTCCCCTTCTTCCACAGGTCCAGGAATCCATCATCGGTGTCTTGCAGTCTCTTCTGGTTTTGCAAATTACTTGTTCTTGTGTGTTCTAGGAACGTTACTGTGATTTACTCCTGCTTTCCTGGGCTCTGGGGTGCATTATATTGCTTAACTTTGGTGTTTGTGTACACTCCCAGCACCCCTCTACCCACTACACTTGCCTAGGTGGGAAACCGACTTTCGCATTCCACTGTTTTAGTACATGGTTTGTGTTCCCCCAGGCCCATTTCTAACTATTGTGATTTTCACTATTTGCACTGTTTTCTAACTGTTTTACAGCTATTACTGCATTCTAGTGTATATACTGTGTATATTACTTACTGCCTAAGGGAGCATAGTCTCTAAGGTATTTTTGGCATTTGTGTCACTGAAATAAAGTGCCTTTATTTTTGTAACAGTGAGTATTTTCTTTCATATGTGTGAGTTCTGTGTGACTACAGTGATATTGCATAAGCTTTGCATGACTCCTAGTTAGGCCTTGGCTGCTCGCCCACAATACCCCTAGAAAGCCTGGCTTCTAGACACTGACTACATTTCACTAATAATGGATAACTGGACCTGGCATAAGGTGTAAGTACCTTTGGTACCTACTTTAAACCAGGCCAGCCTCCTACAGTCTCCTGAGCATTCTGTTGTTAAATTTGTATAACTCGCATGATGAGTAATTCCCCACCATATTTAGGCACCCTATGCTCTGTTTAACAGTCTTTTGGAGGGAAGTAAAAATCTCCTTATTCTATCATCCGTAGGGTGATTTCAATTTACATCTGTATCCCCTGACTTGCTATCGAACTGAATATACCCTTGACGGAGGTTTTGAGCAGGGTAATCATTTTGAACACTCAGCTGAGGACAGTTTCTTGGAGGAAGTTATGGCAGATTTTAACCTAGCTCATACCAAAGAGGGTATGGAAGGGTCTATGATCCCAACCTTTAAGGGGAGAGGGGCCAATACAATTATTGAATACATGTTTGTTTCCTGCCTTCTTGGCCCAGCTTGTCTATAATTGGGAATTACAGTGGTACGAATTTAGTGATTATAATCCATTATCCCTTTTCATGGATTGAGGAAGCCATAAAACCGTGACAACAGATTTGGCCCTTTTAACAAAGAGATTACCCCCATATGATTAGGGTTGTAGATTAAAATGGAGTACAATTCCTCATGACTCCTTGCTTAATCCCCTCTATAATATTTGTGACACCGACCTTAAACTATGCTTGAATGTCTCAGGGAATGATGAAATGCTTCCGGACGCATTTGGTAGAATCTGTAAGCAAGTTAATAGCAACCTCAGGGCAACGGGTAGTCAGGGTCAACACACAGATGAAAGGTGGTTTGACTCCAATTGCCATAAGGCTCGCCATATCCTGAAAGCGGCTCTAAAGGAAATACCTAGAGACAGGACGCAGTTTGCTACGTGATGGAAGGAGTACAAGATTGCTATGCAAGCCAGCTCAGGAACAAGCCTGGGGTGACTTGACAAATCCCCTTAAACTAAATAATAGTGCTAAAGTTTGGGAGATCATTAACCACCCTTTTTTCCAGATGATACTAATAGAGTTGTTAACTGCACAATTCCAGCGGAAGCCTGGGTAAAGCACTTCTCCAAAATTTAAGACAAACCTTTGGTGACTGGCCTTTGCACCTCTGAATATGTCCACGAAGGATGCTACTGCTTGTTTTAACGGAAGAGGAGGTTGGGGTTGCCTTTGTAACTATGTCTAAGATTACCGGCCCAGGGCCTGACAGGGTTCCTGCTGATTTATTCTGTTACAACACCCCAATTTGGATAAGGATTTTAACTCAAGTATTTAATGCAGTGTGGAGGGCAGGTCTTCTCACCACTTGCCGCTGTTCGGTTATTGTCCTTGTGTTTAAGAAGGGAGACAGGTTGGCTCCAAGATGTTATAGGCCAATTTCACTAATTTCCTTGTCAATTAAAAATTTGGGCAGGGTGAACTTGGTCAGACTTGCAGATTGGTTGCAACAATGGAATGTGATCTCTTGTTTCCAGTATGGGTTCAGGCAAGAGAAAGGAAAACTTGACCAATGACTTAACCTATACTTGAATGTGGGTAAATACTCAGTGGCCAAAAGAGGGTTGTTACATCTAGCCTTTATGGATCTGTCATCGGCCTTCGATCGAGTTAATAGAGCTAAGTTATGATCGATGCTAATTGATATGGGCCTGGACTGTAGCATTGTCAGCGTCATACATGATCTTCATCAGGACCGCAGTCAAATTGAACCATGAAGAGTCCAAGATGGTACCAATAAAAATCCATAAAGGGGTGAGGTAGGTTTGTAATTTGGCCCCATTGCTGTTTACTCTGTACATCAATAATCTGAGTCGGGCTTTATGTACAGCCACCAAGGATATACCTCGGGTTGAGTCGCCGCTAATTCCAGCACAGGTGTATGCAGATGATACGGTTCTGCTAGCCAGACCCACCATGGGGCTTCAAAGACTTCTTGAGTTCATGACCTCTCTTGATATGGACCTAAACAGTTCCAAATCTCAAACAATGGTAACTGGGAATTCTAATAAGCACTATCTACGAGGGTGACCTCTCATCATCACCATTTTTTATTAATACACTTTAGATTACATTTTGTACATTGACTTTTAGCAGAACTTCAGGGTCACCATAATGTGGGTAATCAGGGACCATGTTCTTGTGATACATTTTTAATTCAGGATACAATGCACTTTACCTTTTTTTGACACCACTATAGCACTTTGAGGCAGCGTTATATTTTATCATTGCTTAGAGTGAAAGGTTTTTGGCAGGCAAAGCCTGCCTTCCTCTATCTACAAATGCTGCAAAATCACCCATAATCTGTCACAACGTGGCTAGTTTTTCGTCAGGCGCACTTAGATGTAGGAAAAGACGTCAGTGCAGCTAAAGAGATGATTAATTACCTGTATGCCAGATAATATTTTATTCTGGGCTCATAGCTCCTTTGATAGATTTATGATTGATTTTAATTGCTTTTAATTTATTTTAGTTATGTTATCAAAAGTGTTTTGGACTAATACAAATGTTAATAATTGAGCTTTGTGGCTATTTACTCGCACTTATTTTAAAGTAAGGTGTTTTAGTTTTGTTCTACCATGTGAAATTATATTTTATCTTTCGTGCAGTACGCCTTGGAAGCTTTTGCTATTTTGTCCGTTCAGGTGGATATTGTGCTTTGATTGAATGCTTTTATGGATTTTGATTTCATCTGCCTAAAGATTATTAAAGTAAAGATAAAGAAGCTAAGAGCATACCATGACATTTTGTGTGAACTTCCTTAGAGTATGTAGTTGACTTGTGGTCATGTGTCCTAAGAGCAGTATCTCCTTTGACAAAAAAATCCTATTCGGACTGTAATTCAAACAGATTTAGCAAACTTTAATTTTTAATGACTCACAGATTCTATAAAGTTTTACTTTCCAAGAAAGGTGCTTCTGAATGTCTACATTGGTACAAAAGGTTCTGTTTTACATGTGTTAGATCTTGTTTCCATCTAATACATAGGTACTACTGCTGTATTGGAACCGTTTTAAACTGACACCTATTTAAGTTAAATAAACGCTGCAACCACCTTAAAACTTGCCTTTGTTTTTAGTCATAAAAAGTGAAAAAAATTATGGAATCCACCTAAAAATAACCAAACGCATGTGCAACATTGAAGAAATAGAAAGTGCAGATGTTGAGATAATAAAAATATCCTCTTGATCCTGAAACACATCTAAAAGCCGTATTGCTGAGGCAATTGTAGCTGTACTAGAAGCAAAGCAATACATAGATTTAACACAAATGTTATATTTTCTGTATATAGCACATCTGCCATTTTCTAAGTACTGCAACTAACAGGTGTTATTACCCACTTTATGATACCCAATTTACCGACCTCGGAAGGATCTAAGGACGAGTCTGCGTGGCTGGGTTCCAAACTCTTGACTTTTAGATCCCTGTATTTGTGAGCCACCCAGAAGGCCTCCATGCCACCAGCAAACTTAATATGATCGCAAGATCACATCTATAATCAACAAATTACCATGAACACCCCTTCCCCTTCCCACAGTTCTAGGACACCTGGTTAATCACATAGGGATATATATGGTATGTTATCACAGCGAATAGCAGGAGACTGGTAGAGCAGATTCAGCCCTTCATCTGAAGGTACTCCAGCTCCTCGTCAGTCATAGTAAGCACTTTATAAATACAATTACAAAACCGTCTGTTTCTGAACCTCACAACTATTAAACAAAATAAGAAACTGTTCCAAAACTGACTGTCATCACAAGATTCAGCTCTTAAACCAGAATACCATTAAAATGGGGTGTCAACAAAAGTCATGATTTACAACACAGTTGCAGATGCCCAAACGCCCATCATGCAGAGACGGCATATCATTTTTTTATATATTCATTAACAAATGTATACTACACAGGCCAATAGAACATACATTATTACAGTTATAATTGGGTGAGAGTATCATTTGAGAATAAACGTTTTAGATTAACAAAACCACTGAAATTCACCAGTTAAAAGAACTATAGTGCGTGTCCTTGCCATGCACAGTATTGTTACCAATGATGTAATTGCAGATGTCATTAGGTAATGGGGTCCCTGGGACCATCAAAATGCTTGGGACAGGGCTACAAGTCCCACCTCTGCATTACAAATATTTTGGTCTCTGGAGGTGGGCTCCCCAGGCCTGATAAGGAAGGCCACCCCCCCCCTCCTCCTCTTTTTCACATAGTGCACTGAATGGACCAGGCCTTTGCCCACCCAGGGGGCTTAAAAATTAAAAGGATGGGAGCCCACTCTTTTTTTTTTTTAAACAGTGCCACAGCTCTGCTGATGCTCTGCAGATCTGCAGTACTTTTTAAAAAATGTTTTTTTTTTTTACCTGTTCCCTACCCTGCCCCCTCCAAATTGTATTGTTGATGTTATGGCAGCCAATCAGATCTTATCTTTTGATCTGTTGAGTTTGCAGATCCTCCCTGTCTCTCTCTCTTTCTCTTTCTCTCTCTCTCTTTATATATATATATATATATATATATATATATATATATATATATATATATATATATATATATATATATATATATCTATATACACACACATATATATATATATATATGTGTACCTTTTAAACCTTAATTTCTCAAAAACTTCTGAATGCAATACTGCTGAATCACCAAAAAACATACATGCTTTATGGGTAAAGATCTAGCTGTCTGCCAAATGTGGTGTAATTCCATTCAGCCATTTTGGCTGTAGCTGTGTCTAATCTCCCTATGAAGAATTGCATGGGGAAAAGTTATTTTGAGAGCCCCCTGCTTTTTAACTTGACCCCTACTTGACAGATCAACATAAACGTTCCAGGAAGGACCTAAGGTGAGTCTTTTTTTTTTAAAGATTCATCAAATGGCACCAAAATTATAAGCAAACCAAAAAAATCACTTTACTGCGGAAACGTCCTAACCATAACTACCCAGTGGAGACTGCTATAGGGTAATATGTATGTTTATTTCCAGTCTTATAGCATGTTACTATTACCTTATGAAATGCTGAACATCGTCCGTCAAAGCACCAATGGAAAATCAGTCAGCAAAACATACTGTCATCAGTGGTGGTTCGTGGGGTGCAAAAGGGGTAGGGTAGCGCGTGGAGCGGGATGGATAAAAATGACATTAAATAAGATAAAAACACGTACCTCCTCGCCGTTGCGCCGCACCGCTCTGCTTCTCCATATTCTTGCTTCAGGCACAGGCCCACAGCCTGCCCTGCGGCCAATCCTGATGCTGCTCAGAGCAGCGTCAAGATTGGCTGGGAGCACCTAGCCAGGGCACTCCCAGGCAGACTGGGTGCCTGTGCAGGCTCTCTCCAGCCACACAACTGTGTTGCTGAGCTGGAGAGAGCCCCGTGCGCACGTGTGTTTAGCCAGCCTGTGACGGCCGGCCAAACATACATGCTTAGTGAGGAGGAGTGCACGTCACCCCTGAGGCCCCACCCCTTTCAAGGAAATTGATAATAAACATAGTTTATTATTGTTTTCTTTGAAAGGTTTTACAGCTACCGCTGCTGGTGGCAGGTGGGGAGCAACGCTCATCCACCCTAATGGAGGAGCCGCCCCTGACTGTCATCAATGCAAAAAGGAAATTATGGCATATGGAAAAGGCAGATTGATGATCGAGTGATAGGGTTGATGTTCTTAGGATCTTTGTTCTATTACTTGAGTCTTTTAGGTTGGACCCTAGCCACAAATTCAGAGGAATAAACTAATAAGGGAATTGATGAAGTGATCTGACCATCTTGCATGGATCGGTATTTGTACCTTACGCTTACCTTAAGAGGATATTCCTTACCCTGAGTATGGCCTTTTACATGTGTGGGTCTCAATATCTCCTATCTCCCCACCAGTTTAAACGTATTTGATCAAGATGAGCAGTAGAATACTCTAATGGGGTAGTATGATCAGCACTTGCAAAGACAATTTATGCAACCATTTTTCACATTGGAATAGCAGGTTGTAATTGTATGATGTTTTCAACTCCTTCATCTAAATGCTATGGTGTGGGGCAAGTCTAAGCAGGAGGTAGTAACAGGAGGATTGCCTTTTTTTGTTCATGGAGGTCGATTACATTTCAATTTCAATCGTTTTCTCAAGATTTGCATGCTTACAATGATAACTCAACACTTTGGGACTGATTACGATCAGAAAGCAGCACACATAGAAAGAGTAAAAAACGAGGAGAAGTAAAGGTATTTCTCCATGTTGTGCCACTTTACGCCACTCCTGTGGTGGTGTAGGAATCTGATGCATCTCCAGGTTTACAAAACCTTGTAAACCTGGGAATGTGTCAGATTCCATGAGTGTTGAATGGGAAAGTGATTCTGTCATCTTCCACCAACAACCAGATCTTATCTATGACAATTACCTGTTGCTGACACCTCTGCTAGGAATAACCCCACTAACATTCAGCTTGGAAGAAGACTTGATTAAAAAAATTGTTTTCTTCCACACAATTTGAAGAGAGAGGCATTCTACTACAGCATGATCAGATTCCTCTGCCCACATGTATCAAGGGCTTGCTTCATCTTTGTGTCACACAAGGTGATGCAAGGCAATGCAAGCTCTTAAGACAGACCAAGTCACTGCCTTGCATTACTCTGTGCTGGTAAGGCATTCCATGGATTGAGTGTGGTTGTTATCAAGCATCCACCATGGATTTTGGTGAATTCCTAGATTTTCTAAGTCTAGTAAACCTAGCAATTTATCAAAATGCTCTGCCTTCAAGGTTGAGGTGTAATATGTTTATTTATCCTACTTATTTCCTCTTTCCATGTTTGCTATAAAAGGAGGAAAACGCCTCAGAGGATTGTTTTTGTGCAGGAATGGGTGCCTTCCTGCACAAAAAAAAACCAGCCTGTAATGTAGGCATCCTTGCAGTATGGCGCAAGGGTGTCTGCATTGGTGCTTAGCAGCCACAAGTGCACAATCAAGGTTGAGAAAGTAGGAATGTACCATATGTTATTAATTATAGTGCATTCCTTCTCTCTCCGTATGACACAGCACAGCAAGTTTTCGTTGCTCTGCTCAAATCTTATTAAGTCTGGGCCCTAGCTGTTCACCAGAGTCACAATTATAAGATTACACAATGTGTACGGAAAATACAAAGAAATAGGAGACCTTCTGGAAGGGAAACAACTGGTGCAATCACAGATAGAAAAGAGAGGAGCCAGATAAATAGTATATCGCCCCAATTTCAACCAAATCCCAAACAGCACAGAAAGAGCAAGTGAGGCGAGCAAGTCTGACAACCGCAATACCTGCCACTGAAGAACAAAATTCTAAAAAAAAGTAACCAACTTACATATTGCACATTTCAGTCATTGAGGAGTCATTCTTCCCTCCAAACACAATATTGAAAAATTTAGTATTTTACAGGGCATTTTTTTTAAAAGAGTGAAATAATCTAAAGGTTTTAATGGAAGTTGTGAATAGGCACTCATGCGGAAGGAAAGGCCTATCCACTATATCTATATTGGCGGAAGAAGGAGGGAGTATTTCTGCCAATCTATATTTCTTTATCTCCAGTTTCTTTTTATCTTTCTAGCATCCTTCTTTCCATATGTATTTTATTTTTCTTATGTTCTTGGCTTTTTCTCTTCCTCTTTCTTTCATTTTTGTTACACTCTCTCTTTTCTTCTTTCCATCTTTCATTTTTATGTCCTTGTTTGGTTTTTGGTTTCTTTCTTATTCCTGTCCTTATTTCCATCTTTCATCTGTCTTGTCATCTTAATGTTTGTCCTTTTCTTTTCTTTAGCTCCCGATTTTCTCCATCTTTCATTTATACTTTCTTTCTGTCATTTTGACTTTCCATTTTCTTTCTCCTTCGCCTTCAAGTTTTTTCCATTTAGTCATTTCTTTCCACTTTTCCTTCTTTTGTTTTCTTTCATCTTGATTCTTTCCATTTTCTTAATCATTTACTATATTTTGGTCTTTCCCTCTTGCTATCATCCTTTCACTATTTTTCACTTCTTCTTTTGGCTTTTTCCATCTAATTTTTTCTTCGTTGGCTTTTTCTTTCTATCCAGCCTTCTCTTTCTCTGTTCATCTTTCTGTCTTTTCCATCACTCTCCTCTCCACTTCTCTCCACCCTTCCTCTCCCTGCCAACACTGATGCATGACAAACTGCACAGTGGAGATAGATGTGGCTCCATCATCAGATCACCCTTTTCTACAGTTCTCAAATCCGACAGTGGAGCAAAATGGAACATAGAAAATCCAATAACACATCTCCTAAATCAGTCATTGGTGCTAGAAGGGGCAGCACTTAGAGCTTTATATATTATTTACCATAATCAGTGTGAGTGGTGGATGGTAACCAGGGCATAGTTTAAGAAACAAAGTGGTATTAAGTATATGCATGTGTGAGCTGATAAATGGTCAGAGGCAAACAACAGTTGATTTATTCTAAACAATGATACTTAATCTGACAGCAAAGATTTTTAAATTCCTACACTATTGGTCTAAGACTTGTGCTAAAATTGCTCATGTGAGAGGTCCAATATTTATCTACAATGTGTTGCTTATTAGTCTTGCAGTACTTTAATAGTTACACAATGCAAAATAAAAATTGGGCAATTCCGTTACTAGACACAAATATTACATTTTAGTCATCAGATAAGCCACTTACACCGAGGGTCTGATTTAGAATTTGGCGGAGGGGGTTACTTTCCACAAATGTGATGGATATCCCATCTGCCGTTTTACAATTCCATTATAGCCTATGGAACTTGTAAAATGCCAAATGGGATATCTGTTACATTTGTGATGAAGTAACCCCTCTGCCAAAATCTAAATCAGGCTGTATGTCTCTTATTACCACAAACGTTTTATCTCACCTCATGCATAATAGAGTCAGCTCCCCAGCCAGACCTATCCTTCACCCTTCCACCCAGGGCAACAGTCAGAGCCCTAAGTCCATTTCACTAGTAGGCATCTGTGAGACAGAAGTTTATTAGATGGAGAGGATTGAGAGCCAACTTCAAGTGATAAAGGCACTATCTTGTTAGATATAGTTAAAGGTTTCAGAATTTAAACTTAGCTCAACCTTTGAAAGCTATGACACAGAGCAGACAGGCTTAACTTAGTGAAAAAGTGTAAAGCATTTAAAAATATCAAACAGTTTTAAAGTCAAAAACATAACACAGTAAAATCCCACTCCAATTAGTAAAAATTGGGAATAAATCAAGGAGGAAAATGTCACCAAAAAGCAAACATTGTATATGGGGAACCTTAAATATGAATTTGACAAGATTTAAGTAAAAATAGTCCCAAAAGCACTAAGCGCCAATGTGGTTCAACTAGTTGTGGTAGACAGGAGGATCCTATGCTTGATTTCAGACAAAAGAACATGGGCAGAATACACCAACCAGGTCTGACCCAGTCAGAGGTTTTACCTCAGTCTTACTCTTTTTCTGGAAGTCAAAATCATTCAACGGGGCAAGGCAGCAGGCTGTCTCCGAGGAAAGCTTCACAATGTCAGATAGGCTTTGGACGAGATCCCAGTGAAGCTGCTGGTTTTGGTGGGAAAATTTGAATTTTACTCCCAGGGGAGGTCCTCTGTCCAGTCAGATAAGATACTTTTGGAACCTTCACCCAATCAAGGGCATTATCCTCAGACCTAGATGTTTTTTTCAGAGCTTGGAATCCTCCAGGGGCCAAGCTATTGACCTGTGTCCAATGAGAGTTCCACAAGGATGTATAAATTCTCACTTAGGTTCTGCTAAATTGGATTTATGGCTATAGAAAAGCTTAGAGTGGGGAAAACCTGTTTTTTTTCCAACTCAGCAAGGTTGCACCTTAGGCGAATCAGCTTGCCAGTTTTTTCCCAGTCCTCCAGAAGTCTTGCAGTCCAATCATTTCCTAAGTTCCAAGTTTCAAGTGCTATAAAGAGAAGTCCAGTTATACACATCCAAGGATATCCAGACCTCAATAACAGCACTTGGTTGTTCAGGCCTACTCTAGCAGAGGCCATCAGTAGGGTCCAGTTCAGGCCCAGTTGGTGTTGGTCAGCTGAGCACTTCAGGAAAAGGCCTCTACCACCTTGTTGTGATCCTGTAGCTGGCAAAGGAGGTCACCCACCTGACCCTTGTAGTCTACTTCTTTGTCCTAAGAACAGGTGGGAGCAGGCCCTTCAGTTTTCCTCATAGGTTTAAAGTAGCACGTTCAGTCCTTCTTCCATTCTTCCACAGTCCCAAAGTGTTCTGAAGAAGGTGTCTTGGAATGCCATATGTATACCTAGTATTGGCTTGTGGGTGGGGTGCCTGTTGGCTTCTCCCTTACCACTAGGGTAACCTTAAACACTAATGCAAAAGTTCCTGGGTGCTCTACTGCAAGCAATCTCACAGTGCCTCCTCACTCACTAAATCCAACATGGAGAAACTCTTCTCCCCTGGTGCAAAGGCTGTGTTTTCACCCAGAGTAGTGGTCAGGGTAATGGGAAGTCCTCATTGTGTGGTCACTTCAAACCAGTGCTGAAGGCAGTTTTCCTACCCCCACTGGGTTCAGTACCTGTCTAGATGGCAGGACAAAAGAAAGGGACCGTTCAGTTGTCATCTGACATCTTCTTGTGACAGGAGAGGCCTCTTTGAACTAAATTTAGTTGCTGAGCACAGCCCAACCAGTCTTCCCACCAATCGAACAAAAACATCCAACACTCTGGCCATAGCCTCTGCACTCGGACCTGTTGTCCTACCTCATCATGCCTATTCACTAACTGGGTAGAAGTTGGAGGCTCATGCAAATTAGCCTGCGGGAGCTTCCGGCAGGGAAAAGTAACTTTCTAAAAGCCTCTTTTCTGTAATGTATGTTAAAAATGTAACTTCAAGGTTAAGATGGCCTTTTACTAAGTATTCAAAATAGTTCTTTAATAGTTTTTCTAGCTGGTCCCTAGCTTGACATAGCAGAATTCATGTTTAATATTTAATAATGCTTCCTATGCTTTCTCTATTAGCTAGCTAACCTCCCTACAGTAAAAATAGCTTTTGAGTGCTAGCCACCTTCATTTCCACATATCTTACTTTTAAATACCACACACCCTCCTTCAAGCATAGTGGGCCTATATATGGATGATTTATTGATATTTGAAAGGAAGGTTTTCTCCTATCAAAAGGGGTACTTTGACAGTTTAGGCTGCAGTTTTAAAATGGCAGCAGCTAGGCTACAGTGGTGGCCCTGAAGTCCAAAACTCTATAAGATGTACTGGTTTCATCATTGTTTTATAATTTTTGTATCAAATAACTAATGAGAGGCCCCCGGTCTTCCTGAAGCACTTGCCCTGATCATCCAAATCAAAATAAATCTTCTTCGTAGGAAACATATTCCATATTTTATGATAGTATTTAAGTATGGAGGGGGGCTCTGATTGTTTCCAAATGAGCATTATTTATTGTTTGCAGCCTGTGGCAGATGGCTGAGTAAGATTGTATTACTACTGTTCATTGCTTCTGTGCTTCAGTACCCATATAACTACATCTGGTGTGCTTAATTTATTATTATTTCTCTGATAGAGCTTAGGATCTCTTTCCAAAGATCTGTTAACTTAGAACACTGTGATACAATTGGCACCACTGTGTCAGTTTCTATCCACATCTACACTATATATCTGAGACTTGTGGCTCTATAATGTTAAGTTGACACAGCCTGAAATACGAAATAAACATGAAATTATTACATTGCTTTCTTTGAAGGACCCTCCTGTCTCGCTAAAGGATGTTCTACCATGAGAGTTCCCACTTGTCTTCCCCTGCCTCTCTATTCAGTGCATTGCTAAAGGATGCCTGTTAGGACCATTCTTATGCCTTTTGCCCTCCTTCATAAGACCAATACATGCTTAATATAATCCCTCCAGAGGGGGCACAATTCACTAAAATGTTTCTCACTGCATTGCCAGTGCTGAGATTAATTCAAGCATTCCATCTATCACTTTTTTGTATAATTTAGTGAGATGAGAATGCCCAAACATGGGTCCCGTGCACACTGTGTTACTTGAACTAAGTAGTAATTGGCTGATGAGCCCCTAACTAGGGTGAAGGTGGTCCTGGGTTGCTTGTGTTTCGGTTCAAGGAGAACCTGGCTGGGCAGTTCAGCCTGGGCTGTTCCCCTTAGAGCAGGTTTAAGCCTTATTCGCATATGACTGGGTCATATGCGAGATGGCATGCAGTCCCAAGTAATTACCAGTAGCTGAAATTAATTCTATCCATCATTGTATTGCATGCTTTAGTTTATCAACCCGTGTTAAAGCACAAGTTTCAACTTTCTTGTTGAGTGGATCCTTTACCAGTTGGTGCAGCTGGCAGCAGTTTAAGCATTCTGTTTCATTAATCTGTAAATAGAAGTAAACACCACTGGGTTTAAGATATAAGATACACTGTTCCAAAAAAGAAGAAGGAGAGGATACTATAGAGGGGGTCCAAAATTTCAGGAGCAAAAACCTCACACATCCAGGAGGATGTCATGCTTCATCATCGGAGTTGCTCCTCGTCAGACCGGCACTGCAATGTCTGATGGGCACCACCCCGAATGGGGGGGCTCTTTTCCGGAGATCTTTCTTGAAAAAATATTGATGCCGTGAACCCAAAAGTGAGTGAACACGATAGGAGATTAATTAAAATTGGCTCTCAAAGTCTTCACTGAGTAATTGATTTATTGGACCAGATGAAAAGGTCAAGGCCAAGGTTAAAAATAGTCATAAGAGTGAAGCTAAAACAATGATCAATCACTCTATATTGAAGAACAAATAAGGGTAGGGAATTTCCAAACCATCCCTATCATGGGTCAACACGTTTCGCATCCTGGTGGTCCATAAGGATCCAGTGATGCTTCGTCAGGACCAAAAAGACTATGGCCCTCATTCTGACCTTGGCGGGCGGCGGAGGCCGCCCGCCAAAGTCCCGCCGTCAGCTTACCGTTCCGCGGTCGAAAGACCGCGGCGGTAATTCTGACTTTCCCGCTGGGCTGGCGGGCGGTCGCCTTCAGGCCGCCCGCCAGCCCAGCGGGAAAGAGGCTTCCACGATGAAGCCGGCTCGGAATCGAGCCGGCGGAGTGGAAGCTGTGCGACGGGTGCAGTTGCACCCGTCGCGTATTTCACTGTCTGCGCAGCAGACAGTGAAATACATTTAGGGGCCCTCTTACGGGGGCCCCTGCAATGCCCATGCCAGTGGAGGATTCAATGGGGCGGCGGTACACTGGCGGGAGCCCGCCAGTGGTGCCGGTCCGACCGCGGCTTTACCGCCGCGGTCGGAATCCCCATTGGAGCACCGCCGGCCTGTCGCCGCCGCCAGGGTCAGAATGACCACCTATGTGTATCTCCTAAATGCAAGGTAGTCTGAAGTAATATTCACCAAAAATTATAAAGAAAACAAAGTATCTAGTCACTTACATTGATGAGGAAAAATAATTCCTAACTGTCGCCCTAGAAATGAAGGTACATAGGTTAATCAATACGTAAATATAAAAAAAAAAGGGGGGGGGAAATGGTGGTAACGTACACACGTGCTACATAGTGTGAGTGTCAACTAGTGCAAAGCAAAACATGCACATTTAAAAGATCTGAGCTTACCATCCCAATTAGGGGAGCGCACTTCCTAGGACCACACAGACCGGTGGTCAGGCGTAAAGTAAATCTGGAGGAAAAAGTGCAAAACAAATAATACAAAGTATTCAACAGATAGTTGTCAAGGCAATCCTTGATTCAGATGCCATGAGGGTATAGGTCAACAATTCATACCTATATTATGTTACAAAAATCACTTTAGCGATAGAGTGCCTGTCTCTATTGAAAAAATACATGGGTACTCTAATATTGAGATTAAATCATGATCAGGGTTCAATAATGGAATATAGAAAATGGAACAAACCTAAACCTTTATAGACGTTTTTTGTGGCTCATACTAAGTAAATAAACAGCGACTGGGAAAGGCACAAGTGTGTCAAGATTCACTGATCGTGAATCAAAGCCGGTTCAATACAAACACGAGAACGAGTACAAACAGCCTCGATCCATCAATAGTAGACGCGGGGCAGTTCAGGCACATAAAAAAAAAATGACTTACTTCCAAATGCTGCCGCCACCATTGGTAAACCTACCCAGGTCCGTGTTCCCTGAATGGTAAAGGCAACTTCGGACACGCCCGAAAGTGTTTCCGGGGCTCGCCGGGTATCGTAAAAAGGGAAGAAGGACTATCAATTCGAAGGTCCAAAAGGATGAATAATGAGAGAAACCAAAAAAGGACTCACAAGCAATATCGAATCCACAGTGGTTAGTGAAAAGACTAAACCACCAGCCCGAGTTGGCTTTGTGTAGTAAAAATGAATAGACAAACAGTGTGTCATTTAAAGTTTTGTATTAAAAACTAAAAAAGGAAAGGAGAGAAAAGGTAGGGGGAATAGTAGAGCCACTAATGTAAAAAGTACACAAAATGAATGTAAATTGTACAAAAAACATTGTACCAAAAAGTAACCTGAAAATTACAAGTGTTGGACCAAACACTGAAGGTTAGTTAGTAAAACTGGTCCAGGGGATATCATCATTTAGTCCCTTGATATGAGTCCGCAATTTAAGCACCCATCGTTGTTCTAATTCAAACAAAAAGTTGTTGGTATTGTGAGGGCTAGTTTGTAAGACGACCCACCACATGTCGTCTGGGCTGTGTCCAACATCACGGAGGTGAAGACTCAGTTTAGTAGTGACGCGACCACATCTAATGTTGATACGATGTTCGTTGATTCGTAGCTTTACCGCTCTCGTGGTCATACCTATGTATTGTAATCCACACGGGCAGGTGTTCAAGTACACACAATTGCGGGTGTTGCAATTGGTGTGTTTGACCAATTGCCAAGTGTCTATAGGTTCGAGATTAAGGGATTTCAGTCGTTTCGTAAGGGCACACACATTCCAGTTGCCACATGGGAAATGGCCAGCCACGGGGGGAATACCCCAGAGTGAGTGTTGTCGGGATGGTAAGGAAGTGGGGTGTGGTCTAGTATGGACTAGTAGGTACTTAACGTTAGTGGTTCGTTTGAAAGAGAAAAGAGGTTTTGGGATCTGTTCGCCTCCGCTACATAAGATTGACCACCTCTTATTTACAATTTTTTTGATTGAATTAGAGAGAGGGGTGAAGGTGGACACACAGGTAAGTTTTGTGTCTGTAGTGCGAGCGGTGATCGATAGTAACATATCTCTGTTGCAAGATTTTGCTCGTTTATATGCTGCTTTAACCACAGAGTCTGGATAGTGGCGGTTGTTGAGTTTGATGGACAAATCTCGAGCTTGAGAGTTGAACATATGTGTAGTGCTACAGTTACGTCGTAAACGAAGAAACTGACCATAGGGTAGATTATACCTTAATGCCTTAGGATGGTGGCTCTCATATAATAAGAGACTGTTGCAGTCAGTGTTTTTTTGGTAAGTATGTATGTACAATTTACCACTCTCTATACTGATCAGCAGGTCCAGGAAAGGTAGCTGTGTGTCAGACGCAGATGAAGTGAACCTCAGAAATGGATTCAGTGTGTTAATCCAAGTGGTGAATAGGTCAACCTCATCATGAGTCCTTTGCCACACTATCAAGATGTCGTCGATATATCTGCGCCATAGTTTAATGTTGGCCTGAAAAGGATTTGTATCTGGTAATATGAACCGTGATTCAAAATCAAACATATACAGGCAGGCAAGACTGGGGGCAAAAGTACTGCCCATTGATGTCCCGCGAATCTGGTGAAACAGACGATCCTCAAATTGAAAGAAGTTTTCTTTTAGAGCAAGTGCAGCACAGTGCATGATGAAGTGCACCAGGGTAGACAGGGATTGACTCCCAGACAAGAAAGAAATCTCAACTACTTGTAGCGTGGCTTCTTGTGGGATGTTAGTATATAAAGCCTCGACATCCAGAGTGATTAAAGCATGGACCTGCACGGTTGAATTAATGGTGTCTATCAGGTTAAGAACGTCTTTAGTATCTTTCAGATAGGTAGCGGATGTCTGGACAATAGGTTGTAGAAAGTGGTCACAGAAGACAGAGAGAGGTTCAAGGATGGAACCTATTCCTGAGACTATCGGACGACCCGGTGGAGATACCTTGCCTTTATGAATCTTTGGAAGGCAGTAGAAGTAGGGGGTACGTGGATTAAGAGTATCCAAAAAGTCAGCTTCTTTGCTCGAAATCCATGCATTACTTACAGCCTCCTCTATCATACCACGTATTTCAGTTTGTAGTCTCTCTGTGGGGTCGGTAGTAATCGGGTTATAGTAGGTTGAGTCACCGAGTAGGCGTAGACATTCCTGTCTATAGTCGGTTGAATTCATTATGACTGTAGCTCCACCTTTATCTGCGGGTTTGATGACAATACTTGTGTCAGATGCCAGTATCTTCAGGGCATTTCTTTCAATAGTAGACATGTTTGAGAAGCTGCGTTTTGGTTGTAAGGAGGATAGATCACTTAATACCGCTTTCTCAAATGCCAACACTTCGCACGGCATCGAAGAGGCAGGGGGCATGTATTTGGACGGTTTCTTAAGGCCCGTGTCCACGGGTTGCTCAATGTTTGGTCTGTCATTAAAGAAGTATTGCAATCTGATCTTTCTGAAAAAATGGGACATCTCACAGTGGAGACGAAAAGGATCCTCTTTCGGTGTAGGTACAAAGCATAGTCCTTTGTTCAGGACCAGGGTCTCAGTAGGAGACAGTGGTCTAGATGAAAGATTGACCACTAAATCCGATTGGGTGGAATCTTCCCCTGGCTGCGGGTCACCATCTGTGGTTCGTCCTGAGCCCAGTGCACCCTTCTGCCTCTTCCTCTCCTTCTGCCTCTTCCCCTGCCCCGGCCGCGGCCTAAAAAAGGCATGTATGGTACCAAGGGGCGTGGTTGGTAAAACGGGAAGGGTTGCTGCCATGCTAGAGGTTGTCCAGGAGGGTATTGGGGGTAATGGTAGAACGGATGTGTTCCATCATCGTCCGTACTCCACCCATCAGATGATGAGCTGTTACTGTACTTCCGTGGTTTCCTCGAGGATGTAGAGGACTCATCTGAGGAGACATAATGTGTCTCTGCGGTAAAGTCATCTGTGATATAGGGGTAGACTTTGTCTCGGCTGAATCTTGCGATGTCTTTCTGTAACTTTGTGATTTTATGTTGGGTTAGGAACTCCTTGGTCTCATTGAGTTCAGAGTTGATTTCTGTTAGTCGACTTTTGAAAGCAGCCAGTGAAACTGTTGTTTTGAGTGCACCCTCCATGAGTGTAATCTGAACCATAATGGATTCAGCCAAACGTTTTGATGTATTAATGATATGCACCAACCAGTCCCTGGTGCATTTCCATGCAATCTGAGCCCAGTCTTTTCTAAAGGCTAGGTCCTGAAGAAAAATCCTGGGCATATTCGAGACAAGGAGATCGTTGGGGGCTATATTTGCTCTCAGATATTTGTCATAATGGTCCCATGTAGAACAGTTTTGACAAGGTTGCGTTTAAGAGTAGACAACTTGTCCCACTCTTCTTTAGATAGACCAGAAGGCCCAGCACCGTCATTTCCCAAAATGGAAGGAGTCTGGAGGATAGCAGACACTATGTCGTCATCAAAACTAAGCCCCTGGAAATTATCCATCTTAGGGTGTTTTGAGAGAAGAAGAGAAATGCCACAGCTAGGTTGCTGTACTAATAGACCAAAAAAGTGGAGGGATAGGGAAGGATCATGGTCCAGTGTATATCCTCCCAAAAACACCACTGGAACATCCTTTTTCTCTTTTTTGATTTTGTGTGTTACAAGACATTTACAAATTGCTCCAAAAGTGTAAAATTAGCCTATCTATTCTGGCTGGATGGCTCAGTGAAGTAAACGCCCACTGCTGATACATGCACGGAATTGCAAGTCATGAGTTAACAGGCCGACAATGCCTACGCTATCTTCCTTCTTTCTGCAGTCAGAAAATTGAGTACCATTATTTATCACCCTTACATTGGGTAATAGTAACACCTATTATTTAGATTGCTTTGCAATGGCTGAATGCAATATAAAGAACAATACAATATTCAAGTTGTTAATCTTCTTCTTAATATTATTGTAACCTATTTGGTGCCTGACTAAATCAAAGTTACTCCTCAGCAGTCATGTTCAACTGAGATCCAGGAGGGGCAGATCCATGCCAAATCGTTAGAATACCTAGAAGATACATTTTCAAGAGGGTAACATAGATAGACTCACCTACATCGTGAGTAGTTATCTTGAAAATCACAACACATAAATATGATGTCCAAAATCCAGTCAGACCTTCATTTAAGACCTAACAGAATTTCCTCCAGGAATAACTTTAGATATTAGAGGAAACACTTTACCCATCAAATGACAACATGCTTCATAATAGGTGCCCCCTCTCATTTGTGTAGTTAAGTACCACCGAAATGGGCTCATCCAAGAATGGAAGCTTGCAATAAGATGTTCTTCTGGACATATACAGTAATGACTATGGATAAACCCAGATTTCTCTCTTTATTCAGCTATTGCCCATGCCACTACTAAAAACCAAGTCCGGGTGTGTGGTACAGCACAAAGGCTGGCACGTACAAAAAATATTTTGCCTACATGTTTCAGCTGAAGACAAACCGCCTATATGGGACACTTCATCAGGACTGAAAACTTCTCTGTCTAGCTAGCCCTCACTATAAAAGTAGTGTGTCTAAAAACGAGGCTCTTTTATCGTGCCATCATTTCTCAGGTGGGGTGTCTCCTCTAGAATCTAAAACTATTCCTGTACGACATTCTGTTAGGCCTTACTTGAAGGTCTGACTGGATTCTGGCCATCACAATTTTTGTGTTGAGAATTTGTTGTGACTGTGCAAACGTGCGAAGGCCGTGGGCATCTCCCATTCTCTCTTTGTTTTGTGTGAAATAAATATCTTAAAAATCTGCCATGGCTCCAGCCCTCCCAGGCCTACATTGAACACTTTTGCAATACATTTCCCTAATCCTGCAGGCAGTGCTATCTTCAATGCGGTTTTTGTGGCCTGGCCTTTTGTAGCTCCAAGTTATACATGTTTAACAAGAAAAACTGTTAAAGTGTTCTATCATTTCAGGAAAAAGAGGAAGCTGCATAAAAAAGTCAAAGGGCCTGATTTAGACCTCGGCGGGCTGGTTACTTGTCATAAAGGTGAGGGAGTAACCCTTCCGCCGAGTTCTAAACCAGGCTCTTGGGGCCAGATGTAAGAAGTGTTTTGCCTGGCGCAAACTGCGAAAATCGCAGTTTGCGCCATGCAAAATGAGCATCGCAATGCACAATCCCATTTTGCGTGTCGGTTCAGCGGGTGTTCCCTTCCTATTTGCGACTCGCACTTTGATGCAGAATTGCTTTGTGACCGCGAAAGCGGTCGCAAAGCAATTTGCAGTTAGCACCCACGTGAAGTGGCTGCTAACTCATTTACAAAAGGGAAGGGGTCCCCATTGTGAATGTCGCAAAAAAAACATTTTCAGAGCAGGCAGTGGTCCAATGGACCACTGCCTGCTCTGAAAAAACGAAACCAAATGGTTTCATTTTTTATTTTGTATTGCAATAAAAAAAAAAAAAACTGCTTTATTGAAAAAGCAGCACAGACATGGAGGTCTGCTGTCTCCAGCAGGCCACCATCCCTGTGAGTGCAGGGAATCGCAAGGGGGTCGCAAATTGTGACCCAGCTCATTAATATTAATAAAGTGGGTCTTTGCGACCCCCTTGCGATTCGCAGAAGGTGTCTGAGACACCATTCTGCAAATGATTTTGCAAATCGGAAATTGCGAGTCGCACCGACTCGCAATTTCCGATTCGCAAAATCATTTTTTGCTACATCTGGCCCTTGGTGCCTTATTTAGAGTTACTGGCCAGGGGACAATGTTAAAATGTGAAGATGTCTAATCAGCAGTATTCAGAGTGATATGAACTATAATCCACTTGTAATGCAGTGGGCAGACGGCACATCAGCCACATTTTTGATGATGTATCCTGTACGCCAAATTCTGATTTTGGCTCATAGACAGACGCCATTTATATTTATTATCGAGTCTTGCTATGACATTCCTTGTCTTTGACCTTAGTGGTGTCCTTAGTATGTGTGGACATTGTCTTACTTATAGAAGGGTGTATAGTCCGTCAGGTTTAAATATTACATACGTAATAGCGGTCCCATTGTATGTGTCTTGTTGCAGGACTGTTTATTAGTGTATGCTCACAAACAATTAAATGACATATGTCACATCTGGATGTATTTGATAAGCCATGTGCAGACTGTGAGGCCCTGAATCTAGGATCATAGGATGACAAGAGCGCAGGGCCTGCTCTGGTATTAATCACTGTGTGTAAACGTTCATTTCAGACAATTATTCTGTAAAGCAGATTGTTGCTTTATGAACCGAGTCTGTAATTCTTTCTACAGTTTTCCGACTGTTTGCACTTAGAAATTCATTGCATGTGTGCCAGGCTGCTCCATACGGAAAACATTCAACACACTCTGGGTAGAAATGCAGTCGCAGGGGCAGATTTTCTTTATTATGGAACAAAGTCAATTCACAAATAGCTCTGCTTGTTCATAATCCATGGATGCGTAATGTATGTATGAGAAAACAGTCATAGAAGGCTTGAATTAATTATCGTACTCTTCATTAAGTTATGTCATAGACTATGACACAAAAGGTGACCAGTCAACTTTTGTGAACGCTCTTCCACTTCCCGGCAACACGTCACTGCGGTTTTGGTAATTGTTTGATCCATTTGAACTAGAATCAATAATTTTGCTAAATTCTTCGGATTATTAAGCAGATAATGAATCATGTGGCAAATCCATCATTATGCAGAAATCACCACGGCCGCACAATTACGTAATCAACAGCTCTGGTCATAGTGCTCCCAATCCCAGTCATTGTGACATGAGGGGCCTTCCCTTCGAGACAGGCAACTCGTTGCCTCCTAAAAAATATTACGTTTCTTTAAACTTCTCCTTGCATCGGGAGAAGAGTCCAAACCTGTTCACAGCATCAAAAACATCCGATAATAATCAGCAATGAGGCCTAAGGATAATAACTAAAGAGTCAAGTAGGGAGGCAGGGAGAGGAAGCAGGACTTGGATGAGGCAAGGTGGAACATTGCGTAATGAAAAGTACATCCCATCCAGCAAATCATGAGGATGTAACACGCAGTAAGAATAGGCTTTTTGAGAAAAGAAGTTAAAAAAAACGAGACAGCAGGAGAGTAAAGCAGCAACGGACGTAACTGTATTGTGATTGAAAACGAAATGTGTTAACCACCAGCCACGCTAAACACATCAGAAACAAAGGAAACAGAAGGCCAATATTCAACTTTTGTAGTGTTTGATGAGGAACCATACAGCATCACTGTAGACCCCACAACAGTTTATTAAGAGTGACAAAGGAATGCATACCAAACTTAGCAGAAGGGCCTAAGGTAACAAACAAAGCCCATGTTCAGCAAAATAGCTTGAAACAATTTAAAAAGGTCAGGACACTCGTCCTACATCGAATACAGAAAGAGAGAAGCCTTTGGGAAACCCCCTCACAGCTTAAAGAAGGGAATTACCATTTCTTGGTCCAAACAAAAATCCCAAACCATCTTACAGAAAAACTAAAGGGAGGCTTTCTGGAAGAAAGCAATAAGGATCACCACAGGTCAAATTGCCCAGATCCTCAAACAGCCAGGTGAAAGCAATGTGCATCAAAAAGATCACTATCACTTTGACTGTGAGAATCTTCAGTAAAACCTCCACCTAAAGTTCAAAAGGAACTGACTGAATGGCACTAAAGACCAAGAAGACATCCACAGCTGGACACAGAGAATGGTGGTAAGCCTTTATAAAACATGAAAGAGGAATTTTACTGCGCCTAAACTAGAAACCCACTAGAAGACATTGAAAGA
This sequence comes from Pleurodeles waltl, assembly GCF_031143425.1. NCBI lineage: Eukaryota > Metazoa > Chordata > Amphibia > Caudata > Salamandridae > Pleurodeles > Pleurodeles waltl. The sequence goes on from NC_090443.1 coordinate 680,439,756, forward strand.
CCCAAAAGAAAACCATCTCTCATGAACCCCAGGATCTGCCAAGATCACAAGAATGAGACAACAAAGACCAAGATAACACCAAGCTAAAAAGCAACAGCAATGGCTGGTATTGTGGGCATTGACTTTTTAGATAACTGGCTTACAAGTCATGTGGTCAGCCAAAGTAGCCCTGCAGGACAAGCTTTGCCACTGAATACCTAGCTGCTGTGGTTCCAAAAAAGCACTCGCTCATAGTGCGGGGATAGTAGATACCAAAACAGTCACCACGGGGGGAGAGGAGGGGCACGGCAATGGGAGAACAAAGCCCTGGAATATCGACAGGCAAGAAGAAGATAATGCACCTGCTTCAATCAGGAAGTGACAACCAGGATAGTGAAAGCATGCTGTTCTGATCTGGACAGGAATGCTCGGATCTGCTGGAAATGTGGCAAAGCAGACATCAGTCAAGGTGCCCAAGCTTCCTGCAACCCCCCCTGAGAAGACAACCAAGTAGCAGAAGAGATCAACCTTAGAGGGGAGGAACCCTATTCAGTATTCCTGCCTAAATATTCTTTACCGCTGGAATGCATATTTCAGTCATGGAATACAAGTGCAACTCTTTTTTGGATCAAAGGTAAAAGCCATAACTGGAGACTTCCTAGCAAGTGACATACTACCTTGTGAACATACTGTCGGTAAGCACCAGCAGGATTTTCTCCTCCAGGTGAGAGATGAAGTACGGGGTGTGAGAAAGGATTGCAGAAGGTTCCTGCCAGTGGAGAAGTTGTTCCTGTAAACTGATCAAAGACTCTGCCTGGAATGTCTCTCCAGGATACGCCTCAAAACTTAAGGTTTGTATCCCCCTCAGTATCAGCTTAGAGGCAGGGCACAAGTCGAGCCCCTGATAGAGATAGGCAGGGAAGAGCCACCATAGCAAGGACAACAAGACAGATGTATCCAAGAAATGTGGATGTCCCAAACTGACAAGTCTTGTTTCCATATGTCCCAAGCTGGCAAGTCTTGTTGCCAGTGGTCCAGAATGTGTTGAGTGTTGGGGTCTAAATGGCCCCAGATCTCAGACAGGATACAAAAGATTGACAACCGTATCTGATGAAACTGTAGCCACTGCCTCGCAAGACAGAAGGACAAGGGCCCAAGGGAAGAGTGGAATTTCTGCCTTCTGAGGTAGAGGAAGAAAAACTGTCCCATATATCAAAGACAGACGTTTGCAAGCCAAGGCGAAGGTCCTTCCTATGAAGCCAAATGAAGGAGCAGCCTCCAGCCAGTCATCAACAGAATTATACTGACACATGCCTTGTCCAGGCAAGAGGCTTACTAAGGGGGTCAATGCAATACTCAAACCTGTTTCTGGCTGTCAGGTTCAGTAAGCAATAGGAACCTCTGATAATGTGGATTAGCAGGGAAACAATAATAGACACCGTGAATTTCGATGGAAATTATGCAATTCCTGGGAGATACCACGGTAATACTATGCTGCAGAGTCTCCATACAGAAGGTAGCAATCATGATTAACCAGCCCATGTACTGTATATCAAAAGAAAAAAATCCTCAAAGCCTTTGTTACTAGGAAGTGATTGGATAAAACATTGTGTTTCTATTCGGCTAAATGCACAAAATTATTGCTCCTTTGGCAAGCAGGCTCTTTATAACCCCTTCATGGACCTGCGCTTCAAAGAAATACCTCAGCCAGGGTTTTATGATGACCCTAAACTCTGGGGATGATGGAGAAATACCGCAAGTGTCCCTGACTAACAATGTCAAGAGCCCATCGTCCATCACCTGACGCAGAGGTGTAGCTATCAGAACTGCAGCAGGTACAGTGGCACTGAGGCCCAGAGGTTGGAGGGGTTTACTTTCTCTCAATCATAGATGTTTCTTTTACACCAAACTTTGTTTGAGGCGTATTTTCTTTGCTTGCCTTAGGCCTATTGCACCTTTGCTAGGACACCCTCAGAACTGGACCCTAGGTAGTATTCAAACCCAGTACCCGGCATTCAAGCTGGATACTGGAGTTTCAAACTCAGGCCTGGTACATCTGTGTATTTTCATGAAAAATGTAATTCGCTGTTATAACCTTTCCTCAGAATGATGTTCCATGATCCTGATTCCGTCAAACGATATTCTTCATTTTGAGATTCCATCAAAATGACGGAATGACTTACACTATTAGACAGTCCTACTACAAACTACGGAGGAAACAGGAAACATTAACGGCAGGTGACAGACACACAACCAGCAGAAAACCTGCCGAAAACCACTAACAGATATGGATTAAAAATAATGCAGTGTTTCTATGCCAAGCTGCGTTAGCGGATGTCAGGGGTGCATTAAAATGAGCAGCCTCGGAACATAACTCACATCCACCATGTAGGAGGCTGGTCTGGCTTGTAGTGAGTACCAAGGGGTACTTGCACCTTGCACCAGGCCCAGTTATCCCTTATTAGTGTATAGGGTGTCTAGCAGCTTAGGCTGATAGATAATGGTAGCTTAGCAGAGCAGCTTAGGCTGAACTAGGAGACGTGTGAAGCTACTACAGTACCACTTAGTGTCATATGCACAATATCATAAGAAAACACAATACACAGTTATACTAAAAATAAAGGTACTTTATTTTTATGACAATATGCCAAAGTATCTTAGAGTGTACCCTCAGTGAGAGGATAGGAAATATACACAAGATATATATACACAATAGTAAAAATATGCAGTATAGTCTTAGAAAACAGTGCAAACAATGTATAGTTACAATAGGATGCAATGGGGAAACATAGGGATAGGGGCAACACAAACCATATACTCCAAAAGTGGAATGCGAACCACGAATGGACCCCAAACCTATGTGACCTTGTAGAGGGTCGCTGGGACTATTAGAAAATAGTGAGAGTTAGAAAAATAACCCTCCCCAAGACCCTGAAAAGTGAGTGCAAAGTGCACTAAAGTTCCCCTAATGACAAAATAGTCGTGTTAGAGGGAAAATGCAAGGAAAACACAAGTCAGCAATGCAACAACGATGGATTCCTGACTGAGGGTACCTGTGGAACAAGGGGACCAAGTCCAAAAGTCACAAGCAGCTCGGAGATGGGCAGATGCCCAAGAAATGCCAGCGGTTGGTGCAAAGAAGCTCTTACTAGGCTGAAGAACTGTGAATACTGCAGGAACGACAAGGGCTAGAGACTTCCCCTTTGGAGGATGGATCCCCCACGCCTTGGAGAGTCGTGCAGAAGTGTTTTCCCGCCGGATGGACGCCAACAAGCCTTGCTACACGCAAATCGTGCGTTTGGCGTTTTTGGACGCTGCTGGGGCCCAGGAGGGACCAGGAGGTCGCAAATTGGACCTGCAGAGAGAGGGGACGTCGAGCAAGACAAAGAGCCCTCACTGAAGCAGGTAGCACCCAGAGAAGTGCCAGAAACAGGCACTACGAGGATGCGTGAAACGGTGCTTGCCGAAGTTGCACAAAGGAGTCCCACGTCGCCGGAGACCAACTTAGAAAGTCGTGCAATGCAGGTTAGAGTGCCGTGGACCCAGGCTTGGCTGTGCATGAAGGATTTCCGCCGGAAGTGCACAGGGGCCGGAGTAGCTTGCAAAGTCGCGGTTCCCAGCAATGCAGCCCAGCGAGGTGAGGCAAGGACTTACCTCCACCAAACTTGGGCTGAAGAGTCACTGGACTGTGGGGGTCACTTGGACGGTGTCGCTGGATTCGAGGGACCTCGCTCGTCGTGCTGAGAGGAGACCCAAGGGACCGGTAATGCAGCTTTTTGGTGCCTGCGGTTGCAGGGGGAAGATTCCGTCGACCCACGGGAGATTTCTTCGGAGCTTCTGGTGCAGAGAGGAGGCAGACTACCCCCACAGCATGCACAAGCAGGAAAACAGTCGAGAAGGCGGCAGGATCAGCGTTACAGAGTTGCAGTAGTCGTCTTTGCTACTATGTTGCAGGTTTGCAGGCTTCCAGCGCGGTCAGCGGTCGATTCCTTATCAGAAGGTGAAGAGGGAGATGCAGAGGAACTCGGCTGAGCTCATGCATTCGTTATCTAAAGTTTCCCCAGAGACAGAGACCCTAAATAGCCAGAAAAGAGGGTTTGGCTACCTAGGAGAGAGGAAAGGCTACTAACACCTGAAGGAGCCTATCACAAGGAGTCTCTGACGTCACCTGGTGGCACTGGCCACTCAGAGCAGTCCAGTGTGCCAGCAGCACCTCTGTTTCCAAGATGGCAGAGGTCTGGAGCACACTGGAGGAGCTCTGGACACCTCCCAGGGGAGGTGCAGGTCAGGGGAGTGGTCACTCCCCTTTCCTTTGTCCAGTTTCGCGCCAGAGCAGGGGCTAAGGGGTCCCTGAACCGGTGTAGACTGGCTTATGCAGAATTGGGCACATCTGTGCCCAACAAAGCATTTCCAGAGGCTGGGGGAGGCTACTCCTCCCCTGCCTTCACACCATTTTCCAAAGGGAGAGGGTGTCACACCCTCTCTCAGAGGAAGTTCTTTGTTCTGCCATCCTGGGCCAGGCCTGGCTGGACCCCAGGAGGGCAGCTGCCTGTCTGAGGGGTTGGCAGCAGCAGCAGCTGCAGTGAAACCCCAGGAAGGGCAGTCTGGCAGTACCAGGGTCTGTGCTACAGACCACTGGGATCATGGAATTGTACCAACAATGCCAGGATGGCATAGAGGGGGCAATTCCATGATCATAGACATGTTACATGGCCATATTCGGAGTTACCATGGTGAAGCTACATATAGGTAGTGACCTATATGTAGTGCACGCGTGTAATGGTGTCCCCGCACTCACAAAGTTCAGTGAATTGGCTCTGAACAATGTGGGGGCACCTTGGCTAGTGCCAGGGTGCCCTCACACTAAGTAACTTTGCACCCAACCTTTACCAGGTAAAGGTTAGACATATAGGTGACTTATAAGTTACTTAAGTGCAGTGTAAAATGGCTGTGAAATAACGTGGACGTTATTTCACTCAGGCTGCAGTGGCAGGCCTGTGTAAGAATTGTCAGAGCTCCCTATGGGTGGCACAAGAAATGCTGCAGCCCATAGGGATCTCCTGGAACCCCAATACCCTGGGTACCTCAGTACCATATACTAGGGAATTATAAGGGTGTTCCAGTAAGCCAATGTAAATTGGTAAAAATGGTCACTAGCCTGTCAGTGACAATTTGGAAAGAAATGAGAGAGCATAACCACTGAGGTTCTGATTAGCAGAGCCTCAGTGAGACAGTTAGTCACTACACAGGTAACACATTCAGGCACACTTATGAGCACTGGGGCCCTGGGTTACCAGGGTCCCAGTGACACATACAACTAAAACAACATATATACAGTAAAAAATGGGGGTAACATGCCAGGCAAGATGGTACTTTCCTACACAACCCCCCCCCCAAACGAAGGACAATAAGACTAGCCATTACCTGATGAGTCTTCATTGTCTAAGTGGAAATATCTGGAGAGTCCATCTGCATTGGAGTGGCTACTCCCAGGTCTATGTTCCACTGTATAGTCCATTCCCTGTAGGGATATGGACCACCTCAACAATTTAGGATTTTCGCCTTTCATTTGTTTTAGCCAAAGTAGAGGTTTGTGGTCTGTCTGAACAATGAAGTGAGTGCCAAACAGGTATGGCCTCAACTTCTTCAGAGCCCGGACCACAGCAAAGGCCTCCCTCTCAATGGCAGACCAACGCTTTTCTCTAGGGGTCAACCTTCTACTAATAAAAGCAACAGGTTGATCCTGGCCCTCAGAATTAAGTTGTGATAGGACTGCCCCTACTCCTAATTCAGATGCATCAGTTTGGACATATAATTTTTTAGAGTAACAAGGGCTTTTCAGGACAGGTGCAGAGCACATGGCCTGCTTCAGCTCCTCAAAAGCTTTCTGACAGCTTGCTGTCCATAATACCTTTTTAGGCATTTTCTTGGATGTGAGGTCATTAAGAGGGGCTGCAATGGAGCCATAGTTCTTAATGAACCTCCTGTAATACCCAGTGAGGCCTAGGAAGGCTCTCACCTGAGTCTGAGTTGTAGGGGGAACCCAATCAATAATTGTTTGGATTTTCCCCTGAAGTGGTGCAATCTGTTCCCCACCAACAAGGTGTCCCAGATAAACCACCTTACCCTGCCCTATCTGGCACTTTGAAGCCTTGATAGTGAGGCCTGCCTTTTGCAGGGCCTCCAAAACTTTCCATAGGTGGACCAGGTGATCATCCCAGCTGGAGCTAAAGACAGCTATATCATCCAAATATGCTGCACTGAAAGCTTCCAGCCCTTGCAGGACTGTGTTCACCAACCTCTGAAAAGTGGCAGGTGGATTTTTCAAACCAAAAGGCATTACAGTAAACTGGTAATGTCCTCCAATGGTAGAAAATGCAGTCTTAGGTTTAGCATCTTCTGACAATTTGATCTGCCAATACCCTGCAGTCAAATCAAAAGTGCTTAGATACTTGGCAGATGCCAGTGTATCTATAAGCTCATCTGCCCTGGGTATAGGGTGAGCATCAGTTTTGGTTACCAAGTTGAGACCTCTATAGTCTACACAAAACCTCATTTCCTTCTTTCCATCTTTAGAATTGGGTTTTGGTACCAGTACCACAGGAGAAGCCCATGGACTGTCAGAGTGCTCAACCACTCCTAGTTCCAACATTTTCTGAACTTCTTGCTTTATGCAGTCCCTGACATGGTCAGGCTGCCTATAGATCTTACTTTTGACAGGTAAACTGTCTCCAGTATCTATAGTGTGCTCACACCAAGAAGTGGTGCCTGCACAATGGAGAAGAGTTCTGAAAATTGTCCTAGGAGATTTATGCAATTATCTTTCTGCTCAGCAGTAAGACAATCAGCCAAAACTACACCTTCCACAAGAGCATCTTGTTCTGTGGAAGAGAAGAGATCAGGTAGAGGATCACTGTCTTCTTCCTGTCCCTCATCTGTTGCCATGAGCAGGGTGAGATCAGCCCTGTCATAGTAGGGTTTCAGGCGGTTGACATGGAGCACCCTAAGGGGACTCCTTGCAGTGCCTAAGTCAACCAAGTAGGTGACTTCACCCTTCTTTTCAACAATTGTGTGGGGTCCACTCCATTTATCTTGGAGTGCTCTTGGGGCCACAGGCTCCAAAACCCACACTTTCTGCCCTGGTTGGTACTGAACCAAAACAGCCTTCTGATCATGCCATTGCTTCTGGAGCTCTTGGCTGGCCTGAAGGTTTTTACTGGCCTTTTTCATGTACTCAGCCATCCTTGATCTGAGGCCAAGTACATAATCCACAATATCCTGCTTAGGAGCTTTTAAAGGTTGTTCCCAACCCTCCTTTACAAGTGTGAGTGGACCCCTAACAGGGTGTCCAAAAAGAAGTTCAAAGGGGCTGAAGCCCACTCCTTTCTGGGGTACCTCCCTGTAGGCAAAAAGGAGGCATGGTAGAAGGATATCCCATCTCCTGCGGAGTTTTTCAGGGAGTCCCATAATCATGCCTTTGAGAGTTTTATTAAATCTCTCCACCAGTCCATTTGTTTGTGGATGATAGGGTGTTGTGAACTTGTAAGTTACACCACACTCCTTCCACATGGCCTTTAAGTATGCAGACATGAAATTGCTTCCCCTGTCTGATACTACTTCCTTTGGGAAGCCCACCCTGGAAAATATTCCCAGGAGGGCCTTTGCCACTGCAGGAGCTGTAGTGGTCCTTAAAGGAATAGCTTCAGGATATCTTGTGGCATGGTCCACTACCACCAAGATAAACCTATTGCCTGAAGCAGTAGGAGGGTCAAGGGGGCCAACTATGTCAACCCCTACCCTTTCAAAGGGAACCCCAACCACAGGCAGTGGGATAAGGGGTGCCTTTGGGGTGCCACCTGTCTTGCCACTGGCTTGACAGGTTTCACAGGACTTGCAAAATTCTTTTGTGTCCTCAGACATCCTAGGCCAATGAAACAATGGTACCAATCTGTCCCAAGTTTTCATTTGACCCAGGTGCCCAGCTAAGGGAATGTCATGTGCCAGTGTTAGGAGGAACTTTCTGTACTCCTGAGGAATCAATAATCTCCTGGCAGCTCCAGGTTTAGGATCCCTATGCTCAGTGTACAAGAGGTTGTCCTCCCAGTAAACTCTGTGAGAGTCACTGACATCCCCATTAGCCTGTTTGACAGCTTGCTGTCTGAGACCCTCTAATGTGGGACAGGTTTGCTGTGCCACACTCAGCTCCTCTCTGGCAGGCCCCCCTTCACCCAAAAGCTCAGCAGTGTCTGCTTCCAGCTCCTCTGGTGTAGGTTCTGCACAGGGAGGGAATTCTTCTTCCTCAGAAGTAGAATCCACTGTAGAGGGAGGGATAGTAGGAAGTGGTTTGCTTCTACTAGCCCTAGCTTTAGGGAGCACTTGGTCCATTGTTCCAGGATCCAAGCTTCCCTGTCCTTTTTGCTTTTTGGCCTGAGCCCTTGTCAAAGCAAAAATATGCCCTGGGATGCCCAGCATTGCTGCATGGGCCTCCAACTCCACATCTGACCAAGCTGATGTCTCCAAATCATTCCCTAATAGACAGTCTACAGGTAAATCTGAAGCTACCACAACTTTCTTTGGACCAGATACCCCCCCCCCAGTTGAGATTTACAACAGCCATGGGGTGGCTTTGTGTTATGTTGTGAGCATCGGTTACTTGGTACTGGTGTCCAAGTATGTGTTGTTCAGGGTGCACCAGTTTCTCAATCACCATTGTGACACTGGCACCTGTGTCCCTGTAGGCCTGGACCTCAACACCATTTATTAGGGTTAGTTGCTTGTACTTCTCCAAGTTATGGGGGCAAGCAACCAAAGTGGCTAAATCAATAGCCCCTTCAGAGACTAAAGTAGCCTCTGTGGTCTCCCTAATCAGACCAACCCCAACTAAATTACCAAAAGTGAGCCCAGCTACTCCCTTGGATTGGCTATTAGTAGGTTTGCTCCCACCACTACTGCTATTAGTAGGGACACTAGGTGTAGCAGTAGGGGTTGTAGTGGTAGGAGCTGTGGTGCCTTTCTTTGGACAACTGGGATCTGTTGTCCAATGGCCTTTTATTTTACATAAATAGCACCATGGTTTCTTTTCCTTGTTCTGATTAAAGGAGGATTTGGACCCACCACCCCCACCAGAGTGTTTTTGTGGGCCTGATGAAGACTCATTTTTAGATTTGTCCCCACCCTTGTCAGAAGACTTACCATCCTTCTTTTTGTTGCCATCTTTGTCACCCCCTGTATGAACTTTTCTGTTCACTCTTGTTCTGACCCATTTGTCTGCCTTCTTTCCCAATTCTTGGGGAGAGGTCAGATCAGAGTCCACCAAGTACTGGTGCAACAAATCAGACACACAATTATTAAGAATATGCTCTCTCAGGATCAAGTTATACAGGCTGTCATAATCAGTAACTTTACTGCCATGTAACCACCCCTCCAAGGCCTTCACTGCCTGGTCAATGAAATCAACCCAGTCTTGTGAAGACTCCTTTTTGGTATCTCTGAACTTTATCCTGTACTGTTCAGTGGTTAAGCCATAACCATCCAGGAGTGCATTCTTAAGAACTTGGAAATTGTTAGCATCATTTTCTTTTACAGTAAGGAGCCTATCCCTACCTTTTCCAGTAAATGATAGCCATAGGATAGCAGCCCACTGCTTTTGAGGGACATCCTGTACAGCACAGGCCCTCTCAAGTGCAGCAAACCACTTGTTAATGTCATCCCCCTCCTTATAAGGGGGAACTATCTTGTGCAGATTCCTGGAATCATGCTCTTTTGCAGGATGACTATGGGGAATACTGCTGCTGCCACCATGGGTATCTAAACCCATCTTCTGTCTTTCCCTCTCTATTTCTAAAGACTGTCTATCCAAATCCAGCTGTTGCTTCTTGAGCTTCAGTCTGGTTTGCTCCACTCTCAATCTATTGAGCTCCCTTTCTAACAATCTGTCATCAGGGTGGGTGGGAGGGACATTTCTAGATACAGAGGTATGATGGGAATGAACAGAAGGAGACCTGTCCCTTACAAAGGGCACCCTAACAGCTTGGCTACCAGCATAATGTGAGAGCACATCATCAGTATGATGTGATTCAACCTCTGTACCAACTATGCTAGACTGTCTAGTAATGGGCAGGCTGAGAATTTTCTTTCCTGAACCTTTTCCTGGGGGAGTCCCTGGATCAGATTGAGAACCATTAGCTACTTTTTCTACAGATTGGGCACTTATGGCCTTATCCTGTACTCTAAGCATATTAATTAACAGTTCTAAGGAAGGATTCTTCCCTACACTCAAACCTCTCTCTATGCAGAGACTCCTTGCTCCTTTCCAGCTAAGGTGATCATATGCAAGTTTGGACAGTTCAACTTTTTTTCCTGTGCCAGACATTTTTTAGAGAGAGTTAAAGTGATAGAAAAAGAGAAAAAAGTTTTCAGAACTTTTTGGAAAGACAGAAAAAAACTTTTTAAACTTTTAAGAACTTTTTGAAAGTTTAGAAGTACTTTTCAGCACTTAGAAAAGAGTGAAAAGAGGAAATGCAAAACTTTTTGGCTATGTGTATATACACTGACCTTGTTTTGTATATTTTTCTCTTATGAAAAGTACAATGACAAGAGTGGTAAGTAGTCTCAAGCACTTATCCCACCACTGCACAACCAATGTAGGAGGCTGGTCTGGCTTGTAGTGAGTACCAAGGGGTACTTGCACCTTGCACCAGGTCCAGTTATCCCTTATTAGTGTATAGGGTGTCTAGCAGCTTAGGCTGATAGATAATGGTAGCTTAGCAGAGCAGCTTAGGCTGAACTAGGAGACGTGTGAAGCTACTACAGTACCACTTAGTGTCATATGCACAATATCATAAGAAAACACAATACACAGTTATACTAAAAATAAAGGTACTTTATTTTTATGACAATATGCCAAAGTATCTTAGAGTGTACCCTCAGTGAGAGGATAGGAAATATACACAAGATATATATACACAATAGTAAAAATATGCAGTATAGTCTTAGAAAACAGTGCAAACAATGTATAGTTACAATAGGATGCAATGGGGAAACATAGGGATAGGGGCAACACAAACCATATACTCCAAAAGTGGAATGCGAACCACGAATGGACCCCAAACCTATGTGACCTTGTAGAGGGTCGCTGGGACTATTAGAAAATAGTGAGAGTTAGAAAAATAACCCTCCCCAAGACCCTGAAAAGTGAGTGCAAAGTGCACTAAAGTTCCCCTAAGGACAAAATAGTTGTGTTAGAGGGAAAATGCAAGGAAAACACAAGTCAGCAATGCAACAACGATGGATTCCTGACTGAGGGTACCTGTGGAACAAGGGGACCAAGTCCAAAAGTCACAAGCAGCTCGGAGATGGGCAGATGCCCAAGAAATGCCAGCGGTTGGTGCAAAGAAGCTCTTACTAGGCTGAAGAACTGTGAATACTGCAGGAACGACAAGGGCTAGAGACTTCCCCTTTGGAGGATGGATCCCCCACGCCTTGGAGAGTCGTGCAGAAGTATTTTCCCGCCGGATGGACGCCAACAAGCCTTGCTACACGCAAATCGTGCGTTTGGCGTTTTTGGACGCTGCTGGGGCCCAGGAAGGACCAGGAGGTCGCAAATTGGACCTGCAGAGAGAGGGGACGTCGAGCAAGACAAAGAGCCCTCACTGAAGCAGGTAGCACCCGGAGAAGTGCCAGAAACAGGCACTACGAGGATGCGTGAAACGGTGCTCGCCGAAGTTGCACAAAGGAGTCCCACGTCGCCGGAGACCAACTTAGAAAGTCGTGCAATGCAGGTTAGAGTGCCGTGGACCCAGGCTTGGCTGTGCACGAAGGATTTCCGCCGGAAGTGCACAGGGGCCGGAGTAGCTTGCAAAGTCGCGGTTCCCAGCAATGCAGCCCAGCGAGGTGAGGCAAGGACTTACCTCCACCAAACTTGGGCTGAAGAGTCACTGGACTGTGGGGGTCACTTGGACGGTGTCGCTGGATTCGAGGGACCTCGCTCGTCGTGCTGAGAGGAGACCCAAGGGACCGGTAATGCAGCTTTTTGGTGCCTGCGGTTGCAGGGGGAAGATTCCGTCGACCCACGGGAGATTTCTTCGGAGCTTCTGGTGCAGAGAGGAGGCAGACTACCCCCACAGCATGCACAAGCAGGAAAACAGTCGAGAAGGCGGCAGGATCAGCGTTACAGAGTTGCAGTAGTCGTCTTTGCTACTATGTTGCAGGTTTGCAGGCTTCCAGCGCGGTCAGCGGTCGATTCCTTATCAGAAGGTGAAGAGGGAGATGCAGAGGAACTCGGCTGAGCTCATGCATTCGTTATCTAAAGTTTCCCCAGAGACAGAGACCCTAAATAGCCAGAAAAGAGGGTTTGGCTACCTAGGAGAGAGGAAAGGCTACTAACACCTGAAGGAGCCTATCACAAGGAGTCTCTGACGTCACCTGGTGGCACTGGCCACTCAGAGCAGTCCAGTGTGCCAGCAGCACCTCTGTTTCCAAGATGGCAGAGGTCTGGAGCACACTGGAGGAGCTCTGGACACCTCCCAGGGGAGGTGCAGGTCAGGGGAGTGGTCACTCCCCTTTCCTTTGTCCAGTTTCGCGCCAGAGCAGGGGCTAAGGGGTCCCTGAACCGGTGTAGACTGGCTTATGCAGAATTGGGCACATCTGTGCCCAACAAAGCATTTCCAGAGGCTGGGGGAGGCTACTCCTCCCCTGCCTTCACACCATTTTCCAAAGGGAGAGGGTGTCACACCCTCTCTCAGAGGAAGTTCTTTGTTCTGCCATCCTGGGCCAGGCCTGGCTGGACCCCAGGAGGGCAGCTGCCTGTCTGAGGGGTTGGCAGCAGCAGCAGCTGCAGTGAAACCCCAGGAAGGGCAGTCTGGCAGTACCAGGGTCTGTGCTACAGACCACTGGGATCATGGAATTGTACCAACAATGCCAGGATGGCATAGAGGGGGCAATTCCATGATCATAGACATGTTACATGGCCATATTCGGAGTTACCATGGTGAAGCTACATATAGGTAGTGACCTATATGTAGTGCACGCGTGTAATGGTGTCCCCGCACTCACAAAGTTCAGTGAATTGGCTCTGAACAATGTGGGGGCACCTTGGCTAGTGCCAGGGTGCCCTCACACTAAGTAACTTTGCACCCAACCTTTACCAGGTAAAGGTTAGACATATAGGTGACTTATAAGTTACTTAAGTGCAGTGTAAAATGGCTGTGAAATAACGTGGACGTTATTTCACTCAGGCTGCAGTGGCAGGCCTGTGTAAGAATTGTCAGAGCTCCCTATGGGTGGCACAAGAAATGCTGCAGCCCATAGGGATCTCCTGGAACCCCAATACCCTGGGTACCTCAGTACCATATACTAGGGAATTATAAGGGTGTTCCAGTAAGCCAATGTAAATTGGTAAAAATGGTCACTAGCCTGTCAGTGACAATTTGGAAAGAAATGAGAGAGCATAACCACTGAGGTTCTGATTAGCAGAGCCTCAGTGAGACAGTTAGTCACTACACAGGTAACACATTCAGGCACACTTATGAGCACTGGGGCCCTGGGTTACCAGGGTCCCAGTGACACATACAACTAAAACAACATATATACAGTGAAAAATGGGTGGGGGTAACATGCCAGGCAAGATGGTACTTTCCTACACACCATGAAGAATACGCTTCGGGACGGAGCATACACCGGGACACCAGGTACAAGACTCATGGACGAATATCACGGAATCCCACCTAACAGGCTGTGCCATCCAGCAATGCTGCGCGGGCCCTACGACTCGATACTAGCATCACTTATGGCACAATAAGTACAATCAGGGTCGGCTTTAGCTGTTAGACAATCTTTATTGGCGCCCCTCCTCATGACCTCCTCGGATTCCCGCACTACCACAGGGCAAATGTGTCCCTCTTCTCCTCATAGCTCCTCTCTCAAATACATTTCATTTGTTCCAAAGTGCTGGTAAAGGCTGGCTTTTCTAACCCGCTCAGCTATCTACAGATAATACAGATTTGTTCTTGGCAGCAGGCGTATTCACACTCTGTGCACCTTTATGGCGAGTCAAAACTGCCAGAACACAAAAAAACCCAGTTTCTCTCTGTCAAAAACACAAATCGCGAGAGTTGTCTTGACATTTTTTTGATGCCTGACAGCTGAACGCACATGGACCTCTGCTTCAGGTTGTGAGTTATTGCTAAACACAGCGCCCTCCACACCCTGAGGTCAGCGCCCCCACCAGGTCAGCCGCACCAGTCACACCCCTGTAACGTCGGCCCTGAGTACAATCATGAAGAAAATGAGAAAATATAGAAAATAATAGGAAAGGACTTACCTGAGAGGCACGAGGAGGAGAGAGCCTCCATCTCGATACGTGCTCTAAAAGGAGACGTAAAGTAAAAAGAAGTTTGTGCAGGAGAAATGCAACTTTTTAAAGGAAATAAAGTTTCTGTCTCAGTGGAATGGGCACCTCTAGATGTTAGGAAAGGAACTAGTAAAGGCTGATTGGTAATGTACTTTATTTGCATGAAAAGATGACCCCAAGCACGTGTAATTTAGGCTTTATGTGCCTTAGATATGCATAACTGTAGAAAATCTTTAAAAGACATTTTTATTTTCTTTCTTTACATACATTAAAGCAATTTCCCTAAACACACCACTTCTCCATACCCATATTCTGCAATTTCTTGTATAATTGGTGTACTGCACTCAACGTTTCAGCTAATTTATGGTCAATTGAGCCGGATATTAATAGCTTCCAAGACTGATGCAAGTGTATTTTAGAAGTTATGTGCATGCCCTCTTTGTGGGAATTCTCAAATGTTACATTTCACATCCTTGACCACTACCCTAGAACATTCTTTTTAGTTTGAGCGTGAAAGCACTTTTCAACCTGTTTTAAGTATTTTTACCACTCCCATCTCGCGTCCATCACTTTCACTCATTCGTGAGCTTGCCTTTCAAAAATCCCTTAATGTCATTGGTAAATGCTTTACGTTTGTCCCGCCTTGTCTCAGTTTTGTTACTGCCTTGCATACTGACCCTGTTACATGGATTATTGCACAATTCACGTTATGTTTTACTGCGAGCAAACTTGTTTTTTCTTTTGTGTCTCTCCTTTGCGCTCATGGTAGCTATGGTATTTTGAACTGGCTCGCAATGCTGTCCCCCAGCACCTCTGGCCCATCCCTGAGTTTCCTGTCTGGATCTCCCCGTACCCACCAACCAGCCCATGTCGTTGATTGTTTGTAGCGCTTAAACTGCGGTGTTGCAGTTGGAATCCTTGTGCTGCTCTCCAGGATGTAACTTTGGAAGGGGGCTCAGTTGCATGCTCTCTCTCTGGTGCTCATTGCTTTGGCTGTGCAGCCCTTCAGCGACAGTGCGCAAAATGGCTGGTCTCGAGTCAAAGTCAGTGGCAGGCTCCGTCTTCCCTCTACATGGTTATCAGATGTCATCAGGAACAAGCTCCGTACGGTAACTAATCACTGCCGTTTGTGCATTAGCTTGGGTTCTTCAATGGAAGTGAGTTAAAACTACAACTCCCAGCATGCATGATTGTTAAAAATCTAGTGCGGATGAATGGTTTGCCGGAATGACTTAATATTTTGGGGGGACAGGTAGGCAAATTTAAGGAATGTCAGGCGGTATTTACAAGAAGAGCCTGCAACAAACATTGCACATGTGTCTGTCTATGTGCTGTACTGCTAAAAACGACCTCAATTTCCCTGACATTCATACGCTTCTTTGTACCCTCCATAATTGTCTTTAAGTGGTGGCTGCCTTGAAGCATTTCCAACTGATCCCTGATGGTTTTTTAAACGGGTTCCTTTACTCATTTGTTGTTTGATTTTCATTGGTTTGTGTTGTTATTTTTAATTGACTGATGACAACAACACTATTCAGCTATCTCCTCCTGGCCAGTACCAAACCAGATGCACATAGGACTAGCTGCAAGGGGTTGGGTGAGTGCTGCGTGAATGGCAGGGTTGACCAATTTATGTGGCAAGACATGTCCAATTCTCAATTTACAGCAGCAATAGCTCTAACTCTCGGAAGGGTGAGAACTATTGCTTTGCAAGTGCTTGTTTTCATTATTGAAGTCTGTGGAACTCCTTTCCCATTTCACATATTCACTTTTTATGTGTAAAGTTTTAAGAGTCTGCATTCACAACCTTGGCATTTAGGCCCATATTTATACTTTTTGACGCAAAACTGCGCCGGCGCAGTTTTGCGTAAAAATTAGTACCGCCGGCTAACGCCATTTTGGTGTGCCGTGCGGGCGTCATATTTATACTTTGACGCACGGCGGCACAAACAACAAGTGGGAGTCATTATTTTTGACGCACACCGCGGCGTCAAGTCGTAAAGGAAAACAAAGTTAACGTGGCGGAAATGACTGTGGGTCGATTAAGACACCGCAAACGCGCCATTTTTTGATGCAATAGCATCAAAAAAACCCGCGAACACTGCCAGTTCACCAGAGCTAGCCAAAATGGATCCCAGATGCCACTACAGACCCCAGGAAGATGACAGCAGACCAGGAACCAGCCAGGAGGATCCACACAAGAACCAGGACACTTTTAAGAAGAAAAGAAAGTGTCGCTTCAGTGCAGAGGAGCAGGAAATCCTGGTTAAAGAGGTGACGGAACACCAGCACCAACTGTTTGTCACATCAAAGTTGCCAATCAGTAGGAGAGAGGCTATATGGCAACAAATTGTCGACAAGATTAACAGTGTGGCTGAAGTACGCAGAACAGTCATAGAGTGCAAGAAATGCTGGCATGACTGCAAGCGCAGGACCAAGGAAAAGATGGCCAGGAACAGGAAGGCAACACTGCAGACTGGAGGGGGGAGTCCAGCACACCAGGAGGCCCTGGACCACATGGAGGAGATGGTTGCAGCCGTCATCCCTGAGGAGATCGTCACAGGGATTCAAGGACAGGACAGCGCAGACTACCACGAGACAACGCACATGCAGGGTAAGTCGCGTGGGGAATTGAAATGCACTAATGTCAACTGCAACCGGGGGGGGTATTACCTACTACACATTGCATGTAAGTCATCATATACATGGAGTGGCATGGGTAAAGGGGCACGTCATGGGGGCATGGCCTGCACAAACATAAGCTGGGGCACACCATTACACTACACCAACAACAGTCCCATGGGGGCATGCTGTCATGCCAACGATGGAGCAAAGGGAAAGCCACGACAGGAGGAAAGGCCACTACTTCAAACTGACATCCTGGCACTCGTCAGCCAACATACCTCCTACATTAACTAGGGCCCTATTAGCAATCCTCTAGCCAAACCGACAGCTGCAATGTAACTGCAACAACAGTTGCCACTACCACCTCTGATCTGTGTGCAGCTCAAGTAGCCAATGGCAGTAACCTCCCCATGGAACATACATACCTAAATTAGGGGGTGAGGATGACATCTGCAACAATCTCCTGAAACAAGACAAAGGCCCCAGTACACTCAAATGTCAATGCCCATAGTTGTCACAAACATCAGCCAATGTAAACAACAATAGGAGCGACACAGCACTAAGGACACACCCATGCTGCATATGTCAGGGTCCATCCTATGCCTGGGTAACAAGGCAACATCACAAATGTCATACTGCTCAGACAACAGCATTGAGGAGGGGACACATGGAACTGGTCACTGAAATACACCTGCACAGTCAGAGGACGAAATAGGACACTGATACGACTATCAGGGCAATACAATGTAACACACATTACCCAACATCAGCAGGACACATTAACAATGTCAACATTCATATCACATCATAACATTGCCATGCATAGGATATGCAACATGTCAATTACAATTGAGTCGATGTGAACGATCAGGGATTGGGGCAGGTCCTGATAGTTAAGTGTGCTGCCAGGGCCATCAGAACACCCACAGCTAGTGAAAGGTCTCACCATGAGAATGGATATACACGGAGGGTCGAGTAGGACAAAAAGGTGGCAATTCTCTATTTGGCATAAAGCAACACCTAGAGGCAATGAGGCTGACAAGTCTGATAACTCAATAAATTACATGTAACACACAGGTGGGCCATAGGCCTGAAACAATGCCCATCTGAAGGACTGCAGATATTAATACAAAACAAGATCACAAAGTGAATTCATCAAAAGACAGGCACATCACGTCAAAATTGTCACAACACAGACACACTAATTGTACCTTGTTTCATTGCAGAGGAAGATGGATCGCCTACCGATATGCCTGTCCCAGATTTCCCTGATGACATGGATGACGAGCCAATAAACATTCCCCAGGAGACCATCCAAAAGGTCCTTGAAACCCTCCAGACCCCACCTTCTGTCACAAGGAGGAGCACAGAACAATCAGCCATCGCAGAGGAACCACCCACCACCCCAATTGTAAGACCTGCCAGCTCCAATACAGCTGAGGACTCAGACGACACTGGCACCAGCTTTGAGAGAACTGTAGTTGGAGTACAGCGGGAGCTGGCCAAGGAGGTGCGGGTGGGGATGCAAAATATGGCAGCCAGCCTTGAGGGAGTGCGTTCGTGCATGATGTCATCTGCAGATCAGGCAGCATCTATGCAAGCCCTAACATCTATCTTGCAGGAACTGCAGAAAACCCAGAAGGAAATCAGCACAGCTGTAATACAGTTGACCCAACACCTACAACAGCAATCCTGTCAATGCGTGCACAAATGCAACATTGAACCCCTCAGGGCCAACCTAGCTGCCTACCATCGTGATGTGGCTGCTATTCTCAAGAACCAGCAGACCCTCCTTGCTGCAGTACTGCCCTTGAGACCTTCACAGGGAGCAGCAACCAGGATGTCTGACTCCACGTCTTCTAACACTGAGGTGTGTGTTGCCCCTTCACAACCAACAACAAGGACAAAGCAGGCAACACACACATCAGAAGAAGAAGACTTGGAACAGATCACATTCACAAGGAAAAGTACCCGGAAGCACTAGTCCCTGCCACATGGCCGACATTTACCAAGGTCCTGCGCTTTGTAACTTGCCAGTCTTGCAACAACTGTACTCAAGCACTGTTCTGCAAACCGCTGTATATCTTGTCACCCAGCCCAGTGATTGTCTCTCTCCTACTCATTGCCAAATCCTGTCCCTCTGCACTGTCTGAAACAGCAACCCCAGCATGACAAAAGCATTTTGGTAAACCCTTGTGTTGGATCCCAATTTAAAATGTCACTATAATGGACTCACAGTCATGGACAATGTACATATAGCACTACAGCACTTTTCAATAAATAGCACTTACACCACAAATCTGTCTCTGGGTAATGTGACATATCAACTGCGCAGTAGATAATTGGAATGTCCCTACTGTCAAATAACGTAGCTTCTCAATACAACTGTCCAGATATTATGTAGTTAGAGAAATCTGCGCAGTGACCATGATTGCATCATACTCTGCCCATCCTGAGGGAATAATCTGATGAAGTGAGAAACCATAGACCACCATGCTGTGTTGGACAGAAGAATGCTTCCTCAGGGGATAACTAAGTCATCAAATAGTGCCCGCTAAATGTTGTCAACATGCACAAATAACACAATAAACATGTCAGACTAATCTAAGTAAACACTAAAAAAACTGCACAAATGAAGGTGTCTGAGTTAACGTACAAATAGGTAATCATGCTGAACTGTGTCACAAATGATGTATGAGGGTCATGAAGACAAGATTACAAGATTGCCAATGAGAACTCATCTTATAAGGGTGTGCATGATCATCACACTGCAGTCAGACATAAAACTGTTTCCCCAATATCAAGTCTGGAAGCACTGTTAGTGACTTTTAAAACAAACTTATCAACAGAAACACATTGTCATCCATATTAACTGTGATTGGTGGTTGCAACAAAGGGTAGACACTTTGCAAGGTAGCTCTGGGTTAGCTGCCAATCGTACAGCTCAGTTGGGATTTGTTTGTAGCATAGGACACAGATGTTATAGTACAAAAGAGATGTACACGGAATCCAAACCCACGATCAAGTACCATTCAACACATACTATTAAGGGGTAACCAAATATTTATTAAAAGCTAACCATAGATGAGGAAACTGAGGGAAAAATCTCACCTACCCTAATCTACCCTGACTACTCATTACCCACAACTGTCACTAACTAACCTAAGCTACACTTACTTATCACATGTAACGAAACGTTCTAAACATCTACCCCCCACCCCCCTTATGAAACGGGACACATTGAGGACAACACATACTAACCTAAACACATACTATACTATCTTATACAAATATATATATTTTTGGTAATTTTTTTTTTTTTTCACACAAGAACCCCAACATAGCCCCCCACCCACCCACACATGCAATAAGTCAAAAAAGAAACAAGCAGGAGCCCCTACCCCCCACCCACTAACACTAACTAAACTAACAGCCTATACTAACCTAACACTAAGCTCCCTAAGCCCACTAAGTATAAGAACAAGGAAAGAGGAAGGATGGGAGGGTATCATGTCCATCTAATCAACTGTCTAGAGGTTGGCCCTCCGGAGGGTCCTCTTGATATCCTTCACCCGCTGTTTAATGTGCCGCACGTCCCGGCTCAGGTGGCTCACCTTGCGCAGCACTTTGTCCATCTTGTTTTCAAGTCTACTGAAGGCGGCAGGGTCAACAGCTGGAGCAGTGGCAGCCTGGGTACCTGTGGAGGAGGTCTGTGTGGGCTGTCCTGCACCGGTGGCAATGCTGGGGCCAGGAAGTCCAGCAGATGTAGATGCAACAGAGGCAGCTGTGGGTGGGGCCACCTGGCTCTCATTGGTGGTTGTTTCTGTGTTGGCTGTGGTGGGCACAGTAGGCCCACCCTGTGGGAATGCTCGCCATGCCCCGGAGGCACGTTCATGGCGATATCGCCGGGCCATCCTCCGGAACCCCGACTCCACCAGCAGGATGTGCTGGTATCACATGGCCCGACGCTGAAATTCACGGACCTGGTCTGGAGACATGCTAGCTGCTGTGAAGACAAATGCAGATATGCCACATTAGTAACTGCATTGTGTGAAACAGCACAACAAGTTAATCAGACAATACATCTACTGTACTTCTAACAGCTCATATCGCGATACAGAGCATCGAATGTCCCTGAGGAAGTACATGGCAGGCCAGACAACAAAGGTAACATCACACAAAGCACATTCATAACCCACAAGATGGGTAACAACTGGCCTTGACTTGCAATCTGAGTTCCGACAGTTATCAGCTAAGAATCATGCTGCATATCCTCCACCAAGAGCTGGGCTACAAATGTCAGTGTACGGAAAGCAAAACTAAAGCCACATGGTCTGCAAGTTGTAACTGGAATTTCCAGTATGGTACCAAGTGCCAAACCTGAGTGTGTATACTAGTATGCAACCAAAACGTCACTTCTTCACAGGTATGTGTAACATACTGGTAGCATCAATACTAGGTACCCCATTCACAAACCCATGGCCGTGTTTGAGGGGGGGCGGTGGATATACAACTATAATTTGCCAACAACATGTACACCGAGGAGTGTATAGGCTAATCCACACATGTTTGTCTCTACAGACACACCACAGGTAAGGTCTATCTACATTTTGGAGTCAGCAAACCCTAGAGCACTCATAGGGTCAGACATGTCAGGAAAATCAGAACTTAGTACACAACCTATACTTCCAGTGAGGCCTGACTTACATCAGACACAGAGTTGCTAGAACACCCATGAGCATGAATTGCATGCACACCTAGGCCATTACACTCAGGTTCCACAGACTTGATGCACCACATGTGGAAGTACATGATGCTAGGAGGTTCTACCTACTGTTTCAAAATTACGTAGGTAAATAGTGAAGCAGATGTCTTTTGGGAAGCTATTAGCTCCACCAATCTTAGAGAATGTGGGTCTGACAGGCTGACTAAATAGGGGCTGACTTCCATTGCGACTCTTGGTGATACAAGTGTCAGAGACATGACTATCCCCTGTACTCACAGTGGGGCCTACAGGGATGTCCTACAATCCCTACATGATACCATTGGATATGCATTGGCTAACTCCAAACATGTGAAAACTGCATTCCCACTCATGGAACAAGTGAAAAACTTGACCCCAGCATCACACCTTGGTATGCGTCCAACTCACACGAGTCCATAACCAGCAAACACAACACATAACAGACATATCAACACTTACTGTAGTGGTCGGGGTCCTCAAATGTCGCCACCTCTCCCACAGTGTAGGGCGCCGGTCCACCTGTAAGGTATAGAAGGAAGAAATGTGCTCAAAATCTGTGCACAGTGCAACATTTTCAGTATCATTTACAATGTGTAGGCTGAGTAAGTAAATGGCAGCCATTCAGACATGATGGTACTGCATCTGATATTTCACGGCCAACTTGTACATAGCATGGGTCTCCTGTGACAGTTACACACATATCTGCACACATACATTGGCCCTAACTATCATGTGGTTGCAAACTTGCCCCATAATTGGTGAGCACAAAAAAATATGGAGTGTAATCGTCTCATCATGTGCATTCAAGAGAAACATCCAACGCCTGGTTACTTGAGGACTGCATTACCAGTCAAACATGCCTTGTGGCCATGACACATTTATTGCACATAGGCCCAATGTACAGAGGGAGGGGCAGGGAGTCATGTAAGCCATCCTGTTGTTACAGTATAGTCAATTGATGTGGCCCAGCTATGGTGATTTGCACCAACCATGGAGATGTAAAGCCATGTGCATACACTTGGTCTGCCATCCATATTTGGATTGTGGCTCAACCAATTCCAACAAACATCTTACAATGTTAGCTGAGGGCACTTTACACCTTTACACGATGTATTCAAATCATGAACTGACATTTATCCTAAAAGATTAAGAAACACAATAATCCCACACATTCATAGTACTTCTGTGAATGCTTTCCTTCCACACTCACCAGACTCACATGAGACCAATGTTTGAGCCACTTTGCTATTATAAATTGTTGTGAAGGCAGCACTCATTTTCAGCATCATGTAGTGATTCTAAAGTCAGTCTAGCAATTGCGTCAACATAGTTGGCCTAAATGTTGGTACATCTGTACTTCTCTGTCAATAGTACCCTATATAGACATGATTGGCTCCTATTTTGTTAGCTGTGCTGAAAGAAAGGCCGCACCAATTTCCTTCATGGTAAAGTTACCTGTAAGTTTGCTGAGCACGTGCTACCTGACACCTAGCAATTGTGATCCTTGCCATAGTGCATCAATGATCCCCTCATATGTCCCCAAAATTACACACAGTCATCAAGTTAGGTGGCAGACATTGCACTAATCCACTGATGTCACAAAAGAGCATTCATTTTTGCACAATAACAATAGTCATACTCACCAACAGTGCCACCAATCATGATTCCCAGGTGGTCCAAGAGATCCTACTCCCTGGTGATGAGGTCAGCCCACCGGTGCTTCAGCTGGTGGTCACTCCTCTGGCTGGCATACACACGCTGCAGGTGATGCAGCACCTTTCCCCACCGGATTCTGCACGCCTCTGTCGGGTAGCCCTGTATGACCCTGCCCCCAACCTGGATCATGAGCGGCAAGAAATGTGTAACCAGCCAGATGAAGCCCCCCAACTCCTCTTCCCCCATCCTGCCAAGACGTGGCCTACCAGACATACTTATAGAAGAAGATAAGGAATAGGGGTAAAAGAAAAAGAAAGGGGAAATGGGTGAAAGTAGGGGTAAAAAGACAGAAAAAAAGTAAACCTAAACACTAAAAGAGCCCAACTATCCCCAAATTAACACTACCCACAACAGACTCCCACAAACAAGAAATACACAAGATAAATGGACAAATGTAGACAAAAAACAGTACTACAGTATACATAAACAAAATTTAATTTCACAAAAGGACTTAACAGATAGCACACAGGACAAATACAGCACAAAATCTCTGGACAACACTCTCTACACAGCCACACAGTCTAGAAGGATCATAGACTGCAAAGTGAAAGTGAAAGTACACCCACTGTACATGATCTGTAAACAGGATATCCTATTACATCACTTCCTGAATGAAAAGTCCCGCCTTTTTTGCGTTATGCGTCATTTTTTTTGCACAAAACTGTATTTGCGTCATTTTTTTTTATGCACAGACTTGAATATTAACCCACATCCATATAATGATACATGGACTGTACAAATATCTGGATGCGGGCTATATTTCACTCCTGTGCGTAAAAAAAACCGACGCAAAAACAGTTTTGTGAAACAAAAAATGACGCACACTGCTAGGAACGTCAAAATCACAGTGCATTAACTGGTTTGGGGCATTTTTACATTTTTTTTGGTTATTTTACTTTTGGAACACATCAGAGATTGGCTAATTGAAGACAGTATGGTGTTGATGGTGTATGTTCATATGTGTGACATCATACTTCAGCGGAACATCATCCACTACACCCTTCACAGTATGTTTACAGTTGGCTGATGTCATAGATGGTCATATGTGTGGCCCACATATATGTATGGCACAAATTGTGCATGTTTGCCATAAGGATAGGATAGCAATGTGACGCACATATGTACCATACCTAATTGCCTTTGGCTCAAAGTGTGTGCTTTGACAACTAATTTGTTGGTTGACCCGGTGTGTGTGTACATCACATGAAGCATTATTGTACATTTGGTTGTATGAATGTGACGTCCATGTGTCCAACCCTAAGATGCAAGTAAATATTGGAATGAGCAAGGGCATGTGTAAGTCATACATGTAACAACACCCGCAAAGTATACTTCCAAGTTTTAGGGTCACGTAGACACCACATGTGACATAGCATGCACCAGATGGATGGCAGACACATGTTCATGTCAAAGGTCCACAATTTCTACATCCTATGTCCTAGAGTATTGGTAAGAGCTTCCTAGGCACTAGTTGATGAATCCCACAGTGAGTCATACACATGCATTGATGAAGTGGGTACCATGTTGTTTGCACAGACAGACAAGGGTCAATCTCATATGTATGATGACACCACAGTTGAGGCCATAGAAGTAAGCCCCAACTATCAAGTGGCTGTGGTGGACCAGCATACAAGACAGCACGTGTCCACATATTTCCAGTGATCAATTGCACATAGGTGTCTTGTTCATGTGTGTGGTCCAATGATGATCCTGTAGATTTTTTGCGATGTAATTTGTCACAGTTCGGACCAGGACTCATCATGTGTCAGTGGCAGCTATTCCTGTAACTACTGAGTATCCTTTGTTGATCAATGTGAGTAGAGTAGATGTGGACATGTGAACCAACATGCGGATGGTCCCACCCTGTCACTAAAGACATGTAATGAGACAGTCAACAGGGCAACCTTGGTGTGCTGAGTGAGATAATGTCTCAATTGTCATGTTCCGGCAGGTGTCAATACAAAATTTGTACACAGGTTGGCCTCTGCACTTCCCACTGCATCTGGGAACATCATAGCCTCTGTGCTGTTTATTCTCGCAGCTATTCAGCACACACGGCCCATCACTATGTTGTGCGCACTGTGATGCTGTGTGTGAACTGTCATGGTCCTGACATTTGTGTATTCGTCATGTACATCATCAGAGGTTGCTGGTTGTGCTGAAAGCCCCGTACCCAATCCCTGCCTATGACCCTGGGACACTGTCACACTTTGTCATTCATGCATAAATGCAACCCAGAAAAGGGATGGGCCATGAATTTTGCATTTCCAAGAGGATTGAACTCAAATGGTACAGTTAAAAGGCAGATGATGCTATACAATGTATTTGTGTATGCATGGTAGAAGCCCATGCCCAATGCCCCCTGATGAATGGCAGGTTTGACAACGCAAGTGTGGTACATATGTAGACACAGGGATACCTTAGTGTGACACACTGACAGTTGCCAGTCAGGCTGACCGAATGCAAGATGATTCAGGAGCTAGCTACTGGACAAGTTACATATTCAGTGGTCTGACTGAGACTGTTTGGAGGACAAACTAGACAGTTGACATGTCCATCTGTGTATGTCCTGTGTTTTTGAAGGTGACAAATGAACCCAGTGGCTGTGTTACATGGCTTAATTACTATAAATGGTTGACGATGTATTCGACATCATGGCTACTACTATGCTGTTCCAGGCATCATCAGGGGCAGTGCTTTTTGTAATGGGTGGTGTGCATGGAGGTATTCACAGGTGTGGGCTGCATCTATTTTTCACCAGTCCTGTAGGTGAGACTTGCATTCTAAGGGCCAACAGACATTTTCACAAGGGGAAGCAATCTACATGTGCTAACAGGGCTTTGAAACTAGGAGACAGTGTATGAATTGACCTGACGTCCATGCAGTCAGATGTTCATTGACAATGGCATACCTTAGGAAAGGGTGTAGCACACTGGTTTGCTAATCTTGGTCTGTGTTTGTAGAGGAGGTATTATCAGGGTACACATCTTAGTATTCCAGGGACCTCTTCCGACAGGTGGGTTGTGACCAGGTGCATGGGTGTGTGATGAGTTAGGAAATGGGCTGACATGTGCATGGAATGTCATGTGCGCAATGCATGTCATATGTGTGGCACTTGTGCTGTCTATGTTCTGCTCCTATGGAACTCTAGTCACAGATATTCCTTGCAAATATTGGATGCAGTTGGACTAACTGCTGTCAAGGGTCTTGTCAGACATTCCTGTTAGTGATGCCAAAGCACATTGACTGCCTCATGTACGAGGCTTGTATTCCCCTTATTGAGTGATGGTGTCATAGTTGTGTGCCATATGCTGCGTTGGACCTTGATTTCAACATGTATGTGTGAAATAGTTGTGGTCCTCTGCTATAGGCCTTCAAAGGAGATATGTACATGATATATGTCATTAAGAGTGTTTGTGTATGTGACCATTGTATGTTAGGTATCACATAAGCTCTGGGATGTTCCGTGTCCTACTCAGTATCTCAGCAATGCTCCATGAGGCAACACTCTTATTCTGATAAGTAGAGATGAAGGTGTGTAAAAAGGAATAGCCAGAGCATGATATGGTGATTATAATAGGTGTTTATTTACATTAGTTAACTAAAGTGGTGAAGGTGATCATATTCAGAAGAAATTATTTACAATTTGTTGCCGCCTGCGTATACCAGCAGCTGTGTTCTGTAATTCCCCCTCCTGTTGCAGGCCATCATCCTCCTCTTCCTCCTCTTCAGGCATGTGTGGCTCTGGTTCCAGGAGGGGAATGTTTCTTCTGATGCAAATGTTGTGCAATAGTGCACATGTGAGGATGATCCTACAAACCATCTCGGGGGAATATAGGATGCTACCACCAGTGATGTCGAGGCAGCGGAACCTTGACTTGAGGATACCGAAGGTCCGCTCGACAATGCTCCGTGTCCTCCTATGGGCCTCGTTGTATGCACGCTCTGCAGCTGTACTCGGGTTGCCAAATGGTGTCATAATCCATGGCTGGATGCCATAAACCTGATCAGCTGCAATAGAAAATGAAATGGATCATGTTGATGTGTAGTGTGGTCAGTTTTACGTATATTTTGCGCATTAGCTTCAGGCCTTAGGCCTCTGTGCACTTTGCCCTAAATATATTTTATTCATTTGCTAACAGCTTAGAGCCTCTGTGCACTTTACTCTAAATGCTTTCTATTAGGCTTCGTACTGTTATTTTACAGAATAGCCAGTTCTACGGTGTTGTTTTTTATTCATATCACACTGTTTTGCCTACTTCAGCACTGGAGTTCTTCATAACATATTCACTCTGTGCTTTAGTCAAGGATACAGTCTGGTACATTGCCGATAGACGTGGTAGGAGTCTAGACTTGCCATTCCTGCGCAGGAACATTTTGTGATCACGATGACATGTTAGTTATAAAATCACTTCCTTGTCCCAATACATGGAAGAGGGAGATTCCGACCAGGGAACCACAACTAGACGCTGACTGCTTCGTTGCAGATGCTGAACCAGATCACAGGCCTTTGCTCAGGTATGAGTGTGTCCGTCTCCCTAGTGATACAGAAAGGCAAGCTGAAAGCTTAACATGCTGTGCTCTAAATAGAACAAGCAGAGGGAGAGTAGAAACGGTTAGGAATTATGATAGCTTTATTTCTATGTTTTACTCTCCTGGTTACTATATCAATCCTACTATGTTGTATTGTTCTGGTTATTGCGGCTCACGCCTTAATATCTAAAATACAGTCGTTTTATTAAAACATTATATAAAACTTATACTGTCTTTGTCATTTGTATATGAGACCATATTGTGAATGAGAGAGTTGGTTTGGATCTGAGTGACCACGACTTCCCTGAGAAGTTCCAAAGAAGTCATGCGCTCGGCTGCCCAATCATTTCTTCCCCGTGGGAGAAATGAGGCACTGCTAGTTAGCCGGAGCAACAACCGGATTTAGGGTGACAGAGTTCCTTACACGTGGGTCAGACTCAGTCCCCCACACCGTTATCGATCCTGCTGCCTAGAAATCCAGTAGTCTCATTTAGGATAATGAGAGCCCACGCGACATGGTGCCCAACGTGGGGCTGAGGGTTTCCGCCACCACAGGTTGGGTACATCCTATTACTAAGTGGTTGGTTGTTCAAGCTTGAACTTTGAAAGGAAATACCCCGATATTGGTGTGCCTTCTCTGTCCTAGAGCTATTTTTTGTTATTCTAATGGCGAATCCAGTTGTAGTAAATATACCGCTTAATATGCGATTTCCGCTCACGGGTCATCTGATAGCACATGGACTGACGGTCCAGGGGGGTCCGGTCACTTTTGTGGTGGACGCCCATGCAGCCTATAGAACAGAACTTTTTTATTCTTGGGTCGTATTTCCAGCAGCTGATGGGGGTACAAATACTTTTCACGAATATACTGTTGCGAATGTCCCTGGACAATACAGGGCTTATGCATATTTAGAAATACCTTTATCTTATCAAGAACACCATAATTGGCTTGATGGCGCCCTCCCACATTCAGTAACACCAGTAAGGTTAGGTCCGTTGAGTAATGATGGTCTGACCTGGCCTTTATTGGCTACATATACACCATATCCAGGAGTGGCAAATGTGGCAGTGGCTGAGGTGCGTCGTTTATATGTGGAATTAACTGCAACGTACAGGCGATTAGTTCAGTTTGTGATGCAGACATTGAATACTAATGCAGCGCGTGCTGCTCCAGCTCACCCACATGCGGTGGTACCGGGAATCAATCCGGCCACTGTACACTCTGTAATGGGCAAAGTACCGGCTAAACGTGAGGAGACTCCATTTTGGCTGGCGCAAAAAATTAATACACTGGAAGCAGTATTCCCCATACGGGACCTCAGGATAAGCATAGAATTTTGACGATGTGTTTGCCGTATGGGATGGTTCCTACGGTGGATCTTTGTAATAATTGGGGCACGGTGTTTGCCGCACTCTATACTACGGCACACGGTACACCGACTTTGGCTAATTTGCCGGAGGTGCTTAAACAAATTCAGGATGAATATGGGGCTGCCCCTGCCTTAGATTTAGGCATGCAATTGATGGGTAATTTTGACGCGGTTTCTTCTATTATTTTGAGTAATCTCAAGGGGGAGGCTGTAGCACTAGCAGTGCGAATGCGTCTTCGGGACGTTCCGCAGATTAATCAGGAGCGGGAACTTCCGAGAATAATAGCTGAAACATATTCTAGTATTGGTCGTGATAGCCTAGGGGCTCGACCGCAGAAGCCACAATTGCAGGGTAAAAATAATAAGGATAATTCTAAGCAACAGCAACCTGAGGGTGCGAAAAAGCGCTGGGATAAGAAACAGCAAACACCTAAGAAGGATGGTGGGCAGTCTCCGCAACCGGAGACCCCACAAAATAAGTATAATCTCAGGAATAGGGATACTTTGAAGACGCCTGATAGATATCAATATACTGATACGCGCCAATCTCGTTCCTTTCAGGACTCCTCGGAGAAACGAAGTGAGAGAGGTGGGCGGTCAGAGCGGAGGACGGAGTACGTGAAACCGAGACAGGATTCACAACGCTCAGCGGAGGTTTCTATTAAACAAGAAGAGAAACCGCTGCAACAAAAACAGCAATTTAAAAAGAAGAAAGTGGCAGCAGTCTCAGTTAGACATGCCGCTCAAGAAGAGAGTTCTCTTGATGAACAAGACATGGGCGTTAGCGCTGTTAGACAGCGCGGCAGAGGTCACAATAGTTCGCCGGAGTCTTCTAGAGCATCTGGAGGCGAAAGCAACTGATGACTTCATACAAGTCGAGACGGCGGATATGCGAGTCTCTGATCCTGATCAAGTATATCTTGTGACTCTACGATTAGAAGGGGACATTGACCGCGTTGTACACGCCATCTTGTGGGACCATATGGTGAAATCATATGATGTCCTGTTGGCCGAACAAGATTGGCCACCTGACTTTGTTTGCGACTGTCCAGTTGGGGAGGAGGTTATTGCGCCTTCCTTTTCACCACTTGTTCCGAGAGAGCTAACGGAGTCATATGGTAAATCATGGGCTCTAGCACAAGCCCCCGCCCTATATAGAAATAATGTGGGGTGGGATAAACAATCACCTTATCATGTCATTCCCATTAAAGGAGAACCTCAGCCACAGCCGCAATATCCTATTAAATTTGAAGCAAGGGCATCGGTTCGGAAAATTCTTACGCAATTGGAGTACCAAGGTGTGATTGAGCCTTTTGTCTCGCCGATGAATAATCCCTTATTTCCGGTTGCTAAACCGGACCATTCCTATAGGATAGTGGTGGATTACAGACATTTGAATAGTCATACACGCACATATGCTATACAGAATTCACATAGCGCTGCGCTTATGAATAATATAGTGCGTAAAAAATACAAAACAACCTTGGATATCTCGAATGGATTTTTCTGCCAGAATATAGAACCCGAAAGTCGGGACTATACCAGTTTCAGTGCGTTTGGCTCTCAGAAAAAGTTTTGTCGTTTACCTCAGGGGTATAAGAATAGCCCAGGACTGTTTTCGGCTCGTGTGACTGAACTTCTGCACGAGTTGGACCCTGAGGCGTTATCATATGTTGATGACATTTATTTGACGGACGATGAGATTCTACAACATCTCAGTCGCGTATCGCGCATTGTTGTGGGTTTTGCTGATATTGGTTATAAGTTTAATTTTACGAAATCGAAGATTGCCTTCCTCAGTGTTATTTTCCTGGGATATGAGTTATCGAGTGAGGGCAAGAGCCTGGCGCCACATTTTTTGGAGAAATGTGCTTTACTGCAGCCTCCTAATACGGTTCGGAAGCTCCAGTCTTTGTTGGGGTTTCTGAATTTTGGCAGAACTTACATTCCTGATTATGCTACACGTATAAAACCCTTATATGAACTGATTCGCCCAAATTTTTCGAGTAGATTTTGGACGATTGAGCATACACACATACTGCGAGAGTTGCAGAATGATCTCTTAGCGGTTAAACATTTACACACACGGGACAATAAAACTCATTTGGTCATCAGGGTGATTCCTGGGGCTGTTGGATTTACGTATGTCACCTTTAATGAAGGGGAGACAGTCCCGATAGCATACAAGTCCCACTTGTATTCTGCTGCAGAACAACGTTTTGCACAGACTGAGAAAATTCTCACTGCAGTACAGATGGCTGTGATCAAAGAAAGACCCCTAGCCCAGGGCCAACGCATTATTGTCGTTTCCCCAATTCCGGCCTTGGAGGCTGTTACAAAAGCGAGTGTTCCTAATTCGAAAGCTTTACACCCGCGGTGGATACAATGGGCTACGTCTTTGACGGCCACTGATGTGGATTACATATTTGACCCTAAGCTGCAGACTCAAGAATTTCTTCAATACGAAATAGAATACCCTGTTCCTGCTGGTACATTGCCTATTGACCAATATGAAGTGGTCATGTATACTGATGGCTCTGCGCAACCGGCGGTTGGGACTAAACAACAATATTCTGCTGCATGTGCGGTGGTGAGCGGCACTATGGAGGGGGAAGTGTTCTGCCCCCGACATACTTATACTAAAACCTTGGGAGATTGCATGGCACAGCTGGCTGAGCTCAAAGCTCTATTGTTAGCGTTGGAGCACGCGGATCCGGCACTTTTAACCTTGCTGGTCTGTGACTCCTACTACTGTGTGCAGTCTTTCAACGAATATTTACACTATTGGAAGATGAATGGGTTCAGAGATTCTAAAGGCAACACCATTAAGCATAAAATGTTGTGGGGTAAGGTTGCGGATCTGAAGGAAACGCTTCCTAATGTCCATGTTGTGCATACACTTGGACACCAGCGCGTTGGAATACACGTTGCTGGGAATACTTTGGCTGATGAGGCTGCAAAGTCGGCAGTGGCTATCGCCACTGTAGCCGCAGTGACTCGTTCGAGTTCAAAACCAGACATAGAGATTTCGGCTGCCATAAATGCTACGGCTGATGGCACGCCATTTCCTAAAGGATTCCCTTCTAAATATAGTTACTGCTTGAGTGGTGCACTAAATGCTGTTGTTAATATTCCAGGCGTAGGTGTACGTGAGTTACCGAATAAGATTGAGAGACCTCGATTAATTTCTGCAGCACATGAAGGGGTGGCATCTGCGCATGCTGGTGTGGCTGCCACGATTTCGCTATTACAGGCCCGTTATTGGTGGCCTGGTCTCTATAAGGAGACAAAGCAGTATGTCCTTTGTTGTGACGTCTGTCAACAAATTAAAGCATCGTCGGCTAGACGCCCGCAGCAGACTCCTCTTCTGATATCTAATAGACCATTACAGTGTGTGTACTTGGACCATTGTGGTCCACTGACACCAGATAGTGCATACAAATACATATTGGTTGCTATAGATTCGTGCTCCAGATTTGTGTGGGTCTGGCCACAGCGCTCGGCTGACGCTCGGACTGTTATTAAAGATTTGCGTATCTTTGTCGATACATTTGCAGTTGCGGCTTTTCATTCGGACCAGGGCCCTGCTTTTGCCTCTAAGGCATTCAGGGACACCATGGCTTCGTTGGGGGTCCAACTCCAATTCTCGTCTCCATTTCATCCCGAGGGAAATTCTGTCGTGGAGCGTTTAAATCGTGATTTAAAGCAATCCTTAATAGCCAGGGTTATAGGTACGGGTCGTAGTTGGCTAGCCCACCTGTATGGAGTACAGAGAGCACTTAATAACTTGCCTAGAAGGTCACTGGGGGGTCGTACTTCATATGAGTGCCTGTTCGGAACACGAATGTATGTTCCTGATCTAGATGGTCCTGGTGTGAGGCGGCAGATACGCCCTTTGACATAATGATCGTGTCGCTGTTTTGCAGGATTTACAACAATTTCGTGAACATAACTCTTCTGCGAGTGCTGCCTCCTCTGGAATTAAGGATGAGCCAGTAACACCTACTGGTTGGATACCCAGGATTGGGGATCTAGTGCGTGAAAAGGTCGCAGTAAAGAAAGAATTTGGTCCTTCTTATCGAGCACCTGTCCCGGTGTTGGGAGTGAGCGGCACGAGAACTGTGATTTTGCCGCCGCTGCAAGGGGCCAAAGGAAATCGTTTTGTTTCCATTGATAATGTCAAGTTACAACATGTGGCCGATTCTGCACAGCAGACCAAGAGGGACACCCAGTAGTTCCGGCATCCCTCTCACTACTGGGGAAGAAGTCCTGCTGCAGGTGATTTGCACCGACCCTGTTTCCTCTCCGAGCTTGGGGAGGGTGGAAGATGATCTTGCGATTGTTCCACAGTCAACGATTGATATCGATTCTTTTTCTCATGTTGCTGTACGTTCTACTGATGTTTCTGAACATGTGATTTATAGCGTACCTAGGAGAGAACCTCCATCAGCTTCCTTGTTCACTGTTGCACCTTTTGCAAGAACTGCCTCTGGCTGCTTCAACGATGCGGATGCGGCTGTATCCAGCTCTTCGTCTTCGCTGTCTTCAATCCGAGGTCCACGTAAGCTACTCAGTTGGCTTAAACGTACATATTTTGTTGTTCCTTGGAACTATTTGTGGCTTTTTATGGCTGTACTGACTATTTTTTTATGGTTGGGATTTGTGGTTACCTTTTTTCTGGTAATACATGGTCATTTTCTTCCTGATCGATCAGACATTGAGCACGTGGAGACTGTGTTGAGACCACATTTTTCGTCTCATATGGTTCGAAGAGACATATCCAATGTGAACATTTCTGCGATACCAATTCCGGATGGAATTGTGTGGGATAAAGTAATGTTTGATATATATGGTCCCACTGAATTGATTCAAATACCGTATGTTCTTAAGTTATCAATGAATGATATTGTTATTCCAGGCATTGTTTCTGATGATTGGGATGTGAAGACAGTAGATGCTATGCTAAAAGATTTGCAATATTATACTGTCTATGACGATGAAGATGCTTACCAATTTAAAGATAATCATGGTGATATGTTTTGCTACACCCATTATGGACACCACTTTATTCACAAAGCGAGTAGCCCTAAGTCCATCTTTAATTATGTACAATGGGAACATTGCTCGACTTCTCCACAAGGGAGTTCGAAAACGTATAATGATAAATTTGCATATTTTTCTGGGCATGATCAGCGAAATGCTAAGTCTTACTATTTTAAGGTGACACCGTATTCTAATAAGCAAATTTTGTTGACCGATACTAAATTACTGTATTCAAATTCGTTTGTATCTAGACTTTCGGTCGAAGGATATGAATACTGGTTGAAGACTGTTGACTTGAAAAGTGTTTGGGGTACGAAAAATTGGCAGATGCAAGGCAGAGATACATTATTTCGAGCATGCATTATCCCTGTGCAAATGATTTTCCTCAATGACACAGTACAACAGACTAGTTGTTTGGGCTTGGCGTCGATTAGAGAATTGACTTTGCCTAGCATACCTGTCCCTTCTAAATTAAATAACTGGCAGCACTATGTGAATGCTACTTTTAGTGAATTTACGCATTGGGTCCAGAATGGTACGCTTAATGCTTCATCGTTACATCCGGGCGGGTGGTTATTGTGGCCTGTAGACACTAATCAGTGTCATCAACGTTTTGTTACCTCTTCTGGGGGGTTCAGGACTAGTAGGGCAGACCCTCGTTACATTTCACCAGAACATGCAGATATAATAACTACATACAGTGTGGGGAAACTTTGTCAACAATGGTTGAAGTACTCCACGCTGGGTGCAGTTAAGTCACACCTCAAGTTACTGTCTAATGGTACTGATTTACAAGATTTCTTGTCAGGTCCCAAGGTGCCCCGGAGAAAAAGGTTCTTATACGAAGTGTATAATGAGTTTTGGAAACTTTCCCAGCAGGAGGCTGCAGCCCTGTTAAGACAGATTGATCAAGAAAATCTGCTGCAGACTTTGGGGGTCATTCCAAGTCTGGCGGGCGGCGGAGGCCGCCCGCCAGACTTCCCCCCTCCGAAATACCGCTCCGCGGTCGAAAGACCGCAGAGGGTATTCTAAGTTTTTCCCTGGGCTGGCGGGCGGTCGCCAAAAGACCGCCCGCCAGCCCAGGGAAAAACTCCCTTCCCACGAGGATGCTGGCTCGTAATCGAGCCGGCGGAGTGGGAAGGTGCGACAGTGAAATACTTGTAGGGGCCCTCTTACGGGGGCACCTGCAGTGCCCATGCCAGTGGCATGGGCACTGCAGGGGCCCCCAGGGGCCCCGCGACCCCCCCTACCGCCATCCGGTTCCCGGCGGGCGGACCGCCGGGAACTGGATGGCGGTAGGGGGGGTCGGAATCCCCTCGGCGGCGCAGCTAGCTGCGCCGCCTTGGAGGATTCCAAAGGGCGGCGGTACACTGGCGGGAGACCGCCAGTGTTGCCGGTCCGACCGCGGCTTTACCGCCGCGGTCGGAATGCCCTTGGGAGCACCGCCGGCCTGTCGGCGGTGCTCCCGCGGTCCTCCAACCCGGCGGTCATTGACCGCCAGGGTTGGAATGACCGCCTTTGTCTGTTGTTGATAATGGCATGCATACCCTTTCTGACCGTGTTTACACGATTGACAGCATTGTCTCTTCTGCTATTTACATTATAAAATCAGACATGTCTTCTTTATATCATGGGCAGAGTCAGACACGATCTATCATGCAGCTGGGTTGGACTCTTCAGACCTTGAAGGCGGGTCGCGTTCCATGGCAGCACGTTCATGCCAGAGAGATCTTTATCTCTTTTAATTTGACTCGTCAACAACAACTGATGGCTAAAAAGGAAGCGACATATGTTATGTTAAATATTGAAAAATTAGAGAAACTGCCTTTCACGGTAGCTGAGATTCCGTCAGCTGAATGGTTGATCCATGGGGTTATTAATTTGCCTATCTCTACTTTGCAATTTACTTCGTGTTTGAAGCACATTCCGGTGGGTAGATATGAACTATTGGGAGACAGTTACATACACGAGGTGTGGGACCTTCCCTTTCAGTACAGATGTGTTAATGGTTTGAAGGAGGTTTTTCTTAGCGGCAGCGAATGCGAAGCTTCTGTCAGCCATTCAATGGTTTGTAAACAGCTGTCCTTGCACGGGGTGTGTAACGCTTCGATTGCTAACTTAGCTTGTTATCTGAAGGGAGTTCCAGTCCCGGTTATTAAAAACACTTTCCAGGTGCTTTCTAACGGCAGTTACATTGTTCTTAACAGCGAACGCTGCTGTGGCATGCGTGCCGGAATAGTTTACGTCGTTGTCGTCAACAAGGCCGTTACGTGCTGCGGGAATGTGTTGTTTCCCCCTACTGAATTTAGGGAGGTAGCGGACATCTGGCCTCATATTGCTACTTCCAAGGTTGATTTCGACAAGTTGAGTCGGCTGAAAGCTTTATTGTTTCAAAAGCATGTGGCCCTTACATCTGCTAGCGAGACCTACGCACTTCAAGTGGCAAGGTCATCGGCGGAGATACAGTCCCTTTTGAATACTAACTTTCCGAGTCACTTCGGTGAACTTGTGGGGCGTATATTTAATGCATCCAGCACTGCTGGTATTGCTCATTTTTTCAAAGCCGTTGGTGTTGGTTTCGTTCACACCTTCTCTTCCATATTCGGTTTGATACCTTCGGCTATACACACTCTATTTTCGGAAGCATTTTTGGGGGTTTCCCGATTACTTTGGCTTTATTGGCTGGAGTTTTGCTGTTGTTGCTATTTTTTCGCAATGGCTGTCCCGCCCCAACGAGATCCTGTATTGCTGCTCCCGTCAGCGCAGCTGTGTCGTGAACGCATGATGCAGTGTTTTGGAGCAACACTCCTGGCTTATTTGGAGTGTGACTGGTCTTTGTCGTTCCGACCGGTTTTGGATTGTGTGCAACCCGTGTTTCGATGCCTTTGGTGCTCGTTTGAACATGCACTGGCTTTCTGTCTCTCACTGCAGCGCTCTCCAGTGGTTGATCTTGATCTGTTGATGTTCCCGATTAGGGCTCATTCCCAGACTTGTGCACTACGGTTGCGTTTGCTTCATGAAGCGGATTATGAGATTCCCTTCCTGGAGGAAGATGGTTTTGTCTCTTTCCTTGGCACTACACGGGGTGCCGCCCTGAATGGTTTTGGGGCTTTGGAACACACCTGCTCCATGGTACTTTGTGGCGTGGATCTTCCGATATTGACATATCTCGAAGTGGAGGAGCTTCTACGTTCTATTGCTTCTGTCTGACAATTGGATTTTTTTCTCTCTCTCCCGACTAAATTGACACTACATTGCAATTCGCTCTATCGTCACATGTTTCCTAAATTTATGACTTTGTTGTCTTCTCATCTTGTCGAAATGTTGGGTTTAAATTTAGGTCATGTTTTTTTTTTTTAATGTTGTTAGAACCACTTGCTACCGACAAGGGGAGGGTGTAGTGTGGTCAGTTTTACGTATATTTTGCGCATTAGCTTCAGGCCTTAGGCCTCTGTGCACTTTGCCCTAAATATATTTTATTCATTTGCTAACAGCTTAGAGCCTCTGTGCACTTTACTCTAAATGCTTTCTATTAGGCTTCGTACTGTTATTTTACAGAATAGCCAGTTCTACGGTGTTGTTTTTTATTCATATCACACTGTTTTGCCTACTTCAGCACTGGAGTTCTTCATAACATATTCACTCTGTGCTTTAGTCAAGGATACAGTCTGGTACATTGCCGATAGACGTGGTAGGAGTCTAGACTTGCCATTCCTGCGCAGGAACATTTTGTGATCACGATGACATGTTAGTTATAAAATCACTTCCTTGTCCCAATACATGGAAGAGGGAGATTCCGACCAGGGAACCACAACTAGACGCTGACTGCCTCGTTGCAGATGCTGAACCAGATCACAGGCCTTTGCTCAGGTATGAGTGTGTCCGTCTCCCTAGTGATACAGAAAGGCAAGCTGAAAGCATAACATGCTGTGCTCTAAATAGAACAAGCAGAGGGAGAGTAGAAACGGTTAGGAATTATGATAGCTTTATTTCTATGTTTTACTCTCCTGGTTACTATATCAATCCTACTATGTTGTATTGTTCTGGTTATTGCGGCTCACGCCTTAATATCTAAAATACAGTCGTTTTATTAAAACATTATATAAAACTTATACTGTCTTTGTCATTTGTATATGAGACCATATTGTGAATGAGAGAGTTGGTTTGGATCTGAGTGACCACGACTTCCCTGAGAAGTTCCAAAGAAGTCATGCGCTCGGCTGCCCAATCATTTCTTCCCCGTGGGAGAAATGAGGCACTGCTAGTTAGCCGGAGCAACAACCGGATTTAGGGTGACAGAGTTCCTTACACGTGGGTCAGACTCAGTCCCCCACACCGTTATCGATCCTGCTGCCTAGAAATCCAGTAGTCTCATTTAGGATAATGAGAGCCCACGCGACAGATGTAGCTGGCACTATTGAAAAGACCTTTAATGGCAGTAGTTGTCTTGTGTTGTCTGTGTCTCTTTTGTGTACTAATGTGACATCCTATGCTTGTAGGCTATACCATCTGCATTGTGTTGTTTCCTTGGCTGAACAAGTGTTTGTCTGCTAACCGTTTGTCAGCAATATGTTTTGGGATTTTCAGTACAGTGTGCCCTCCCAAGCATTGTGACTTGTGATACAGGTGTCCGTGTGTCTTCACTGGGGTGAGATGATAGTTCCATGCAGAGTTAAAATTGAAAGTGTTGTTAGCACGTTCATATGAAAGTACCCTGGACATCCCATACCTTTAGACTTAGGCAATGTATTAATGTAAAGGTCATTGGGACACTTGCAATTTGCAAGGTGACATTTAGGCAACCACACTCATTGACGTATTCACATTAGGATGTACAGTAATTTCCGATGTGTGACAGGTTCAATGGGGAGTTAAGAAACATGGCTAGCGATGTCACGACCTCAGTGTGTTCCTGTTGACATGTTGCTGTTGTGGTGTATGTGTTGTGTGTCCTAGTGGGTTGCTGTGCAGTGTATATATATGTCGTTTTTTGTACTTACCAACAAGGAGTCCATTGCCATACCGTCCATCCTGGAAGTGTTGATTGTTGGTGCAGTGACCGAAGATGTATGAGTCATGTACACTCCCAGGATATTTAGCCACGATGTTGGTGATCAATCCTTGGTGATCGACAATGGCCTGCACGTTGATGGAATGTGTGTGCTTCCTGTTGAGGTAGAGGTGTTCAGTTGCATCCGGTAGCACAAGGCGTCCATGTGTGCAGTCGATTGCACCAAGGACGTGTGGGAAGCCACTGATTGCGTAGAACCCCTGTTTAGTTTCCTGCTGCTTATGCAGTGTGTTAAGGAAGCAGATGTGGCGGGGTGTCAGTCGAATGATGGCATCCAGTACTTTGGGCAAAAAGGCGGAGAATGATGGTTGTGATATTCCGCCTACCAGGGCACCAGTTGTTTGAAAAGAGCCACTTGCCAGCATATGAAGTACGGCAAGCATCTTGGTTTCTGTTGGGATGGTGTGCGGTGTCACCAAAGTGGGGGCCAACTAGTGTTCAATGTTTCGCAGCAGCTGCTGAATGGCCTGCCAGTTCAACCGGTACCTCTGTATGATGTTGTGTTCCCTGAGGCCCTGAAGGGTTGTTCTTGGGCGGAAGATCCTCTCCTGCCTTCTGCGCTGCCTTTGGGGTCCCTGCTGGTTTTGTTGTAGCTGCTGTCGTTGTTGCTGGGCTCTGCGTCTGCGTGCATGCTGGATTAGAATGACCTCCATGGCTCCCTGTTGCTGCTCTGCTGCTCTGCTGTTTGTTCTGTGTGTTCTGATTAAATACATGTGTGTTTGCCGCATTTTAACGCCTGCCCTGACCCAGGTGTAAATTTTTTATGCAAATCGGGCTGTGCGTCATTTTCCGGGTCCGCCTCCCGGCCGTGCGTCATTTTTGCCCGAAAGCATAAATACGACGCACAGCCGTTTAAGCCATTTTTTGGACGGGAACGCCTACCTTGCATATAATTAACGCAAGGCGGGTAGCCACATCCAAAAAATGACGCACACGGCGGAATTTTTGTCATCCGCGGGCTCGGGCGTCAAAGTTTAAATACGGGGCAACGTTTGCGCTGATTGTGCGTGAAAGTTTTTGGCGCACAATCGGCGCAGACAGAGTATAAATATGTCCCTTATAGTCTTGGGATTAACGTGTGATATTCTATACAAAAAAGAAGACTTTTTAAAAATGTGAATCAGAATTATTTTTTAAAAATGTACATATAAGTTCCCAGTAGCTGGTGCTACATGTGTCTGGGGCCTGTAAAAAATGCTACTTGTGGGCAGCCATCTCCATTGTGCCACTAACTAAAGTAGCCTTGTAAAACATGCCTAAGGCCTGCCACTGCTGCCCATAGTGCAATTCAAACTGCCCTTTCAACATGGCAAAATAAACCTTTTGTCAAGCCCAAATCATTGTTTATATTGTTATATTGTTATAGTGTATATATTACTTATAGGTCACTCCTACTGTAGGCCCTTAATGCCCATTGGAGAGGGTGGCTGGTACTTGGAAAGTACAATGTGTGTTTATGTTTTACATGTCCTGACAGTGAAAAACTCCTAGTCATTTGTCACTGTTGTAAGGCTGTCACTCCCACAGGCTAACACTAGGTCACCTTATTTCATTTAATAGGGGCTAACCTCAGATTGGGAGCAGATGGAGAAATATACACTACAATGAATTGTAATTTAAAATCCTCTTTAAGACTAAAGTCAGTTTTAGATTACAATTTTGAAAATGCCACTTTTAGAAAGTTTGCAATATCTGCCCAATGTTTCTTTGGCCTTTCTAAGAGTTTCCAGCTGCCTGGGCCTCTTATTCCCCCCTCCTACCCTGTCAAGATTGTGTATTGGGCCCAGACAGTGAACAATGGGACCTAGGTGTAGCTGGGAAAAGGTCTCAGTGGCAGGATAACTGAGTAAGAGCGTTACCCTGCCCTTGATTACATTCCAGCTTACCTTGCCTACCCCCTACACACAAAGGAACCTGATACAAGGCCTGTCCTTACCTATGTCCCCTAGACAGTTTGGAGCCAAAACCAGGGGAAGGACAGGCCAGAACTAGTTTTAGAGATGGGACAGGGAATTCCTCCACAAGAATACTGACACCAGGTATAAAAAGAGGACCTCCAGAACAACCTAATCAGAACATTCTTGGACCTGAGGAAGTTGCAGAAGAAATTACTTCTCTGCTGCTAGATGACTGCCCTGCTACTTGAAGGACTTCCTTGCTGTCTGCGAAGGAACACTGGACCTGTTTACCTTCATCCCAGGCTAACCAACGTGATTCCAAGGATAAGAGGCTAACCTTGTTCTGAGTTACAGTGATACAACAAGCTCCAGAAGCCTCACTGAAACTGCCCAGCGGACCTGCTTATATCTGCAATTGGACCTGCAGAGCCCTGCTGGCCTCTAGTAGAATCAGTCTCTGATCTCCAAGAGGTGCCTCGCCAGGTCCTGGACCTTTGGCTGCCATCAGAGTGCAGTCCTCTGCCAGGAAATGTGGAACCCTGAAGTTTTGCACTCTGCAAGACTATGGAGGGGTCACATGAGGATTCTGCCGCCTGTGACAACTGTCAACGTGAAGCACCAATGAACCCAACTCTGAGCACTGCTGCGACCTCCAGCGATGATCGGCAACGCAAGATCTGAACTGTGCACTACAGCAATGACAGCACACAGTGACTGTCAATGCCAAGCTCCAGCAATGACCGCTCATCCTGCCTCACCGGTTCCCAGCCCTATAGTGACAACAGTTTGCACTGCACAGCCTGCTGTGTGCACAACAGTGTTGTCCATTCTAATACTCTCCCTGCTCCTCATAGCCTCCTCCACTGTGATTTGAACATTTTACACTGGACTTTGAGAAGGTTACTTTTTCAGCAGGGCTAGCCTGGTCCTTCTATCCATTCCATGCTCCATTGTGGTCTGCCTGAACTTGTGACTTTCCCCTGTTCTAACATGACCAGATGATCAGATGACTGTGAGTGGCGCTTTGTGCTTTTAGGTGCTACATCTACCTAAAACGTTAAAACTGCATACCTCTGGTTCTACTGATTGGAACTTTGCTGTTCTCATATCATTTTATTTATAAAAATATACTCTATCATTCTAAATGGTTTGGGGTGTTTCTTGTGTTGTTTTCACTTTATTACTGTATGCTGCATAAATACTTTACACTATGCCTACATACCCTACATGCCCACATTACAGGTCGCTCCCCCTGCCGCTGCAGCTCCTCCAGCTCCTCCAGGTTCCTGAGTTCCTGAGACCCACCTAACAGGAAGTACCCCCCACCTCCCAGCCCCTCGCTCTGACCCGCGCTACTCACCCTCTCTCCTGCTCCTGCTTCTTTTCTTCTTCTCTGTTCTTCCTCCTCGCTCCTCGTCTGTAATCTTCTGCTGTACTCTTCTTTTCCCCGTCTTCTCTCTTCTTCTCTTCTTCCTCATCTTATTCTGTGGTCTTCTGCCTTCTGTTCTTCGTTTTCTGTATCTTCTTCTGTGTTCTTCTGTGTTCTTCTGTGTTCTTCTGTTCTTCTGTTCCCTGTTCTTCCGGTCTTCTGTTCTTCTGTTCTTCTGTTCTTCTGTTCTTCCGGTCCTCTGGTCTTCTATCTTCTGCCTTCGGCTCTTCTGCCTCCTCCGTCTTCTTCTCCCCGCGCCTGCCCTCCTGCTCCTACCTCACCCCCCTCCCTCACTCGCATCCCCCTCTCTATCTCCCCTATCTTACCCGTTCACTATCTACCTCCCTCACTCCTCCTATCTACCTATCTCTCTATCTCTCTATCCCACTATCTAACTCCCTCACTCTCCACCTCCTCCTATCTTCCTATCTCTCTATCTATTTCCCTATCTATCGATTTCTCTATCTATCTATTTTCTCTATCTACTTCTCTATCTTTCCCCCCCTTCCCGCCACCCCCTCTATTACCTATCTTCCTATCCTCTC
Source organism: Pleurodeles waltl (assembly GCF_031143425.1). Lineage (NCBI taxonomy): Eukaryota > Metazoa > Chordata > Amphibia > Caudata > Salamandridae > Pleurodeles > Pleurodeles waltl. The sequence goes on from NC_090443.1 coordinate 680,483,059, forward strand.
ACTCTACCTCTCACCCTCACCCACCTCTACAACCCCCCTCCCCTATCTTCACAACCCTACTCCTATCTTTCTCCCTAATCTCCTAAACCTCCTAACACTCACCCCCCTCCACCCTTAAACCCCCCTCTCCCAGCTCTTCTCACTCTACCTGTTCCGCCCTCCCTCGCGCTTTCCCGCAGCGACCTCCTGCACGCCCCCGCCCCCCAGCTCCCATTCGCCCCCAGCTGACCCCTCCCCCCCTCCTACCTCATATGGCGGCCGCTGCGCGACCGCGCCGCTGGCGTGCCGGAGGCGCGCCAGAGGCAAGCCCGTCTGCGCCCGTCCGTGCCTGGCCCGAGCCCAGCGCCACGACCCCTGGTCCCAATCTCTCCCAAGCCCCGCTGATCCGCTATGACCCCACCACCCTCCATGCCCTCAACCCAGGACGCTCCAACACCTGCTTCCAAGCTCACCCCAAACTCACCCATGGACCCTTCGCCTGCAACTCCTGCAAACGCATCTTCCACCACGCTACTACCACGACTACAAGCCCACGCGCCATCAACCACCTCAAGTGCATCCTAGTCAACGCTCGCTCCGTCCACAAACAAGCCGTCGAACTCTGGGACCTCCTGGATTCCACAGCACCAGACGTCGCCTTCACGGAGACCTGGATGAACGCCTCCTCTGCGCCAGACATCGCCACCGCCATCCCCGAAGGCTACAAGATCTCCAGGAAAGACCGCACCAACCAAGTAGGAGGAGGTATCGCCATCGTCTTCAAAGACTCCATCAGCGTCACCACCTCCACCGAAGACACCCCTCTCGCCGCTGAACACCTGCATTTTCAGATTCGCACCGACCCGAGGACCACCCTCAGAGGATCCCTCGTCTACCGTCCTCCCGGACCACGCGCCCCTTTCAGCGACGCCATCGCCGACTTCATCTCCCCGCACGCCCTCGCCTCACCGGACTACATCCTCCTAGGCGACCTCAACTTCCATCTGGAACAAAACAACGACCCCAACACCACCACCCTGCTCGACAACCTCGCCAACCTCGGCCTCAAACAACTGGTGAAAACCGCCACCCACATCGCCGGACACACGCTCGACCCTATCTTCTCCGCCAGCAAACACGTCTTCTTCAGCCACACCTCCGCCCTACAGTGGACCGACCACAGCTGCGTCCACTTCACATTCCGACGCGAGACCCGCCACCTCCGCACTCAACCCATTCCTCATCGACAGTGGAACAAGATCCCTGAAGAGCAACTGTTCTCCGCACTAGCCGCCAACCAACCCACCCTCACCACCGACCCCAACGACGCAGCCCTCAAACTCACAAACTGGATCTCCAACTGCGCAGACAACCTTGCTCCCCTCAAACGCACGCATCGACAGACCAACACCAAAAAACCTCTCTGGTTCTCTGACACCCTCAAAGAATCAAAGAAAACTTGTCGCGCCCTTGAGAAAGCCTGGCGCAAGGACCACACCGCTGACAACATGAACGCCCTCAAGAACGCTACCCGCGAACACCACCACCTGATCCGCGCTGCCAAAAGGAACTTCTTCACCGACAGACTGGACAAAAACAGCCACAACAGCAGAGAACTCTTCAGCATCGTCAAGGAGTTCTCCAACCCCAGCGCCAATGCCAACGCCGTCACGCCCTCACAGGATCTGTGCGAATCCCTCGCCACTTTCTTCCATCACAAGATCAGCGACCTCCACGACAGCTTCGGACACCAGACCCAACCAAACACCACCGAACCCGCATCCCCGGCCATCACCCTCAACAACTGGACCCACATCAACACGGAAGAAACCAAATCCATCATGAACTCTATCCACTCCGGTGCCCCTTCGGACCCTTGCCCGCACTTCATCTTTAACAAAGCCGACGACATCATCGCCCCGCACCTCCAGACCGTCATCAACTCTTCTTTTTCTTCTGCTACCTTCCCCGAATGCTGGAAACACGCCGAAGTCAACGCCCTACTAAAGAAACCTACGGCTGACCCGAGCGACCTGAAAAACTTCCGCCCCATCTCTCTTCTGCCTTTCCCAGCCAAAGTAATAGAGAAGACCGTCAACAAACAGCTGACCACCTTCCTGGAAGACAACAACCTGCTCGACCCTTCACAAACCGGATTCCGAACCAACCACAGCACTAAAACCGCCCTCATCTCAGTCACAGACGACATCAGAACCCTGATGGACAACGGTGAAACAGTCGCCCTCATTCTCCTCGACCTCTCGGCTGCCTTTGACACCGTCTGTCACCGCACCCTAATCACCCGCCTCCGCTCCACCGGGATCGAAGGCCAGGCCCTGGACTGGATCGCCTCCTTCCTCGCAAACCGTTCACAAAGAGTTTACCTCCCTCCGTTTCGCTCAGAACCCACCGAGATCATCCGCTGCGTACCTCAAGGCTCATCACTCAGCCCAACACTCTTCAATGTCTACATGAGCCCCCTCGCCAACATCGTACGCAAGCACGACATCCTCATCACCTCCTACGCCGACGACACCCAACTTATACTCTCCCTCACCAAGGACCCCGCCAGCGCCAAGACCAACCTACAAGAGGGTATGAAGGACGTCGCAGATTGGATGAGGCTCAGCCGCCTAAAGCTGAACTCTGAAAAAACGGAAGTCCTCATCCTCGGCAACACCCCGTCCGCCTGGGATGACTCCTGGTGGCCCACGGCCCTCGGCACCGCACCGACCCCCACAGACCACGCCCGCAACCTCGGCTTCATCTTGGACCCTCTTCTCACCATGACTAAGCAAGTCAACGCCGTGTCCTCCGCCTGCTTCCTCACCCTCCGCATGCTCCGTAAGATCTTCCGCTGGATCCCCGCCGACACCAGAAAAAACGTGACCCACGAGCCGCCTGGACTACGGCAACACCCTCTACGCCGGGACCACAGCCAAACTCCAAAATCGCCTGCAACGCATTCAAAACGCCTCGGCCCGCCTCATCTTAGACGTACCCCGCAGCAGCCACATCTCCGCATACCTGAGACACCTGCATTGGCTCCCACTCAGCAAAAGGATCACCTTCCGACTTCTCACCCACGCACACAAAGCCCTCCACAACAAGGCACCGGAATACCTCAACAGACGCCTCAGCTTCTACGTCCCCACCCGCCTCCTCCGTTCCTCTGGTCTCGCACTCGCTGCCGTCCCTCGCATCCGCCGCTCCACGGCGGGTGGGAGATCTTTCTCCTTCCTGGCGGCCAAGACCTGGCACTCCCTCCCCACCAGCCTCAGGACCACTCCGCTTTCCGGAGACTCCTAAAGACCTGGCTGTTCGAGCAGCGATAACCCCCCCTTTTTTCCCCTAGCGCCTTGAGACCCGCACGGGTGAGTAGCGCGCTTTATAAATGTTAATGATTTGATTTGATTTGATGCCTCCAAGTTAAGCCTGATTGTTTTGTGCCAAGCTGCCAGAGGGTTAAGCACAGGTTAATTTTGTGGCTTTTGTGGTTCACGCTGACAGGGATGAGGAAGTTGCCTGAGTGTTGCTTCCACCCACTCTTGTCATTAACCTGATTTCTTACAATGATATCACAAAAGCTATCTAGGCCCCTTTCAAGACAGGCTTACCCATAGTTAGGAAAACATTTGAAAGATGTATCAGCGCCATTACATAAATTGCACTTAGACAAATGTATGTAGCCCCATTTATGGAAATGAACATATTCTCTGTATGGGGCTTCTAGATGTGCTACAATGGGTACAGCTAAAGAAGCTTGTGTCATGCACATTTAAATTAGTTTCCAACAGGTACCAGTCTCCCAACAACGTGTGGTGGCCGCAGTAAACACTGGTCATTATGGATAGACTTGCACTTCAGTGTGCTCCCAGTCTAAAACAGCATTGCTCAAGAGCTATCCAGAACCAACAACACACCAACAACACACTGCCAGAGTTGTTGTGGAAAGTAAACTCCGAGAAACCACATTGTATGCCACAGAACATAGAACGTAGTCTGGTGGCAGAGGTGTAATGGAAGAGAATTCAGTGTTCCAGCCACAGGTACTAAGTTAACCCTTTGGACTCAGATTCTGATGCAAAAGAAGGTGGAGAATGCTTGAATGCTTGGTGTGCAGATGTGTTCTCAAAGGAACAGACAAATGCTGTTCAAATGGCATGGAGTGGCTAGTCGATGCCTGGATCTGAAGAGTCACAGAACAAGGGGACCTGGAGTGCTAAACAAATTGCATCAGTAATCCAAAGAATTATGGGTCGTAAATCATCCTCCTTTATATGGCTCCAGTCTTGCAGTGACTAATGCAGATATATTCTACTTTCATTTGGTGGGAGGGGGGCCTGTCTCTGCCAGACAGCACACCCTGCCTGGTTACAAGTGCAAGGTGGGATTTGCAACTTTACTTTTCTTCCCTCATTTGCTTTACAGTGTCTGATTTATCTTTGCCAACAGTGAGAGGTTTGAGTGACATGATATATCCAGCATTTACAGGGAACATTATTTCTAAACACTGTTTATTTGCCCTAACTAATTAAATATTCTCTGAACTGTCCAACAGAAAGCTCCTCTTTTTCTCTGGTCTTATTCTGACGTGTATGTTGCTAGAAGGGGCGTATCTTCCATACCAACCATCATAAAATAACCCAAAATAAACAGGGGTGTCAAATTCCTGGGGTTTAGCTCAACTGGGACAAGGCATCAAATAAGTGCTCTAAACAGGTTAATCTATTGAGTGGATTGGTTGTGCCCTTGAATATAATATTTTAATTCCAAAATTAAGATTTTAAATTGATATCCGAAAGTCCTTTGGTTTTTTGTTATGAAAATTTCAGAGAAATATGCATGATGAGTCACAAAAAAACAACACATTATTTGCCCCCTAGGGCAGGCACGCCTGTGACTTTTTCAAGGCCTTTAGCAGTAATAAGTGAAGTCTTCAATCTTGCAAAGATGAAAACGGTAGAAAAACGTACAGAGAATTGAGTATGTCCCTCAAGACTGTAGAAGTAAATTATTATATCTAAGGGCGCGACCTAGTCCCATTACTGTACAGCTATCATAAAATGTATCTTGCCGATACTAGGAGGTGACAGAAGTGGAGGTAGGGGTGGAGCAGGTGTTTACGCACCCCCAGATACATTTCAGAGAACTTGAGAGTAGGGGTTGTTTATTTGGCCTTCTTTAAGCAAGTATCAGTCACAGGATTATTTCAGTTAAACCAGGCTTCAACTGTTTGCAACACGCTACAGTTAAATTGTATTTCTATTCAAACTTATGTATTCAGTTATCAATTTGAAAACTTTGTGGCTGATTTATAGTTTGATAGAGAAAGTACTCCACAACAGTGACAGAGTACCCTCTACACCAAACTGAAACTTCATCCGCCTGATTTTCAGTTTGGCAGACCTTAAGTATGTCAGCGACTGAGCCTCCTCTAGCTCTGTCACTGAGGTACGCCTCTGATGGCCCGCGGAGCATGGGCTGTCAAAGGTGTACATGTAGCTTGATTAGTCTATATTCTGGGCCCAGCTGTCTCCAGTCTTTTAGCACCAGGACTTCTTTTAAAACTTGTGCTCTCATAAATTTCCAACATAAGATAACACTTTTTAGAGTGGACGGTGTTATATTTTGTTTTGCTGTTCATCACTAGCAGAGACAACGGCCATGGTGTGAGAGCTATTAGTTTTTGCTTTTTCCAAAGACAAACTCTTGCTTTGGGAGTTTGTTTTTGGAAATAGTAAACTATTGTAAAGGTTTGATGGGATGCCATCATGTTTGGTGGAGTAGTTCATCCAACTTTTATGACATTGATTTTTATAACATTGACAGGAACTGCATTGACGGCGGTTCCTGATAATGTTTATAGTTGGCAGCAGGGCTGACAGACAACTCTAGATTCAAGGGCAGGAGGACCCTCCATATGATGTGAGTAAAGCACTCCACGAGACTTAACTCGGCCCGCCAAACTTTAAATCAGCTCTTTTGATTTTCTTTTAATTTATACATGATCATGAAGGTATTAGGTATGTCAACATTGACATCAAATTGAAGAATTAAGTTAGTTGTGTAAACTTACATTACATTATGTAATGATTTAAAACACGAGCTTTAATGACATCCATCCTGGGGTCAAGGAGAAGGTGAAATGAGGAGACCCGGTTAGCTCGTCCCAGAGCTGAAAACCATACACTAGTTCCCTTTCCACAGCTTAGAAGTATAGTAGGACTAAAAAAGTGAAACAAATGAGACAATGCCGCTCAGTTCTCCCAAAGGGACGTCCAAGCAATGTCAAAACAACCCAAACGCATTAAATAAGGGCACCACCGCGGTACCTTAGTAAATTATTATTCCTCCTTCGTGAATATCTCCGCTTTGAGCTACAGTTTAATCAAAGGCAAAGCCACAATGCAATGCTTTGTATGACATCCTGAACAGATCCAATGCATTACTGGAATACATTGAACAACGTCCTCACACATACATGTTTTTTCCAGCAATTTCATCCCTTCACCCTGAAACGTCCACATTATTTTCAGTACATTCCCTTTTACACGATTCATTAATTTTAGGCATTTAATAATGCACCAAGGACGTTCCAAGGAGAAGTAGAGCTTTTTATAGTTAACATTTTAAATGGATCGGAAGCATCTCAAGCCTCATGTAACTTAGAGTGGTTTGTACAAATGACCATGTGCCGTTTTATTTCTATATTTATTAAAATGTACCACTGGAACCCATGCTATTATTAATGTCTTTGGGTAATCCTCTACTTTCAAGGAGGAATAGAGGGCCTCGTTTGCTACACTCACTCATTTGTCAAAATCCTGTTTTTAGTGAGCTGTCAGCAGTGGTCAGAATCACCACCCTGAAAATACTTCCAGCACCCCTGCTGGCTGAAACTGCTCCCTTATTATTTTTACATGTGAACCATGGGCTCAATTCACCAAAATGCAAGGTTAGCGGAAATTACATCACGTGCCCTTTGACCTCTACTTTCACTCAGAGATACATACACGTACACACAAATTCACACTTACATACACACTCTCTCACATCAACACACTTTGACCTGCAAGCATGCGCACAACTTACATTTAAAAGCATGTGTAGTTTCCTCAGGTGCCACTGGAGGGCATATTCACATTTTATTATACTAACAGTGAATAACACTTAATTATTCACTATTAGTGTAATAAAAAATTGATCGAAAACAAAGGGAGCGAAGCCCCAACTGAGGTCCATAAGGTTGAGCTGTCACTGTGTTCCTGACACTGACTTTACCACCTCTGAAGCCAGGGGTCTCAAAGGCAGTGCCATGGTTCACAACTGTGAAGCCAGGGGTGGGTTGCAGCTGCGACCTCTGGTGACCCTTAAATGATGTTCATGATGTGAACTGATATAATCAGCAGAAGACAACTGCTGTGAGCTGACGAGAAAATGGCTCAGGCAAACACGTACAACACTTAATCACAGTAAACCCTTTTAATAAGTAGTGGCTCCTCCGCTAAGCCGGTGGAGCCCACCCCACTGCTTTGAGCAGAGCAAAAAATAAAAATAAAATGATAATGACACAGTGTTAATATAATTTTATTTTTCAGTGCAGGAGCCAGGTTAGGGTGGGGCATTGTGGAGCTGGGCTAAATGGCAGGTAAGAGGCTTGGAGTACACTATAAGTGCATGACAGTTTAGCCGGCCGTCACTGGCCGGCCAAACAGACATACACACTTCGCATTCTCTTCCCGGCTGTATTTCACAGCCTGGTGGAGAACGAGCACGGGCTCCCATCCCACTCCCTGTCTGAGTGCCAAACGAGGCCACTCAGACCAATCACAACACTGCTGCATGCTGGTGACAGCAGCGTTGTGATTGGCTAAGGGAAGGCTTGGAGTCTGTGTGCTGCTGTTACTTGAGTCATGAAGAGGGTGAGGACGGAGCAAAGACAGAACCCATCTCCTTTTAATTTGATTTAAACTAGAATTCAAACTACTTATATTTTGTTGAATACAGCAAAACGCATGATACCTTTGTACCTTGAAGCTCCCCTGCTTTCAGCATGGTGTTTGCACACGATGGGCCTAATTCACAAGGGTAAACCTACATTTTTGTGTAAGTTTACAATTGCTTGCTATTCCCAAAGGCATTTTACTTGTAATATCTTTACAGAGTCTTCACACATAAAACATAGGACTGTGCTATCTTTTTATGTGAGGTGACAAAGCAGTCGTAAACATACAGCTAGTGAAATTCCTTGGTAAATAGCAAACAATTGTAAACTTACATAGACGTGTTTACCTTTGTAAATCAAACCCATTGTCTGTCACTACTAAAGTGAAAACGCTGACTTGCACCTTAGCACACAACCTAAAGAGAGCAATATTAATTCATTCCACTCTAGGGTAATGGCTTTTTCTCTTAAAATACTCTATTAACTTTTGCAGTGTTAGCTTAAAAGTCTGCCATCCGACTGAAGTACTAAAATCTGAATTTGGTGTTAATACATAAATTGAGATGTCATGCTGCATTCCTCTGTCAGTGGCTGGCTTTTTCTGTGATCATTTCACAACTCTGGAACCGCTTGCTTTCTGAATTTCAGGATCATTCACTGTAAATTGGCTCTCCAGCGGGTGTTCAGAACTTGTCTCCTCTGACATTCATTCTCTGATTTAGACTATCCAGTCATTTTAGGACTGCCATCTGCCAAGGATACTCCTTTGATCATTTTAGTTTGGAAACCTACATTCAGGGTAGTGGGAAATAGTCTTTAAGTAAATCTATCTTGTGTCAAAATCCATATCCCTGCTGTGCCTAATAATGCTGTGAAATAGCTCTTCAGAATTACATGACTGCATGCTTTGCAGATTTAATTCTGCATAATGCAACACTCATCTGTAATGCCAATATATTTTTGCCATACGTTACTGGAAAATGTATTCTGTTCACAAATTTGGAATATTACCAGCACGACCTCCAAGCAGTATTTTTTTCTGATATGAATGCACTTTTTTTCTTGACAATATCACTTACAACTTGAGAAGGACAGCTATTTGCTTACCTATTTGACTGCACATTTCCATCCCCAGTTATCCCGTGTTTTAGTTAATTAATGACATATGAATAATAAAGTTGGGAAGAGGGCGTAAGGCACCTGTATCAATCACTTGGCAAAGCTTGTGAAACGATATTCATTGTAATATGTTCAACGTCAGATTTTCAAAAGAAGGTGTACACTGTCTCATAATCACACCAATAAGATTGGATTTATGAAAAACTGGTGCATAGATTCTATAGTGACTAACAACACACCCATCCTACATATATTTCCTGTCCTGGCATCTGTCTAGGCTCTGTGGTTTCATCACAATATATTTTCTTCTCCTCTCCTTTTGGATTCTCTTTGTGAAGTTGCAGGTCATCAATTTTAGTAATATTTATGAGGTATGGTCAACCACTGAGCCAAAGGACAATCTTAAAAAGAGATGAGTGCCCACACAGCTACTTTGGACACATCCTTACACGAATAGAGCCCAGAAGCCTTTGTGATGTGCCAGAAGAAACTAAGAGCCTTTCTTGGTGCCCACCACACTTAGAGGTGGGTGAAGAAGAGATACCCTTTTAATTCATCATCTCTTACTGAAGAAACAGGATTGAGGGATGTCCGAGGCAGCAGGTAAGGAGAAATGCCATCATGGTGAGAGCTGATTATATGATTTGGAGTGGGGCTAGAACGTGGCAGAGGCTGTGTGGATCACTTCTGGGAAAAGGGATGGTGATCAGCAATGAGAAAGGAGTGTCAGTGAAGTGACAAATAATACAGAGGCAGCATTCAAGAGGGCTGTTTCATTGAAAGGTGTGAATGAGGTAGGCTGAATAAGTGGAATAGCTCTCCCTGCGCCATGCCCCCTCTATCCACTTTCCTTCTTTTCTGGACATTATCTTGGCTGAACACTTATTGTCTTGCCACTTAGGGGGTTACACTGAACTTTGTCTGCAGATGAAAAACGTCATGACTGGCGCCCGAAGTAGTGCGTTGAGATGCCACTTGGCAATCCAAAGGAACAGTGATGAAAAGTCAAACAAGACAGAACTGTAATAAAAACGGGTGGGAGGAGTAACAATAGGTAGTTTGACCGTGTATGTCTGATTGGGAAAATGTGACCTAATATTGATTTGTAGATTTGTAGACTCAATTGCAGGATCTTTCAGGTCCAGTGAAAGGAACAATTGCATACCTCCTGATACAGATCAATAGCCTCTGAAAGATGTGCTAAGACTTTGGCAAATGAGGTGCAAAGAGCTGACATGGAAATAGACAGACCTATGATATTACAAGAGAGCAGGGCTTTCAATGGGCAGATACTGTCCAGTAGTGAATACCTGCACTTCTTTAATTTGAAGAGGAGCATACCTGCACTTCCCAGCACTGCTGCAATACACTTAATGGAAGAGTACCCAGCACTTATCAGGAGCAAACAGGTACTCTAAAGAGTGAGAACCTGCACTTCTTTATTGCTATTTAAAGCACTGCAGATTACCACAAAAACCTGGAGGAATAATCCTTTTGAGAGGAGTACGAATGGGAACTACAATGCAAAGTGAATGATCTGAACTGCCCCGGGACCCAGCCATCCCTACATGATGTTCTGAAGCAGTGATGTCCTCCATAACAGTAATCAAACACTAAATTGATACAAGAAATATCGAACTTAACCTTCTATGTACTGATTTCAAGATGAATGAAAGAGTGGATCTAGGTGTAAAAGGTCCATTCGAGATGCCATCTGAAGTCAAACATCTTAAGACTTGAAACACTAAAAGGCAATTATTGCCCTGTTTCTGAGCCCTGCTGTCATCAAAGCGTGCATTAACTGGGAGATATTTTGAGTTAATGGATGCACGCAAGATGGCAAAAAGAAATGCACAGACATTTTGTGTACAAGTGCAGTGTGAAAAACGTCATCATGATAGCGTCTCTGGAGTTACTGTTTAAATGCATGTGTATGTTTCCCACTGGAGTGTTCCATTGCTCTTTCAAAGCTCAATTTTTTGTGTGTGCACAGTGTTCATGATCCAGCCCAAGGGTTTGTGTTTTGAACAGGTGTGTAATGTATTCCATGTCAAACAGGATTACTTTAGAAGCCATCCAAATGTCATTGGAAGATCATCTAACTATTTTAGAAGTCATTTTCTCATCATCAGACATCATCAGGCTTTTAAAGTCATTGGCAGTGATTAGAAACTTGAGCCGGATGATTTGCGGATGATTTGAAAATTATCTTATCTGATTATTTTACTGGGTGGAATTGTTTCTGACGACATGAGAATGGTTACTTCAAAAAATGAGATTGTTATTGATGATCTGAGGTTGATTTGAGGATTATTATATGATTACTTCAATAGCACCACAACTTTCTACCAAATGAAACTATTTTTAATGATAAGAATATGAAGTGCTGATTACTTAGAGCGTGTCCACTACTTAGTTCTTGTTTTGTTAGAAAAGTATATTATTTTAAGTGATTTCGAAATTAGTAGCTTCCTATTGCATACCAATTTATTACACATGATATGCGAATAAGCATACAATGTACTTTAGAGTACTGTAAATAAGTAACTCAGTGATCAATAAATTAACTTTTTTATTCAAAAGCATTTTATTAATAACAAGTAAAAGCAAATGCACAGTGTTTATTTGCTCAATACATACTAGTAATAATGATGCATATGGTGCATTATATGCAGGGCCCCAGGATTTAAGCAGCAATGGAATTGTATTGGGGGCATGCAAGAGGAGGTGCTAAGTTCCTCAAATGGGCTGAATCCAAGGCTCACACTATTTAGCATTCACACGGTCCTCAACACACTTAACCAATTCTATGTGGTTAGAAAAGATGTTCCTAAGGGTGCTCTTGGGAATGTGTGCACTGTGAAGGGAACTTTGCTCCCCCGTAATGATGTAGATATATTACCCCTATATCGAATCTGGCTGCATTACTGCATGATGATTTCAAGATCGGCATGTATTACCCTAAGACAGTGGTTACCAAACTTTGAGTCTTGAGCTGATTTATGGTGGGTAACAAAATTCAGAACAGTAAATAAAAATCCCTTTAAATTCTGTGTTTACCTTGTCATGTTTGCCAGTGATTCAAAGACAGAGGTCAAATGGCAACCTGCTTTATTATGTTATCATGGGTATTGGTGTTTACTTTTCTTTCTCTGACAGCAAAGTGAGAGGAGTTTTCAAATTATGTAAAATGTAGGATGTTATTTTTTGCAATACAAATCATAAAGCAAATACCTGTAAATGAACAACATGCATACCATACAGCAGTTGGGAAAGCACAAATGAAACACTTTTTGGTATTTCTGAAGTGTACTGGAAACAGAAATATAATAGGATTAAAACAAATCAAGATACTTACTTGGTGATTCACAAATGATGAATATTCATAGAAAACATATTTCCACATATTATGATTTGTGTGCTATATAGTTTTATCAGTTAAACCATATGTCTGTGCAAATGTATTATCATTTCAATGGAAAATGTGCTGCCTGTTAAAGGGAATGCACTACCACATAATGCTTTAATTACATTGAAAAATGGCCCCGCTTCATGTTCAGTAAAAGTATGTGGGGCATGAATGTTTGTCATTCTAAAAAGTGGTATGTGGTCCTAAAAAGTTTCAGAACCACTACTCTAAGATGATCTTGAGTGATGCATGTGAATTAATGGAAAACCGAAAACCTCTAATGTGAACCCACAATAGAGGAAATTAAGTCTGGGGAAACCAACTTTTAGGAAAGAACATTTTAAAGAAATACAAATAAATCAAAAAATCAAACAAAACATTTTACAGGAACAAGAGATATTTTTAAGCAAAAATACAGAAGTACATTAAACCTGTGTGGATTTGAGACTAGTGATGAGTTTTGGGGTTTAAAAATGGGTAATGTTTAGAGGTCCAGAGGGTTTTTTTGTGGTCAGGAATGGGTGGTGTTTAGGCATAAAAATGGGATTTAGGGTCCAGGACTGGGTGGAGTTTACAGGTGCTGTTTATTTTTATAAGTTCTGTGATGGGTAGAGGTTAGGAATGGTGAAGAGTTTTCAGCACTCACTATTGGGTGGATTTTATGGTTGTGAGGGTTTTTAAGGATTCAGGAATGGGTGGAGTTTACACGTAGAAAGGGATTTTGGGGGGCAGCTCCTTCTCCAGCCAGGAGATGAAAAATTAAACAATAGTATTCTATTGTTTCATTTTTCATCTACTGGCTAAGGCAGCAGTACAGGGGAGGGGCGGGGCTGGGCCACGGGACATGGGAAGGGGAAAGAGAGAAGGGTGCACTAAGTGCACATGTGTGTTTGGCCAGCCATCTGAGGCTGGCCTAACACACATGTGCACTTAAATTTCGCCGACCTGGCTGCATACACAGCTGGACTGGAGAAACAGCACAGACTCCTGGCTTGTGACTGAGCGGCATCCTGACGCTTTTTTATGCTATGTTTAGCATCTAAGCAGTGTCAGGATTGCTAGGGAGCCTGTGCTGGTGTTCCAGCAAATGCTGGGACACCACATGGACGAAAGAGGAGCACGAGGCTGCATGAGACGGAGACAGCAGTAAGGTAAGTTTTAAAAACAAATTATTTTCCCCCCACCATCTCCGGCTCCTTCCCCCTCTCTTTCCTTCTGCCCCTCCCCTTGAGATTTGTGGCGGCCGCCGTGGGGGCTTGGTGTTTAGGGATGGGTAGAGAGTAGGGGTGGTAAGGGTTTCTTAAGGGTAACGGATGGGTGCTGTTTAAGGGTGGTGAGGGTTTTTTAAAGGTTCTGGGATCGTTGGAGTTTGGGGGTGGTGGAGGTTTAAGGGGTGAGGAATGGGTGGGGGTTAGACATAAAAATGGGTTTTTAGATTTCAGGTATGGAAGGAGGTTAGAAGTAGTGAGACCTGCAACCACTGCATTTACATCTTAAGCAGTAAGCACCCCAAAGCCTATTTGAAAAAACCGATATTGTATGAATTAGTTTCTTTGAAATGATAAATATCATTTGTTTCTGATAACTGACATTAAACAGCTTAGATTAAATGTTTTCTCAGTAATGATATTCCTTGAAATCGATTTTCTAAATTGGAAGACAGTAATTTTAGTAGTAAGCAACCAATGATAGTACATCTACCCTTATGAAAGCTTTTAATGCATCAACCACAATGCTCACTGTCAAAAAACAGTACACAGATGGAATCTCTACACTGAATACTTATTTTAAAAGAACAATCATCAAACCCACATATTGGAGAAAATACCTATATTGCCCATAGTCCTGACATGGAGTCACCTAAAAACTTGTTTTAAAGACTGGCTGGACTGAGGATGCAGACTAGTGTGACCAGACTGGATTTGGAGCCAAGGAGAATTGGTAAGTGGCTTACCAATGGTTGGTCAAGAATCTTAAAGTAGGGAGTCTCTACTGAAGGAAACATCGGAATTCAGCTTTCAATTGAGTCTGTAAAATAATGTATTAAAGGAGACTGTGAATTACAGGAAAATAGACCAGGAACGTTTCGGTATCAGCCAAGTTTCCATAATCTGTCAGATTATACCCAGTTTTGTTACTCTAATGGGCAATGCATGCCATGCATTTTGTTACTCTAATGGGGAATGCATGCCATGCAAAGAGCAGTCTATCTTTGAAAGTGAAGGGTTTCTATGAAACCAATAGGTTTTCAAAAGCCATGCTTTTAGATGCTAAGTATCACCTTTGCCTCAGTTGTGGGATAGGAATGTCTGGTGAGCAGGTTAAGAAGCTTTAAGGCAATATGGCTGTTTACAACCTTCAATAATTACGCATTTATACTGAGCAGCTGGCAATCATCCTACTTGCCCACTGAGAGAAAAACACAACCAAGTAAACCTATCAGCTCCTAAGTGTGGTAAATACCCATCAATGGTTCAAGAGGGGTGATAAGCACCATCTCTATGATTACATTTGTGGAAAACGTCACTTGCAAAGTTATCGGGTTTACCTGAACCAAGAGAAAGAAAAAGAGTCAAGTACTTGGCAAGTAGAAAAACTGGCAGAGAAAGCTAATACAAAGATACTGTCATCACAGCTTCTTTGAACCCAGTTTTGTTCAATTTATGTAGTAGAAGTACAAAGCAAACTTAAAAGAAATGAAAGGACCACATATTCCCATTAACAGACAGCACATTTTCCATTGAAATGATCATTAAATTTGCACAGGCTTATGGTTGAACTGATAAAACTAAATAGCACACAGATCATAGTGTGTGGAAATTTAGTTTCTGTGAATATTTATCATTTGTGCATCACCAAGCAAATGTTTTGATTTGTGTTGATCCTGTTATATTTCTGTTTCCAGTACACTTCATGATTACCAAAAATGTGCATAATGTTTGCTTGCCTAACTGCTGGATGCATATTGTTAATTTACAGGTATTTTCTTTCTGATGTGTATTGCAAAAACTTAACATCCTATGTTGTTACATACTTCACTTTGAAAACTCCTCCCACTTTGCTGTCAGAGAAAGAAAAGTCAAAATCAATCCCCATGTTAGCATAATAAAGCAGCTTGACATTTGACCTCTGTCTTTGAATCACTGGCAAATATGACAAGGTAAACACAGAATATAAAGGCATCATTATTTATTGTTCTGATTTTTGTGACCCACCAATAATCAGCTCAAGACGCACAGTTTGGTAAACACTGTCCTAGAGTAATACATCTCCATCTTGAAATCACCATGCAGTAATACAGCCAGATTCCATCTTGAGGTAATATATCTCCATCATTAAGTGGCCAATAACTAGCAAAGTCTCATTCTTAAATTATCTTGGGATCATCCTTGAGTAATAATGCCTCATTCTGAAGTCATCACAAGATTATTCTGTAATAATACAGACACATCCTGAAATACTCATAGAATCATCCTCGAGTAATGGAGCCTAATCCTGAAATCATCATGGGATCATCCTGTAGTAGAACAAGACCATCACATGTTTTCCACTGAAGTGATCAATAGGGAATCCAAACAGCCTAATCCTGATATCATGATGGAATTATCCTGCAGTAGGAAATTATCATCAACTGTTTTACACTGAAGTCATCAGGAACTAATCCTGGAGTAGTGATGACACTAGAGTCATTTCATTTAAATATTTTACCTTATACGCATACTTCAGGATAGCTTGCAATGACGTTGCCAGATAATTACAGGAATAGCTCAGCTCATGTCATAGAATGACGGCAGAATGACTGCTGGATGATCTTCATTTTTGACCTGGGGTATGAGCCTTTGGATTTAAAACTTTTGAAGCATAGTAAAAGTTTCCTTCTGTTTTCAGATATTGCTAAGAATCTGAACCATACATTCAAGATTTAATGATGATTCTTGTTTCTTTTATTGTTTTTTGTTTTACGGCATCTTGTTTGTACATGGTATATAAGTAAAGCACAAATGACATAAGAACAGGTGCATGGCAATATTCTATGTGTGTGCACACTGCTACCAGTCTGGGATCGGAAAGTGAACATGAAAAAGTTGATTGTGTCTTTCTCATAATTTCACCGGTCAAGAAGTGATGGAAGGTGTCATTCAGAAGGGATAATGGAAAAAGACTGAAAAATCAAGAACTGCTAACTGGAATTATTTAATTAATCTCTACCACTGTTAATTAGTCTGTGTTGCATTCCAGTCTATCAGCTTTTTGTACCCTGTACCACCACAGACACGGGCTGACCAAATGCAAAATCAAGCCCCAGCAAGGGAAGTTCAGTCCTTGCCTACCGAGGTCAAAGCAAGGTAACAAAGATAGAGTGGAATGTGGCAACCAGTGGGTTAGATATATTCAAGCATTGCCATTTATTGATTGGCAAGCAGGTGTCTGGAGCCGTGCTGAGTGACTTGTCTTAAGTGGCTTAAAGATGTGGAGTGGCTCAGTGACACTTTTGCTTTGTGCTCTGCTTTTGGCTGAGGCCCGCGGTTCATGTACTAGTATCAGATGAAGCCTGAGCTGATAGGCTCAGAACTCCTGCATTGGAGACAGCTAATGCCCGAGGTGGTAGGCCCTGGACACCTGCGGAGTTCCCCATTCCCCATTTAGGTCATGTTAGGGCTGTCCGCTCATGGAGGGTAACAACTCTTTCTGTTTCATACACAAAGACTGGACTGGAAAGTATATTGGAGATCTGTGGAGCAGGCATAAAATGAACTTTTTTTACATTGAACGAAACATAAATTTAGGGCATTATTTTGCTACAATCACCTCTGCATGAAAACTAAACTTACAGCCCTTTGAGCAGTTGACACAAACAATCGATAGCCTCCGATGCAAGTTAAAGCATAAAAGCTTTAGGGTAATATAAACCGGCAAATGAAAAATATTTAGAAATCAGTGTGAAGAAATATGTCCCTAAACAGTGACAGGCATTAAAACCGATGATGCAACTTGAGTTAGTTTCAGACAGTATGATCATTTTCAGGTATTTAAATGCAGCATTTGGTGTGAGGAACAGATAAATTATTTTCTTAAAGCGTACAGTTTTACAGGTTTGCTCGCTTAAAAAAGCTGTACATGATATAACATTGTTAATAGAAGATAACAGAATTAATATTGCATCTCTGTGTAAGCAGTGCTTGAAATGCAAAAATTAAAGTGCAGGTACTCTGTGCCAGAGTACCTGCTTGTTTCCGAGAAGTGCCGGTACTCTCCAATTAAAAATATTGCGTTTTTCTTGAGATGTGCCGGTACTCTCCCTCTCCAAATAAAAAAGTGCCGGTACTCAGTACCGGACAGTACCGGCCCATTTAAAGCACTGTGTGTAAGGCTATTTCCAAATATATACAATTATTATTGTTTCTACAGAAGCAAGATGTTTACAGTGGGCTGTTATAGGTGGAGACTGAAACCCTTTGCTCTCTAATGATTCCAAAATTTCGATTTTCTGATTGTCTGTGGAACCAAAAGTGAAGAGAGTTAGCTTTAATCATAACAATTTTCAATTAACAGTGTAAATAATTAGGGTACACATTAAGGACAATGACTCAGGAATATAGGTAAGGGTTTTACTACAAGTTACGAGTCAGGTTAACAAAATCAATCTCATAAACATGATGTAAAGGTACAAAATCACAACAGGATAACCAAATCTCCCGAAGAAATTTAAGTGCACCAGCATTAGGCATACAAGAAGTTCAGTTACAGCAATATGGAAAATTAGAGATAGGATTTGGTGTTCAGAGAACAATCTTCGATTCTCTCTCCTAAGCATGAGTAATGACTAAAGTCATCTAGCTCGGGACCAACATTAATCAGATTTTTTAAATCTGGGTAAAAATCTAAAAAGAAATCAGGGAAATTCAAAGGAAAGAGGAAAAAATGTGCTCAGGCCGGTAGGGGAGGCATCAGCATTTCAGAAGGTCAGTCAAAGGTCTTCCTAGAATCAGGAAATAAGAGGTTAGCCAAACCCACGCTCAGCAAAGGATAAAGACAAGGGCAAAAGGCAGAGGTCTGTACCTCTTGATGCCTAAGGGATAATTGCCAAAATCAATCTGTGAGAACAGAACTTAATACCACACAATTTTGTCAGGTAACAGCCACCATCATGCCTTCAGAAACTCCATTGTCTTCTTCAGTCTCATACTCATTCAGGTTTATTCCAGGCACATCCTGAGAATGACATTGAACTTGGTCATCTGGACATCGCTAGCAACAGTTTTGCAATGAGAGACTGTTTGCTCACACTCGGTCTCTCCATGTTCTTCCATCAAGGTCTTTTTCCCAGACTCTCTTTTGCAAACACAATAGCACATCTATTTCCAAACTCACATTTCATGTGAATGAACCTGCAAAGAAAAGGCATGCAAGCAGGAATGAAAAAAGCTTCTCACACTGAGAGAAATTCAGGCCTAGATTAGTCAACTCAGGTATACAGTGCAATTGTTTACATTTTATATGTGCCATTGTGCACGTGTAACTTCAAAAAAATGAAAATATCAGTACTTCAGTTCAAATAAATTCAGGTTACATCTATTAGTTAAAGCAATAAACTTTTTGAATACACAAGTATAAATTCAGCCAGGAACTACAATTTAAATTCAAAGTGAAAACATTAGTGCACACTTTCCATGATTACTTATAATTTGTACAGTAAATACATTTCAACAATATGAGGATGGTTTCTAAATCATTTCAAATGACTATGTTTACATTTAATTATTAAGACACAGGCCCTCATTATGAGTTTGGCGGTAATTACCGTCGACCGACGTGCTGGCGCTCACCAAAAGACCTCTGGTGGCGGCAGTAACCATACCTCCGTATTACGAGTACAAAAACACAACCCGCCAAAAAACAGCCAATTTCTTGAAATCGCCAGGGCCAACAACAGCGGAAGTCAGAGGTCAGCAGCCTGCCACCGCAACGCCAACAACAGACCGCCCACCAAATTATTACCCACAAGTCAGCACCGTGGTCATTCAACGGCAGTTCTCCATTGGCGATCCTCCATTGGCGGTACGGACCACCATGTCAATATGGCACCCACCAACAACAATTGTACACATAGGACATTATGAAACCCTCACACCTGAGACACATACACACACTCAACACACCACCATAAAACACACACATACACACATTCCACCATCCTTTGCAATGCCAATTTGACGTCAGCCAGCTACTGAACACTCACTATGCCCACAGACCATAAACCCGTCACACACAAGTGTACACCACACACATATCACACAAGTCTCATACACAAATCAACACTCTCTACGTAACAACCAAACACCCACCATCTAAAACCACACGTACACATACACTGCACAACATCCACTAACTCCCCTTCACCACACCACTCACATCACACACAATGGCACCCCCTAAGCACCCATGCTTCACTGACAGGGAGCTGCGGACCATGGTGGAGAAAATACTCAGGGTCGAGCCACAGCTGTTTGGAGCACAGGTACAGCAGAAATCCGTCACCTGGAAAATGGATCCATGGAAGTGTATTGTCAATAAGGTCAACGCAGTGGGAAACCATCCACGCACAAGAGACGACAAAAGGAAGAGGTGGAATGACCTGGGGGAATGTATATTCCATGGCATCACAACACCAACGTGCAGTACAGAAGACTGGCGGTGGTCCCTTCACCCTCCACCCAAATACAGCGACTGGGAGGAGAAGGCCTTGGCTATCCTACACCTGGAGAGCCTCACTTGACTCACTGGAGGACTGGACTCTGGTAAGTCATATATACTCCTTTACCATTTGCTACATCTGTAATGCATGTCTCACCCTACCCCAGTCACTACTACTAAACACCCTATCCTATACACATCCCCCATACACCCATACCCATATCCCCTGCATGCCCACAACTCCTCACTAACCTCTAAACCATTCCTGTATGCACAGTAACCATCCCCGGCATGCAATGTAGGCTACACTACATTACCCACAATGCACCACCAATCCCTCAAGTAAGAATGCATGACACCCATCCCTAATGGCCCCTGCATGCAGATTAATGGGGATGTAAGCACACCAAACAGGTGGCAAGTGCTTGAAGGGATATGGCAATGACAGGATAAGGTGCAGAAGGCAGGAGATTTACATGCCAATGACAACAACTATCACATAAACACATATACCACGTCTATGATACAGAGGGACAGTACTGTCAATGCCATATCTCCTCTAGCACTGCTACAACACTATCATCCACTAGCCACAAATTGCCCATACATTGTAGGAGTCACAAACCAGTATTTTTACTCCCACACAGGTACCACTGCCCATGCCACCTGGCCAGAGGTGCCAAGAAGTGCCAGTCCACCAACAGAAGAAGATCCCAGTGATAACAGTCCAGCTGGATGTCTGGACCCAGATAACTACCCTGGCCCTTCCCATAGCCCTGGACAGTCACCCTCCAGAAGCCCCACCCAGGACATCACTGACACCCCCACCACTCAGCCACCACCATCAGCTGTGGCCCAATGCCCCAACAAGCCACTGACTGTCTGCCCATCTGCACAGGGACCGAAGTCACCACCCACAGCCAGGCAGGACAATGAAGGTCCCAGTGCAAGTGGGACTGGACAACCTGTGCTGGGGATACTGGCACAGGGGGCTAGGGCCACTGGGAGGGTATCAGTGGCCCATTGGGGTGGTGTAGGAGAGACTCGGCTGCCCATGAGGCCATCTCAGTGGCCCTGGGAGCATGCCACCACTCCCAGGACAAGATGGGCCGGATACTGGCCACGTTGCAGGAGAACCAGTGGCTGGAGGTGGCACACCAGCAGTAGGCCATAAAGCAATGGAAACAACTGAATGACAGCATGACCTCCATTGCAGGGGTGCTGCTGAGGTGCCCAACATCATGTCTGAGTCCTCTATCCACCAGCAGTTTCCTTCCACTAGCCAGGCTACAGCCCAGTCCTCAACATCAGCAGCAGCTATTGGAATGGTGGCCTTGCCAGAGGACTCACAAGCCACCAACACTCCCTCACCATCAGCCCAGGAACCCTCACGCAAACGTGGCCAGAAAGCCAGACACCCCAGTGACACTGTAGCCAAGACGACCGCCAGGAAGTGACTCTGCCCTGAACTGTCTCCCTTGTGTGCCACTGAGCCACCTTGTTGACTATCCACTGCCACATCTCCATTTTCCAGTGGCCCCAGGGACTCTGCCCCTGTGCTACCAGCAGCTGTGGACATTAAACTGAGTATATCGTTCACCATCTGCCCACTCCCTTGCACTGTGCCATCCCTTTTGTTACACTCCTTTTATAAACACTGTTTGATCATACCAACAGATGTTGTCATTTATTCAAAATGCATGCAATTGTAAAGTATCATTCATTATCAAATATGTACGTATGCAGGGAAATGTTGCAGGGATTCAATGTTCAGAGAGGGGTATGGTAAGTTCTTTTCACAGCTTTGGCCAGGTGTGTCCACAAACATCACTTTTTCCCCCATGAGGTAGCCATAGCAAAGAAGTAGGCACCACTGCAACACCTGTCAGCAACAGACATGTAACACACATTTACTGCACTATACTCATACAACAGAAGCCACATATGTATTACGAAATTTGATTTTAGAAGAGATGTAGTAATACTCACAATCATGCCCTACACACTACTCAAACCTGTTACATTACACTTTGACCAACATAATCAGGTACAAAGGGCAGTAGAAAATGAAACATATCAGCAACCACAATACTGCCTAGCTATCCTAGTAAGTGAATATTACTGTCACCCTTTGCTTGACCACAAGTATTTCATCAATAGCAACTGTAAACATAATACCTCCACACAAAACCTTTGGAATAAATACATGTAAAATAATACATACTGTCTCATGCAATTGTTGCTGTGTAAAACAACAGCAAGCTGTCTGATTATCAATCAGCAAATGGCCAACAGTGGGTCGCCACAAAATCTGACATACACAAACTCCTGCCCACACACCACAGTGTAGGTGCAATGTCCACCAGCAACTGAAATCCTGCCCAGTGTAGTCAGATTCACAGTGCAAAAGTTACCTGAGACTCATTGGAAGTAGAGATGAATCAGCTGATTCCTGGAGTCCACATCTTCCCCCTCTCCTTCTCCATCACTGTTCTCCATCCCCTGAGGTCCCATGGATGGCACTGCACCATCCTCCACTTCCAGTAGTGGAACATGTCTCCTGAGGGCCCAATTGTGCAGCATACAGCAGGCTACTATGATCTGACACACCTTGTTTGGGGATTTGCACAGGGATATTCTGGACATATGCAGGCACCTGAATCTAGGTGCCCAAAGGTCCTCTCAATCACTCTTCTGGTATGACCATGGGCATCACTGTATCAGTTCCCTCCTCAGTCCTGGGATTTCTCACAGGTGTCAGCAGCCACTGCATGTAAAGATAGCCAGAATCACCTGGGAAGCGGGGAGAAAGATAGCACATGGCACACAGTTGTACAATGCCAAACATGAGAAAGTCAGGTAGCACTGCAAATCTGTCACACTCACACTCACCTACTAGCCAGGCCCTCTCTCCCTATAGTTGTGCCATGATTTGTGGGACACTGCTGTTCCTCAAAATGTAGGCATCATGGACTGATCCAGGGGATCTTGCTTACCACCTGTGAAATGTATTAATCTGTAAGACACACCACCTGCACGTTTATAGAATTAAGTTTTTACGATTCAGATGCACTTGCTCAGTGACTCTGGGGGATATAAGGGGAATATGTGTGCCATCATTGGCACCAATCACATGAGGGATGTTGGCTATAGCATAAAAATCTAACTTAACAGTGGTAAAATCTGCCCTTTGTGGAAATTGTATGTCTCTCTGGAAGTGTTGAAACAAGGCAGTCAGGAAATTTTCCAATATGTTGCTGAACATTGGTTGTGACACACCGGATGCCAAGCCCACAGTCGCCTGAAAGGACCCAGTAGCCAAAAAATATAGGACAGATAGTAGCTATACAGTGGGAGGGATAGCATAGGGGTTTCGTTTGGCAGGCAGTAGATCAGACTCCAATTGGGAACACTGCTCACAAATTGTGGCACGGTTCAGCTGATAGCTGAAGATAATGTGGTGCTCTTCCACGGTAGCCAGGTCAACAAGGGGTCTGTACACTGGTGTAGCCCTCCCTCTCCGCATGGGTCGATGGCTATGGAGGAGCAAAACCCAATGATGTATAGAGGTCAACCGTCTGAATACAGGTATCACATACATTCTTACACAACTCCACTTGCACCTAAAAATGTTTTCCTTTCCTATGTAGGCCTATTGAATCCTCTGGTCCACCCTGTCTTGTACCCAAACATTCCTGTGGCCTCCCCAAATCCAGTCCTTTCCCTTCAAGCTCCTTCCCAGTCCTCCCTTCCTGGTCTCCTGCCTCTTCTCCTGTGAGAAAAACAATTTGTAAGAAGCCTGATCCCTCGCCCATCCCCGGTCCAAGACCACTCCCACTCCTACCAAGGGCAAGCCCAAACACCCACCCCTCCAACTCCTAAGCCCAAGTCCCCCCCTTCCAAACCTGAGTCCCCACCCCTCCACCCACTGCCCCCGAGGTGCCTGCTTGCCCCATTGATGCCCCTGCCCAGTGGAGGCCATGGTCATGTTGGAAGTCAAGTATGTGCCTTGATGGCACAATCTGACATTTACTATGGACTGACCCATGGGCTTGTTTGTACATTTTATTTTAGTTCTCATTATCATTGAATATATCTGGCCAACAGGTATGTTGGTGCAATGATATTCCATTGTCTGGAATTTTAATATGGGACGGTCGTGTACACAGGTATGTGCATCCATTAATTTATTTATCTGCATGCGTCAGGTAAGTATATTTCTGTATGGAATGTATACCTTGTTTGGCCTGTATGTGGGTGTGTGCTTTAGGGTGTTGGTAGGGAGGTTGTGTGTGTGTATGGGTGTTGGTGTGCATGTATGTAGGCGTGGTAGTCGTGTGGGGAATGCATGTGGGGTGTGGGTGTGTAATTGTAATGTAATGTAATGTAAATTCGTACTTGTAAAGCACACTCCCACCCTAAGGTATTGAGGCGCTGAACGCATACCGCTGTGGAACGCCTTCTGGCTTTTCCCTGTGAGGTGCCCACTCCTGGGCAACCCCCAAGGTGAAGCCAGGCATCCCAGCCCTTTTGGGGCCGTTGTGGAGATTAAGCAAGGTATTGCCCAGAGTTGCAGAGTGAGACCCATGAATTAGATTAGGCACGAGGCAAGAAATATCCTGTCCAGGGAAATTGAGCCCAAGAACTGCTGAGGCAGGAATTGAACCCTGGTCCCGGGCTAGATCTCTGCATCAGGGTCTGCTTCTCTAACCATTGTGCCACACTTCTAATTGTCCCCTTCCCTCCCTTGTGTTCTATGGGCCTGTACTCACCGTTACTGTCTTCGTCAGTGGTCACGGTCCTGGAGATTAATCCAAGGTTAGCACTGGAAAGATCTCGATTTCATGTTCCATGTAGTCGTCGGCCTCGTCTGTGTCCCTACGGTGAGTGCTTCCTTTTATACGGCTCCTTTCTGCCAGGCTTTGTGTCGCGGTGGTTCTGTCCCGGAAATTGTGGCGGTGTGGTGAATCATAATATGGTGAGCGGGATAGACCTTGATGCTGGCCTGAAGATGGCCACCGACTTTCTCGACGGTCATACCGCACTGATGGTACAGGAGGTGAAGTGGCTGTATTGCTCACAGTACACCACCGCACTCATAATATGATGGTCTGCACCACCACCCTTTCGGCGGGGGGGGTCCAACACCGCCAAACTCACCAAAGTATACTACTTCTACAATGAATGCAAAACATTTCTGAATTCAAGTGCAACATTTTACATTAAAACAATCATTATATGAAATGTTACATGGATGTAAATTGGGCTAAAGAATAACTGAAGGGTTATAAAAGTTGAAGTGATGTCCTTTGATTTTTTCTTTCTGGTGATCAATGAGGAGCAGAGTGGGGGGTTGCTTGTGTTTCGCTCCACAGGTAGAAAGCAGTCTCAGTCCTTCTTCTGAGATCCAGTCCTTTGGTTCAGCAGATGCAGTCCTTCTGTTTAGCACAGGTCTAGCAGTGTTCTGAAGAAAGTAGTGAGGGTTTCCACTTTCATGCCTAATAAAGATTGTGGGTGGGAGGGAGTCCTGACGAATAGAAGAGCAATTCCCAAGAATATTACTATACACTTTCAGATGGTTTAGTACCATCACAAAGTAATGGTATGACTTTCTGATTGTTTTGCACTAAAGAAGCTCACATTGCATCTCTCTGCACAAATCCAAAATTCCAGGAATGTTTATTACCTGGGTCAGAGCTATGGGCACGCCCCTGGGTGTGTCTAGGGAAATGAGGAACTCCTTATGCAAAACCAAATCTTGGGCAGTGTTTCCCCTCCCACTGGCATTGGTGCCCCTAGGATTACCTAGTCAATGTCATGGGCAGACCTAGGCGAGAGCCATATCTGTCTATGTCAGGGGCAGCCCCTTCGAAGTTGTACAGTTGGTTGCCACATCCCCCTGGCAATCCTGTCAGGAGGAGGCCACACCTCTCAGCCAAGGACCTTTTGTTCCCTTTTCTGAGAGAAACTTGGGCTTCCCAGCAGGCTGCCAAATGACAGCTGGGGATTATCTCTAAAAGGGCTCCTGCAGTCCTTAGGCAAAAAAAACAACTTTATAAAATTGGCACTTTCAACATTTAAAGTTTAAATCTGACTTTGCCATCGGTTTGGATTTTACCTATTACCTAACTAAAGTTATACATTATATAAAGTGATACAGTATAAATCCAGTACTTTTCTGTGGAAGAGCCACAGTGGAAAACCACGTTAGAGATTTTTCACGATCAGGACATGTACAACCTAAATACGCATGCCATACATTTTAAATACCATGCACTCTGCCGTATGGGCAATCACTGCCTACCTTGGGGGGACTTAGCAGTTTTAAAAAGGAGGGTTTGGGCCTGCCACAAAGTTTTTTTTTTTGCCTGGTCAAATTTGCAATTTTGTAAGTGCACGCTAAGGCTGCAGGGGAAAGCCTGAAGATATGTATTGCACTGTCACTTTAGTGGTGGCACAATGGGTACTGCAGTTTCACTAATGATATTTAACTTACAGGTCCTGGGTAGCCAGAGTACAATAGACTCAGGACCGACAGATAAGTTAAATATGCCAATCATTGATATCAATTCTCCATGTTTTTAGGGGCCATTGAACATATACTGGCAGCTGGTTGGCAGTACCCCAATGTTCTGAGTTGTAAACCAGCACTAAATCTGGGAAAATGTGGAGACAAAGGGTGGCGGTGAGCCTTATAATAGCCATTTCTTCACAGATGTTGACAGTGGAGAGGCAGCCTGTTGCCCGGACCAAATGTTTAGTATTATGTACACATGTTGGGACACCTTTTCAAGATATCTGCCTGGGTTCCAAAGTATGCCTGTTAGCTGAATCTTGAACCACTAACTTTCCATACAACAGAAATACACCCAAGAGCCCTCTGTCTGTGTGAGTTAGCAGTGGTAATGTTTTGTGCTAAAAATGGGATCATATCATGCTCATAAAAGTTGGTATGGAAGCAATGCTTCTAAACATAAACGTTGGTTTTGACTTAGGTAAAGTTAAATGATGTGATTTGAAAGTTCTAACTATGATGCAGTAAGTATAAGCCAATCAAGACATTGAAGGAATAGGGCATGCCATAGGGTATGCAAGTCTGAACCTATGTCAGAAATGTTTTATTCACTGTGCAGGTTAATATTAGGGAGAGGGGAAAATGATGCTCCACCGGCAAAGTTTGCAGAGTTTTGCCCACTCTGCTTTCTGTCTGGAGAGTGGACTTCCAGCAAAACTTCACCAACTGCCACATGGAGGAGTTTGTTTTGTACGCAGGTCTCCAACGTGAAGTTGATGAGCCCAAGCAAGAATTTGCATCTCCTAGCATGATTTGTGGGTGGTAGAACGTCTTCCGCCAACATTTCTCAACATGGGCGGTCACTTTAGGATGCGACCATTCGCAGTGAGAAAGCTGTCTCTTAGAAATTGGGGTCTGTAGTTGGCAGAAGTATGTACTCAGTCCAAGTAGGTACTACAATCCTCATCAGGATAAGTCAGAGGTGAAACCTAAATTAACCAGTGCTCCCCCTCAGCCCCTCAGGTAGCTTGGCACAGAGCAGGCAGGTTTACTTAAAAGGGAATGTGTAAAGTATTTGTGCAACACTTAATTACAGAAACACAGTGAAAGACACCACAAAAAGGACTCAACATTAGGTAAACTAGAGAATATTTATCTGATTAAAACAAGACCAAAACGACAAAAATCCAATCAACCAATCAAAATGTTAGAATGGGGTCTCGAGTTGGCAGAAGTATACACCCTTATCCAGGTAGGGACCACAATCCTGGTCATGGTAAGTCACAGACAATCTAAATTATCCTGTGCCCAACCTCTGATAGCTTGCACTGAGCAGTCAGGCTCAACTTAAAAGGCAATGTGTAAAGTATTTGTGCAATAAACCATGCAATAAGACAGAAAAACACCACAAAAATACACCACACAGGTTTAGAAAATTATAAAATATTTATCTGGTTAATTTAAGTTCAAAATGAAAAAGATTCAATAAGCACAAGTTGAAATATCACTTTTGCAATGTTAAGAAGAGTCTTAAGTTTTTAAAAATCAACAATTGTCTCTTGTGTCCACAAAGTACTTGGTTTGCGTCAAAATTACACGCACGGGGACCGCAGAGGAGGAGATGCGTGGAAAAAGGAAGGTGTGCGTCGGATTTCCCGATGCAGCACAGACGATGCAGTCTTGGATCCTCACTGCGATGTAGGGTTCTTTCGATGCCCTGGGACAATGCGTGGCAATCCTGGGCATGTGGGGTGAAGTCACAGGTGTTGCATCGATCCGGTGGGTGATGCATTGGAGTTTCTGTTGCACAGCAGGTGCTGCATCGAATCTTCATGCAGGAAGTTGGGCTAAGTCGTTCTGGCGCAGCTGTGCGGCTATCCAGTAGGGCTGTGCATCAAAGTTCCAGTCACAACGCAGGAGCTGCATCGATCCTCACTCAGGAAGTCGGACTGCATCGTTCCAGTTCGGCGGTGTGGCAATTTTCTCATCACAGGGCAGGCTGTGCATCATTTCCGGCAGGCTATGCATCAATTTTCATCGCACAAGGAGTTTCCTTGAAGAGAGGAAGTCTTTTTGGCCCTGAGACTTAATAAACAGGAGGCAAGCTCGATCCAAGCCATTGGAGAGTACTTCTCAGCAAAGTAAGAGGTCAGCAAGGCTGCAGTCCTTCACAGCAAAGCAGTCTAGGCGAGTCCTTTGGGCAGCCAGGCAGCTCCCCTAGACAGGTTGCAGGATCTAGTCCAGAAGTGTCTGATTTGGTGTGGTCAGGGACCCAGTTTATATAACCAAAAATGCCTTTGAAGTGGGGGAGACCTCAAAGAGTGGTTTTGAAGTGCACAAGGTCCCCTTTCAGTGTAGGTATGTCTGTCAGGGTCCCATTAGGGGGTTTGGCAGTCCATTGTGTGAGGGCAGGCCACTATCCTTTGAAATGTAAGTGTCAGGCTCTCAACCCTCCAAGCCCAAGAAGATCCATTCAGTAAGCAAATGAGTGCAGGTGAGACTGAGTATCCTGTGGTTGTCTGGGTGAAATGCACAAGGAAGCTGTCAACCAGCCCAGCCAGATGTGGATTGAAGACAGGCTGTAAGGCACAGATGGATTTCAAGTAGAGGGAAATGCTCACTTTCTAAAAGTGGTGTTTCTAAAATAGTAATATAAAATCCAACTTCACCAATAAGCAGGATTTTGTATTACCATTCTGGCCATGCTAAATATGACCTGATTACCCCTTTCTGATCAGAATCTACCACTCAAACAGTATATGAGGGTAGACCTAATGTTATGAAAGGAGCAGGCCTCATAGTAATGGAAAACAAATGTAGGAGTTTTCCACTACCAGGACATATAAAACACACACGTACATGTCCATCCTTTTACCTACATAGCACCCTGCCCTATGGGTTACCTAGGGCCTACCTTATGGGTGACTTATCTGTAGAAAAATGGGAGTTTAAGGGTTGGCAAGTACTTTTAAATGCCAAGTCAAAGTGGCAGTGAAACTGCACACAAAAGCCTTGCAATGGCAGGCCTGAGACATGACGAAGGGGCTACTTCTGTGGGTGGCACAACCAGTGCTGCAGGCCCACTAGTAGCATTCAATCTACAGGCCCTGGGCACATGTAGTGCACTTTACCAGGGACTTACAAGTAGATCATATATGCCAATTGGGTATAAACCAATGTTGCCATGTTTAAGGGAGAGAGCAAATACACTTTAGCACTGACTTGCAGTGGTAAAGTGCGCAGTCCTAAAACCAGCAAAAACAGTGTCAGAAAAGTAGAGGGAGGCAGGCAAAAAATTGGGGGATGACCACCCTAAGGCTGTCAGGTCTAACACAAGAGTTATGAAACTGAGAATAAATTAGATAAAAAAGCAGGATGAATCTAAACACCAATAATTCACTCAATACATCTGAGGTATTTGCTGTAAACTACCCAAGATAACGGTGGAGTGTGTAATTCAGGGGTATCCAAGTTAGCAGTTCTAGCATGAGGAACAACTGTTTACTGAGTCTAACACTGTCTCAAGGTAAAGCAAGGTAAAGCAATGTGCTGTGATAAGATCAGGGCTTTCAGAAACAACCATGTGGGCGTTCATTGTATTGGAGTTACAGTAATGCTCACATGCTCTCCAGCGGCTGGGTCAGGTTCCGAACTGCACTCATGGGTCTCCATAATGTACTCCACTTCATTGGAATCAGGAGCGGTCTGCATGGTCTCCGGCTGCACCAAACTAGAGGTGCGACTAGCTGCTCTGGGCGGCTCATGCAAGGTTGTCATAGGTGAGCCAATCCAAGGTCCCATTCTGGGTTGCAGTGAGCCTCGCTCCTGGGGCTCACGCTGGTGTAGGTAAGTCAGATCCCAACACGGCTCTCTATAAGGCAGATCTGGGGCACGGCAATGGCGGGAGATCCCAGGGCCGGCGGTAGAGTAGATCAGGGTGCACCCAGTGGCCCAAGGCAGGTGTTGGTGGGTTGCTGTGTTTCTTTGCGATCACTTTACTTCTCCAGACCGGCTCCAGGAGGCATGAGAGTACTGCTCTTGGGGTAGGACCCGAGGGTCAGTGAGCAGTGAATATGGGGCTTTTACTCAGCGCTTTGGTGCATTTGTAGTTGCAGGCCTCACAGAGTCTCGCTACACAGTCACTGCAACCTTGGTCAGCGCGGTCGTCGTGAGTAGTCCTTGGGGGTACCTTAGATACTGCTGGGGAGAATGGGGGGGAGTGGACAGGGTCAGTCCTTCTTCTCCACAAAGGCAGCAGGCAGCACGCCAGCACAAAGAGAGCACAGTGGTAACTGGCAGTCCCTCCTGATAGCACAGCAAGTAGAGTGCAGGCCAACACAGAAAAGCAAGAAGCTAAGTGGCAGTCCCTCTTGGCAGCAGAGCAAGCAGAGTGTAGCAGGCCAACACAGCAAAACACGTGGCTAAGTGGCACTTCCTCCTGGCAGCACAGCTCCTTGTAGTTGCAGAGTCTCTCCAGTGAACTGGTTTTCTGTAGTTTGGGTTCCAGTACCTATACATTTGTGCCCACGTTCTGGAAGGTTGGAGAAACCTCCAGGCCTTCCTTTGAAGTCCCCAGGGACCCTTTCCTGCACTCCCTGCTCCAGACACTCTATAGGGGCTATGCAGCTGTTTGTGTGAGGAGAGTCAAAGCTCTACTCAGAAGTAAGTGTCAGCTCCTCCCTCCCACCTAGCCCATAAAGGCCCGCAGCCTGGTGATGAGCCATCAGTATGCAAATGCCACACTCAAGCTCCCTTTGTGTGTGGCTGTCTAGTGGGAATGCACAAAGTCCAGCTGTCATCTACCCCAGACATGTATTCAGAGACAGACAGAGGCACAGATTGGTTAAAGAAAATGCCAACTTTCTAAAAGTGGCAATTTCAGACTTACAATTTAAAATCCGATTTCACCATAAGTTGTGATTTTAAATGTGAGTCCAGGGACTCCAAACTCCAGATACCTATCTCTTCCCAATTTGAAATTACACTTAAAATGTTTTAAGGTAATCCCGATGCGACTCTATGGGAAAGATAGCCCTTGCAATAGTGAAAAGTGAATTTAAGACTTTTTCACTATCTGGACATGTTATGCTTCAAGGTGCATGCCAAACTTTTTAAATACACTGCACCATGCATCTAGGGGCTAAAGAGGGCCTACCTTAGGGGTGACTTACATGTAATAAAAATGAAGGTTTTGGTCTGGCAAGTGGGTACACTTGCCAGGTCGAAATGACAGTTTAGAACTGTACACACAGGCTCTGCACTGTCACACCTGAGATATGATTGAAAGGCTACTGTAGTGGGTGGCACAATCAGTGCTGCAGGCCCACTAGTAGCATTTAATTTACAGGCCCTATGCACATATAGTGCACTTTACTCGGGATTTACAAGTAAATTAAATATGCCAGTTATGGAGAAGCCAATGTAACCATGTTGTAGAGAAAAAACTGGTCATCAGTAGGAAAGTACATAGATTCCTAATGGCCATCGTAAAAACAGGAAGCCAGAGGGAAAAAAGGTAGGGGAGACCACACAAAGGATGCCGGGTCTAACACGGCAGCTCAAATAGAAAATGAATTCAACCAACAGAAAAAAGCAGAGCCTTCTTGTGTGCTGTGTGGTGCTGTTCACGCTGATTTTACAGCATGGAACTGTTAACGCGTCCCTTTATACCAATTTTATACACATTAGGACTCGTTTTAGGCCAATGAATCTTTTGACCCAGTGGTGAGACACCGTAGGACGAGATAACTGATCAATATGTCAAGCAATATATCAATGATGTCACCAATATTTATCACCACGATACACTTTACTTTGGATAAAGACATTGATTAGACTGTCGGCGCAACCATGACCTTTCAGCCATGAATAACCACACCTTATTTAGAATTTTATGAATTTATTCCCTGTTGATTACAATCTACTAGCAGAAGTGTCAATCTCAAAACGAAGAAGCATAAAAACATAATCACAACGTGGCAACTGTAATAAGATTTCACTAATGCAAAAATCACGAACATAAGAATATAACATAGCGTAAACATAGATTAGAATACAGAGAATATAATGCAGTCTCAGTTCAGCATAGCGCACCGTCAGTTTTGCCTATATGTGTCAGTCAGGGTGGTCACCTAGCCTAGCCACTGATTAGCATCAGCATGTTGGGCGTCATGAAAAATAATTTAGAACACCAATTTGGAAAACATCTAAACTATGGCCTCTATTAAAAAATACAGCAGTTGGTACCTAGAAAGGAAAAGCAAACAGACAAATTACAATAGCAATGTCATAATTACCCTCCAAGGATTAAGTCAGCACACAGGATCAGTTTTCGTCTTCAGGACATCAGTCGCATCGCCATCAGTCTAACTTAGTCTAGTGGAGAGAGGGGACACTTCCCTCTTATAGAGGAGAAGCAGAAAAGGGCAGTTTATGGGTGAGGATAGTTTATTAAGTCTCAAATCACCAAACAGAGTGACAGAGTTTCTGGATGAAATCGATAGCATTCCCTACCTAGTTCTAACGACCCTTCTGTGACATGAGTTTTTATCCCTTTTTCGTAATACCTTCCCCCAAATTCTATTGGATATTCGCTATACCCCACTATCTTTGACCTATCAAATTATACATTAGGTAATCCCAATTGTCACCCCACGATAATTTATAACACTTTGATTGGTCTTCATAATTGACGTCTTCGTAGGTGGCACATCCGGGGAGTTTCATCACCGTTTTGGCATGTCTCTCAGGTCATGAGCTTCTTTATCCATGGTCAATTGTCCTTGTACATTCTTTCGTATACTTTTGTTTCAAAATTTGTATAAAACTCATACCAAGGCAACTAGCATGCGGATGGGAACAGGATGAAATTAGCTACATAAAACGAAGGAAAAGAACAAATGCTGGGTCATGGCCCTTTGTGAGTCAGCACACTGAAAAACAGAAAATATGCTTTAATATGAGAGCTACACGGCTAAATCTTCAACTTACGCTAACTTAAGGCCTATGGATTTTAGTACAAATGTAACGTTAATATATATATATATATACGACTAATCATGGTGCAAGCAATTATATCTTATAATCGACATTAGTTTATGTGCACAATAGTAATTTCACGTTTCATAATTATAATTCAAATACACATTAAGCAACTACTATGTATTGTCGTTTTCTATGCAGCATTGTTAGGCATTTATATAAGCATTTCAGGTTTAATATATGTAATATTTAGACTACGCTCTCTCAGTCCCTCCTCTGATGACACTCGTCATCACACAAACCTTTCCCTTTTACCTTTCATTTTTAATTTTTCACCTTGCGCATAATACGTATTTCAACATCTTGCCCTTTATGTGAACTTTCCCAGATTTCATTGAACATTTTCTCCCTTTCACTTTCTTCATTTCTCCTGGTTCTTTTAGTCCAATTTTTCTTTATTTTATCATTAATTTTGCATACCCCCCATAATCCTAATAGACAGACCAAAACAATTAATAGACCCATCAATATTTTTGCAAGTACCCCATTCCAAATGCTGGTAAACCAACTCCCAACTCTGGCAATTCCCTTTCCAAATTTCTCCCAATCACTGAGGTGGTCATTCTGACCGCGGCGGGCGGCGGTCGCCGCCCGCCATGCGGTTACCGCCGAATGACCGCCCGCGGTCAAAAGACCGCGGCGGCCATTCCAACTTTCCCGCTGGGCCGGCGGGCGACCGCCAAAAGGCTGCCCGCCGGCCCAGCGGGAAAGCCCCTGCAACGAGGAAGCCGGCTCCGAATGGAGCCGGCGGAGTTGCAGGGGTGCGACGGGTGCAGTGGCACCCGTCGCGATTTTCACTGTCTGCAAAGCAGTCAGTGAAAATCTGTATGGTGCCCTGTGAGGGGGCCCCTGCACTGCCCATGCCAATGGCATGGGCAGTGCAGGGGCCCCCAGGGGCCCCACGACACCCTTTCCCGCCATCCTGGTTCTGGCGGTGAAAACCGCCAGAAACAGGCTGGCGGGAAGGGGGTCGGAATCCCCATGGCGGCGCTGCAAGCAGCGCCGCCATGGAGGATTCCCTGGGCCTTGGGAAAACCAGCGGGAAACCGCCGGTTCCCCTTTTCGGACCGTGGCTTTACCGCCGCGGTCAGAATAGCCCAGGAAGCAGCGCCAGCCTGTTGGCGGTGCTTCCGCTGCCCTCCGCCCTGGCGGTCACAGACCGCCAGGGTCGGAATGAGGCCCTGAGTTCTTTCAAATTCTTCAAATCTGTACTATCTCTAGTAAGGTTAGTAAGCATACTTCTAATGTTTTTACTGTTATCTGGAATGAATGAACAACATCTTGCAGACTCCTCCACTCTTAGCTAAAAGGATGTCTAAAGCAAGTCGATTTTGAAGAGTCATAGCTCTTTCTGCGGCAAGTTCAGTATCCATCAGGAGTATAGCTCCTGTGAAATTTGTCAGCATGTTATCCACTATAGGAGACAACTTTTGAATCTTCATAGAATTCAAGATAACCCCTACCGAAGGGATTATGGCTCCAAATATATCACCAATGACAGCCGCCACTGATTCTCGTTTTTGTCTAGAATGTTGTAATTCAGACGTCTTAGGTATTTGTTTTAAGTCATCAATTTGATAAATCTTTGGGAATACTATTCCCAAATAACATGTCCCATACCATCCCTTAGGGAGATGGTAATAAGCATTAAGCCCACAGATGTAATAGATCCCAGGGATCGCTGGATCCTGTCCATTCAGCATAAAGGTCCATTTACTCTGAAACAAAAACACATGCCTGCATTCACTCGTCCCACAAACAGGTTGTCCTGCTCAGATTTTGGACTATATATACAAAGTCTACCTACATGTAATGCATCTATAGCTAATTTCCCTTGTGTCTTGATGGCGATGTAAGCGTAATCATTTGCGTATGTGTGTTTCTCTAACCCCTTTTCTAATCTTTCTTTCAATGCTTTGCGTCTATCATCAGTATGATCTAAAAAGCTTTTCTCAACAGGTGATATTAAGCATGTCAAGTTATTGCGATGTGCATAAGCTGTCCCGAATGTAAGCGTCGGCTCAAAGAATCCACTAACTATTTTTATATCATGTTCCTTAGCTAACTTGTTAAAAAACTCAATCACAGGCACAAAAGAAAATACAACATTTAAGTTTGAATAAAAGTATTGCACATGCTCTTGATTATAGAATCTTGTTAGTAGCAAGCTGCAACTAATTCCGTAAGTAAGAGGGAGGCTATGATATGTAACTCCCTCCTGCACAGATGAAGGAATTTTAGTACATACATAACAATCTTTCGCATCCATGGTTTCCACATACTCATTTAGTAAGCGATAGAAGACATTAGTAGAAAGTTCCCC
Organism: Pleurodeles waltl; assembly: GCF_031143425.1. Lineage (NCBI taxonomy): Eukaryota > Metazoa > Chordata > Amphibia > Caudata > Salamandridae > Pleurodeles > Pleurodeles waltl. Next base: position 680,519,087 of record NC_090443.1, read on the forward strand.
TTTTGCATTAGTTCCCTCATGCATGTGTCTTGCATCCTGCTCAAATCTTTCCCATGGTGTTAGTGTGGTAGTTTCAGGTTTTGAAGTAGCGTTAGTAGTTTCTTTCTCTATCCATGGCATTCCTACAATCACTCCCACGATTATCACTGCACACATAACACCTATTATAAGCCCTAGCCAACCATACACTTTACCTCCCTTGCTACTACTTCTATTGTAAGCCATGCTCGTATAGAATCGGATATCAACAATCAACTTGAGGATTATTTAGAATATTCTCTTGCTTTCTGCGTATATTTACAGCGTCTTCATTCACTCCATGACCCTTTTGTCAAATCAGGTTAGCAGCTTGTCGTAATCAGGTTTTAAAAGTCAATCCGGTTTTAGTGTCACTTTCGGTAATTTATAATGTCTCATTGTCGAAGTGTCTACCCCTAGCCGACCCTATAGAAACCGGAAAAACACGAATCTTTGTATCAGTTCCCTAAGTAGTAATTTTGCAACTGTAAGACTGTCATTTCTACGTGTGGGATATGCCTCAATCCAGTGACTGAAAACACACACAATCACCAACACGTACTTCAATCCTCCACAAACAGGCATTTAAATGAAGTCCATTTGCATCTTGTTGAACGGACCTCCAGCTCTCCCAATGTGGCTCAAAGTTACCACGGTTCCCTTTCCGGCATTCATCTGTTGACAGATGATGCACCTGTGACAGGTAATTTCTGCGGCATGTCTGAATTTTGGGTTAAACCAGTCAATTTTGAATGACCTGATCATTGTGTCTCTCCCAAGGTGAGCCTGCCCATGATAGAGCCTGGCGAATTGGGATAGAAGATTGTTTGGCAAAACTAGTTTCCCTTCTTCTGAGACCCACAAATCATCAGCCCTCTGTACACATTGCATTCTTTGCCAAGAGCGTTTCTCTTCTCTGCTTGCACGGCTCTGTAATGTTTTTAACTCATCTAATGTGTCAACTACCCACAATGCAAGGTTCAAGCATGTGTCATTCTCAGTTTGTGGTAATAATTCCCATTGTTCTTTGAACGATATACAGTTCAATGCGCAAAATCTTGCGACTTGATCTGCATAGCCGTTTCCCATGGACACAAAGTCTTGTTATCTAATATGAGCACTGCATTTCACCACGGCAATTTCAAGAGGTAACTGAATCGCATGTAACAAATCCTTTATTTGCTCACCATTTTTCACAGGGGAACCAGATGAGGTCATAAAACCTCTCTGTGACCAAAGTTGGCCAAAATCGTGTACAATTCCGAATCCGTATCTGCTGTCAGTATAGATAGTGACTTTCAAATTTACAGCTGCGTGGCATGCCTTAGTAAGGGCAATCAGTTCTGCCACTTGTGCGGAAAACGCTTTTTCAAGCCAGGAGGCTTCAACGATACCAGTTATGGTACATACCGCCTAGCCAGCTCTCAGTGTTCCAGCAGAATCTCTTAGACAGGACCCATCGACAAACATGATACAGTCATTTATTTTTAACTGGGTGTCCTGAATATCTGTGCGAGGTTTGGTACACAGTTCAGTTACTTCAAGACAATCATGTTCGAACTCTTCCTCATATTTGATTTCAGTATTTTCATTAGGAAGTAAAGTTGCCAGGTTCAATACATTACAACGCCTGAGGGTGACATTCGGTGATCCCAGTATGATCGTCTCATACCTAGTGAGTAATTTCAACTGAATGTGGAACCATTACTGTTAGGGGGTATCCCATGACTATGCCTTCACATTGTGTAAGGCTCTGACCAACTGCTGCGACTGCATGCAAACAACCCGGTAAGGCTGCTGCGAGAGGGTCCAAGGTAGCTGAAAAATATGCTACAGGGCGGTTTGTATCTCCATGGACCTGTGTTAAGACAGACAAAGAACAAGCATCACGTTCATGACAAAACAGCAGGAAAGGTTTCTCATAGTCTGGCATTCCTAATGCTGGTGCCTTGCACATGCATTCTCTTACGTCCATAAATGACTCAAGTTCTTCCTTAGTCAAGGTTAAAGTATATGGCTCATCTTTGATTTCTTTGCCTGTCAGTTTTATCAATGGTTTTGAAATGATCGAGAAGTTGGGTATCCACTGGCGACAGTAGCCCACCATTCCCAAAAACATCCTGACGTCTCTTTTTGTCGTTGGGGGGTTCATTTGCAAAACAGCTGTTATTCTTTCCTTTGATATTCTCCTGGAACCCTTTTCAATCAAGTGCCCTAAGTATTTCACCTCCTTCTGACAGTATTGTAGCTTTCTGGGTGACACCTTATGTCCGTTCTTTCCCAGATGATTCAGTAATGCAATAGTATCATACTTACAACTGTCTCTAGTTTTGGACGCAATTAGCAAGTCGTCAATGTACTGCACTAGAGTTGAATTAAAAGGCAGCACCAGTGGCTCCAAATCCGTCTTCAATATCTGATTGAAGGTGGACGGTGACTCAGAAAATCCCTGAGGAATTCTGCACCAGCTGTACACCTTATCCAGGAATTTGAAACTGAACAAAAATTGGCTGTCCTCATGAAGAGGTATTGAAAAGAAGGCTTGTGATAGGTCTACCACAATAAACCATTCAGCATCACAGGGGGCCTGGAACATTATTACTGCTGGGTTGGGCACCACAGGGCAACATTTTATCACAATTTTGTTTATTTTTCTCAAATCCTGCACAATTCGAACCTTTCCACAGGGCTTCTTTAAACCCATTATGGGAGAGTTACATGGACTGCTCAAGACCTCTTTCAGAACTCTCTGCCTGAGAAAGTCTGCAATTATTTCTGACACTTCAATGAGAACATCTTGGGTCATGTGGTATTGTGGCACTTGAGGAAACACTGCATTTTGTTTTATCTGGACTTTGACTGGTTCTACCCCTTTTATTAGTCCTACTTCTTTCCCGGTCAAGTCCCACACTTTCTCTGTTACTGTCCCTTGTAGTTCGACAGGCAGGTCAATCAAGGTATGCATCGGGAATAGAGTAATCAGAGGGTAGTCTTCATTTGTTCCTGTTTCTTCCTCTAAAAACTGATTTTCATCTCCTTCATCGTCACTATTTGTCTGCACTTCAATTCCGTCGTTGGAACAGGTAATTGAACATTTTGTTTTACACAGTAAGTCTCTTCCCAGTAGGGATACTGGACTCGAGTCACAGACTACGAACCTAGGTAGCCCCAGGAAGTTGCCAATCTCAACCTGCACTGGATCTGTAATCGGGTTTGTCAGATACTGATTTGCTACGCCAACCACTCTGATGGTACGCCCTGAGAGAGGCAATCTTGGAACTTCTGCACTTCTAACTGTGGAGCGTGTGGCTCCTGTGTCGTCCAGGAATGAAACCTTGTAACCCATCACCTTTCCTTCTACATATGGGACTCTCTGATCCACCTCTAAGGACGCTGCAAGCCTGCACTCCTCACTGTCTGAGCTATCATCTGACCAATCCTCATTCATGCCATTTTCGCCTCGTAATGGGAACTGTTGTACAGTATTATTTTGATTTGTTACCTGGCCTGTGACCTGCTGAGGAAGCATCACCTGTTGCTGTCCCATCGGAGCCATTGGTAATTGCATTTGCTGTCTAGGCACCATAGGAATCTGCTGCTGTACTGGTTGCATTTGTAATGACTGAAAACGCTGCATTTGCATCTGCTGCATGGGCTGTACCCCTTGCCTTTGTACCAGATTGTTCTGAAAATTCGTTGTTTGTTGTCTCATTTTCGGACCTGGTGTATTTTGTAATGCACCGACATTTGCACCCTGCTGAATTGCACCATCCTGCATCATATTCGGGCACTCCCGTTTCCAGTGCCCCACGCCCCCGCACGTGTGACATGGCGACATCTTTTTCACCCCTTGAACATCATTTTGAATTACAACCGTATTTAAGTCTGAACCACAGTTCACAAACCCTCTGCCTCGACCTCTCGGTTGTGCCTGAAACACACCATTCATTTGCAGTTGCTGCTGTATCATCTGTTGAACTCAATTTCCCTGTATTCCAGCCTGTGCAGCCCATATCTGCATCACCATCACCTTTTCTTTCAGCTTCTTTTGCTTCAATTCAATCTCATTACTACAGTATTTCGCATACTGTAAAACCTCATCAATCGGTTTTGCTTGCCAACAAATCAAATGATTCTTAATCATCTGGCTAACTTCTGGTCGCAACCCTTCAACAAATCTAAACACAAGATGGTTCATATCCTTTGGTTCAATAGTTTCAGTACCACTGTAGTGTTTGAATGCCTTTAGCAGTCTTTCGTAATAAGCATGTATTGACTCTTTAACCTCTTGAGAGGTCCAGCCGATTTTCTGCCAATCAGTCACCTTCGGAGACACCTTTTGTATCAAAAACTCAATCACCTTATGATAATACTTCATCACCTCTTCAGAGGGTGCCCCGGTCACCTTATCTCTTGCCGGCTCCTTTGTCGGCCAATCTACCCCTCTTTTGCACTCGAGACACAAATCAGGCGGAACAATGATCTCAAACAAGGTATTCAAATCTTCCCAGAGACATTTTGCAAGTTTCACAAACAATCGGTTTCTCTCTCAATCTGGGATAATCGTTAGTAAAGGATAGAATGTCTCCTCTGGTCCAAGGCACATGAACTAGGACACCACCAGCTGTCTATCTCATAGGTAATATTTTTACTGATTCCAAATCAGGTGAGGCCTTGGCTTGATTAGACCCTGGGCTGTCACCTTTTCCCTTTTCTTTGCCCATCTGCCTTCCCGTTTCTCCAGTGCCCCCCAAATTTGCGCGCTTTGTAATAATTCTCTCAAATGTGCCTTCATTCCTGCAGACCTCATGTGTTCAAAATCTTTTGAGTCAAAATCTAATCTGTTACTTCTTTTCAAATGTTTAGTGTTTCCGATATCAATGTTGTATTTATCTGCCAGGTTTGATAATCTCTGATGCACCTTGCCTATTTCTTTGGTAATCTTAGGGCATAGGTATCTCAATTCTGCCTCTGTGTATGATTCCAATCTATTTACTCCCATTGTCCCTTCCACTAATTCAGCAGCTTCTGCCCCTAGTCTTACAAAGTTCAGGTATTCGTCTTGTTTTTCTTTCTCTGGTTCGACTGTAACCACTGCAGTCTTCTGTGAAGTATAAGTCTTTTCTAACCATTCATTTAACTGTTGGACTGTAAAACCCTGCAACGAAATGTTCCCTGCATGCATCACTGGGGAATGTGAGGTACTCGGTATTCGTACTCATTGTTTGTGGCGTTAAAACTCCTACCGTCGGACATTGCAGCGCCGGTCCGGCGAGGAGTTAGCCCGATGATGATGCCTAGCGTCAAAATTGATGCTTGAGGGCACTCCTAATGACACCACGCGCCCGCAAAAACTTGCATAGGCAGACACTTTTGGAACAGTATACTTTTGTTATATAGGTCTATATGTAGGGAGTACGTATACTGGACCATTAATCCTCCCTGTCCCTCTCCGTTTAGTAGCATATTGAACAGCAGGTTTGCTGTGGGACTATTCATTAACGTATTCAGGTTAAATAAGTGACTATGGATAATTTCCAAGGCCTTAGCTTTGACGACGACGTTGTCTCAGCCATTCTACAGACCCCGTCTATCCTCGCTAATGAAGGTGCAGCTCCTTCAGGTAGCTTGAAGGAGGACTGGGACAAATTATCTTCTCTCAAACGAGATCTGATTAAAACCATCATGCATGGGACAATCATGACTGAATATTTAAGAGCCAATATTGCACCAAACGGGTTGTTAGTTTCCAACATGCCCAGGATTTTCCTGCAGGACTTGGCCTTCAGGAAGGACTGGGCCCAGGTGGCATGGAAATGCACCCGCGAATTGGTTGGTATTGATTATTAACACCTCAAAACGACTAGCTGAGTCAATCACTATCCAGATTAACTGTGTAGAAAGTTCAATTAAAACCACAGTGACGTTAGCAGCTTTTAAGAGCCGCTTGTCGGAAATTAATACGGAACTTAATGACACTAAAGAGTTCCTTACACAGCAGAAGATTTCCAAACTTCAAAAAGATATAGGCAAGTTTGAACGGGAGAAGGTGTATCCATACATCAAGGATGATTTTGAAATAGACACCCAGTCTCGATCATCTGATGAGTCTACAACACTCAATAAACAGAAATCACGTAATTACAGTAGTAACTCATCCTCAGATGGATGGAGCACTGATGAAAGTATGCCTCAACCTTTCTATAACTTTCCTCAGTACCCTCATAACCAACCGATCTTTTGGCAACCTCCCTATCCATTTTTTCAGCCCCGCCCTATGCCACCATACGGTCCTTTTTTAGGCCGCGGCCCGGGCAGGGGCAGAGGCAGAAGGAGAGGAAGAGGCAGAAGAGTTCATTGGGGACGAGAAGAACCACAGATGATTACCAGGAGCCAGAACAAGATCGCTCCTCCAAGGACTTAGTGGTGAATCTGTCCCATAGGCAATTGTCAGAACAAGAATCAAGGGTTCTGAATAGAGGCTTAGGCTTTGTTCCAACGCCTCAGGAAGATCTCTTCCGTATGAATTGTGAATTATCTAAATTTTTTAGAAAAGTTCGACTACACTTTTTCTTTAAAGACCGACCCGAACCTCTGACTGTTAACGACACAGGCATAAAAAAACCTTCTACCTTCATGCCTCCATTGCACTCTCTTCCTTGTGAAGTCCTGGCTTTCGAAAAAGCTGTTCTATCAGATCTTGACCAGGTGACACCTAAGCAACCATTCATAAATTTACCTGGCCTAGAACGTGAAGCACTTAGGACTCTATCGAGAGATCCATCTATAGTCATCAAGCCAGCCGACAAGGGAGGAGCCATCGTGATTATGGACACAACTGATTATAGACAGGAATGTCTTCGTCTGTTGAGTGATACTACGTATTACGCACCCCTGAATCGGGATCCAACAGATAATTTACAGTCCCAGATTAAATATATGGTTAACGAGGCTCAAACCAACGCTTGGATCACTGCAAAAGAGGCTGATTTCTTAATTACTAGTCACCCCCGGACCCTGTACTTTTACTGCCTACCTAAAATTCATAAAGGGACCGTACCTCTACCTGGGCGCCCTATAGTGTCGGGCATCGGCTCACTTTTGGAACCACTCTCAATCTTTTGTGACGCATTTCTTCAGCCACTAGTGAAAAGCTCCAGTACCTATCTTAGGGACACTAAAGACGTCCTTAACCTCATAGAGAACATCAACTCGTCTATACAGGTCGAAGTTTTGATTACTTTAGATGTCGAATCTTTATACACGAATATTCCCCAGGCAGCTACTCTGCAGGTTGTCGAGTCCGCTTTACTTCACCAACTTTGGACTTCCACAACTCCGGTACACTTTATAATGCACTGTGCTGACCTGGCAATGACACAGAATTTCTTCCAATTTGAAGATTCACTATATCACCAGATTAGAGGGACCTCGATGGGCAGCACTTTCGCTCCCAGCCTGGCATGTTTATACATGTACCAGTTTGAAAAACTTTTTATCTTACCATCATCTAATCCCTATTTTGACAACATCAAACTATGGCGTCGTTATATAGACGATATCTTGATTATTTGGCAAGGACCCCTACAGACAGTTGACTTATTTACCAAATGGATCAACACTCTAGATCCCTACTTAAGATTCACAGCTCATGTTTCTAGGACACAAGTCCCTTTCCTAGATCTTAGAATTCAAATTGTGGAGGGTAAACTGGTTACTGATACCTATTACAAAATCACTGATCGGAACAGTTTGCTACTTTATGAGAGCCATCACCCTAGAGCTCTACGTGATAATCTACCTTTTGGCCAGTTTTTAAGACTACGTCGGAACTGTTCTACGGTAGGATCATTCGAAGCACAGGCATGTGAATTGAAAACCAAATTACAGGAACGACATTATCCAACCAAGGTCATTAAACCGGCTTACAAAAGAGCCTGCAATAACCACCGTGAAGCTCTACTGGCACCAACTACACGGAATGACCTAACACGGTTGACCTGTGTCTCCACTTACACCCCATTGTCAAACACTGTTAAAAAACTTATCAATAAACGGTGGACCATTCTACAGAGTGGAGGGGTCCATCTGGACAGACCACTGTTTTCTTTCAAAAGATCTCCGAACATCAGAGACATGGTGATCCATACACGACCACACGAACAAGATAATCCACATGAGCAGTCCACCTTATGGAATTTACCCCCTGTCTCTGGACATTTTCCGTGTGGTTCCTGCAATGTATGTCCTCTAACTAAAAAGATAGATACAATAGATCTAAAACATGTAGGTCCATGGCGATTGATTAAACACACGAATTGCAATACCCGAAATTGCATTTATTTGATAACCTGTCCCTGCAATTTACAATATGTGGGAATGACGACAAGACCAGTTAAACAACGTATCAATGAACATCGTAGCAATATTAGATGCTCTAGAATTACAACGAAACTGAGTGCGCACTTTCTGGAAGCCAACCACGGTCCTAATGACCTTTGGTGGATCGTCTTACAAGTACCAAGATTCAATGATAGGGATCCCAAATATCTGCTGAGGACTGAACAACGCTGGATTTTCAAACTGAAAACAGCTTATATAGGCCTCGATGACGAGATCCCCTGGTGTACTCTGACTTCGTAGCTGTCCAGCCATCTACACTGAACACCGCGATAGAGATATTGCTCTGGCTATAGTCCTTTTTGAACTGACCTGCCGCCAATGAGACAGTCTAGGGTTGGCCCGCCAGTAGGACGAACGAAACCTTTCGATACACTGTCTACCACCTGCCATGATGCACAGTTTTATTCCACTATTTACCTTTCTCAATGCCATAGATTCCTGTTAGTGCTACAGCAATCCTGAGATAGACAATATTTTACCATATCATAGTGGTCCCCAGAACAACCACCAGCACGAGTTAGATGATTACTTTTGAACCTATGTTCTGTTTTTTGCCTCTTTTCCCTGTAAGTGGAGTTCTAATCTCTCCTATTTTTATGTTCTTGGTGTTGTTGCGAATGTGGGCCGATTCACTCCAAGATGGCGGCCGCCATTTTTTCTCCATACCATCTCCCTTTGTTTTTAGTCCTTCTTTAGTGTCTACCCTTTGAGACATTCCCTTCCCACGTTACGTGCTAATTGCCGAAAATCCCCTTTTTAAACTGACCGGCTCTCCGTATCTCTGTTCCCGAGGACGCGCCCCAGGGTAGGTGCATCACGGACCAGAGTACGCACGGAAGTAAGTTGCTTATAAATAGACGTGTGCAGCGTTCGCCCCTTCCTTTATACACACTCGATGGTCCACTAAAGCGCATTAACGGCCGAGACAGAAGCATTTGACCGAGCGCCGTCTCTCCTTTCATTTGCAAGCGACTACACACATCGGATAAGCACAAAGTCGGGGTACTAGATCAACACAGTTTTTCACCTTCTATGTAAGGTGGACGGCACATAGACAGAATTATTGATAATGGACTCTCTGTCTAGGGATTTGCCTCTATTTGTTGATCATCTTACTGTTTGGGCACGTGTGGGTTATGATTCTGCTTTAGTTTTGACTGGAGGGAGATACTGAGCCCTACCTGAATATTAAGAATTTTTAACAAAGGGTTTGATGGACAACTAACTAATCAAAATGATTGAACATATATGTTTTATCACATTTATGACTTGAATGTTTCTGACTATACACTGTACTACTTTTACTTATTTTTGACATAGTGGTTCCTTCTTTGGTCGGAGGTTTTAGCGTCCTCATGATGCCTTATCTCGAAATGGGATGGTAAGCCTCTTCACGCCATGCTGAGTGAATATGATTACTGTCTCTGAGTTATGATTTTTTACCATGTTGATGCTGGGTTATTTACTCACCTGCATATATCAATATACATTTTGCCTTTCTCTATGTCTGTCTGTGTTCTTTTTTAGGGCGACCCAATAGATGACTGACTGTGAATATTTAGTCCATGTACTGTAAGTGACCCTCCAGCACTTATTGTTATCTGTTCTTAAGGAGAAGTTGTTTTTTAAGGTCCTGAAGAAACGCCACTGGATCTTTTTTAGACCGTTTAGGCGTGAAACATGTCGACCTCCCAGTGCTAGGATCGAGTATTTCTCCTTCTTTCCTCACTTCATGTTAGGAGTATAGGGCACATTATTTCCCTTTGGACTCCTTGATTCATTTTTAATCTTGGCCTGACACCTAGATATAGTATTAAAGACATTTGGTGTCCAGAGCCATTTTTAACACACCTCTTACTCTCCTTTTTCCACATTATCACATCCTTCTGATTTCACTTGATCAGTAACATCATCTTCGGTCATAAGAGCCACCACCTTCTGAGCGGTGGCCCGTCGGACATTGCAGCGCCGGTCCGGCGAGGAGTTAGCCCGATGATGATGCCTAGCGTCAAAATTGATGCTTGAGGGCACTCCTAATGACACCACGCGCCCGCAAAAACTTGCATAGGCAGACACTTTTGGAACAGTATACTTTTGTTATATAGTTAAAACTCCTAAACCTGCTTGTCGCATAGCTTCGAGGGGTGCTCCCACTGGACTAAGGTCCATTAAAGACCTCTGTTGTTCAATCGCTTGCTCTCCTGGGGCCATTATCTGTGGAGTTCCCATAGACCCTAATCTTATCGCATCCTGAGTCATCATTCCCTGTTCACATACGCCTGTTTTACCCTGTGCATACAATGGCACTGGTGGGCCAACAGTAATTGGTAACGATATGGTGGCAGGTGTCTGAACCGAACCCAGACTCCGTGGAGCAGTGACTCCATAGGTCTGTTCTAAGGTACCCGGAAATGGTACTAATGGCAGTCCAGCCACAGGGTTGTACCCTATATCAGCTGTGGTTGTGGTTGGGATAGTAATTTCGGAGTTGATTCAATCTGTACTAACTTTGACTTTGTGTATATCGGGTCTGACGGCACTATCAAATTTGTAGTCGTCTCAAGTACTGGGACATCTGGGTAGATTCTCTGTATCTGCGGTGGAGGCTGCAACAGTATCGGTATGTCTGGTGCAGCGAGTACACTGACACCATTCTGTATCGAAGCCGTATCACTAGTCTGTACTGTATCAGTAACTCCCTTTTCCTGCGTCTGGTTCCCAGGATCCATGCTAGTACTTGGAGCACTGTCGCTCACCGCATAAGGTGGCGGGCGATCATGTAACAGCCTGTCCATAAATTCCTCATCGTCTGAATCATCTTCCTCTTCCCAGGATCTTTTATTCTCTTTAGATTTGCCTGAGTCTTTGTCTGTTTTACAGGAGGCTTTCTTTCCCTGTGTCTCTTCTACCTGCGATATTGCTGGGAATAATTTTATCCCATCAACAATCCCCCTTCTCCACATTTTACTCTCGTTATCCCATCTAGCCTCTGCATAAGATTTTTCTGCCCTTCTCAATCTTCTCTGAAACTTTTCTTGCCTTTGTTTAAGAGCCATTAGATCCCAAACCGCTAATGCCTCATACTGAGCCGGTCTCGGAGGTGGTTTCTGTGTACTTAACATCCACCTCAAGTTTTCAAGAATCCTCGTATTGAACGTTCCATGTTCCGGAAACGCTAAACATCCCTCCTTCTCTGTTAATTTGCGCCACTGTTTCATCCATAAACAAGGCGCAACACCTTTTTCTTCCATGACTATATAGGCTGGAGTACCCTCGGGTGGTCTAGGTTCCCCATCGGTTGCTACGATATATACGTGTCCTTTCAGAGCACTCTTGAATGCTTTAACAAAATTTATTTTTGCGATTTTCTCTTAGTTTTGTATTTAATCAGAAGTGACTTAGTTCCCAGGACACTCTTCACCCACCTTCCTCAACCTATTGCCTCTCACGGACGGCAGCCAATCCGTGCGCGACCCCTCTTGACAACTGACCTATCTCAGCACGGCACCACTGACGTCACACTCACACACACTGCAGCTGACAAAGTCTTGCGGCTTGTCCGCTCTTCAATGAACCCATACAAACCTACACAAACTAATGCAAATTATTGCGAGCACTTTAAATGACAATACCAATCTGCCGGTTTACTACAGGAAAGGAAATACCTTCGCTTCAGAACTTTACAGAGATTTCACTTGAAGCCTTGGCCGCTACACTCTCCTTATCAGTTCCCGCATACGCAAGCAGAATTCGACCCGCAAATTCTAGTCTCGACTTGTCAATGACTCCTTCTAGTGCACTTTAGAATTTGTCAAATCTCCATCGAAGGTTTCACACATACATTATGATTCAAACTTGACTTGTCAACCACGCCCGATTGACCTATTAAACCGTACAGATTACAACACAACTACACTGGTTTTCATACTCCGGAGTCTTAGACCTCAACAGGTCCGTACATAACAACCAACCACGTGGATAATTTTGAGCATTTAGTGCCACATTCACCTGAAGTACGCCGACTTCCCTACTCTCATACTGCGGAGTACGCCCACTCCTCTTAAAACAACATTTACTTGGTCTTAATGCACACAAAATTCACAATCACCTGCAAAAGGCATAAGCTAAGCAAGTGCAAAAACCCTAAACCACATACATTAGAGCGCCGAGAACATTCCCAACTCACTTAGGCAGGCTCCGAGATCCCGGGAAAGTCATGGTGAACTTAAAAACCCATCATACCTTCAATTTGCATTAACACAGAAAAACAAATTAAACAATGATTCTCCGTCCTAGGGCCCCCAAGGGCCAAACCGTCGCTCTGCTACCAGAACTGTTAACGCGTCCCTTTATGCCAATTTTATACACATTAGGACTCGTTTTAGGCCAATGAATCTTTTGACCCAGTGGTGAGACACCGTAGGACGAGATAACTGATCAATATGTCAAGCAATATATCAATGATGTCACCAATATTTATCACCACGATACACTTTACTTTGGATAAAGACATTGATTAGACTGTCGGCGCAACCATGACCTTTCAGCCATGAATAACCACTCCTTATTTAGAATTTTATGAATTTTATTGCCTAGTGATTACAATCTACTAGCAGAAGTGTCAATCTCAAAACGAAGAAGCATAAGAACATAATCACAACGTGGCAACTGTAATAAGATTTCACTAATGCAAAAATCACGAACATAAGAATATAACATAGCGTAAACATAGATTAGAACACAGAGAATATAATGCAGTCTCAGTTCAGCATAGCGCAACGTCTGTTTTGCCTATATATGTCAGTCAGGGTGGTCACCTAGCCTAGCCACTGATTAGCATCAGCATGTTGGGCGTCATGCAAAATAATTTAGAATACCAATTTGGAAAACATCTAAACTATGGCCTCTATTCAAAAATACAGCAGTTGGTACCTAGAAAGGAAAAGCAAACAGACAAATTACAATAGCATTGTCATAATTACCCTCCAAAGATTAAGTCAGCACACAGGATCAGTCTTCATCTTCAGGACATCAGTCGCATCGCCATCAGTCTAACTTAGTCTAGTGGAGAGAGGGGACACTTCCCTCTTACGGAGGAGAAGCAGAAAAGGGCAGTCTATGGGTGAGGATAGTATATTAAGTCTCAAATCACCAAACAGAGTGACAGAGTTTCTGGATGAAATCGATAGCATTCCCTACCTAGTTCTAACGACCCTTCTGTGACATGAGTTTTTATCCCTTTTTCGTAATACCTTCCCCCAAAATTCTATTGGATATTCGCTATACCCCACTATCTTTGACCTATCAAATTATACATTAGGTAATCCCAATTGTCACCCCACGATAATTTATAACACTTTGATTGGTCTTCATAATTGACGTCTTCGTAGGGGGCACATCCGGGGAGTTTCACCACCGTTTTGGCATGTCTCTCAGGTCATGAGCTTCTTTATCCATGGTCAATTGTCCTTGTACATTCTTTTGTATACTTTTGTTTCAAAATTTGTATAAAACTCATACCAAGGCAACTAGCATGTGGATGGGAACAGGATGAAATTAGCTACATAAAACGAAGGAAAAGAACAAATGCTGGGTCATGGCCCTTTATGAGTCAGCACACTGAAAAACAGAAAATATGCTTTAATATGAGAGCTACACGGCTAAATCTTCAACTTACGCTAACTTAAGGCCTATGGATTTTAATACAAATGTAACGTTAATATATATATATATACGACTAATCATGGTGCAAGCAATTATTTCTTATAATCGACATTAGTTTATGTGCACAATAGTAATTTCACGTTTAATAATTATAATTCAAATACACATTAAGGAACTACTATTTATTGTCGTTTTCTATGCAGCATTGTTAGGCATTTATAAGCATTTCACGTTTAATATATGTAATATTTAGACTACGCTCTCTCAGAAGGATGTCCTGGTGCTAACAATCAGTACGAGCAGTGTGACATACTCAAATTCCACCTGCCCTCTGAATTCTGCAGAATATTGCAGTTTTATGTAACTCTGTGAAATTCTACGGAGTGAAACTCTGCAAGTTCCGGCCACTCCTAGCTAATATTACAATGATGTATGTAAGTATGGGGTGTTCATCTTTGACAGGCCTCCCCCTGTAGTAGCTTCACGTTTGTGACTATATTCATTGTTGGTGTTAACAAAGAAATAATCAAGAAATAGTTGTAAATAATGCATAATACATAAAAGATAATCTATAGCTAATTTAACTACAATGTTTTTTCAGTTCCCCGAGTTACCTTATCCATGCAATTAAGAGGAGTGAAGTTCCATGTTATCCTAACTGTGAGATATCTGGGCCCGGAATATTGAGATTTGGTTTTATTTCCCCATGAGATAACAGTGATTTTGAGTTATTTCTCCCAGAAATTTGAATAAACCAGGGAACCTGTAATACGGGATCCAGTTGTTCATGTTTTTGCCACCTTCTAAGAGAATTAAGGTCAGAAAATCCATGAACCTGTACCATCTGCTTAAAGTAAATGGTAACCATTCTGGAAATTAAATTTTTCTCTTGGGGAGGTAGAAAGGGACCACAGAAGGGCAGCTTCCTTTTTACTTCAGCTTTGGTGTGCTTCCCCCCAGCTTATGGATGTGGGTGGTGGCCTGGAGCAGCAACTTCCTGAACTGCTGCAGATTCACAGAATGTCTGGACCAGATGTCTCAATGTCTAGAATAATCAGGTCTGGAGTTTGCACACTCAAATATTTCGGATTTGTACACAATAGGAAAGACATATGTGCCAAAAGTGAAATCCTGTGAGGAAAACTGCAAGCGCCACCCGGCAGCCTCTACATTACAATGTTTTCATTTTACATCCAGAGGGCCAGTCTCAGCCCGAGGGTATAAATAAATGGGCTTAAGGGCCACTGGCGGTTTTAGCCGAATAATATACTGTGATTTCCTGTTGTCTATGTTGCTGCTTGCTCTGAGCCTCCTGTGCTATACGCCCACCACCCACGCCACAGGTGTAGTAATGTGTGAATTTCCCTCTAAAAGAGTGTTTTTTTTTATTGAAACCATATCCAGTGTCCAGTATGCAAAGGGGATTTCCTTTGTAACTTGGTCTGAACGATTACAGATGGGGAACGAATGCTAGTTTCCACAGTAAGCACAAGTAAGTTAATCCTTTGCTCTTCAGGATACCTTCGGCACCTGATATTTCAGTTTAAGAGTCAATCACGTCGCACAAATCATTCATGGACTCTATGAGTTTTTTTCTCTGTAAATGTGCCTAAAAGTTGACATCATGAGAAGCCATCAATTCTCCCCACTGAAGTATTTACAGATAAAGGAGAAAAACACAAGAAAGAAATGGCATAATTTGCTACTAGGACTATCAGAACTTCTAGAAATATCTAAAAGTCATCTTCACGAGAATTCCTAATTTATCAAATTACCCTTTTTTGCTTAACCCCTTCTGTGCCTTGGACGAGATGATCTCGTCCAAGGCTACAGTTCCCCTGTGCCTTGGACGAGATCATCTCGTCCTAGGCACAGGGGAACTTGGGGGCGCGCTAGCGCGCCCCCCCGTGCACCCCCCTCCCCCCCCAAGTCGGGGATGGAAGGGGAAGACCTTCCCCTTACACCCCCGACCCCCCCACCCCCCCCTGTGACGTCAGCACGCGCGCGCGCGCTGATGTGTCACAGGGGCCTCCCTAGTCGCGCTGGAAGCTCTGCTTCCAGCGCGATTGAAAAAGAAATGCAAAAGCATTTCTTTTTCAATCACTGGGAGGCCCGGAGGGGCTTCAAAGGGAAGGAAAAGTATTTCCTTCCCTTTGAAGTCCCTCCGAGGGTTTCAAAAGCCGGATTGCTTGCAATCCGGCTTTTGAAACCCCACTAGACACCAGGGATTTTTATATTTTTTATTGAAAGTGACAAAAGGGAGCGACCCCTTGGGCAAGGGTCGCTCCCAGGGGGGGCATTTTTTTGGGAAGGCCTTTTCTGCCCCCCCTGGGGGTAGAAACCTCTAGGCACCAGGGACCATTTTTTTTGTTTTTTAATTTTTTTTTTTTTTTGCCCCTTGGGGGCAGATTGGCCTATTTTGATGAGGCCAATCTGCCCCCAAGGGGGGTAGAAACCACTAGACACCAGGGATTTGTATTTTTTTTATTGTTATTGACAAAAGGGAGCGACCCCTTGGGCAAGGGTCGCTCCCAGGGGGGGGCATATTTTCGGGAAGGCCTTTTCTGCCCCCCCGGGGGCAGATCGGCCTACTATTAGGCCGATCTGCCCCCAGGGGGGGCAGAAACCTCTAGGCACCAGGGACCTTTTTTTTAGTTTTTTGTTTTTTGTGTTATATATTTTTTTTTTTTGGTGGGGAGCGACCCCTTAGGCAAGGGTCGCTCCCCTTGGGGGAAAATGATATTTTGGCCATTTCTGCCCCCATTGGGGGCAGATTGGCCTATTTTGATGAGGCCAATCTGCCCCCAAGGGGGGTAGAAACCACTAGACACCAGGGATTTTTATTTTTTTTATTGTTATTGACAAAAGGGAGCGACCCCTTGGGCAAGGGTCGCTCCCAGGGGGGGCATATTTTCGGGAAGGCCTTTTCTGCCCCCCCGGGGGCAGAAACCTCTAGGCACCAGGGACCTTTTTTTTTGTTTTTTGTGTTATATATTTTTTTTTTTGGTGGGGAGCGACCCCTTAGGCAAGGGTCGCTCCCCTTGGGGGAAAATTATATTTTGGCCATTTCTGCCCCCCTTGGGGGCAGATTGGCCTATTTTGATGAGGCCAATCTGCCCCCAAGGGGGGTAGAAACCACTAGACACCAGGGAGTTTTTTCTTTGCGTGAATTTCACGCAAAGGGAGCGACCCCTTAGGCAAGGGTCGCTCCCTGGGGGGGAGGGCAATTCATTTTAGGCCATTTCTGCCCCCCCTGGGGGGGAAGAAACCTCTAGGCGCCAGGGCAATTTTTTTTTTTATGGTTTTTTTTTGTTGTTGTTTCTTTTTTTAGAGATGGGGAGCGACCCATCAGGCAAGGGTCGCTCCCCTGGGGGTCAAATTGTATTTAGACCATTTCTGCCCCCCTGGGGGCAGATTGGCCAATTTTAGGTCAATCTGCCCCCAAGGGGGCAGAAACCACTAGGCACCGGGGATTTGTTTTTTGGCGCCAATGTCACGCAGGGGGAGTGACCCCGTAGGCAAGGGTCGCTCCCGGGGGGGGGGGTGGGGGTTGGGGGGGCAAATTTATTTTAGGCCATTTCTGCCCCCCCGGGGGGCAGAACGGCCTATTATTAGGCCGATCTGCACCCGGGGGGGGGGCAGAAACCTCTAGGCGCCAGGGGAATTTTTTTTTTTCTTTTTTTTTTTCTTGTTTTTTTTCTTAGAGATGGGGAGCGACCCATCAGGCAAAAGTCACTCCCCTGGGGGACAAATTGTATTTAGGCCATTTCTGCCCCCCTTGGGGGCAGATTGGCTGAGTTTAGGTCAACCTGCCCCCAAGGGGGCAGAAACCACTAGGCACCGGGGATTTGTTTTTTGGCGCCAATGTCACGCAGGGGGAGCGACCCCGTAGGCAAGGGTCGCTCCCGGGGGGGGGTGGAGGTTGGGGGGAGAGAAATTTATTTTAGGCCATTTCTGCCCCCCCTGGGGGCAGATCGGCCTATTATTAGGGCGATCTGCCCCCGGGGGGGGCAGAAACCTCTAGGCGCCTGGGCAAATTTTGTTTTGTGTTTTTTTTTGTTTGTTTGTTTTTTTAGAGATGGGGAGTGACCCATCAGGCAAGGGTCGCTCCCCAGGAGGGCAAATTGTATTTAGACCATTTCTGCCCCCCTGGGGACAGATTGGCAGAGTTTAGGTCAATCTGCCCCCAAGGGGGCAGAAACCACTAGGCACCGGGGATTTGTTTTTTGGTGCCAATGTCACGCAGGGGGAGCGACCCCGTAGGCAAGGGTCGCTCCCGGGGAGGGTGGGGGTTGGGGTGGCAAATTTATTTTAGGGCATTTCTGCCCCCCCCCCTGGGGCCGGCTGAGCTACAGGCCAAACACCACAGGTAGGCACCTTGCAAAAAACACCTCTGTTTTCTGTGAAAAAATATGTCGTGTCCACGTTGTGTTTTGGGCCATTTCCTTTTGTGGGCGCTAGGCCTACCCACAGAAGTGAGGTACCATTTTTATCGAGAGACTTAGGGGAACGCTGGGTGGAAGGAAATTTGTGGCTCCTCTCAGATTCCACAACTTTCTGTCACCGAAATGAGAGGAAAAAGTGTTTTTTGGGCCAAATTTTGATGTTTGCAAAGGATTCTGGGTAACATAACCTGGTCAGAGCCCCGCAAGTCACCCCATCTTGGATTCCCCTGGGTTTCTAGTTTTCAAAAATGCACTGGTTTGCTAAGTTTCCATAGGTGTCGGCTGAGCTACAGGCCAAAATCCACAGGTAGGCACTGCTTTTTATAAAAAAATTTGATGTGTCCACGTTGTGTTTTGGGCCCTTTCCTTTCGTGGGCGCTAGTCCTACCCACACAAGTGAGGTATCATTTTTATCGGGAGACTTGGGGGAACGCTGGGTAGAAGGAAATTTGTGGCTCCTCTCAGATTCCAGAACTTTCTGCCACAGAAATGTGAGGGACATGTGTTTTTTTAGCCAAATGTTGAGGTTTGCAAAGGATTCTGGGTAACAGAACCTGGTCCGAGCCCCGCAAGTCACCCCTCGTTGGATTCCCCTAGGTCTCTAGTTTTCAGAAATGCACAGGTTTGGTAGGTTTCCCTAGGTGCCGGCTGAGCTAGAGGCCAAAATCTACAGGTAGGCACTTCGCAAAAAACACCTCTGTTTTTTTCCAAAATTTAGGATGTGTCCACGTTGCGCTTTGGGGTGTTTCCTGTTGCCGGCGCTAGGCCTACCCACGCAAGTGAGGTATCATTTTTATCGGGAGACTTGGGGGAACGCTGGGTGGAAGGAAATTTGTAGCTCCTCTCAGATTCCAGAACTTTCTGCCACAGAAATGTGAGGGACATGTGTTTTTTTAGCCACATTTTGAGGTTTGCAAAGGATTCTGGGTAACAGAACCTGGTCCAAGCCCCGCAAGTCACCCCTCCTTGGATTCCCCTAGGTCTCTAGTTTTCAGAAATGCACAGGTTTGGTAGGTTTCCCTAGGTGCCGGCTGAGCTACAGGCCAAAATCTACAGGTAGGCACTTCGCAAAAAACACCTCTGTTTTTTTCCAAAATTTAGGATGTGTCCACGTTGCGCTTTGGGGTGTTTCCTGTCGCCGGCGCTAGGCCTACCCACGCAAGTGAGGTATCATTTTTATCGGGAGACTTGGGGGAACGCTGGGTGGAAGGAAATTTGTAGCTCCTCTCAGATTCCAGAACTTTCTGCCACAGAAATGTGAGGGACATGTGTTTTTTTAGCCAAATTTTGAGGTTTGCAAAGGATTCTGGGTAACAGAACCTGGTCCGAGCCCCGCAAGTCACCCCTCCTTGGATTCCCCTAGGTCTCTAGTTTTCAGAAATGCACAGGTTTGGTAGGTTTCCCTAGGTGCCGGCTGAGCTAGAGGCCAAAATCTACAGGTAGGCACTTCGCAAAAAACACCTCTGTTTTTTTCCAAAATTTAGGATTTGTCCACGTTGCGCTTTGGGGTGTTTCCTGTCGCCGGCGCTAGGCCTACCCACGCAAGTGAGGTATCATTTTTATCGGGAGACTTGGGGGAACGCTGGGTGGAAGGAAATTTGTAGCTCCTCTCAGATTCCAGAACTTTCTGCCACAGAAATGTGAGGGACATGTGTTTTTTTAGCCAAATTTTGAGGTTTGCAAAGGATTCTGGGTAACAGAACCTGGTCCGAGCCCCGCAAGTCACCCCTCCTTGGATTCCCCTAGGTCTCTAGTTTTCAGAAATGCACAGGTTTGGTAGGTTTCCCTAGGTGCTGGCTGAGCTACAGGCCAAAATCTACAGGTAGGCACTTCGCAAAAAACACCTCTGTTTTTTTCCAAAATTTAGGATGTGTCCACGTTGCGCTTTGGGGTGTTTCCTGTCGCCGGCGCTAGGCCTACCCACGCAAGTGAGGTATCATTTTTATCGGGAGACTTGGGGGAACGCTGGTTGGAAGGAAATTTGTAGCTCCTCTCAGATTCCAGAACTTTCTGCCACAGAAATATGAGGGACATGTGTTTTTTTAGCCAAATTTTGAGGTTTGCAAAGGATTCTGGGTAACAGAACCTGGTCCGAGCCCCGCAAGTCACCCCTCCTTGGATTCCCCTAGGTCTCTAGTTTTCAGAAATGCACAGGTTTGGTAGGTTTCCCTAGGTGCCGGCTGAGCTAGAGGCCAAAATCTACAGGTAGGCACTTCGAAAAAAACACCTCTGTTTTCTCCCAAAATTTTGGATGCGTCCACGTTGCGCTTTGGGGCGTTTCCTGTCGCGGGCGCTAGGCCTACCCACGCAAGTGAGGTATCATTTTTATCGGGAGACTTGGGGGAACATAGATTAGCAAAACAAGTGCTATTGCCCCTTGTCTTTCTCTACATTTTTTCCTTCCAAATATAGGAGAGTGTGTAAAAAAGACATCTATTTGAGAAATTCCCTATAATTCACATGCTTGTATGGTCACCCCGGAATTCAGAGATGTGCAAATAACCACTGCTCCTCAGCACCTTATCTTGTGCCCTTTTTGGAAATGCAAAGGTTTTCTTGATAGCAATTTTTTACTCTTTATATTTCAGCAAATGAATTGCTGTATACCCGGTATAGAATGAAAACGCACTGCAGGGTGCAGCTCATTTATTGGCTCTGGGTTCCTCAGGTTCTTGATGAACCTACAAGCCCTATATATCCCCGCAACCAGAGGAGTCCAGCAGACGTAACGGTATATTGCTTTCCATAATCTGACATTGCAGGGAAAAGTTACAGAGTAAAACGTAGAGAAAAATTGATGTTTTTTTCACCTCAATTTCAATATTTTTCTTTTTCAGCTGTTATTTTCTGTAGGAAACCCTTGTAGGATCTACACAAATGACCCCTTGCTGATTTCAGAATTTTGTCTACTTTTCAGAAATGGTTAGGTTTCTGGGATCCAGCATTGGTTTCATGCCCATTCCTGTCACTGACTGGAAGGAGGCTGAAAGCACAAAAAATTGCAAAAATGGGGTATGCCCCAGTAAAATGCCAAAATTGTGTTGAAAAATTGGGTTTTCTGATTCAAGTCTGCCTGTTCCTGAACGCTAGGAAGCTGCTGAGTTTAGCACTACAAACCCTTTGTTGATGCCATTTTCAGGGGGAAATCCACAAGCCTTCTTCTGCAGCCACTTTTTCCATTTTTTTTAAAAAAAACTAAATTTTCACTGTATTTTGGCCAATTTCTTGGCCTCCTTCAAGGGAACCCACAAAGTCTGGGTACCTCTAGAATCCCTAGGATGTTGGAAAAAAAGGACGCAAATTTGGCTTGGTTAGCTTATGTGGACAAAAAGTTATGAGGGCCTAAGCGCGAACTGCCCCAAATAGGCAAAAAAAGGCCTGGCATAGGAGGGGGAAAAGGCCTGGCAGCGAAGGGGTTAAACAAAGCTGCAGGGCGACATCAGAAGCAACCACCCAGAATAGTATTAGGCCCTGATTTAAGCCAAAGTGATGCAGCGCAGTGCAGTGCCAAAAATAGCAGCGCTACGCTGCACCACTTTTGAAAAGCAGGGATGTGATGTATTTACAGAAATATGGTGCAGCCCTCCTTCTCCCCCTGCGCCAGCGCTAAATTAAGCTACCTGCGCCAACACAGGCATCCTTGCACCATAGTGAAAGGGTGTCTGCCTTGAGGGGGATAGATTGTTTATGTGCAGGAAGGATTCTCTTCTTGCACATAAACAATCTATTATGGCAATTTGGCACTTCTATGTGTGCTGCAGAATGCAGCACACATAGAAGTACCAAAGCGTCATTTCAGAATGATTGTTTATGTATATAAACAATCATCCATGGCATTTTGCTTCTTCTATGTGTGCGGCAGAATAAAAGTATTGATCCTTGTTTTGCCATTCTAATGATACCCTTCTGGTGGCATTAGTTTTTGGCGCCACCACAGGTTTATGACAACTCGTAAATCTGAGGCACCATCAAAAGCAATGGGTGTTGCGGTGGAACTCCCACTGCAACACCCATTATACGCCCCAGTGACACAGAAAACTGCATTGAAGGGGCCCATATTTACAAGGAGGAGTAATGCCACAAAAAGTGGTGTTACTCCTCCTTGTAAATATGAAGCAGTGGTTAGAGCCACCGGAGCGTCATGAAAGTGACGCTCTGGTGGCACTAGGGGCTGTTAAATCTTCCCCTTAGTTTTTTATTTTAACACCATATTGTCTGGAAGTCTTAAATGAAGCATGACTGTTCTCAATCTGAGAGAACTATTTTAGCAGACCTTGCCCTAAATGCATTGGAAGAATGTACTTTGATTTAACGGCTGTCAAATTTAAAAAAGTTTACAAAATACACTGACAAAGCAAAAGTAAATGTGTAACAGAAACACAGAGCAGCGCTTTTTAAAGACTTAATTATAGCAATCATCAGTTTCCCGAAGTTTATACAATTTCTATTTTTTAATCTGTATTTATTCACATGTATTACTTCTTTCGTGAATATTGGACCTGGCCTTTTAGACAGGGTCATCCTCAAACTTTTTGCCTCCTTCCTCCTAGTTTTTCTGACCTGCTGTTGTTGGCTTTTGAACTCTGGGCACTTTACCACTGCTAACCAGTGCTAAAGTGCATATGCTCTCTGTGTAAATTGTACTTTTGATTGGTTTATCCATGATTGGCTATTTGATTTACTTGTAAGACCCTAGTAGAGTGCACTATATGTGCCTAGGGCCTGTAGATTGAATGCTACTAGTGGGCCTGCAGCACTGTTTGTGCCACCCACTTAAGTAGCCCCTTAAACTTGTCTCAGGCCTGCCAATGCAAGGCCTGTGTGTGCAGTTCCACTGCCACTTCGACTTGGCATTTAAAAGTACTTGCCAAGCCTAAAACTCCCCTTTTTCTACATATAAGTCACCCCTAATGTGTGCCCAAGGTAACCCCTAAAGCAGGGTGCTGTGTGGGTAAAAGGCAGGACATGTACCTGTGTAGTTTATATGTCCTGGTAGTGTAAAACTCCTAAATTCGTTTTTACACTACTGTGAGGCCTGCTCCCTTCATAGGCTAACATTGGGGCTGCCCTCATACATTGTTGAAGTGGTAGCTGCTGATCTGAAAGGAGTAGGAAAGTCATATTTAGTATGGCCAGAATAGTAATACAAAATCCTGCTGACTGGTGAAGTTGGATTTAATATTACTGTTTTAGAAATGCCACTTTTAGAAAGTGAGCATTTCTCTCCACTTAAATCTTTCTGTGCCTTTCAATCCACGTCTGGCTGGGTTTAGTTGACAGCTCCTTGTGCATTCACTCAGACACTTGCTGGAGAAGAAACCTGAACCAGAACCTGCATCCTGCCAAGAAGAACTGCCTGGCTGCCTAAAGGACACACCTGACTGCTTTCTACAAAGGACTTCTGCCTTGCTGCTGCCCTGCTGCCTTGCTGAACTCTTATCTGGCTGTAAAAGTGCTCTCCAAGGGCTTGGATAGAGCTTGCCTCCTGTACCCTGAAGTCTCAGGACCAAAAAGACTTCTCTTTTTCAACTGGACGCCTTGTGCGCCAAACAATTCGCCGCACAGCTTGCTCAGCAGTGAAAAATTCACTGCACGCCGATCCGGAAAGACGCCGCTCGACGCGACGCCTGCGGTGCGAATGGAACTTCCACGCACAGCCCACCGGAACGATGCGCAGCCGGATAACAAGCCTAGGATTCCACGCACAGACTCCAGGAAATCTGGTAATCCCGCGATCCATAGAAGGAGACGGTCCGCGTGCCGGAAAACAACGCACGTCTTCCCCGAGTGAAAAATAACGACGCAAGTCCGTGTGTGAAGGGGCGAAACCGACGCACACCGACGCACACACCATTTTTCTTCCCGTAGAAGGACGCACGTCTCCCCGCGTGAAAAATAATGACGCAAGTCCGTGTGTGAAGGGGCGTAACCGACGCACACACCCTTTTTCCACGCACCTCCTCTTCTGCGGCCCTCTGCAGAGATTTTCCACTCCAAACAGGTACTTTGTGCTTGAAAGAGACTTTGTTTACTTTTTAAAGACTTAAGACACTCCATATCACTTTTCAGTGATATCTTTACAAATTCATATTGCATCTTTGATTGTTTTGACCTGCAAATACCCAGATAAATATTATATATTTTCCTAAACACTGTGTGGTGTATTTTTGTAGTGCTATATTGTGTTATTGTATGATTTATTGCACAAATGCTTTACACATTGCCTTCTAAGTTAAGCCTGACTGCTCAGTGCCAAGCTACCAGAGGGTGGGCACAGGATAATTTGGATTGTGTGTGACTTACCCTGACTAGAGTGAGGGTTTTTGTTTGGACAGGGGGTAACCTGACTGCCAACCAAAAACCACATTTCTAACAGTGAAAAATAAATAATTTGAAAAATGACAAAACTACTCCAAATTCATAGCAGCAATATACACTTGCAATTGGATGCCTGTAAATCTTTTTGCACAATATTAAATAGTTATAGTTTACAGTAGGTGCTGTGGAAACTGAAAGCCTTCACAATACTGCACACATGTTTGCAGAGAACATTCTCATTTGGTTGAGAAGGTAATTACAGGCATATTTAAGGGGACTGCTATGCAGTGCAGCGCAGCAAGTTACCTTGCTGAGGTGCACTGCATGACAGGGAAAGGGCAGGAATGAGCCATGTATAAGTGAATACAGCTCCTTCCTGTATTTTCCCATGTTCTGGTGCCATTTTGGTACCTACGCCAATGCAGGCTCCCTTGCACCATGGTGCAAGGGTGCCTCTGTTGTATGCAGTGTATCCCTTCCTGCACAAAAACAATCCCCTGAGGCAGAATGCAGCACACATAGAAAAGGGAAAAACTAGTAGAAATACAAATATTTCTCCTTGTTACGCCTCTCCTGATGAGGCGCATCTTTTTGGTGCATTCCCAGGTTTACCAGTTCTGGTCAATCTGGGAATGCGTGAAAAAGCATGGGAGTAGTGTGGGAACACCCAGGCAACCCGAATGGAACACCTCCTTAGCGCAGAGTAAGGCAAAGCAGTGATTTTCTCTCCATTAATTTACTCCAGAAATTTGGAGTCACTCAGGACCTCGCAATGTACCCTTGCGTGGATTCATAAATCTCACTTAAAGTTTGGGTCTCTCATGTACAATGTTGTGTGGTATACATGTGACATAAATATGGGTGCTAATTTGCTCCTGTGGTAAATCTTCGAGCCATATAGTCTCCTAGCAGACTATACGCAGGCACAATAAAGACAATTATATTTTGTTCCATAGATTTTCTCAGTGGACCCTGATTTACAAACACAAAAAGAGCATTCCCTCTTCGAGGATTTGTAGCATAGATATCATTAAGAACAAGGCATCATATAGTTTCACAATCTCTATGATGTACTTCACAGCTGATTGCCTGGAAGGCTTTATGAGAACATGTTTGCCATTTTCTATTCTTGTAAATAAGTAGCAAAAAAGGCGTCACTATCTAAAACTGAGAGTGTTCTTTGTGGTTCTTTGTGGTGTGTTTTTTGCCAGGATCATCTTTTAAAGGGTTAGCTTTAGCATCTATTCTAAACTGGTGAGCTGTAGTTCCATGCCCCTATTGTTGTTGTGGTTATTCCACTAAGCTTGGCCCTTGTCTAGACCCATCTCCAAGAAACTGACATGGGTATCCTGTCACCATATTACAGTTCAGTTTCTGAGAGGCAGCACAAAATTGCAGTGCTTCGCTTCCAAGTGGGTCCAAGGCAAGGGTGTAGCTTCAGGGGGCCATTTAGGGTGTGAGGCCCCACCAAACAAATGCAAGCTAGGCTAGGTAGTCAGGTCTGGGGGCCATGAGTTGGGTCTGCTATTTCTGTGTTGGTTTTTCTTGTCGTCCTGATTTCACTAAGAAATTCATTTTCATTTCAGTTTATTTTTTGTGTTAGGAACATACGTAGTTATAGTAGTTTTAGTAGTAAGTCTGCATCCGTACAAGTACTCCATGAAAAGATGCAATTTTTGAAATTCTCAAACATTGCCAGTAGTAGACTTAAAAAGCTGCACCAGTCCTAGGTATCCAAACACATAATCAGCAATCAAACACCCAAAGGTTGATGGGACGAATAATTGTAAATAGTCAAACATTGGAATTCACATGGGCTAGCATTTGAACCCATTGTATTTTGCCCACCCTGCCACTCTACACAGAGGACCTGAATCGGGATTTGACAGACAAAGTGAAGCCAGAGTGGGTGTCAGAGGACATCACATCAGCCACCCTGCCTTTACTCTGTCAGCCAACTTTGAAGATGTCCAACAGCCCCGTTGATATCACCACACATTGGCAGGAACCACCGTCATTGCTGTTCCCTACTGCCAGAATTTACCTGGCAGCGATGGACCATTAAAAAGAGGCCATCCAATCATCCTCACTAAATAGGGCAGATGGTCCGATGGCTTACCTCTGATTGATCCTACTCCGTTGGGTCAGTGCAGGAGGATTTTCACCGACTTTTACTCCATCAGCACAGCATTTGCAGTCCAAATAACTCAAAGTCAGGCAGACACATGCTGTGTTTGGCAGGCAGGATACTCTGTCTCCTATGCAACAGAGTACCTGGAATTCAAACTCTAAATCAGCTCTAGAGACCAGAATATTGCAAATCAGTTCTAACACTCCTCCTCAAGAGTCCATCCTGAATGTGGTCATCTCACCCATTCACACTGCGGCCCACTGCTTTTTACTTGGGAAATTTGAGATTCATGTACCCTCTGAATCTCACTGGCCAAGCTACACTTCTATTCCAATGGATAGTGCTGTGGTAACTCTTTCACTTATTAAGGGCGAGCCCAAAGTGCTCCATCCCTCTGATACTCTCTCTTTAGGGGGATTTTAACCATGCCCATGTTACGTCAGTCACTTTCATTGGTTCGTGGGCTTGCCTGTTAAAATCTGCTTGTTTTCATTTCGTGAAAGGCATGCATACATCATGCCTTTTCCAGTGTTTAGCCCTCCTTGAGAGCACCAGTAAACTACTGAAAACATACGAGGCTCCATGTTTTCCGTATGGTCTCTGGACTACTTTTTCTCTTTATTTTGCAGCACAATCACACTGTGTTTCACACAGCATGATTGTACTCGTTTTTTTTAATTTTATTTAATGTGGCAAGAAAAGTCCGGTTAGGAGTTTACATCGCTAATAGTTCTAACTCGACGTAATGCAAGACCTGTTGCATTGCAAACACTTTTTTTTAGTGTGTCATGCCTTTAGTCTTTAGAAAGTAGAACAAAAAGTGGGAATAATAACATAGCAACACAGTAAAGGGACAGACAGCAATTTACAGCCAAGTTAAACCACAGTAGCGCGTTGATGTTGAGCCAGACTTCATTCCAGAACATCAACACATGCGTCTCTCCGTTCACTGAAAAATATACAGCCTCATTTCAGAGATGATAATGCACTCAGAGACTGCCCCAGGGAAATATGTGATCACCACTGATTAGGAGAAACTGATAGCTGACACACTTTTGTAACAATATTTTATATAATATAAATACTGCATCTCCTTTCCATTTCTTTCTTACTGCTTAATACTCATGCCTACTGACTTTCTTTATAAAAAATTAATTTGCAATTTTTTTATAAACACGAATGCAATCAAATGAACATGCCTACTTTCACTTTCTTTGTCAAAAATTCAATTACCATTTGATTATTTTTTTAAACACGATGTTAATTCAATATCTCATGGCAAACATATTGCTCTCAATTGCCACTTATTTTTCTTCTGCTTTAATTTCCTAAGGAAAAAATCATTATATGTGTATTAATTATGGGATGGAGTCCAAGAATTAACAATAATCATTTTGTGACTTACAAGCCTTATTATGTGAGGAATAGTTGTTCTTGGCTGCTGATTTGCATGGTTAAGGCAATATCTTAAAGATTTACTATTGTGATTAGTAGTGATGGGCAGACACTCAAGCCAACAGGAATCCCCCTACAGCAGCCTCCAACCAACAATGCTAGTAGTGTTCAAGACCTAATTTCATGGGATGTCCCCATACTAGTCAGGAACCAGTACCTTCCCTTGACACTGCTAACAATACATGCAGATTCAACATTCATTAGAGGTAATTCTAAGATGCGAACCAAGATAAGGCTCATTGTGCTGCTCGATATTGTCTTTGGTTATAAATAAGAGTAGCACATGTAGGTTTCATTGAGACACACACGTGAGGGAAGATGCCAGATGGCCTGCACAGCATCCACACGCGGAAACCGAGCAACTCTTCTGTAACTTACAGTATGAGAATACCCGGGTGGGTAAGTAAACTGTTGGTTTGGCCCATTTTTCTTGCCTACCCAGATGGAGAGGGAATAATTTTGGTAAATGTTCTTTACCCAAACATTACCTCTTTGCTGATTTACAGTTTACTGTCCATCCACAGAGATGGTATTGCCTAGTATTTAATGCCTTCATCAGTACAAACTACAGTAGGTTTTCAACAACGGCATTGTTCACAAGAGCCCCATTCCTTAATATCCCTTCCTCTAGTTTATTGCAAAAATACCATGCGTTAGTATAATTCCATCACTTTACAAATACATTGGTCCAAATTCACAGCACGTTTCAGTCTGACAAAAGCCTGTAATTAGATGTAACTTAGGCATTCATAGAATATGCTTCAGTCACATCAGTGAATATGCTATACGGGTACATAATGTATGCACATGTGTAGAGTAAGCACGTAGGGATTGCATTTATATTATACCAGTGTGCACATTCAAAGTGAGTGTCAGGGGAGCAGGCACATTAATTATGGTGTCCACTTTGCAATGATTCAATGCTAACTTAGCTGCCACCACCAGTCCCTCCCCTGAAGGGACAAAGATCACTACCTTCCTGGTGGAGATCTGTAAGTACATCTGGTCGTCTTCCACCAGATGAATAGAGGATTTCTCTCCTTTGATCTTGCAGATTGGTGGGCCATCTGCTACATTCTAATTAAACCCCTTAGTTTTGTGGCATGCACTGCTGGGACTTAAAGACTCAGCAAAGGCCACTGATCCTCTGGTGGAGGATCACCTGCCAGAAATTTTAAACCTCAGCCTGACTGACGGCGATCTCTGTGCCTTAAAGGGAGTTGGTGTTGTGGATGCTCCACTGAAAGCACTGATCCTTTGCTTGGAGGGGGGCTTGTTTGATGCATTCACTGGGCAAAGCATTTTGTTCTGGAAGAACAAATTCCCAAAGTGACTAGGGCAATCATAGAAACCTTCTGGCAGATGAGTTATAAAGTCATGGATTTCTGAAAGTGGAGCCAGCTGAGTTACCACGGTCAAAACCCTGAGGACCCCCACTTCAAAATGAGGCGAGGAATCTATGAAGTTGATGGAACAATGCATCTTCCATTGTATATAGCAGCTGCACCACCTAACCAAACTCTAGCTGACCTACTTAGTTTTGTGTCCTGTCCTGCTGAGACTTAGACGTGTATCATGCCCACTTGGGACACAGTCTTCTGCCACACCCTGTGGCAGCATATTGTTCTAAGGCATAAGTCCACCATGCTCCACCACGGGCGTTAGGTGGCCTCTCATTGATCTGGTAAACTTACTCTGCAGGGATGTTGGGACTGACGAGTTAAACACTCCATACACACTCGAGATTTACAGAGATTTAATCTGTGAAGAAACTGGTGTGAGCATCATTAACATTACACCCTTATCTGTGAGGAAACCGATCCTTACAGATTTCTGCAATTAAGCGTTACAAGTGATCAGGTTTGTACCTAGGGTAACGTATTACCCTCTCAGTGTGCCCAATAAGTAAGAATGGTGCATTAAAGATGTTGATGGTTCTGTTATTAATTGCTTCTCACTGTCCCGATCTTCTTAACCCCTTCTGTGCCGCGGACGTAGTGGTTACGTCCCGCGGCACAGTGCTGCTGTGCCGAGGACGTAACCACTACGTCCTCGGCACACAGCCCAGAGGGAGCGCTCTCGCTCCCTCTGTGTGCTTCCCCCCACCCCCCCAAAGTCAGGGATGGAAGGGGAAGCCCTTCCCCTTCCACCCCCGACCCCCCCACCCCCCCATAATGACGTCAGCGCGCGATCGCGCACTGACTTCATTATGGGGATTTCGCCGCACAGGAAGCCATTTGCTTCCTGTGCGGCGAACGGAGAAGAGGTGAGTTCCTCTTCCCGGTGGGTGGGGGGTTTGGGCTAAAGAGGCACCGGGGGAAAGGAAAGGCTTTTCCTTTCCCCCGGTGTCTCTTTGAGCATTCCTGCTGCCCGATCGCATTGCGATCGGGCAGCAGGAATGCCCACTAGACACCAGGGATTTTTTTTTTTTTTTGTACTTTCTGTTTCTTGTTGGCGGGGAGCGGCCCCTTGGGCAAGGGTCGCTCCCCTTGTGGGGGCAATTTGTTACGGCCATTTCTGCCCCCCTTGGGGGCAGATTGGCCTACTTTTTAGGCGGATCTGCCCCCAAGAGGGGCAGAAACCACTGGATCACCAGGGATTTTTATTTTCTGTGCATTTATGTTGGGGGGGTGCCCCCTTGGGCAAGGGGCGCCCCCCCCAAGGGGGCAGAGAACTGTTGGCCTTTTCTGCCCCCCTTGGGGGCAGATCGGCCTATTTTTTTTAGGTCCATCTGCCCCCAAGGGGGGCAGAAGCCACTTAGGCACCAGGGATTGTGTGTGTAGTGAATGGGGGGGCGCCCCCTTGGGCAAGGGTCGCTCCCCTGTGGGGGGCATGTCCTTTAGGGCCATTTCTGCCCCCCTTGAGGGCAGATTGGCTACTTTTTAGCCAGATCTGCCCCCAAGGGGGGCAGAAAACACTAGATCACCAGGGTTTTTTATTTTTATGTGTATTTATGTGGGGGGGGGGTGCCCCCTTGGGCAAGGGGCGCCCCCCCAAGGGGGCAGAGAACTGTTGGCCTTTTCTACCCCCCTTGGGGGCAAATCGGCCTATTTTTTTTAGGTCCATCTGCCCCCAAGGGGGGCAGAAGCCACTTAGGCACCAGGGATTGTGTGTGTAGTGGATGGGGGGGCGCCCCCTTGGGCAAGGGTCGCTCCCCTTTGGGGGGCATGTCTTTTAGGGCCATTTCTGCCCCCCTTGAGGGCAGATCAGCCTATTATTTTTAGGCTGATCTGCCCCCAAGGGGGGCAGAAACCACTAGAATGCCAGGGATGTTTTTTTATGTGTTTATTTCTGTGGGGGGGCGTCCCCTTGGGCACGGGGCGCCCCCCCAAGGGGGGCATTGACCTGTTGGCCATTTCTGCCCCCCCTGGGGGCAGATGGGCCTATTTTTCTAGACCCACCTGCCCCCAAGGGGGGCAGAAGCCACGTAGACACCAGGGATAGTGTGTGTGTGTGTGTGTTAGTGGATGGGGGGGGGTTTGGGCAAGGGTCGCCCCCCACTTTGGGGGCACATGTACCCAGGCCATTTCTGCACCCCTTGGAGACAGATCAGCCTATTATTTTTAGGCTGATCTGCCCCCAAGGGGGGCAGAAACCACTAGAACGCCAGGGATGTTTTTTTATGTGTTTATTTTTGTGGGGGGGCGTCCCCTTGGGCACGGGGCGCCCCCCAAGGGGGGCATTGACCTGTTGGCCATTTCTGCCCCCCCTGGGGGCAGATGGGCCTATTTTTCTAGACCCACCTGCCCCCAAAGGGGGCAGAAGCCACGTAGACACCAGGGATAGTGTGTGTGTGTGTGTGTGTTAGTGGATGGGGGGGGGCTTGGGCAAGGGTCGCCCCCCACTTTGGGGGCACATGTACCCAGGCCATTTCTGCACCCCTTGGAGACAGATCAGCCTATTATTTTTAGGCTGATCTGCCCCCAAGGGGGGCAGAAACCACTAGAACGCCAGGGATTTTTTTTTATGTGTTTATTTTTGTGTGGGGGCGTCCCCTTGTGCACGGGCGCCCCCCCAAGGGGGGCATTGACCTGTTGGCCATTTCTGCCCCCCCCTGGGGGCAGATGGGCCTATTTTTCTAGACCCACCTGCCCCCAAGGGGGGCAGAAGCCACGTAGACACCAGGGATAGTGTGTGTGTGTGTGTGTGTTAGTGGATGGGGGGGGGCTTGGGCAAGGGTCGCCCCCCACTTTGGGGGCACATGTACCCAGGCCATTTCTGCACCCCTTGGAGACAGATCAGCCTATTATTTTTAGGTTGATCTGCCCCCAAGGGGGGCAGAAACCACTAGAACGCCAGGGATTTTTTTTAATGTGTTTATTTTTGTGTGGGGGCGTCCCCTTGGGCACGGGCGCCCCCCCAAGGGGGGCATTGACCTGTTGGCCATTTCTGCCCCCCCTGGGGGCAGATGGGCCTATTTTTCTAGAACCACCTGCCCCCAAGGGGGCAGAAGCCACTTAGGCACCAGGGATAGTGTTGTGTGTGTTTTTTTTGTTTGAGGGCTGTCCCCTTTGGCAAGGGTCGCTCTCCATGGGGACACAGTACTAAAGGTATTTTTTGGCTTCCTTGGGGCAGACAGGCCTATTTTTTTAGTAGGCCCATCTGCCCCTATGGCAGAATCCACTTAGGCACCAATTTCTAAAATGTTTGATGGTGGGGTGTTTGTCAACTGAAGAAGTCTTTGCATTTGTGATAAAAAATGTTTTCCTCCTTTTTGTTCTAGTTCAAAGCTTTTGCTTTATTTGCTGTGGCTCCTTGCGGTTTTGGCGGTGGTTGACCTGCAGTTTGCACAGTTGCATGTTTTAGGTAAGTAAAAACAATTTACTCCAAAGGAGTATTGTTGCCATGCATGAATGACATGTTTGTAGGGGGTGTACTAAATGCAGGATTGTGTGTGAAATTGTCCTTAGGTTTGTGCACAATGATATTTGTTTTGTCTTATTTCTAATTTGCCTTTCTTTCTTTCTTTTTAGTGGGATATCATTGGTGATTGCTGTGGAGTTGCTGGTGAATCAAGCTTTTTCAGGCAAGTGAGCGGTATAGTTTTTGAGTTTGTAACTCTTACTAACAAAGCTACACTTTGTTACTTGTCTTACACAGTGCTGGTTGTTGGTGGTGAATTTGTCCAGTTAATTTTAGCAGGAGAGATCATGGCTAGCCGCAGGATGACCGCTCAGCAGGTGGTTGGTATGCTTTTTGAGTCACAGTCTGATCATGACTATGAGACGGACTCTGCATCTGAGGCAGAGGAGGAAGTCAGAGATTCTGGCAGTGATGTTTCTGTTGGAGGGGAATCTTCTGATGATGAAGCCACACTCAGTGCAGATGAAGGTTCTGTTTTAGAGGAGGACATTGATGTGCCAATAGTGCAGCAACCTGGGGCTGAAAGGTTTCCCGTTAGAAGACCTGATGTCTGGGTTGCCCCAAACATGGAGCAGCCAGAGTTGCCTGCCTTTACTGGTCTCCCGGGGTGTAACGCCAATACAGAGAACTTTATGCCTATCAATTTCTTTGAGTTATTCATGGATGATGTGTTTTTGGAAGAGATTGTTGAGCAGACTAATTTGTATGCGGAGCAGCATTTGAGGGACAACGCTGCTAGACTTAGGCCACACTCTAGAGCTGCCCAGTGGATTCCCACAAATTTGGAGGAGCTAAAAAAGTTTTTGGGTTTGACTTTTTTGATGGGGTTGATAAGGAAGCCGTCACTGGCTTCTTATTGGTCTACTAGTCCCTTGATGGCAACAGCTATATTTCCAGCTACCATGAGTCGTAATCGGTATTTGCTTCTTCTTAGGATGCTGCATTTTGTTGACAATGCATTAGCCTTGCCACGAGATCACCCAGATTCTGACCGTCTTTTTAAGATTAGGCCTGTCCTTGATCATTTTGTAGATCGGTTTTCGGAGGTCTATGTTCCAGGCAAAGAGATAAGTGTGGACGAGTCTTTGGTCCTCTTCAAGGGTCGTTTGGTTTTTAGGCAGTACATTCCTAGCAAAAGGGCACGATATGGAAGTAAATTGTATATGCTGTCTGAAAGTAGGACAGGATATGTGTATAGTTTCCGTGTGTACACTGGTAGGGATTCCAATATTGACCCCCCTGGTTGTCCTCCCACTTTTGGAGTTACTGAGAAAATAGTGTGGGATCTTGGTAGACGACTGTTCAACAAAGGTCACCATTTGTATGTAGATAACTTCTACACTGGTGTGCAGTTGTTCAAGGAATTGTTTAGAGTGGACACAGTTGCTTGTGGCACAATCCGTTCTAACCGGAAAGGCTATCCAAGGGAGCTTGTCTGTAAAAAACTTGAGAGGGGACAGTGCTGTGCCTTGCGGAACGAGGAGCTGCTAGCTTTGAAATTTTCAGACAAGAGGGATGTCTACATGCTAAGTACCATCCATGATGAGAGTACTTCCCCTGTGACTGTTTGGGGCCAGGTTGCTGAAGTGCGCAAACCTGTGTGCATTTTAGATTATAATAAGCACATGGGAGGTGTAGATAGAGTTGACCAGAGGTTGGAACCTTATACTGCTATTCGTAAGTCTTATGTTTGGTATAAGAAGTTAGCACTTCACCTCTTCCACTTAGCAACCTTCAATGCTTTTATTGTGTTTAGGGATAGGTCTCCAGACTCAAAGATGACATTTGTGAAATTTCAGGAGTCAGTGATAGAGAGCCTTATTGTGGTGGAACAGGCCAGAGTTCCTAGAGAAGCAGTGGTGGAGGATGTGGCTAGATTGAAAGGTCGCCACTTTGCTGAGCACATTCCTCCCACACCCAAAAAAGACTTTCCAGCTAAGAAATGTAGAGTGTGTTTTCGAAGAGGTATCCGGAGGGAGTCTCGAATGTACTGCCCAGATTGTCCTTCAAAGCCTGGGCTGTGTGTCGGTGCTTGTTTTAAGAATTACCACACCCAGAAGAATTTCTGGGAACAACCATGAGTGTAAACTCATGTCTGTTTTGTATTTTCATGTGTTTAGTTTCATGGTTAGCATTTCTGTCATGTTGTTAGTTAGAGCTTTTGTGTTTGTTGTTTTGTAATTCTTTCTACTTAGTTAGGGGTTCCTCTGTTTAAAAAAAATAATAATAATATGATGCCATTGTGTGTGGAGTGGGGCTTGGCTGAGACTGTACATATTGACTTGATGTTGGCTACTGCAACACACTGCCAGCCAAACACCAGTCCACACACTCCCATCAGCTGGTGTGATTGTTGTATCAGGCATGTGGGCGTATGTAAGTGATGGGCCCTTGAGTGGCGCTGTCTGTCGATGTGAGTGTTGTAATGTGCTGGGCCCGTGGCTGGCGGTGTGAATGGCCTTGTGTGTGTCATGTATGAAAGTTGTGTGAATGGACTGTAAAGCGGTTGGTGCCTTGTCGCGGCTTTACAGCTCACGAGCTGTGAGTCATTGGTTCAGTTTTTTGCCTTTCAGTTACTAACAGTGCTTTTCATTTTTGTGAAAGCTCTTGTTAGTAAAATTTGATCCACTGAACCATCACTCACCCTCGTGCCAAATCCAACCAGTATGTGTGGTAAAAATGACCAAACCTGCTCCGCTGTAATCAGGCGTCGCAGCACACCTATGACACGCTAGGTGCCTCAGGTGGGACCCCGATGATGAAGCATGCCACCAACTTGGTTGGTGGGTGAGGGGTCTTTTTCACATAACCTAAGTGTGTTTCTTTTCAAAATTTTAGTGTTTGGCACATCACGGACGTATGTGGGCACATCAAAACGATATATTACAAAACTACCTGTGTTTGGGGGGGGAGAGGGCACCTATGTTTTTGGTCCTGTGTGCTGCCTTCATCTAGGGAAACCTACCAAACCCAGACATTTTTTAAAACTAGACACCCCAAGGAGTCTAGGGAGGAGTGGCTTGCGTGGATCCCCCAACATTTTCTTACCCAGACTCCTCTGTAAACCTCAAAATGTGCTTAAAAAAAGCATATTTTCCTGACTTTTCTTCGTACGATCACCACTCCAGCACAAAATTCCTACTCCCCAGTGTTCCCCTCAGTCTCCCAAATAAAATGACACCTCACGTATGTGGGTCCCCAAAGCAGAGTCAGTCTAAAGATGTATAAAAGAATATGTCCTTATAAACTCGCAGTACTATCCCCTGTATCTCTACAAGTTTTGGGCCTTATTCTGTTGGAGGCACCTGGCCCACCCACACAACTGAGGTATCATTTTTATCGGGAGACTTGGGGGAACGCTGGGTGGAAGGAAATTTGTGGCTCCACTCAGATTCCAGAACTTTCTGTCACCGAAATGTGTGAAAAATGCGTTTTTTTAGCCAATATTTGAGGTTTGGAAAGGATTCTGGGTAACAGAACCTGGTCAGAGCCCCTCAAGTCACCCCATCTTGGATTCCCCTAGGTCTCTAGTTTTCAGAAATGCACAGGTTTGGTAGGTTTCCCTAGGTGCTGGCTGAGCTACAGGCCAAAAACTACAGGTAGGCACTGTTTTCAATGAAAAAATGTGATGTGTCCACGCTGCGCTTTGGGGCGTTTCCTGTCGCGGGCGCTAGGCCTACCCACACAAGTGAGGTATCATTTTTATCGGGAGACGTGGGGGAACGCTGGGTGGAAGGAAATTTGTGGCCCCTCTCAGATTCCAGAAATTTCTGCCACAGAAATGTGAGGAACATGTGTTTTTTTAGCCAAATTTTGAGGTTTGCAAAGGATTCTGGGTAACAGAACCTGGTCTGAGCCACACAAATCACCCCATCTTGGATTCCCCTAGGTCTCTAGTTTTCAGAAATGCACAGGTTTGGTAGGTTTCCCTAGGTGGCGGCTGAGCTAGAGGCCAAAATCTACAGGTAGGCACTTTGCTAAAAACAGGTCTGTTTTCTGTGATGTGTCCACGTTGCGCTTTGGGGCGTTTCCTGTCGCGGCGCTAGGCCTACCCACACAAGTGAGGTATCATTTTTATCGGGAGACGTGGGGGAACGCTGGGTGGAAGGAAATTTGTGGCTCCTCTCGGATTCCAGAACTTTCTGCCACAGAAATGTGAGGAACATGTGTTTTTTTAGCCAATTTTTGAGCTTTGCAAAGGATTCTGGGTAACAGAACCTGGTCCGAGCCCCGCCAGTCACCCCTCCTTGGATTCCCCTAGGTCTCTAGTTTTCAGAAATGCACAGGTTTGGTAAGTTTCCCTAGGTTCCGGCTGAGCTAGAGGCCAAAATCTACAGGTAGTCACTTCGCAAAAAACACCTCTGTTTTCTTCCAAAATTTTGGTGGTGTCCATGTTGCGCTTTGGGGCGTTTCCTGTCGCGGGCGCTAGGCCTACCCACGCAAGTGAGGTATCATTTTTATCGGGAGACTTGGGGGAACGCTGGGTGGAAGGAAATTTGTGGCTCCTCCCAGATTCCAGAACTTTCTGCCACAGAAATGTGAGGAACATGTGTTTTTTTAGCCAATTTTTGAGGTTTGCAAAGGATTCTGGGTAACAGAACCTGGTCCGAGCCCCGCCAGTCACCCCTCCTTGGATTCCCCTAGGTCTCTAGTTTTCAGAAATGCACAGGTTTGGTAGGTTTCCCTAGGTGGCGGCTGAGCTAGAGGCCAAAATCTACAGGTAGGCACTTTGCTAAAAACAGGTCTGTTTTCTGTGATGTGTCCACGTTGCGCTTTGGGGCGTTTCCTGTCGCGGGCGCTAGGCCTACCCACACAAGTGAGGTATCATTTTTATCGGGAGACGTGGGGGAACGCTGGGTGGAAGGACATTTTAGGCTCCTCTCAGATTCCAGCACTTTCTGCCACAGAAATGTGAGGAACATGTGTTTTTTTAGCCAATTTTTGAGCTTTGCAAAGGATTCTGGGTAACAGAACCTGGTCCGAGCCCCGCCAGTCACCCCTCCTTGGATTCCCCTAGGTCTCTAGTTTTCATAAATGCACAGGTTTGGTAGGTTTCCCTAGGTGGCGGCTGAGCTAGAGGCCAAAATCTACAGGTAGGCACTTTGCTAAAAACAGGTCTGTTTTCTGTGATGTGTCCACGTTGCGCTTTGGGGCGTTTCCTGTCGCGGGCGCTAGGCCTACCCACACAAGTGAGGTATCATTTTTATCGGGAGACGTGGGGGAACGCTGGGTGGAAGGAAATTTGTGGCTCCTCTCGGATTCCAGAACTTTCTGCCACAGAAATGTGAGGAACATGTGTTTTTTTAGCCAATTTTTGAGCTTTGCAAAGGATTCTGGGTAACAGAACCTGGTCCGAGCCCCGCCAGTCACCCCTCCTTGGATTCCCCTAGGTCTCTAGTTTTCAGAAATGTACAGGTTTGGTAGGTTTCCCTAGGTGCCGGCTGAGCTAGAGGCCAAAATCTACAGGTAGTCACTTCGCAAAAAACACCTCTGTTTTCTTCCAAAATTTTGGTGGTGTCCACGTTGCGCTTTGGGGCGTTTCCTGTCGCGGGCGCTAGGCCTACCCACGCAAGTGAGGTATCATTTTTATCGGGAGACTTGGGGGAACGCTGGGTGGAAGGAAATTTGTGGCTCCTCCCAGATTCCAGAACTTTCTGCCACAGAAATGTGAGGAACATGTGTTTTTTTAGCCAATTTTTGAGCTTTGCAAAGGATTCTGGGTAACAGAACCTGGTCCGAGCCCCGCCAGTCACCCCTCCTTGGATTCCCCTAGGTCTCTAGTTTTCAGAAATGCACAGGTTTGGTAGGTTTCCCTAGGTGGCGGCTGAGCTAGAGGCCAAAATCTACAGGTAGGCACTTTGCTAAAAACAGGTCTGTTTTCTGTGATGTGTCCACGTTGCGCTTTGGGGCGTTTCCTGTCGCGGGCGCTAGGCCTACCCACACAAGTGAGGTATCATTTTTATCGGGAGACGTGGGGGAACGCTGGGTGGAAGGACATTTGTGGCTCCTCTCAGATTCCAGCACTTTCTGCCACAGAAATGTGAGGAACATGTGTTTTTTTAGCCAATTTTTGAGCTTTGCAAAGGATTCTGGGTAACAGAACCTGGTCCGAGCCCCGCCAGTCACCCCTCCTTGGATTCCCCTAGGTCTCTAGTTTTCAGAAATGTACAGGTTTGGTAGGTTTCCCTCGGTGCCGGCTGAGCTAGAGGCCAAAATCTACAGGTAGTCACTTCGCAAAAAACACCTCTGTTTTCTTCCAAAATTTTGGTGGTGTCCACGTTGCGCTTTGGGGCGTTTCCTGTCGCGGGCGCTAGGCCTACCCACACAAGTGAGGTATCATTTTTATCGGGAGACGTGGGGGAACGCTGGGTGGAAGGACATTTGTGGCTCCTCTCAGATTCCAGCACTTTCTGCCACAGAAATGTGAGGAACATGTGTTTTTTTAGCCAATTTTTGAGCTTTGCAAAGGATTCTGGGTAACAGAACCTGGTCCGAGCCACACAAATCACCCCATCTTGGATTCCCCTAGGTCTCTAGTTTTCAGAAATGCACAGGTTTGGTAGGTTTCCCTAGCTGGCGGCTGAGCTAGAGGCCAAAATCTACAGGTAGGCACTTTGCTAAAAACAGGTCTGTTTTCTGTGATGTGTCCACATTGCGCTTTGGGGTGTTTCCTGTCGCGGGCGCTAGGCCTACCCACACAAGTGAGGTATCATTTTTATCGGGAGACGTGGGGGAACGCTGGGTGGAAGGAAATTTGTGGCTCCTCTCAGATTCCAGAACTTTCTGCCACAGAAATGTGAGGAACATGTGTTTTTTTAGCCAAATTTTGAGGTGTGCAAAGGATTCTGGGTAACAGAACCTGGTCCGAGCCACACAAATCACCCCATCTTGGATTCCCCTAGGTCTCTAGTTTTCAGAAATGCACAGGTTTGGTAGGTTTCCCTAGGTGGCGGCTGAGCTAGAGGCCAAAATCTACAGGTAGGCACTTTGCTAAAAACAGGTCTGTTTTCTGTGATGTGTCCACGTTGCGCTTTGGGGTGTTTCCTGTCGCGGGCGCTAGGCCTACCCACACAAGTGAGGTATCATTTTTATCGGGAGACTTGGGGGAACATAGAATAGCAAAACAAGTGTTATTGCCCCTTGTCTTTCTCTACATTTTTCCCTTCCAAATGTAAGACAGTGTGTAAAAAAGACGTCTATTTGAGAAATGCCCTGTAATTCACATGCTAGTATGGGCACCCCGGAATTCAGAGATGTGCAAATAACCACTGCTTCTCAACACCTTATCTTGTGCCCATTTTGGAAATACAAAGGTTTTCTTGATAGCTATTTTTTACTCTTTATATTTCAGCAAATGAATTGCTGTATACCCGGCATAGAATGAAAACCCACTGCAGGGTGCAGGTCATTTATTGGCTCTGGGTACCTAGAGTTCTTGATGAACCTACAAGCCCTATATATCCCCGCAACCAGAAGAGTCCAGCAGACGTAACGGTATATTGCTTTCGAAAATCTGACATTGCAGGAAAAAGTTACAGAGTAAAACTTAGAGAAAAATTGATGTTTTTTTCACCTCAATTTCAATATTTTTCTTTTTCAGTTGCTATTTTCTGTAGGAAACCCTTGTAGGATCTACACAAATTACCCCTTGCTGAATTCAGAATTTTGTCTACTTTTCAGAAATGTTGCGGTTTATGGGATCCAGCGTTGGTTTCATGCCCATTTCTGTCACTGACTGGAAGGAGGCTGAAAGCACAAAAAATCGTAAAAATGGGGTATGTCCCAGTAAAATGCCAAAATTGGGTTGAAAAATTGGGTTTTCTGATTCAAGTCTGCCTGTTCCTGAAAGCTGGGAAGCTGGTGATTTTATCACCGCAAACCCTTTGTTGATGCCCTTTTCAGGGAAAAAACCACAAGCCTTCTTCTGCAGCCCATTTTTCCAATTTTTTTTAAAAAAATGAAATTTTCACTGTTTTTTGGCTAATTTCTTGGCCTCCTTCTGGGGAACCCACAAAGTCTGGGTACCTCTAGAATCCCTAGGATGTTGGAAAAAAAGGACGCAAATTTGGCATGGGTAGCTTATGTGAACAAAAAGTTATGAGGGCCTAAGCGCGAACTGCTCCAAATAGCCAAAAAAAGGCTCGGCACAGGAGGGGGAAAAGGCCTGGCAGCGAAGGGGTTAACAGGCCTCCTTCCCTGCAGTACTCATATCTCAATTTCCTTGCAATTGTCTTGCCCTCGGTTAGCCACTGTGAGACTCTGTGCCACGATATAAATACAGAGTTGGTGCTGCTGAAAAGGATTTGTAGAATATATGCTTCTAACCTAAAATATATAGCAAAACCAATAAAAAAAAAACACTTATGGTCTTTATGAAAGTGTTCAGCTACTCACAATTCCTTTACGAGTTCAAAATCAAGTTACTTACTTTCAACCCTAACCTGTAATAGCCATTCTTATATACATAACTGCAATAAACACAATACATTTTTACTTTATAGTTAATGTGCTATTAAGTACGAGCAATAATTTAATAAAAATGCCTTTTCGGTTGAAAAAATGCATTATAAGAACACATACCTCTTTGGAGTAATAGCAACTTTAGTTTAACTTAGAATGTTGCCTGTATCACGTGAGTAGTCTTATTCGATCTGGGTGCTTTGACAATCCGATGATTCTATCAGATGAAACTGCGGATCTTTTTCCAATTTTCGGCTTTATGAAATCAATTTATATTTCACTCTCTTGAACTATTCCATAACAAAAATCAGAAGCAGTTTGCATAATTACGCAGTTTAGAGTGAGTTTACATTCTAAATTCCCCATAACAATTAAAACAAAATACTGTGGGAGAGAAAATCACATTTAAAATGATATTTCTTCTCGTGATAGCTATATTCCTAAAATTTGGAATGTTGCCAAACCCTCTGCCAGACAACAGACTTCTCAAGACACATCTTGTGCCGGAACAGCAGCTGTAAAGAGCCCTGGGCTAATTATTTCACTTCTGCAATAGAACTCAGATTAGGAGGTATAGTGCATGAATAAGAAAAGGATATCCCAATTCGGAAAAGACACCAAATTAATACACTTTTTTCAGTTGCAAGAAGGGGTGCATATAACTTGTGTAATCAGGGGTGGCTGCTGCATATCTCAAGGGGAGGGGCAACTAGGGTGGTGGGGGGGTTGAGGGCAGGGCTGTGTCAACGGTGACGGGGTGTGATATAAAAAAAAAAAATGATTAAAAAAACATACCTTTCTGACGCTGTCCAGCTCACCCCTTTTCCCTCTTGATGGTGTTGGTTTCCCAGCAGTCCC
Source organism: Pleurodeles waltl (assembly GCF_031143425.1). Classification (NCBI taxonomy): domain Eukaryota; kingdom Metazoa; phylum Chordata; class Amphibia; order Caudata; family Salamandridae; genus Pleurodeles; species Pleurodeles waltl. Next base: position 680,561,702 of record NC_090443.1, read on the forward strand.
TGGGACACTAGCACAGGCTCCTCATGCAATCTTGGTGCTGCTCTCAAGCTAAACCTAGCATGAGTGAAGCGTCACAATTGGTCTGAGTGGCTTGGTCTGCTGCACAGACACTGCATGTCTGAGCAGCTTCATAATGTAGCCAGGTTGGAGAAACCTAAGTGCGCATCTGTGTTTGGCCAACCCAAGACGGCCAGCCAAACACACATGCACATTTAAGTGCACTCGACTCCCCCTGCCCCCTCCCCCATCTCATGGTCAAGCCTGCGCCTTCCTGCACATGCTGCTGGCTGAGCCAGCAGCTGAAAAATAAAACAACAGTAAACTTTTGTTTTATTTTTCAGCTGCTGGCTTAGCCAGGGGGGCGATGTTTCTTCGCCATTGCAAAGGAACCACCCCTGTGTGTAATTTTCTGTAGCATATTTAGGCAACATGGCTGCAAAATTATGTGAGATTACACAGAATTATGCGAGGAGTGTACCCCTACACTTACTACTATTTTCTTAGCCCAAAATGCACCTTCACAACCAAAATGAACCAGAGGGTGCATTTTGCATTCAGGAAGTAGTGCTACATGCAACACAACAGGAACAGCAGCAGCCAGTAACCACTCATCTTCTGATTCTTTGCTCCTAGGAAGGTATTTTTCCCAGAATTATGCAAACTTGCAAAATCGCGTGATTTTCAGTAATTTCAGGTCACAAGAGTAATATGATGTTATCAAAATTCCTTAGATTACTCTGGCACAAATAACATTTAGCCCAGGCCTATTTACCACTAGGTGATGTCTGTTTCCTTGAAGACATTTTTTTCTATCTTATCCTATCTGTTTGTTATTTGGGAATTTATATTTGTGTTTTGTTGATGTGACAAAGTTGGGTGATTAATTACCAGTTGGCTAAAGATAATGGACTCCTTTCCTGTGTATTTGTTGCTTGATTATGAATTCAGACCCAGATTTATCAAGCATTTGAATTGACCTTGTGTTACAAAAGGTGATGCAAGGACAATGCAATGGCTTGAGTAATATTTACAAAGCCACACAAAGGGTGATTTGCACAACCTTGTGTGGCTTTGTAAAAAAATGTAACGAAACTGCAGCTGGCTTGCCCTGCATTACATTACATTTCAAGCTGGTAGCGTTCCATGGGTAGAGCATGGGCATTCCTATGCAACTACTAATGGAATCTGATGCATTCCCAGATGTACTAAAGCTAGTACATCTGGGAATGTGTCACAATTTCACAGCTTGCAAGTAAGGCATAACGAGGAGAAATATATTTATCTTCCCTCGTTACTTTCTATGAGTGATGCATTTTGCAATCCTTTAAGGATTGTTTTTGTGCAGGAAGGTTTCCCTTCCTGCACAAAAACAATCTTCCTCCTAACACTAGCACCCTTGCACTTTGGTGCAATGATGCCTGCATTGGATGATGTGCTGACATGCTGAGAGGAGGAGAAGCCTGGTGTCGGAGCCTCAGGAGCGGACGTGAGACAGCTGCTGGTCCATCACCGTTTTTTTGCTGCTCTTTGCGTTTACATCCTCCTGCTAACCCTTGTCCTCCCTTGAGCCATGCATTGATGCTTCTGGACCGTGAGCCCTTGAGCCTGGCCCACCCCTCGGCACAGGGTGAGGGGGTGCAGCAGGGAGCTTTTGCGACTGCCAGAGGCAGCTTGGAGGCCGCTTAGGAGGCAGAGGGAGTTCGAGCCATCTCAGCAGTCTCCAGCTCCTGCAAAGCATTTTAGAAGCTGCCAGGAAAAAGCTTCACAGTGGACCCCCAGCACCTGCAGGACACGGCATCTGGCAGCACAGTGGAGTGTCTGGGGACTTACAGTGCTGTGGTGCTGCCCTGATTTGCCTGCCCCAGCCCCGGGTAACCCTTCCATAGCAGCCCATTGGTCCCTTGATACTGTGGCCCCAGAGATAGGGTATTTAAGGAATCCTCAATGGTTATACCAAAGTAGGGGTGAGCACGCTCCCCCCACGCCCTGTCAAATATACAATATTACTGAACGCACTACCACTGCCATTGCTCAGCTCAGCAGAAGAAATAGAGGTGGAGAAGGGTTTCGCAGGCCCAGAAGGTTGCAAAGGCCCCTAGGCCACCAGGAAAGCTTATAAGGGGCACAAGAGGCAGTGGTTGGATCCTCTGCCCACTACATAGCCATATAGCATTAGCACAGCACATCCAGTAAGAGCAAGAACAGTGTGAACTGCAGCAAGAGCGCCAGCTGGTGAGGTGCAGCAGGAGCATCAGGTTCTGCAGGAGCGGTGTTGTGCTGTAGCTTCCACAGCCTATGTTGAGCCCCATGGTTTGAGGAAGCGACCTGCCTAGGTGCGGCTTGCAGCCTGGGTGTACTCCCTCGCTCTACAGAACACGCTGGTTGACAGGGACCATGGGGGTGCTGCATTTGGAAGCAGCCCCTCTCTGCCTGGCAACCCTCTTCTTCAGCTATGTATCCCCTCACAGTAAGACGTGCTTGTGTCCCTCCCTCATTCTCCAGCTGCTCAAAAATTACATATGTGGGGAAGTGAGGTGGCATCCAAAGGATCATCAACAAGAAGAAGTTCGTGCTTGTGCTTCCCTCAGTGAGGAGGGAGGAGGCAGTGCTTAGCTAAGAGAAGATCGAAGTGGCAGTAAGGCATACTCTTGCCCCTCCCCTACTCTTCAGCTACCTTAAAATTTGCATATGGGGAAGTGAGGTGACATCCAACAGCTTATCTGCAAGAAGTGTGCACCTGTGTCCCCATTACTCTGGAGGGGCAAGGCTGCACTTATCTAAGAGAAGACTTAAGTGTCAAAGGTCCCATAGAAGGTCATCAAGGCCCGGAGAACAAAACCGCTCAAGTTGACAGGTATCATGAGATCTAGTAAGGTCAGACAACAAGCCTCTCAAAAAGCTGAATTCAAAAAAGCCCCAAGGAAGACCAGGATTGGTGGTGTGCCAGCCAATATGCCAAAAGAAAACACATATCGGGTTAACTCACTGATATTGCCAATTCATACACTTTTTGGGAAGATAAACCACACCAGTGTTAATAAATGTATGCTTCTAAAGGACCCGGCTGCAGCCATTTAAGCGATATCAGAAAACACAGATGACTTGCTGACCCCAGTGACGCCTCAAAAGTCAGTATCAAGAACAACATGTTCGACCAACTAACCAATCTGTACTCAAAAGAGTGTGTGAAAACAACAGCCACAGTAACAAGTGAAATGTCAGGAGAAAAAAACATTAGGACACAAGCTCAGGTCCACGTCGCAAACTGACAACATTCTATGCCATGGCCTAAGCAACATGTGGCCTCAATTCGGTCCCCCATGCAGGAGAACAGCTTTAGCAAAAGTGCTAGTAACACAGATAAAGAGGCTGATAATTCCTGGCTACATTCAATCTCATTATATAACACAGATCTCGTACAAGCAATGGAGGTCAAGTCTAGCAACCTGGTGGGTAACCATGAAAAATGTACTCACTCTATCATTGAAATCTAAAGTCATCCCGACCTTACTGCCCAATCACACCCACGTGCAGATGTCAAGCCATGAAGACAGGTTTCAGTGTCCTCATCGCAGGTCCAGACAGATGGCACAGAATTAAAGGTAAGCTGTATGTGTGGGCACCCAGTGCAATGTGAACCATGATTTATTAAAGCTGGAGAGTATCTCAAATCTACACTCCTCACTATTAACTACCTTACAAACTACTATGTAGGCGCTCAACATGCAATTGATAGATTACACCTTCAGATCGATCTCATGTATATCATAGCCACTCAGATTTCTGGCATCAACACCAAACTGTAAAAACTATCAGGTTTGATGATCATCATACAAGTAAAAAAGCCCTCAGTTCAACAAGAAGTCTGCGGCTGTGGCACAATCATTGATAAGCTAAGTTCTATTTCAGCCATTTTAACTAGCATCATAAATGAGCCAAAGTATAGCATCTCACAGGCCCACTCCAGGCTACAATACCTGTCCTCAAGTTAAGACACTTGAAATATGACAGATCTCTAAGCAAAATAATGCAGACAGATTGTTATGCAAAACTTGGTGGACCCGAGGCCAACTGTACAGGCAGCTCAACTCCCAGAGCCATCTATACTAAGGGCCACTGATCAGAGTGAACCCATGACTCTACTACAAACAAAAAGACAGAAGAAATATGCCAGGAAGGCAAGAAGAAATACTCGCCATGTAGCGAAGGATGATGCATGTAGTAGCAAACTATATCGCATCTCTGAAGCCACGCAGAGACATCAGGATCTAGTAACAGAAAATACTGTAACAACCTTATCTAGAGGTGATGAACTTTAGGAACTTGAAGAACTAAAGATTAAGCAGACATACTCGGATTCACTAGATTCTTCACAAGCTTCAATCGGAAGAACAGACACTCTGCAGAAGGCAAGTAAAATCACTTCAATACAATCAGGCTTGGAATGGAGTTTCTAGGAGGGAAACTAGACATATTTGGACTCACAGGCAACATCACAAGTAACAGCCAAAAGGGCTGATGTAGTGCAGAAGGGATGCAAAACCACTTCAAAGCTACTTGGCTCAGAACAGCAGGATGGGTTGACGAGTAAGCATTTTCTAAAACACATGCAAACCCCTGAAAAAGACAGGATTGTGCCCCTTGTTTCAAAAATGAAATCTTGCGATGAGTCGAATTCAGTAATTGAAAATGCTCCTATGACAAAAAAAGTGTTGGACCTGGCCCTTTTTACAAGGTTATCCCCAAACTGTTTGCCTTCTTCCTCCTATTTTTTCTGTTTTTTCTGGTTTTTTTGGCTTTAGGACTCTGGGCACTTTATCACGTCTAACCGGTACTAAAGTGCATATGGTCAATGGCAAAATTGTATTGGTGATTGGGTTATTAATGATTGGCATATCTGATTTACTAGTTAATCCACAGTAAAGTGCACTATGTGTGCCCAGGGTCTGCAAATCAAATGCTACTAGTGGTGCTGCGCACTGATTGTGCTACCCATGAGTAGCTCTGTAAACATGTCTCAGACCTGCCACTGCTGTGTCTGTGTGTGCAGTTTTCAATCAATCAATCAATCAATCCAAAAATGTATTAAGCGCACTACTTACCCGGAAGGGTCTGAGGGTGCTGTGGGTGGGGGAGAGGCAGGGGGGATGCCATTTACTGCTCAAAAAGCCATGTCTTGAGGTGCTTTCTGAAAGTCAGGTGGTCCTGGGTCTTGTGTAGGTTGGTGGGGAGGGAGTTCCAGGTCTTGGAGGCGAGGTAGGAGAAGGATCTGGCTCCGTTGTTGGTGCGTTGGATGCGGGGGACTGTGGCGAGGGCGAGGTCAGCAGAGCGGAGGAGTCGAGTGGGTGCGTGGAAGTTTATTCGTTCGTTGAGGTAGGCTGGTCCAGTGTTGTGGAGGGATTTGTGAGCGTGGATGAGTTTTAAATTGCCATTAAGAACTGGCAAGTACACCCACTTGCCAGGCCCAATCCTTCCCTTTTAATACATGTGAGTGACCCCTAAAGTAGGTCCAAGGCAGCCCCATGACTAGGATGAAGCGTATTTAAATGGTAGGGCATGTATTGGCATGCTTTACATGTACTGATAGTGAAATACTGCTAAACTCATTTTTCACTTTTGCAAGGCCTATCTCTCCCATAGGGTAACACGGGGATTACCTTGAAATATATTTTAAGTGTAGTTTTCCATTCAGAGCAGCCTTGTGCACTACAAAGACATCTCTTTAACGTTTGCTTACTTCAAAGACAGTAAGTGATATAAATACTGGACCTCTGACACCACATAATTAGAATACTTCTGGACTGAGGACATTCTGCTGGATGCTGTGAGAGGGTCTGCCACCTTGTCTGTTGCTTTGCTGTGCTGGCCTGCTGCTTTCTACATCCTGCTTCCAAAGGTTCTCCAAGGGCTTGGACTGAGCTTACCTCCTGTTAGGAAGACTCGGGATATAAAAGACTTCATCTGCCACTGCCTGGGCTCTCTTGCTGAGAGTCCTGACTTGCCAAGTGGTGCCAAATTCAGTTCCTGGGCCCTAGGGAGTGAGTTCTAGTGCAGAAAGGAAAAAACTAGTGCATTGACAACCAGAATACCTTGAGGACCGGCACCACTCTGTGACTCCATGCTGCTGCCTGCACCAGAGCTGTGTTCCTCAGTGAGTGCAACAACTGTGAACTCCACCACAGGCCCGACGCTGCTGCAGTGCCTCTGAAGTCCCGCCACAGCATGAGTCTAGAATGCTATGTCACTGACATCTGTGGCACCCAACTCCAGCTCCGCTGCAGCACCGTTGGCCTCGTGGTGTGAGCGCAACACCACAAAGTCAACAGATCGCATCTTGACCTGCTAAATTCATCGACCTCTCCTTGTCATAGGGAACCATCACCTCCCCTGCAACTGTAAAGAACCGACACCTGAGCTCACCTTCCCTGTCTAGCAGTAAAGAACCAACGCCTTACCTCCCAGGTGTCAGTAAGAAACCAACACCACACTGGCTTCAGTGACACCTTTGTTTCCTCATCATTTTCCAAGGTATTGTAACTGGAATCTATGCGACTCCGTGACTGGCCCACATTCCCTCACCAGTGATGTCAGACTGCTGGAGACTACTCCGTCAAGACGTTCTGATAGCTTAGTTGGAGCTATTGTGTTTCTAAGCGCTGTCCTAATATTTACTCTTTGCTTATGTATATTGGCTTTATGTTGTTTTGGTCTTGTTTTACTCAAATAAATATTGGCTATTTGGTTAAACTGGTGTGGAGTACGTTTGTGGCATTTCCACTGTGTTACTGTGTGTGTATACAAATACTTTACAGGTTGCCTCTGAGATAAGCCTGACTGCTTGAGTCAAGCTTTTGAGCCAAGCCACCAAGGGGGTGAGCAGGGGTTATCTTAGCTGTGTGAGTCTCTTACCTTGACTAGGGTGAGGATCCCTACTGAGACAGCGAACAGACCACTTCCAACTAGAAACCCCATTTCTAACACAAATGCCAATAGGAACAAATGCACTGAAGGGCAAATTTCTGCAGGCCGCACTGTCACACTTTCCAGGAACTCACGGGAGGACAATCCTTGTGATATCACTCAAAAGGGATGCATCCCAAGGAACTCCTCTCTAAGTGACAAGATCGTAGTAAAAATGAATGCCCAAAGAATGGAGGGAACACACAACACTACGTACTCACAAAGCAAGGACTAGGGTATGTCACAATATCTTCCACCTTCAATTTTTCCCTCCTGGGACTTGGAGAGTGATAGTCATCAAGACATTCTCATTCCTCAGTACGCTTCATGAGGCCAGCAGGACATTCTGAATAGAAGCAGCATCACGAGGCTGCTTGCTGTTATACCCACATTGAAACCTATTAAATCATTAGACGTGTTAGCAGTCAAATTCAGTCAACTTGAGCAAACCTTTACTATATAGAGAACAGAAGGCCTAGCACTGGTAATCAATAGCGCAGTCCAACACTTTAAAGCATAGGGTATAGAACTCTTCAAACTCATAAAACTTCTCCTTTACTAAAATCTGTCCGAAGACCAAGTGTAGAATGGTGATTCTTCTCTGTGAAGGCGTCATTATTAGCTTCATGATCAAGTGATGTACGTATGTATTAATATCATGTCCCTTTCTCACTTACTTGTGACAGGAACATAATGTACACTTGTTAGGGACTGTTTATATAATTGCCTACACAAATCAGCCTCCCTATCAGTTGTTTGAGAACATACCTGTATCAGGGGTCTTACATGATCTGTATAAATATATCTCACACGGACAAGGTAATTAGAGGGATTCCATCCAGATGCCATCTACACTGCATGTCACCTTGCTGCAGAACTCAGCCTTTGTGTCACCACGGAGTCTGACCTAGAGACCTCATTCCAAGGTAACAAGGATTGAGGGGGCGATTGATATGGTACTGGCAGATTAGGTTTATCATACCTAACTCTCATTAGGTTAGAGATTAGGTTCTCTTTGCTAGGAATTTCACATCTCATGTTTATTGTAAGATGGTGGGACGTTTTGTATTCACAACTCTCATCTTCACAATTATGCTTCTTTAACTGTCTTTTACTATCTTAATAATTTCAGCTCATGCATTTTACTGTAGATTGCAGTCTTTTCAATAAACATATTGAAAACTTTCCTGCATCTCCCTGCCTGTGTGTGACTGAGACTTTTTGTCAATGTGAGAAAGAGATAATTTCCGCTCCACCACAACTTCCCTGAGAGGTCTTAACTAGAGTCCATGCAAAAGGCTGCTAGAAATCACCTTTTACTGTTTGGGTTTTTGGTGAGATACTGTTTGTGAGCCGGTAGGGTTGGGCCAACAGTTGCAACTTGTTGTAGGAGTGACTCAGTAACCTACAAACAAAAGTGCTGTCATCCCTAAACAAGCAGTCTCACCTAGGAGCGAGAGTCCAACTATCACAGTAGTTCCACAATCCAAGAACTCTTTAAAGAAATACTCAGGATTCACTGAGTGCAGAATGCTAAAGGAAGCACTTAGTGCACCTGTAGTCATGAACACATAAGCAGCGCTCCAAACACGTAGTGAGAATGTAAAAGAAAGCACTCCATGTGCATGAAATCATGAACCCATAAACATCGCTCCAAGAGTGTAGTGAAATTGTCAAGAGGAACAAACAGCTCCAGCCCGTCTTAGGCAAATGATCAATAGAGTGCTCCCGGCATGAAATGAAAAAGGCAAAGGAAGCGCTTCATGCACGTGGAAGTATGAAACCATAAACACCTCCCACAACCACTCCCTCTTCCTCCACTCCCAAATCTTCTCCCTCTTCCCGCCCCAACGTCCCTAAGTTGCTTTTCCTCTCCACCATTTACCTCTTCCCTATCCCTCCTCCCCGGTCCTTCACATCTGGCCAGGGTGGCTAAAATCCAGGCAAGCACCTCAGCCACCCTGTCCATGGGCCCAATAGTGTCCACACCCACTCCTGGTGGTAAAGGATCCAGGGCACCAGGTAGCCTCAAGGAAAGGGTGCCTGCCCCAAGTGCTGCCTGGAAGGGCAAGGAGCCCTTCCCAGCTGCTGCTCTGAAGGGCAAGCCGCCATCCCCAGCTGCTGCCAGGAAGGGCAAGGAGTCTGCCCCAAGTGCTGCCCTGAAGGGCACGGTGCCATCCCCAGCTGCTGCCATGAAGGGCAAGGAGCCTGCCCCAAGCGCTGCCAAGAAGAGCAAGGAGCCATCCCCAGCTACTGCCAGGAAGGGCACAGGGCCTGCACCAGCAGGCAGGAAGGACAAGGGGCCTAGTGCTGGGACTCAGTTGCAGCACCCAACAACAACCGTGGTTGTGCAGCCATCTGAGGCTGCAGGGGATGGGCAGGAGCTTTCTCCCTCAACCACCACCAGCAACAGCACCACCACCACCAGTAGTGGGCAGCCATCTGAGGCTGCAGGGGATGGGCAGGAGCTTCACTCCACAACCACCACCAGCAGCAGCACCACCACCACCATTAGTGTACAGCTGTCCGAGTCTACAGGGGATGGGCAGGAGCTTGCCCCCACAACCACCACCAGCAGCAGCAGCAGCAGCACCACCACCACCATTGAGCAGCCGTCCGGGGCTGCAGGGGATGGGCTGGAGCCTCCCTCTACCACCACCAGCAGCAGCACCACTACCAGCACTGAGCAGCCCTCACCACCGGCGGACGGTCTGTAGACCTGCCTCCATGGGCTGTTGTGCGGCCTGCCCCCTGCAAATCCTGTGGGTATGACACCCAGCTAAGAGACTGTGACCTTGCACTCCCCAGGATCAGAAGCACAGGGCACGATGCCCCCTCCAGAAGCAGTGGGTATGACACTCACTCACCCCATCCTCGCCAGGATCTGCAGCACAGGGCACGATGCCCCCTCCAGAACCAGTGGGTATGACACCCACTACCCCATCCTCCCCAGGATCTGAAGCACAGGGCACAATTCCCCCTCCAGAACCAGTGGATATGACATCCACTCACCCCATCCTCCCCAAGATCAAGAGCACAGGGCACAATGCCCCCTCAAGACACTTGGTATGACACCCACTCACCCCATTCTCCCAGGATCAGAAGCACAGGGCATTATGCCCCCTCCGCAACCAGTGGGTATGACTCCCACTCACCCAATCCTCCCCAGGATCAAGAGCACAGGGCACAATGCCCCCTCCAGAACCAGTGGGCAAGTCACCCACTTGAGAGACTGTGGCCTTGCACTCGCCAGGACCAAGCTCTGGGCATGTTGCCCCCTCCATAGCCAGTGGGCAAGTCTCCCACTTGAGAGACTGTGGCCTTACACCCCCCAGTACCAAGAACACAGGACATGTTGCCCCCTCCAGAGCCAGTGAGCAAGTCACCCACTTGAGAGACTGTGGCCTTGAACTCTCCAGGACCAAGCACAGGTCATGTTGCCCCACCCAGAACCAGTAGTGTTGTTCCATCTGCCGGCTGAGGTGCCCCCGTTCCACATCCCCCTGAGGTGCCTGCCTATTTTCCAACTGATGCCTGCAGTGTTCTCTCCATGTTGGTGCAGGAGACAAGTGCGGCCTTGGACTTTGTCATGTGGCCCTGTGGCCCATGCACATTGAGTACTGGGCAGTGTCCCTTGAACTGTACATATGTATATACGTTTGGATTGAATGTTCGTATTTGTACTCTATTTATATAATTACACTCACTTTCCTCTATTTGTGCTGTCCTTGCATTCTTCCTGAGGGGTATGGGGTCAATATGTTTTCTTACTGTATCTGATTGTGTGTATGGTGTTGGGGGTGGGGTTGTGTGTTGTGCGTGTGTGTGTCACTCTCTTTTTCCTCCACCCACTCCCCTGTGTGCTAGGCGGCTGTACTCACCGCGGTCGTCTTCACCATCGTTGGTGTTCGTGGTGGAGCAGGACGTAAAATATCATAGGAAAGATTTGCAGCTCAGGCTCCATGGCGTCATGGTTGTTCTCTGTGTCTCCAAAGGTGAGTCCTTTCCCTTCTGTGCAATGTTTCCACCAGGCTTTTGCTGTCGTTGGTACCGCCCCAGAAAAGTTGGCAGATTCAAGGGTCTTAATATGGTGGGCGGAACATTGACTTCCGCCTGGCTGTAGGCGGCTACAGCCGTGGTGCCTGTTTTTCCACTGTGGTGGTCAGTGTGGTAAACTGGATGTCTATCTGAGATCTTTCCGCCATGGTCATAATTTGGTGGTAGTTACAGCCAGCCTGTTGGTGGTATTACCGCCACTTTATCACCAACCGCCAGGGCTGTAATGAGGGCCTCAGTGTTGGAAGCAAGACTGCATGACACCAGCTTAAACCTGCTGGTATTTGAGCAAATACATTGCCCATGTAGGAGGCTTACCTGGGGTGTGGTGGGTACCTATGGTAATTACACCTTATACCAGGTGCAGTTATCCCTTATTAGTGTACTGTAGGCAGTGACTTGGGGAGGCTACCCCTCCCAAGCTTGTAATACCTATTTTCAAAGGAAGAGGGTGTAACACCCCTTTCCCAAAGGAAATTCTTTGTTTTGACTTCCTGGGCTCGAGCTTTTCAAGCAACAGGAGGGCAGAAACCTGTCTGTGAGGTCGCAGTAGCTGCGGCTGCCTTGAAAACCTCAGAAGGCTGAAATGGCAATACTGGGGGTCCTCTAAGGAGCACCAAGAGTGCATGGAATCATACAACCAAAGCCTTGGGGTATGATTCCAACATGTTTGATACCAAACATGCCTATGTTTAGTGTTAACATTATGTAGCTGGACATAGGTAGTGACCTATGTACAGTGCATGCGTAAAATGGCGTTCCTGCACTCATGAAGTCCAGGAAAATGTCAGGGGTGCCCTCACACACAGTTACTTTTGACCCTGCCTTCAAGGCTGGAGGGCCTGCCGTAGGGTTGACTTATAAGTGACCTGGTGCAGTGACAATTACGGTGAAAGGGTGCTTGCACCTTTTTACGCAAGCTGCAATGGCAGTCCTGCAGAAGCCTTTGCGTGGACTCCCTAGGGGTGTCAAAATATATGCTGCCACTTATAGGGATCCCCTGGAACACCAATGCCCTGGGTACTTAGGTACCATATACTAGGGACTTATTAGGGGGCACCAGTGTGCCAATTGTGATTGAAATACAGAGTTTTAGTAGAGAGAGCATAATCACTGGGATCCTGGTTAGCAGGATCCCAGTGAACACAGTCAAGTACATCTGACTTCAGGCAGAAAAAGGGGGTAACCATCCCAAGAAAGAGGGTACTTTCTTACACAACCCCCCAACGAGGGACGAGAAGGCTAACCTTTCCCAGATGAGTCTTCTATGTCTAAGTGGAAACATCTGGACAGTCCATCTGCATTGGAGTGGTTACTCGCAGGCCTATGTTCCACTGTAAAGTCCATACCCTGTAGGGAAATGGACCACCTCAACAATTTTGACTTTCACTTGCTTGAGCCATAAGAGAGGTTTGAACAATGAAATGAGTACCAATGAGGTATGGTCTCAACTTCTTCAAGGCCCAGACCACAGCAATGGCCTCCCTCTCTATGACTGACCAACACTTTTCTCTGGGGGTCAACTTTCTGCTGATAAAAGCTACTGGTTGATCCTGGCCCTCTGTATTAAGCTGTGAAAGAACTGCCTCCACCTGTACCTCTGAAGCATCAGTCTGAATTATGAACTTCTTGGAGTAGTTTGGGCTTTTTAGAACAGGTGCAGAGCACATGACCTGTTTGAGTTTCTCAAAAGCTTTTTGACAGCTGGCTGTCCACAATAGCTTTGTAGGCATCTTCATGGAGGCGAGGTCAGTAAGAGGGGCAACAACAGAGCCATAGTTCTTAACAAACCTCCTGTAATACCCAGTGAGACCTAGAAAGGCTCTGACCTGGGTCTGTGTGGTGGGGGGAGTTCAATTCAAAATGTTTTGGATCTTACCCTGTAGTGGCTGAATCTGTTCTCCACCTACCAGGTGTCCCAGATAAACCACTTTCCCCTTCCCTATCTAGCAGTTTGAAGCCTTGATAGTAAGGTCTGCTTTCTGCAGGGCCTCCAAAACGTTCCATAGGTTGACCAGGTGGTTATCCCAGGTGGAGCTAAAGACATCTATATCATCTAGATATGCTGCACTGAAAGCTTCCAGACCTTGGAGGACTGTATTCACCAACCTCTGGAAAGTGGCAGGGGCATTTTTCAAGCCAAAGGGAATTACTATGAATTGGTAGTGCCCTCCAATGGTTGAAAATGCTGTCTTAGGTTTAGCATCTTCTGACAACTTAGGCGGTCATTATGAACTTGGCGGTTCGGCCCGCCATGCCGGCAGTGGCGGTTAAAGCCGCCACCCGGCATGGCGGGCCGAACCGCCACATGATGAAGAGGTTGACGGCTGCCAGCAGCAGCTGTCACCCACTGCCATGCTCCCGCCGGGGATGAAACAACATCCGGCAGATAATGTTTCTAATGCTGCCAGCCAAAGGCTGCCGGAGGGGGTGCCCCTGCACTGCCCATGCATCGTGCATGGGCAGTGCAGGGGCCCCGTTCAGGCCCCCGTCATGCATGTCACTCCTCGATTTACGGGCAGTGACATGCGCGACGGGTGCTGCTGCACCCTCCGCATACCAACATTGGCGTGGCTCCTCATGGAGCCGCCCTCAATGTTGCGGCCGTGTTCCCCGCCAGGCCGGCAGGCAGAAACACAGTCTCCGCCTGCCGGCCTGTTGGGGAAATCATTAAACGGCCGGCAGGTTTTCCAGGAGGCTGGCGGTCGATGGAAAGACCGCCAGCCTGAACACGGCGGGAAATCCCGCCGTGTTCAAAATGACCGCCTTAATCTGCCAACAGCCTGCAGTAAGGTCAAAAGTGCTAAGATACGTGGCAGATGTCAGTGTATCTACAAGCTCATCTGACCTGGGGATTGGATGAGCATCTGTCTTGGTTACTGTGTTGAGTCCTCTATCGTCAACACAAAACCTCATCTCCCTTTTCCCATTTTGAGAGCGTGATTTTGGGACCAGCACCACTGGACTAGCCCAGGGGCTATCTGAGTGCTCAATGACCCCTAGGTCAGCATCTTTTGGACCTCTGTTTTGTTGCTATCCCTCACATGATAAGGTTGCCTGTAAATTTTACTTTCGACAGGCAGACTGTCCCCTGTATCAATGGTGTGTTCACACCATGTGGTTTGACCAGGGATAAGGGAAAACAGTTCTGAGAACTGTCCTAGGAGATTTCTGCAGAGGTCAGGGAGAGGATCACTCTCATCTTCCTGTCCCACATCAGGGGCCATGATCAGGGTTAAGTCCGCCCTGTCATAGTAGGGTTTTAGGTGGTTCACATGAAGTACTCTAAGAGGACTTCTTGGAGTGCCAACTAAATAAGTGATCTCAGCTTTTTTCTCCACTATGATATGTGGTCCACTCCATTTGTCTTGGAGTGCTCTTGGTGCCACAGGCTCCAGGACCCACACTTTTTGCCCTGGTTAGTACACTGTCAGGACAGCCTTCTGGCCATGCCATTGCTTTTGCAATTCTTGGCTTGTCTGAAGGTTCTTAGTGGCCTTCTTTGTGTACTCAGCCATTCTGGATCTGAGGCCAAGTACATAACCCACTATATCTTGTTTAGGGGACTTCAGGGGTTGCCACTAACCCTCCTTCACAAGAGTTAATGGACCCCTAACAGTGTGACCAAAGAGGAGTTCAAAGGGGCTGTAGCCCACTCCTTTTTGGGATACCTCCCGGTAGACAAAGAGGAGGCATGGTAACAGGACATCCCATCTCCTCCTGAGTTTTCAGAGAGTCCCATAATCATGCCTTTGAGTGTTTCATTAAAATGCTTGCTGAAGCAGGTGTCTTAATTAGAAATTACTAATGAATGTTTATGTACTTTGAATAATGAATTGTGTAGAAAATGAATAAAGTAGAGAAAAAAATAATGCACACGTTTGGGAATGTGACCTTGGAGAACGGTCACCAGTGTTCACGAAATGTGCTATTTAATGATTAATACTTATGAAATGTTGAAAATGTATTAGATTAATGTAGTAACATTATATTTAGGGATATAAATTATGTTCTAGCTTATTAATTTTAGCCCATAATTTAGGGAGTGCCTTGGCCTAATTTTGCCAGGCCTCATGCAGAAGCTGTATTTCTTAGCATTTAACAAAATGCTGACAGAGTGAACTAAACTGTGAAATGTTCATTGTCTTTTTAAAAGTGCTTAGCAGAAGCTTTCTATGGGAACCGACGGACAGGAGATGATGTCTCTAGTAATGTATCAAGATGTGTGTAATATGTGTGAGATGTACTTTCCCAGGATGCGAACAATGAAGAAGCTGACTGGAGAGGAAGATGCAACAATTTTGTTACCTGACGATCTGGATGATGAGGACATCGTAAAGCAGACCAATCAAGTTCATGTGAAGAGAGAAATATTAGCATTCATAGATTTGGTATAGAAATATTATTGGGTAGTGTATAAATGTACGATTAATACCAACAGGGAATTAGGGGGTAGTTTAGGTGACTTTGATATAACAACGCGACAGAGAAGAATTTTGCAGACTTTGAAAGAAGAAGAGACTTTAGAAAAGATTTGATATTCTATCAATGGCCTCATACCCTCTGACTGAGAGCCTGGTGCTTTACTGATCGATTGATGACCTGAGGACGAAGACTGATCCTGCTTGCTGACCCATACCGTGGATAGGTAGATATGACATTGTGACTGTAATGCATTTTTATAGCTTTTCTTTCTAGGTACCAAACTGCGCTGTCTTAATAGTTTTCCTTAGCTAGATGTTTTCCAAAATTTGTGTATTAAATTGTTTTGCATGAAGCCTCACATGCTGATGCTAATCCGGGTTAGTTGAGGCTATTGACATAATGACGGACAAATTACAGGGACAAATGTTTGAGGAGTTATCTTGCTGAATTCTATGTACATGATTACTTTGTTGCAGTTGACTCTGCCATCGATCTACACTATTGCCTTAGAATGTGTTGTGATTCAAGCCTTGATTAGATTGCTTTTCTTTCGTCACTTTGGTCAACCAGTACTGTTTTTATATGTGTTTCATTTGATATTGGGATTAATCTACATGACTTTAGCATTGTTAATATAAGGGAAATAAACTTACTAAACTTTTACTAAAGGTGTGATTATTCATTGCTGAAAGGTCATGGTGCGTGCCAATTACTGACTATGGATTATTGATTTGACTAATGATCATTGATTATTGATTCTTCTCTGGAGCTATGGTAAGAACATCTTGAACGAGTCAAAAGGTTCATCGACCTATACGTGTCCCCTTGTAAGTTTACTTACTAAGGTCCAACGTGTTAACAGTTATGGTAGCTGACTGATGGTTAGTCTCTTCAGGAGCTTGTCATAGGTGTCCAGAAAGGAGTGACGGGTGTTAACAGTTGCAATAAGAGACTGGACAGGTGTCCCTAGTTATGGTAATTGTTTAAGATTGATCTGTTTGAGAGTTTAGTATTATTGAGATTCGGATTTTGTTTTCAAAGATGACATTTGTAGAGAAAATGATGTTCCCTTAAGCCCAGAAACTACTTTCCCAGATCCTGGATCCTGCTATTGGTGTTGGGTATGTTCCAGGCGTTCTAGTGATAGAGTGAGAGAGATAGGTTGCGCATGCACAGCTTATGCAAATCGCAGGTGAACTGTGACGTATGGGAGGATTTAGGGAGTTTGCGTACTCCAAATGAAGTTTTAGTATGAATGTGCATACTCCGCAGTATGAGAGTAGGGAAGTCGTCGAACTTCATATGTGTGTGGCGCTTTGTGCTAAAAAATTGTCCACATGGTTGTTGATGTACGTACCCTGCGTGGTCTAAGACTCAGGAGTATATTGGAAAAGTGTATGAGGCACTTGGTTATATGTTGTAATCTGTCTGGTTTAGTAGGTTGATCTGGCGTAGTCAACAAGTCAGTGAGTGAGTTAAGTGGGCAAGAGAAAATTTTTACTGAGATTTGGCGAGTCCTATGTGCACCAGGACAGACCCATTGATCAGTTGAGAGTAAAATTTGTGGGTCGAATTTTGCTTGCGGATCTGGGAAACCAAGAAAGAGGAACAGCTGCATGCGCGAAAGGGCCATCAGTGAAAAAACTTAAGGTTTCTGAAGCGATTGTGTTACCTTTCCTGTAGTAAACCAGCAGATTTGTTTATGGTTTTTGGTTTTTGATTAGTGCTCGCAATATTTTGCATTAGTTTTTTGAGGTTCGAAATTTAGGAGGATGAGGCGCAAGACTTTGTCAGCCGCAGTACGTGTAAGTGTGACTTCATTGGAGCCATGCTGGGATAGTTTGGTTAGTGGGAAGGGTCGCGCACAGATTGGCAGCTGTCCATGAGAGGCAATTGGTTGAGAACGTGGGTGAAAGGAATCCTGGGAGTAAAAGTTATTTCCTGATTTGATTTTGAATAAATAAAGTGGAAAAGATGAAGTTTTTCAAGGCGTTGAAAAGTGCCCTAAGGGGAGATACTTACATTAGAGTGAATGTAGGGGAGCCTACACTGCCGGAGGGTACACCAGCTTATGTTGTAATGGAAGAGAGAGGTGTTGTGCAGTGTCTTTGGTTAAAACAATGGTGCAAGTTGACAGAGAAAAATGATAGCTTAGCGTTTCCTGAGAATGGGATGTTTAATTTGAGAATTTTTGAGCAATTGCGGATGGCGCTGTATGAATCGAAGCCCCTTCCGAGACCAGCACAGTTTGAGGCATTAGAAGTTTGGGAGCTAGACAGCAACAGCAATTGAAATTTGAGAAAAGAATCAGAAGGGTAGAAAAGACTTTATTGGAAGCTAAATGGGATAGGGAACAGAACAATTGAGATCTGTGACTTTGTAGGATGTTACGTTGTTTCCAGCGATTACACAGGAGGATGAGACGGAAGGAAAGAAAGCAAGTAGAAAAACTAATAAAAGTCAGTCCGAGAGTAAGGAAGCTAAAAGGTCTTCCATAGTAGAGGAGGAATGAGATGCTGAGGATCTTGTTACGCAGATACTGAGAGACTGACCACCACTGTATGCAGTACATGAGAGTGGTCCGAGTACTAGTGCTGATCCAACAACCCTGGCACAGGCAACGAGGACAGTGAGTCCGGTACAGGTTAATGCTAACCAGACACAGGGTGTGGTACAAGGTAGTCCCAATGTGCTGACTACTCCAGTAGTCCGAGCGCAGATGTAGCTGCCACCGATATAGAGAATTTATCCTGATGTGCCTATTTTAGAGATGACTCCAAACTTAGTGGTGCCAATGGAGCAAGTGGTTCCGAGACCGATGTTGGTCACTACTGAGCCGACTCTGATATTGTTGCCCCAAGTGTAGCCACGGGTAATGCAGAGATTTACGCCAATGACAGGGACACAGTCAGACTTGACTCCGTTAATGAATCAGAGTATGGGAGTTACTCTCCCACAGAGTAGAAGTGCCAGAGAAGCCCCAGATGCAATATCGCTGCTGATTACTGTTGGTCCAGCGGTATCGTAATTTGTGCAAAATAACTTAATTTTGAACGAACAAGGAACAATGTCTCAGAGTTTAATGAGGAGGGGACCAAATGAACAAGTTCAGGTAGTCTCTTCCATGGGTCAGACTTTTGATGGATTGAGATCATTTCCAGATCTCAGTCCACTTGTTGCACTTCCAGATGCTGTGAATGGACCGAATGCAGGTCAAAGCCTTAAGCTATTGACCCTGCAGACTCTGAGTGCAGTGGTACAGAAGGTGCCACCGATTCAAGTGAGCAACATTTCATTACAGGGATTGACAGCTCAGCAGTTGACTGAATGGTTAGACAAGCTGAATACCGCACAGAATGCTTCTAACGGTGAGGAGCAAATAAATTGTGTCAGATTGAGTATGGAAGTGGGTGAATTAGTCGAGGGGACAATGGGGGTGAGTAGATTAGAGTTCTATACAGAAGCAGAGTTGAGGTACTTATGCCCAAGGATTACAAGAGAGGTGGGCAAAGTGCATCAGATAATGGCAGATTTGGCAGAAAAACATGGTATAGAAATTGAGAAAATGAAGCATTTGAAGAGGAGTTACAGGTTAGATTTAGAGGCAAAGGATTTTGAACACATGAGGTCAGCTGGAATGAAGGCGCACCTTAAAGAATTGCTGCAGAGTGCTCAGGTTTGGAGACCTTTAGAGAAGTGGGAAGGCAGATGGGTAAAGAAAAGAGACAAGAGGAAAAGAGATCCTCTAGAAGTGACTGAAAATGTACAACAGGACAAGGATCCGGTGAAGATTTTGCCAAGGAGAGAAATTCCTGGGGGAAAATTTGTTCTCGTTCCTTGGAGTAAGAGTGATATTCTATCATTTACGAATGATTATCCAAAGTTGAGGGAAAAGCCAGTAGAGTGGTGTCAGCAGACAGACAGGTTTGTGAAGCTCGCAAAGTGTTTGTGGGAGTACTTAAACACCTTACTAGAGATAGCGGTCCCAGCTGACTTGTGGGTTGAGTATAAGAGAGCTGTAGATTGGCCAACAAGTGAACCGAAGAGAGATAAGAATTCAGGTGCACCGTCTCCTGAGGTAATCAAATATTATTATAAGGTGATCAAGTTTCTGAAAACAAGGATATCGCCCAAACATATTGATTGGCAGAGGATTGATAGGACAGTGCAGGAAGTAAAGGAGTCGATACATGCGTACTATGAGAGATTGTTGAAGGCATTTAAGGAGTACAGTGGCAAAGAAGCAATTGAACCGAAAGACATGCTGCATTTTGTGTTCAGATTTGTGGAAGGATTGAGTCCTGAGATAGGTCAGATGATTAAGAGTCATTTGGTTTGCTGGCAAGCAAAGCCAATTGATGAGGTGTTGCAGTATGCGAAATACTGTAGTGACGAGACTGAGTTGAAGCAGAAAAAGTTGAAAGAGAAGGCAATGGTGATGCAGATTAAGGCAGCTCATACAGGAGTGCAACGACATTTTGTGCAGCAGATACCACAGCAGCAGGGAAATGTCATGTTTCAGCCTCAGATGAGAGGTAGGGGTCATGGAGGCAATATGAATATTGCTGTGCCACATTTGTGGAGACGTGGGACACTGGAAGCAGGAATGTCTGATGATGGTGCAGGAAGGTGTTGTTCAGAAAGGTAAAGACATCAATACATTTCAAAATGTGAGACCACCATGGCTAAGGGGTCCTAATCCAAATTTCCAGAATAATGTGAACCGGGTGCAGAATTTCTAGCCCATGCAGCAGGTGCAAATGCCCCGTGCACAAGTGTCACAGTTGCAGCCGATGCAGCAGCAGGTTCCCATGGTACCTAGACAGCAAATGCAGATACATCAAGCCCCGATGGAGCAGCAACAGATGATGCTTTCTCAACAGGTCACAGGTCAGAGACAAGACAGAAATAGTAATACAGTGCATCAATTCCCATTACACAGTGAGAATGAAATAATTGGTGAATGGATGAGGGACAGTTCGGATGAGGAGCCATGTGGGCTTGCGACCTATTTAGAGGTAGATCAGAAAGTACCCAATGTG
Organism: Pleurodeles waltl; assembly: GCF_031143425.1. Classification (NCBI taxonomy): domain Eukaryota; kingdom Metazoa; phylum Chordata; class Amphibia; order Caudata; family Salamandridae; genus Pleurodeles; species Pleurodeles waltl. The sequence goes on from NC_090443.1 coordinate 680,582,185, forward strand.
AGGGGAAAGGTAATGAGTCACCGAGTTTCATTCTTGGTGGACACAGGAGCTACACGCTCTAATGTGAGAAGTGCAGAACTTCCAAATTTGCCCCTTTCAGGAAGAACAGTTCAGGTTGTCGGGGTAGCGAATCAGTATTTGACAAACCTGATTACAGATCAAGTGCAAGTTGAGATTGGCAATTTCCAGGGACTGAATAAATTTGTGGTCTGCGATTTGAGTCCAGCATCCCTACTGGGAAGACAAAGGCCCTCATTACAACCCTGGCGTTAAATGCCGCTTACCGCCGTGCAGAAGACCGCCAACATACCGCTGCAGCCGCGGAATTCCGCTGCAGGTATTACGACCCACAGCTTGGAATCCGCCATAATACAAACACCCACATAAGTCCGCCACACCAAAGGTCAGTGATAAACTGGTGATAACAAAACCGACACCGTCACGCCAACAGGAATACGCCCACACTATCACGACCCACGAATCAGTGCAGCGGTCTTTCAACCGCGGTAATCCATTGGCGGTACACACCGCTGCGCTCAAAATACACACACATTCACAAAACACAACCACATTGGACAATTCGAAATACACACACCTGATACACATACACACACCACACCCACACACCCAATCCAATATAAAGCACACACCCACATCACCCACAAACCCTTACTAGCAGAATTTTGAAACCACGCCAGAGAGAGACACTACCTAAAACAACACCAGCATCCACAGACACACAACACCATCACTTACACAACATCAACGCACCTCAAACAACACACACCAACACATCCCCTCACACATAACAACACACACCACCTCACACATCACCCACACCACATCATGGCACCTCAACGACACCCCAGGTTCTCTGAGGAGGAGCTCAGGGTCATGGTGGAGGAAATCATCCGGGTAGAGCCACAGCTATTCGGATCACAGGTGCAGCAGACTCCGTTGCAAGGAAGATGGAGCTATGGCGCAGAATTGTCGACAGGGTCAACACAGTGGGACAACATCCGAGAACATGGGATGACATCACGAAGAGGTGGAACGACCTACTGGGGAAGGTGCGTTACGTGGTCTCCAGGAACCAGATTGCTGAACAGAGGACTGGCGGTGGACCCCCAACTCCTCCCCCACAACTAACAACATGGGAGGAGCAAGTCTTGGCAATACTGCATCCTGAGGGCCTCGCAGGAGTAGCAGGATGGCTGGACTCTGGTAAGGCAAATCTTTATTACCATATCCCCCACCCCACCTGCATGCCATCACATACCCACACTCTCACCCCCATTACTCCAACACCTCACATAGGTGGCAGACATATCCAGTCTGCCCACAGAAGAGATCCACAGTGATGACAGCAGCTCTGCACAACTGGATCAAGATGACCAGCCCAGTCCATCAGGGACCTCGGGACAGTCGGTTCCCCTGGCACAAGCCACCACAGAGCCTCCCCCTCAAGAAACACCAGCACAGTACCCACCCAGTGGGCCCATCCCTCGGTCCCCAGGACACGTCCATCAGCAGTGTGTCAACCACTACAGGGAACCCAGGCAATTCCAATAACACAGGACAATCAGGGACCTGGGAGCAGTGGCAATGGGCACACGGTTCAGGGGACAGAGGCACAGGAAAACAGGGAAGCTGGGAGGACTGCTGTGCTACAGGGGGAGGACAGGCCCAGGGAATGCACTCTCCACGAGGCACACTCTCCAACATCATGGGAGCTTACAATCATTCCCCAGGAGTCGATGGCAATGGTACTGGCCAAGTTTCAGGAGACCCAGCGGCTGCAGGAGGAACACTATCTGGGGATCAGGGAGGACCTGAAGTCCATTAACAAGACCCTGGTCACCATTACAGGGGTGCAGCAAGACCTTGTCAACACCAGGAGGGACACAGTGGCACAACAAGGGGCCTCTGACACTAGCCTGGATGATGAACAGCCCTCCACCTCAGCCGGCGCTAGTGGACAGGAGGCACCGCCACAGGAACACGACACCAACACCCCACCCCCTGCAGATGGAGAACCACCCAGCAAACGGTCCCTGAGATCCAGGAACAAGACAGAGAACATTGCCAAGACCCCTGCCAGGAAATGAGACCCCCCTGAATGTCACCCTTTTGTTCCACTTTGTCACCCTGTCCATCCTTTAACTGCCAATACTCCACTTCCACTTCCTATGCCCCTTTGGACAATGCACCTGTGAAACAAATAGACTAACTCTGCCATGGACATTCCTCCACCGTCCCCCCAGCCCATTTTACAACCCCCTCCACTTATTTGCACAGAAATAAACACACTTTAATCACAAAACAATCTGGAGTCAGTCTGTGCTTTCACAAACGTGTAATTGCAATAACCATGGAATATAGCAATGTCAATTTACTTGTGCACATACCGATGTAACACAGCTGTAGGCCTGGAAGAAATATAGCAGAGGGCACAAAGTGGGACCCATATCTGTGAAATGGAAAGGCAAAGTGACAAGTCAGGGTCCATACACTGAGTGAAAATGACAGACTTATGCTAGCTCCAGAAATTGTATGAGATGTGGGAGGCAGTGACATCTTCTTACCTGTGTCTCACTGGAAGTATTGCATGATTATGCTGTTTAGGTTGTCGATATCCTCTTCTTCTGCCTCCTCTTCTTCACTGTCCACAGGCTCCACAGCTGCCACAAGACCACCAGCTGGACCATCCTCCTACAGAAAAGGCACCTACCATCGCAAAGCCAGGTTGTGCAGCATTCAGCAGGCCACGATTATCTGGCACACCTTCTTTGGTGAGTAGTAGAGGTAACCACCTGTCATATGGAGGTACCGGAATCTGGCTTTCAGGAGGCCGAAGGTTCTTCGATCACCCTCCTAGTTTGCCAATGTGCCTCATTGTACCATTCCTCTGCCCTTGTCCTGGGATTCCTTACTGGGGTCAGTAGCCATGACAAGTTGGGGTAACCAGAGTCACCTGAAAATATTGAGGGACAACTGTTAGACACACACTAACCCTTAGGGACAACCCCATACCCAGACACCTATTCACACTGTATTGGGTCCTTGGCCTCACCTATTAGCCACACACTGTGCCTCTGGAGTTGCCCCATCACATAAGGGATGCTGCTATTCCTCAAAATGTAAGCGTCATGCACTGAGCCAGGAAACTTGGCATTCACATGGGAGATGTACTGGTCTGCCAAACACACCATCTGCACATTCAATGAATGGTAGCTCTACCGGTTTATGTACACCTGTTCACTCTTGCAGGGGGTACCAATGCCACATGTGTCCCATCAATGGCACCAATGATGTTGGGATATGTCCCAGGGCATAGAAGTCACCTTTCACTGTGGCCAAATCCTCCACCTGAGGGAACACGATGTAGCTGCGCATGTGTTTCAGCAGGGCAGATAGCACTCTGGACAACACGTTAGAGAACATTGGCTGGGACATCCCTGATGCAATGGCCACTGAAAGGAACCACTTGCCAGGAAATGGAGTACTGACAGAACCTGCACTAAAGGGGGTATCTCTGTGGGATAGCGGATAGCTGACATCAGGTCTGGCTCCAACTGGGCACACAGTTCCTGGATTGTTGCACGATCAAGTCTGTATGTGACTATTATGTGTCTCTCTTCCATGGTTGACAGGTCCACCAGCGGTCTGTACACCGGAGGATGCTGCCATCTCACCACCTGCCCCAGCAGATGTGCCCTATGGAGGAGAACAGGGACAGCCAACACTGAGGTATCACAAAATGTCATTTGCACAAAATTATTAATCTGCAATGTGCCTGTAACTGTGTGTATTCCAGGCCTACATAGTTGTGACGCAGTAATTATTAATGCCATGTGGCCCCCTGAAATGATGGCTGTCTGACCTGTAAGGTGTGAGAAGGGGATATGGGGTAACTGCACTGGCGTTGTACACTGTCGCGGTGGGTGGTCGAAGACCGCGGCGCAATTCTGCATTTGTTAACATTGGGCCCTATGGGTCTGAGGATCCAATGACGATGTACGCCGGCGGTGACGGTACGCACCACTGCGGACGTGACCACCATTTTCTGTCTGTTACCTCACTTGATACCTGACCTTCAACAGGAGACGACCTACACTGCAAGTGCAGCTGTGACCTGTGTCTGGAAGCGACGATGGCTCATGTGTCTGGGGAAAGGGCCCCTGCCTTCACTTCGGAGGAGTTGGAGAAACTAGTGGATGGGGTCCTCCCCCAGTACACGCAACTGTACGGTCCTCCAGACAAACAGGTGAGTACACTGTGAGCATGCTGCATGGGCAATGCCTGTTTTGAGGGGTGTGGATGGAAGATACATGGGGGGCTGAGGCATGCATGTGTGGATGGTGAGTGTATGTGCATCAGGGCAAGGGTGGGAATGGGGGGCAATGAGTATGACGGTCCGGACGGGTAATTAATTTCCTTTCCCCCTATACCATTCTCCTAGGTCAGCGCCCACCAGAAGAATGGTATTTGGTGTGATATCGCCAAGGACGTCTGAACCCTGGGGGTCCACCACAGACAGACCACCCACTACCCTAAAAGATGGGAGGACCTGCGCCGCTGGAGCAAGAAGATGGCGGAGGCCCAGCTGGGGATAGCCTCCCAACGTGGGAGGGGTGCCCGTCGCACCATGACCCCCCTGATGTTCCGGATCCTGGCGGTGGCGTATCCGGAGTTGGATCGGCGCTTGAGGGCATCACAGCAGCCACAAAGGGGTGAGTACACTCTCATTCAGCTGACTTTGCGTGCATTACGAGGTGTCTGGGCGGGGGAGGTGGACAGTGGGTTCCCCTAGGCCAGGGCGATCTTGGTAGGCAAGGTCCCTTGTGAGGCAGGCTATGTGGCACCCCAACCCCAATAGAGGGTAGAGCCATCTACACCTAGTCAGGCTCCTGTGACTTCCAGGTGTGCAACAATTGGGCTTAGGCCTCGTACCCCATGGGCATGTGATTAATCTAGGAACTATAAGTGCATGGCGTAGTGCAGAGGGCTGCTCACTGTCTGTTGTGTCTGCCAACGGTAGTGGTGTTGCATGCATCATCAGGCGGAGGAGCATTGGCATTGGAGCAGGAGGGAGCTGCATCCCACTTGGCCCTGGAGGGTGAAGCAATGGAGTCTGAAGCCACCAGTGGGACAGAGGGCGAGGGGAGCTCCACGGCGGGGACAGGAGTAGAGACCAGCGACAGCAACTCCTCCTCTGATGGGAGCTCCTTTGCGGTGGCGGGCCCCTCTGTGCCCACCGCATCAACAGGTACAGCTGCCACCCCCTACCAGCACCGCCCTCCCAGCAGCCCCTCAGCTTGTGTCCCGTGCCTGCTCACCCAGGAGGGTGGGCATCTCCTTCGCCCCAGGCACTTCAGGCCCTGCCCCAGTCAGCCCTGCTGCCCTCAGTGATGAGTCTACTATTCTGAATGCCATCCATGGTGTTGAGAGGCATTTGCAACAAACAAATGCATACCTGGAGGGCATTCATTCTGGCCAGGCAGCCCAACAGAGAGCATTTCAGGCTCTGGCCTCAGCACTGATGGCACCCATTGTCCCTGTGTCCAGCCTCCCTCTCCAACCTCCTCCACCCAGACCCAACCCCCTGTACCCCAGCCTGTCCCAAGCATACCATCAGACCAGCATGCACACACATCAACACACAAGAGTGACTCAGGCAAACATAAGCACCACACATCCCACAAGCACTCACACAAGCATCATACCCATGCACACATACCAACATCCACTTCCTCCACTGTGTCCCCCTCCTCCACGTCTCCCTCCTCCCTTCCAGTCTCGTCTCCACTCACACCTGCATGCACTACATCCTCAGCCACTACCTCGATCACCAGCACGCCCATCACCACACACCACTCACGTGCAATCACCACCCCCACTACCATTCACACATCCCCTGTGTCCTCTCCCAGTGTGTCAGTGAGCCCTCCTCCCAAAGTACACAAACGCAGGCATACACCCACCCAACAGCCATCCACCTCACAACAGCCTCCAGCCCATGCCTCTTCACCCAAATTCAGCAGACGCACACCTCCTACAACCACTACCTCTTCCTCCACTCCCAAACCCCCTCCATCTACCTGTCCCAGTGTGTCTAAAAAACTTTTCCTGTCAAACCTTGACCTCTTCCCTTCACCTCCCCCATCCTTCCCCTAGGTCCAGGCTTTCAAGGTTCCAGCCCTGCACCTCAGCCACCACATCCCCAGGCACAGTGGTGCCAGCAACTGCCGGATCATGGAGTACGCCAACCATCAGAGCTGCCAGTGTGCCACGGAGCGAGGGCAAGGACATTCCACCACCTGCCAAGGTTAAAAAGTTGCCCACATCCCAGAGGGAGAAGCTGAAAACACCTGCCACCAAGGGGTCAGCGAAAACAAAAGGGGATAGTGGCAAGACAACTGCACCACCATCAATGGTGGGGAAGGGCAAAAAACTGAAGGGCAGGTCAGGAGAGGGCATGGTGGCACCTACTGAGGGACCAGTGTCACACCTTCTGTCCACGTCCACGCTAACCTGTACTGCGGCGGACACTGCCACCTGCACCGCCACCTGCACCGCCTCCGGCACGTTTATAGCCGCTGCGACATTCCCCAGTCACTTCCCCGGTGGGCAGCTGTCTGAGGCTGCAGGAGACATCCTGCTTTCTCCCTCAGCAGGTGCTGACACATGCCCCGCTGCCACAGACCCGGCCGCCACATACCCTGCAGCCAGCACCACCGTCACAGACCCCGCCGGCAGCACCACCGCCATAGACCCCGCAGCCAGTACTGCCGCCACAAACCCCGCAGCCAGCACCGCTGCCACAGACCCCGCAGCCAGCACCGCCGCCACAGACCCTGCAGCCAGTAACGCCACGACGGACCCCGCAGCCAGCACCGCCACGAGTGACACCGCCACAAGCACCGCCATGACTGACACCGCCGCAAGCACCGCCACAACTAACACCGCCGCAAGCACCGCCACGACTGACACCGCCGCAAGCACCACCAGCGGCCCCGCGACGTCCTCGGACAGTGGCACCACCACAGACATGGCTACCATCCCCAGTGGTCAGTCGTCCGCGGCTGGTGGTGAGTTCCAGGACCATGGGCAGCTTCCATGAAGCATTACTGTCATCACAGTTGTCACCTGCATATGGAATGCGAAGCCACAGCAATGTGGGGTATGTCTCTGCCTCCATGGTGTATCATGCTACCTGTACCTCAGCAATCTTGTGGCAAACACACCCAGGTGAGGGATTTGTACCGGCCACACTGCACGTGGAACACTCTGGGCACAAAGCCCCCTCCAGGACCAGTGGAGAAAGGCATCCACTACCTCAGTCCTTGGTAGGATGAAGCACTCTGGGCACCATGCCCCCTCCAGAACTAGTGGAGAAAGGCATCCACTACCTCAGTCCTTGGCAGGATGAAGCGCTCTGGGCGCCATGCCCCCTCCAGAACCAGTGGAGAAAGGCATCCACTACCTCAGTCCTTGGCAGGATAAAGCGCTCTGGGCACCATGCCCCCTCCAGAACCAGAGGAGAAAGGCATCCACTACCTCAGTCCTTGGCAGGATGAAGCACTGTGGGCACCATGCCCCCTCCAGAACCAGTGGAGACTGTTATCCACTTGAGAGACTGTAGCTTTGCACTCCCCAGGATAAAGCAGTGGGCAAACCACCCACTGGAGAGACTTAAGAGACTGTGGCTTTGCACTCCCCAGGATAAAGCAGTGGACAAACCACCCACTGGAGAGACTTGAGAGGCTGTGGCTTTGCACTCCCCAGGATAAAGCAGTGGGCAAACCACCCACTGGAGAGACTTGAGAGACTGTGGCTTTGCACTCCCCAGGATAAAGCAGTGGGCAAACCACCCACTGGAGAGACTTGAGAGACTGTGGCTTTGCACTCCCCAGGATACATCAATGGGCATGGAGCCCCCTCTTGCAGCAGTGGCGTCGTGCGTTCATCTGGCTGAGGTGCCTCCCCTCCACCTCCCCCTGAGGTGCCTGTTTCATTTCGATCTGATGTCCCTGCAGTGTTCTCTCCATTTCCAATCAGGTATCTAGTGTGGGCTTCGCCCATGCATTTTGGGCCCAGTGGTCCACGGACAATGATTGCTGCACTATCTGGACTTGTGTAGTTGGTGTACATAATTGCGTTTACTGGATTTTGAACTTTGATAATGAGATTTCACATGATTACATTCGTTCAAATCAATTCCTTTTGTCCTTGCGTTCTTCCAGGGGGTGAGGGGGTATATGTGTACTGTTGAGCATGTATTTGTGTGTATGCTGTTGTGGGTCAGGGTGGGGGTGGGGGTGTTGCGTGTTGCGTGTGCGTGTGTTACTCTCTTTTTTTCCTCCCCCCCCTGTGTTGTAGGTGCAGTACTCACCGTGGTCATCGCCGCCGTTGTTGGAGCTCCTGATAGAAGAGAAGGAAGACCAGCATCGGCAGTATCTGCAATTCGGGCTCCATGGCGTCCTGGTTCCTCGTGGGGTGTGGAGAGGTGAGTGTTTCCCTTCTGTGTACTGTTTCTGCCGTGTTTTTGTTCGCGTTGGTTCCGCCCCGGAAAAGGTGGCGGACAGGCATCTTGTGATAGGGTGGGCGAAACATTGTCTTCTGCCTGTCTGTTGGCGGTGTCCGCCGCACTGTTTGTTTGTACCGCCGTGGCGGTCGGAGTGTTAAAGTGGCTGACTATGTTGCCGGTTTCCGCCACGGTCGTAATCCCATTTTCTTTTCCGCCGGCCTGTTTGCCGTATTACGACTGCTTTAACACCAACCGCCAGGGTTGTAATGAGGGCCAAAGTGTTTGATCACTTGCTCAAATGATGGAATTGAGATTCAGACAAATAGTGATGGTGAGGAAGACCCAGCCACAGAAACTGAGTGTGAAACAACGAACGAGGAGTATCCCTTGATTACGTTTTTCCCAATGTTCACAGTGAAAAAGCTTCCTTCTGATTTGCAGGAAACGGTACAAGAGAACGTGTGGGATTTGATAGGGAAGGAAGTGAGTTTGATTAAAGGAGTGAGGCCAATTAAGGTTATCTTAAAGCCAAATGCAGTTTTTCTGCAACTTCTGCAGTACAACATGCCCCAAGATGCCCTGATGAAAGTGGCTCAGATAATTGCAGATTTTGTGAAGCAGGAAGTTTTGAAGGAGGTGTTGAGCAGTCCATGCAATTCACCAATAATGGGTTTGAAGAAGCCATGTGGGAAGGTTTGAATTGTTCAGGATTTGAGAAAAATAAATGAGATTGTGGTCAAGTGTTGTCCCGTAGTGCCCAATCCAGCTGTCATAATGTTCCAGATTCCCTGTGATGCAGAATGGTTCACAGTGGTTGATTTGTCACAAGCTTTCTTTTCTGTGCCCCTTCATGAGGATAGTCAGTTCCTCTTTAGTTTCAAATTCCTCGATCGAGTCTACTGCTGGTGTCGACTTCCTCAAGGGTACACAGAGTCACCTTCCTTGTTTAACCAGATATTGAAAAAGAATTTGGGGTCATTAGAGTTACCTTTTCAATCAACTTTGGTACAGTACATTGATGGTTTATTGATTGTGTCCAAGACAAGGGACGAGTGTAAGTATGACTCAATTGCCTTGTGGAACCATTTTGGAATGTATAGTCATAAAGTGTCACCACTGAAATTACAGTACTGTCAGAGGGTAGTGAACTATTTGGATCACCAAAATGAGAAGGGGTCGAGGAAAATATCCAGGGAGAGGATTACAATGATACTGCAGATAAGTCCCCCAACTTCACAGAGAGACATCAGGATGTTCCTGGGAATGGTGGGCTATTGTTGCCAATGGATCCCGAAATTTTCAGAGATTTCAAAACCATTGCAAAAGTTGACTCATAAGGATGTCACCGATCCCATAGTGCTAGATCAGAATGAGATGAAAACGTTCACTGAGTTGAGAGAGAGTTTGTGCAGAGCTCCAGCGTTGGGTATGCCTGACTACACTAAACCTTTCACATTGTTTTCTCATGAGCCTGATGCACGTTCATTGTCTGTCTAGACGCAGGTCCATGGAGGTGTTCATCGCTACCTTGGACCCAGTTGCAGCAGCATTACCAGGTTGTTTGCTTGCAGTGGCCGCCGTTGGTCAGAGTCTTTCACAGTGTGAAGTAGTAATGGGATATCCCCTGACTGTAATGGTCCCTCACTAGTTTGAAATTTTACTGACAAGAATGAAAACCCAATACTTGACTGGTGCTAGGTTGACTAGGTATGAGATGAGTATTTTGGGTGCTCCAAACGTGACACTGAAAAGATGTACAGTGCTGAACCCAGCAACTATACTTCCAAGCTATACTACTGCAATTGAAAAAGAAGAAGATGTAGAACATGATTGTCTTGATGTAACTGAGTTGTGCACCAAACCGAGACCTTACATTCGAGCTACTCGATTGGAAGAAAATGATCAAATTGTTTTTGTTGATGGTTCTTGTCTGGGAGACAACACAGGGACACTGAGAGCCCGAAATGTTGTGTGCACAATTACAGGTACTTTAGAAGCTCCCTGGCTTCGAGGAGTGTATTCTGCTCAGGTAGCGAAATTGGTCGCTCCTACTAGAGCGTGCCATGTTTCTGCTAGATTGAGAGTCACTATCTATACAGATAGTCAATACGGATTTGGAATAGTTCATGATTGTGGTCAATTGTGGTCACAGAGGTTTTCTGACCTCTACTGGATCACCAGTGAGAAATGGTGAAAGAATAAAGGAGTTGTTATATGCAATTCAACTGCCTGAAGAAATTGGCGTGGTGAAATGCAGAGCACATCTAAAGTCACAGGACTACGTGTCCTTTTGAAATGGATATGCAGATCAAGTCGCAAGGTTTTGCGCATTGAACTGTATATCGTTCAAAGACAGGTGGGAATTGTTACCTGAAGAAGACACAACATGTACGAGTTTTGCATTAAAAGTAATTGACACTTTAGAAGAGTATAAATCTTTACAGAGTAATTTTGACAAAGAGGAGAAACGCTCCTGGAGCAAAATGAAATGTGTTCAAAGACAGGATGAACTGTGGGTTTCTAAAGAGGGTCAGTTGGTTTTGCCAAACAGCCTGTTGTCTCAAATGGCAATGCACTATCATGGTCAGGCACACATTGGGAGGGATGCCATGGTTCGTCTGTTCAAAATGGATTGGTTCAACCACAAGTTTACACAAGCTGCTGAAGCAGTTTGCCATCGCTGTGTCATTTGTCAGCAATTAAATGCGGGGAAAGGGACAGTGGTTAATATTTGAGCCACATTGGAAGAGCAGGAGGTCCATTCAGCAGAATGCAATTGGGTTTCATTGAGATGCCTGTGTGTGTAGGTTTAAGATATGTGTTGGTGATTGTGTGCATTTTTAGTCATTGGATTGAAGCGTACCTGTTGGAAAATGGGTTATTGGTAGGGCAGGTAGGTACCTACACCTAGCAACAAGCCACTAACCTCCACATAGGTACAGTTAGGTCTCAGTAAATTAATCCCAGCTCAACCCTTGGTAGCTTGGCAACGAGCGTCAAGGCTTAACTTAGGAGACAAAGTGTAAAGCATTCAAATATCACAAAACAGTAATTAAATAAAACACAGGAAACAGTTTAAAAATCCAAAACCAATTTATAAAAATAGCTTATATTTTTATCTTTAAAATGACACAAAAACGATTAAAATCGGTTCAGGGGAACCGGAGATATGAATTTTTAAAGTATTATTATTTTCTAGCGCTTAGAAACAAAAAGCGCCAATCGGGTCATCTGGTTGCACCAGGACCGGGGCAAAGTCAAACTTTCAGGCCGACCGCGATAGAGCCCTGCTCGGCTACAAGTCGCGGGAGGTCTCGGTTAAAAAGTTACCTTCTGACTTAGTCTCTTTTTTGATGTTTTTCTTCCCCGGGACGAACCTGCCAGTTGAATCCGACCTCCTGGAGCCCTTGTCCGGATACGCGAAGTCTGTTTCCTCGGTGGTGATTTTTACCTTCGGACTTAGTCGTTTTTTCGAGATGAAAATCCTTCGACCGGGGTAAACCTGGATCTTGATCCGACGTCCGTGGAGCCCTTCTCGGATACGATGGCTGGGAGGTCCCGGTCAACTTTTTACGTTCGGACTTAGTCTCTTTTTCGGATGTTTTTCTTTACCGGGACGAACCACGAAGTCAGGCCGGGTCGCGGTTGAGGCAAGCCGGCTAGAATTTCCGCGGCGGGTCGGTCCCTCTCTGGAGCTTTTTTCCAAAAATTCGCAAATCTTTTCCAAACTTCTGGGGCTTCACCCAGATGTTCTTTTAAGGTTATTTTGGGGTCCACAACTCACCCCAAGGGTCCAGAAGTTCTGTGATGGTCCTTGGGGGGTGCGGACTTCAACTCCCAGAATGCACCTGGCGCAAACTCCTTTTTGGCCACTGGACAGTGGTCAGCTGGTCGCTTTCTTCAGGAGTTGGTGCAGGGGACTCTGGTTTAGCAATTTTTCACCTGTAGCAAACAGGGAGTCCCTCCTTGAACCAGTTGAAGCCAGGCAAAGTCCTTCTTGTGGTGAAGCCCAAGTGTGCAGCTGGTGCAGTCCTTCTGAGTGCAGGTTCCAGGTGCAGGCCAGGGGTCCAGCAGGGCAGTCCTTCTTCTTCTTAAGTTCCTTTCTTGTTGAATTCTGGAGGGGATCTGAGGTGTGGGTGCAGGTCTGCCAGTTTTATCCTTGCTCCTGGGTGAAAAGCAGGGGGGCCCTGGTTCTCCAATCAGGGACAGGGTCGTCCCCCTGTGATGACCACTTCCTGGGAAGTGTGGCAAAAATCCATCCCAGAAGGCAACAGTCTCTAAAAATCCAACATGGATGAATCTGATTTTTGGAGGTTACATCTGGCTGAGCCCACCCGCTGGTGTGGCTAAAAATCATAAACACACCCCTCTCCTGCCCTCTCCTAATCTAATCAAGGGGGCACCTAGCTGTCTGGGGTTGCAGGATGTGGGGGTGTTGCTGGGTGCTGCAAATGTCCTTCTCTGCCTTTGAAGACCAGTTTGGCAGCCCTCCCCCTTCCTGCCTCACCATCTGCTGAGGGGAGATTCTCTCCCCCAAGCACATTCCTTTGTGTGAAGTCTGGCCACTTCACACCTCATCAAGGCAGCCTGGCAGAAGCTGCTGCAGGCTGGCCAATCAGAGTACAGCAGCAAAAACAATGCAGAGCTGAAATTGGCAACTTTTTAGGTAAAGTCTAAACTTTTTACCTGAACTAGTTATATTAAATCCAACAACTGGAAGTTGTAGGATTTATTACAACAATTAATTTGATACCAAATTCTTGGTATGCAACATTTAAGGAGACTTTAAAATTTAAAATAAAGTCTGCCCATTCTAGCCTATGAAGGCCATTTACTTCAATGAGGGAAAAACGAATTTGGCTGTTTTTACCTCACCAGGGCTTATACATCTATTTTTATAAAGTCCCTGCTTATAGTTACATGGCACCCAGCCCTAGGGGCACATAGGGCACACCTTAGGGGTGACTTATATGTAAAAATAAGGTAGTTTAAGACTTTGGAAGTACCTTTAATTCCAAAGTCGAATTTGCATATAACTTTAATTTAAAAGCAGCCAGCAAGGCAGGCTTGCTTTTAAAATGACACTGGGCACCTCAGCAATGCACCTAGGTGTGCACCACCTATGCTGTGGTCCCTAAACCTACATGCCCTACCATATACTAGGGACTTATAGGTAGGTTAACTTAGCCACTTATAATTAGCCTAATTTGCATATCCATTTTACACAGAGCACAGGCCCTGGGACTGGTTAGCAGTACCCAGGGCACCTTTAAGTCAGGAAAACACCAGCAAAAAGTGGAAAATGGGGGCAAAAAGTTATGGGCCCTCTGCAATCAGCCCTGTTTTCTCACACCTACCCAAAGAAATGATAGCCTCACGGTACAAAATTGCTGCTTAGGGAACTGATACCATGCTTTGGAATTCAGATTTCTTTAGAATCAGGTAGGGGAACACACTTTAATAATGAGGTGATTAAACTATTGTGTGCAGCATTGAACATTGAGCAGAAGTTGCATTGTAGTTACAGCCCTGAAGCATCCGGACTAGTGGAGCAGATGAATGGTACTTTGAAGTCAAGGATTGTGAAAATGTGTGCAGCTACGAATCTGAAATGGCCTGATGCATTGCCTTTGGTGTTGATGTCAATGAGGAATACACCTGACAGGAAGACAGGATTGTTGGCCCATGAGATCCTCATGAGCAGAGCAATGAGGTTGCTGGCAGTTGCAGCCAATGCACTTGTCAACATTACAGATGATATGGTGTTGGATTACTGCAAAGGTCTGGCTGATGTAGTCCTCTCTCTCAGCAGGTGGACGCCACCACACTGCCACCAATCCATGAAACAGGGCACAACCTGAGAGCCGGTGACTGAGTTGTTGTCCGAAAGCATGTGCACAAGACTTGTTTGGAGCCTCGTTGGAAGGGACCGTATCAGGTGGTCCTAACGACTATGACAGCTGTGAAGTGTGCTGGGATCCTGAACTGGATTAACGCAAGTCGCACAAAGGAGTGGCATGTCCACTAGATCATGAAGAAGCGTTGTTGAGAGTACCAACAACTGTGAGACAAATTACAGCACCAGAAAAGGAGCAAGTTAGAACGGAAGCTGAACCCGAGCTCATTGAAGACGGGTCCATCACTCCTGTGAGAGACAAAGGTGGAGACCTCCAAGAAAGTGTTTGAGAACCTATCTCAACTAAACCAGCAGGAGCGCCTTATGTAGAGGGGGCTCTTCCAGAAGCAGATGATTCTGAAGCGCAAACAGAGCAATTGCCAGACCCAGAAGGGGAGGGAGTTGAGCTGGTTCAACGTCAAGGTGGTCCGACTCCTCCTGAGCCAGTTGCAGGTTTGTCAAGCGAAAACACCACAGAGAAAGAAAAGGACTCAGGTTCAGTCCTGAAGAAATATTGACAGAAGGTTCACGAAAAGGAGGTAAGTGGCCGAATTCACAAGTGGAGAAAGGAAAAGAGGTGATTGTCGAACCAACAATAGAGGAAGTAGATACTACGAGAAAAGAAGAACTAAGTGAAGGAGAGCTGAATGGTGATCGAAAGTTGAAAAGAAAGAGAATAGCAAGTTGAAGATACGCAGGTACTGAATATACGTATGCAACTACAAATGAATGGCAGCATGAGTTTATGTCTTTTTGTTTTGATCAGGAAGTTCCAAGTCAATATTTTGAGGTGACCTGAAGAAAATTAAGGAGCTGAACTGTTGAAAAATGATTAAACTTATTTTTGAGAAATAGACTGTTGAAAGTAACCAGAAAAAGCATTGATAACCTGATTTGACTTTTTAAACCTGATTTTGACAAGCTGCTAACTGATTTTGACAAGAAAGAAGGTTTCCTGTAGGTGAAACTGAACGGCTGAAGGAAGAATTGTCTATTTTTGATTTTTGCTGCAAGTTTTTGAAGTTACTTCTGCTTTCTGATTCTTTACAGATCCTGGCTTATTTTGATAAGCAGGTTAGGGATGATCATTGGGTTGGCAATTATGTGTGGGATCTTGTTTATAGTATTGATTGTGGGAATGTCTGTTCTTGATGCGAAAGGAGCCAACCATACTTCTGCTTTTGAGACTACCACACTAACGGCTGTAGAGAGATTTAAGTTAGATGAGAAGTATTTGCATGATTATACTAATGTGCAAGGATAACTTTCTTCTAACACTTTCTATTGCTTGTTGAGTGAGTATGTTGAGACAATGGATGCAAGGGATTGTCTTGTGTGTACGCAAATTAGAGGAAGGAAGGAGTCACCTATCATAGTCTTCCACTAACGTATGGGATAAGTTGTAGCTGTTACTAAAAAGGTTCTATAACCAGGAGTATATTCAGTATTTCTACTCTAACCATGATGTTGTGTTTTCGTTTGTTCCTATTATTAGGTATTTGAGTAGAGTAGCTAAGGATAGTGACATAGTATTAGTTAAAGGATTCTTTGAGCCTACGCTGATATTTGGTACAGCTTATGCACACAAAAATAACTTGACATGCTTGCTTACACCTTTAGAGAAGAGCTTCCTAGATCATACTGATGACATAAGAAAGGCGCTGAAGGAGAAATTAGAAAAAGGCTTAGAGAAAAGGACTTACAAAGATGATTATGCTTATAGTGCAATTAAAACACAAGGGAAATTAGCTTTAAATGCACTACACATAGGGAAGCTTTGTATATATAGGCCAAAATCGTGCACTGACACTTTATTTGTGGGTACGAGTGAATGTAGGCATGTGTTTTTGTTTCAGAGTAAATGGACATTTATGTTGAATGGGCAGGACTCTGAGAGGGAGTCCTCTTCTGCAATAGTGGGAGATATATTTGGTGTGGTGATTCCTTCAGTGGGAGTCATCCTGAATTTGATCAAGATTCTAAAGTCGTCTACTATTGTGGAAAACATGCTGACAATGTTTCAGGGGCAATACTCCTGATAGATACGGAGTTAGCTATGACTCTTCAAAATCATCTTGCTTCAGACATTCTTTTAGCGAACGATGGCCGTGTCTGTAAAATGATTAACTCTAGGCATTGTTGCTTGTACAAACCTTACAATAGTAAAGAGATAAAAGACTTACTTACTAATCTGACTAATGCAAGTAGTGATTTGAAGGAGTTGAAAGAACCAGGGGCCAAATGTACTAAGCAGCTTGCACGTCGCAAACAGTGAATTTCGCTGTTTGCGATGTGCAAAATGCACTTTAAAATGCACAGACCTCGTTTTGCGATTCAGTAACCTGGTTACCGAATCACAAAACGGGTTTGCAAGTCGCAATTAGGAAAGGGTGTTCCCTTCCTAATTGCGAGTCGCACTGCAATGCAGGATTGCTTTGGGACGCGAACGCGGTCGCAAACCAATCGCAGTTTGCACCCTTTTGTAATGGGTGGTAACCCATTCACAAAAGGGACCCCTTCCCGTTGAGAATGGCACTGCAAACATTTTTTCAGAGCAGGCAGTGGTCCTGTGGACCACTGCCTGCTCTGAAAAAATGAAACGAAAACGTTTAATTTTTAATTTTTGTAATGCATCTCGTTTTCCTTTAAGGAAAATGGGATGCATTACAAAAAAAAATACTGCTTTATTAAAAAGCAGTCACAGACATAATGGTCTGCTGTCCGCAGCAGGCCATCATCCCTGTGAGGGACGCCATTCGCAAGGGGGTCGCAAATTGCGATCCACCTCATGAATATTCATGAGGTGGGCCTTTGCAACCCCCCTGCGAATCGCAGATGGTGTCAGGGACACCATCCAAAATTCTGAATAGCGACTCGCAAATTGTGAGTCGGTCTGACTCACAATTTGCAGGTCGCAATTCAGAATTTTGCTACATCTGGCCCAAGGTGTTTGAGAAAAGGTTGGCACGGGGTTTGCTTCAATGGGAAATTGGCTTAGTAGTATTTGGAATGGGGTGCTGTTGAAAATTATACAAGGAATATTAATCGCTGTGGGTTGTCTATTAAGAATATGGGGATTATGCAAATTATGCTAAAGAATTAGGTTGAAGAAGTCTAAGAATAATCAAAGGAGGGAAGAAAAGAAAAGGGAAAGAATTTACAGGGAGAACTCAAGGAGGAGACAACATTTTGAAGAAATAGAATTATAAATTTGTGGGTGATAATTAGTGTGATGACACATTTAGTCATCAGAGGAGGGATTGCTGACTCAGGTGTTTTACTTAGAAATTAATTTTTATGTATTTTGAATAATGAATTGTGCAGAAAATGAATAACATAGAGAAAAAAATAATACACACGTTTGGGAATGTGACGTTGGAGAATGGCCATCAGAGTTCACTAAATTTAATAATTAATGATTAACACTAATGAAATATTGAAAAAGTATTAGATTAATGTAGTACTATGTCATATTAGGGATATGAAGTATTCTCTAGCTTATTAATTTTAGGCCTTAACTTAGAGAGTGTCTTGGCCTATTTTTGCGAGGCCTCATGCAGAAGCTCTATTTCTTAGCGTTTAACAAAATGCTGACAGAGTAAACTCAACTGTGAAATTTTCATTGTCTTGTTAAAAGTGTTTAGCAGACGCTTTCTATGGGAACCGATGGACAGGAGGTGATGTCTCTAGTAATGTATCAAGATGTGTGTAATATGTGTGAGATGCACTTTCCCAGGATGCGAACATTGAAGACACTGACTGGAGAGGAAGCTGCAACAATTTTGTTACCTGAAAAGCCGGATGATGAGGAGATCGTAAAACGGACCAATCAACTTCATGGGAAGAGAGAAATATTAAAATTCGTAGATTTGGTATAGAAATATTATTGGGTAGTGTATAAACATACAATTAATTGACCAATAGGGAATTAGAGGATTGTTTAGGTGACTTTGATATAACAACGCGACAGGGGAGAATTTTCAGACTTATGCAGACTTTGAAAGAAGAAGAGACTTTAGAAAAGATTTGATATTCTGTCATTTAGCTCATACTCTCTGACTAAGAGCCTGATGCTTTACTGATCGATTGTTGATCTGAGGACGAAGACTGAATCTTCTTGCTGACCCATACCGTGGATAGCTAGATATGACAATGTGATTGTAATGCATTTTTATGGGTTTTCTTTCAAGGTACCAATTGTCCTGTCTTAATAGTTTTCCTTAACTAGAAGTTTTCCAAAATTTGTGTATTAAATTGTTTTGCATGAAGCCCCACATGCTGATGCTAATCTGGGTTAGTTAAGGCTAGTCACATAATGACGGACAAATTAATTACAGGGACTAATGTTTGACGAGTTTTCTTGCTGAATTCTATGTACGTGATTACTTTGTTGCAGTTGACTCTGCTATCAATCTGCATTAATGCCTTATAAAGTGTTGTGATTCAAGCCTTGATTAGATCGCGTTTCTTCCGTCACTTTGGTCAAGCAGTACTGTTTTTATATGTGTTTAATTTGATATTGAGATTAATCTACATGACTTTAGCATTGTTAATATAAGGGAAATAAACATACTTAACTTTTACTAAAGGTGTGATTATTCATGGCAGAAAGGTCATGGTGCGTGACAATTACTGACTCTATTGATTACTGATTTGACTAATGATCATTGATTATTGATTACTGCGTATTGATTATTGATTCTGTTCTGGAGCTATAGTAAGAACATCTTGAACGAGTCAAAAGGTTCATCGACCTATACCCGTCCCCTTGTAAGTTTACTTAGTAAGGTCCGACGCGCTAACACGCTAAACCAACCCATTTGTTTGGGGGTGGTAAGGTGTGGTGAATTTGTATGTTACCCCACACTCTTTCCACATTGCTTTCAAGTATGCAGACATGAAGTTGCTACCTCTGTCTGATATAACCTCTTTTGGGAAACCCACCCTGGAAAAGATTCCCAGTAGGGCTTTGGCCACTACAGGAGCTGTAGTGGTCCTAAGAGGTATGGCTTCTGGATACATGGTGGCATGGTCCACCACCACCAGAATACATTTGTTTCCAGAAGCTGTGGGAGGGTCAAGGGTGCCAACAATGTCAACCCCTACCCTTTCAAAGGGTATCCCACCACTGGCAGTGGGAATAAGGGGGGCCTTTAGAGTGCCACCTGTCTTGCCACTGGCTTGACAAGTGACACAGGAGCGACAAAACTCCTTTGTATCTTCAGACATGTGAGGCCAGTGAAACTGAGGGACCAGTCTGTCCCAGGTTTTGCTTTGCCCCAGATGTCCAGCAAGGGGTCTGTCATGTGCTAAAGTCAACAACAACTCTCTGTATTGCAGAGGGATGGCCAATCTTCTGGTGGCACCAGGTTTGGGTTCCCTTCCTTCTGAATACATTGTTTTCTCAGTACACCCTGTGGGTGCCACTGATATCCCCTGCTTCTTCTTTGACAGCTTGCTGTCTCAAACCCTCAATTGTGTGGCAAGTCTGCTGTGCCACACTTAACTCTTCTCTGGCAGGCCCCCCTGCACTCAAGAGTTCAGCTATGTCAGCTTGAAGTTCTTCAGGTGTGCATTCTGTCCAAGTAGTTGATTCCTCCTCCTCAAAGGGGGAATCATCAGTGGAGGGAGAGATACGGGATCATTTCTTACCCTTCCTAACCCTGCTTTTGGGAAGCTCTTGGTCCATATTTTCAGGATCCAAGTTTCATTTTTCCCTTTGCTTTTTGGGCTGAGCCCTTGTTAAAGCAAAGATATGCCCAGAAATGCCCAGCATGGCTCCTTGGGCCTCCAACTCTACTTCAGCCCAAGCTAAAGTCGCCATGCCGTTCCCTGGTAGACACTCTACAGGTAGATCTGTGGACACTACAACTTTCTTAGGACCAGTAACGTCCCCTCAGTTGAGATCAACAACTGCCATGGGGTGGCTCACAGTATTGTTGTGGGCGTCAGTCACTTGGTACTGATGACCAAGTAGGTGTTGCTCAGGGGCCACCAGTTTTTCAGTCACCATGGTGACACTGGCACCTGTGTCCATGTAAGCCTCAACCTGAACACCACTTATTAAGGGTTGTTGCTTGTACTTATTCATATTAAGGGGAAAAGCAACAAGGGTGGCAAGGCCAATGCCACCATCAGAGACTAAAACAGCCTCAGTGGTCTCCCAGACTAAACCAACCCCCACTACATTTCCCAGAGTGAGCCCTGTTAGACCATTGGACTGACTGTTTGCAGTATTAGTTTTGCAACCACCACTGCTATTGCTAAGGGTACTAGTTGTAGCAGTGGGGTAGTGGTGGTGGGAGGTTTGCTGCTTTTCTTAGGGCAAGAGCTGTCTCCCGCCCTATGGCCTTTGTTTCTACAAATATAACACCAAGGCATTTTATTCTGATGTGATGAGAAAACGATTTAGACCCACCCCCAGAAGAGTTTGGTGGGCCTGATTAAGACTCTTTACTTTTATCTGTGTCCCCACCTTTTCCATTAGACTTACCATCCTACTTCTTGTTCTTGTTACCCCCGTATGAGCTTTTCTGGTCGCCCTTGTTCTGACCCATTTTTTGCCTTCTTTCCCAATTCTTGGGGAGAGGTCAGATCTGAGTCTACAAAGTACTAGTGCAACAAGACAGACACAGAAGTATTCAAAATATGCTCTCTCAGTAATAGATTGCATAGGCCCTCATAGTCAGGCTCTTTGCTGCCATGTAACCAGCCTTCTACAGCTCTAACAGAACAGTCCACAAAGTCACCCCAATCCTGTGAGGCTTCTTTTCTGGTCTCCCTGAACTTGATTCTGTATTGTTCAGTGGTGAGATGAAAACCATCTAAGAGTGCTGTTTTGAGAGTGGTGTAATTATCTAAATCTTCTTCTCTGACAGTGAGGAGTATATCCCTCTCCTTATCAGAAAACTGTCTTTGAGGGACCCTTTGAACTTTACAGGCCCTCTCAAGTGCAGCAAACCACTTATAAATGTCACCCCCACCTTGTTTGGGCGGACAATCTTGTGTATGTTTCTGGATTCCAAGGAGTCCACTCTGATTCTGTAATCCCTGAAACATGAGCTGCTGCTGCTACCACCATGGGGTGCTAACCCCGACCCCTGCCTCTCCCTCTCACTGCCAAGGCCTCCTTATCTAGGGCTAGCAGTTGCTGCTGCAGCCTCAGCCTGGCCTCCTCCAGTCTCAGTTTCCTGAGCTCTCTATCTATAGAGTCATCCCCTGCAGCTGTGCAGTGTGACCCCTCAGATACTGAAGTGACTGAAGTGACATGAGAGTGGGCAGGAGTGGATCTTACCCTAGTCTTAGTGATCCTAGCTACCCATCCTCTTGTAGTAAAGGGAGCCCTACCTGAGTGACTTCCTCTCCCACTACAAGCTACACTAGTTGGCCTTCTAGGAACAAGGTCCTTTGAAGAACCCTCACCTGGGCCTAGACGATTATCTTCTAAGTCAATGGGGTTAGAATCTCCTTCCTCCTCCTCCTCCTTCTGGATACCAGCATGTTCTTGGTCATCCTGAAGAAGGAGGCTCAAAAGTAAACTCTTGTTAGGATTCTTCCCCATTCTCAGAAAAAAGTTTAGAGACTAGATTCCTACACTAGGTACTTTGTATTGTCTCTATGTATGAAGTAGTCTTTCCTGTGGAAAGCACCAGGTGACAGAGTGATAAGGCAATTGAAAGTACTTATCCCACCGCTGCGCCACCAATGTAGGAGGCTGGCCTGGTGTGTGGTGGACACCTATGGTACATACACCTTATACCAGGTCCAGTTATCCCTTATTAGTGTAGTGTAGGCAGTGTCTAGAAGCCAGGCGCTCTAGAGGTAGCTGTGGATTTGCATCCAAGGCTTATCTAGGAGACATGCAAGGCTCATGCAATACCAATGTAGTCACACAGTACTCACACACGTGAAATAAAATGCTCACTGTTTCAAAAATAAAGGTACCTCATTTTGGTGACACAAATACTAAAAATACCATAGAGACTATACTCCCTTAGGAGGTAACTAATACACAAATTATATACACTAGTATGCAGAAATAGGCATAACAACTGTTAGAAAACAGAGCAATTAGAGAAAATCACAATAGTTAGATAAGAGCCTAGGGGGTGCACAAACCATACACTAAGAAAGTGGAATGCAAAAGTTGGTCTCCCACCTAGGCATGTGTGTAGAGGGGAGCTGCGAGTACTTAGGAAGCCCAAAGATAAGTACCAGAACCCACCCCAGTGACCAGGAAAGCAAGAGTAAATCACAATAACTTTCCCAGAACACACACAGAAACAAGAAAAAGAATTATGCAAGAACCAGAAGAGACTGCAAGACTGCAAGACACCAACAGTAGATTCCTGGACAAGAAGACCTGTGGAAGAAGAGGACCAGGTTCAAGAAGCACAGAGGAGTCCAGGAAAACAGGAGCCCCTGCTAATCCGGATAAAGGTGCAAAAGGATGGAGGATTGTAGTCTGGTTTGCGTCGTCAGAGTCTGCCAACAAACCTTTGCACATGCAAAGCTTGCGGTTAGTGGAAAATGGCGCTACCCAGGACCAGGAAGGACCAGGTGGTCTCTACCTAGGAGGGGTAGTCAGAGGGGGGGTCCTCAGCAACTCAGATACCTCACAGAAGACCAGGCAGCATGCATAGGAGTCCACAGCATGGGTACAAGAAAGTTGCGAAAGAGGCCCACGCAGTACTACACCAAAGGCTCCAAGGCCACTGGTGAATCACTCAGGAAGCTGTGCATCACAGGATAGAGTGCTGGTGGCTGGAGCTACAAGATGCATGAAGGACTTGGAGGAAGGATGCCAACAAGCCTTGGCAGCTGTAAAAGATAGACGCGGTGTACTGGGGTACTGGCTTGCGTGGGGAGGCAACGTCTTACCTCCAGCAGAGTGGGACAGCTGGAAGAGAGGACCGTCGGGACCACTTCAGTCCACCACCTGTATTGCAGGATCCACGCGGATCAGCAGGAAAGGGAATCCACGTAGCCAGTCGTCATCGCAGTTGGTGCCTGCAGAAGCATGGGGAGTGACTCCTTCACTCCAAGAGACATTCCTTCCCTCTTCTGATGCAGGCTGAAGATGGACTGCCTTCAGAGGATCCACAACCGGAAAAAGTTGCAGTTGCTGACAGGAGCTAGAGATACAGTGTTGCAGAAGGCATCTTGCTTCTTTGTTGCAGCTTGTAGAGTCCTTGGAGGGTTGTAGGAAGCTGGCTCTGTCTATACTATATCAAAATTAGATATAGGTGGTCATTACAACCCTGGCGGTCGGTGTTAAAGTGGCGGTAAAACCGCCAACAGGCCGGTGGTAAAAAAAATGGAATCACGACCGTGGTGGAAACCGCCAACATAGACAGCCACTTTAACACTCCGACGGCCACGGCGGTACAAACAAACACCGCTGTGGTAACCGCCAACAGACAGGCAGAGGACAATGTACCGCCCACACTATTACAACCCACCAATCCGCCACCTTTTCCGGGGCGGATTCACCGCAAACAAAAACACGGCGGAAACAGGACTTCGAAGGGAAAACGCTCACCTCTACACACCCCACGAGGAACCAAGACGCCATGGAACCGGAACGCCAAATTCTACCTGCCTTTATCTTCCTGCTCCTCTACCAGGAGCACGAACGCCGGCGGCAAAGACCACAGTGAGTACTGCACCTACGACACAGGGGAGGGGGGAGGTAAAAAACAGTGACACACACACGCAACACCCCCACCCTCACCCACTACAACACACACACTAATACATATTGCTACATTACAGTTACACCCCCAACCCCCCCCCGGAAGAATGCAAAGACAAAAGGAAATGAGTTGAATAATTGTGATATATTCAATTACATAAATCAAAATATTTACAAATATATACATTTATACTATATACAATTATATACACCAAGAACACAAGTCCAAGGGATTCCACCATCATAGTCCGTGGATCACTGGGCCCAAAAGTCATGGGCGAGGCCTACATTCAATACCCGAACAAGAAGGAGAGAACACTGCAGGGGCATCAGATAGAAATAAAACAGGCACCTCAGGGGGAATGGAAGGGGGGGTACCTCAGTCAGTTGAGTGCACAACGCCAGATCCACGAGGAGGCTCCATGCCCACTGTTCAATCCTGGGGAGTGCAAAGCCACAGTCTCTCAAGTCTCTACAGTGGGTGGTTTGCCCACTGTTCAATCCTGGGGAGTGCAAAGCCACAGTCTCTCAAGTCTCTACAGTGGGTGGGTTGCCCACTTTTCAATCCTGGGGAGTGCAAAGCCACAGTCTCTCAAGTCTCTACAGTGGGTGGGGTGCGCACTGTGCAATCCTGGGGAGTCTAAAGCCACAGTCTCTCAAGTGGATAACAGTCTCCACTGGTTCTGGAGGGGGTTTTGTGCCCAGAGTGCTTCATCCTGCCAAGGACTGAGGTAGTGGATTTGATTCTCCACTGGTTCTGGAGGGGGCTTTGTGCCCAGAGTGCTTCATCCTGCCAAGGACTGAGGTAGTGGATGTGATACTCCACTGGTTCTGGAGGGGGCTAGGTGCAGAGAGTGCTTCATCCTGCCAAGGACTGAGGTAGTGGATGTGATACTCCACTGGTGCTGGAGGGGGCTTCGTGCCCAGAGTGCTTCATCCTGCCCGTGGCGGACTCAGTAGCGTCGGAATCAATGGTGCTCACTGGCCTGCAGTGCTGCTGGCGGCGGTGTCCTGGGCAGCAGTTCAGCTTGTGGTGGTCCTGTCTTTGGCAGCGGGGCTGCTAGTGGTCTTCTCCTGGGCAGCGGGGCTACTGCTGGCGATCCTGTCTTTGGCAGCAGGGCTGCTAGCGGTCTTCTCCTGGGCAGCGGGGCTGCTGCTGGCGGTCCTGTCTTGGGCAGCGGGGCTGCTGGCGGTCTTCTCCTGGGCAGCGGGGCTGCTGGCAGTCTTGTCCACCGTGCTGATCTTCCCAGACTTGCCGGTTTTAATGTGCCACTTCCCCACCTTGGATGGTGTCGCAGCTGTCTCCACACTCCCAACTGTACCCCTGGGAGCGTCTTTGGTGGCTGATTTCTTTCCCCTCTCCCGCCGGGCACTGGCCAACTTTTTATGCTTGACAGGTGAGGGACTGTCTGTGCTGTGGCTCCTTGCCACACTGGCTGCCCTGCTGCCTGGTGCACTCCATAATCCGGTGACTACTGGCACCACTGGTCCTGCCGATGTTGTGGCTGAGGTGCTAGGTTGGGACCTGGAGAGTCGGGCCCTAGGAGACTGAAGGGGTGGGGGAGGTGAGGGAAAGAGGTCAAGGCTGGCCAGGAAAAGTTTCTTAGGAACACTGGGACGGGTAGCTGGAGGGGGTTTGGGAGTGGAGGAAGAGGCTGTGGTCGTAGGAGGTGTACGTTTGGTGACTTTGGGTGAAGGTGCATGAGCTGGAGGCTGTTGTGAGGTGGATGGCTGTTGGGTGGGTGTGTGGATGCGTTTGTGTACCTTGGGAGGTGGCCTCACAGACACACTGGGAGAGGACACAGGGGATGTGTGAATGGTAGTGGGAGTGGTGACTGCATGTGAGCGGACAGTGGGTGTGCTGGTGATGGACGTAGTGGCTGAGGATGTAGTGCATGCAGGTGTGAGTGGAGACAAGACAGAGAGGGAGGAAGGAGATGAGGAGGAGGGGGACACAGTGGAGGCAGTGGATGTTGGTGTGTCTGCATGTGTCTGATGCTTGCGTGAGTGCCTGGACGATGTGTGGTGCTTATGTTTGCCAGAGCTTCCCTTGTGTGTTGAGGTGTGTGCATGCTCGTCTGATGGTGTGCTTGGGATAGGCACAGGGGTGTGGGTCTGGGTGGAGGAAGTTGGAGGGGGGAGGCTAGAGACAGGGACAATGGCTGCCATCAGTGCTGAGGCCAGAGTCTGAAAAGCTTGCTGAAGGGCTGCCTGACCAAAGTGAATGCCCTCCAGGTATGCATTGGTTTGCTGCAACTGCCTCTCTACACCCTGGATGGCATTCAAAATGGTAGACTGCCCAACAGTGAGGGACCTGAGGAGGTCAATGGCCTCCTCACTGAGGGCAGCAGGGGTGACTGGGGCAGGGGCTGAGGTGCCTGGGGTGAAGGTGATGCCCACCCTCATGGGTGAGCGGGCACGGGGCAAACACTGATGGGCTGCTGGGAGGGCGGTGCTGGTAGGGGGGGTGGCGGCTGTACCAGTAGATGTAGGGGGCACAGATGGGCCTGCCACCGCAAGGGAGCTCCCATCAGAGGAGGAGTTCGTATCGCTGGTGTCAGCTCCTGTCCCCGCTGTGGAGCTCCCCTCGCCCTCCGTCGAACTGGTGAAATCCGACTCCGTAGTGTCGCCCTCCAGGGCCATGTGGGATGCAGCTCCCTCCTGCTCCGGTGCCACTGCTCCTCCGCCTGATGATGCTAATGATGCCCTCAAGTGCACATCCAACTCCGGGTACGCCACCGCCAGGATCCTGATCATCAGGGGGGTCATGGTGTGACGGGCACCTCTGCCATGTTGGGAGGCCATCCCCAGCTGGGCCTCTGCTGTCTTCTTGCTTCAGCGCGAATGTTCTCCCATCTTTTCCGGCAGTGGGTGCTCCGTCTGTGGTAGACCCCCAGGGTCCGGACTTCCTTGGCGATGGCACGCCAAATGTCCTTCTTCTGGTGGGCGCTGACCTACAGGAATTGTACAGGGGAAAAAGAGAAGTAATTACCAACTGCACTGTCACAGTCATTGGCCCGCATCCCTACCATTGCCATGTCGCAAATGCACTCACCGTTGTTTCATGCACGCCTCATTCTCACCCCCCCTATCTTTCATCCACCCCACTCCACACAGGCATTGCCCATACAGCATGCTCACAGTGTACTTACCTGTTTGTCTGGAGGACCGTAGAGTAGCGTGTACTGGGGGAGGACCCCATCCACGAGTTTCTCCAACTCCTCCGTGCTGAAGGCAGGGGCCCTTTCCCCAGACACACGAGCCATTGTCTTTTCCAGACTGAGGTCACAGCAGCACTTGCAGTGTAGTTCCTCTCCTGTCGAAGATCCAGTGATTGAACAGACAGAAAATGGCGGTCACGTCCGCGGTGGTGCGTACCGTCACCACCGGCGTACATCGTCATTGGGGCCTGGGACCCATAGGGCCCAATGTTAACCAATGCAGAATTGCGCCGCGGTCTTCGACCGACTACCGTGACGGTGTGCAACAGCGCAGTTACCTCATATCCCCTTGTCCCACCTTACAGGTCAGGCAGCCGCCATTTCAGGGGGCCACATGCCATTATTTTTGACTGTGTCACACATACCTCAGCCTTGCCTAAACACTCATACAGTCAAATTTCGATGTATTAATATTTTCAGAGTAAGCTGTGTTTACGTACCTCAGAGTTGGTTGACTCTCTGCTCGCTGTTCTCCTCCAAAGGCACCGTCCGCTGGGGCATGTGAGCAGATGGCACCATCTTCCGGTGTACATACCGCTGGTGGACCTGTCGACAATGGAAGAGCGACATGTGATCATCACCTACAGGCTTGATCGTGCCACAGTCCATGAACTGTGTGCCCAGTTGGAGCCAGACCTGATGTCAGCTATCCGCCAACCCACAGGAATCCCCCCTCAAGTGCAGGTCCTGTCAGTACTCCATTTTCTAGCAAGTGGGTCTTTTCAAACAACAGTGGCCATAGCATCAGGGATGTCCCAGTCTATGTTTTCCAATGTGTTGTCCAGAGTGTTGTCTGCCCTGCTGAAAAACATGCAGAGCTACATCGTTTTCCCTCAGGTGGAGGATTTGCCTACAGTAAATGGTGATTTCTATGCCCTGGGACATATCCCCAACATCAAAGGTGCCATTGATGGGACACATGTGGCCTTGGTCCTCCCCCGCAGGAGTGAAAAGGTGTACAGGAACCGGAAGAGTTATCATTCGATGAATGTGCAGATGGTGTGTTTGGCAGACCAGTACATCTCCCATGTGAATGCCAAAGTCCCTGGCTCAGTGCATGACGCTTACATCCTGCGGAATAGCAGCATCCCTTATTTGATGGGGCAACTCCAGAGGCACCGGGTGTGGCTATTACGTGAGCACATGGACCCAATACAATGGGAATAGTTGTCTGGGTCTGTGGATGTCCCTATGAGTTAGTGTGTGTCTAACAGTTGTCCCTCGCCATTTGCATGTGACTCTGGTTACCCCAACCTGTCATGGCTACTGACCCCAGTGAGGAATCCCAGGACAAGGGCAGAGGAACACTACAATGAGGCCCATGGGCGAACTAGGAGGATTATAGAGCGGACCTTCGGCCTCCTGAAGGCCAGGTTCCAGTGCCTCCATATGACAGGTGGTTCCCTATTCTACTCACCGAAGAAGGTATACCAGATCATCGTGGCCTGCTGTATGCTTCACAACTTGGCTTTGCGACAACAGGTGCCTTTTCTGCAGGGGGATGGTCCAGATGGAGGTGTTGTGGCAGCTGTGGAGCCTGTGGACAGTGAAGATGAGGAAGCAGAAGAAGAGGACATCGACAACAGGAACACAGTGATCCTGCAATACTTCCAGTGAGACACAGGTAAGAAGACAACACTGCCTGCTACATCCAATTTTAAATCTACTACCTCTCTACTGTCTGTCCTTTTCACCCAGTGTATGGTCACTGAGATGTCACTTTCCCTTACGATTTCACAGATGTGGGTCCCACTGTGTGAAATCTGCTTTGTTTCCTCATGGACTAGAGCTGTGTGACATAGGTATGTTGACATTACATTTGAGAGAGCATTTTGCCACTGTAATTGCTAATACACTATTTCTAAGTCACAGACAGACTCCAGATTGTTTTGTGCTTCAAGGGTGTTTGTTTTAGTGCTCAATATTGATGGGGGTTGTAAAATGGTGAGGGGTGATGGTGGAGGAATGTCCATGGCAGAGTCCAGTCTAATAGTCTTACAGGTGCATTGTCCAAAGGGGCATATGAAGTGTGCTAGGGCAGTTTAAGGATGGACAGGGTGACAAGGTGGGACAAAAGGATGACAATCAGGGTGGTCTCATTTCTTGGCGGGGGTCTTGGCATCGTTCTTTGTCTTTGTCCTGGATCTCAGGGACCATTTTCAGGGTGGTTCTCCCTCTGCAGGGGGTGGGGTGCTGGTGTGGTGGTCCTGTGGCAGTGCCTCCTGTCCACTAGCACCAGCGGAGGTGGTGGGCAGTTCATCATCCAGGCTAGTGTCAGGGGCCCCTTGTTGTGCCACAGTGTCCCTCCTGGTGTTCACGAGTTCCTTCAGCACCCCTACAATGGTGCCCAGGTTGGAATTGATGGATTTGAGTTCCTCCCTGAACCACAAATATTGTTCCTCCTGCAGCCGCTGGGTCTCCTGAAACTTGGCCAGTACCGTTGCCATCGTCTCCTGGGAATGGTGGTAGGCTCCCATGATGTTGGAGAGGGCCTCGTGGAGAGTGAGTTCCCTGGGCCTGTCCTCCTCCTGTCGCACAGCAGCCCTCCCAGTTCCCCTGTTTCCCTGGGCCTCTGTCCACTGAACCGTGTGCCCACTACCACTGCCCCCAGGTCCCTGGTGTTGTTGGGGTGTTGGGTTAGCCTGGGTTCCCTGTAGTGGTGGACACACTGCTGCTTGACGTGTCCTGGGGACAAAGGCATGGGCCCGCTGGGTGGGTGCTGTGCTAGTGTTTCCAGAGGGGGGAAGGTCTGTATTGTCTTGTGCCAGTGTCAGGGGAACCAACAGTCCTGAGGTCCCAGGTGGGCCGGGCTGTTCATCTAAATCCAGTTGGACAGAGCTGCTGTCATCACTGTGGGCCTCTTCTGTGGGTGGAGTGGACATGTCTGGACCCTCCTGTCCAGTGACGTTGGGTAGGAGTCCTGCAGGGGTGAAAAAGCATGATTATTGCATCTGTGTGTGCCATGGTGTGCAATGGGTGGGTGACTGTGTACCCCAGTGCTTGCATTCCTGTGTAGGACCTTGTGTGAGGATGGTTTAGGGGGGTGTATGGGTATGTGCAGTGGCCATGCTTTGGTGCTGGGTGTCCATGCTTTGGTGCTGCATGCAGGGCTTGGGGTTGGGATGTGTGGTTTGTGATATTGGGACATGTGTGAGGAGTTGGAGTGATGGGGTGAGTGCGAGGGTGGGGGTATGTGATGGCATGCAGGTAGGGTGGGGGATGAAGTAGTAAAGATTTGTCTTACCAGAGTCCATTCCTCCAGCTACTCCTGTGAGGCCCTCAGGGTGCAGTATAGCCAAGACCTGCTCCCCCCATGATGTTAGTTGTGGGGAGGAGGTGGGAGTCCGCCGCCAGTCCTCTGTACCGCGATGTGGTGTCTTGAGACCACGGAACGCACCTTCCCCTGTAGGTCGTTCCACCTCTTCCTGATGTCAAACCTATTTCGTGGGTGCTGTCTCACTGCGTTGACCCTGTCCACGATTCTTCGCCATAGCTCCATCTTCCTAGCTATGGAGGTGTGCTGCACCTGTGATCCGAATAGCTGTTGCTCTACCTGGATGACTTCCTCCACCATGACCCTGAGCTCCTCCTCATAGAACCTGGGGTGTCTTTGCAGTGCCATGGGGTGGTGTGGGTGATGTGTGGGGTGGTGTGTGTTGTGATATTTAGAGGTGTGTTCTGTGAGGTTTGTGGATGTTATATGGGTAATGGTGTTGAGTGCCTGTGGATGCGAGTTTGTAGATGGTGGTGTCTCTCTCTGGCCTCCAGTCGCAAATGTGGTCGTAGGGGTTTGTGGGTGAAGTGGGTGTGTGTTTTATATTGAATTATATGTGTGGGAGTGATGTGTGTACGTGTATCAGGCATGTGTATTTCGAATTGTCCAATGTGGTAGTGTTTTGTAAATGTGTGTGTATTTTGAGCGCGGCGGTGTGAACCGCCAATGGAATACCGTGGTTGAAAGACTGCCAAGCGGATTCGTGGGTCGTTATAGTGTGGGCATATTCTTGTTGGCATGACGGTGGAGGTTTTGTTATCGCCAGTTTATCACTGACCTTTGGTGTGACGGATTTGTGTGTGTGTCTGGATTTTGGCGGATTCCGGGCTTTGGGTCATAATGACCGTGGCCGAATTCCGCGGCCGCAGCGGTGTGTTGGCGGTCTTCTGCACGGCAGTAAGCGGCTTTTACCGCCAATGTTGTAATAACCCCCATCGTGTGACAGTGACCAGGGGTTCCCCAGAGGCCAAAGTAGATAATACTAATGCTATCTTTGTGGTAGTGTGGTTAAGCAGTTAGGCTTATCAGAGGGTAGTGCAAAACATATTTTTGTATACACACAGACAATAGAAGAAGCACACACTCAATGACTCAACACCAAACCAATGTTTTTTTATATTGCAAAATATATTTCTTTTATTTTTAGAACCACAAAATTCAAATTGCAGGTAAGTTCTTTAAACGTTTCATATTTCACACAGGTATCAACAGTACTTTGTTTGAAATAGGTAAGTAATACAGTTTTTGAATCATTGGCAAAAAAGCTATTTTAGAAATGGACATGGAATTTTTCAAACAGTACCTGGGGGAAGAAAAGTTGGATCTGTTTACAGGTAAGTACAACACTTACAGTCTCAGTCTCTAGGTTTTAGGAAGTCCACTGGTTCAGGTTTAAGTTAACCCCAAACACCCACCACCAACAACACGGGACCGGCCGGGTGCAGAGGTCAAAGTTGAGCAAATTTAACGTTGGCTGCTATGGAGACAGGGGGTACTCGGAATTCGGTCAGCCAGCAGGTAAGTACCCGCGACTCAGAGGGCAGACCAGGGGGATTAGAAGGGCACTGGAGGGGCCACAGGTAGGCACCAAACACACACCCTCAGTGGCACAAGGGCAGCAGGGTGCAGGGTGCAAACAGAACATAGGGTCTCTAATGTGGTCTATGGGGAGACCACGGGGTCAATCAGAGGCTTCAGGCAGGGTCCAGGGGGGTGTTTTGGGCACACCACCAGTTGGACAAGGAGGAGGGCCCCCTGCTGAACGATGAGGCACCAGGGGTCGGTTTCTCCAAGGCCTGGGGGCTGTGGGTGCAGTGTGTCCTTTAGGCGTTGGGTACCTTCATCCGGAGCTCGCGTCAGGGGGGTCCTCAGGATTCCCTCTGCAGGTGTCATTGTGGAGGGGTGGAGAGGTCAACCCAGGGTGGGCACTTGCTCGCAATCACCTGGGGACCCTGTCTTGCTGGGTGGACCACCTGGACACAGGCTGTGGGCGTCGGGTGCACAGGGGTCAAGACTCAAGCATCTGATGTGAGGTGGGAGTCCTTGGTGGTAGGTTTCTTCAGAGAAAGCCGCTGTCCTCTGGAGTTCTTGGTCCTTTTGGGTGCAGGGCAGTCCTCTGGAGTTGGCAGAGGTTGTTGGGCCTGCTGGACACGTCGTTGGTCTTTTTGCTGGTTCTTTGAAGTAGGAGACAGGCCGGTAGGGCTGGGGTCAAAGCAGTTGTCGTCTTCCTTCTGCTCTGCTGGGGGTTTCAGCTTAGCAGTCCTTATTCTTCTTGTAGGTCACCAGGAATCTGGTGAGCTGGGTTCAGGGATGCCCCTAAATCCTAGATTTGAGGGGCGTGTCATGGGTCAAAGGGCAGTAGCCAATGGCTACTGTCCCTTATGGTGGCTACACCCTCTTTGGACCCACTCCCTTTGGGGAGGGGGGCACATTCCTATCCCCATTGGTCCCTGTCCTCCAAACTAAGATGGAGGATACTGAAGGGAGGGGGTCACTTCAGTTCTGGATACCTTAGGGGTGGTCCTGGCTGTGGGTGGTCACTCCTGCCTGTTTCCCCTAATTTTTCCGCCGGACTTGCCGGCAAAAGTGGGGCTTTGTCAGTGGGTGGGCATATCCACTAGCTGGAGTGCCCTGGGGCACTGTAACCCGAGGCTTGAGCCTTTGAGCCTCACCGCCAGGTGTTACAGTTCCTGCAGGCGAAGGTGTGAAGCACCTCCCCCCAGGACAGGATTTGTTTCTGAATACAGAGTACGCAAAGGCACTCACCCCATATGATCAGAAACATGTCTGAAAGTGGTAGGCTGGCACAGACTGGTCAGTCTCACACTAGCAGTTTAGCTAACATAGAAGGGGGCATCTCTAAGATGCCCCCTGTGTGCATTTTTCAATAAATCCCACACTGGCATTAGTGTGGTTTTATGGTACTGAGAAGTTTGATACCAAACTTCCCAGTATTCAGTGAAGCCATTATGGTGCTGTGGAGTTCGTAATGACAAACTCCCAGACCATATACTCAATATGGCTACTGCACTTACAATGTTTAAGAATGGACTTAGACACTGCAGGGGCATATTGCTCATGCAGCTACGCCCTCGCCTGTTTTATAGTGCACCCTGCCTTAGTGCTGTAAGGCCTCCTAGAGGGATGGCTTATCTATGCCACAGGCAGTGGTTTGTGGGCATGGCACTCTGAGAGGGGTGACATGTTGACTTTGTCTTTTTCTCCCCACCAGCACACACAAACTGCAAGGCAGTGTGCATGTGCTAAATCAGGGGTCCCCTAGGGTGGCATAATACATGCTGCAGCCCTTAGAGACCTTCCATGGCCACAGAGCCCTTGGTACCATGGGTACCTTTTATAAGGGACTTAACTGTGTGCCAAGGCTGTGGCAATTGTGGAAACAAAAGTACAGTCTTAGGGAAAGAACACTGGCGCTGTGGCCTAGTTAGCAGGGTCCCAGCACACTTTCAATAAAAGTTGGCATCAACACTAGGCAAAAGGTGCGGGGAGGGTAAACATGCCAACAGTGGCACTTTCCTACAAGGGTCCAGATGCAGTTTCTTCAGTGAGAAGTCGAAGGGGAGGATGCAGAGGATTCCTGCTGAAGGCTTGCAATCCGAATCTGAGGAACCACACAAAGGAAAGACCCTAAATAGCCCTGATAGGGGTATTGGTCACCTAACTAGGTAAGCACCTATCAGGGGAGGGCTCTGACGTCACCTGCTGGCACTGGCCACTCACATGCTCCCAGAGTTCCCTGCCAACCTTGATCCAAGATGGCAAAACACAGGGACCCTCTGGAGGAGGTCTGAGCACCACCCCTGGGGTGGTGATGGTCAGGGGAGTGGTCTCTCCCTTTTCCATTGTCATTTTTTGCACCACAGCAGGGACTGGGGGTCCCTGAACCAGTGTAGACTGGTTTATGCAAGGAGGACACCCAATGTGCCCTTCAAAGCATTTCCAGTGGCTTGGGGAGGCTACCACTCCCAAGCCTGCATCACCTATTTCCAAAGGGAGAGGGTGTAACACCCCCCTCCCAAAGGAAATCCTTTGTTCTGCCTTCCTGGGCTCAAGATTTTCAAACAACAGGTGGGCAGAAAACTGTCTATGAGGTGGCAGCAGCTGGGGTTGCCTGGAAAACCTCAGAAGGCTGAAATGGCAATCCTGGGTGTCCTCTAAGGAGCCCCCAGAGTTCATGGAATCAAACAACCAATGCTTGCAAAAGCTGTGGGGTATGATTTCTATATGTTTGATACCAAACATGCTCATGTTCGGAGTTACCATTATGTAGGTGGACATAGATAGTGACCTATGTCCAGTACACACGTAAAATGGCATCCCCGCACTCACAAAGTCCTGGAAAATCATCCTGGAGTTTGTGGGGGCACCTCTGCTAGTTCAGGGGTGCCCTCACACACAGGTACTTTGCACCCTGCCCTCAGTGCTGGAGGACGTGCTATAGGGGTGACCTGGTGCAGTGAAAATGGCAGTGAAAGGGTGTGTGCACCTTTTCACGCAGGCTGCAATGGCAGTCCTGCAGAAGCCTTTGCATGGGCTCCCTATGGGTGGCAAAATATATGCTGCAGCCCATTGGGATCCCCTGGAACCTCAATGCCCTAGGTACCTAGGTACCATATACTAGGGACTTATAAAGGGGCACCAATATGCCAATTGTGCGTGAAATGCAGGGTTTTAGGAGAGGCAGCATAATCAAGCACACTGACATCAGGCAGAACAAGCATTTCCAATGCAATGGGTCTCACGTTTGTTCCAGTTAAAGCTATTAGCTTTGTGAACTCCTAATCTGACTTTTCTTGCCGCATAAACTGAAAAGTAAAAGTAAAACAGTTTCACATAAATGAGCCGACGGCCACTGTGAGCACAAAGCAAACACGCAAAAGGAAACAGAACTTCACTCGCAGTGAAACCTATCGGCAAAAGTGCAGTTATTGATGTA
The DNA here is from genome assembly GCF_031143425.1 of Pleurodeles waltl. Classification (NCBI taxonomy): domain Eukaryota; kingdom Metazoa; phylum Chordata; class Amphibia; order Caudata; family Salamandridae; genus Pleurodeles; species Pleurodeles waltl. The sequence continues at coordinate 680,617,757 of NC_090443.1, forward strand.
ACCGGCAAAAGTGCAATTATCCTTATAACAGGGTCGAAGTCGTGCAAAGCGCTCTAGTACTGCCCAGCGAGTTTGCGGTACCTACAAAATAAAGAGAAAAAAATAGTGCAGAAACCATACTGAAAACACAGAGCCTTGTACGTTTTCGGTAGTTTACCGGTGCTCTTGAGGCAAGCTAAACACCGGAAAAGGCATAATGTAGGCATGCCTTTTACTAATTAAATCATGCTAATCTTAAAAGGCAAGCCCATGAACCAATCAAACTGATGGGCTTGACATGGGTGTGGTTACAAGCCCACAGAGAGATTACACCAGGGTTGGAGTGCTTTGCGCTCGACCCTAAAAAGGGGGTAACCATGCCAAGAAAGAGGGTACTTTCCCACAGCCCACAGTAGTGATTCGTTTTGCTTGTAATACCTTCACATTGCTTTTTAGGTTGAGCATATAGCAGCGCCTATCGACCTCTTGTAATCTATTCTCTGGGCTTTAACCACCCCCATCTCATGCACATCACTTTCATTTGTTTGTGCTCTTGCTTTTGAAATTTCCCTTGATTTAATTTGTCAAAGGCATGCATACATCATGCCTTTCTGATGTTTAGCCCTCCTCAAGACCACCGGTCAACTACTGAAAACATACCAGCGTCCATGTTTTATGGATGGTCTCTGGACTACTTTTTTATTTTTAGGTTAACCTTCTCTCGATCAGAAGTTTTGGAGAGATTTGCATAAAGTACCCCAGTGCTTCTGATTGAGTTCCCGCTGTAAAAAACTGATGGAGCTTTCAAGTTTTATACAGTGGGACTGCAGATTGAGTTCCCGCTGTAAAAAAACTTAAAAAGCGCACGCACCTGAAACACAAAGCAAACAATGACAAGTAACTGATAGTTAACTGATAGTTACTTGTCATTGTTTGTTTTGTTTTTCGGTTGCACTCATGGCGCTTTCAAGTTTTATACAGTTCTGCCCTCTATACAAAACTTGAATACGCCATGAGTGCGACATGAAAACAAAACAAACAATGACAAGTAACTGGTATTAATAGTAGCATTTGATTAACAGGCCCTGAGCACACATAGTGCACTTTACTAGGGACTTACTAGTAAATCGCTTAAACTTTAGCACTGACCTGCAGTGATAAAGCATCCAGAGACAATAAACCAGCAAAAACCAAGTGCAGCTTACCATAAAAACGGGAGGTCAGAAGGCAAAAAGACAGGGGAAAGACGCCAAAAGATGCCAGGTCTAACACACATATACTGCCCTTCCTATCCCACAGTGACACATGGGTATGATAAATAACGGGTCATGGTATTCAGTGGGCTACTGAAGCTCTGAAGTACAGACAAAGTTCATCTGTACCACTGGGACTCTAAGCTGCTGCTTGTTCACTAGTGCTGCACACTGAGACTGCGTATTGAAGCTCAGAGTTACATCACTGGCCAAGTGAGGATGTGCATTCATTTGGCCGTGGTACCCATGCTTCAGTACACCTATAAACTGCTTTATGTTCAAAAACACTGAAATCAGATGTGCTAGACATGCCTCCATCCTCCAAACAGAGGTTTGTAACATAGTATGTTAAACTACCAGATTTTATAAGCAAAATCATCAACATTAGACTGATGGCATAAAACAAGAAAGTGGACAGGGATTCAGCACTTCGGCATACCACACTGATAGGAAAAGACAAATACTAACAGAAGACGTGGATAACGGAAATAACTTCTAAGGTTTTTTTTTAAATAAGAGGCTTTTCATATGCTCTCTCGCTCTCAGGTTGTAGGGCAGCGCTTTTCCTGTAACCATGATGCTTTGTAGTTTTCCCAATGATTTATGCTTTTTATTGAAGTACTTTGCCTACTTCTGTAAGTTATTTCTGCTTCCACGTTGATACTCTCCTATCAGAAACACCGTTTATCTTCACCTTGATTACATCAAATACCTCCTGCAGAGCTGTGTGTTAATCATTTTGCTTGCACGATATCAGTGTTGCATGTTGTGCTGTGACCAATATCTGCTCAGCTTTTAGTGAGTTACGTTCAGCACAATGAGCCATTTTAACGAATAATTCTTAGGAATTGATCATGAAACCTGGACTTAGTAGCTTTGTGGGCAGTGCTTTTGATTTCCTAAGGAAGAGTTCGGTTCTCTGGGAAAATCCCGACACTGTTTAGGGTCCAATTTAAAAGCAATAAATAAATATACATTGCTGCCGTTTATTGCACCTGCTGTAAATACATATTTCAAATTCTCTTTGCAAAACAGGTTTTCACTGGAAAGTAAATTAGAAAAAGAACATTTTGTGCTGGTTAGTGTTACATTTGTGATGCTAATCCAGCGCAAAATGTTTGTAAATCTCCTCCTATGTGTTCGAGACCACGGGCAAATAGCCCTACTGTCACTCCACCCCCACTCTTCCCCTGAGTGACCCTGTTAAAAAATGAAAGGGAGACTGAAACAGAGGAGATAACCGTTATTGGACTCGATAATCCTTGAGTTTGAGTTAAGGGCGACTACTGTCAGTAGGTAATCAGCCAGCCAATCGACATATAATACCAGGGCAGAGAGTGCTGACTAAAATGAACCACTGACAGCAGAAATGTAAAAACAACAGACCTAATGAACATCCCAAAAAACAGAATAATCTTGGTGCACAAGCAAGGTTTACCAGAACCAGACTAACCTGAAAATGGAGACCAATGATAAAATGAAGTGGCCCACCACCCGGTAACAGCAGCAGCTGAAAAAAAAACAGACACTGGCCCCCTGAGCCTGGGAACAGTGATGTTGTTCCTGTTTGCATTTGACATTTTATTTAGTCTTGAATTATCTAAGGGGATTTGCATTTCCTAGGGTGTTACGGTTCTGTAGTTTTTCACGCAGCATATTACTCATATATGGTGTGTGATGTTAAAAGATCTGCCTCCATCACATATGCCACTAGACCCGATTCAGGTGACAGACTCCTGATTTTTAAGGCTTAAGTTTAGCTGTCTCCCCCTGAAATTGCCTCCCCTTCAATTTAAGTCAATGTGTGAAATACATTATCCTGATTATTTGTTTAAAACCTCCCACTTTCCCTTTTTTTATAATTGGCATGTATGCTCCATGCATTTATGTGAACTCAGGTTGATTAAGAGCTTTGGGGTTTAAGTGGAAGGCAGTGCGGAGTCCTCACACTGCCTGTTAGTGGGAGATATCGGGGTTCAGAATATATGCTCATCTAATTGTTGGCCAGTCTGCGGAGTATCTAAACAATGTTCAAGTATGCTAATTGTAAGTGTGATTCTATGCAAAAGTGTGAAGGAGGGAACAGCTTTCAAAATGCTGACAGAGCGAACGTTAACGAAATACATATTTTGATTATGTTCACAACTGCTCATTTTCAGTGGCCCCACCAGCTTTATCTCTGGCTCCTTTTATGCCTTCTAACCACAAAATCACTTCTAGCGACACTACTATGCAAAGTCACTTTGCAACTGGTTGTCTTACATGCTGAAATAAAAGAGAAAGGAAAAAAAATGTACATAGGAAATAGATCAGCCATCGTTGAGTGGGAAGAACATGAGGAGAGGTATATCCTGCTCTATGGACTTCTAGACATGGGAGAGGTATGCTTTCTAAACATCTTTGCACCCAGTCATGATGACAGGGGGTATTCCTGCCCAATCATGCGCCGGTACTCCTTGAATGTGTTTGGGCTCATGCTCGTCCACCTATTCCAACTTGGTGACTCTGGGCAGAGACCCTTCAGGATGCTGCATTCTGCTTGAAAATTGGTGGTGCACTTACTGGTTACTTTGCAAACAACTGGGGATCAGTCTCAACGAGGGCATTTGAATAGGATGCACTCAAGGTGGTACTGAGGGGGGAAGGCCTTACCAAGATATATGGCGTTAAGCATGAATTGCAGGGTGACTTGCTGGATCTCATATGCAAAGAGGCACAAGTGACAAGCCGTCTGCTGAGACTGACACGCGGGTAGTGCACTGCACTACTGGGGACATCTGGGACAATCTGGATGAATTTATTCGGAGGGACTCTAGACAAAGATTACACGGGGAGGGCGGCATGCCAGGTAGGCTGTTGCTTGGCTTTTGTGGTGTGAAAGCCTCCACCTGTGATTATGGCAGTGTGGGACAGCCGGGGTGACCTGGTGCTCACACAGGGAATAATAAATGACAAATTATGACATTTGTCTGACCTTTATACAAAACTGAGGGAGCAGTGAGACATGGCCGAGATGGACTTTTTGAGTCGAGTTGTGCCTCTGACCCTTAGCAGGTAACAGGTAGCCACACTGAATTCCGATTTTACTAAAGAAAAACTGGTGGAAGCAATCAGAGGTATGCCCTGCTGGAAGACATTAGGCACAGATGCCCCCCCACCAAGTTTTACCAGATTTGCTCAGGTTCTTTGATCGATTGCATTTTGAAGGTGTTTCTGGGGACCAGACAAACGGGTAGCTTACTGCAGTCAATGTGGGAGGCTATGGTTGTTATGTTGCCCAAACTGGGGCATAGCCCGGAACAGCTGTCTTCATGCCGCTATTTGTCTATGATCAACACAGGTGTTGAAGTGTTGGTGAAATCTGTGGCTAACCACCTGAAAGTGGTAATCTCCGTTCTGATTCACAAGGATCAGTGTAGATTTATTCCACAACATGTTACCATCATGAACATACGCAGATTGACTCATGTTGTGTACTCAGTACGGGCCTTGCAGACAGAGGGAGCATTGATTTCACTGGATTTTAAGTGGGTATTTGACATTCATTAAATGGGTTTCCTTGCTTTACAGTGATCCTTTAGCAAGGGTTAAGTTGGATGTCTATATAGGTGCTGCTTTGTGCATAGAGCAGGGCACCAGCCGGGGTTGCCCACTCTTTCCGTTACTGTTCACCCAAGTGATGGAACACCTGGTGATTCACCTCCGGGCCTAGCTGAGGAGATTGGCCATGTGGGTGAGGACGGTGGACCACATGGTCTCTTTGTATGCCGATGATGGTCTTGTTTATTTACAGCATCCGGAGTTCACAGTGCCACTCCATTTACAGGAACTGCAAGGATTTGGTGAGGCATCTCGTCTTCAGGTGAATCGGGAGAAGTCACAGATTTTTCCTCTGAAGGGCTGTCCTCTGGAGGCTGTATGACATGTAGGCCTACGCTGGGAGTTGGAGGCATCCTGATACTTGGGGATCCAGGTGGCACATACTACTGAGAAACAACAATGCCCCTTAACGTGGGAAGAGTACTAACAGGGTTGCATGTCTCTGTGTTGTTTTGACAGACACTGCCACTGTATGTGGCAGGCAGAAACTCCCTGGCCTCTACATCTTGCAGAATTGATAATGCTTGATCCCTCATGGGAGCATTGGGGGAACTCGATAGCCAGTAGTAGCAGTGGTTTGGCCAGGCAAGCACTGCAGGGTGGGCCTGCAAGTTCTATAACTAGACCTTACATGAGGGGGTGTTGGTCTTCCAGACCTTGAGGTGTAATATTTGGCGGCATAGTTTCAGGATGGGGCCAGATGATGTGTTGAAGAGGCTAATTGGGAGAAGCGCCTCTGGTCTTAATGGCGGGTGCATGAAAAGAAACATCCCATCCGTTTGTGGTTCAACAGGTCATCCTGGCTTTGGGGGCACCATCAGGAGGATACACCAGGCTCACCCTTTTACTAGACAGTTACCGGATACTGGTAGCCTGGTTGCCGCAGATCAAGGACCTCAGCCGTGTGCTCACAATGTGTAGGGAAGGGGGTTGTGAGTTGCTCAGGACCTATATCTGGCTAACAACTTCAACTTTCAGGAGGCACAGGAGTTGTTTGGTGTAGGCCCAGCACAATTACTATAATTTGAAGCTCTGGCTCGGTAAGCGAGGGAGCAGTGGGCTGGTTTTCCGACTGTGCTGCTGGAGAATTGAACACTGGGACTAATGTAGAAGCTCATGTCTTCCAGCGACTGGAGGTTGGCTGTAGGGAGTAGGAATGCATGCTACAAGATGCACTTGATATAGAGGGTGTGGTGCCGGCTGCTCTGATTGGGGTTGATACTCTGGCTTGGCCCCTCTTGCAGGGACCTGTTTGTTAAGTGTATAGCTTCTTCCCAGAGTAGCTTGGAAAGCAGAGTGTCATCCTTCCACTGCATTATTAGCTTTGGCTTGTTGAACCATGGTGCTGTAATAGACATTCCACATGATATTTAGAATTTGTGTTAGTGTATGTGCCCAGAGCGGTGCAGCCTGCTAATCTGTGTTTTCAAAGTAATCCACTAATGGACTTAGCTTTTGTTCATTTCTTTGATACAATGGGGATTCCATTAGCATGTTGAAGCATGTTGTGGTGGTCAACTACGTTTGTTATAAGTAAGTATGTTATGACTATTCACTTTTAATTTCAAAATAAAACTGGCTATTAGTTGTATAATCTAAGATTAGTTCAGTGCTTGCTTCTTCTAAATCTTGAAGTAGATGCCTTACTTTTATCCCTGTTAAATTTGGGGGGGGGGGGGTTATTGTTTTCTCTGATGTTAATTACAGTACCTATATTTTTGTAGCCCTCCCATTGCAAAGATTTGCCTATTATTTAGTACATTTCCAGTTCACATTCTTGGTGCATGTGCTTTCCTGGCTGTATGTGTATCCTGTGTGCCTATCCTATGTGATGTAGGTGAGATTTTGATCAGGTGGACTCTCTTTTTCTGTTGGTGAGAAAATGTTTGCTTTTGTGTTGTATTAAAAATACATGCTTGGCTAGTTTTGGGAATGGTGTGGTTTTAGGGTTAAGCCAGTGTATATAGAAGATGATTTATTTTTGTAACTGTTTTTTTAACTTACTCACAAAGTGCATTTGTCCAGGTTTACGACTTTGAAGTTGAAGGTTTTGATACGAAGTACTTTGCTTTTTCTGAAGTGTTTCTTTAGTATCTATGGATTAATATGGATAATAAATAGTTTCATAATTTATTTATACATTTGTGTTTTAAATTTATGTTAGATTACAATGCAGTTAAGTTAATTTTTAAACCTACTTGTGAAGGTGGGTTGCTATTTTGTTCAAGTCTTCCTTCTGGCTTGTCTTTGTGCAGACCAACAGAATGTTGTTTCTTTGTAGTTGTTAACTTTTTTTCTGTGGAAAAGAGACATTTTGTGCTCTTTTTATAGTGTTCACCTAACAAGGTTAATATTGTTCTTGGTTAGTTTGATATACAGTTAACGTTTATTTGCTTCTTTGCTGTGTAGTTTGATTTTTATTTCAGTTATTTTCAATTTTGTTGGATGCAAATTAGTGTTTCTGTTTTATTTTTAGATACTTGTATTTTTGGATTGTTATATGATTGAATTTTGAATAATAACATTAGATTTTTTTAAATGTGTTTGATTTTAATATTATTGCTATTGTGGATAGATACTGATTTATATATGAATAATTGTATGTTTGCTATTCAAATGCATTAGAAAATATTTAGTTACTGTGTTTATTGACATGTTTATAATTGTCTTATTTAAAAAAAAGAAGTTCATGATCTAAAATATTGATGTTTCCCTATTGTTACGATATTGTCAATATTGGATGTTTTGATAATTTGGATATTGTGCATATATTTAAATAGCAGACAATACTTTGTGTTTTGATATTTGTGTGTTAGATATTATTAAATGTAGATAGTTGTGAGATCAATATTTTTGTCATCAATATTTTTGATTTATGATTGCAATATTTTTATATTTTTCCATCTTCTATCCACACAGGAAGTGGCATCACTAGTGTTCCTATCATCTATCTGCACAGGGAGTGACATCATTGGATTTCCCTTCATCCACCTGCACAGAGAACGGCATCACTGGATTTCCCATCATCCATTTAAAGAGGAAGTGACATCACTCCTCTCCCCTCCCAGGACCTACCTAATGGCTGCCACAGCGTGGACGCACAGTAGACGTGCTGAAGGCATGCCAAAGTTGACCCTGTCTGCACCAGTCTATACCTGGGCCAGCCCCAGGGCCAGAAACACTGCCCACCCTCTCGCCGCTACCATGCTGCGACCCCTGCCTCCTCAACTGGGGCTTCTGCCTCACATGCTGCTGCCTCTCCTAAACACACAATGCAAACTGAGCATTCTCCTCTGCTTCCTGCACGGTTTCGTCCACTTACCTGGAGCCAACACTCACTGTATCAACAGAAGCCAAGAGTGAATCCCTCACGTAGACCTGCAACCACCCACACAACACTCTGCACTTGCATATGGTCCTGAACACCTGCTGACTCACCAAACAAGCCACAGAGCCCTGGAACCTGCTTCACGGCAATGCCCCAGATCTACTTTTCCTCACTAAAACACAGCTAAATCCGGCATTGGCACCTGACACCATCAAAGCATCGCCCTCCCCTAGCTACAAGATTGCCAGACAACACAGACTTTACATGCCTGGAGGCCAAACCACCTTCATCCACAAGAACACAATCAGCTGCACCACATCCACAAACATGCCATCTTCCATCATGGAACACTTGTCGTTCAAGTTCCATGTCACACAACATAATTCACTGTAAGCGTCACTCTCATTTACAGTTCATCGGGATTGCACACCAACATCACTAACATCATCAAGAACTTTCTTACAACTTGATTCAACAATTACATCCTACTCAAAGACCTGAATGTCCCACTGTAAGATCACACTGACCCCAAAAACAAATCAAGAGCATTTGTTGAAGACTTTGGAAGTGTGGACCTCACCCAAATAGTAAAGGGGCATACCCACTTCACAGGACACCTAGTTTACCCTATTTTTACCAACTTGGCAACATCAAAGTTTAGGAGTCCATACTAGTCCATGCCCTTGTCAAGTTCAGCATCCCCATCCCGGTGCAATGCACAAACACCACCACCAGACCAGCTTGCCAAAACTGGAACAGCATCACTGACAAGGGCTGGAACACTGTTCTCAACACCCATCGACCTGAACATAGCAACAGCATCTCCAGAGCCATCAAGAATTTCTACAATTGGATCACCTCCTGCACTGACTCAATGCCTCCCCTCAAACATAGCAATATACAAGATCCAGACCCCAGGCCAGTTGGTTCATGGAGGAACTCAGAATGAGGAAACACCACTGCAAACAACTGGAGCACAAATGGTGAATGAGCCAGGACATCGCAGAATGGAGCACTTTCAAAGTCTGCCCTCGGACACTACCACCAAATGATCTGGACCACCAACTGTGGCACTTTGGTGGACCACATTGATGCCAGCACCCACAGAAGCAAAAAAACCTTTACCATTGTGAAAGATTTCACCTCACACTTGGTCGCCTCCAACTCAATCACCCCTGGTAGGACCTCTGCAGCAATCTCTCTCAATTCTTCAGCAACAAACTCACAGACATTTATAGCAATGTCAGTTCACAACTGAACCCGACAGACATCGCCAAATTCCCACCAGTGTTATCCAAAGAGCCAATGCTAATATCATGGCCAGTCATCACCCGAGAAGAAACAGGTGCCACCACAAAGTCCATCTACTCAGGGGCCCCATTGGACCCCTGCCTCCACCACACTAAGGGGCATATTTATACTCCGTTTGCGCCGAATTTGCGTAGTTTTTTTCGACGCAAATGCGACGCAAAACTAACTCCATATTTATACTTTGGCGTTAGACGCGTCTAGCGCCAAAGTTCATGGAGTTAGCGTCATTTTTTTGCGTGAACACCTTCCTTGCGTTAATGATATGCAAGGTAGGCATTTCCGTCTTAAAAAATGACTCCGATGCTATTGCGTCGGATTTATACTCCCGGGCAAAAATGACGCCCGGGAGTGGGCGGGTCTAAAAAACCTGCATTTGCGCCGGATTTTAGCGCCTGGGTCAGGGCAGGCGTTAAGGGACCTGTGGGCTCAGAATGAGCCCAGAGGTGCCCTCCCCTGCCCCCAGGGACACCCCCTGCCACCCTTGCCCACCCCAGGAGGACACCCAAGGATGGAGGGACCCACCCCAGGGACATTAAGGTAAGTCCAGGTAGGTATTTTTTTTTATTTTTTTGTGGCATAGGGGGGCCTGATTTGTGCCCCCCTACATGCCACTATGCCCAATGACCATGCCCAGGGGACAGAAGTCCCCTGGGCATGGCCATTGGGCAAGGGGGCATGACTCCTGTTCTTGCTAAGACAGGAGTCATTTCAATGGGGGATGGGCGTCGTAAAAAAATGGCGCAAATCGGGTTGTGGCGATTTTTTTGCCTCAGCCTGACTTGCACCATTTCTGGACGCCCATACGCCATTTTCCCCCTACGCCGGCGCTGCCTGGTGTACGTCGTTTTTTTTACCGCACACCAGACAGCGCCGGCGGCTAACGCCGGCTAACGTCATTCAATAAATACGGCGCCCGCATGGCGCTTCAGAATGGCGTTAGCCGGCGCTAATTTTTTTGACGCAAAACTGCGTTGCCGCAGTTTTGCGTCAAAAAGTATAAATATGGGCCTTACTCCAGAGGACTGCAACACATCAGTGCCATGCTCACACCTATTCAGAATGCTTCCACCTCTTCCGTCACCTTCCCAGATGCTTGGAAACAGAGAACTGTCCTCCTATTGGTAACAAAACCCTACAACTCTTGCCAACTACAAATAAATCTCCCTGCTATCATTCCCAGCCAAGGTCTGAGAGAATCATCAACAGGCAATACACCAAGTACTATAATAACCACCAACTCCTCAATACGACACAGTCCAGTTTCAGATCCGACATCAGCATTGAAACTACCCTCATCTCTGCCATGGATAACATCTGCATGACTCTGGACAGAGGGAACATAGTGGCCGTCATCCCCTGGACCTGTCTGCAGCATATGTCACAGTCTCCCTACCCCATCCTCATCCAATGCCTACCCAACATTAAAATCCAAAGGCACATGCTCCAATGAACCTGCTCCTTTCTGACTGGAAGGACCCAGTCACTCAGCCGCAACCTCATTTGCAGAGTTCCACAAAGATCCACAGTGAGCTGAGCCCAAACCTTTTCCATGCAAAGATGATCCCTATAGCATGTATCATCCGCTCCCATGATACCTACATCCTCTTGTATGCTGCAACTCATTCTCTCCCTCACAGACAAGACACACAGTACCTGAATCAAGTTCATTGCATCATGACTGAAATCTACCACTAGATGAAGACCAACTATTTGAGCTGTGTACTGACAAGACCAAAATTGTGATATTCAGGAAGAGTACTTCTCTGTGGCACTCTTTCTAGTGATGAACAGAACTAGGACTGAAGCCCACCTCTAGCCCCCACTTCAAGAACCTTGGGATCATTATCAACATCAAATGTGACATGCCAGCTCAAGTCAGTCATGTCACTGGCTCACACTTCCATACCCTGAAGATTATGAGGAAGACATTCAATTGGCTCACAATCAGCACCTGGAAAACCACCACGCATGCCCTGATCACAAGCAAGCTTGACCATGAAAGCACTATTTATTTTGGGATCAACAAAAAACTCACAAGAACGCAGTAGATCATTCAGAACTTGCAGCCAGATCCCTCACAACCTCCCATGTTACACTCACATCATACCATGCCTGAAGGAGCTCCACTGGCTCCCCATTCACAAACAAGCACAATTTAAACTCCTCACCAACACCATGAAGACACTACATAAGGATGGACCAGCATACCTCAACAATCACATCTGCTTTCAAAAAACCTTCCCAACACCTTGGCTTGCCTGGACTCCTACTTGTGCAAATCCCATGCAGACAGAAAACCAGATCTGGTGTTTGGGCCTTCTCCTACACTGCTTCTAAAGCATGGATGACCTGCTGCTACACATAAGAGCCTCCTCCTCACTTCTTGAATTCTTCAAGAAGCTGAATACCTGGCTGTTCAAATAGTCTTAATAGGCCCTAGGTGTGCCTAGACTCGCACTTGCTCAGAGCACGGATACCCTTCTGCATGATAGTGCATTATCTTGAAAACATTTTGTTGAATCAATTTGCTTTTCCATGATATTCTGCCATGCCACCACATCTGGGCTATAGAATTTGGCACTTCTTCCTTGAATAATTACGTTAGCACTGACGTTTCTGTTAATTGTAAAAGGCTTCAAGTGATCCAACATTTAAGTCTAAAAATGTACTCCATACTTCCGCTGCCATGAAAAGCATTCTTTAACATCCAGTGACGGGTTTCTTTTTCATTATTATGATTATATAATCTAATGTGCTTGTACCTGTTTAAAATTCAGCTTCATATATAGACAGTATTTTCATTTTTCCTATGGTGTAATAATGTTTTGGAGAATATCTTGAGTTCTGCCTCATGTATTTCTTTGAATTGATAATTAACAAAGTTGCTCCAGTGTTTTTTAAATAAATTTGAACAAGAATACCTCACCAAAAAAACCTAGAACTTAGCAGAGATGAGCCACCCGCTGGAATAAGGAGTTTGCAACTGACCTCTCAACTCTGAATTTCATTTTAATATATCAATTGATATACAGTTGGGACACAGGACTTGACATTTTGCACCAACTGTTTTTTGGTTTGACATACCTACTGCTCTTAAGGTTATAGTTATGTGAATATTCTTTCCCATAGGGAATAAATAACATGCTTTTATTATATGTTTTTCATGAAACAGTCAGGGCAAAATATTGACTTAATAGTGGAAAATAGTCACGGGAACCTCTTGTCATAATACCAATTTGCATTTCCATCTCACACCTATTTGCTATTTTGTAAACCAACCTGTGTATTAATAGGCTGATTCACAAAATCACCATTTGGAGTGGGTTTCAATTCAGCCTACCTCATCAATATTCATGAGGTAGATCACAAATTGCTACTCACGCTTACTGGATACCACCACAGACATGGTGCCCTGCTGGGGTAAGTGCCATTGATCACATTTAAATAAAGTAAATAAAAAAGAAACGCAGCCCCTTTTCCTTAAAGGAAACAGATCTTCATTTAAGATTTTTTTTAAGTGTATTTATCCATTTACAGTGGTCCAGTACACTGACCATTCCCAAACAAGCTTTTTTAACATCCACAAAGGTGAAGTTGTCCCAAAGGCATGTCTTTATCCTTGCAAATGGCTTACCACCTCCCTTGATGAATTGGTAACCCAACAATGGTTTGCCACCAAAATCGTTGGCCCAAATAACTGAACACAGTATGGCAAATCCCAATTTGTAAGGGAGACCCAAACACGCCCCTTCCAAAATGCATTTTGTTATGCATTTCTAAACCTATGTTGTGATTTGGTAAGCACTTACCCAACATCAAAATAGATTAACTACATTTAAAAAAAGCCATTCAGTAGCAACAGACCATGCCATTTAGTGAAATTCAGGTTTTACTCCCACCAACTGGCTTTGTACATTTGGCCCTTGGTTTCAGTAACTTAGATGTGTCACTGACCACAGTAATATTTCTGAAACACCTATATTTCATTAGACCAGAGTGTATGCTGGAAAACACAGGTTTAAGACTCTGTTTGCTGTTCAAGAAGTCTATTGATCAGCCCTTTAACACATGAAATTAACATTGTGAAATACATCATAAATTGCCATTGACTGTGAGAACTTCCAAAGAGATCCCTCAGGTGAATATCGAAAACCGATTCAATTTTTGCTATAAATAGAATTACATCCTTATTAATTGTACCTATTAAAGGAAACAATACAGATATTTAGGAATACAAAACTAATGAAAGATTTTGCATGATTTCTGAAAAGCTATTTGTCAATAAAGTATCACATTATTTTTATCATTATTTCACTATTTTTGTTAAGAATCCCTCTTTAGGTCTGCCATGATCCAGTTTAGTTGCTTATCACTCAGCACAAAGAAACTTCAATTTGATTGAATTGTTCAACTAGGCTTCTTGTAGTTTTGCTACTATATGCAACTGTAGTACCTAAAAGAGATAGAATGTTCTCTTTCTCTTTTACAGCTATTAGTTATAATATAGTAAAGTTGACCAGCACTTACAGAACCTACTGATCTAATAAGACTTTTGTTATTCAATCCCAGTCCTCATTTGCTTCTATTTTACAAAGTCCACCGCTAGATTCACAGATTAACATACATGATTTTTGTTGCTATTTTCGATTACTCTAATCTCATCTGCTTCCAGGGCCAAGCATGTATCTATACTTCCACTATATATTTGCCCAAGCACATTGTTTATTGATTACCTTGGTGCTTCTTCCACTTTACTTTGTTAGCTTGCTCAACTACTTTTATTTTACTTTTGCATCCTGTGGCAATTCCTCAAATTGACAAGAGATGGTCCTATAAATTACCTTCATACACAGAACCAGAACTTTTAGGCATGCCATGATTCTTCCAGGACTAATTGCCAAAGTGCTGGTGACTTTCTGTGCTTATTTTTCTGTTTTTGATGTCTCCACATTGTGTGTTTTTGGGACTTGCTGTGTCATTGGAGCTATGCTGAGCCACGCAAGTTGGGTAGCATTTCTAGCAGGAGAAATGTGGGAATGCTCGATGGCAGGACATTTTTGGATCTCCACAGACTCTGGAACATTTTCACACTGCAAATTATGGAAAATACATGTTTTTCCATGGTTTGCAGTTTGAAGGGCATTGTGGGTAAGAAAGAATTGTGTGATCCACGTAAAGCACACTACACTGTACTCCTCTGGTGTTTAGCGTTCAGAAATTTGAGGTGTTAGTAGGTTTTTGTGGGTGGTGACTGAGCACAGATCTGAATAGTGCAGCCATTCAGAACGACAATTAAGAGGACATTTGGATTTACCCTTATTCTGCCAGTCTGAATGTCAAAACTACACCTCATAGAATCCACGTTTCCTCTTGCTGCTTGCCATGAGAAAGAGGATACTCTGCATACCAGGTAGATAGAAAAACAGTTGGGGCATTAGGGTGGGGGATAGACCCTATCCCTGGACAGCCCACCTACACTTCATGTTTTTTTTAGTAAAGCATATAAAATCCCTTGTGCTAGTGAGATGAGGGCATTGCCCTTTGCCAGGGTGACCTGCCTCTGCCCCTATTCTTTCTAATCCCTTGTGCCAAGTGAGATTTTTACCCCAGTCTCCGGGTAGAGCAGATTGGAAAAACTCCAACAGCCAACAAATCTGCCCACCCAAGGTGTTCAAAAAGACTGTCTTTGCTGTTGGTGGGTGGCACTGGCCCATGACCAATGACCCTCCCCACCCAGAAAGGAAATCCTCAGTGTAAAGTGTTATTTTCACCACCCCCCCCGAGGCAAAAAGACTCTTTCATTTTTTAGGGTGATTCTCAAGGAGGGATTCGCTATGGAAAGACAGCCCTGTAATGAGGACATTGCCCCCTTTCTGGACCTGCCTCTCCTGCAGAAGTTGTAGGCAGATATTATGCCCCCGGAACCCATCAAAAGTGAAAGCAGACAATTAGCATGGTTTTATAAAACTTTTTTTTGCTGTGAGATCTTTGCGCTGTTACCTCAAAACAAAAAAATAATCAACATCTAGACACAAGGAAGGCTTTTCCTTTGCATTCCAAATTTGATTTTGGAGAAGAAAAGTATTGATTTGGAAAAAAGCATTTACTTTTTCAGTGCAGAGTGGGCTATCCTTGGAACAACTGATCCTCTCAGAGAACAGGATTTTGCCATGCAAACCTCCCCTTCCCCTGTACATACCACTGTCCAATATAGCCAGCAGGTGTCCATCAAACAGTAAGGTGCTATTTGGGAAGCTTTTTTGAGGGGAAGGAGAATTAATGAAGGCGGAGAGCTCCTCCTCACCAGGGGTGCCCTTTCCCTCAGGTGATTTAGGGACGACTAGAGATGCAGGAGTCAACCAAATTACCAGCAGGTTAGAGGCTGTGGCGGTGAAACCTTGCATAGTTGGGAAATAATCCTTGGCTTCTTAGGTGGTAACTAACAATCCTGACAGGAGAGCTAGGAAGAACACAAATGGCTGGCTATGAGTTGATCTACTTCACCACCCCTTCCTGCTCCTCCTCCTTTTCTTCCTTTGCAATGGTAGCTGACAAGGAGCAGCTTGGAGGAGGATTGCATTTTCCTCTTAGATTACCATCCCCCTTTTTGTGGTAGTTACAACATTATTGTCAGGCTCAGTGTCCACAGTACCTGCAAGAGGGCATTGATAAAGTTTGAAATGCACAAAGTTTAGCTTCTTCTTTTAAAATAAGTCACACTTTTACTTAGAGACACAAGAGTGTACTGCATACATGGTGGTATGGTTTGATCCATGCATGGAACTACTGTATACAATCAGTGGTGACTCACCTAATCTACCCCCTATGTTTCCTTTGTTGATGGACCCCTTGACATCAGCTGATCCAGTGTCCTTGAAGACAGTTGTGGTAAGGTACCACATGATGCAGTAGCTTGAGGAAAGATTAATGTGAAATTTGAGGAAAAGAGATATGAATAAAAAAATACTAGTGCTACTTGACACAGATGGTGTCAATGCACATAGAGATATATGAAAGATAAGGAATATTCCATAACAAGTAAATAAAAAAGAAACAGCATGCATTTGAAGCAACATACAAAAGATGCTGAGAAAGTACAGCCGATGAGATATAATAATATATGTAAGATGTTCATGTACTCCTGAGTAATGTTTGAGGATGAATTGCTGCTGCCAGGATGTTCCCTGATGTCCTATGTGGTGTTGGTTGCAATGCAAACACCAGGGACTGTTATCTCACTGTAGCTGACAAGAGTAGGATATATATTAAGACATCAACATAAATTAATTTTGGTGGTATGATGACATGTTTCATAGAATGTATAACAAGCACAAAGGATCCTCTCTTTGGTGTTAAGAACTGTGAAAAAGGAAATATTATGTTGACTTTTACAATGCCATGTCACAGCATTATGAAAGTGAAAAATGATATCAAAGTTAATTGAGTAAAATAGAATCCTAGGGCAATATACTGATGTGTACCAGTGGCCATACACCTGTGATGTCACTTGTAAAGAAAGAAGTATGTTTGACCAAAATCTAAAGAGCAGAAAGTATTTTTACCAATGTTTACCATCTGTGTGCTGCATGTGGCCAGTCACGGTTGTGGTGAACCATACAAAAAAAGAGATGGTTGGAAGCCTGAATTAATCTCAGCCACTAGTAACTACTCAGGCTATATCCCAGCCCATCTTTTTTTTGCACACCAATACAAACTAAGTTTGGACCTGGCCATTTGCAAATCAGCCTTGACCCTGCTCTAGTGAGAACTGTCCAGCCCTAACTGCCAGGGCAGGTGCTCCATGAATCAGATACAAGCTAGCCTATATGCCTGAGATATCATGTTAGAAAAGAATATAAATGAAGAAGCAAATGTGATGACTTAATATCTCGGTGTCTTTAAGAGAGACTTAGGCATGCAAACAGGAGGCACTTTCTAGAGGGAGGGGTGATAAATCAGCAGTGAAAATGTCATGGTGCCAGTGAAGAAAATACAATAAAAACATACACGAGCTCTCAATCGAAAGCAGCATTTCATACCACATTTGTAATTTTATAAAAGGACTAGTTAATAACCATCATCAAAACTGAAACACGGCATAAATGGGACAATGTATCCATCCAAAAGTTGATTGTCGGCCCATCCAAGGAATACCTCATGAAAAATATCTGTACGCAGTGGCTGGTCGTGGCTAACCCAAAGTCCTTCTTATTTTACATTTTTACCTGGCACTCTAATGTAACCAATAAGAGACCCACATCACTATACAGAAAGTCTAAATAAATAAAAATGAATAAATACATTGATAAATAAATGCATAACTAACAGGGATTTAATCAACCTGAATGGGGGATCTTCTCTGCTAACTGGAACCTCACATAGCCCACTTCAAGGTGGATGTCAATGGGATGGAGCTTCAGAGTGCTAGTCTTTGAGAGCGCATTGGAACTGTGTGCCATGCTGGGTGTCTGGGCAACATGGCTTAGGGGTAGATATGCTGTCCAGAGTGGGCCTTGTGGTACAAAGCTGATGCAGTCCAGCAGCCCTTATTTGTAGTTGCATACATTGGGAGCACTGTTATGAGCCACAGGGTCTTGCATGGGATGGAAGTGAAGGTTGTCTGGTGGCGGCAAAGCAAGTGAGTGAAAGAAGAACTGATTCCCTGGAAGCAGGCCTCGACACGTCCTTGCACTGGTTGTTTCTGTTACTTAGCAGGGGAAGCAGAAAATGCGTGGAGTGAATGAGCCGATATCCCTCTCACTTACATTACTACACGCAAGTGCAATTTGTTGTGATTGTTCTTATATTCACGCCTTCTGATTGGCCGTAGACCTAAATCACCCTCCTGCCCATGCACGCAACAAAAGTCACGGATGCCTCGATTCAGAGGTGAAATGTGTGGACTAGAGGCTGCAAGCACTAGGGAAGCATGCTCATTGGGAATAATGGTGTAGGAAAACGGACAACACTATCTTGGGTGTTTTCCAGCTTGTTCTCCCCTTCCCTATTTGGTCTGCGTTTCCCAGCCCACAGCCAGTCCCACGTTTTCTGGTACAAGCTCAGTTGAGTCTGTTATTAGGAGGTTGTTTGAATGGTTGGGCAGCAGACGTGTCACAGATCTAAAGCAGTGGTTCTTAACCTGT
Source organism: Pleurodeles waltl (assembly GCF_031143425.1). Lineage (NCBI taxonomy): Eukaryota > Metazoa > Chordata > Amphibia > Caudata > Salamandridae > Pleurodeles > Pleurodeles waltl. The sequence goes on from NC_090443.1 coordinate 680,636,371, forward strand.
CGAGCGTGGAGCCCTGAAGGGTCTGCGATTGGTTAGGAAATTAAGGGCCAGATGTAGCAAAGGTTTGCGACTCGCAAACGGGCAGAATCGCAATTTGCGACAGTGCAAAATCGGAAATGGGATGCAAAAAGCCCATTTCCGACTCGCAAAAAGCGATGGGACCCGTTTGCGAGTCGCATCCGTTGCGACCCCATTTAGCGACCCGCAAATAGCAAGTCGCAATTTGCGAGTCGCAATTTGCGAGTCGCAAACCTTATGCAAGTGCAACTCGCAAATTGCGACTAGTCGCAAAAAGCCCAGTTTGCATGTCCCATTTACCACTAACTAATAGCAGGTGGTAACCATTACCACAGTATAAAAGGGGACCCAGAAGCCATCTGGGTTACTCAAGATGGCGGAGATATACCTGATAGCAGTGAGGAGGAGAGTCTACGCAGCCCAGCAGAGGAGGAGGAGGGGCCACAGACAGGAGAAGATATATAGAACCAGGCAGACTCTTTTTCAGCAAACTGAAGAGGAGATCTATGACAAATACCGCCTTAGCAGCGCAGCCATTCTAGAATTAATAGATTTACTCAAACCACAGCTAGAACACCAGACTCTGCGTGGCTGCGCCATTCCTACGCATGTGCAAGTACTATGCTCACTGCACCTCTTGGCCTCAGGGAGCTATCAGGGGGTCATTGCTGTGGCAGGTGGGGTATCCCAAAGTGCAGTGTCAAGGTTCCTCAGGGCCTTCCTAGATGCCTTAGTCACGCACATGTCTCACTTCATATACTTACCAAGGAATGAGGCAGAAATGAACAGCACCAAGCTGGACTTTTACAGGATTGCCCACTTTCCCCATGTCATAGGGTGTGTAGATGGGACACACATTCAAATATGCCCCCCTGCAAATCTGGAACACATTTTCCGCAACAGAAAGTGTACCCACTCACTCAACATACAGGTTGTTTGTGATGCCCATTATGTCATCACGGACATCGTAGCTAAGTTTCCAGGCAGTACCCATGACTCATACATTTTTAGGCATAGTGGGATACATCAACGCCTGGAACGTGGGGAATTCGGAGACGGTTACCTCCTAGGTAGAGCTACAGACACTTGCAGACATACACACAGTTCACTGTGCACAACTATCTGGACTTCCTAACAGTGTACTTTTGTGCCCAACAGGTGACAGTGCCTATGCTCTCAGGCCTTGGATCATGACTCCGTTTTTAACACCCAGCACTGAATCAGAGAGGCAATACAACAGTGCGCATAAGAGGACCAGGAACCTGATAGAGCGCACCTTCGGACTCCTGAAGGCAAGATTCAGATGCCTCCACCGCAGTGGAGGCGCCCTCCAATACACCCCCATTACCGCAGTCAAAATTGTGGTCGCATGCGCCATCCTCCACAACATAGCCACCCGACGTGGGCTACCTCTCACCCCTGCAGACCCAGATCCGGATGATGAAGAGCAAGAACAACCACATCGCCATCATGGGGATAGGAGTATAGCTAATCAAGGCAGACTGAGACGGGACCACATTGCTACACAATATTTTGGACGGTACGTGTCAACTCCCACTATACTCACCTATTGACCAAAAACTCCATTTGTTAAGTGGAACAAAAATAACTGTTTTATTACTGTAATTAAGAAGCTATATACAAGTCGAAATTGTCCATGGGCAGGAAAATGCCAACCAGTCATGTGGCACATTAACGCCATGTGCCACATTTAATGGTCCTGGGTGTTATCTATGATCTCCTGCCCCTCCTGCCAGCCTAGCTGGTCCCTGCTGCGTCCGTGGTGCTCTGCCTACCACTCCTGAGCACCCTGCTGTCAGTGGCAGAGACACTGCTCACTGTTGAGCCCTCCTCACTGTCTTGGGGTGTTTCCCCTGTGGCCCTCGACATTTCCCGTGTCTCCATAAGTTCGATTATGTGGGTGAGACGTCCCAGGCCCCTGGCAACATCCCCAGCAAAATGGCCCAACTCTACTTGCAGCCCAACTGTCCTACTCGACAGGCCTGTTGTATTAATGGCGAGCCTGCCGATCGATGTGGCCATCCTGTCCAGTCGGTGCATTATCTGCCGATCTCTGCGCTGCCCAGCCTCTGCCTGGGCCAGCAGTCCTCCCGCCAGTTCCCTAATGGCAAGGGCAAGGTCCCCAGTGTTCTGGCACATCATGTCCATGCGTCTGTTGAGGTGCTGCATGCTTGCATGGTTGTTTCGCACAAAGCGGTGTAGCACACCACTGATCCTGCCCAAAATTCTGTTCTGCAGGCGCTAACCACGCAGCAGATGTACCTCACTGGTGGTTGGAGGAAGTATCCCGGATGCAGACTGCAGCCCAGATGGTCTTGTCCTGCGATGCCTGCGCAGTGGTGGCTGCCCTGTGCTCCCACCTGTGTCCTCCCTGCCTGTTGCTGGGGCAGCTTCTGGCGTGATTGTTGCAGCAGGTGTTGCTACTGCAGGGATGCTGCTGACCGTGCAGGTGGGGGTGCTGGCGGGTCCTGGAGTGTCCTCCTGGGCCTGGGTGCTTGGGGTGTTGGGGGTGTCTTGCTGGAGACCTGTGGGACATGGGGAACAGACTGTCAGTGTCTACTATCTATTGCACACATCCTAATAAACATTTGCCTATGAACTGCCTATTTGACTACATTTCCCATAATGCATCATTCTGGCAATTTCTACCCTGAAATGGAGCTATTTTGGTTGTGCATGCACCTGTGTACATGGTGGGTGGGGGTATGGCATTGATAGGAGTACAGGCTTATCACATGGTACTCACCGGTTGATGTGCCGGGCTCTGAGGTGTCCAGGTCCCCAAATCCACACACTGCCTCCTGGTCTAATGTTCCTTCCACCCTTTCTTCCAGGGGTGTGGGTGGTGGCACAGATGATGGTCCCCCTCCTGTGCCTCTCATCTCCCGGAGCCTTTCTGCCACCCTCTCCTTGGCCCGGGAGCGGAGGTCATACCACCTCTTCTTAATGTCCTCGATTGTCCTGTGGCTCACACCCAGGGAATTGATTTTATCCTGTATGTCCTGCCAGAGTAGTTTTTTTGTGGCCTCAGGGACATTGAGGGCTGCTCTCCCAAAAAGCTCATCATGGTGCTGACAGCATTCCTCTGTCAGCACCTCCAGCTCCCTCTCAGAAAATTTGAGCTTCCTCTTTCTTGGGGTTCCCTCCATGGCAGCTGCTGTTTGTTCTGTGTGAAGACTGGCAGTTATAAAAGGGTGTGGTCCTCCCTCCTCCCAGGTGTATTTCTAAACTTCCTGGCTGTGATGTCATCATCATGTGCCAGGAAGTGTTTCCAGAGTGTTCTGGTGTGGTTTCTGGAGTGTTCTGCTGCACCTGCAAGCAATTTTCAAGGAAATCGCAATTTGCGCCACCTACTCGCTAATTGCGAGTTCGTTTTTTGCACACTCGCAAAAAGCGACCTCGCAATCTGCGGACTCGCACACTGCGTTGCGAGTCCGGCTGCGAGTCGCAAAATCGGATAGTTTTTTTTTCTGGCATTACATAGTGCGACTCGCATTTTGCGAGTCGCATCAACTCGCAAAATGCGAGTCGCAATTTTTACTTTTGCTACATCTGGCCCTAAATCTCTGCAGATTAATTAATTGTACAAACACACAGAAAAGCAAAATTGAACATTTTAAAAAGCTCTGTAAGTGTGACGGATATCGAAATTGGGTGCTAAAAATTAAATTGGTATCCTTAGCTTAATTTGCAGGCAGGAGCAGCGCAGGTACGGCAAACGGTATGGTGGACAAGTCGTGGCCCCGATTGAATCATTGTTATGCACAGCCGAGAAGAGCACATGCATAAGGAGCAAAAAGGCCAGCTGAGTTACCAGATATGCAAGAGTTGTGCACATGGCGATGACTTTTAGAGCAAAATTTAGATTTTTAAGCACTCTACACCGTCCATTAAAATTTCGATTTTTTATATATATATATATATATATATACATATATATATATATATATCTTTGTTTGTGACTTAAAGAAATCATTTCATACTCAGTTTATTAGTTTGATGCATACTTGTTTTTGTAGTTGTATGCCTTTTGTTGAGGCTCAAATCATATCATAGAAATTGCTTAGGCGGCGATTCGTAGGTTTGAATACTGATTCAGTTGGGATTCACTAATGTTAAAAGGTGAAGAACCATTGTTCTAAGCAATGGGATAAAACTTCTTCACGTCAGCAAGGGGACGTTCTGGTAATTTGGGGCCAGATGTAGCAAACGGTTTGCGACTCGCAAACGGCAAAAATCGCCGTTTGCGAGTCGCAAACCTGAGTTTGCTATGCAGAAATGCATTTTGCGAGTCGGGACCGACTCGCAAAATGCATTTCAGAGTCGCAAATAGGAAAGGGTGTTCCCTTCCTATTTGCGAGTCGCAGTGGTATGCAACTCCATTTGCGACCGCTTACGCGGTCGCAAATGGAGTCGCAGTTACCATCCACTTGAAGTGGATGGTAACCCACTCGCAAATGGGAAGGTGCCCATGGGACCCCTTCCCCTTTGTGACTGAACCCCATAATATTTTTTCAGGGCAGGTAGTGGTCCAAGGGACCACTACCTGCCCTGAAAAAATTCAGAAACAAAAGTTTCAGATTTTTTTTTAAGTGCAGCTCGTTTTCCTTCAAGGAAAACGGGCTACACTTGAAAAAAAAAAAACTGCTTTATTTACAAGCAGTCACGGACATGGAGGTCTGCTGACTACAGCAGGCCTCCATATCAGTGAGTGCCCATACTCGCTATGGGGCCGCAATTTGCGACCCACCTCATTAATATTAATGAGGTGGGTCTTTGCGACCCCATAGCGACTCGCAGAAGGTGTCTGAGACACCTTTCTGCATATGGTTTTGTGACTCGGAAATTGCGAGTCGCTCGGAGTCGCAATTTCCGAGTCGCAAAACCAAGTTTTGCTACATCTGGCCCATTATTATGAATACGCCCCAACTAAACACATTCTAACACCTTTTAATTCCCTAATTACACGAAAACTCAAAGCCCAATAGCTGCATACGAAGGCGGTACTGGCACCAACATACCTGCAGAGGACTTTAGGGCCCATATTTATACTTTTTAGCGGCGCATTTGTGTTATTTTCTGACGCAAAAACGGTGCAAACTTACAAAATACAATTGTATTTTGTAAATTTGTGCCGTTTTTGCGTCAAAAAGCAGCACAAATGCGGCGCTAAAAAAGTATAAATACGGGCCTAAGCTCCATCTCACCTACTGCTAGGAAGCGCAGCTGCTATATCATCTTTGGAGGGTGGTGTGGCCTCTCCCAACGCGCTATACAGTGCTGCTGTCCTGCAGCACGGGTCACGCGCATGCAGTGCCAGAGAAAGCCCGGACCAAGGGCGGGCCCATCAGCATCTGTCAAGCCTGAAGGAGGCTGGACTGGACCCCTTCTCTTGGTTTTGGGCTCGAGCATTGTCATTGGGTAAAGTCTGCCCCAGTTTGCATCATCCTGTAGGTAGGAGGTTGGCCTTGCCCTTCATAGTGGTGACTCTGCGGTATGCGTGACTGCTGTTTGCTGTTGCTGTGAGTTGAGCCTTAAAACACTCAACCTTTGCTCTTACTTCCTTGTCGTGTCTTGAAGCACGATGCAGCACTGCACTTAATTGACAAGACACACGCCGTTGACTTTTGTTCAAGCGCTCAAACTGGGGGTCGTGGTCTTCCCTTCTCGTTCCTGTAATCTCCTGACCACAATTCTCATATGAGCCTCATTTTATTGCTTATCTCACGTGACCTTTGGCCCACGCAACAATACACCTAAAGGAGAGGGGTTGCGTCCGCAACTCCCCTCTTGACATATCTATGGTAGTAGTGCCGCCTTCCCGTCCTGTCACGGGCACGACATTACATCCCTCCCAAAATTACAAAACAAAGCAAAACAAACTGATTCTTAAACAACCACAGAATTCACAATTGTCACTGATTTATAACAAATAATCTTAAGCCTCATAGAAGGTGTAGGGTTGCTTCTCAATCGATATCCTGACTGGGGCGCTCGCTCCTTAGGTGATAGCACCTCACCGGGGCTTATTACTGGTGCATTGTCGGGCCTCGATGGTACCTGGTCGTTATCAACCGAGTCATTATCAGTCAGAGACTTCTCTGGTTCATTGTCCTCCATAGCCTCCTCAGGTTCTGCCATAAGAGGATCTTTTTCTAAGTCGTCACCAGGTGCCATCCTAGGAGGTTGAAACTTTTTAAACCAGGATACATTCCGAGCAATCTGCTCCGATCCTCTTTCCGCCACCACTAGGGATCCTTGGCGCCTAGTAACTGTCTAGGGTCTATCCTCAAATGGCAAACAAAATTTGCTACTAGGGAACCTATCTCAAACCAGTACACAATCTCCAACTCGGACATTCGATGAACGTACTCACTGGTGACGGCTCGCCATCTCATTAGATTGCTTCCTCTTAGAATATTCTCGGTCTTCATTCATAGAGATGGGCTTCCAAGACTCATGATGTGGTATAACATCTGTCACCACTCTGCCCATCGACAGGTGACTAGGAGCTACTTCAGTCATGGAGTGTGGGGTCATGCAATAATCACGGAGAAAATAATACACTGCTCTCTCCGGTGTTTCGCTTTTGGCTACTGCAATACGGACCACTTTATTCAAAGGTCTCATAAATCTTTCGACCTCTCCATTGGCTTGAGGCCACCGGGGTGTGACCTTTCAGTGTTTGATGCCCAACGACCCCAAGTATTCTGTGAATTCATTTCCATGAAATGGCGGCCATTGTCAGTCTAAACCTCTTTGACCAGCCCATGAGTGGCAAATATCTTCTCCATCTTCAGGATCACTTCGGGTGTTGTCAGGGTTCTGACTAGTTCCACTTCCGGGTAGCGAGAATAGTCGTCAATCATTACCATAATATGATTTCCATTGGGTAAGCTTCCAAAATCAAGACTGATACTCAAGGCTTGTGAGGTCGTTTCTCTGTCTCTATTGGGACAGGCACATTAGATTCTCTGGTCGCTTGACACCAATGGCAGGAACATACCAACTCTTTGACCCTCTCATCCATCATCGGGAACCATACTTTTGTTCTTAGTCAACTCATGGTCTTTACCATTCCTTGGTGGCCAGCCTGGGCTAGCTGAACCACTCGGTTAGCAAGGCTGGAAGGGATCACTAACCGGTGACCTCGGAGAAGGCACCCATCATCACTGACTGTCAATTCTTGTTGAATTCTGTGCAGCCCTTCCATGGTCAACCGTGCTTCAGGGGTGAGAAACCGCCACTGTTTCTGCCCAGCATGTCAAGCGTTATTCTTCACGGCTTGCACCGCTCTCTGGAGGTTGTCATTCGCCTCAGTAGCTTGCCTTATAGTTTCCATTGAGATGGGCAGATGCTGGGACCTCTGTGCCACATACTTCACGTACTCTTCGGTCTCTAGGGCTTCACCTTCTTCAGCGGGGGTGGCAAGTCTGGGGTGTCTTGAGAGATAATCCACCGGATTACCTGTCCCAGGGCGATACTCCACCTTGCAGTTGTAGTCTTGCAACTGTAGCATCCATTTTTTGATACGTGGTGGCGGCTTAGAAGCAGTGCCTTGGAATAATGGGATTAGTGGTTTATGGTCAGTGGTGACAATGAACGGTTGCCCATACACATACAGTTGAAAATGTTTGCACCCCCCAATAAATGGCGATCACTTCTCGCTCAATCTGGGAATATCTTTTCTCAGTATCTGTCAGGGACCTGCTTGCATATGCTACAGGAGCCCATTCTTCTGCTTGAATTTTCTGGAGGAGTACAACCCCCAGCCCCGTCGGACTGGTATCTACTGCAATTGTGGTCTCTCATTGGGGGTTGAAGTACCTCAGGAGCGACTCCATTTGACGAAAAAGTGTATTCAAAGAACTGTATTTTTTCTTTGAAAAATTCACATTTCTCCTTGTGAAGGGTGAGACCAGAGTCATGGATGCGTTGAAGAACTTTCCTGAGCTGGGTATGATGTTCCTGAATGGTCTTAGCAGAAATTAGAATATCGTCACTGACGTTGATAACACCTGTCAGGTCTCTCAGTAGCTCTCGTATGGTGTTTTGAAAAAGGTCTGCCGCACTTGAGATCCCAAAATTCAACCTCTTGTATCAGCGAAGTCCAATATGAGTGAAAAAAGTCGTAATGTACCTAGACTCCTCTGCCAGGACTAACTGGTGATATCCAGACCTTAAATCCAGTTTCGAAAACCACACTGCTTCACTCAGCTCTCCAATTGGATCGTCAATGGTAGATGTAATGTGTCGTTCTCTTTGTATGGCAGTATTTGGTAGTCTCATGTCGACACAGATCCTGACCTCCACCGGTTGTTTAGGTTTCTTGACCACTACAATTGGAGATACCCATGGTGTGGGGCCGTCTACCTCTTCAATGATCCTTGTAGTCTCTAGTTTGGTTAGTTCTCCTTGACTGTGAAGGCTTCTGAGGTCTCAGCTTGGAGGAGGTTAGCATCACTGCCGCAGCCTGCTCTGTTTTGATCGGGGTCTGGAGGGCAGCTTCCATGTAGGAAGTTCTCGCCTTTGACAGTTCTTTTGTCCTTCTCATTGTCAGGATGTCTGCAAGAGAGCGCCCTGATTCCTTGAGGATGCGTTCTCTCAACTTAGAGGACGCACACCCCTGAATGATTTGGCCTTGGATTTCATCGTTCTCGTTGTGGAATGCACACGTAGTCGCAAGTTCTTTTAACCTCATATAAAACATGTCAATTGCCTTTAAGAGAATTCAGGGGCCGTGGCTAACCTCCAACAGCCGAGATAGCTCTTGAACTGGGCTTTTGTGCCTTGACAACGATGCAGGAGGGCGTGGCCAGAGGGCCTGCGGTGAAAGACAGCCTCCTTCCCTGGACATGCTGAGCAGCAAGCATGGGGGCGTGGCCTGCCGCTCCTTACCTGCAGAAGGTGCGGTCACCAAGGACCGAGAGGCTCGAGACCGGAATAGAGGCAGTACCTCAGTCTTCGCACGCTTGGAGTGAGCAGCAGCTGCGGCTGAGAATGGCCGCCTCGCCGAATGCAGGTGGGTGGTGACGTCCTCGTCGCCAGTGTTGTGTCTTGAAGCACGATGCTACACTGCACTTAATTAACGAGATACATGCCGTTAACTTTTGTTCAAGCGCTCAAACTGGAGGTCATGGTCTTCCCTCCTCATTCCTGTAATCTCCTGACCACAACTCTTGTCTGAGCCTCATTTTATTATTTATCTCACGTGACCTTTGGGCCACGCTACAATACACCAAAAGGAGAGGGGTTGGGTCTGCAGCACCCTTCTTAACATATCTATAGTAGTATGGCCCGCGTTCCCATTCCATCATGGGCGCGACACTACATCCCTCTTGACCCCGGGAATTCTCTTGGATGTTGTAGTGCTGCCAAGTAGTTGCACCTATTGTACTTCTACACTACAGGGGAGTGTCAGTGCACCAGTCAATTGTCTATCTTGGACTAAAGAAAGCCCTTAAATTTGAATTGCTACATCTGGTTTTAAGGCTGTTTGCATGAAATTGCGTGGATTTTATTCTACGTGTTGAGCTTGTATTATGGGGAAAAGCAAGTTACCTCCTGGTGTGTTAAAGCACTCCTCTAATACCACTAGGGATGCCTGTTTTCAAAGTGCGGTAAGGGTGATAGACTAAGAGACTGCAAAGTTTGAGCGCCATTTATCCCTCGCCTCTATTACTCCACCATCTTCTTGATCTCCTGGCACTGGACCATCTGTTTCCTTAGACTTGGGGTCTTAGCTGGCAATTTCGCCCATGTTAATGGGGTTTGGGTGGGTCAGTCTTCTGTTTCTCCTCCCCAAAGCTCTTCTGCTACTAAGTTGTTCAAAATAAACCACAACTTTGGTGCCTAGGGCTCGGGTAGATTCTAGCATGGCCTGTAGAACAGAAAGAAAGAGGAAGGAGTGGCTTCGATTAAGACCCATGGTGTGGTTTGGAAGAGGAAGCGACCTGAAGTGAATACCAAATCTAAGCTCCCAAGGGCTAGTGTTAATCAAACATCCTGGGGTAATGATTCCATCCCTAGGGAAATGGACATAATGGAAACTTACTAGATTCCCTATATGTTAATTTAACCCCTGCCTTAGACGCTAAATTGGAACCAATTAGCACATGCTTAGCTGCAATTGAACTGAAGCTCAATCAGCACAACCAGCTTTTGCCACACATTCCTGCTCCTAGCCCCTCTCCTAACACTGTTTGTCTGCAGCCTGACCAAAGTGAAAGTGGCAGAAATCCATTAACTGCTAAGGACAATATTGATTCTAGCCTACCCCCTATACACATGCTCCCAAATGAGAAGGTCTGTACTAATGGTTGTGTTTCAACTTCTTCTTTGGCCCCAATGGTGGCAGGTGTGCCCAGAGAGGGTTTGTTTGTTCAAGGTGTTCAGAGCAGAAAGGATTGTTCAACCAATTGGTTTGTCACAAGACGTGTGTGCAGGGGGCGTGTTATTATTATTGCTACTACTGGTTATGAGTCCTTGCCCCCAAGACTGATACTGCTGTCCTCAATCTACCACCCGATGCTATTCCCTATGTTGTTGTGCTAGGAAATGTACCTCTACTTAAGCCTGGCACTCCAGAAAACTTTAACCAACTAAATAACAAGATATTACACTTGCTGGATTCAAACTCATCACTGGAGCCTCGTGTTGGCAGATGGATCAACATGGTACAATGGGTCAACTGGTTGGGCAAAGATGAGAAACACTTTGAAGGATTCTGTGTAGTTATAAATTTCATCAAGCCATTTGTGGCTGGTAAAATTCTTGCTTCAATTAGGTGCCCACATGCTAGTAGTCCACCTTCTTCCATTTTGGCTCTCCCTCTGGGTTTTATCTATGGACCCGCACCTCTGGTCATGTCGCACAGTTAAACCAATGGCAGTCACCAAGGCATTCAGTTCATCTTAGAGGTCAGCTTGTCCCATGTGAGATGGATTTCTCTAATAAATACACACCCTTGTCCCTCATGGATGATTGTGATTGACTGGCTCGACATGATCTTCTGGGTGCACAATTTGATTTCAAATGTATATTTTGGAATGTGGTAGGTCTTCTCAATAAGGTGAATAATGCTAATTGTATAATATAATCAACTGTTTTGATATAATGTGCCTGCAGGAAATTTGGTGTAGGGGTATAGTACATATCAGCAGGTTCTTCTCAATTCATACCCCAGCGGAAAGTTCTAGACGTGGCCATCATCAAGGAGGCATCTTAATGCTAATTTCAACTTCTTTTCAATAAAAGGATTATTAAAACCTATTTGGAGTCTCCTCACTTTCAAATTATATTTATTCAGTTTGAACAGAAGCTAGTTCTTGATATTGTAAACTCCTATCACAACTATTTCATAAGGAACCAAGTGAAAATGGTACTATCGCCAGAACAAATGCTTAGCCACTTTGTTGGTGAACTTAGCTTATAGTCTTTTATAACTTGAGGAGGCAATTTCAATTGTATACAATGTCAGATTCTGTAGTCTGCGGGAAGACAGGGTGGGAGATTGAAGACTCATTTCACTCTAAGCACACACCCTGCAGGGATATATTCAATACTGAATAGGATGTCTCTGTATTTAACGTTTGAGCTAAACAGTCACCATAATACAGAACATATTTCCTTCCCAGGTAGAGCCAAAGGTAGCTTTATTGATTATAATTTTTGATTATAAATGTACATGGTCTCACTTGACCAATACTAGGAAGCAAAGGCTTGAACAATGTACTGAGACCATTTTTAGATTTGTGGGGAAGCTGGGCAATAAACTCCTAGATGCCCTGATTGGTGCAGGGGTTTAAGTTTGCTGTGATGTTGGTGCCTTACAGGAGTCCAAAAATAATTTTCTAAGACTTCTGTCTGTCCCAAATAGCCTCCCTAAATACCTTTGTTACGCATATTTGGTACTCGTCCCGCTAGAGGACCACATTAAATTACCATCGCTAATTTCACGAAGCCTCATCCATCACGCGTCCGGACCACCACTTCTGCAGACTCAAGACAGGCTGGGGCAGGCATAGGTTACACGAGGCTGCGTGGTCGACGTGCATGTGACGACGTCATACAGGGCAGACAGAAATGACACTGACTTGATCCAGGGCCCTTGATATCTACATTGCCCGGGTGTTATTCAGGGCCACAGGGTGGTGGCACGTAGTTTGCGAGGAGTCTCTCGGAAGCACCTACCCTTTGGTTTTTCGCTCTTCCCCTCATTGCACCGGCTCAACCGACAAACTGTATCTGGAGGCAGGAGCGGCGCGCTGAATCTGGAGGCAGGAGCGGCGCGAACCCCGACCTCAGTGTGCGCTGCGAGCCGAGGGCTGTGCGCCGGAGCCTGCGGGAGCCCAGCCTCCCACCCCCTCCAGGGGCCCCAGCTCCCCTTTCTCTCCGCCCGCCTCTCCTGCGCGTGTCCCAGGACCCCCGGCTGGTAGCAGAGCCGCCCCTGCTCCTCCCGGGGCCCGGGAGCGCCTGCCGCCGGGAGACGGAGGAGGAGCCGGACCCCCAGATCAGAAGCCTCACCCTACGGCTTCCCGGGGTGCTGGATTGACAAGCCGCACGCAGGGGAGCAGTACGTTGAGGAGGAGCCCTGAGGACAGCCGAGCAGCGGGTTGGGGATAAACAAACGGCCTCCGTGGGGGTACAAAGTGTTTTACAACGCCGGCGCCCGGAAGTGGCAGCAGGACCCCGGCGGCCGTGGGGGGAGTGCTGCTGGGGAGGAGACCCTTCCTAAGGCGGGCTCAGCTTGAGCGGACGCCGCGGTTTCATCTCAGCAGCTTTTTGTGGTACGCTCCGCCGCCTACCGTCATCCGGCCTCCACCACCTTCTTTCTCGCGTCATCTTTTGCGGGCCCCCACCCTCCTCTGCCCGCTGGTTCCGAGCACTGGGGGATTCCCAACCTAGGCACCTCCGAGAGCCGTCGCCGCAGGGCCCCAGGGCCGCAGGGTCTCCGGGCATACAGAGGGATCCGTCGACCCCCGTGTGTCCCGCCTGGCCGCCACCTCGTCTGCTCCTGCAACCCCAGAATGGGGCCTGCTCTGCGCTGGTGCTTGGAGCTCTTGGAGCCCGGTAATTAATTATTTGGGGTTAAGACGGGGTGAGAACTTCTAAAAAGCTATGATGTTTCAAAAACTTTTGACCTTTATACCATTCTTGGTGTAAGCTGTTTTGAACCCACCTGAACCACGCCACCCTTGCCATCACTGCCACCGCTACCGCCAAGAGTCCAGGGCTGCCATTACCGCGCCACTTTAACTTTAACTCCCGGTAGTCTCAGCGGCGGCGCGCGGCTCTGACGCGGCGCCAGCGCCAGGAGGCGCCTACAAATCATCCAGAGGCCCGCTTCGCTTCGCGGGACGCAAAGGGCTTCCGGGGCAGGAGGAGGCAGGGCAGGGCTATGGACTATCGTCGAGGTCCTTTGATATAGAGTACCCTGGTTCTTGGGCTGACAGTAACGTAAACAGCTTATAATATTAATGTTTGTTTTGTGTATGATATAACTGGCTGACGTGGATTGTTGTGGGGGCACTTGGATAAATAGGCAACCAGTCAGTTCATTGAGGAATATTTCCACCAGATAACCGACGACTCCGCTGTTTCCATCATGTCCAAACTGAGGTCCTCTAAAATGGCTACAATGGCTACAAATAATGACTCAAAGACCTTGGATAACTATCTTTTTAAAGTAGTTAGTAAAATTAACAAAGATAGGAGATCATCATTAAGTAGGGTTAGTCCAGAAACATCTCCCATAAGGCAGTGTTTACTCCCTACATCAATGTCTCAGAGTGTCTCGACTTTTTCCAACAATGAGAAGGATTTAAATATTGACGTTTCTGTGGGAGAGCAGGTTTGTTGTTCCGAACCTATTCAAGTACAGGATCGGACATTACCATCAAGGTCTCCTCTTATTCAATCTCCCACTAGGAGAGCGGTACGTGCCTGTAGGAAGGGGCCTGTCAAGAAAGCAGGGTGTCGGAAGCCAAAAAATAGCTGGCACAACAGCTACCAAAAGGGAAATGTCCCTGAGCCCACCAATATTATTGAGGGGACTAGTCCGCACTCAAGTCAAATTGATCTTCTGGCTACAATTCTTGAATCTAGATTGGAAGTACTGATCAGCCCCCTGGTGGCCAAGGTAGAATTAGTGCTTCTTAGGGTTACTAGACTGGAAGGCCTTGTAGAATCTTGTCTGACTCGGTCCACTGTTCCACCGAGTACCCACTTAGACCCAATAGGCTCTATGGATAACCGCCCAGTGGGTTCAGTTATACCCTCTATAGTCAGTAATAGGGTGGAGGGCTTGGGGGCTACTGTTCAGGCCCCACCGACTGTAAGTGTGCCGACCGTCTCATCCTCGTCTACATCGCCAGTAGGGTCGGCTAGTGCACAAAATACATTTAGTCAACCTCGATCAATACAAAGGAGTACTCAGGACACTATAAGAGGGACAGTCATTGATAGAAGAAGTATAACTAGGCGACATAATTCTATTAATCTCCCGCCAGAATGTGCACCATATACTGTGGTTCTAATAAATGTCCCAGAGGTTGACTTGTGCTTGAATGGTTCTGGGGTAGAAACGTATCCTGCTCTTAAAAACAAGACGCTTGCTTGGTTGAATAAGAACTGTGGATTTCCTTGTGCCCTTGCAAATGACATTTTATTTACCCGCAGAGTTAGCTGGATTGGAAATGGCCCTAAAAATAGAGGTGGAGACTGTATTATTATAAATTTTAAACACCCACAACACGTGGCAACAGTGCTTCTGAGAGCTGCAATTTTGCCAACTCTAGAAAATGCGGTTCTTGCTAGACCTCTTGGTTTCTTTTACAATCATGGGGCCAATACTCAATGTTGCTCGTCGTATGTGCAAGGGCAATGTTCAAATGAGAACGGAAGAGGTATGGATGCCTGTACCCCGAATGTATTTGTGAATATGTCCCGGTCTCAAACTAGGGGGGAGCCAAGTCGTCATCAGTTGTCTTACAGGCAGACCGTTAACACTTTACCTCTTCACAATCGGTATGCTGCCTTATCTTCTTTGGAGGAAAATGATTGACTGCCAAATGTCTTGGGAAATTCTTCCCAGTCTTCAGCATCGTCCATCAAGATTGCTACATGGAACATTGCTGGTTTAAAGAGCAAGTCTGGGATAGCCGAATGGGAAAGGACACTAAAATCTTTTGACGTCATTGCTTTACAAGAGACTTGGGATCAAACGAATAGCTTTTCCTTAGATGGCTTTTGTCATTTTTGCATTCCAGCTACAAATAGTGTGGCAGGAAGACCTAAGGGGGGACTATTAAGCCTTTTCAAACTGGATATGAAAGGTACCTTAACTCAATGCCCCTCGGGCTCAGTAAATTGTCTAATTGTTGAGCTTTCCACCCAGGATAAGGGTAAGATCCTTTTTATAAATTTTTATAATTCGCATGCTAATGATTGCACCAGTCAAAACCTGGATGACTTGGATAAATTTTTGTCAGTCTATAGTATAAATGTTAATATTTTTGAGTTAATATTACTAGGGGACTTTAACATACATCCATGTACTCTACCATGTACTAGGAGGGATGAGGAAGGCCCTCCCTTTTCTTCAACTGCTCATCCAGAACATACTAGGCAGGGGGATTATCTTGAGCTTTTCCTCGCTAAATGGAATTTATATGAGTCTGGCTGTGGAGACGGGAATAGTAGGTCCCCTATGTTTAAGGGTAAAGAAAATGATACTATTATAGATTATATTTTTTTGTCTTCCTTTTTGTTAAATAGTGTTTTAAATTATTGTACTGAGGTGTCAGTTTTTAGTGATCATAATCCTGTTGTACTTGTTTTTAAGAACACTGAACTGATTTCTCTCAAATTAGTCGCAGAGAGTGGGGGCTTGAACCTTAAAGTCAAAGACCAGAATCGTAGGTTGAAGTGGACAAAAATAGTCCCTGAAACTTTTTTTCAGGAGGTCTTATCTAAAGTGGAGGATGAAATCTCTATATGTCTAGCGGAAAATCCAGATCCTAAGGAGGTTATAGTAGCATTTGATCAGATTTGCTTAGAAATTAATCGTAGTCTTCAGGCTAAATCTAGCCAGAAGGCGCTAGAGGGCAATAGATGGTTTGATAAGGAATGCTCTAAAGCACATGGTGTACTACTTAAGGCATTGAAAACTATTCCTAAAGATCGATCAAAAATAGTAAATGCTAGGAAAGTGTATAAAAAAACAATTCTAGAGAGGAAAAGGACTCTGAAAGATAACGCCTTGGCTCAACTCTTGGATCGAGATACCCTAAAAAACAGTGGTTTATTCTGGAAAATAATAAATCAGCCCTTTTTTTCTGTTGAAACTAATACCCCTTTAGAGGCAAACATTCCAGATGAGGGCTGGATAAAACACTTTAGTCAGATATACTCTAATATTGGTCCTCCTGGTGGAATTCTAGCAGATGAAGTTGGGGAAACTTCCCCTGACAAGGATGTAGTTATTTTTGCAGTTGCAGAGGTTGAAAGGGCTATAGACCTAACCACAAAAAACAAAGCCCCGGGCCCAGATGGGGTACCTGGGGATGTTTTTAAAAGTTTTCCAAAATTTTGGTCTAAGGTATTATGCAAGGTTTTTAATAATCTTGCATTTGATAAAATTCCGTCTTCCTGGAAGAAATCTATAATTATACCAGTGTTTAAAAAGGGTAATAGGCAAGACCCATCTTGTTACAGGCCGATTTCACTGATTGATTCCTCAGTGAAAATTTTAGGTCGAGTTATTTTAATTAAATTGAACGATTGGTTAACAGAGAAAGGGGTCCTAGCAGATGTGCAGTATGGTTTTAGACCTAAAAGGAGTACTATAGATCAAGGCTTGAATTTGTATCTATTAATAGAGAAATACACGAAGGCGAAGGAGGGTTCCATGTATCTGGGGTTCATGGACCTCTCGTCAGCCTTTGATCTTGTAAATCGATCTAAATTATGGAAAATCTTACTTGACATGGGACTGGACAAGGCTCTTGTTAACCTCTTAGTAGATTTACATACTGACCTAACAGCTTCTGTTAGAGTTACTACTGCGGGGCGATGCTCTAGCCACTTTAACTCAGAAAGGGGAGTCAGGCAGGGGTGCATTCTGGCTCCCCTCCTTTTTACTATTTATATAAATGCCTTGGAATCCACATTAAAAGATGCTACCCAGGACACCCCTCGGATAGGAGAACTCGGTATTCCGGCTCTCCTATACGCGGACGATGCTGTCCTGCTTTCTCGTACTGGTGTTGGTCTTCAACGATTATTGGACTCCTTTGAGGTTTTTATGACTTCCCTGGATTTAAAGATCAACGTTAAAAAGTCCCAGATTATGATTATGGGTAAGGGTAATAAAAATAAACTCCCCAAAATCTTTACTTGTGGGAGGCAAGAATTGTGTAGAGTAGCAATATTTCCATACTTAGGGATCACTTTCGATGAGAAAGGCTCCTGGGGCCCCCAGATAAAAAATAGAAATGTTGCCCTTGTAAAGTCGTCTTCTGCTCTTCGGGGTTTTATGAATAAACTTGGGGCGAGGCCAATTGTTAGTTTGCTAAAAATTTATGAAGCTAAATGCCTTGCAATAGCAACGTATGGAAGTGCGATATGGGGCTATTGCTCTATGGAAACTATACAGATTACGGAAAATAAATTTCTAAGATCGGTTCTCTCTCTTCCCCAGTCTACTTCCACACACATTGTCCATACTGAATTGGGTGTGGGCTACATTTCAGACTTGATCAAACTGGCCCCCGTTGTAGCCTGGCTAAAGATCTGGCTGAATCAAGAAATTCCGCTCAACCACTCCATTTTAAAAGATTGCCTGCAGCTGGATAAAGTAAATAAAATAGCGTGGCTAGTTTATATCAAAAATTGTTTTGCTAGATTAGGGAGATCGGATCTTTTTTATTCCCCGGAATCAATAACTGTTAAAGATATTGGTCTGATTAAAAGCATGATGAAAGATCTGTTATGTTTAGAAAGAGAACAAGTTGAATATGAGAAACCATTGGTGCGGGCCAGTATTATTTTGAGTACTTATGTGGGCCCTGAATTATATTTGTCTATTGTAAATCAACCCTTTCACCGGTTTCTACTCACACGCTTTCGGTTTAACCTGATCCATTTAACTCTTGGCCACTTTCAAACCTGGTCTCCTCCGGAAAAAGGAACGCCGTGTAATTGTGATAATTTTTCGATCCAGAATACAATGCATTTTTTGTTATTCTGTGACCAGTACGCGGCCTTAAGAAAGAAATATTTGTTCCCAATTTTAAAGGAGGAGGGGTTTATACAGGTCAAACCTGCCCTCTTGTTCTTCCAGTTATTGCAGACCCCTAGGATCATGTTCCATGTTGCTAGTTTTTTAGTGGGAGCTGTTAGGGCTAAGAAAAAGAAGTTCGCCATCAATCCGATTATTTTATTGTGATGAATTGAGTGATTAACTAACTTTTTATAGGAAATGTAATTTCTGCGAATCCGGGAGAATATTAATGCTTCACGTTAAATTATGTCTTTAGGATGTTTTACTTTACTGACCCCCCTTTTAAACATTGTAGATAATATGAATTGTTGATTGCCTGTAATATTGATTGTATTTTTTTTTTATTTTTTTTTTATGCCTTTTTTTGATATTTATTTATCGAAATAAAGTACTTTGACTGACTGACTGACTGACTACCATCGCTAATGCTCTGGAGAGCAATATGGGTCTAACAGGAAAACTTGCTTAATCAAGCATTAATTAAAGATTGCAAGTCTTTAGAGAAAGTGCAAAATATCACATGACTATGATATGTAAAGGAGCACTTTGGCTTGATGGAGAGAGGGGATTGTTACCATAACCCATCCTTAATGACTTCCATTCCAAAAATGCAACTAAAACTTTATTTTTTTGCTGTATGTGCCCAGTTATGGCTGGTTTATAGGTCTAAAAAGAAGTGGGTAAAGGAATTCTTACCTCTCGTTACCACAAAGATCAGGGAACCATATTTGATGTTTGCCCTTTCCCACTCACAAAGATTCTATTTTACTAGATTTAGATTCAGCATAGACCATTAGTAGTTTCTTATGCTAGTATTGCTCATTATGACTGTTAGACCTGATAGCCTTAGGGTTGTCATCCCACAACCTTTTGCCTGCCTCCATCCACTTTTCTGAAACTGTTTTTGCTGGTTTTAGGACTCTTTAACACTGCTAACCAGTGCTAAAGTGCATATGCTCTCTCCCATAAACATGGTAAGATTAGTTCATTCCCAATTGGCATATTTGATTTATTTGTACGAACCTAGGAAAGTGCACTACTTGTGCCCAGGGCTTGTAAATTGGATGCTACGAGTGGGCCTGCAGCACTGGTTGTGCTGCCCACATACGTAGCCCCCTAACCATGTCTCAAGCCTTCCTTTGCAAGGCCTGTGCGTGCAGTTTCACTGCCACTTCAACTTGGCATTAAAAAGTACTTGCCAAACCTTAAACTCCCCTTTTTCTACATATAGGTCACCCCTAAGGTAGGCCCTAGGTAACCCAAAGGGCAGGGTGCTAGGTAGGAAAAAGGCAATACATATAAAAGTGTGTTTTATATGTCCTAGTAGTGGAAGCCCCCTACATTTGTTTTCCACTACTGTGAGGCTTACTCCTTTCATGGGCTAGCATTAGGTCTGCCCTCACATACTGTTTAAGTGGTAGATTCTGATTATAAAGAGGTAAACAGGTCATGTTTAGTATGGCCAGAAATGGTAATAGACAATCCTGCGTATTGGTGAAGTTGGATTTTATATTACTATTTTAAAAATGCCACTTATAAAAAGTCAGCATTTCTCTGCACTTAAAAGCCATCTGTGCCTTACAGTCTGTCTCCAATCCACGTCTGGGCTGGACCTGAACATGCAACCTGTCAAGAGGAACTGCCTGGCTGCCCAAAGGACTCATCTGGACCGCTTTGCTGAGAAGGACTGCTGCCCTGCTGTTACCCTGCTGCCCTGCTACCCTCTGACTTTGCTGAGAAGCACTCTCCAAGGGCTTGGATTGAGATTGCCTCCTGTTTTCTGAAGTCTCAGGGCCAAAAAGACTTCACCTCTTCAAAGAACTCTTTCGCACTGAAAATCAATACAGTGCTTGGCAGAAATGATGCACAGCCAGCCTTGCGACAAGAAAATCATTGCACAGCCGAACCGGAACGATGCAGCCCAACTTCCCGGGTGAAGATTCAACGCAGCGCCTGTCTTGCGACCAGAAATTCAATGCACAGCCCTACTGGATTGATGCACAGCTGAACCAGAATGGCACAGCCCGACTTCCCGAGTGAAGAATCGACGCATCGCTGCTGCGTGACAGAAAAGTCGATCCATTGCCACACCGGATCGATGTAACACCTGTGACTTCATCCCGTACGCCCAGGATTTACACGCATCGTCCTTGGGCATCAGAAGAATCCCTGCATAGCAGTGAGGAACCAAGACTGCACTCCGGAAATTGACGCAAAACCCCTTGCAACGGGGAAAGAAACGACGCAACGTCTGTGCTGCACCAGAAACTCCGACACACACCCTATTTTTCCAGGCATCTCCTCCTCTGCGGTCTCCGTGCATGTTATTTTTGACGCAAACCAGGTACTTTGTGAAACCAAGAGTGAACTGTTGATTTCTATGATTTAAGACTCTTTTTAATATTGCAAAAGTAATATCTCAACTTGTGCTTATTGAATCTTCATTGATTTGACTTTAAATTAACCAGATAAATATCTTATATTTTTCTAAACCTGTGTGGTGTATTTTTGTGGTGTTTTCCCTGTTTTTACACCGTATGATTTATTGCACAAAAATACTATATACTCTGCCTTCTAAGTTAAGCCTGACTGCTCAGTGCCAAGCTACCAGAGAGTGGGCACAGGATAATTTGGATTGTGTGTGACTTACCCTGACTAGGATTGTGGTCCCTATTTGGACAAAGGTGTATACCTCTGGCAAACTAGTGACCCCATTTCTAACAATTACTCACTCTTGAATCCCTGCCCCTGAGTTTCAACAGCAACCCAGTCTTTCTTACACTGTGTATTTTTCTGTAAGCTATATCCTGCTCCTCAGAAGCAGTTTTTAATCCCCTTACTGAAGCATTTGCACATCAGAAGCTGTAGACTAGTTTATGTTACTTACCGCTTCTCCAAAAAGAGTGCACCTGTCTGATGGTTTAGAAATTTCTGTCGACTGCCATACGAATGAAAAACCTAGTAGGGAAATAAACATCATAAGCGCTCCTTACTTGTTGCGGCAAAGCTGTGGAACTTGACAGGATGCACCTTGTTTCCTGTGTAAAGCTCTCCTATCTGTTTTTACAATTGCACCAAACACTTTTTTCTCGAATATCTGTTCTTTTACACTTTTGACAATTCTGGTATATATTTTTGGATGGTGTGATTATCGGAGAATGTTTTAAATGTTCTTATTTTAACGTTTTTATAAAGTTGGAATGTGAATTGCTATACTGTGATATGACTGCAAATATTTTGCTGTTTCAATTCTCTATGGTTTTTATTTGATTTTAAATACAATTTAATATTTGGCTTTTATGGTTAGACTTTTGTATACCGAATAAATATGATCTACTGCTCTGCTACTATTGAATGAAGTATAAGCTCAGCTATCCATCTCTTAGACACTCAATCAATCATTTGAAACGATACATACTAAGAAGACACCAATTATTACAATATACCCGCCAACGACTTTCTGTTGTATTGCCCTATTCTGTTTACTCATCGCTGACACTGCAATGCCCAACATCGTACAGAGGTTTATTACTGATGGAGGCTTTGGCCTCTGCTTTGGCCCACCCCTCAAAGCCCACAACTGATGTCCAACAGCGCAGAAGCCCAACACAGATGTATGTAGTCTGACCTTGAAAGTTCCATGATGTTCAGCCACAACTCTCCCATGGGTGTCAATTCACCAAAATGCCTGGGGTTGTGCAAGTGACATCACGCACCCTTTGACATTCACTTTGATTCACAGACACATACTTACACATATGCACAAATTCACACTTACATACACACCCTCACCCTCAAGCACGCACACAACATACATTTAAAAGCATTTTTACTGACCCCAGCTGTCATGGGAGGGCGTATTCACATTCTGATTATACTAATAGTGAATAATGCTTTATTATTCACTGTTAGTGTAATAAAAAATTGACAGAAAACATAGGGAGCAGAGCCCCAACCGACATCCTTAAGGACGAGCTACCACTGATCCATTCCTTTTCTGACCCACTTATAAGCACTGTCACTTTTTTTTATCCTTTCCACTTTCATGGCCTAGAATCTTCTTTAACTGGGAGCCGTCAATGAAGGAATGCCAGGAGAGGTCAGAGCTCTTCATGACGTGATGTAGCAGGCAGGGCTCTGTTATAGACCAATATCGACGCGTCTGAATGAAAATGCACTTTCAGACGTGATTTCTGCGAGACTCAATACGAGAATGGGAGAGCACGCAACCCCTGCATATCATTGTCATTTACTAGTCAGACATTTGGAAAGCTTAGTCAATCTCTTTCCAACTCCTGCTAACTGCCTTCTCATGTAAAACAGAATCGTGAACCGACATTAAAATGTAATTAATCATATCAGAGTTTGTGTCGCTGCATTTAAAAAGCTTTCCGATGCTCTTCGCTTTCGATAATTAAACACCTCGGGGGTTTATTGAACATCTATCTATCTGACGAGGACTGTTTTTTACCGCACCGGTTTATACACTAAAATAATGTATAATATTGCAGGGCCACGCTGGAAGGATAAACAACGAAGGAGCTGTCTCTTAGAATGCCTAGGGATCACGTGAGTGACACACGCAGCTCATACTGGCCTTGAGCACAGGGCAACCTCCTTTAATTTCTGGAAGGGAGACACGGTTATCTTGATAATGCTGTTTAAAATTAGCTCCTCCATGTGTACAGCAGGTGATGCTTATGAAAGACAGCATATGCTGGGCAACTGTTTAAACCAGTACTCAGGTAAACAGCTATGGTTATCGATGCATTCATCAAATACTGAACATTCTGAGTCAGAGTCCGTATCAAAGCCAGCATCCTGCTACTAGCGGTTACAGCTACCAGATGAAACCGCCCCAGAACGCCCAACAGGTAACGCTTCCAGAAACGCACAATCCCTTACATAACAACACGATTTTCGGCAACTATTTAAGTTTATTTAGTGCAAACATGTATACATTTTAAATATGTGAATTTTAATACATGGTCATGATTAGTAAATGTAATGTCGATAAAAGTCCTATGCTGGTACTTGTATGTTTGTGTTTGTTCTTTGTGATTTTTTTCTGTCCTTTAATTCTTTTCGTTTTCCAATGAACACCGAGAACAGCCTATTCTATGCAGTCAGACAGTTGGGCACTGTCAGCTCCCCTCCCACTTCTCAGGAGAATCTTGGGAAGCTCTTTGGGCCATATTTATACTTTTCGATGCACAACTGCGCCAACGCAGTTGTGCGTTAAAAAAATCTAACGCCAGCTAACGCCATTCTGAAGCGCCATGCGGGCGCCGTATTTATTCAATGACGTTAGCCGGTGTTAGCCGGCGGAGCTGCCTGGTGTGCGTGAAAAAAAATGACGTACACCAGGCAGCGCCGGCGTTGGGGAATATGGAGCTTGGGCGCCAAAAAATGGGGCAAGTCAGGCTGAGGCAAAATTTTCGCCCCAACCCGATTTGCGCCATTTTTTTAAACTCCCAACCCCCATTGAAATAACTCCTGTCTTAGCAAAGACAGGAGTCATGCCCCCTTGCCCAATGGCCATGCCCAGGGGACTTCTGTCCCCTGGGCATGGTCATTGGGCATAGTGGCATGTAGGGGGGCACAAATCAGGCCCCCCTATGCCACAAAAAAAAAAAAAAAATTACTTACCTGAACTTACCTTATGTTCCCTGGGATGGGTCCCTCCATCCTTAGGCATCCTCCTGGGGTGGGCAAGGGTGACAGGGGGGGTCCCTGGGGGCATGGGAGGGCACCTCTGGGCTCCTTCTGAGCCCACAGGTCCCTTAACACCTGCCCTGACCAGGCGGTAAAAAACAACGCAAAAGCGGCTGGACGTCATTTTTTTTGACCCGCCCACTCCCGGGTGTGATTTTTGCGCGGGAGTGTAAATACGGCGCACATGCCTCGGAGTCAATTTTTTAGACGGGAACGCCTACCTTGCATATCATTAACGCAAAGTAGGTGTCCACGCTAAAAAGTGACGCAAACTCCATGGACTTTGGCGCTTGATGCGTCTAACGCCAGAGTATAAATATGGAGTTAGTTTTGCGTCGAATTTGCGTTAAAAAAAACGACGCAAATCCGGCGCAAACAGAGTATAAATATGCCCCTTTGTGTCCAGGTAACAAGATGAAACTTCACGCCCTTGAGAAAAGTTTATGACTCTGTTAGCTGTCTAAACATGCACCTTTTACTATTTTGTCCCTAGAGTTCCCCTGAATGTTCTTACTTATGTATGAAAGGGAAGTGTGCCCTAAGCCCAGGGGATTTATCAACTGTAAATTTAGCGCTCCCTGGGAACGCTCTTCTGCACCGATCAAGGAGGAGAATTCAAATTGATCTGACCATTCGGTAATCTAGAGCCATGCACCTCCTGAACCCTTTTACTGCATCACTTGTATAGCTTTGGGTTGCACTAGCTGCATTTCTGGGTGATGCGTTCAGGCACCATGGAAATTATTTCAGTGGCCTACAGGAAAATAGGGTCTGTGAGAAAATCAGTTTGAAAGGTCTTAGGGCCGCCAGAAGGCACAGGGCCCCAGTTTGCACAACTGTGGCCTTTCACTTTTGGTGGTGTCCTGGAGCCCCTGCTTTGCAGACTGCACATTGGGTACGAAGTACCCTTTTTAGCACTTAACTCTTAAGGGCATATTGATCAAATATTCATGTAATGCAACACAGCACTCTACTTTGTTGCGCTGTGTGATAGGGGGAGAGCTTGAATGCACCGTGCCTAGCAAGATATTGTACATTCCTGCTCTCTGTCTGCTCTGGTGAAGAAACTGCTGCCTCGCTCCAACGCAGGCACCATTGCACCATAGTGCAATGATGCCTGTGTTGTAGGCATGATTGCTTTTGTGCAGAAAGGGACACTTTCCTGCACAAAACAATCCTCTAAGTCTCTGTACTCTTTCGATGTGTGCTGCAGAATGAAGCACGTGTAGAAAGAGGAAGAAATCAAGGGAAATAAGCATATTTCTCATCATTGAGCCTCCCCACGGGCGGCGTAGCCTTTTGCCACATTGCACTAATGGTAAACCTGGGAATGCAACATAATCAATGGGTGGATTTGGGGGAACACCCCCACTCCTCCCATGAAACACCTCCTTTGGGCAGAGTAATGCAAGGCAGGTACTTGAGCTGCCTTGCATTACTCCACATTTACCAAGCCACTCAGAGGCACCCAAGGTGGCCTTGAGTGGCTTGGTAAATGTCATTCTAGGTTTTTTGATGCCCTTGGGCCATCTTGTATGGTGCAAGGGCAATACAAAACCATGAGAAATATGCCCCATTGGAACAGACAAGCAACACTTAATAAATCACTGTTCACTTTGAAAAGAAAAAAAATACTTTATTACACACATAACTAAATACTGTATACAGCAGTTTACATATGTTAAATAGGATCCTGAGTGCAATGTGCAGGATCAGTGAGCATGGGGGGAAGGGCCAGAGAAGTGAGTAAAAAGAAAACAATGTTGAGAGATTATATTTTTTTTACTTTCACCTTCAGGTAAATACATCTAAATGTAACAAACACTTTAAATGAAAAATAAATGCAGGTTAATATAATTGGTGGGAAATGCTCTCTTCTAACTTACAAAAGCTCATTTGGTTAATGTGATCACAGCACATGCCTCTGTATGTAAAAAGAAAGTTGCAGAACTGAATCCTGGTTGCCATAATGGGGATTTGTGACATGTGTATTCATAGTCCCAGGCTGCAACTGAAAGCACTATGAATATTCAAGTCATTATTGTAAAATTGTATTATACACAATAAAAGATGGGATGTTGGAAAATGTGCAAATAGACCTAAGGCCTGATTTAGATTTCAGCAAACGGTTTACTCTGTCACAATGGTGACAGATATTCCATCCACTGAAATATAAATCCCATTATTTCCTCTGGGATTTATATTTCAGCGGATGGGATATCCGTAACAGTTGTGAGGGAGTACCCCATCTGCTGAAATCTAAATCAGGTCCTTAGTGTTTAATATAAAACAAGTGCCTTCAAAAATATAGATTTTTAATAATATGCAATCAGACAGTAAATAGCACAAACCTTTTTCATTAGTTCCTTTGGAAATACGCATTCCAAAACCCAGATGCTTACACCCATACATTACCACTAAAAAGATACATATTTGTTACCACAAAGGTTCATATAACTCTCTATTAAAGCAATGTACTGGCTCGCAAGCAACCTCTAAATTTGCTTAATAACCAACTGTGCACATTTACACTTCTTTGAGGTAACAGGCAACCTGACAAGAAGATTTGGTTCTTCTTTCACCGACTGGCTGTCCCTTGTCTTTACAGTAGAGGTAACCCCTTTCCTTCCTTTTCAGCTGGAGGCACACAAAGGTGAGTGTTAATGTAAGAAATGGGATCTCTAGTTGGCAGAGGTATTCACCTTTGTCCAAATAGGGACCACAATATTAGTCAGGGTAAGTTGCACACAATCCAAATTATCCTGTGCCCACCCTCTGGTAGCTTGGCACTGAGCAGTCAGGCTTAACTTAGAAGGCAATGTGTAAAGTGCAATGTGCAATAAATCATACAGTAACACAGTGAAAACAACACAAAAATACACCACACAGGTTTAGAAAAATATAAGATATTTATCTGATTAAATTATGGTCAAAACGATAAAGATTCAATAAGCACAGGTAGAGATATCACTTTTGCAAGTTTAAAAAGAGTCTTAAATCTTAGAAATCAACAGCTGTCTCTTGGTTTCACAAAGTACCTGCTTTGCATTAAAAAATTACATACACGGACACCGCAGAGGAGGAGATGCATGGAAAAATAGGGTGTGCATCAGAATTGCTGGCGCTGCACAGACGGTGCGTTGTTTCTTTCCACACTGCAAGGGGCTTTGCATTGATTTCCGGCGTGCAGTCTTAGTTCCTCACTGCGATGCAGGTTTCTTTCTCTTTGACACCCAGGAATGATGCGTGGAAATCCTGGGCGTGCAGGATGTAGTCACCAACGTTGCGTCGATCCGGGATGGCAATGTGTCGATTTCTCTGTCGCATGGCAGGGGCTGCTTTGATTCTTCTCTCAGGAAGTCGGGCTGCATTGTTCTGGCTCGGCTGTGCTTTGATCCGGTAGGGCAGTGCGTCAAATTTCCAGTCGCAACGGGGACGTTGTGTCAGTCTGCACTTGGGAAGTCGGGCTGCATCATTCCGGTTCAGCTGTGCAGCGATTTTCTCATCGCAGGGCAGGCTGTGCGTCGTTTCCAGCTGGCTGTGCATCGATCTTCAGCACACAAGGAGTTTTTTTGAAGAGATGAAGTCTTTTTGGCCCTGAGACTTCAGAAACAGCAGGCAACCTCAATCCAAGCCCTTGGAGAGCACTTCTCAGCAAAGTCAGAGGGCAGCAGGGCAACAGCAGGGCAGCAGTCCTTCACAGCAAAGCAGTCCAGATGAGTCCTTTGGGCAGCCAGGCAGGTCCTCTTGACAGGTTGCAGGTTCAGGTCCAGAAGTGTCTGAGTTGATGAGGTCAGAGACCCAGTTTATATACCCAAAAATGCCTTTAAAGTGGGGGAGACTTCAAAGAGTGAGTTTGAAGTGCACAAGGTCCCCTTTCAGCACAGGTCAGTCTGCCAAGGTCCCAGTAGGGGGTTTGGCAGTCCATTGGGTGAGGGCAGGCCACTAGCCTTTGAAACTTAAGTGTCAGGCCCTCCACCCTCCCAGCCCAGGAAGACCCATTCAGTATGCAGATGAGTGCAGGTGTGACTGAGTGTCCTGTGTTTGGGGTTGTCTGGGTGAAATGCACAAGGGAGCTGTCAACCAGCCCAGCCCAGACATAGATTGGAGACAGGCTGTAAGGCATAGATGGATTTTAAGTGCAGAGAAATGCTCACTTTCTAAAAGTGGCATTTCTAAAATAGTAATATAAAATCCAACCTCATCAATAAGCAGGATTTTGTATTACCATTCTGGCCATACTAAATATGACCTGGTTCCCCTTTCTGATCAGAACCTACCACCCAAACAGTATATGA
The DNA here is from genome assembly GCF_031143425.1 of Pleurodeles waltl. Lineage (NCBI taxonomy): Eukaryota > Metazoa > Chordata > Amphibia > Caudata > Salamandridae > Pleurodeles > Pleurodeles waltl. The sequence goes on from NC_090443.1 coordinate 680,664,706, forward strand.
GGGGAGCCCTAATGTTATCCTAGGAAAGGAACAAGCCTCACAGTAGTGGAAAACTAATTTAGGAGTTTTCCACTACCAGGACATGTAAAACAGAAGTGTACATGCCCTGCCTTTTACCTACATAAGGCCCTGCCCTATGGGTACCTAGGGCCTACCTTAGGGGTGACTTATATGTAGAACAAGGGGAGTTTAAGGCTTGGCAAGTACTTTTAAATGCCAAGTCGAAGTGGCAGTGAAACTGCACACACAGGCCTTACAGCGTGAGGCCTGAGACATGGTTAAGGGGCTACTTATGTGGGTGGCACAGCCAGTGCTGCATGCCCACTAGTAGCATTCAATCTACAGGCCCTGGGCACATGTAGTGCTCTTTATTTAGGACTTACAATTAAATCAAATATGCCAATTGGGCATAAACCAATGTTACCATGTTTAAGGGAGAGAGCATATGCACTTTAGCAATGGTTAGCAGTGGTACAGTGCGCAGAGCCCTAAAACCAGCAAAAACAGTGTCAGAAAAGGGACAGGAGGCAGTCAAAAAGTTGGGGGATTGACCACCATAAGGCTATCAGGTCTAACAGTTAACCACTGGAAGATTGTTGCTGTTAAACAAAAAGTTTGGGAACTGTTTCTGTAAAATTTAAAAAGGCTGAGAATGTTGTTCCCATTAGATCCTGTGCACTTTAGCCACTGACTATATTTAAATTAACAAATATATATATACACACTATGCAATGCAAATACTGATGGGATCACCCTCTGAAGGGCCTTACTGCTTACACTGAGTCACAAAACAAAGAGAGGTCACACAGGTAAAGTAACCTCCCATGTTGCAGGCACCTCTATGTGCCTTCTTGTGAAATTCCACTTTTATGTGCTAACTCGGATACCAGTGTTAAAATCTCAAATGAATGCTATTGAAGTGCAATATGTGGCCTTTGTGGTACACGTTGTGATAAACATTGTGTATATCAGTAAACCAGATTAATGGAAGCCATCTGATTTCATTTTAAAAATACATGGCTTGTTCCTGTGCACAAGATGGTGGGGAGGTTGTTTTCACAGACAGTGAAAGTCTATTACTTGCCGACAGTCCTAAAGCTGGAAGGAGAAGAGCTAGACACTGAAGTGGAGAACTCTGATAAAATGCTATTTTTTAGAAAATCAATTAGGTCCTTCTGCTGAGAGGGGCTGCTCTTTAGGCTTCTTGAGCACTGCCTTTGGCAAAGGGTGCGATGAAGGGGTGGACAGTAGTCTCTATGTTTCAGAGTGAAAAGGGTCCCTTAGGTGACACCAACCGTTTCCCTCTTCACAGATCAATGTACAATCTGGCTGTTGATATTCAGGTGCAGAAAGGTCACACCTCGTTGTGGCTTCAAAAAAAAGAGACTTCTCCTCTGTGAGAAGCATTATTCTACACAAAGATGTGTCTAAAAAACACCTCAGCAAGAAGACCCATCCCACAAACATTCTTAAACTGGAGAGAAGTAACTCACATCCCTTGCCTGCTTTGACTATAAAAAGTGGGAGTCACTAATAGAAATGGGGTCTTTGGTTGACAGTCAGGTTACCTCCTGTCCAAGCAAGGACTCTCACACTAGTCAGGGTAAAAGAGAATCACCCTCAGCTAACCCCCACTCACCCACTTGGTAGCTTGGCAAGAGCAGGCAAGCTTAACTTCAGAGTGCTAGGTGTAAAGTATTTGTACCAACACACATAGTAACTTACTGAAAACACTACAAAATGACACAACACAGGTTTAGAAAAATAGGAAAATATTTATCTAAACAGAAGAAGACCAAAACGACAAAAATCCACAATACGCAAGTCATCAATTAAAAACCAAAAAGAGTCTTCATGTAATTTTAAACACAACACTAATGCTTTTAGTGTGGAAATGTACCTGGGTGCATCAAAAATAACCCTGCACAGGTGAGTGTGCATCAAAAAAGGCTTGCGATGCGTCGATTTCACTCACAAGTGAGACCGTGAGTCGTTTCTCCTTCAGGCGTGTCGCCGTGCGTCGTTTCTTCTCTTCACAGGAGAGCGAGGCGTCGATTCGAACCGCACTCTCGGGTCCGGGCAGGCCTTGCATAGTTTTTGCATGCCCAGCGATGTTTGCATCAGAAATCCTGCTGCACAATGATCCGAAAACCAGGCAGCACGGGTTGCGATCTCACCAGCCTCCGTCAGCGATGCTGTGTGTAGTTTCTCCAGCCGTGGGCGTCGATCTTCTGGTCGCGTTGCAGGCGAGTGTCAATTTTGAGCCACGAAGCTGACGGCGCGTCGATTTTTCAGCTGCAGGTTGGAGTTGTTGATCTTTTCCCTGCATGGCGGTTGGTGCGTCGTTTTCTCACTCTTGGCCTGCCAGCTTTTCCTTTCAGAGTCCCAGGAACTGGATGGGCACCACCTGGCAGAGTAGGAGTCTCAGCAGAGGCTCCAGGTGCTGGCAGAGAGAAGTCTTTGCTGTCCCCGAGACTTCAAACAACAGGAGGCAAGCTCTAATTCAAGCCCTTGGAGAGTTCTTCACAATAAGGAAGGCACACAAAGTCCAGTCTTTGTCCTCTAGCACAGGCAGAAGCAGAAACTGCAGGATAGCTCCACAAAGCACAGTCACAGGCAGGGCAGCTCTTCTTCCTCAGCTTTTCAGCTCTTCAGCTCTTGGTTTCCAGAAGTGTTTTGTCTGTGGTTTTGGGTGCCCTTTTTATACCCATTTTGTCATTTGAAGTAGGCTTACTTCAAAGAAAAGTCTCTCTTGTTTGTGAAATCCTGCCTTGCCCATGCCAGGCCCCAGACACACACCAAGTGGTTGCAGACTGCATTGTGTGAGGGCAGGCAAAGCCCTTTCAGGTGTGAGTGACCACTCATCCCCTCCTTCCTAGCACAGATGGCTCATCAGGATATGCAGACTACACCCCAGCTCCCTTTGTGTCACTGTCTAGTGAGAGGTGCAACCAGCCCAACTGTCAAACTGACCCAGACAGGGAATCCACAAACAGGCAGAGTCATAGAAATGGTTTAAGCAAGAAAATGCTCGCTTTTTAAAAGTGGCATTTTCAAACACCTAATCTCAAAATCAACTTTACTAAAAAAATTATTTTTAAATTGTGAGTTGAGAGACCCCAAACTCCACATGTCTATCTGCTTCCAAAGGGAATCTACACTTTAATCTTTTTTAAAGGTAGCCCACATGTTAACCTATGAGAGGGACAGTCTTTGCAACAGTGAAAAACGAATTTATCAGTATTTCACTGTCAGGACACATAAAACACAATACTCTATGTCCTACCTTAACCATACACTGCCCCCTGCCCTTAGAGCTGCCTAGGGCGTACCTTAGGGGTGACTTACATGTATGAAAAGGGAAGGTTTAGGCCTGGGAAGTGGGTACACTTCCCAAGTTGAATTTACAGTTGAAAACTGCAGTGGCAGGTCTGAGCCATGGTTAAAGAGCTACTAATGTGGGTGGCACAACCAGTGCTGCAGGCCCACTAGCAGCATATGATTTACAGGCCCTGGGCACCTCTTGTGCACTGTACTAGGGACTTACTAGTAAATCAAATATGCCAATCATGGATGAACCAATTACATACCCATTTTGTATAGGAGCACTTGCACTTTAGCACTGGGTATCAATGGTAATGTGCCCAGAGTAACAAAAACAGCAAAAACAGAGTCCAGCACACATCAACAACCTGGGAAACAGAGGCAAAAAGTTAAGGGAGACCACGCCAAGGATGAAAAGTCTAACAGTCACTGTCCCACATTTCAAGTCAGTGTGACTAAGGACACATAACATAGCACTCAGAGGACTGCTGCCTGTGCAACCAGAACTGGTGTCTGCCTGACAGCCAGCTTCCCAAAGGTAAAGGGAAATCACTTGTTGTCTTCACCAGAATGAAAAAGCTGTTCCACAGTACGACATTTCCTGGAATCCAACCTGCCTGTTAGGAGAGAAGGAGCCTGTCAACCCTGCAAGAGGGGTGACTGTCTGGAGAGAGACAGATGCAGCTTGACCGCATAGAGTTAGGGTCTATCCACACAATAGGACTGAGGAGGGTGAGTGATCTGTATCATGTTGGGGACATGTGCTCAAGACAAGTGGTTCTACAGCAGTGACAAACTGTGCCTGAGCGGACTGTACCACTGCAGAAATGAACTGTGTTTTGCCAGATGATTGTTGAGTTATGTGGTTGAATCAGTCCCACACTACTTCTCTGAAAAGCCTGTGGCCATTGCTTACACTGAGACTCAAGTGCTGAAGGAGTTGGCTCAGTTTGAAAAGCCATGGTAGGAAGGACCCTAGGACATCAGAGGCAGATCGCCCAGGTGTAGGAAGCTGGCTATCTATGTAGTATACCACTGTGCAGATAGTCCAGGGTGATCCTTAGGCTTATTAGAAGACAGTGTTAAGCATTTATTGCAAACTGAGAGACAGTAAGCAAAACACACACTCAATAAAGAAATATAGCACCAATTTATAAAACTAACACTTATTTTTATATGAATTTAGATACCAAGATCATCAGAATCAGGTAAGTACTTTTCGAGATATGACTTTGTATCCGTTACAAAAGTTGACACTGCAATGTCTGGAGCAGTAATGTTATCCCATGGGGGAAATACATGTACTTCATTCGGGCACTTAACAGCGACATACATGACTGTTTTCCAGGACTTAGGGTGAGTATGGGGGCAAGGTCCAAGGCCACACCAACAGGTCACCTCAGAAGGCTCTGGGGCATCCGGGTGCAGAGGTGTGTTACGGCATCGGGTGTCCTCCTCACTTCAATGGGGAAAGGCCCGGTTACAAAGTGGCTGCTAGTTGGGTCTGGGGCTCCAGTTTGGGTGAACTCACAAAGGGGCTCAGTTTTTGAGATGCTCAGGGACTTAGCAACACCTTTGGTCCTCTTCTTTTTGGGCCAAAGTGGCCAGGTCCAGAGGTGTCCTGTGGCATCATGTTCCTGTCACCAGAGACACTTGCAGAAAGGGGGGGGGCAGCAGAAGGTGACTGCAGGTGGTGACTGGGAGTCCAGTCTTGCCACACCTAAGGGTGGTCTCAACTCCAGGGGGTCTCAGAACTCTGTGGGCACCATCAACTCCCTCAGTCTCAGGCTGTGGGGCTCGGGTTTTAGGCGTCAGGTTGCGATGGTCAGAGACTTACTCTGTGTGTTGGTGACATGGTGCAGAGGGAAAACAGGGCAGTGAGGCCACCCTCCTGAATGGCCTTGTGGATCCTGATATCTCTCGATGGTAGATCTGCTTTGGTGCTGTTGGAATCCGGATTGGACTGCCAACAAGCCTTGGTTGCTGCAAGGAGTCCAGTACTCCAGGTATAGATGTAGGGAGCCTCCAGGAAGGGTCAGCATCTCAGAACTTACATGAAGTGACGGAACTGATCTCCTGGGCACAAACAGTCTTCTCCTGGCTTATTGATGCCTAAGAGAGCCCTAAGGCAATCGACGCTGAGTACCAGACTCTACAAACAGTGCCTGCAGATGCAGGGAAACTGTTCCTCTGCCCCAGTCGAAATTCTGTAGTGATTATCGAAGCACTGGCAGCACTCTGGGTTTCTTGGAGTCTGTACAGCAGGAGGATGAGGCTGTTTCTTCCATGATTGTAAGAGGCAGCAGTCAGACTGGCAGGGTTGGTGCCAAGTCAGTCGTTACTCCTCTGTGCTCTGGTCAGCACTCTTCTTTGTCCACTCCTTCTCTTTGTCCATCAAAATCTGAAGTCCTGGTATCAGGGGGTCCCCTAAGTACTGAGTTTAGGCGAGATAAGGGGAGTGAAGGGTAGTAGCCAATTGGCTACTTACCCCTGGGGACACTACACCTCCTTGATGACAACTTCCTGTGGGGAGTGGGCATCACCATGTCCCATAATTCCTAATTCCACCACACACAAGATGGTGGATTGCCTAATTTTATGTTTACTTCATGCTGCTCCCATCTAAGGTGGTGTCCAGCCTGCAAGTGCGACACTCCTCCCATCTAATTTCCCATTTGTCCTGGTGCCAGATGGACCTCAGGGCAGGGGAACACCTCTCTCCAGCATGGGGAAGGCTGAGGGTCACATACCAAAGGCAGAAAAATCTTTGAAGGCCCAGGCCTTGGTATGCAGATCTGATAGCCATCCTGTAGATGCATGTGATAACAGCTCCTGCCACAGCAGGCATTGTTTCTGAATTCAGACAGATTTGTGTTAATTGGCTTGTGGAAGATCATCACTTTTCCGTACAGATCACTGGGGGTGCAGTTTGTGACTTAATAGTCGGGCCCATCCTCCTTCTGTTTCTTGTAGTCAATGGTCTCAGAGTAAACCTATCTGTAGTGGCAGGCTGGTTGAAACCAGTCAGCCAGCACACCAGAGAACTAGCAAATTTCAGGGCGAACCTCTAAGGTTCCCTTTGGGTGCATGCCATAATAAATCCAATGCTGGCATCAGAATAGATTTATTAAGATGAGGTGTTTGATATCAAGCAACCATCATGTAGCTGGGTAACTCGTGCTGACCAGTGTCCAGTGCAAGGTTTGAGATGGTTACCCGGACATTTGCAATGTCTAGGAATGGAATCAGACATCACAGGAGCATATATTCTCATGCACATATGTCCTCACATGTATTATAATGCACCCTGCCTTAGGGCTCATAAGGCCTGCAATAGGGGTGACTTACATATAATGCATGGAGTGACTTTGGCATGGAATACAATCTGTGTGCAGCATCATGTTTTCACTCAGGGCTTGCACCCTGAGATGCAGTCTTCAATGGCAGGCTGTGTGCAATTTGTGTGTGGGTACCTTAGGGTGGCATACAAATGCTGCAGCCCTTAGGGACCCTCTTTAGTGCCCATGCCCTAGGTACCAGGGGTACCATTTACAAGGGACTTACAGTGGTGCTAAAGTCCTGGGCCAATTATAAACAATTAGACATACCTAGCTTTTAAGTAAAGAGCACTGGTGCTGAGGTCTGATTGGCAGGTCTCTGTGTTCTGTCAGAGTTGAAAGTCAGAATCTAGTAGTTCTAAAAGGGGGCCAAAAGTGGGAAGGCATCTGCAAAGAAGCTCAGCTTCCTTCACCAGATCCCCATGGGGGCCCAGTAACTCCTGTTTGCCTCTTGTTTCCCCCCAAATGGGTTCTGACAGAAGCCATCCAATTATAATCCATTTAATCCCTGAAAATCATGGTAAATTGGTATTGAAAATACATGTTTACTTGAACTTTCATTTGTAATTGCTGCAACAATAAAACAATGGTTATTTTACTTTCCTCTCACAGTCTTATTTCTATATTATCAAGGCTACCTAACAATCCGATAGAAACAGCCATGGCCCTGGCATGCAGAGCTTCTAGGAGAAAGTTGCAACTTCAGGAGCATGTGAGATTGCAAGAAAACTCTCCAAAGGCCACCTTTCTTACCATCCAGCGGATTGAGAATGCCAAATTTTCAAATATTCCACTGCTTCTGGGTGGCCACTTAAATTAATCAATTCCTACTGTAGTGCTTATGCTCTACAAGTGCAGTCATGCCCTTGAGACTTCTAAGGTGCTCCTTTCCTTGCAGGCTGTTTTCTGGCGGTAAATACCTTCTTTTGGTCCTGGAACCAATGTCCCATGTGAGGCACCCTTGTGCACTTGAGTGATGACCTTGCAGGAGCCCAAGCCCGCTCTTTCAGGCCAGATCCCTGCTTGTCCAACTCTTGTGCACTTGAGTGATGACCTTGCAGGAGCCCAAACCCACACCCTGCCTAATTGGCACACATTTCTAGACTGTGGGGGAGATGGCCTCTCTCTCTCCCCATGTGCATAGTTGTGTAGCATGGGTGGGAGGATAGAATGAACTTCTCTTCCCACCCACCTCCTTCTCCTCTTGCCTCACTCCTGAGTTTGGGAGAAAGAAGTGGTAGAGGTACCCTCCAAGATCTGGGGACGTAGGGAGCTCCAACCCTGGGGTGCCCGCAGAGGACCCCAAGGTGGAAGTATCTTTGGTTCGGCAGCCTTAGGACCCACCAAGAGATTTCAATAGCCAATTGTCCTTTTCTTGCAGAGTTTTGTGTTCTCTGATAGTGGGGATATGCTACAGTCACCAGGCATATAATTTCAGGGATTCCTGGCCTCTACAATTTTGGCTGCATTGCAGGAGCTGTATGCTGACAGCTTTTCTGCTGTTCATGAAGAATCTTATGGACCTATGCTCCTAATCCTTAGCTCCTAGATGTCTTCGTAGCCAGAGCATTCTTGAAGCAGCGTCCAATGGCCCTCAAAGCAGAGTACTTTTTCTGCCTATACTCTACAAGCACAATGGCCTCCTGGTCACTAATTGCATGTGTGTCTTGAAGAACTCAGCAGGATATCCTCCAGGCATCTCCACCACAGGACCACAGTTCACCTAAATCCAGTGGAATCCTGTCCTCCAGATTTCCCAGCAAATCCACTCTTTACAGTCGCCCTGAGGAAGTGGGATGCCAATTTCACTGGCCCTGGAGACAGAGTTCACATAGACTCAAGAAATACAAGTCCAGAGTACTCTCTAGGCAGTGGCTCATCAGCAAACTACTGTGTAAATCATCTTCTGAAGTTCCCTCTTCTCCCAGTGTCTCTGCTCATTCCTGTGTGGGGTTCCAAAAGGTCTTGAAGGTTAGTGTCTCTGCCCAATCCAGAGGTGCCATGTTTCTCTTCAACACCTGATGGATATTTCCTGGTATCAGCCCACAGATTTAACCACCCCTCTGCACACCATTGTGGGATTTTTAATAACAACAGATTCAGCATTGTGGTTGGAAAAACGTCTCTCTGTACCTTAGCTGCACCCCTAACTGATTCTGCAAATCTGGTTCCTTCCCTCCAAGACTTTTAATGGAACACTGGTGTGACTGGTGCCAGAGGTTTGCCTACTCTCCCTTTGTCTTTGTGAGGAAGCATGCCAAGTCATGTCAATGAGAGTCTTATAATCACCCTATCCAGATTTCTATCCCTCCCCTTGCTCTACCAGTAGAAGGCTAATCCTTCTCCAATGAGCCTCTCGTCCAGGGGAGGATTTTGAACAACAAGCTGGACAGTACAGTAATAATGTTTGTCCAGCAGAAAGGTTAAGCCCCCAAATCACTTTAGGGCTGGCTCGGAGAAGTAGCGGAAAATCCAGAGTACATCAAGCAGCACATTATAGGAAGAGTCACATAAATCACTTTTCTGTGTAAAGCCAAAAAAGAATTATATTATGCACACTGTTTATCAAAATTGTTAATAGAGTACAATGAAGCAATGCAGACTCTTCATTTTAGATTCCAACTAAATTATGAGGCCTACACACTCTATAATCAATTTTGTTTTGCCCCATCTGTGACAGTTCTACCTATGTGCATATGCCAGGTTCAGTCGTACTCGCTCCATCTGCACATGTGTACATATGTGTGTGTGACTGTGTTCACATGTAACCAGCAAAGGTCCACTTACTCCCGTCGAGCAACAGCTGGCCTTGTTTAAAAGGGTGTCCACTTGTGGTTACCAGTCGAAATTTGTTTTGACAAAAGCCTACAGTGGGTAAGTGTTCAGTTAGTCATCTACTTCATGGCAGGGATCCAAAAAAAAAGAGAAGGTCCTAAAATCAAAAAGTCTGTGAGGATTACAAAAGTCAGAACTCACTTCCTCACAGTGACCCTTCAATGTTTTTTTTTTTTTAAATGGAGGTACATTTTCACAAACATGATCTGAATTACATGTGTAATATTACAGCGAGAAGATTGATCACTATCAGTTTTAGTGCCCCTTTTGGGAGGGTTACCCATATATAATTGTGAACATTAATTTGTATAAAACCAAAATGTTAGAGAATGCCTGTTGCCTACAAAGAAAGAACAGGGTCACTCATCATCCCCTTTTAACTCCTTTGTATGCTGGGCCTTTCTGAATGGGACACAGAAAGTTTCCTGTAAAAGTTGGAGTTGAAAGTTACAACAGCCAAAAATGAGCAATAGAAAGTCCAGCTCCACATTTGGCCAACCACTGATACTACAACATCCTCCCACAGAAAATAATGGTGAAAGGGGCTTAAAACAGAGCTATAGAGATATTGTTAAATCAACTTTAGACCTTTAACCTATATACAATTAATTTAACGTTAAGAAATGTAAATATGATTGAAAAAAAATATGACAAAAAAATGTGATGTACATTTTAATACAGAAATAGTTGTAACTTTAATTTGTAAAGTATCATTAAATTAATTTTAAACCTACATTTTTATAATCTTTACTACATAATTTGTAAATATATATTTTACTTTAGGTGGGATTTTTACATTTTTTAAAGAATAATGATCATTTAGTATAATTAAATTATTTGAACATTTAGCTTAAAATTAAAGTAACGGTGCGGAAGCATATTATATTTGATTCTACATGTGAAATCAATATATAACATTAATTTGCATTAATGTTGAGACACCAGCTAACAATCTTTGCCAGTCTGTGAACTCAGCTCTTTTGATTGGTCTGTCATCTCTAGAATTTTGGAAAGTGGTACAGAAATAACTAGGAGATTGTCATTGTACACCTGCCACGCTCTGTCAATCTCTTTCTTGGGATTAAGAGCAAGCTTTCTCATAGAAGTCACCATGTTGAGATTACTATTGGGAGTCTCAGCTATTTAGTCCAGCAGCATTGGTTTCAGGCATTCCTCTCCTGGGTGGTTTCTGACCTCTTTGACAAAGCCTTTATAAATAAGAGATTGGACATTTTTCACTACCTCTGGTGTGGAACCCATTTTGCAGAAGGAGGGTGGGCAATGTGATGAATCATCATCTGTATTGTGTGTCTTATCAGAGTCATCTCTTGAAGGTTAGTTGCACTGTTCCCATGGTTTGACATATAGGATTGTCACAAATGCCTCAGTATGAGGCACTTGGCGTGGGTAAGCCTTGCTTGTAGCAGGGCAATCTTAAGAAGTAACCTTTGATTGTCAAGGTGCAGTGTAACAAAACACAGTGAAGATTGTAGATGTTACAACCAAGCAGTCATGGAGATAGCATCGCTTGTGACATACATTAGGGTTGTCCAGGTGGGACCACACATCCAGCACAGCAATGGACGTCTATGCATTTCTGCACTGAATTGTGCATTGCAGGTAACTTTCTGTTGATGATGACATAGGAGGCATTCATCTCATAGTGGATGGAAAGAAAAACCAACAGAACCTATAACCAATGACAACAAAGGCCGGAGGGGTGGTACAGCTTCTGCAAAGGTCAGAATAGGCTAGCTGAGCAGGAGTGCTTCTTCCTCACTATGTAATTGAGCATTGCATTTTAATTGTGGCATAAAGGGATTCAGGGCCATTGCAAAAGCTCTGTTAACTGACTGCTGGACTTAATTTCCCTGTGTCTGTCAGCTGGTCCTCATGATAGTAGGTTTGATCCTCCTCAAAATAGTCCTGATATTCTTCATGGTAAGAGGGTTCTGCTGCATTTGCTACGTTTGTCACCCTAGGGAAAGTGAAAAGGAGGGTTTCCGGGGAAGGCTTAAGTGCAGGTACATATGAGTTGAATTATAAGCCTTCACTCCTTTGACAGTGTCAGAAGTGATTATTGCAACCCTGGCCAGTCATTAAACACATCGGGTCAGATGGGGCTTTAATGTCCTTCAAATTTAGTTGTCCAACTACTGTTATACTTTACCACTCTTGTAGTAGATAGTTGGAGATGCTCATGATCCCCAGCTAATACTCACAGTCGAGAGCTCCAGCGTCTCTCTTGACCCTCACGTATAGCTATGTGTCACTGCCTACCTGTGTACATAGGTGAACATCGATATAGAAAGGGATCTGCATTTGTCACCACAGACCACCTGAACACAGTCCATCCGTACTTCGACTCAACCGAAAACTGCTGCAGTGGCCAACCTGATTCCACACTACTATGTTTTTACTGGTAACGAAGATCAAATGCAATATAATTAGACTGTCAAACATTGAAAATACTTCCAGTAAGTAGACATAATTCTTTTTGCATCACACCAATCTTTAGTTCATCCAAGCACTCACAAATAGAAATAAACACTGTATGTAATATAAGCAATAGTTGAAACCTGTATATTCAAAACATTAAAAGCCACATTTATCTTGTCTGCTCGCGCACCCAAGAAAGAGGCAGTAAAATGTTGGCTGACCTGTTTAGAGGAATGGGTCCATGGTGGTTGGTGGACCAACAAGTGATGTTGTTTTTTTGCTTCATGGAAATGTAGTATTTTGTTTCAAGGTCTTATTGGCTGCTATGTTTTGTAGTAAAGGATAGAGAAATGTTAGACCTGTCAGCCTTAGTTGGGTCTTCCAATCAAAATTTTGCCATCCTTTTTCTCACCTCATCTTGCTGGTATTAGGGCTCTGCACACTTTACCACTGCTAAATAGTGCTAAAGTGCTTGTACTCTCTCCTCTAAACATGATAATATTGGCTTATCCCAATTGGCATAGTTACTTATAAGTCCCTAGTAAAGGGCACTACATGTACCCAGGGCCTGTAAATTAACTGCTACTAGTGAGCCTGCAGCATTTATTGTGCACCCACTTAAGTAGCTCTTTTAACATGGCTCAAGCCTGCCATTGCAGAGACGGTGTGTGCAATTTTAAGCTGCCTTTTCCTTCTGGCAAAATACACCTTTTGCCAGGTCCAAACCTACCTCCTTAATACATGTTAGTCACCCCTAGGGTGAGCCCTGGACAACCGAGCCCTGGACATGCAATGTATTTAAAAAGCAGGACACAGACTTTTAAGTTTTGCCTGTCCTGGTAGTGAAAAACTCATAAATTCATTTTTCACTACTACAAGGCCTTTCTCTCCCGTAGGATAACATTGGAGTTGCCTCAGTACACTTTATGCGTGTAATTCATGAACATCCATTCACCAAAATGTCACGGGTAGCAGAAGTGACATCACCTGAACTTTTACCTTTAATTTCACTCACATGCACCTGCTTACACATACACACATTCATACACATTCTCCCGTAAGAGCTGAAGCACTAACACAACATACATTTAAAAGCATTTTTTTTACTTACCTCAGCTGTCCAGGAGGGCCATAGTCCAGCTAATTGTACACCATTCTAATATACTGATAGTGAATAATTAAACATTATTTACTATTAGTAGATTAAAAAATGAAAGAGAACAAAGAAAAAGGAGCCCCAGCCGATGCCCATAAGGACATGCTGCCACTGCGTTCCTGGCACTGATTTTGCTACTTCTGCATCTGGGGGTCATAAAGACAGTGCCAGGGGTTGCAAAAGGTAAGCCAGGGGTTGCAGCTGCAACCCCTGGTGACCCCTAAATAATGTCCATGGTGTAATTTCCAAATGGAAAGAGAGTTATTTCAAGTTTGGTGCTTCTGGAATCACAATTTAGAATCCTAACCTATGGTGAAGTCGGATTTCAAATTGCAATTCTGAAAATGTCACCTTTAGAAAGTTGGCATTTTCTTTCCTTGGCCAATGGGTGCCTGCAGCTTGTCTCTGGTCATATGACTTGGTGTGGGTGGCAGTTGGGCTTTGTATATTGCTCCTGGACCACCACATACAATGGGAGCTTAGATGTGACTTGATGAACCATTTTGGGCAGGATGGGAGGGAGGAGCTGGACACAGCCTCACTTCCTCCTGAATAGGCTGAGTCCTGCCCGCACACAAAGGGGCCCATTGTATTGTAATGTATTGTAATAGTATTTATATAGCGCTTACTACCCCTGTTGAGGCGGCGAAGTGCTTTTCGGCGAGTAGCACACTATTCCGGGACCCAACAAGAATTAGTGATTGATTAGTATCGGGAAATATGAGTACAGTTTTAGTATTATTATGAGTTAATATGAGCCGCGGATATGAGAGTTTGTTAGTTAGAATGACTGGAGTAATGGAGGGGTGGAGGAGGAAAGAATCCAGAAGTGTTAATTGGGAGTATATGGTAATAGGATTTAGGCTTGGGATGAGTAAAGGAGGATGGAGGAGGGAAGAGTCTGTGGAAGGGGTTAGGGAGATCATAGTAGCAGGGTGAGATAAACGAGGGCGAATTTAGTAGGGTTGTTTGGGAGATCATGTAGGTAAAGTGAGGTTTGGTGAGTTAGATGTGGAAGTGGAGGGAAGAGTTTAGGCAGAGTTATTTAGGAGATGAAAGTAGTAGAATGGATATGGGATGAGTCAGAGTGGGAATGGAGGATAGATTGATAGAGACATGACATATGATGATGGGTAGATAAGTGTGATATGAGATGAGAGCAGGGATTCATAGATATCTAGTATAACAACCCACCCAGGAGCCATGCAACGACCCGCGAACATGCCAAGCACAGAACAACATACACACATACATACATATATATATATACATACACACACACACACATACATACAGACATGAATGCACACACATATGCACACATATATGTACATACAATGCATATTTAAAACCATGGGTAAATATACTTAGTTAAACAGGTTTAAAGAGTGTGTGTGTAGTTTCTTGTTATGACAAAGTAGCGATACATATTTTCTAAAGAACTATACATAACTAGAAATATACACATAATCGGAAAAAATATTTATCATCATAGGCATATGCAGTCTATAGTTGTTTGAATATGGTGGTTATGAAGGAATAAGCCAACACTTGAGTAGTTTTCTGAAGACAAGATAGTTATCTGTGGCTCTTATAGTTGGGGGTAATGAATTCCATAGTTTGGTTGCTTGAAGGCAGAAGGATGTACCACCTATAGTCTTTTTCTTGTACGGTGGTGTTCTAAGGCGGGGTGCCAATTTTGAGTGGAGGTTTCTTTGTTGAATGTATTTGGTTATTTTGTTTCTAAAAGCGGTCCTGTTCCATGTATAGCTTTGTGGGTGATACAAAGCAGCTTTAAAGTGCATCTTCTGGCAACGGGTAACCAGTGTAGTTGTCTCAAGGCAGGGGAGATGTGGGCTTGTGGCTTTACATGTAATAGTAGCCTGGTGGCGGAGTTCTGAATATGTTGTAATTTTTTCATGATAGATAGAGATGATCTATGGTAGAGGCCATTGGCATAATCCAGTTTGGATAGTACAAGCGAGATAGTAGCTTGCACCTTGTGTGGAAATCCGAGGTGGGGGAAGATGCGTCGTAGAGTCTTCAAGGTGGTGAAGCTTTTTCGTGCTAATTTGTCCACTTGTGCATTCATAGTTAACTTGGAATCCATGGTTATTCCAAGGTTTTTAAGTTCCTTGGATAATTGGGGAGGTGGTCCGTAATTGTCAGGCCAGTCGCACAGTGGGTCATAACTTTTCCAGTCACCACATATGAGTATTTCTGTTTTGGAGGTATTTAGTTTGAGATGGCTCCAGGTCATCCACTGATCAACGGCTCTGAGGCAACTGAAGATTTCTGAGTTTTCAATGTTTTTGGGGCATTCTAATTTAAGTAGTATTTGTGTGTCATCTGTATAGTTGTAGCATGTGAGATGAAAATCATTGATCAGTTCTGGTAATATCATGTAGATGTTGAAAAGCAAAGGTGAGATGATTGATCCTTGGGGGACCCCTGCTTTTGTGAGGTAGGGTTTGGACGAGAAGGGGGGCGAGTAGATGATATTAGATTTTTTTGAAGATCGGAAGTAATCCAGTCGAGAGCAGTCCCTTGTATGCCGGCTTCGTGGAGTCTTTGAATTAGAGTGTCATGGTCAACCGTATCAAAGGCAATCAAGAGGTCCAAGAGAAGTAGTGCAGCAACTCCATTGCGGGCGACTGTGTTTTTAAGATCATCCCAAATTGCAATATCTCTTCCTGGGCGGAATCCAGTTTGGAAGTCTGAAAGTACAGAATTGTCTTCAATCAATTGTGACATCTGGGCGAATGCTGCTCTTTCTATCAGTTTTCCCAGGAAAGGTCCATTTGTGATTGGTCTGTAGTTGTTGGGGTCCTGCGGGTCTAGGTTTGTTTTCTTTAATAACGGTCGTATGTATGCCTTTTTCAGGTCTACAGGAAAAGTTCCTGTAGTTAAAGAGTTGTTGATGACTCTTCTTACAGGTGTGGCAGCAGAAGTAGATAAAAGATTGTTCTTGAAGATTTGTGGCAACCGGAAGGCCTGCTTGCTTTGACCAAATCCATAAATTCACCTTGGGATATTTGTTGGAAGGACTGTAGAGGCTGGGTTGGTTTATTCTCAGAGGGCATTTTAGGAAAGTGGTTGGTGCTGATTGTTTTCTTCTGTTTTAAATAGGAGTCCAATGTGTCTGCCTTGGTTTTTGTAATGAGTTGCCAGTTTGTTTGTGAAATCTTGAGTAGTGGGATGACTTCCTTCCATGCATGTAGGTTTTTGAAATTCATTGAGAATTTTATAAAATTCCTTGGTTGTAGATTTAACATGCCTGTATTGTCACTCCAGCCAGCTTGGAGCCACATACAGAGAAGGCAGGGATTTACAAACACTTCGAAGCCACTGTCTAGAGGTTTCTCCCACCTTCCAGAACCAGGGCATATGGGTATAAATATTGGACCTCAGACACCACCACTCCAGTACACTTCCAGACCTGTGGATACTCCGCTATGCTGCTGAAGGATTGCCACTCTGCTGGACTGCGCTCTGTTGGACTTCTGCTTTGCAGTGCTGACATGCTGCCTGCTGCCCTCTTGCCCTGTATTGTCACTCCAGCCAGCTTAGAGCCACATGCAGAGAAGGCTGGGATTTACAAACACTTCGAAGCCACTGTCTAGAGGTTTCTCTCACCTTTCAGAACCAGGGCACATGGGTATAAATATTGGACCTCAGACACCACCACTCCAGTACACTTCCAGACCTGTGGATACTCCGCTGTGCTGCTGAAGGACTGCCACTCTGCTGGACTGCGCTCTGTTGGACTTCTGCTTTGCAGTGCTGACATGCTGCCTGCTGCCCTCTTGCCTGATTGAGAAGGACTGGGCCTGCATATTTCTTGAACCCAGAACCTACAGTGACTCCAAGGGCTGAAGTCTCAGGGATATAACCTGCCTCCAACAACCCTGCTTCTGCACCTGGACTCTGCCTTTAGTGTGTCTACCCTGCTGAGTGGTGCCACCCCAGTCCTTGACCCTTAGATGTGGGCCGGAGAGGCTCACTACTAGAACCGATACATCATCTCTGTTGAGCGGTACACCCCCTAGCAGATCTGATGCATCTCCCCCAGGGATCGGCGCATCCTCGAGCAGAACCAACGCATCAGCACTGCGGTGTGGATAGGGCCCATCGCAAAACACTTTCATCGTGCTGCATCCATCATCTTAGGTCAGACTCATCGCCTTTGGGTCCACGTCGTGCAGTGCTTCCCCAGAGCAGAGCCTTGCATCTCTCATTAGTGGCATCCTTGACAATGACGCTGAACATCCTCACCAGAGCTACACTGCTTTTTGGAATCGACGCATCACCTTGACTGTACATCTCATCCCTGGCACCGGCCTTCACATCGCAAGCCCCATCAACAAGATCCTTGAAGTCAATGGAACAGGCCCTCTCACCACAGCCTCACTACATCTCAGAACTGACACATCGGAATGTATGTCGGAACCACGCCTGCCGGAACAACGTATGCCTGAACAACGAGGTCGGAACAACGACCTCGTTGTTACCACTAATGCCTTTACCACGAATGCCTTAACAACGATTTTTGTCTCATAGTTTTGTAGGGATAGCCTGTGTCCATTGTTACCCATTCAATGATACTCATTTTGTCGTTGTGAGAATTAGCCGCTTCTGGACCCAGACCTTCTTACACCCCAATTTCTACAATGGATACTCAAGGGCTTCAATTCCAGGGATAGCGGATGCCACATTACATGCCACTGGACCTTTACTTTCACTCACATCCACATGCTTACACATACACATTTACGCATGTGCATACTCTCTGTCACACACACACTCACCCGCAAGCATGCACACAAGTTATATTTAAAAGCATTTTTTACTTACCGCAACTGCCAAGGAGGGTCATATTCCAGCTAATCGTACCCCATTTTTATTACATCAATATTGAATAATAGTTTGTTTTTTATTATTCTCTAGTACTGTAATAAAAAAAAAACAAAGAAAAAAAGGAAAGTGCAGGCCCAGCGTCCATAAGGACGAGCTGCTCTGTGTTCGTCCAATTGATTTTGCCACCTCTGAGGACAGCGGTCGGAAGGCAGTGCTGGGGGTCGGAAGGGCCAAGCCAGGGGACGCAGATGTGACCTCTGGCGACCCCTAATGTGGATAATTTAGTACATCGAGCTATCTTATTGGCTGAAACATACCACAAAACAATGTGTTGCAGTTGTGTCTTCACTTCATAAGCTGTTAAGCATGCATTCAGTTTGATTGCTCGAAGGTGCTTCCCATAACTAACACAGCCAGCATATTCTTTATTTTAGGACCCTCCAGTACAAGATGCTGTAGTGTGGCTAAACTCCATACACATTTGCTTGCACATTTAGAAAAGGCATTGAATCTACTTTAAAACGGTTGTAGTGGTAGTATATAATGTGTGTCTTGTTGTATTGTAGCTATGCTCTTATGACATAAAATGTTGTCGTTTGTCTCCGCGAAGGTGTATGCTGTGTGCCTGATATCCTTTGTAAATGTTTTAAGGCAAACCTGGTAACAAACAATAAACAAATTGATAGTAATCAGCCTCATGGATGTGCCTGAATGACGGGATTGGAATGCTGATCAGTTGCAGATACCTAACTGCATACCTGCCCTAATCGATTGCAGGGAAGTCCATGACCTGTCCTCCAGCTAGAATGCTCAGAAAGATGGATCACTTTTACGAGAAACGTTACCACTAAAAGCCGATCCTGCAGATCTCCAGATGCTTCAAAACAATTTCTGAAAAGTAAGGTGCACCTTTCTGTATTCTAAAATTATGCTTTGTGCAGGCTTTACATCCACATAAAGTAATAACGACCTCGTTGTTACCACTAATGCCTTTACCACGAATGTCTTAACAACGATTTTTCGTTGTAAAGGCATTCCTGGTAAAGGCATTAGTGATAGGCATGCATTGTTCCAGCATGTGTTCCTCCTGGCCCCCACCCCTAAAATTTACTGTGAACCCCACCACCCCCCCTAAAACCACACCAACGCCCCAACCTTGCCCCTAAAACTACCCCAACCCCCCACCTCCTCCCTAAAATTACTGCAACCCCCACCCTACCCCCAAAACCTAAAACAACCCCAACCCCCACCCCATCCCTGAAACCTAAAGTACCCCAACCCCCACCCCTAAAACTACTCCGAGCCCCCCACCCTGCCCCTAAACCTAAACCCCCAACCCTCCACCCCACCCCTAAAATTACCCGACCCCCAACCCACCCCTAAAACCACCCCAACCCCCACCCCTGAAACAACCCCAACCCCCACCCCATCCCTAAAACCTAAACTACCCCAACCCCACCCCTAAAACAACCCCAACCCCCACCCCATCCCTAAAACCTAAACTACCCCAACCCCCACCCCTAAAACAACCCCAACCCCCACCCCATCCCCAAAACCTAACCTACCCCAACCCCCACCCCTAAAACCACCCCAACCCATGCCCCAAAACTGAAAATACCCCGAGCCCCCACCCCTGCCCCTAAAACTAAAACCCCAACCTCCCACCCCTGCCCCCGCCCCTAAAACTAAAACTACCCCGACCCGACCCCCCACCCCGCCCCTAAAACTAAAACTAAAACCCCAACCCCCACCCCGCCCCTAAAACTAAAAATACCCCGACCCCCTACCCCGCCCCTAAAACTAAAACTAAAAACCCCCCTCGCCCCAGCTCCCGCCCCTAAAACAAAAAATACCCCGACCCCCCCACCCCGCCCCTAAAACTAAGACCCCCTACTCCTAAAACTAAAAATACCCTGACCCCCCACCCCCGCCCCTCTTACCTGACCCGGCCCCCCACCCCTGCCCCTAAAACTAAAACCCCAGCCCCGCCCCTAAAACTAAAAATGCCCCGACCCCCTACCCCTGCCCCTCTTACCTGACCCGACCCCCAACCCCCCTCCAAAAACTAAAACCCCAACCCCCCACCCCCGCCCCACCCCTAAAACAAAAAATAACCTGACCCCCCACCCCTAAAACTAAAACACCAACCCCCCACCACGCCCCTAAAACTAAAAATACCCTGACCCCCCACCTCCACCCCTGCCCCTAAAACTAAAACCTCAACCCCCCACCCCCTCCCCACTTACCTGACTCGTTGCATCGTCCTCCTCAGCCGACTCCCTTGTTTGTGCCTTAACCGCGCATGTTCGTTGTTCAGCACATGCGTGGTTAAGGCACAAAACAACGAAGTCGTGGTTAAGGAAAGCATAGTTCCGCTTTCGTTGCCCACGACTTCGTTATTCGGAGTCGTCTTGGCTGCACAATGCATCTTTGATGCAGATCCACGCAATGCTCCCCAATCAGGACAGGATTTGAGGTACTTTGTTTAGCGGGCCTGTCTGGGTCCCTGTAGTCGACTCGTGCTCCATTGAGGTTGGTGTGAACTTGTGACTTTGTCCCGGTTTGGCATGACCAGATATTCCGGGTTGGCGATTTATGATTGTAGGCTCTAACTTACAGTTTATTCTTTAAAAAGAAAGAGTTCTATGGAATTTTGTCATCTTGGTCTTGTTTTATTCATTGAAACCTACTCTATTTTTCTAACTCTGGTGTTGGCTCCTTCTGTGGTGTGTTTCCCCCGTGTTACAGTTTGAAGTGTTGCATAAATACTTCACACACTCCCTCTAAGTTAAGACTAACTGCCCTTTGCCAAGCTACCCATTGGTTGAGCACAAGTTCATTTGGGGTTTGCTTGTGCCTTACACTGACAAGGATTGTGGTTGCTGGTTGATCCGGGCTCATACCCCGGTCAACCAAAAACCAAGTTCTTACAGGAAGCATAATCGAAGCCTTCGGTCTTGACATAGAATTGTGAGCTCTGCAGGAACACTGCAGATTTGCTTACTTCCACCTGCAGATTTCAGCTGCTGGAAGTAGGCGAAATTTCTGGGTGAATCTCCAGGGGAAATTGAGGAATTACTGAGAAAATTGGAACTAAGACATACACATTTGCCTGGTGATCCCTCATTACTCAGGGGACCGTCGGCATTCTAACACCAAACCTTGTGAACTCCGCCCCACTCCGAAGTTGCCAGTATCCCTGGTGCTGCTGTCTCAAAGAAGCAGACTTTACTGGGAGCAATCCAGACCACTCAGAATTAGGACCTTTGGTCCACTCAGTTCCTGAGGTCAAGAGGTCTTTCACCTGAAAGGCTCTGTATCCCTCTCCATTTTCAGTTGTTTGCAGTGTTGGCATGGGTGATTCAGTATCTTCCTTGGTTGCACAGTTCTGGTCAGAAAACTCAAATACAATTGTGAGCATTCTTGCTTATGCAACCCTTGCTCATTATTCCATGGATGAACATTTTCATGTTTCTTCCTCCATCCACTGCATATAGGAATCATACATGTTCTGTGATATACTGTTGAAAAACATTATTTACAATGTTTTGTAAATATCATCAAATCTTTGTAGAGAAAGGAAAAACCACGGCACATCGTAGATTCGTTGATAAGTGAGTTTATTCTTTTGTGCAAGAACAGGAAAGATATTCCATAGCCCAGTAAGACAAATGGGCGTGATGTCAATAGGCCAACATATTTCTCATATTCAGGAAAAACAACAGCCGACACGTGTTTCGTCACAAATGACTTTTTCAAGGCTCCAATCTTTTTGGAAGTATTGAATATTTAACATCAAGTTCTGTTGGATGCTGTATTTATTCAGATAGAGCAAAGTATGATGCGTCCACAGACCATGATACGTCTATAGGATGTGAGGATGACGTCTCAAAGAGCTGCTACCGGCGTCGCATGGTGCCTTTGGCATATAGAGCTCAATTTACAAAGACCTTCCATGTTGGTATATTGTGGAAGCTCTCGGATGTATTATGTAAGGTTATTACTCCGACATTTGTATATCGCCAACGTTTATAGGGGAGCCCAAGCAAAAAATAAATAAAACGCCTGCTTTGGGGTAAGGTTTCCGGGTGGACGTTGAAGTCTTGGAGAGTGTAGAGCTGACTCAGGTTCTCACTGAGAAGCAAGACATAAAAACCACCGTATATGTCAGAGGGAAATGTTCAGCACTACGACTTTGAAGGTTGCACTTTGTGAACGATACTCAAAGATGTGCAGTGGAGATTTCATTCTCTTCCTTAGTCCCACAGGCTGTAGTGCTCTTTGGTCAGCTGTTTCATCCCAACCTTCCACCATGAGTTTATAGTTTCATGATGTTGATGTGAACTGGGCTTCCTCGTGCAGTGTTGTTTGAGAACCTTGATAACGATGCATTTATGGGTATTTCCTTACAATATCTTCACATAAAGCAAGCTGTCCCATAATATTATGCTAAACTAATAATAATAATTACTACACCAACCTGAAACATTTCATGAATTGCCTCATAGTTTTGTAGGGATAGCCTGTGTCCATTGTTACCCATCTCAATGATACTCATTTTGTCGTTGTGAGAATTAGCCACTTCCCGACCCAGACCTTCTTACACCGCGATTTCTACAATGGATACTCAAGGGCTTCAATTCCAGGGATAGCGGATGCCACATTACATGCCACTGGACCTTTACTTTCACTCACACCCACATGCTTACACATACACATTTACGCATGTGCATACTCTCTGTCACACACACACTCACCCGCAAGCATGCACACAAGTTATATTTAAACGCATTTTTTACTTACCGCAACTGCCAAGGAGGGTCACATTCCAGCTAATTGTACCCCATTTTTATTACATTAATATTGAATAATAGTTAGTTTTTTATTATTCTCTAGTACTGTAATAAGAAAAATTAAAGAAAAAGAGGAAAGTGCAGGGCCAGTGTCCATAAGGACAAGCTGCCCTGTGTTCGTCCCATTGTTTTTGCCACCTCTGAGGTCAGGGGTCGGAAGGCAGTGCTGGGGGTCGGAAGGGACAATCCAGGGGACGTAGATGCGACCTCTGGCGACCCCTAATGTGGATAATTTAGTACATCGAGCTATCTTTCCGGCTGAAACATACCACAAAAACAACGTGTTGCAGTTGTGTCTTCACTTCATAAGCTGTTAAGCATGCATTCAGTTCGATTGCTCGAAGGTGCTTCCCATAACTAACACGGAGTTGCTTACTCGCCTTTGGCAGCTCATTTGAGCCAGCATATTCTTTATTTTAGGACTCTCCAGTACAAGATGCTGTAGTGTGGCTAAACTCCATACTCATTTGCTTGCACATTTAGAAAAAGCATTGAATCTGCTTTAAAACTGTTGTAGTGGTAGTATATAATGTGTGTCTTGTTGTATTGTAGTTATGCTCTTATGACATAAAATGTTGTCGTTTGTCTCCACGAAGGTGTATTCTGTGTGCCTGATATCCTTTGTATATGTTTTTAAGGCAAACCTGGTAACAAACAATAAACGAATTGATAGCAATCAGCCTCATGGATGTGCCTGAGTGACGGGATTGGAATGCTGATCAGTTGCAGATACCTAACTGCATACCTGCCCTAATCGATTGCAGGCTGCAGGGAAGTCCATGACCTGTCCTCCAGCTAGAATGCTCAGAAAGATGGATCACTTTTACAAGAAACGTTACCACTAAAAGCCGATCCTGCAGATCTCCAGATGCTTCAAAACAATTTATGAAAAGTAAGGTGCACCTTTCTGTATTCTAAAATGACGCTTTGTGCGGGCTTTACATCCACATAAAGTAATAACATCATCAAGTATTATACAAGAAACACACCCCATTATATACAGCAACCAAAAACAGCATTTCGGAATCATGCCCCAATTTATGCAGCCACCTAAAATAACAAGCATGAAAGGTGTGCGGATAGCTCCAATTATCAAAAACATGGCACAAACATGGCCGATAATATATAACAATGGAAAACATCAAGTAGGAATCATGTTCTCCTGCTTACAACAAAACTGATGAAAGAAGCTTTTCCTAGTTTTCACGACAATCAAAACATTATACAGGAACATGCTATACAATGAAAAGAAGAACGATTGTGCATAAAGCCAACTAAGGTATAAAAAATCCAAGTACGAGGCATTCACACTCACAAACATGTTTAGGTGAAATGAGCAGTGTTTAATTTGTACCGGTAGTTGCCGTGGCACCACGGCATTTAGGGCCTAGAGTAGAAAACCTATGAAAGGTTGTAAGCCCCCTGATTCACCAAATCAAAGGGGTTGCAACCATTAAAACACATTTTGTATTTACTAAATATATTTACCGATTCAGAAAAGAGTTTCAATCAGCAAATGGGTTTAGAAATGTATTTCGAATCAATATTTTGATGGGGCATGTTGTAGGCATCCCTTCCGAATTGCAAATTGTACCATGCTGTATACCAATTGTTTGCAACGTAATTCTGGTTGTAAACCATTGATCATTTGCTGACTCTCAAGTTTGTGAATGTTGAAAAAATTTAAAGTAGAGAAGACAGTTTTCCACAGGGATACTGCCAATTCTCGGTGAAATCTTTCAGAAAACTTAAACTTAATTTTTAACACAATCTGGTTTCTTTTAAGAAAAGTGGACTGCATATAAAAAAAAGTGTTTTCTTTATTTAAACACAAAAACAAACGCGGTGGGCTACTCACCCTTGCGGGCCAGTATCTTTGTGATAGAATGGGGTTTCACATTTTGACATGCCTAATGAATGTTATATATTCAGTTTGTTCTACAAACTCTTACCTTCCAGTTCTTTGTAAGCCAGCCTATTTGTAAATAGGTTGGTTCACAAAATAAGATTATGTTTGCAAAAAGTCGATGCGCAATTTGCAACCACTTTTTGTGAATGAAAAGGTTGTACTTCAAGCCCTTATTTCTCTGATTTCATATTCCTGGTGATAACTGTCCTGGGATAACCTTTCTATCTGTCTTGTCCCTTCAGGCCCTCTTACTTGCCCGGGACGAGGTATTGGGGACTTCCTTTGATCTGCCACTAGTACTAGATAGGCACAGGCATTCAATTGTGACGTTCGTGCTGGGTAGCATGCATGGACGCAGTCACAGAAATGGAGTTGGTGAATGCCTATCCCAGAATTTCTGGTTTAGAAGTGCTGAGTTCATTCTCTACCTGAAAGTAGCTAATGCCATTTCTGAAGGTACTAGAAGACACGTGGGTCCTGGGCAACCTTAATGCCCTCAGGGATTGTTGCCCCAAAGGTCATGGAAGCAGGGATGGACTGGGAACCCACAGCATCCTAGCCAAATTTTGGCAGGCCACCTCCCATAGGGTGCAGAGAGAGCAAGCCTGACCACCACAATGGGGCTTGTGGGGTTCTCACACCCAAGAAAATTTGGGGAAAAAAGGCAAACATGGTGCATTCTGATACACGTTTTTCATTATATATTCAATTGTATTAGTTTTTAAAGCATAGTAAATGATGACCTTATAGTGCACCAGGATACAGCAATCTTTATTGGGGCTCTTCAATAACTCTCTCATTATCAGCTTCTAACAGTGCCTCTCATCCTTCAATAGCCCCTCTCTCACATGCATTTCATTTGTTTTATAGTGCCTCTCTTACCAGCGTAGGGTGTTGGAGCTCCTTACATCACATACATATAGAAACAATTAATCATACATGTGAAAATCAGTGTATATGCAATGCTACAATAGGCAAAGGGGACTACAGGGTGCAGGATTCACATGTCATCCATACTGGTAGTCACTTTGTTTTTAGGAGTGCTTAGTCTGGGGAAGCATAAACTCAAGATTCAGATTGTATCAGTAGTTAGGATTGACTTTACTAATAACAATGTATTTCTACCGAAATAAACCTTTTTTGGCAAAATTAGGGTAATCAAGAACTGGAGAAAAACAACACTTTCTAAACTGTACCATGCAGTTTGCATGCAGCTCTTTGACAGCAGTTCATAGCTCACTGTGCTAGATTATGATTGTAACTCATGAACCGCACAGTAACAAAAGGACCTCAGTGACAAAAGCAGTATCCAACTGAGCAATACACATAAAGTACTGGTCTGTGGTCTGTATAGTACACGTTCATTTCAACAGTCATATTAACCCTCTGCACTACCTTAGGTGAGTGAAAACTAACACTAGACAGAACTCCATGTCTCTCCAGCAAGTACAATAATCACCAGAATTTTCTTGGCACTTTTATTGTTGCCTGAAAATTGTTGGCTATCCAAGGAACTCTGCAGTACTTTTGAAACTGCTGCACTGCTACAAACTCCACCCCTCTCCGAAACAAAAGCGCCCTCCACCCTTCCATTCTCCTGGAAAAGCCTGATGCCCGATAAGGCAGTCCCGCCTTGCAGGGAAGACTGTCCTGACACAGAACCACCCTCCCCTGACATGGCTTCTTCCTGGCTCAGTGTGAGTCAGAGTACTGCGTGCAAATCCTGTCATAATCAGGATGCAATCTTCAGCACACAAGTCAGAAACATCAAGAGCGGTACACTCTATCAAGTATGATCTAGTGCTGTACTTCCCTGCTGTATAATGACTTCGATCTGTTACCCTCCTGCTTCTAGCCATCTGAAAATCATGGGGGCCTGAAGGAGCAAGCCAATGCAAGTGAAAGGAACGTGCTCTTGCCGCCTTTCCCCGTGGCCTGGTTGCTCACCTGAGGCACTGTTAAGTCTGCATATTGCCCACCCCATCCTCCCCCATGCTGAAAAATACAACACCCCTTGAAGAACCCAAAGTCACACATTATGCCTGAACCACTTTTACTTTGGCCCTATCTCTGACCAATGTTGTCAGATAACTGCTAGCTCGTGATAACGTTGGTATTCTTGTTTTAGCCTTCCACCTTGAGAGGCAGCATGGAGTTCAATGTTAGCAGTGCCGCACCATCTCCTACATCTGTGTCCATGCCAAGGTGTCCCCCAATCTCCACATTACCTCAATCTAGGTAAGGTATTAATTACATGGTGCTGTGGGAATTGTCCATCCAGACAGCAAAAACTTTGAGATTCAGCACTTATTTTTTTCAAATTCAGAACTGAGTAGCGTTCCTTACAAACTGCATTTAAACAACCTTTTTTAGTGTACCCACGAGGCAGGATTTGATTTACATACATCTAAGCCAAGCAAATACGTGCTGAAAGTGTAATTGTACCTATGTGCCTCATAGGCTGAGTCCACCTTGTTCATGGTGATATGTCTCAGAAATTTCTCCAAGGCTCCTTTTTACCAATCCCATGTCCCTAAATTATTGAAGAGAATTCCAAAATGGAAACACATGCATTATGATCCACATTAGTAGTGTCATACTTCCTACTAAGTCTATACTCTGTGGCCTTGTAAGTGCCAATAGGACTTGTTATCTGTTGCAATGACTGCAGCTTTCGATAATCCACATGTCATAGGGCCAATTTGCATGGAAACTGGTAAGTCTGCACCTGCAGGTATAGTGACTCAGATTGGTGCAGATTTATGAATTTCAGGAGTTCACAAGCCTTTCCAGGAGTATTCCTGGAAATCTGCGACAGTGTTCTGGAACAGTTATATGAATCCTAAATATTTTTGAAGTCATTCCACAAGCATAATTGCATGTAACTGTAACAAAATGCCTCCTTCGGTATGGTCACCGCCATTTTTGTGGACTAATGTTGCTGTTTTTTTAACTCTGCATACTGGGCCACTACTGGTCAGGCCCCAGTGCACATGCTTTGA
Organism: Pleurodeles waltl; assembly: GCF_031143425.1. Classification (NCBI taxonomy): domain Eukaryota; kingdom Metazoa; phylum Chordata; class Amphibia; order Caudata; family Salamandridae; genus Pleurodeles; species Pleurodeles waltl. The sequence continues at coordinate 680,692,419 of NC_090443.1, forward strand.
TCCCTAAAATGACAAAAGTGGCTAATCCCTGTTTGGCATATCTAACTTTCCAGTAAGGCCATAAAATATTTTACAGAAAATAGGTCAATTGACTGAAAGTTAAATGTCATCTGTGGACTACAGCACATATTGTGTGATCTGTTAGGCTGGCAGGAAAAATAATAGACTGAACCCTACACGTGTAGTCTGACTGCTGCAGCTTTCAAATCTGCAGGCAGATTTATCAAAATAACTCATTAGACAGGACCTACTTTTAAACATTAAATAGGTCACTCCTAATTAGGCTTTGTAGTTCACACAGTGTACATGAAAGAAATTAGGGTAAGAATGTTCGCAAACTGACTAGACCCAATTGATACTTTAATTGTATAGTGTGGTGGCTTGTTCCGTAAGAAAAGCCAAAGTACAATTAAAATACTAATTACTATTTTTGTATCTTTGACTTAGAATAGCCTACGAGCTTCATTCATCCAACCACTATTTTTCATATTTATTAAAAATCAATTTCAATGGAAAAGTAGGTTTTTGACAAATATTTAGGAACAGTAAGTTCTAAAAGTTATTCCTTTTTCTAACAGACGTTCTAGTAGACTAATGAGCATTAGCCCACCTGCACTAAGCCTGATCAGTGGTTCTCTTTGATGAGGTTGTGAAATATTGCTCCTAGATCAGAGATTGTGGCTTGCATGTGGCATGATGGCCTAGGAGAGGTATGTGTCCCAGCGTAACCCAAGAAGGGCAATTAGAAGGACCTGGGAACTTCACTACCTTAAAAAAGGAGACCAGGGAAAGCCGGCTCCATTGTACTTTATTGATAGGAAAGTCCTGGAGAAGACAGGTCTTTGAATCCCAGGATACACCTTAGGCTTTCTGACTTGGTCCTCAGCGAAGGAGGAAGCTGGCCTCAGAACCAGTTTTGATGGATTAAATGTGGGGGTGGAGGGGCGAATTGGCCTTTACTATAGTCACAGCTCTTGATGTCCTGTGGGGACATAAGGTTCTGTCATGGATCAATATCCGATTCTGGGTTATCCAGGTGTCTGACCTGCTAAAATGCATTCTCAGCCAGTTAGGACATTGTTTTCCAAATGCCCTAACAAGGTACACAAGTGATATAAATGTACACAGGGCAGCAAGTTCCGGGGAATGGGCAGATGTAAACTTGGAAGGTATTCTATGGCTTAGGCTGAAAAGCTCAGGCCTGAGGGATCAGCTACTGGTTTTGGTTTGGTAGTGTCAGTTAAAATGACAGCAAGCATTGGATACTGTGCTTGGCAAAATTGTCTGTTGGACTTTATCCGCTTTCAACTCAGTTTGCACTTGTTTGTCATCACCTTATGTTTTTTGTGTGTTTTCTTTCCATGGTTACCTCAGTAGTTGGCTCCCTTTTAGGCAGGGCTCTAGCAGTTTTCAGGCTTCCCTCGGTACCTCTGCCTTCCAGTGATACTTACCTGTTGGCGTTCTGCCATTGTTGGTGCTCTCTTACTGATAGCTCCATGTCCAAAGCACCACTGGATCCATGCTCCCTAACGTTTGTTCTCTGTCCTGGTACCAGGGCTTTCCTTACTTTTTCCCTGGTAAACACCATATTGAATCTCAGTTTTAAATTGATCCACACCTAAGATCAGTTTCTAAAGTATTGTGTGCTTTTGGTACTGAAACTCAGAGGACTAATAAGTCTTTCTCAAGTGAATTCCTGAAAAGTCTAGAGCCATTTTGCCTGTCTCTATCTCCTTTGTCCCTTTTTTTCCCCCAAGATAGTATTATCTTCAGGGATATTATTTATCACACTGAGAGTGCCCTTCTTAGGGAGAGAGCTCTGATTCTCTCTGCTCGCAAGAAATTGCAGACAGTCTCAAGTTTTAACAGGTTCTCCCATGTTGGAACTTAGTGAGAATGATGCACTGTGGGATAACTTGCAGTAAAGCAAGCAGGATGTGCTTGAAAAGAAGGAAGAGTTACCCTTAGGAACGTTTAACTCATTGCATAGGGAGTATCTGGGAGTCACCCCACCCACACTTTAGAGAACTGAACAAATCCCAAATCTTCAGAAAACATATGGACATGTGTAAGAACAGAAGAGGACTGCTCCAGTGGACCCTTTTTGCCCTGTTCCGGTGACCTGTGATGGAGTTGGCCCTCAGCTCGAAGTGCTGTCTATGATGTCCTGGGAGACTTGGAAGTGTCCAAGCACAGCTATTCTAAAACGTTGGAAAAGTTGGTAATTAGAAATGTTTTGACCTCCAAGGATGTCCATGCAAAATGCAACCTTGTCAGGAAAGAAAATGAAGTTGGTCCCTCTCTCTCAGTTTTTTGCTGTTTGAAATAAGATTTCAGCAGATACTCATGGCTTAGAGATCCTGCTTTGGCATAACCTTCCCAGCTATTGCTTCCAAACTTGTCCCTTTGGAGGTTTTTAGTTCCAAAACCATAAAATCATAAAGCATTGCAATCTTGATTGGGTGAAAGTGCAAAATGTATCCAGCAGAAGAATGACCTTCACTGGGAGCACTATTTGAATTTTCCTACTCTGCGCTTTTCCCACCAAAATCAATGCCTTCAGTGGGACCTGAGCCAATGGATGTCCATCTTCAAGAGGACTTGACAATAAAAATAGACTAAGCGAAAAGGTAACTTTCTTGTAGTAGGCTTGGCCCACCGTGTGTGCATCATGGTGAGTCTCAGCATGTGCATCGGTCCCAGTGTACCTCACCTATGAATGCTGTGCTGTTTCACAGTGCTTTTTTTCCTAAAAACTAAAAAGATATCTATGGTTCCCCTATTGTATTTTATTCATTTTGATATCATATCTTATTACATTTTTACTGATTTTTATAAAGTTTAAGTGGGATTTCTGCTGTTTTTGCACTCCTGTATACTTTATAGATTTTCCTAAGCTAAACATGTGTGACCTGTGCCATAGCTACCTGGGACTGAGCACAGGTTTAAATAATTGAAACTGTGTGTTCAATCTGACAAGTTTGTGGACCCTTAACTTGTGGTAGACTCATATCTACCACAATGAATATCCAATGGTCATTCAGTAACATATAATGGCACATGCCAAAATGTTTCCACCTATGAAATTCCACTTTTTAATTTTGTTTTCCAAAGGAAAATCCATCCCACTATGCCTTATGAATTTTCATATTTTCTTAGCTCATTTCTACATGGATTTAATCTTGCCCTTACAAGAGTAAACCTCTGACTATTGCAAGCCTAGGAATGGCTCAGAAAAAAGTTCTTGAATATTCATAAATTCCTCTATTTGAGGATATTCCAAAAACTCACATGGGCATTCCCATCTTGCAATCCCTACTTCTTCTTGTGTAGAATTTGCCCGTCTCTGATATTACTTTATCCTCGGTCGATATCACATATACATAAATTAATCCCCAAGTGCAAATTCACCATTTGTGCTTTCCTGGCACTTCTAAATCTAGCTACTTGTATGAGAAAAGTGAAAGAAAGTGTGCAAATGGTTTCATGAATCAAAGCCCCATGTGTTCCATTTCCTCCCTTTTTGCCATCATCATCCTTCTATAACCAAACATAAATCTGCCTAATATTCCTCTCTGTCCCAGCTTTATTTTCCGTAAGTGCTAACTAAATTCTTTCCTTCCCCTCCAGCACTTACAATACACCTTTGCATAGCCACAACTCAAATTCTCATTGTATTTGACACTGGATCCACCAGAACCTTTCCAATGGATATCAATCCCTTTTAAACATAGGACTAACTCTTGTTATACTATTCACTGGGCTAGCCTAAAATATGTTTCTTAGGAAGAAAAACCTGTGTATTAAGTGGGTTTTATTCAACCCATTTAACTGTTTTATTGGCTAACTCTTGTCAGAAGAAGTAATCAGCATGTGTATGCCCCTATGCAAGCCCCAAATATCATTATATAAAATAAGGTATTTCAGTACTGGCTTGGCGACCACACAGTAAAGAATCTCCTATATGATTCATAATCCAATGTTTGCTCCTTTCTGCATTTTTGAGTTAACAGAAATCATCATCCTATGCTTTGTCAGCTGTGTCAACAACCGCTCTTGTGGGCACTGCTAATTTCTCACTTACTCTCCTCAAATCCCCTCTCATTTTCAGTATTGCACTGCCAATGTGTTCCTTTCTTTACGATTTCTCTATAGAAGTAATCACATTCTTAGATATTGTAACTAGCATTTGCCCATCCCTAAGCATGAAATCAACTGCTATCTATTCGGGTAGCTACTCAGTGTTCTGATCAAACATTCCTTACGGTCCACTTCTCCAGGAAAACTTGTATGGCTCATGTCTTCAAATGTGCCACATCTAACTGTATATTCCTCTACCTTAAGATGCAAGAACCTTTACTGAAAACACTGCCATTAACTTCACTTTGGGATCTGCCACATCCTTGCTTACACCACAGGGCATCTTCAAAGAACTCCACCCCTTGCTGAAATAGTGGTGGTCGGGGCACTAAACAAATATACATCCAAAAAACTAAAAAATCATGTAGGTGATGAGTGTGACATGTACCTATGACTCAAAATGCAGCTTGATCTAGTGATAGAAAGGCAAAAGAGCCAGCAAATAAACACTTTTATCTAACCCACAAGGCATATGTTTGGGAAATAATCTGTTTAAATGCTCCTGAAATTTACAAATAGAAAAAAGACTGCCCTCACATTTTTTGCCACAATTATTTACCCTAACCATCTGCATGCTATATTACAGAATATGCATAGTAACTCTTCCTTTTTAGCGCCTACATGTTCACACATATTATCCAAGCCTTGCTCTTTTTATATAGTCCATCGCTTTCAGCGGCTGAATAATGTAATTTCCTTAATGTGGGGGTAAAATACTCTTCTCTAAGGAGACAGAATTAGGGGGGCAGAGGAAGCAGGGATTGATTGGGTAAAGCGCTGCTGACAGTAGCTGCCAAGAACAGGGGTACAAGACTGTTTCTGAAGGCTCCTTTCTGCCCGCTGTCCTGTCCAGCACTTTGCAGTAGTATAAACAGTTTACAATTGGGGCAAAGGGCCACTGAAACCGCCACATTTTTTGGTAAAAACGTACAAGTATTGCAAATACGATGCTCACTTGATTTTCGCATCATAAGGACTGCAAATATTTGCAAACCCTCATTACAAACCTCAGGAAAATTAGAATTCTCCAGTGCAAACCTACCATGAAACTTAGAATTAGGCTCTCAAGACTCTGTTGGAACCCTACTTTGTCACTCTTTGCAATATAACTCTAGTTCACTATTTCCATGTTCCCAAACTTCAATTCTGTGTCCATAAGAACTAAACAGAATTTAAATAATATCATCACAGTCTGATGTTGATTTCTTGAACTCAATACTGTACGAAACTGGATCGCAAGTTTATGGGTTAGATGAAAATAATTGTGACTGAGTTTCGGTCTTGAATTGAGTCATGGCTGAGTTCCAATATAAACAATTTATAGCTTAAAATTAAACCAAGTTTCTGTGAGGAATCCTCTTGTATTAAGTAGCTTGGCAAAAGCAGCAGGGTACGTGCCATAGAAAAGTGTCTGCGATACAAGTACAGCAATACCAGATTAACATTGTTAAGGAATACATAGCTTAAAATTTAGAAACCAGTTTAGGTATTAAGAGTAACATTTTATGATTAAAAAGGCACCAAAAGAACAAAAATATATTATGTAGGCGTCAAGAGTTGACATTTTTGAAAAATAAAAAAACCTCTGTATATACCAAATTGCTGGACATGACCTAGCCAAAATCATAGCTGCTAAGGTTGCATCATAGCTGTCTATCCTTTGGCTCATTTTCCCACAACGTCTGTTTACCTCTGTACTTCCATTGTTTTCATGAGGTTGGCATCAGTCAGTAGTGCAAAGCTGATGGCTGTGGTCAGGCAAAGCGCCACACGTTTGAATACCTTCTCTTTGAGGTCCCACTGAAGCCTTTTTTTTGGTGGCAAAATCTCTTTGTGATCAATACCAGGAACAAACACAGATCAAACAAGATTTTCTTCATGTTGCCCTGGAATCTGGGGAATAATTTGTCTGGTAAATTGTGATGTGACATTGTGGATGATCTGCAAGGCCGGCTTTAGCGTTGATGGTGCCCTGTGCGACTGTCTTTTTGGGCACCCCTACCCCATGACCACCTCATCAGATTTCCTCTCTACCACTCGGCAAATATGCCCCTCATCTCTCCATAGTCCCCCTTTCAGATAAATTCATTTGTTTTAAAGAATTTGTAAAGGCTGACTTTACTAATCCACCCAGCTATCCACATAAAATATAGTTCTGTTCTTTGCAGCAGGCACATTAACCTGCTGTGCAACTTTATGGTAAGTTCAAGCTGTCGCTAGACAAAACTTCCATCTCTCTCCCTAGCAGGAACAATAATCACAAGAGGTATCTTGACATTTTAATTGCTCCCGGAAGGCTGGATGCACAAGGAACTTTTCAGCAGGTGCTTTTAAATTAGAAGTATAATAAGTTATTGCTAAACACAGCGCAGCACCTGAGGTCAGCGCTCCCCCAATCCAGGTGAGCACCCAGTGCGGCTGCACCATTCGCACCACCCTAAAGCTAGCCCAGATAGTCTGCTTCCCTTGAGGAGATAATGAGAGAAACTAGATGATACTTCCTCATCGACTGAGAACTTTGAAAATTGATGGGGAAGGCATGCCTAATTCTGGGTGTGATAAGGCAAGGGTGAGCGGGTTCTTCATGCCAAACAAAAGATTTTCAGATATAGCTTCAATGAGTCCTAATGAGGTTGGTCTAATTCAGCACTGAATTAAGGTGAAGCGAGCAGATACGTAATTGACGGAAGACAAGCCACTATTGAGTTTGAAGTAAATTTGAGCATCATGTTGGCAGGATGGCTTAGTGATCTGAACTCTCACCTCTGATAAATGCAGTGTACTAGAGGTTTGATTCAATCAGTGTTGTGAGAAATTAAGTTTGCAAAGTGGTTCAAAGATGAATACCGTAAAAGGTGTAAAGGACCAGCAAAATTAAAATTATTTCAGGTGGAATTTCTGATATCATGGAGAGTGCACCGAAAAATGATTTTGAGCATAGGATGGCTCACAGCAGAGTAGAGTTATTAAACTAGTCCATGCATTAGAATAGTTTTCGAAAATATCTGCTTACCTAAAGGGATGTTGACTGAAGATTATCTGATTGCATTACTGTGAGGAAGAGAAAGAGAAAGCAGGACCCCAGATAGGTGAAATAATTAAATAAAGGAATCCAATGTCAGGAGCTTGGGTTCTTTTGCTCCCTCTTGCATGATTTGTGCCATGAGATTATATTGTGTTGCTCATATTGCTACCTTAGGGCCATTTGTTAAAGGGCCATTTGTGCTCCAATCTGCAATTTCCAAGGGCCTTTTTGCCTGCCTGCTGGTCCTCATTGAGGTCCGTTTCACTCCCCTTTCACTCCCCAGGGTCTTTTGTCTGTTGTTGGTCTGCACCGCTCTTCCTAGGAAAAAATCTCAAAGGATTTTGGGTGTCACTTGGTACCGGTGGACATCCTGTTTGAGCACGGTTTAAATATCACTTCCAAACCAGGAGGCCTTGCTTTGCTTCAACCCAGTCAGAAAACCTGCACCCTCATCTGAAGATCTCAGCCTGGAACCCTGATTTCCACCTGAATTTTTCTCAAACTCCTTACCTAACTCTTCACTATTCTCCAGCGGTGAGTACCTGCACCTATCAGCAGTTTTCATCCTGAAAGAGAAAAAAGAGCAGCGTTAACAGGATCCCATGCTGAGCTACCTGAAAAAAACAAACGAATGCTAAGGTTAATGCACTTGTTAAATTTATTTTTTATTTCTTTGTGTTCAAGCTAATGTTGAGAACTCCTAAGTTTAGGGACTATGAACTAATTCTTGGGAGCCATTGTACGCTAAATTGATGTTCTCTTCTCTAGTAATAAGGTCGATACTCATATGAGGGTCAGAACCCTAGTGTGATAGTAAATACATAGATATTTGCAACTGAATTATTGTTCATGTTTAAGGTGCGTTGGTGTTCCACAACTTGAACACTTTGAAGAAACTAAGGTCTCTCTCTCTCTCTCTCTTTCTCGTTATACAGCCCTAGCCTGAGACAAGCAGTGGTCTGACAGAAGGCTGAACAATAAGATTAGGACAAGGCTTTTTGGAGGTACTCCAACACAAGATCTTGAAATCAATTTTTCCCTTTCCACCTTCCCTTCTGGGACAACTACTGACTTGGGGTTACAACCTCAGTCAGGAGTCATTCTAGAAGAGAGTGTAGGTCCAGCATTGCCCCCTCGACAGATTTTCCAGTAAAGTAGCCTTGTCATAAAGCCAAGCCACAACTGCCTCTTCCGCTTTTGATTGTATAGACACACATGACACACATGATTTAGCCTAAGACTTGGGCCCACTTATACTTTTTTAGCGCTGCATTTGCATCATTTTTTGATGCAAAAGTGGTGCAAACTTACAAAATACAAGTGTATTTTGTAAGTTTGAGACACTTTTGTGTCAAAAAGTGGCACAAATGCAGTGCTAAAAAAGTATAAATATGGGCTTGCACAGGATACCTGACTAACACCTAAAGAGTCGCCCAATAATTCAACCAGACAGCCTGTAAATGTGACTGTAACAAACTCAACCTGTGTCTCTCTGACCCCACCGAGTGGTTTTTGGTGAAGGTTCAAATTCTGTAGCTTCTGGAGCCAATGTCAGTTGCAGTTACTGTGCAAGCCTGGGTCATTCCCTTCAGGCACAGCCAAAGCAGTGATTATTATTTGCCATCTGGAAGGGAATGCTGCCATTGGTCTATTCTTCTTATCAAGATTAATTTGTATGATTTTCCAGGCTTAAATAGGCTTTACGATGCCTATTTGCTAAGCACACATTTGTTTAGGTTAGTGAGGATGAGCTCCTGAATCTGTGACAGTGCGGTGGGGATCTACTGAACTATATTACCTCATTCTGAAGACTGGTTGCTGGGAACCAGTACCAGGATGAAAAACGGATATCCCTATTTTATAAGGGGTTGATGGATGATAAAAAGGGATTCCCCTAGCCAATACTATCGACCTCCAATAGATTGCTCTGAGTCTCTAGACGTGGTTGTCAAATTAGTTCACCAACTAAGGCCCAAACTTAAGAAGGGCCTAGGGCCACCTAGTGCCACATTAGTGTCCCTTTTTTATGCTAATGTGTCATTAGGTTGGCAAAAACGATGTGCCAAATTTTCAAAGTGGTGCACTGCACGCATTGTGTCACTCTGTAAACCCTTGCGCCAAATTATGCCTGCGCCAGGCATAATCTATACAAGGGGACATTCCTCCATGAGGAAGCCCAGAAAAATGGAGCAGTGGAATCTATGAGATTACACTGCACCATTTTCTCATCATTATAACACCTGCTCTGTGCAGTCAGCCGTTAAATTGAGGCACACCATTGTTTATAATGGGCCTCTATATACTTTGCAGGATTACCACCAAAATTTGTGGTGCTAAGTCTGCAAAGTACCACAATAGTGTTAGAACTATTGATCCTAATTTGCTCCATTGTGCGCCATATCATTAATACAGTGCACACATGGTGCTGTTATTTGGGCAAAATGGATTACAAGAAAAGTGGCGCTTCGTGTAATGAAGCGCCACTTTTCTTAAATATGGGCCTAAATGAGAGAAAAGGAGAATGACCCCGAGGCAAGACTAAACTCCTTATATTAAAGACAGACAAGAAAGAAGTAGACATTAAGGTCCCTGATGCCGTAGAACCTATTCAGATAACCGGGGTTCAAAGTCCCTTATCAAGTAAGGCAAAAGAGAGAAGTTGAAAGCTAAATCTAGGTCTCTATTGTGGCAAGGCTGGACACTTTGCCTGGGACTGCTTAGAGAAACCTAAAACAGGGCTTAAACCATAGCAGTCGTCAGTGAACGAATTCTGGAAAACTAGGAAGCTCAACTAATGACAAGGTCATCTTGTCGAGCAGAGTTTTAGAAAAGACCTCCCAATATCTGGCCAACACCTTGGGGAGAATCCTAGGCCACCTAATTATCTTTGTCGTAGTAGTTATTTCACCTCAACAACAAAAGATCTTGCCTATATTAGGAGAATCAGGAGCTACTGGCAATTTCTTATACCTCACTCTTGCATCCTCCCTAAACATTCCTTGAATCAAAAAAGGCTGGACTTGAACCTGTGGGAGCCATTGACAGCTCAGAGCTCTCATCAGTTTTAATTCAGTACTAAACTACACCATTGTCTTTGGTTTGTGAAAATGGTCACATCAAGACCCTGAGGTTTGACCTCCACATTTAGAACGATTGTGGGGGTGCCTTGGTTGCAGCTCCACAACCCTCTTATTCATTGGGCTCTAGGTCTTGTGACCTTGGGTTCATGGCTTTGTTGAACCACATGCGTTGAAACCACTCACAACCTAATATCTCTTTTGGCCTAATCAGGTATTGGCCAGGGGACTACCCCAGACCTATCTGTCAAATATCAAGACTCCCAGGAAGTCTTTAACAAAACAATAGGCCACTCAATTACCACGCGATGGGTTTACACATTATTAAGGATCCTGTGCTGAGCTATTGGAAAAAATAAACAAAAACTAAGGTTAGAGCAGTAGCTGACTTTTTTTTTTATTTCTTCATGTTCAAACTGACATTGGAATCTCCTAAATCTAAAAACTGCGGTCTAATTATTGGGAGCCATTGTAGGCTAAAGTAAAGAACTAACAAGTTAATCTTTTCTTGCTCGGTCTTGAGAAAGTGAGTCAGTGATTAAGAGTGGAGTGCAAGCAAGGAGGTTCAGTACTCTAGTATTAAGGATGATCCTGAAGTAAGGTTCAGAAACCCTAGTTGTGGCAAAGGCTTATAGACTGTAAGTACACAGATATTTGGAACTGCATGATTGTGTGTGAGGAGAGTTGATGTACAGTAACCTGAACACTTTGGGTAAACTAAGGTCTCTCTCTCTCTTGTGAATTGCTAAGAGGTATACAGCCCCAGTCTTAGATGATCAGTGGTCTGACAGATGGCCCAACAATCATATTAAGGGCTTTTTGGAGGTACTCCAACACAAGATCTTAAGTTCAAGGATCTTTCTCTTTTTTTTCCCCCTTCCCATTTCCCTTCTGGGACACCTACTGACTTGGGGTTACAGTCTGGGTTGGGAGTCTTCCTAGAGGAGACTGGAGGTCCAGCAACATCCCGGCAGACAAGTATTCGTGAGTGGTCTTGACATCCAGGAGCTAGTAACAGTTGATTGGTTGTCTTACAAATGGAGAGCAGTGAGAGCTGGGCCTTCAACAGCCCCATTATTTAGATAAGACAAAAATGGAGAAGCCTACTGCCTGCATTGGGTGATCACAAATAAGGATCAAATAAGAATCATGCAAAGTATATTGGAGTCTCCTCTCGAAGAATAGAGCCAGATATGAACCTTTGCTAGGCAGAAGCCATTGCTCATGTTGGAACAGATAGCATAGATTGATTGAAGGCTGTGTGGCACTCTAGACTTCCCTAATGGTTGCTTTGTGGCAGGATTTCCCACAATGCAGAGAGTTCTTATGCTGTCATGGTTGGATTTATCTAGCAGAATGGATAGCAGGAGCCCCTAGACAGGAGAGTGGTGCACATTATTGTGTAACCTGCAAGTGGATATTCATGAGGCAACAACTTCAGATGGAGCATGGAACAACAACTCTAGAGGTAGTGATCCACTCACCACAGAGTGCAGTGTAGGGCGTACCTGCTATTGCTTTTGCAGTGCACTGTGCTTTTGCGCTTCAAAATCAGGCTTTAGGCCGCTTCAAAGTACAGAATCAGCTTTGCTTGAAGTTTCTGATAGCATCAAATCCTATTTGATTTGTTGACAGCTTTCAACACCGTATCTCATCACTTACTTCTACAGGGCCTGTCAGATTTAGACATTTGTGGCCTGGTGCTTAGATGGTTTCAGTCTTTTTTATCGACAGACAACAATTGGTCAGTTTAACCAATTTCTCTTCAGACAAATTACTCTATTGTAGCATTCACCAAGGGTCTTTAGTGAATGCTACCCTATTTAATGGTTATATGTCCTCCTTTGTGACACTGATTTCATCTTTTGGTATTATTGTAATCTCATATGCTGATGATACCCAACTGATTTTCACGATGGTCCGCTCTACTAACACTCCAGCTGCTTTTTAAAAATGTGTCTAATAAAAGTAGTTAAGTGGATGCATAATAGCTTGCTTAAATGCGACTCTGATAAAACAAAGAATCTACTTTTTGGCTATAGAGAAAATGTCCCCACTGTCTCAGTCTCTGATTGGTGCCCTGAAGACTTGTGTTCTCCACCTGCTCCGGTCTCCTCTGCTAAGAATTTGAATTTGAATTTGGACAATGAGTTCTCCTTTTGTCCCCATGTACTGGCAGTTACTGGCTCATGTTTTTTTTCATTTTGAAAGCACTAACACATTTCCTGGATTTTCTTCCTTTGCAGGCTAGTAAATCAGTGGTAAATGCCTTAATTACTTCCGCACTTGAATACCCCAATATCCTGTATTTAGGTCTCCCTAAAGTTATGTTAACCCACTTACAGGTGACTCAAAGGGCTGCAGTGTGTCTGGTTCTTTGAATATCCCAGCGCTGCTCCATATCGCAACATCTCAAACATCATCTGTTGTCAATAGCGACATGCATCCATTTTAACGCTCTGGTGTTGGTCCAAAGAGCCTTTATGTAGTATGGTCCAACTTACCTCCAGGATAGGCCTTCTCCTTACTCTCCAAGCAGACCTTTAAGATCAAATACGGCTTTATTATTCAAAATTCCAAAGTTCAAATGGCAAAGAAGGGAAGGACAGTCATTCTATTTCCTAGCAGTTAAAGCTTGGAATAAACTTTCTCTTGTGATTCGTTCCACCAAGTCGGAGAATCGTTTTAGAAAGTTCCTGAAGATCTGTCTATTCGCCACAGTGTAGTTGTGTAATTGTGTGTTCTTAAAGTGCAGTGATCTAACTGGCTAGCGCCGGGAGGCCCTTTGCAGTAGCTGTTTGCGCCTAAAAACTCGGATCATTCATTCATTCTGCGTTGGCATGTGTAAAATGTGTTTGTGACTCATCACAAATTGCAGTACATTTCATGACAAAAATGGCCATGCCAGTGTGCTCATGTGAAGTGTGTGAGCTTACTGTTGGATAATGTGATCGGGATAGTGTATTCATGCCTGTGCTTCTGGGATGTGGTAGTTGGTGATTTTATTTTATGTTTGAGATATTGTAATCTACCTTCTGTTAACTTTATCGACTGTTTGACGCTTGTCTGACGTCGTCCTTATGTTGATATTTCACAAAGCGTGTTTTCTGTGGGTTCCTGATACGCATGGCTTTACACGATCGCCTTTTCCTGTTTCTTTCCAAGGCTTAATATACCACTCTTTCAGTATGTATATGTCTCAGCAGCTATACTTAAGAACTCAACGCCGCTGTGGAAATAAGCATACGATAACTAGAGCAGGGCCACATGCGTGCCATCTGCGAGTGGGGTTGATGTGCCCCAGTTCGTCTCTGATCCATTGTGAGTCCAGGCTCTTCTTCAAGGCACATCTGCACCGACAGATATAGAATTATGTTTGAACTGCACACCTTCCCTTGGACGGCTGCCAGCGCTGATTATACTCTTAGAATTATGAACAAATATATATTCTCTTGGATCAGTTCCAGGAAAACATGTTGCTGACAGCTGTGTTTTTCTTCAGATGCTGCATTTCAAAGGGAACGAAATTATATTATTCACAAAATGGATGAAGAACCTTTATTGGCTCTAATAAAGTGTTTAGCCTGTGCAACTCAGTGTGATAACTTGTTTGAAACCTACGCAGTAAACGCTGCTTCTTAAAATTAGATCTAAAATTATTTTACATAAATATTATCCTTTACAGAATAGGTACCGGTAATTGTTTAGTCATTTTATTTGGCAAACTAACAGTCTTTATTTACATACGTCTAAGAAGACGAAAACATGGATAAAAATGTCATATTCAACAACAGGAGTTCAGGGTGATGAGCATGTAGGATCTAACGACGGGTTATTTAGAGGTGGCTCCAAATCTCCACATAAAAATCTTTCTTAAATCAGCTCAGTGAGTAGCTGCCAACAATCGTTTTCATCAACTCTACAACATCATCAATAACAGTAAATAGTAGTTGAAAGTTTTACAAGTATAAATATATATGATTTGCAAAGTATGCAAGCAAATAGTGTTTTTGATCGCCCTGGAGCCGCAGCCATCTCGCAGTTTGGTCTTTTGGACAAGGGAACGTTAAATGTGCTCCCGGTATGGTGTAGGTTCCAGGAATTTGAAATAACACCAAGATTTTCATATGAGCTGAGCCTATTGATTCACCTCGTACTGAGTACAAAGCGTATCAATTGGGGTGACATACCTCTTGTTGGTCTTCACCACAAACACCGTTACCTACTTGTCTCCAGTCACAGCTGGCTGGAGTTACAGGGGGTTGGGCGGCGCGAACAGGGGTTGGGGGATTTTAATAAACTTACCTCCGCTCCGCTTCTTCTGCACTGCCGCTCCTCAGTCTTGCAGTGCAGGCACAGGCTCCCAGCCAGCCCTGCGTCCAATTCTGATGCTGCTCAGAGCAGCGTCAGGATTGTCTGGAAATGCCAAACACACATGCACTCTGGGGGGAGTGCACAGTGCAGTCCCCTCAGTGATCGTCACCCCATGGCCCCGCCCCTTTCACAACAAAGAGATAATAAACATAGCTTCTGCTGCTGGCGGGGGGGGGGCGCTCCTCCACCAAAGCAGAGGAGCCACCACTGCTTGTCCCCCTTTCTTATTCTAGTTAATACAGGATTGAGGTAAATTCACATCTCCATCAACAGATGGACAGGCACCATTTGGCACTCTGTAGACATATTTTGTGAAATTAAATGACACCCTTCCACGCCCTCAGTGTGAGATGACATTAAGGACCAACTAACCAGGTGAAATTGGTGACGCAGTGTCTCCATATTTTATTTGCGTTTAGTGATTTGTTGATCAGTAAAATGCATGACCTTTAATTGAATGTGTGCACACATTACTGAGTGAACCATATGTTTTGATTAGCTATAGCTTGAATATGTGCATCTTAACATTGACATATGCTTGCTTACGTGCCTGACTCCATATTAAACTTGCTATTGTATCATCCTTGAGAAGGAGGCCCACACCAAGTACAGGTGGAATACTGAGTTTGATTGGTTTCTTACTTGGTATGAACCTGTAGACTTTATCTCTCTGACTTAAAGTCACATTTGAACTTTGCAAACTGAGTTAGCTAGTTACAGCACTTGCCCCTCACCACACTTGAGATGGGCACCCCCACCATCTTTCTTGAGGTCCAATGATCCCTACATTTGTGCTCATACTACTTTCTAGAGCAAACACTTTTCTTACTTACTATATTGGAACCGTCATTTGGTTCTGTTTAAGATTCTCTGCCCTCTGACACGTGCCACATGATACATTTCCCGTTCTTACCTAAACTTTAGATTAGGATAGGGATAGGGAACTGACTCTTCATGTAAAAACGTCTGCCTTTAAATAACTGAACTTTGTATTGCATAGTTGACTTGCCCAGTTGATATCTGATTATGCTGTAACCTGGTGATTATTGAATTATGATTGAATTTACAAATTTGAGATTATAACTTTACTTATATGTTAATAAACCTTAATGATTTAAATATTTACTGTTCTCTGTCTTTACTCTGGAACAAAATATGCTTCATCTGTGATTGAAATGTTGAAATAGCTGACTGTAACCCTCAATTCGAAATCCCGGTCCATCCGAGTAAGTGCAATGCAGATTGGAGACAGCGCCTAGTTTGCGTAGGTCAAATACCATCCTTATCTTCTTGCACTAGCAATATATTGTTTTCTTTGCCTACCTTGGTAAAATCCTAGCTGAAGGTAATTCCCAAGATGCCACACTAACATAAATATTGTCTTTTCTCTAGACATTGTCTGTAGCTGGGCACAGACAGTTTTCGGAAAACAGAAGAGTCAGCAGTACTTTTGGGAAGCGGGAACCCCACCTCTTAGATAGCAGGGTTTTCTTTATTTCAGTCTTTGAGTATATTCATTATATAACCCCCTCCACTGGGTTGATTGATTGATGATGAAGAGAAATGAGGAACAATCATCTACATAATCCAAAAATCATTAAAGACTTTAAATTCAGTCAATAAGGAGAGTCAGTGTGAGCTTAATGGGTTTATTTTCGAATCTTTTATTTTTTTTATATGTATTCATCAGGCATGAATCTTTAGGTTTCAGCTTCAAAAGCTAGTGTAGTTCATCAATCGATTTTTGGTTGTAAAATAGAACAAAATATTTGTTAAAATCACAGTCAAAATAATGGAAATACAACAAGCATGTTCCATAAAGGAAATTCTCTATTCTAATAAATTGGCATAATGAGAGCCAACGTGTCAGTTCAGGACCCCATGAAGAGTTCTGATGACAGAGAAACATTGAGCAAAACATAAAGCCTTTGAATATAAGTTGGAAAATATTTTCGCTCAAATTTATCAGCAAACAGACAGTAAATTCTAAGTAAAGCAACCTCTCATGAAGGGAAGCATCAGCAACTCAAAGGCAAGTCTCCTTTTGGAGGATCAGGAAAGGGAATCTGAAATCTAGCTAATTGGGGTTCGAGTCTGGTTCTGAGAGCTACTCTAGAAACACACACTCATATAAATACACACTTTCTATGTTGTAATATTACTTTCTTTTGTCTTCTTCTTCTTCTATCAGTAGAATATCAGCACCTCCAGATTATAATAGTCTTTCAGATATTTGTCCTTGGAAAGTTATAACATTATTTTCTTATGTTCCAAAATCTTCTTCCCATGAATAATTGTTCCTGTTGTTTCATCTACTTCCAGTGAGAACCTCACTACCATCTGTCTAATAAAATACAAGTGTCACTAACTAACAGTAGACTTCTGAAGTTGCAACATCTGCAGCAAAGAGAAGAAAACCATATTTCACAAACAACTCTTCAATGTGAAAACCAATCCTTTTCAGGGTTAATGCATTATTTTTTCTTTTAACATGGCATCACCAATTAGTCTAACTTAATTCTGCAATTAGGGGGTTATTACAACTTTGGAGGAGGTTTTAATCCATCCCAAAAGTGACGGTAAAGTGACGGATATACCACCAGACGTATTACGAGTCCATTATATCCTATGGAACTCGTAATACGGCTGGTGGTATATCCGTCACTTTACCATCACTTTTGGGACGGATTAACACCTCCTCCAAACATGTAATAACCCCCTTTGTTTACATGCACAACGACAACATTTAAATATGGTTACCTACTGCCATTTTAGCATTTGGCATGCATTTTTATTTAAATGTAAACGTATTCACATTATCAATGAGTTTGTCTATCAAAAGATGAAAGTTGCAGCAGCAGTTTACACCTTTGATGCTTAAATAAACACCACAATTAGTTTCTTTCACAAATTAATCTTTAGAGTGCACTCTCATCTTCGTTTGAATCATTCTTTTGATTTATGATGGTTTTATCTTTCTTGAACATTTTATATTCTCTATTCTTTCTCTTGCACATTTCTAATTCTTCCCTGATTTTTCTTTTTCCTTCTTTCTTCCTCTTTTCACCTAAGTAGCATCTGAAGCCTTTATTCAAAGTGCACAGAGTTATCAAGCAAATTCTAATGATTAAAATAGGTCTTAATATGACCCAAAAAAGTCCTCCACCCACTGTTGCAAACCAATAGCTAGTGGTAGTATTTCCTTTGCCTATGCTCACTAATACACTAATGGTTTCTAAAGGTTCTAATTTAAGCTTCAAATCCAAATGTTCTTTGCAAATTCTTCAATCCTTCTGCTGTTGTCTGGTATGTATGAGCAGCAATACTGACCTTTCAGCATCTCGCAGACTCCGCATTTTTCTGCTAACAAAATATATTGAAAGCTAATCTATCTTGCAAAACCATTGATTTAATAGCCACTAATTCTGTGTTAACTGCTAGCAAGACAACATATGTGCTAGTAGCTAGTTTATCTACTATTATTGATAGCTTTCTAATTTTCTCATAATTTAAGGCTACTCCTACAGGTAGTATGATTGCCCCAAAATTATTTCTCACTAATTGTGTTCCATTATTTGTACTATGTTTATGTCTACGAGGTGATGCAATTTACATGATGCATCTAAGGAAACAGCTAGGCTAAATAGAAAACACCCTCCCAATCAATTGGCAACTAAAAATAAGAATCTTGTCCTTACACAAAATAATCTCCAGGAATAACTGCCTCCTCCCCTGTTAATATTTGGACAGATCCACCCAAAAAATTAAAAGTATGTTCACAACTATTAATCCCAAAATATCTCCTCCTAACCTGGTTTCTCCTTTTGTAAACACACACTTTTCATTTTTGTCACCTGCCTAATTTCGCTTTTAGATAAACCATTTTCTTTTTATATACTCAGCCTCTTCTTTCTTCTAAACTTTCCTTAAAGCATCTTCTTCTTTATTTTTACTACAAAAGATTTGATCACTCTTTTCCTCCAACATTAATATCCATGTCTTGTCTAAGGGTCCTATCAGGCATGTTAGGTTATTTTCATATGCCTTAACAGTGTCTATGACTGTAGGTGATCTAAACAAATACCATAGAATTTCTAAATCCTTTGATTGTGGATGGAGCTTCATTCTTTTCAGAAGAGAAACTTTAGAAGGAATCATATCATAATAAAAAAATAATTTTCAAATAGTTTCCTTTTATAGAATAAGCTAAGCAAAATACTACAGGTAACTGCATATGGCAATGAGACATGGTGATATTCAACCTCCTCTGCAGCTAAGGAAGATAGATGTGCATAATTGTAACAGGCGTTGGTATCTGATCCGTAAGTGTACTCCTGAACTAATCAAAGAATAAACATTAGTTGAAAACTCTTCTTTTGAATAATCTATAAATTAATCTTTTAATTTCATCTCATCCATTGTGTGTGCAAGTGTTTTAAGTGCAGGTATAGACCTAAATGTTTCTATCACTTGTGCAAAATTCATTCCAACAAAAAGGAATATAATAGTATAGCAACTATTAGTGTGGCAATAATTACTCTTTGCTAAGGATACATATGTTTGTCTACAAGGGAACCTCTGAGTCGTTTTTCTACTTAACAAGCACTAGATAGGAAGAACATGAATACCCTTTGCTATAGGAAAGAGCAAACAAGGCACACTATCAACACTCTGGAACTGACTCAATGTGTGGCACACTAACTTCAGTTCTGTTCAAAGTAATTTCAGATGCACTGCAAATTTGAACAACTAAAATGGATTTGTTAATTGAAATTTGAAAGATCCTAGCCATCCATGACTCGTCAGGATAATATTCAAGGTCAATACAAACCCTGGGGAAAAGCAACAAGATTGTAGAAGTCAAGACACAAGTTCCTGGAGCCGGCTGTAGTATTGAAGTGTATTCTCAAAGAAGAAACATGCTGTATATTTAAAAATCATCTTTGTTGACAGTATATACACGCACATGTAGTAGGTAACCATAGGCAACAAATCCTCCGGTGCATTCCATTCCACCCCATTTTATAAGCTGAACCATGGAACCTATTTCAAACATCAATTTCAGATAAGAATGCACACACGCAATGAAAAGCTACGAATACTACACTGGCCAGGCAAAAAGTCGAGCCAGTTGGAACAATATAAGGACTTCATCCAGGACAATGTAAACAGTTAGGTAGAACAAGTTGCTTCGCAATCACTTGGTTGTTTGGTCACTGTATTTAGTGTTCCCTGTACCTTTGATTTGTTTTCCTAAATTCCCTTGTGTTTCATTACTATATTTGCTTCTTATTTCAAGGTAGGCCCCATCCTCCATCTGGACTTTCATATCTTAAATTGCTACAGCCATTTCTGTGTCTGCTGCACTAATCAGCTTGTGGAAGGTTTCAAGGTGCTTCTTGGCTTTGTTAACTGCTGTTTCTTACCGAACACAATATGAGTTACATAGGAATATGTCCAGTTGTCGTATGTTCATATAGAGTATGCTTTTTAATGGTTTGCATTTGCCATTATAGTAACACTAGCATAACTGTGATATGTGCAGGTCCTTTAACACCCGGGACAGAGGGTGTTTTTTTAAACATATTTCTTCACTGACTCTTTTGTGCATCATATATATATATATATATATATTTACATAATATATATATAGAGAGAGAGTTGGCTACCAACCTGAATGTCTGGTAAACGAGTGCATAATTTCTTTATGTTACTCTTTTCCTCCTTTTCCTAAGGAGGTAAACTATTGTACTAAGTACATTACATATTTTAACAACCCTATTAATTTAGAAAAAATATAAAAGTCTAAATGTAAACTTTATTACTTAGCATGAAATATATATTAACAGTGGAAAAAAATATTAAATTTACAAAATTCATAAACAATAACAATAAGTAATTTTCAATTTAAAATAATGGTTATTTAATTATTACTTAATTACCTTTCAACCTAATATACGTAGAAAACCTGCAATATATAAGGAAAATAAATAAACATAACACTGTTTACATAATTGACTATTAATTCCATAATTAATTAACAAATAATAGGTCTTTAATTATTATTCAATTAACTTTCTACCCTGCAACCCCACAAACCCAACACCCCACACCTAAAATATAACTAAGGCATATACTTATTAGACAATTTACAAAATTATTAATCAAGAAGATATTTAATGACCAGTAATATTTTTTCTACTATTTTATTAACTTCCCACCCTATATTCCTATAAATCTAGCCACTCACAAGTAAATTAGAAGTACAATAAATCAGTATTACATAACATATATAATCAATAATGAATTCAACAATTGATAATGAATTATTAATTAGTTGTTAATGAATTATTGCTTAAATAACTTTCCACTCTATACCCCTACAAATCTGGCAGCTCACAGCTAAAAATATACCTACAATGTGCGATTATTACATAATTTACATAATTAATAAGTAATTCAATAATTAACAATAAATTATAAATTAATAGTTAATTAGTTATAACCAATTAACTTCTGACCTTATACCCTACAAACATAGCAACCCACACCTAAAATATACCTATACTAATTCAATAGTACATAATATACATAATGAGTATCAATCACTTACTTTAAATTATTAATTAATTAATTAATTACCTAATTAATTTCCCACCCTTGCCCCCTACAAACCCAACAACCCACTATGACAGTATAGATTACTTTTAATTATTAAATTACAAATTACAAATCACTTCAAATTCCAAACTATATATATTTTTAAATAATTCTAATTACAAACAATGCCAACATAAAATTCATATACATAAAATTAAACACAATAAATTAATTAAAAACAATTGTCTTTACTACTATATAATTGAAAATTATATTTACAACCATATTCCCAACAATGACAGACATTACCTGAAAAAACGATATTCTTGTATTACAATACTTTATTTTTGATATGTCTATCCCCGATATTTTCAACTCAATAATTTATTAAAATATCATACATAAACAATTAATTTTAAAAAAGTATGAGCGATAATCCAATAAGTGCTCAAAAAAGACACTGACTGCAGCATTATCTTTCAATGATGCTTTGTATGATGTATTCAATTCTACTATCACTATTGATAAGATGAGCAGCTTAATCCAACTGGCAGATTTCCCAGATATGAACAATATAAAATAAAAGAAAGGTGGATAAAGGCTGGCTCTAGTGGAAACAAGCTACCTCTCCACTATGATTTGTGAATTGATATTCCATTGCAAGCCTCTCACTATATCTAGGATACAACAGGCCTTTAGATTTTAATTTCATTCTATGTCCCTTTTTCTATTTATAATCTCATTTACTATGTTTGAGAGGCAACAAAAGTGATCACAGGGATAGCCCTTAACATTGGCTAGAAAGGAACACTCTTAGAGATGGTGGTATCAATGCATGGTTTGACCTCATTCAAGAGATTAAAATGATCTGTGAAACAGGACATTTAATTCATACATCAGAGCAGAGCAATATTTGCCAAAAGCCTTGGATGATGATGAAACTGAAATTGCATCATTGTATAAGACACTAGAACATCTATTGGAATTTATTTTAACAACTCAGCTCAGAATTTATGGTACATTGGGAACATTACTAAGAGCAAAATTGGCTCTTTCAACAAGAGGCAGTCTTGGTTTAGACTAGCATAAACTGAACAAACTTTAATTTTTGATATAGAACATATACAGTGATGATAGCCACACAATCTGGCATTAGCAAGTGAGCATAAAGAAATGAAAAACGTATAAAGCAGAAATTATGGCAGCCCAGCAAACACTTTATGCTCAGGATTGGGTATATAGACAGGTATGAGCACATTCTCATGCTATAAAATCTATTCTGGAACCTAATAAACCAACTGGAAGGGAAACAAAACAAATATATTATGAATACAGTGGCATCATATGCATGAGTGCTTTAGATGTTAACATTATATTGTGCATAAGGAGCAGTTGATTGTGGGCAATGGAGGCATCAATTTCCACATTTATAGCACAAAATATTGGATAACATAAAAGCAATACACTCCTCAAGTTCCCCTGGTCCAAATGCCATTCTCATTGCACATTTTTAAGTGGATTTGTCATTTTGAAAATGTCTGTTAACTATATTATTTTCAGCAAACCTGTAACTTAGGTCAATTCCTCATGGGTGGGTCTATTCTCCACCCTATTTTTAAGACTGATTATTCTGGTAATCCCAACGATTACAGACTCATAGTTTATTCAGATAGTGAAGCCAATGTTTATGCTACAATCTTGGTGAAACAATTTGAGTAATGGGAGGCAGAAGAACCTCCGCAACCATTTAATCAGCCATTAGTTTTGAAAAAGGGTCCAAAACATTGGTCAACATACTACCACTAAACATGATGGATAATCAAGAAACAGTCTGAGGTGGAAGCTAGCTGGCTGTGTGTCTCCACGAGTATATTGTTTCATTTGACTAAGTAAAAAGGACCTACTTATTGAGCAAATGTGAAGAAGGAGCGAATATCAGCCACACTACTTAGAGTACTGCAATGGAATCCCCATATTATGTTGGAAAATGGGGGAAACAGCTCTAGGGCGCCAACACCCACTTCCACTAATGTTGGACTGAAGCAGTGCTGTGTACTTGCTCCTCTTCTTCTTAATCTGATTTATATACTGTGGATATGGAAGAGTTTATGCAAAGTATAAACCCCCCCCCAAACAAAATAAGAGACATGCACATAGCTCTGCTCCAGTATTCAGATGACAACATATTTTTTGTTTGATCACCCATAGCTCTACAAAGGTCCCTGAAGATTTGTTTTCAATATAATATGAACAATGACCTTGCACAAATATCAGAAACCTAAAAACATGATTTGTGGCAGGCATAAAAAAAAACATCTAGATGGAGAGTAGAAATAGTTGACAACACTTATTGGGAGTCTTGCGGGATATGTAAGCAGGTCTAAAATCACAGAAAAATGCAATAAAAATAAAGGCATTGTGCCTTCAATACCATGTAAGGAAACTATAACTGAAATTAACCACTTCAGCAGAGGATTCTATTCTGATGATCATAAAACCAAAGGTTGTTCAAGTAGTTAGTTACGGTGCTCTGACATATAGGAAAATGTTGAGCTCATTACACAAAATATTGAGAAAAATCCTTAAATTGCATCTTTTTCTTGTGATGTCTTGTTCATTTACACAGCTAAGATTGGACTTGAGTTTGATTAAAATGTGGCTGATTTTAGATTCATAATTGCTATATACTGTGGCAGGCACCACACGATTGCTCGAAGTCCATTTTGTGCCAGGAACTAAACAAGCTAAATATACATACCACACAGTGGGCGGAATATTACAGCAGATTTTTAGAGAAGATGCATATAAAGTGTGTCTGGGAGGATGGTGTGTCAAAAGAACAGTTAAAATGACTAGTAGAGAGGAAATGAGAGAACATTATTTTTTGGGAATATCTGAATAACTTCAAGAAACTAAAGGGTGCTCATATGAAAAAAAGCAACATGTAGGACCTGGCCCTCTCTGTGGGGTCACCTCAAACCCCTTGCCTTCACCCCTCTGGTTTTCTGAATTTGTTTCTTGTTGGCACTGGGACTCTGTGCACTTTACCACTGCTAACCAGTGCTAAAGTACTTGCGCTGTCCCTTAAAACATGGTAAAACTGGCCTACACCTGATAAGCACATTTAGTGTACATATAAGTCCCAAGTGCATAGTACCCATGACCTGTAAATTAAATACCACTAGTAGGCCTGTAGTACACATTGGGCCATCCACTAAACTAGCCCTTTAAAACATGTAATGATGTTTTTTAAAATTTTCATTTCGACCTGGCAAAACATACATTTTGACAGGCCTAAACCTTTTTTTTTGTATTACTTATGATCCCCCTAATGTAGGCTCTAGAGGCAAATAGGGCAAGGTGTATTTTACTTAAAAAGTAAAACATCGGGGTTATATGTGCTAATAGTGAAATACAACTAAATTTGTTTGTGAGTACCCCCAATCTGCCTCCACCAGGAGGGCAGATAGTAAACTAGACACAAAGAAAAAACATAGGTGTTGGGGCTAACCACCATAGGCCTGTCGATTCCCTGAACCCCCAAAAAGAGCTCAGGTCTTTCTGTCCCCCTTAGAAGTTGGATGTGGGCAATTACACCCAATTGGCTTCCCCCAGGGTCAAAAAGCTCACTAGGTGCAAGGAACTGAATTTCTGCATTTGTGCAGTAATGCTTTTGGAGAGGAGGGGTCCCCTTGAGCATGGGCCTGTGCTCACCCAACCCCTCTCCTCACCCAAGGGCCCAATAGACTCCCCCCTTGGTGGTGGGTAGGGGTATTCATCCCTAATCTGCCCTTCCCCAGTGGAGGTTGAAAGAACAGTTAACACCAGGTATTTGAAAATGGCACCAAAACAAACAAAAAGAGGTGGTGGCTTACCCAGGCATTGAGCCATACCCTCGCCTCAGAAGGCATGATAGCATCTATTTGGCCCTCGGGGCAGCTAGGAAGTTTGTCCCAAAAGGGGAGGTTGGGGGTGGAAAGCCCACTAGACACCATGGGCCTCATTTACGTGGCCATAGCCGCACACTGTGCCACCGGAGAATCATTTTCTTTTATGCTTCGGTGGTGCAGTGTGCCAGCCCTCATTACCCAGTGTGGCTTTCATGGCCTTATGAATATGGACCCCTTTCATGCCTAACACTGTGTGAAAGGGACATTTTATAGGTTTTGATTGGGGTATTCCCACACAATACCCATGGAACCCAAAGGAATCTGACGCATTTCCAGATTTACAAGTCTGGGAATGTGTCAGATTCCTACACCAGGGATGATATAAGTGATGGCATTTTTTATGATGCTAATGTGGCCCAACAAGGCCAAATTTGGCATCCAATATTTACGAAGTGGTGCAATGCATGCATTGCGCCACTTTGTAACCTCTTGTGCCACATTAATCCTACGCCGGTAAGGCCCGTTAGGGACACTGCAGAAATGGCTAAAGTTCTAAGAGATTCCACTGTGCTATTTTTTGCGGATTTTTTTAACGCCTGCACAGAGCAGATATTAAAAAGGGACATACCATTGTTTTCAATGGGCCCCTATGTACTCAGCAGAAATTAGTGCCAAACTTTGGCACTAATCCTGCACAGCACATCAATAGCATCTAAAATGTTGGTGCTATTGCCCCTTCCCTGCGCCATAGTGTGGTGTATATTAAATATGCAGCAGTAGAGGGGCGCTAAGTGGTGCAAGAAAAGTGGCGGTGCACTGGATGCAGTGCCATTTTTCTTAAATTCGGGCCTCGTTTTCTTTTGGAAAACCTGTAGGGACCCCTTTCTGACCTCAGAGTTTGTCACTTTTCAGAAATATATAGCTTTGTTGGATCACCCATGGGTTTTGCACTGGTTTCCACCACAAACTGGAAATATGTTCAGAGCACACATAATATAAAAAATGGGTTGCCACTTTTAAAATGCCAAAACTGTGGTAAAAAAAAATAGGTTTTTTTACTCAGTTCTGAATATTCCTAAAAGCTGTGAACATGGTGACCTGAGCTCAGCAAACTGATAGTTGATGTCATTTTTAGAAAAAAACAAACAGGCACTTTTATCCAGAGCACTTTTACAATTTTTTCCAAAATACTCAAAATGTAGCTATATTCCGCCTATTTTCTTAGTCTTCTCCAATGGTAATCCACAAACCCTGGATACCTTAAGAATCCCCAGGATGATGGAAAAAGGACAAAAATTTGGCATGGGCACCTTATATGGAAACATTTATGCAGCCCTAAGCACAAACTACCCACATTCTAATTAGCAATTCAGAAAGTGCAGCCTAAAGAAATCTAAGTCCTAAGGCTGGTTTTGCCCTAGTTAGGGCTCATCAGTCAGGTATAGCTTGGTTTCAGTGACACAGTATGGGCATACCCATCCCACCTAGGCTGACACATAAAGTATAGTGTAATTGCCAGTGGCTGACATTAATTCAAGCATTCTGTTTATCACTTTTTGTACATCACTTTTTTGTGTTTTCTTGTCCTATCAATTTGCTACCAGTTTCCATTGTCCTGGGTAACATGACTGTGAATGGATCTGCTATCGAGCTTTGTCTGTTCTTTCCAGACAATGAGACAAAGAGGACTGGCTGTGGGCAGGATGGCTGGGGTAGAGCTGTTTCCTGGCTCACTCACACCTGAAAGGGCTTGCCTGCAGCACACACAAAGGAAACTGACACCAGCTTTTAGTCACCTCAAACTTCTTGGAGCCTTGTCAAAGGAAGGAAAGATCTCTTCAAAAGCAGATGTGGGGCAGCCCAGAATGCCCCCCCCACTTCAAAGGCTGCCACTAAGTATACATTTTGGACCCTCAGCACACTACTTCAGTACAGTCCTTGACTTAGGGTCATCATAGAAAACGGTCTGCCTTCTTCCCCAGAAGACTGCCCTGCTGCTTGAGGCCTGCCCTGCGCTCTGAGAAGGTAGATTGGACCTGCTTCCTTCATCCCAGCCTAACCTGTACGACTCCAAGAGTCAGTCAGTTAGTCAGTCAAAGATATTTATTCGGAATTTGCCATAAAAGTACAAATTAAAATCACATATCCAAGTAGACAAAACAAACAAAAAGGATTAAAACACAACTCATCAATTCATATCTTACATATATACGAAAGAGAGGGCAAAGTAATCTAATCAAAGTTCCTCTTTAGCAAATATTCCAGTATTCTTATCAGAACATTAACTAATGTCATACAATATAAAACCAGAAGCTTTGTAGACACACTAAAATATGGTAAAAGCCTTTTTCGCAGTGGGAGGATTTATCCTATACCAGATTTAAAATTAAAATAAAAATAAAACAGAAATAAGTTTTAAGAATCAGCATAAATAAATTAATAAATGACAACAGTTATTAGTATCGATTCCTAATGGCAATAGATGATCTAATAAAATTTAGCATCTGTAAACAAATTTGACATTTGATAGTTTCTAAAGGTATATCAAAGCTTCCTTATAATGGATCGGTCTTAATGTACGTAAAATAGGTAAGATAAAAGCATTCCTCGGGGTGGCATAAAGAGAACAAAAAAGAAAAAAGTGGGAAGTACTTTGCTTTG
Organism: Pleurodeles waltl; assembly: GCF_031143425.1. NCBI lineage: Eukaryota > Metazoa > Chordata > Amphibia > Caudata > Salamandridae > Pleurodeles > Pleurodeles waltl. The sequence continues at coordinate 680,720,186 of NC_090443.1, forward strand.
AGCTAGCATCACAGGGACAAGGTGATAAGTCTTTTTGCCAAATACACTAATTCGGAAAGGCCAGCTTAAAATGAATCAAGTTCAGTCTAAAAAAGGTTAACAGAGAGTATATTTTTGGACATGAAAACCAGGTCAAATAGGGTTCTATATGTAAGGCCGTGACAATCTGGGTATAGGAATCTAAAGATTTCAATTTCAAACAGCTATGAAGTCTTATGTCTGAGGTATGCTCAGAATAACTTGATTTCAGCAGGGACCTAGCGGTTGAGGTTAGCAATTGTGGTTCATCAAACATATACATAAGCCCCAACTTATCAAAAGATGACCGCAGATATGAGAGCCAGAGGATCCTGTTCGAGTTATCCAGCTGAATGCATTCGGTAATACATTCCTGAACAAGACTTGCCGCTGGATTCGTCCAACATTTAATCCACAACAAAAGAGGAGCGATAGAGACTGTGTCCTCTAAAAAACATTGACCCACCTCCTCGTGGATAATAATGTTTGCTATACACTTGGGTACCATCAACAGTCTGCACATAAATTTATTCTCAGTACATTGGAGAGTAGGTACTATAATGTGGCCCCAGATGCCAGCCCCGTATAGGGCTGCTGAGGCACACTTAGAGTTATATAGCGTGATAATCTGAGAAGACGGTCTATGACCCAGTTTACGGGCAAAACGAAAGATCGCTTCCATGTTCCTTGCCATTTGTTGGGTCTTAAATTTAAGGTGGGTATTCCAAAGCATGGAGGAACTTAAATGCACACCTAGGTAGCAGAAATCTCTCACCTTATTAATATTGTTGCCCCCCATAGTAAATTGTTTAGATTTTGTATTTCGGGGGCCACATATAATAACAAATGTCTTAGAATAGTTGACTTTCAAATCGAGGTCCAACATAAAATTCAGAAAGAGGTCCAACTGGCCTTGTAAACCGTTTGCAGTACGTGCAATAAGTGCAGCATCATCTGCATAAAACAAAACTGGAAGCAGTCTCTGACCCATCTTTGGCACGTCCTTCCCATTTTTTATCAAAAAGTCATAGAGCCCGTTTATATATATTAAAAAAAGAAAGAGAGCCAAAATACATCCCTGTCTTACTCCCCTAGAAGAGGGAATGGGGGCAGTTCTCTGTCCCGAAGGGCCAAACTGAACTGAAACCTTTAAATCCATATGAAGGCGCTTTATAAGTTCCAATAGAGTTGCGTCACACCCCAAAGTTTCCATGATTTGCCACAACTTCTCCCTGTTTACCAGGTCAAATGCACTGGATGAGTCAATAAAAGCCATATGAATTGAGTCCCTTTTGGCAGTTACGTATTTACTGAGAATAAGATTCAAATTTAATACTTGCTCAACTGTGCCCAAACCAGGTCTAAAACCAAATTGTATTGGAGATAAAATCTGTGTCTGTAACACCCAGCCCTCCAGGCGAGATAAAATCACACTGCCCAGAATCTTGGCCATAGAATCAATCAAAGATATTGGTCTATAACAGGAAGGATCTTGCCTGTTGCCCTTTTTAAAAATGGGAATGATAATTGCCAGTTTCCAGGAAGAGGGTATGTTTCCTTTAACAACACTTCTTAGGACATTTGTAACTAAGGGGCCCCAAAGATTAGGCATAGATTTAAAAATATCGATGGGAACACCATCAGGGCCAGGATCCTTCCCTTCTTTTGAACGATTAATGGCCCCAAGGATCTCATGTAGATCAAAAGAAATATCAAGGACATTTATGTTGGGGTCTGTGCTGATCCAATTAATATTTTCCTCCCTAGTCAGAAAGTCGTTATCTGGATCAAAAACGTTCCTAAAGTGGTTCAGTCAAACTTCTTCTGCAATAAGACAATTGTCAACCTGAGTGTTACTGTCCGAGAAATAAGAATGATTAACCACCTTCCAAAATTTTGAGGTGTCCTTCAAATCGGACGCAACCTGCAGCTCTTCCCACGCCTTAGACCTTATCTCGGATTTCCTTTTTTCCAAGGTGGGCTTATACTCAGCCCTAGCTGATTTAATTAAATAACTGGAAGTAGGAACTGATTTAAGGGCATCTTTTAATTTTTTGTGAGCACTTGAACACGCAGAATCAAACCATCTGTGTGCAGGCAGACCCATTATTGACCTGTCCACCACAAGGGCATGCGAAATAGCATTACTTAATAGTTCAAACTCATGAACTATGTGATCATGGTTGGACTGCTGAGATAAGCAAATGTTGATGGAGTTAGACCTAGATCTTATAATTTCTTGATTGAAAGTCGTTGGATTTATTTGGCCCACTTCAAACGTAGACCGGAGTTTATATGAAAGGTGGTATTTCTTCTCAATCCCTTATCCCTAGATGCCTGATCTATAATTAAGTCTAGGTTAATGCACAAGGGATTGTGGTCACTGGCACAGTGGGGAATTATCTTAAAATCACAGATTAAATGATAATCTAGGGAGCCAATAAGAATTAAATCAATTGTACTCCCCTTCTCATTCCCTGTGAAAGTTGGAACATTTAAGGAGTCTGATGCCTCTTTCTCCCTAACATGGACCAAATCAAAATTACATAGAAAGGAGTTCAGAGCCTCTCCTTCAGGTGAGTGAGTAAAGTGGATTAATGACTCTCTGCCTTCATTGGGAATAGCACACAATTCTAAATTTTCCTGACAGCATAGGGGAGTATTGAAATCACCGACCCACAAGATTACTAAATCTTCATCCTGTAATTTGGTGGAAGAATCAATAAAATCCACAGTGTCTAACATTCCTTTAAGGAGACCACATGGGGCATTATTATAGAAGTTTAAAATCAAAATACCTTTTCACCCCCTAATGGATAGAAGAACAATCATAAAATAAGGTGAAGACCAAATTAAGGAAGACTTCAATGATGGTAGTTTTAAGGATACAAGCACTAAAAGCCCTCCTTGTGTAGCCATCCAAAAGGAACATATCTTTTGACCAAGTTTCCTGTAGGCAGATTATGTCAAAGGATGATATAAAACTCGTCCAATCTGGGTCATATATTTTAGATCGGAGCCCCGCAATATTCCAACTGATCAAAGATAGGGGCTTTGACCTTGAGGATAATGCCAATTTATCAGTATAGTTTAAATGGAAGGTATCAAAAATGATCTCTCTTTCTTCCTGTATAAGTTCATCTTGGTCGTCATCAAACATTAAGCTCAACAATTTTTTGGGACCCGGACTGGTGATAGCCGTGACTCAGTCATTCTCGTCAAGAGAATTAAAGGCCAAGGGACAACTACTAGAAGGAACATTCACCTGCACAGACGGCCTAGCTGGAAATGAGGAGTGATTGCTAGGAACAACACTAAAATGTTGTGGAAAAAGGGAGTAGTCATAAAAATAGCACAGGGGATGTATTTGGATCCCATTAACTGAAAAGTTAGAATAGTCTAACTTTGCCAAAAGGTGATCGACTGAAAATGGGGTGGCAAAATTGATTACAACACAGTGTCCATCATCCATATTTCTTCGGTGGCCAACTTGCTTCACTCTGCATGCCATAAGGATCTTATTATTTGGATGATATTTAACCTTGAATTTAGATTTCAACCAGTGTGCAGACTTCCTTATCAAAGCTTGGGTGTCTTCTTTTTTGTTTCTATCCAGAGGAGGCACGTTTGTTAACACAAGAACATAGGGAATACAATCAGGAGGTAAGTGCAATACATCTGCTTGATAAATAGATTTATTTGATAATGGAGAATTTGGGCTGAGGGAAGCAACTTCTTTAGGGATTACTAGCGGCTGCTTGATCACCTCATTACCTTGGCCAGTTATAGTCAAAGGATTGGCCATCAGTGTACCGGAGCCTTGAGATAAGTGATCATTTGATGCCACATCCCGGGTAGGTACCTTACCCTCACTTAATACTCCCAAATTAGCTAACTGGGCAAGAGTACTAAGCACTTTATTACAGAAACAGTCAAGTTTTTTAGTAATCAGGGAAATAAGTTTCTCCTCTAGGGTAGCACAAAAGGATTTGAGTATAGAATCTATTTCACCAGAGGGATCACTATAAGCATCGTTGCTTTCAAGATGTTCATTTGGTGTAACCAAAACAGGTGATTCATTGGGGCCATTTATCGGTGAAATATGAATTCGCTTTTTAGGGTCCAACGTCTTTTTTAGGTTCTTAGACCTTTTACCCGCTCTCCTCTTCTTCAATGGGGGGGAAAGCACCGGAGAACGTTCCAAGGATGATTTGGTACTTTGAACAGGGGGTTTAGGTGGAATTTGTGAGGATGTATCACAATGAGTAGTATTAATAAACGGGCCAGTGGAGGTGACCCCTCCTTTGAATTAGTAATTATATGAACAATAGGTTCCAATGGGGGCTTCTGAACAGTTTTTTGAACAGCCCCAATCCTTTCTTCAACTTGCTCCAATTCGAATTCAATAGCCCCCATTGCAGAGGATAGATAACTGGTAATAGAAGACTGGACTAAAAGACTAGTCCCACCTTCCCCTTTTTGGAGACTGATCTTTCTTTTATCCCTTTTTAAATAATAATCACATGTGCCTCCTTTAGTGACTCACAAAATTATTTACCTCCAGATAAAAATAAAAATTATAGAGGGGGGGCCCAGCCCAGCCTCTTCCTGTCAATGACGGGCGAAGGACGGTCCCGGGCTTTGCCAGGGTGCCCCCCGCGCGTGTCCCGCGAGATGGGAGCGCGAAAAAAGATTTAAAGGGGTTAGAGCCCGCCCCTTCCTCCAGGCACCAGGGGTCAGCAGCAAACAGCGGTCCCAACGCGTCCCGTGAGGCGAGCTCAGTGGATTAGTAAAACCAGCCTTCACCAGTGCTTTAAAACAAATTAAATCTATGAGGGAGGGGGGCTCTGGAGAGATGAGGGGCACTTTTGCTGGGTGGATGTGAGGGAGTCCAAAGAGAAGGTCATGGGGTGGGGGGTGCCAAAAAGGATTGTCCTACAGGGTGCCACCAGCTCTAAAGCCGACCTTGATGATAAATGATCCTCACTCAAAACAAAAGCAGCCAGTTTATGCATACCCCTGACCATATCCAATAGAAATCTGTTTCACTTTGGAGCATAGTCACTTTAAGGCTAATTATAATTTGTACAAAGTATTCTCATGGTTAGTAGAACAACATTCAAAAACAGCAATATGATGTCAAAAACATACAAAAATACCAAATCTGCACTAAGAACAAGTAAAAGACCCACACAGGCACCATCATTCCTGTTGCAAGGTGAGAATTTTTGGAGGTGAAATTGTTTTTAAAGATGTATTGGGCATTCCAGCAGAGGACATACCATTACTTGTGACAATACAGAATAAACGTTAGCCAATGTGTCATTTTTAGAAAACAATCAAATATACTGTCTAAATCCAGTTACAAAAAAACACATTGGAATGAAATATTTACATGGCTATAGCCTAACAATGTTGTATTGTTGCTCATAAGGAAGCAGGATGACTGACACACCACGAGCAAACAAGTGCAAAATGTTTCTTTCATTATTTACTTTCCAGCGCAAAACTTGTTTTGTTCTGTAAATTAACTAAAAGTAACGCAAAGCAACGCAAAGTGCTGCTTTGCATTATTTAACGTAAGGGAGCATTACCTAGGTGTTCCCATGCAACTAGCCACCCTTTTTGACACAAAACCCTATCTACCCAAAATGTGAGACTGGGTTTTGTATAAAAAAATAAAACGCCATCTAAAACCAGGCGTTGAAAGGAGAAATATAATTTCTCCTTACTTTTCCTACTTTGCGTGCATGCTACACTGTTCAGCACACATACAGAGTAGAAAAAGTTTTAAATATCTAGGCATAGTATTTTGTACTGGAAGGGAACCTTTCTAGTACAAAACCTATGCAAGACTCTTGCACAGACCCTTGCATTATGAGGCAAACGTGTGTGCATGGTGCACGGCAGCAAAAATCTGCACTGGCACTAAGAAGAGGGGAGGAGAGGGCCATATCTCTGTAGCTATGGTACTCTCCTTCTCTGAAAAGAGAGAGAAAGAGAACCCCCCCCCCAAGCCCAAGGGAAGAGAGCACCTTACTACAGTAGAGTAAAAAAAAAAAAATCCTCTTTGGAAAGAAACTCACACTCTCAAAATCCCCTCACTTCAGCAATCAATCAACCCTACATTCATCCATCCAACATGATCAGTGATAATAAAGGAATACCCAAAATATCTAATTTAATAAATAGATATCCCAATCAAAGTAATGACCACAATTATATGAAAAAAATTGAATAGTAAAATAATAAAATACTCCACTGAGTCAACAAGTGGCCCACACATGGACACCACACAAATAAATAACACAGGGGTTGCAGAAATCATAGGGAGACAAAACAAAAGACACCTTTTCTAGTCTATCATCCGTCACTGTCGCATGAAGGGTATCAACATGCCAGATGACTGATACAATGAATTCCCAGGCTATTATTGGCAAGTCCCATTGGATCCAATCTTCCTATTCCATTGACGCTTTTCGATGTTATTCCCAATTTTCCCACCACCTTCCTCAGGACAATCAAATAGTCTCCCAATACCATTAAAACATCTCTGTGGAAAAACAAACTACAACCCAATGTAATACACAAGTCCATCCAATGATAAAAAATCCCACAATATAAATCATAAAACACAACCTCAGAGAAACCAACCTAACCCCAATGTTGACCCCAACCTGATAAACCCCCTTCACCACAAACTCTCCTCTCATTGTGGGCCGTATTTCTCATTTAGATCCGCACAACATAAGCCACAAATCCAACGGCAGTACACTTTCGTGTGTCAACAATGGGGTCAGTCGTACCCCAAATCTCTTCCGCAATTTTGGAATCTGCGAATAAATAGTCTGATAAATCAATAAAAAGGTGTGGATCAGGAGGATCAGTAACCAGTTTCATACATCCATAAATATAATAGAGAGTAATAAATCCTTCACAGGGCCTTCTATTTACCTTCCGGGATCAAAACCAAACATTTCAGAATACCTTAAACCTGAATTAGCTAGTTATACAATCATTCCTAATTCGGTGTGATCCCCCAACCACCCATGCAGTTGGATCACTTATTAACAATAAAAAAACACTCAAATCAATCAGCAGAATGAAGTGCCCGGGAAAATGCAACTCATCCCTCTGAAATGTTTATCAATCTCCAAAGCTGTCTACTCTACTTCACATAATGATAAACATAATATAGTATTGAAAGTGATACACAGAACAATGCAGCAGTTTTGACTGCTGCAATGTGTTGCCTGACAGACAAATCTGCCCCATAGTCCTTTATTTGATCCTGCCCTTTAATGGCAAACAAAAGAATAGAAGAGCTCGTCCTACAGATTCAGTAGGCCCACTTTTATAGCTGTAGATTAGGAGTGCTCATATATCTGCATTTTGGCTATGTTTGCACTATAGCGATACCACTTACATATATATAAACATGCATGTCACATATCTGTATTGGCCCTGCTGGAGTCACTGCCCACTTTACTAATTACACCATTACAGTTTGATTTACCAATTCTGTGTTCTTTCTTGCTACCACTTACTGTTTGTTTGGACTCTCAATGTGGATCTCTGTCTTGGTCAATCAATCAATCAATCAATATGTGGAAAGCGTTAGTAATCACTTGTGAGGGTCTCAAGGTGCTGGGGGGGATTGGAGAGGCCTCATCCAAAGAGCCACATCTTGAGGTTCTTCCTGAAGATGGTGAACGATGGGCTTTGTCTGAGGTGCAGGGGAGGTTGTTCCAGCTCTTTACTGCAGTGTAGGTGAAAGATCATCCTCCAGGGGTGGTTTTATGGATGTGAGGGACGGTGGCCAGGCCTTCTGGGTGGAGCGGAGGGATCTGGCAGGGGTGTGGAAGGAGATGCGTGGTTCAGTTAGATTGGCCCTGCGCTGTGGATGGCCTTGTACGTGTGGGTGAGAAGTTTTAAGGTGATTCGCTTCTCGACCAGTAGCCAGTGGAGGGTCCTCAGGTGTTAGGAGATATGTTCTCGGTGATAAGTTGAAGTTTTTTTATGTTCTTAGTTGAGGTGCCGGCATAGAGGGTGTTGCTGTAGTCTAGCTTGCTAGTGACTAAGGTGTGGGTGGCTGTCCTATGATAGTTTGCAGGGATCCATCTGAAGATCTTCCGAGGTTTGTGGAGTGTGTGCCAGCAGGAGGAGGTGATGGAGCTTACCTGGTGGCTCATGAATAGGGAGGAGTTAAGGATGATTTCTAAGTCGCAGGCCTCCTCAGTCAGTGCAGGGGGGGTGCTGAGGAATGTGGGCCACTTGGAGTCATCCCAAGCTGAGGTGGCTTTTCCAAAGATGATGAGCTCAGTCTTGTTGGATTTGAGCTTGAGGCAGCTTTCTCTCATCCAAGTGGCAAGGACTTTCATTCCATTCATTAAGGGAAATGATGAGTTGTGTGTCATCGGCGTATGACACAATGTTCATACCGTGGCTTCTGACGAAGGCAGCAAGAGGGGCCATGTATACATTGAACAGTGTGGGACACAGTTAGGATCCTTAGGGGACTCAGTTGACTCCTGTGGGTCTGGAAGTGGAGGGCGGGAGTCTGATCCTCTGCGTCCTCCTGGAGAGGAAGGAGTGGATCAATTCCAGGGCTCTTCCACTGATTCCTATGTTGTGGAGTCTGGTGTGCAGAGTGCTGTGGGAGACCGTGTTGAATGCTGCTGAGAGGTCGAGGAGTATGAGTGCTGCGGTGTGTACGCAGTCTAGGAGTAATCAAATGTCATTGGTGGCTGCCAGGAGGGCTGTCTCCTTGCTGTGGTTACTGCGGAAGCCGGACTGGGAGCTGTCCAGGGAGTTGTCGGCATCGATGAAATTCCATAGTTGTGCGTTGATTGCTTTCTCCAGTACTTTGGCAGGGTAGGGGAGCAGCAAGATGGGCTGGAAATTCTTTTGTTCTGATGGGTCGGCTGATGGTTTCTTCAGGAGAGGATTTATTTTGGTGTGTTTCCAGTCCTCGGGGAAGGTGCCCATGTTGATGGAGCAGTTGATTGTGTTACAGAGCTCAGGTGATGGATGCGCTGGCTCTGATGTAGATGTGTTGTGGGCAGGGGTTTGAGGGGGCTCCGGAGTGGGTGCTGTTCATGATGTTGACTGTTTCATCTGTAGTGAGCGTGGACCAGCTGTGAATGGTCTGGGTGGGCTCTTGGGGGGGTCGGTCAGTCACAGGGTCTGGTGCCAGATTTTTCCAGGAGGAAGCTGTTGTAGATGTCCTGGATCTTGTGGTGGAAAAAGGAGTCGAGATTGTCACAGAGGTCCTGTGACAGGGGGATGCTGGTGGCTTTGGAGGGGGGATCTGTGAACTCGTTGATTACTGAGAAGAGTTACTTAGAGTTGTGTGCGGAGGAGTTGATGCGCTCCCGGAGTGCGTCCTTCCTTGTGTTCTTGATTTTTCGACAGTGGGCGGCGGTTGCAGCTCTGAATGAGGAGAGATCTTAGCTGGTTTGGCTAGTCCTCCATTTTTTCTCCAAACGTCTGTGGGTAAGCTTTGATTCTTGGAGTTCAGTGGTGAACCAGCTGGCTTTCTTAGGTACGCATTTGGTCGATGCCAGCCGGAGAGGGGCTAGAGTGTCAGCTCATTTGGTGATCAATGCGTTGAGATTGCACACTGCTGTGTTGGTGTCGTCGGAGGGAGGATGGAGGGATTTGGTGAGTGATGAGATGAGTTGCTCATTGGTGATTTTGTTCCATTTCTTGTTGGGGTGCCTGGAGGTGCAGCTGCTGCTGCTGGGTGCAGTGATTGTGAAGTGTATGCAGAGGTGGTCGGTCCAGTCTGGGGTCGAGATGGTCTTGATGGTAATCTGGTTGCTTGAGGTGAAGATGGGGTCCAGTGTGTGTCCTGCGATGTATGTGGGTGCGGAGACCAGCTGTCTGAGGCCAAGGGTGGCAAGGTTGTCGAGTAGAGCAGAGGTGTTTGGGTTGGTGCGGTCCTTGAGGTGGAAATTCAGGTTGCTGAGGAGGAGGTAGTCGACTGACGCCAGGGCTTGGGGGGTAGCAATGTCTAGGATGTCGTCTGTGAAAGCTGGGCAGGGCTGGGTGCCCTGTACACCAGGTTGCCGTGGATGGAGGAGTTGTGGTTGGAGTGGACCAGGAAGTGAAGGTGTTCCATGGTGGTGCAGTGTTCTCCTGGGATGGCCTTGACACGCAGTGAGGACTTGTGTGCAATGGCGAGTCCTGCACGTGGGTGGGAAGGCTGGTCCCTCCTTAGGATGCTGTAACTGTCTGGAATAACGATGGCAATCAAGTCCCAGATTTCGGTGGGTTGTTTGTGGAGGGAGTGGATGTTCAGGAGCAGGCAGTTGATGGGGTTATGGAGGTTGTTGGTATCTTTGTGTGTGGGTTGTGCCTTTGGCTTGTTGAGGCTTGCACTGAAGTTGCAGTTCTTGCAGGTGAAAGGTTTGTTGGTGTCCTTGGGAGAGATGGTGCAGCAGTTTCTGAGATGTCCTGTGTTGAGGGGGAGGAGGGTCTCAAAGTTGTAATGGAGACAGTCCAGGGGGTGGTTTAACAGAGATCTAGGGTTCCTGGCTGTGGGCACGGTCCAGACACAGACAGGCGCAGTCGGGTGCAAACAGGTGCAGACGGGCTTGCCTTTGGAGCCCCTTTGGTGTGCCAGTGGCTTGCCCGCTGCAGCCACCATTAAAAAGGGGAGAGTGTGGGGGGGCGGTCAGCTGGGAGGTGGGAGGGTGGGAAAGGTGCTTCGCTGAAGGAAAGGGGCCAGAGGAAAGAGGGGAGAAAGAAAGAAGGAATAGAGGAAAAATGAGAGAATATAGAGAAAAAGGCAGAAGAAGCTAGAGTGAAAGAGCAACAGAGGTAAATAAATATTTACTTGTGATGGACATTAGACCACCAGGGATGAGGCGCAGGGATGAGCCTGCGGGTGGAGGAAGGCCTTGAACTGAGAGTCAGGAGACTCTCAGTTTATCATAGCAAAAGCAGAGGCAGCAGCAGCCAGAGGGGCTGGGGAGGGCAGCAGACTCTGACCAGGAGGTCAGTGCAGTTGCCCACTCACATCGCTGCGGCCGCCATTAAGAAGGGAAGGGGGATGGAGGGAGTGGTCAGCTAGGAGGCAGGACAGCTGGAAAGGTGCTTCATGGGGAGCCGAGGAAAGAGGGGAGAAAAGAAAAGGGAATACAGGAGAAATGGGAGAATATAGAGAAAAAGGCAGAAAAAGCAAGATTGAAAGAGCGACAGAGAGAAAGAAATACTTACTTTTGATGGCCACTTGACCACCAGGGATGAGGGGCAGAGACGAGCCTGTGGGTGGAGGAGGGCCTGAATGTCTGTAAGAAATTTAATAGGCTACACGCAATAATTTCAAAATATAAACTTGTTAAGGAAGTTTGTTTTCAGGAGTCAATAAAGAGAGTTTTAAGAGTTTTGAATTATTTATATAAAGGAATTGATATAATTGTATTAATCATGCATAAAATTACAGAAACACACATGAAGGGTGTTGTGTATCTGTCCCTACTCTGTTTGTCTCTGTCTTACAGAATGTGCTAAGTTAGAATAAGAATATCTCATAGCCTGGGAAAGTTAGAAAAGAAGATTCAATCTGTTACATTAACTACAGTTCTCACATATATCCATCTCATGCTTACAGCTATCACTCTCTGAAATAATTTATCGACTCTCTCTCAGACACAATACAATATCTGAAGCTGAATAAATAACTCTGTTGTATCTAATATCTCTGAAGCCGGGTAGCTGTCATTACGTTTTTTACACTCAAACATGTTCTCTTTAGCTAATGTAGTCAGCTTAGTGCTGTTACTGTAAAATATCATATTTGTCTTTCTATAACTAATGTTCTTTAATCACGAGTGGCTCTCAGCTCAGACAGCAGCAGTGGCAGCAGAAGTAGTGGCACAAAGCAAAGGTCACTATTGTCAACATTTGCTCTGTCTTCTCGCCCTCTCCTCCCTTCTCTCTAACGTCTCCTGCTCTTTCTTTAGTACCTTTCATAATTATATTGATTGATACATTGATCAATAAAGTTATACCTTTTTTGAGATGTTGCAGAATTAAACAATGCTTCTCTTTACAAGGTAATGGATACTTGTACTTTCTTTCTCCTGCATTCCTTAACTTCTGCAAGAACAATTTTACATTCATTAATGTAACGCCTGCTTTGTTCCCATTATTCATATAATGTTAATGTTTCAATCTCACAAACAGTTATTATTATTTTCTTAATACATGTCAGCACATACTAAAGCAGTGTAGTAGGTCAGTAAGGGTGTAAGTAATACTGGTTCTATTGTTTTAAGTCAAGTTTGTATCATCTTTGAAGTCAAGAAGAAGTTATAGAAGCATTTATTAGAAATATGTGCCAATTTAACGAGATCGGCATATCATGAAGCACAGATTATATAAAGTTCAGGGCAAGCTTTTAAACATTAAAGCAAGGACTGTTTTCTGGGCCTAGCAATCCATTCCCAATTTAGTAATTAGATTTGAATTTTCTGTTGGGACCTTATAAGCGCAGATGTAAGATGAGATGCTCAGGTCAAGAAAATATATTTATAGGTTACAAAAACAAAGCAGGCAAAATATTTTTGACTGGTGCTATTTCATTTATATGTAACAACAGTGGTTCTTGGGTAGAAAAGGTAAAACAAAATGCTAAACAACATATGCAAATCAGAATTTCAGCGTGCTGTGAACAAAGTGAAGTGAATATATTGTTGAAGGAGTTTTGGTCTGGTCTGGACTAGACACAGCTATCCTTGGAAGAGTGTGCCCTGCCTTTTGCGAGAGACAAAGCTGTGGTGTAATTGTCGTAATACTCAGCAGTTCCACGTCACAGCAGGAGGCCTTGCTTATCTCCGGAATGGCCCTCTTGCTTTTAATGCTTGCCATGGACCAGAGATTTTCCAGTAGGGATAACAAATCCTCAGCACCCCCAGCACCTCATTAAGATCTTGATGATCCCTTGCCTCCCCTGAAACCATTTAGGGGGTAATTCCGACCCCGGCGGGCGGCGGTCGCCGCCCGCCTGGCGGGAACCGCCATTTGGCCACCCCGCGTTCAAAAGACCGCTGGGGCCATTCCAACTTTCCTGCTGGGCCGGCGGGCGCTACCTAAGGTAGCGCCCACCGGCCCAGCGGGAAAGGGGCCTGCAACACTGAAGCCGGCTCCGAATGGAGCCGGCGGTGTTGCAGGTGTGCGACAGGTGCAGTTGCACCCGTCACGCTTTTCACTGTCTGCTAGCCAGACAGTGAAAAGCAGGCTGGGGCCCTGTTAGGGGGCCCCTGCACTGCTCATGCCAGTGGCATGGGCAGTGCAGGGGCCCCCAGGGGCCCCAGGACACCCGTTCCCGCCATCCTGTTCCTGGCGGTAAAAACCACCAGAAACAGGCTGGCGGGAAGGGGGTCAGAATCCCCATTGCGGCGCTGCTTGCAGCGCCGCCATGGCGGATTCGCCCAGCCGGGGGAAATCCGGCGGGAAACCGCCATACCCGGTTTTCTGACCGCGGCTTTACCGCCGCGGTCAGAATGGGCAGTGAAGCACCGCCAGCCTGTTGGCGGTGCTTCCGTCACCCGCGGCCCTGGCGGTCTATGACCGCCAGGGTCGGAATGAGGGCCTTAGTGTCACAATTACTCAGGCCTACATTGTGCTTGTCCTGATAATGATCCAATTATTCGGATAAGTATCTAAACTCAGTCGACAATATATACAGAACCAGATTGCCTTGATTTATTGTATATCTTGTGGGCCGCAGCTCTGCAAATAAATTTGTGACACAATGAGTGTATTTTCTTGCCGCAGGTATTACACTTTGCCTGAGCACCTCCTTCACTCTAATATCATGACTTTGTTCACAGCACACTGCAGCACTTGGTTTTGGAATTGCATTTATGGATGGATTATTATATACTAAAACATTGTTTAGGATTTGCATATTTTGTTTAGTATTTTGTGTGCCTTTTCTACCGAGGGACCATTGTTTCATAATTATAATTATCCCAGATCCCTTGGACACCAAGGGTCTCCCTTGTTCATTGAAATAGAATATGGTGCTATTTTATGTCCTTTGCGCTATGTAAAACAGTGTTGGGTGCAAACACATTTTACACCCGCAGTATGGAAGCAGATTTGTGGTGGTGATAATCTAAGGCACACATGTTTGTTCATGGTTGTTTTGTGACATTATTGCATGAATGCACATTTTTGAACTGACTGGTTTCTTTAGTAGCTGAGAGCTGGAACCCTGCAGTGATGCTGCTTTTGGCTGAAAATGTATCAGCATTTGTTGAACTTCAAGTAAGCAACAGAACATAACACAACAACGTACACAAAGCAACAAAACAACACAATTTGACCAGTACCGGGTATAACACAACAAAACAGTCAAAACAGCGCAACATAAAAACCACAACAACGTAATTTTGCAATACTGCAGAAAAATACAGAGACGCACAAAAACACCAACAAAAAACATCAATGGGACAGCAAAATCCTGTGCAACAAATGTGCACAAATATTCTGGTCACAAAATACCACCTCCAAAAACTCGCTATTATAGTATGTTGATAGAAGGCATTTGCATAAAACACCGCCTTAACTTACCACCAAGGACATGAAATAGCTCCAGACCATAATGTGTTGTTGTTTAGTCCTGTGTCTTAAATTAGGACTTCCTGTGCTCAGTTTATGTGAGACGGTCCTGGAAGTCTGTGGAATAGCACCGGTCCACTTCCTTTTACAGTTTATAATTACCATTTGCCATAAGCAGCGCCAGAAAACGGATTTCTTTCATAGTAGTGTGTAGTAAGTACCGTTTTACTAATGAGTTTAAATGCAGTTCTCCTTTTAAGTATTTTGTGACTGCCTTCAGTATTGTTGAAGTGATAATTATGAGTGTTTTATTTGCAGCCTGCCACTACATTTGTGATGTTGCATTGGGGATGAGAAGAGGTGGTGCTTCTGTTCTGTTATTTTTAGAGAATCTGTACATGTGGTGTCCATGAGAGCATTTTACTGTTCTTTCACAAAATGTGAGTTATTTAAATGCTTCAAGTAAATCTTTCAAATAGGCAGCTGTTATCAGTGTAACATGAATCATTTCTTCTCTGAAACGTGTATTGTTTGGTGAGAAAAATGGACACACACTCTACTGTCTGAAGTAAATCAGCAGAAAGGGATTTCATTGCCTCATTGGGAACCGTGTGGTAGTTTCGAGTGCAGATGGATGGAATTTGTTTATAGTTTTACCCACACACACTTGTGCGCAGCATGTCAATACTCTAACAACCAGGGGGCAGATTTACTAACATTTAACGCAGCTCAATGCAGCAGGACAACCTGCTGTGCTGCGTCAACTGCAGAGGGTAGACATGTGCCTTATCTATCAAGATATGGCACATTCCTGCTCTCTCTGTGCAGGTGCACTAGTGGCTGCCAGGCACAAACGCAGGCACCCAAGAACCAGGCTTTTTCCTCTTTTTTAAGTGTGGTGAAGATTGCAGCACACACAGAAAGTGGAGAAAATTAGGAGAAACAAATCATCTTAAGCCTTTTCTGGAAAGGTGTTGCATTTTGACGCATTCCCAGGTTTACTATTGTTAGTAAATCTGGGAATACGCCAAAAACCATGAATGAAGGCATGGGGACGCCCATGCTCCACCCATGGAATGCCTTCTTAGGACAGTGTAATGCAAGGCAGCAACTTGCTTTGCCCTGTATTACTCCAGATTTACTATTCTACGCAGAGCTGTGTGGCTCTGCATGGCATACTAAATCTCACTTAAACGCTTGCATTGCCCTTCCATCTGCTCGCATGGCATAAGACCAATGCAAACCATTAGTAAATCTGGGTCCAGGTGTTTACTGTGATTCTTCTGCACGTACTGACTTCTACCTCTGTGGCTTCCTAAGATTTTTGTTTTGTGACGCTTTCTGTATGTCCCTGGTTTTGTGTTAACATGCTTGTGGTTGTTTTTTTTCTTGCCGTGGGAAAGAAGCTCAATAATTCTGTGTTAAAACCTCCATTTGGGAAGAGCTGCACTGATCCGCACAAGGCTCTTTCCCTCCTGTAAGACTGACATGATGAAAAGTACAGAGTACTAACAGTTCTATTTCCAACAGTTTGGAAGCCTTACCTAAGGCATTTCATTCACATTTTGTGTTGAATGTCAAACTTCTGTAGAATGAGGATTGATATTTTAGATCGGTTATTTACTTGCTAAGTCTACAGACTTGAGCAGCATCTCACTGATTAAACCCAGAGAGGCACACATTTTCTGGTATTGTTTGTTGCCTCCTACCAGGGAATGATTGTGCAACCACCATGACTAGACTTATCGCCATACAGATCGTTTGTGGGATCGCATCTCGTTGATTGCCTTTCCTTTTGTATTGTCACAAGCACACTATAGTATGATTACATCATTGCCTCACAGTGGCATGAAGAACCATATTCTAGCTATTACATAAGACATTTGTAGACCATGCTTAAGGATGCTTATGGTCATGTTGTGAATCCATTGCAGGCTGTCCAATAGACTGAGGCTTTGCCTCTATAATGTGCACCAGTGATGTTGAAATGCATCAGGGCTTGCTTACTTGAATCACAGGTATGTTCCAGCGATTTGGTCCAAATTGCTCCTTTAGTGCTGGGGTCTCAAAAGCAGGACAAAGTAGTTTCCTCTTCTTGAGAGATGGACAGCTCCTTCAGTGGCCACCTTGCAATAACAACTTGAAAAGGTGGAAAGTTTTTTCAAAAGAAAGTACCAAACTTAGGAGGAAACCACAGACATATAAATTCCCCTGAATATAAAAGGTTGAGGGAGGTAGCAGAAAAAAGTCCAAATGCCCAATTTGAGTTAACTGCCAAAGAAAAGAGGAAATAATCAAAAGAAGAATGGTATGTGATTTAGAAAATTACAGCCAGGACAAAACAGGACATATATTATAGGGACAAAAGTACTGACATGTGGGTGATAATCCTGCCATCACAAAGAAGATGAAGTGTTGCAACACACCACTCTACATATCAAACTGCTCTTAATACTGAACAAAAACTGGACTAGGATAGTGTTTAGGCAGCAAAGTGAGAAAACAGCCAACACAGGTTGCCGTAGATAAACCCTGCATACCTCCATGGTATCCTCCCTTGCTTCACATGGTGTCCCTCAGTAGGTAGGAAAGAGGAGTACCTGCTAATCCCATCACATGTTGGCCAACTTTTTCTGGGAGCAGAATGATCATGTGTTCACACACAAGTAAGCAGAGGGAACCACCATTTGCATGCTGCTCAACGACATTTACCATGGGAAATGCAAACATAGACTGCCTCTTCTGTACTGAAGTGAAGCAGACATAGAGTAGGAGCTGCAAGACAAGTCCCAGAAAGTAAGTGGTCATTTACAGCTACCACTTAAGCACCTGACAGTAGATGGCAATGATTTCCTTAAGGTTGATTCCTTTCTGTACTTGAAATGATGAGTTGAAGAACAATAAAAGTACTGTCCAAGGTGTTCCCAGAGAGTTAGAATTGTTGACACCATGGACGGATGACCTCATCACAGTTAATAAACAACTAGGACTTTCAATTTTGGGGGAAGCACACATGCAATTCACAATGCCCAATTGTAATTTCTGCTGTTCTAGTGCTATGTGTATTTGACCACTGACTCCATTTTGTGCCTAGCTTCAGGTGCCGTTACAGCGTCGGTGCAGGGGTTTTTCCACACAGAGCTTATTTTTCACACTGAATGTGTTTTCGCTCTTCTCACCAAAACAGGGTCATACCATGATAGAACATATTCCTCTACGATAAGAGTGTATCCGGATGAAAATGTTTTCATCAGGGAAAGATACAGCTGTGTCTCATGAATATGCAATGGGGCCTGAAGAGTTCTTTTGCGTGTTTTCGACAAAGAACAAGTATACAAGTACCGCCAGCATGTGAATCGCATAACGGAAGGGAGAGGTTTACTAGAATCTTCCTCTTGAGTTGTTTAAGGTATATAAAATGGGGAAACTTGGCATTGAGACAGAAGAGCTCGTCTGAAAGTGGACACACTGTTCAGTGTGTCCTATTATAGGCACGTTCTCCAGCCTCAACTATTCAGGGTTCCTCGGCTTGTTGCTGACAAAGATGATGGATTCAACCTCTATGGTGATGCATTTTATTTCTTAATTATTTAGCTTGACTAGATATATTTTCACTGCATATATTCACTATTAATGTATTGCACATTTTCTGCCTATCATTGTTTAACTGCTGTGAGTATTTTGGCATATACACGTGTTTCACTGCATTAAAGGTAAATACTTATGTTCATGGTTTGGTGTGCTTTTATTTTATATCTGGGAAGTGCCTTAATAAATTCATTACTCAGACTGAGAGTGCTGCATTTTTTGGCATTGTTTCCTCTTACTTTAAAGCAGAGAATACAACTGTGTTGCAGAAATGTCTGCATTATTTAACAAGGCCACAAAGTGGACTTCTGCTGCACCAACCCAAACCCATAACGTATTTGTGCAAGATAATTTGGATTCTGTGTGTATTGACACTATTTTCCTTTAGCTAAATCAACAAGTCCTTCAACCTAGCTGAATGCAAAGGTTTGGAAGCACCAACTGCAATGAACTACAAAAAACATATGAAAGGAAAATGTACTATTGTCCCTTCTTTGGTTGGGACTCAGTTCATTCATCTTATGTGTATAAATTATCACAATGGTGTAGTTAACATCCATCTGGTTTTATGTGTGCCACAATAAATAAAGGAAATCTAAATAGTGATGACAAATTTTAGATTATTGTACCTCTTTTTTCCTGTGGAGAGGAAACTGGTTGTTCATATTGTGCTTTTAAGTCTCTTAAGTGGTTACCATCCGCCACCTAATGGCATCTGTGGTTTCTTGCTTTTAGCAGAAGAAGATACGGGGTGGAATCCTTTTTTGACAAGTTGTCCTCTTTCATTTACCGAAGGAAGTCAAGTGCTGTCTATCTGTTCATTCTTTGTAGATGGCAATGCATCACCTTACTGACCACTGCTTTATCTTAACTAATATGATACTCTCTGTATCTATAATTGTAAGTCTTGAATAGTTTGAACTGTTTGCATTGCTCCCACAGGACACGATGACAGTCTATCAGCGTGAGCTAACACTCTGACACCAACTAAATTCAGAACTATAAAGAGGGCATCCAAACTAGAAGAACTCTACAGTACCATGTGAACTCTATAAATGAGATCTTTGAATTTAGATCACATAATGTAGGATAATGTAGGATAGGTTATTTCAATACATTATTGGTCAATGCTAGCCCACAAGTGTGAATATTGGAAGGGTAACTATAGTATAAGTGGGAGGAAGGGAGAATGGAAGAAACAAGAATAAGCTTATAGAATGACAAAGAGAGCAAGCATTTGCAATGCAATAGGTCTCACATTTTCTTGAGTTAGAGCTATTGGCATTGTAAATTCAGAACTGGACTCTTCTAGCCACATAAATTGGTCAACCCTGTCTATTAATTTCATCTTTTCCTGCATGTTTTGGTGGTCACTGGTGGCTACTGACATCAGAAAGCCCTTGAGGAGAGAAGAGATGACTGCATACTCTGGGAAAGTATTTTTATTTTTTATTTTAACAGAATGGAAAGTATTGCAATCATTATTACCTCACATTTCAAGGAGCAGAGCAACCTGAGAAGATGTATGGCTTCAATAAAGGAGATAAGCAACACCCTGTGAGTGATATCGTGAGTGCTGGCCGGAAGGGGTCCTTGTGAGAGAGACTTGCGTTGTGATGCGAGGCGAAACAAGCTTCACATCTTTGCATCTAGATTTAGCTACATTCTACCAGAAAGGGCACATTGTGGCTCTCGTGAGCAGTGAGCTAAATTACTGAGGAGGTCATTCTGAGTATGGCAGTAACTGAACCGCCACCCTGGCGGCCGTCTTTTGACCACTGCCCGGGTGGCGGTGCAGACCACCATATAACGAGTGTGGCGGTTTGACCTGTGCCAAACCACCATTTACCCATTCCTACAGCCAGGGCGGTTGGACCTGCTGGCCCGGAGACGAGCATCTCCGACCCAGCGGGCCACCCAATACCGTTGCCGGTATTCCAAGTCCCCTTTCCGCAGGGGATTCCGTGGCAGTAACACCAACATGAAATCCCTTGTGGAAAGGCTACCGGCAACAGGAATTTGCATTCCTGTTGCTGGTAGATAACTCCCCCACCCACCCACTCCCAGTAGTGACCCTGTGACCCCCTTACTCGCCCCCCACCCCCTCTGATCCTAGTAGTGACCCCCCCAATCCCGATCTCCGTACTTAACCCCGCCCCCGCATACACACATGCACCCACAGACATGCACACCCTGACACACACTCACTCACACTCACAACACCCTTACACTCACGCGCACACACACATGCTTCACCATCCCCACATTTACACACAGACACACACTCGCACATAACCATTCACACACCCCACACCCTCCCCTTGCAAAGGACACTTATCTTGTGCGACAAGGTGCTCCTCCTTGAGGGACCGGGACCCGGCTCTCCCACCGCCCTGCAGCGCCCCACCATCAGGACACCGCCAGGCCATATTGCAGGTCATAATATGGCTGGCAGAGTCCTTTTGGCAGGGTGGATCTGGCGGTGAACCTGCTTCTGCACCGCTGACCGCCAGCACAACTATTGGAGGATTTCCACCCAGATTGTGGAGGAAAATCTTTCAGTACTCGGAATACGGCAGTCAGAGGACCGCCAGCACTGGAGGTCCTCTGGCACTTGCGACTTTGACGGTTTAAGGAAAAGACCGTCAAAGTTGGAATGAGCCCCTGAGTGTTTCTTTTGTAAAATCAGCTTATTTTTGGAGCCAGAGGTAAACGAGGACAGCACTGGAATAAAGCCAAAACAAATGTCAGTGACATGGGAGGAGATGGGAGGAATGGAATGCTGTAATAAAACACAGGCAGCTACCAGCCTAAAACACCCACAGTGAATGGGGAGCACAAAAGAAATAACAAAAATAGTCAGTCACAGCAACAGATTAAGAAACCAAAGTGGAATAATAGAGTACTTGGTCACTGCTCTGAAACAGAAAAAGGAGGGAGAAAAAGGCACAAGTGACCATTTGCTAGCAAGAATTTTTAAAGGACACTGCAAACAACAAATGAAATAGTTTTAAGCCGTGAGAAGAATACTAAAAGTATACACAAGGTTGAACGCTTACACTCGACCTAAAAAGGGAGTAGAATGTGTTAGACTCTTGAGGGAGATATGGTCCAATCCTAGTCCCAAGAGCGATGAGAGATATCATGCCACTTTCTGAGAGTGACTCTCTGACTTACTGTGAGATATCTCACAAAGTAACTGGTAAGCACACCCATAAATATATTTCTCTTTGATCCCTTTTTAACAAAATAACATTATATCTTCTAGAGAACACATTCTCTACATGTTCTAGACTGATTATTTGTCCACATGCTCACTAACCGGTTCACCTAACTGATCTTTCCCTTGGAGCAAATTCCTGTGCCAGTTGATAACTCACTCTGTCGCAGTTGAAAAGTAATGGGACAGTATTCACAGCTGGGAAAAAGGGATGATTGGTGAATATCTTAATGCAACTTGCTTACATTTTGGTTTCTTTTTGGCACTTATGATTTTTATTTTAATAATTTTAAGACGTTTGGCCTCCTGCTATGGGGAGGTATCTAGTCAGGTACTGGTCAGCCTTGGTTGTTGCTGCTTTCTCTGAAAATGAACTCTTTGAAAAATGATAAAAACTTATTCTATTTTCACTAGGGATGATATAAAGCAGTCTTCACTCTGGTGAGGTAGGAATGGGTGATGTTGCTGACCACAAGGGGAAGTACCAGTGCTTCCTTTGGATATTCGGAAAGATATTTTTGATGTCATAAAATAGGTTGGCAAGGGTATCCTATATACAGAATTTCCTTAGATCCATTGTGGTACAGCAGTTACTGTTTATTAGGTGTAGTAGTGGAAAACATGGTCTTTGATCAGCTTCTCCTCCCTGGATAAAGGGTTTCAGGCCTCAGTTTTGAAGGAGAATTTGAATGTTGCGGAAATGTTTTTCATTTTCCCTATCACCAAAGGTTTCAGGTCTAAAGCAGGAGCCTGAAAGAGAGGCAAAAATGACACAGATACCCTAACACAACAAGCAAAAGCATCATATCAAAAATAATCTGAGCCTCTATACTGTGATTAAACTGACTACTTTACTTAGCGTCCTGATTACATCAAATAAAATACATCCCCTTGTCATTTAAGTGCATTCAACTGTATTCTGATCGTTTGAGTATATTTTAAAATATTGTGATTATTTCAAGTGCATTATGTTGTGATTACTTTGGTTTACATGGCATCGTAGGGCAATGTCGATCAGAATCGTTTCTACTATTGCACATTGTTGCACCCTGAAGTCCTACAAGCAAACTAGGTCCACTGGGTATAAGGACCACCTAAAGTTTTTCTTCCATCTAATTTCTTTAGGATTTGTTACCTTAGCATCAGCAAGACTATGATTGAAATACATGTTATCATACGTCTTTGACATCTAACACAGGGACATAATCCAAAAGTCGAATTTCTTACTGGGAATAAAAAAGTGTTTTGAGTGTTGAATTTATATAGTGTTTTAATTTTACATCACATTGTTCATATGTAGTCAACTCTCAGACTCTCTAGTGCAACCTATATTCTGGTCTTAGCTGTTCTTAGAAGATAAATATATGTTTGTTTAGTTCCAAAGCCAACATTATGAGTGGGGCTATTCTGCCTGGAGCGTTAACTCCAAGGATAGAGCCCGGGGTCATTCCTTGTAGTACGGGTGAGGTAATCCATTAACTCCAGGTCTAGAGATACCAAATCCATTTCCCTTAAACTGTCCTAGGACAGAAGGGCTGTGGAAAGAAGAACAAGGCACTCGCTACATAATCCCTGGACACCACCGGGGAGCATACAAAGCACCTCCGGTCTAACTTCACCCTTTCCTTTCATGCTCTGAAAACACCTCCCACCCCGACTGTCTCGCTATTTTCCTCTTGCTCTGAGCAAGCAGAAAATGGAAACTGATATGTTCCCATAAATGGGGACAAACCACCAGAAAAGGACAAGGTTTTCCTGTCTTTGTGTGGTTATTCTCCAACCATGGACAAATGTTATGATTGTTGGCATTTGGTGCAGGAATACCGGACGGAATTGGAAATGCTGCCCCACTTTCCTTTATACCTGCACCAAAATCCAGTTAACCCGTTATCTGGTTCAACGTCTGTGTATGTTATGTTTGGTGGAGAGTTTGACAGATACGGTATTTCTGTGTGCTGACTTATTACATTAATCTTTCCTTTGAAATTATCATATCAATTTTGCGGTTCTGGGAATGTCTCTTGAACCCCCCCATAATAATTAAGAACTTGTTTTAGATCACAAGTACCCTCATGAGGCGGGCGTGGCTGAGCAGCCGAAGATGGCGACCCATAAATCCCTAGCTCCGGAGGGGCCCACAAATTATCAGAAAATATAAGCCCCACCTCGAGGCTGCCCGTGTGGTCGCTGCGGGCGTGATGCTGTGAGCCTGGCTGGGAGCGGGGAAGCCTGCTTTGAATGCCCAAGATTGATTACTGGCAGAGGCGTAGGAGCGAGGCACCGGCGGCCTGGTGCTCCTCTCGGAGACCAGGGACTGAGGTAGCTGAGTGCACCCGCGCGTGACTCGTCTGGACTGCCGGGTGCACCAGGTAAGACGGAAGCGGCTCCGGACCCACCAGGACCTGCAGTGGGGGACCTGGTGCGCTGCCTGAGTAGCGGTGTGGGCAGCGGGCCGCAAAAACAGCCCGACGCGGGGAGAGGGAGCTCGGAAGATTGTCTGTGCGCAGCGCTATCGAGGGCCTGAAGTGGAAGGCTGAGCCCTAGGAAACCAGGAGAAGCAGAGCCTGGAGGCGCTGATCCACGCTGAGTCGGAAGCGAAGGGGGAGCATCGGCTGTGCCCAGAAGGTTGAGGTGGTGCCTCACTGGGCCGGGTGGAGCGCCCCTGGATATTGATCAGCGGAGAAAAAAAAATAAAAAAATGCTGACCACACAAAGAACTGTGGAGGGTGCATGCCCCTCACTGCCCGTGCCATACTAGGATTGGCATTGCAGCCCTTGGTGGAATGCAGAACGGAGAAACCTGACGGCCACCAGGAACTGAGATGGATGAAGGGAAGTGAGCAGCCCCAGAGCACCAGAGGGAGATCCCACTGGGCGCAGCCTCTCACCCTGTAGAAGTGGGGGAGCAGGGGCGCGGGCCCCCTGGCTGGCCCAGGAGGACGGAGGAGACCAAGCCCTGGTGATTCTCTTGGCCCTGTTGGGCACGTAGTCTGCTGTAGACTGGAACCTGAGAGTACGGTATAGTTGCGTCCTGGGAGAACAGCGCCTAAACGTTGTAGGGAAGGTGGGACTGAGTTGACACCAAAGGCATCGGAAGAAGGAGTAACCGAAGCAGCAGACAGTCTCTCGCTCTAATCTTACTGGTGCGAAGTCCAATATCTTCGATGTCTTCCAAGAACTGGCACAAGGGTAAAACCATGGATCGTGCACTGTCCATGGAGTGCGGGGGTGGGGAACCCCAGGACCTCCCGCAATCTAAAGTGCAGGACACCCTGGACAAAATCCTGGGCGCAATCGAAGACACAAAAACAGCGCTACGGCAAAATATTAATCAAGTCGCAGTTGAAGTAGGACTCTTGAGGGCAGACCACCAAAAATTGTCCGACAGAGTTAAAGAGACAGAGTCCACCCTTGCGGTCATAGCACCGGAACAAAAAGACCTAACAGCTACGGTAATGAACCTAACGGACAGAGTGACACGCCTAGAACAGAGAGCAGAGGACACGGAGGGAAGAAACCGTAGGAACAATGTGCGGGTGGTTGGCCTCCCGGAAGGGGCGGAGGGCACGAATATGGTGGAATTCCTTGTGGCACCGGGCAGACTGACCCCCTTTTCTGCATTGGAACGAGCGCACCGAGTGCCCTTGAGGCCCCTAGCACCGGGTAGGCCACCCCGCGTAGTGGTTGCTAGGCTGCTGCACTACAAAGATAGGGATACCCTGCTACAGAGGGCTAGAGAGACGGGCCCCTTTAAGGTGGCGAATGGGGAAGTGACGCGTTTCCCGGATTTTACACTCGAAGTCCAGACCAAGCGTGCCTCATTTCTGGCAGTTAAGAGGGCCCTTAGAGGAGAGGGAATCCATTACTCACTCCTCTTTCCGGCTAGGCTGAGGCGTGGGAATGGCTGGAGGCACGCAGAGGTCGGTCTGGGAAGCATATGAGAGAGGCCCCAGTTGAGAGAGGACCCTGCAGAGGCCTGAGGAGACGACGGAACAGAAACCGCCCCTGTGCGGTGCCAACCCAGACACAGAGGGAGATGGGAAAGAAAGCGGCCCTGGAGGCAGCGGCCTCCATGAGCAGAGAGGCGTCCCCACCGGAGGGTTCCAGAGGAGAATCAGATGACACGGCTGTGTCCTTCGTGGGGGGCTTGGGCTGCTCCGGGCAGGGCCCAAGAGTATCCCCGCAGACAGCAGATGAACTCGGATAACTGAACGAAAAAGATGGCCCTGAGGTGAGGAGAGTTGCATGAGCTTGGGGCCCCTCCGAGCACGCCACCCCCAACCGGATTCTCGTCCATTCCGTCAGATTGGCGAGAACTATTGTTAAACTGTTGAATATGTTGCACTGTTGCACAGTTTTTTGGGCAACCTACTGTTCGAGAGGCACCCCGGGAAGGGGAGTTGGGTTTTACGCCTGCAAGTTTTGATGGTGCTTGGGGAGATGTGGTTTGATTGTGTAAGGCTCACGATAAAATCCAGGGTGAGTCCGGTCACCGGGTGGGATGGGAAGACTGTACTGCTTATGACATAGCAACCTGGCAGAGTATAACCTCCTAACGTGGAACATACGGGGGGTGGGGTCACCAGCCAAAAGGCATAGAATATTGTCCTATTTAAAGAGAAGGGGTATTCAGGTGGCGATGCTACAAGAGACCCACTTAGCAGCAGGAGAAGCAGAGAAGCTGAGACGCAGGTGGAGAGGGCAGGTGTTTGCCACGGAATACTCCGCGTATGCAAGGGGTGTGCTGAATTGGGTCCGTGCTGGGGTCCCCTTTGAGGTAGTGTCAACCGACATAGATCGTGAGGGCAGATTTGTGATAGTGGGCGGGAAGCTTCATGGCACCGCGATTGTCCTGGGTAGTATTTACGCTCCCAATCAGGATCAGGTCCCCTTCATGACGCGTCTATCGAGTCACCTCACCCGACAGCAGACGGGAGAATTGTTAATTGGTGGAGACCTTAACAGCATACTAGACGTGGACAGGGACCGCTCCTCCCCACCGTTATCAGGGGCGGTAACACATAAGGTATCTAAGAAATTGATAGAGTGGTTAGGTTCCTGGGGCCTGGTGGACGCGTGGCGAGAGCAGCACCCTTCTGATAAAGACTACTCATATTACTCAGGTCTCCATCGAGTGCACACCAGGATAGACAGAGTGGTGTGCAGAGCAAACCTGGTGCAGGGAATGATCCACTCTGAATATCTGGGACGTACCTTATCTGATCATAATCCTTTACTGATTACATGGAGGGTGATGGAAGATAGGCCCCCATCCCGACGTGGAGACTGACTCCGGCCTCGCTAGAAGATCAAGCATACAGGGATGCCCTCCGCTTATATCTGGCCGATCATATTAAAATTAATAAGGGATCTATCTCCTCTAGATCCACGGAGTCGGAAACACTTAAAGTGGTGACAAGGGGTTACTGTCTAGGACAAACAGCAGGGGTGAGATGTACATTGGAGCAGGAGCTGATCAGTCTCGAGAAGATACTACACGAGGGGGAACGAAGAAGGGGAGGGGAGGCGCCATAGCTAGAGGAGTATGACTGAGCAAGGAGATCCCACTCTCAGGTTGAAGAACAACTGCGCTGCCACAACATGCAATCCGAGGAGGGCAGATCAGGCAGAATGCTGGCGTGGTTGGTGCGGCCAGGAGGGGATAGTGAACCCATCACTAGTGTGCGAGACAGGGAGGGGGAACGAAGATGTAGGCCAGGCCCTATAAATGACGCTTTTAAAGAATATTACACTCACATGTATAGGAGCCCAGGCGATCTTAGGACAGAGGAACTTGATGGCTTCTTACATCAGCTCCCTCTAGCTACCCTGACACACAAGGAGCGTGACAGACTGGGAGGGCTGGTGACAGTGGAGGAAGTGCAGGAGGCCATCTCACAGCTAGTCCCAGGGAAGACACTGGGGACAGACGGCCTCCCAATGGACTTTTATAAAAAGTATGTGACGCTGTTGACTCAACAGTTGGTAGAGATGTACATGGAGGCATTGCACCACGGCATGTTACCAGACTCGCTTAGGGAGGCACTGGTGGTCCCTCTACCCAAACTGAAATCAAGGGAAGCCTCAGTGACTGATTTCCGCACCTTATCAATGCTGAACAGCGATTTTAAAATCCTTAGTAAGATTCTGGCCAACCGCTTGCTCCACTGCATACCCACTTTAGTGCACACAGACCAGAACAGATTTGTCCCGAACCGCAGTACCTCCTTGAATCTCAGTCATCTATTCGCCATCTTACATATGCCCATAGAGAAGAGACCCCCGTTGGGAGTGTTACTTGCAGTGGACTATGAGAAAGCCTTTGACTCGGTTAGGTGGGACTACCTGAGGGAGGTAATGCTACGGATGGGCCTAGGGGAGGGATGGGTGGACCTATTTTATGCGGCACCGCTGGCAAGGGTCAGGATGGGTAGGATGGTATCTGAGACTTATCCCATACATAGGGGAACAAGGCAAGGTTGCCCTTTGTCTCCACTGTTATTCGCCCTGGCCATCGAACCGCTGGCTGCCAGGATGCGGATTGACAGAGCTGATAGAGGAGTGGAATGGGGATAATCAGAGCATGTTATCTCGTTATACGCCGACGATATTCTCATTTATATCAGGGACGGAGAGTCTGGATTCCCCTGGGCCCTGTGGACCTTAGAACATTTTGCAAACCCTGTCGGGACTGCACCTCATTAGGGGCAAAACATTTGTCTTCCCTATGCTGCCAAGCTGCGAGCGCCCCTCCTCGTGCCCGGAGGACATGGTTTGGGAACCACGCACCTTTAAGTACCTGGACATACAGGTGTTTCATGAAGTGGGGGACCTTCGGGATGGTGAACATCGGCAGGGCTGCGTATTACTAATATAGTGGCTAATTTATGTTTATAGAGTGCCTAGGTCCTTTTTTCTAAAACATCGGCAGGGCACTTCGCTCCTTGAGGGCATCTGTCGGATTCTGGCATTCCTTGAAGTTGTCTATAATGGCCAGAATATCATTAGCCAAAATGATCATGTTACCACGCCTCCTTTATTATTTTGCTAATTTACCGCTGTTGATCCCATCGGCGTGGTCTCGCGAGTTGAACACCCTGCTTAGGGAGCTCATATGGGACGAAGGCTGCAGGCGCACATCGCTTTCCATCCTTTGTAGGCCTGCTCACTCGCGGGGCCTAGGAGCTCCAGATGTTTAATCCTATTATCTGGGGTCCCAACTGCAGTGGATTTCCAAGTGGTTTGCCGGAAAGGGTCATCTGGACAGATGTATTGCCAACAGCGTGAAGGGCATGGATCTGATTATTGCACGCATGATAAATTGGCAGGTGGCTCACCAAGCAGACAGCCTCATGCGAGGGTCGCCGCGTCGTGCTGGAAGAGAAGCATGAGACAGGTGGGGGTGGGACCGCCCTATTCCCCTGCTCTGCCACTGTCGGCACCGATGTTGGAGGAGGGGGAGAGAAACCTGGTGGGCACTGGATTAGGAGCTTGGAAAAAAGCGAGAGTGGAGACAGTGGGGGACTTATTCCGGGATGGGGTGCTGAGATCCTTTTCTGACCTAGTGGAGGGTAATGGGCTAGTTCCTTCTATACCAGAAGTTGATACACACTCTGAAGGAACGTTGGGAGACGGTTAATGCGGAGCCACCCCACCCACCGGGCATTACACCTCCTATTAGTATCAGGGGACGAGGCCCACCTAATCACTAAACTGTACTGGGCCCAAAATGAGGACGCTTTAGATCCACTCCAATCCCAGAGGGAGAAATGGGAAAGGGCAGTGAGTGGGGACTTAACTGATGCGGTATGGAATAGGGTCCTGGCATACCCACGGGTGGTCTCTCGAAACACACGACTAAGATGCATCCAGTACAATTACATTCACAGAACGTACCTTACCCCACATCGCTTATCCTTAATATATGGCGGTGCCCCAAAGTCATGCCCTAGATGCGAGGACACAGATGCAGACTTTGATCACATGGTGTGGAGTTGCCCGGAACTCCAGCAGGGTTGGGGTGCGGTATTGACTGCCCTGAATAGATTATTTGATGCGGAACTGACTTTGGCCCCAACTGTGTGCTTGTTGGGTCTTGGAACAGGATTCCCACGAGGCAAGGTGAAGGGTCGCTTTCTGGACCTAGCCCTGGTCCTTTATAGGAGGTTGATCACATTGGGCTGGGAGTCGCCCAAGAGCCCCCCACTGAATGTATGGAGACAGGATGTGACGAAATGGGCGAGGGCAGAGCTACAGGTCCTGATTAGCGAGGAGACGCGAGGCCTCCGTCAGACCCCTATCGCACCAGCTTGGGAGGAAGTACTGATGAAATGGAACCGTGTGGTGAGGGGAGAAGAACCATCTGCAGAGGAGAAAGCAGGAATGGCAGGCACGGGAATGGGATAAGAGGGATGGGGACGACTGTATGTCTGATGTGGTATAACATACAGAAAAGGCCTGAGGCCATGCCCGGGGAAGAAAATGGAGGCGGCCATAGACCTGGGCTGAGATCATTAAAAAGGTAGAACAGAGATAGGTGGGATAGGCAGGCACTGACTCGGATGATCGCTTACCCACCAACGAGCCGGCTGGGATGGTATAAGAGACCCAGACCGCGACCCGGTGGAGTAGTAAAACGGTTTACCCCTGTAGATGAACTCATCTGCTCACAATAGCACCATCAAGTAAAGTTGTTGTTTAGTGTTAGTTAAAGACTGTTATGTGGACATAAAAGTAAAAATGACAATATGGTGCACACATGAAATGAATGTATATACATGAGGCTCCAACAGGCCGAGTACGTAGAAGTTACAAGCTCGAAGTACAGACAGAGGATGTGATACGAAGTAATTAATAGTACATATAACAATGCGATGTGCTGTGAACACAGATGATGATTAGCCGGATGGTGGCCGGTGTCGGCCATAACTTGAATTACACATGTATGACAGCAAAATGTTAATATATTATAAGAAAAAAGAAAAAAAGCACCCTCATGAGGCTGATAAGAAAGACAATATTTACACTAAGCTGTAGGAAAGGAATACATTGATATGTGGTGAAACCACATTGCCCCGCTACCCAATGAGGGACAGATGGGGATTGTCTAGAGCTAGAGTTGTGCCACATCCAATATCAACACCTAGTGAAAGTCCTCAGTAAAATCACAGACAGACAAAATGCAAAGCTTTTAATTGGCTTCTGCTGTTTCGACTCTAGTGCTAGGTTTACTTCAAATGTTACTTATAACTTATTTACATTAAAATGTCACCTTTCTGTCACTTGAGAGCATCAGGGAATTTGCAGCATCCTAAAATGAAAATGGTGTTCTTTATTATTGATGCAATCTGCTGCAAGAAGGAGACACCATGGTCCAGCCAAACATCCAGATTGTAAAGCAGATATAGACCCAAGTTCTTTAGGACACAAGAAAGTGACCAATGTTTAGGGCTGGCTACTTGTCACCATGAATTTGGCCTTTGCACAATTTTGATTTAAGTCGTCTGTATAAATCTTGATGCATATATAAGTGACAAAATATTTTCCGATGTTCTGGATTATTTCACAGTTTCATGTGAACCTATGTAAAAATATCTACATCTAGACTTCTGTTTGGTGGTGTGAGATTACTTGCAACATGGGTTGCATGCACATTTTGAAGAGCCCATGCAACATGAAGGGCTTGCTGTGGGGTGCACAATTTGTGTTTGATCTGCAAAGCGTTATTGCCATATTGTTAAGTTCCGGTCTCACAATAAGGAACAGAATCTTTGCTGTGCTCACCCTGTGAACCTAGCACATATTTGGGACGGTCTTGCAGAGTTTCATGGTCCATAGTGTTAAAAACTGCAGTTAGGTCGGCAAGGATGATGACTTCAGCCGGAGTTTAGTGATGAGAGGCCCCTCATGAACTCAAAGTAGACAATTTGGCCATAAGTGGTATGACTCTCAATAAACTATTGTGGAAAATGTTGTCTTTTTACACTTAGTTTTGGTCCTTAGGATCTATCCTGCAAAAGCAAGTTAGAAATGGGCCGATAATTTAACACGTTATTGGAGTCAGCTGTTGTCCTTTCAATAGAGGTGGTGTCATCTTGCTTGAGGTTCTGTAAGACTGATCCCATTCGCAAACGTGCTATTCTTTAACTAGTAAGAGAGTCAATGTGGTTCTTGAGAGTTGCAACTAAGCAGTGTGTTGCTGGGCAGCTGGTCGCTTGGACCTTTCCTTAGATGTGTAGAAAAGAGAAACCTGAGTCTATATTGTTACTTTTTTATATTAACCTGCAATCCGAAGTATTTCCGATTTTGCAAATGGCCACCACTTTATTTTATAAGCAAATCAAATGAAAAGGAGACCCTAGAGCTTCATTCCCATCTTGTGTGGATACCGTCTCTAATGGTACTGTCCCAGAGACTTTAGTATTACCTTTAATGGCAAGCTTATATTAACCACCTTGAGCAGGAAAATTGTCAGTCAGGAATAACTCCATCTTCAGAATGAGTTTATTTTTTCCCGATGAAAGACAGCTTAATAACAGAAGTGGCCACACCAGGGAGGCTGTAGGTATGTGAGGTCATTTCTGTCTTTTATTAGCTGTACATTAAGGTAGCTTCAGATCGTGGAATGGCAAAAATGAAAGCTAGACCTTCAGATATTCATGAGAGGTTTATTTAAGAAAAACATATCTCAATATCGAATAATTATTTGTTCTGCGTTCATATTGACAAGAAATAAAGCACATTCCACACCAAAAATTCAACTATGTAGTAATAACATGTTACATAATATGGCATCAAGAATAGAACAGGCAATTTAGGTTTTCTGAAAAATATCCGCAATCAGTGCAATATGCAACAGCCAATAAAATGTAACCCAAACCTGCAATTTGACAGCTTCTGATTTTCCTACCCAGATGTGTCGCACGTTAGGAGTAAACACTTGGGGCCTGATTCACAAATGTTTTTTTCCGCTCTGAAGTATTCCTAAAGTGCACATAAAATGAAATGTGTGCTTTGAAGTGGTATTTTATGATTTAATTTGGGAACTTTTCGAAGCACAGTGTGCATTTAGGATTGTGAAAAAGCTGCCAGCAAGTCATACTGCCAGCTGAGCTAAATACAGGAAGAGGGCTAGTAAATGGTGAGCTACTTACCGTATGGCCCTGCCAAATGCAGTGAACAATCACTAACCTATATATTGTGGCTATTCACAAATAATTTGCAGGTAGAGGGCCGCACTAGATCAGGCGTTTATGCCTGAAGAAGTTAGGAAGGCTGTAACGGACCTCAATATCGGGACAACACCTGACCCAGATTGCTATCCGATGGAATACTACCGGAAGTCAAGACCAGATATACCCCCTCCCTTCCTGGTCCTTTTTAATGAAACTAGAACCGGAGGTCATTTCCAGCGCGAAATTGATTTAGCCACCCTGGTGGTGATGCTTAAACCTGAACGACCAGAGTCCCCCTGTGCCTCCTGAAGGCCCGGATCCCTTATTAACACGGAGGTTAAATTGAATGCAAGACAGCTGGCAATGCTTCTTACAGGTGCTACCCCAGTTATCCCCCGCCACAGTATGAGACAATGTAATCGAAGGGTTAATTTGGTGTTAAATTGGATCAGTCCGTTGGGGGTGCCAAAGCCCTTTTGCTAATATATTTCTAAAAGGCAGTTCATAACTTAAGTTGACTGGTCCCGGTTACATACTGCCCGTAGGTGCAAATGCATGTCAACGGGGTCCTGTCGCTCAGATTCCCCTTCCAAAAGGGCATTAGGCAGGTCTGTCCCCTTTCCCTCCTCCTTTTACCTTTGCAATTGAGCCCTTGGCAGTCTGAGTCTGGTGTGATGAACAGGGTTGGAGGTTTGATAGGGGCTTTACGATGGAGGACCGCATAGCACTGTATGCAGATGATGTGCTGCTATTCCTCGCTGTGAGAAAGTAGCCTCTTTCTAGCCTTGTTACCCCCACTTTTGGCCTGTTTGTGAGTGTATGTCAGGGTGTTTTCACTGTCTCACTGGGATCCTGCTAGCCAGGGCCCTGTGCTCATAGTGAAAACCCTATGTTTTCAGTGTGTTTGTTATGTGTCACTGGGACCCTGCTAGTCAGGACCCCAGTGCTCATAAGTTTGTGGCCTATATGTATGTGTTCCCTGTGTGGTGCCTAACTGTCTCACTGAGGCTCTGCTAACCAGAACCTCAGTGGTTATGCTCTCTCATTTCTTTCAAATTGTCACTAACAGGCTAGTGACCAATTTTACCAATTTACATTGGCTTACTGGAACACCCTTATAATTCCCTAGTATATGGTACTGAGGTACCCAAGGTATTGGGGTTCCAGGAGATCCCTATGGGCTGCAGCATTTCTTTTGCCACACATAGGGAGCTCTGACAATTCTTACACAGGCCTGCCACTGCAGCCTGAGTGAAATAACGTCCACGTTATTTCACAGCCATTTTTCACTGCACTTAAGAAACTTATAAGTCACCTATATGTCTAACTTTTACCTGGTAAAGGTTAGGTGCAAAGTTACTTAGTGTGAGGGCACCCTGGCACTAGCCAAGGTGCCCCCACATTGTTCAGGGCCAATTCTGCGGACTTTGTGAGTGCGGGGACACCATTACACGCGTGCACTACACATAGGTCAATACCTATGTGTAGCTTCAATATGGTAACTCCGAATATGGCCATGTAACATGTCTAAGATCATGGAATTGCCCCCTCTATGCCATCCTGGCATTGTTGGCACAATCCCATGATCCCAGTGGTCTGTAGCTCAGACCCTGGTACTGCCAAACTGCCTTTCCTGGGGTTTCACTGCAGTTGCTGCTGCTGCCAACCCCTCAGACAGGTTTCTGCCCCCCTGGGGTCAAGCCAGGCTTGTCCCAGGATGGCAGAACAAAGCACTTCCTCTGAGAGAGGGTGTTACACCCTCTCCCTTTGGAAAATGGTGTGAAGGCAGGGGAGGAGTAGCCTCCCCCAGCCTCTGGAAATGCTTTCATGGGCACATTTAGTGCCCATTTCTGCATAAGCCAGTCTACACCGGTTCAGGGACCCCTTAGCCCTGCTCTGGTACGAAACTGGACAAAAGAAAGGGGAGTGACCACTCCCCTGACCTGCACCTCCCCTGGGAGGTGTCCAGAGCTCCTCCAGTGTGCTCCAGACCTCTGCCATCTTGGAAACAGAGGTGCTGCTGGCACACAGGACTGCTCTGAGTGGCCAGTGCCACCAGGTGACGTCAGAGACTCCTTCTGATAGGCTCCTTCAGGTGTTAGTAGCCTATCCTCTCTCCTAAGTAGCCAAACCCTCTTTTCTGGCTATTTAGGCTCTCTGTCTCTGGGGAAACTTTAGATAACGAATGCAAGAGCTCATCAGAGTTCCTCTGCATCTCTCTCTTCACCTTCTGCCAAGGAATCGACTGCTGACCGCGCTGGAAGCCTGCAACACTGCAACAAAGTAGCAAAGACGACTACTGCAACTCTGTAACGCTGATCCTGCCGCCTTCTCAACTGTTTTCCTGGTGGTGCATGCTGTGGGGGTAGTCTGCCTCCTCTCTACACTAGAAGCTCCGAAGAAATCTCCCATGGGTCGACGGAATCTTCCCCCTGCAACCGCAGGCACCAAAAAGCTGCATTACCGGTCCCTTGGGTCTCCTCTCTGCACAACGAGCGAGGTCCCTCGAATCCAGCAACTGTGTCCAAGTGGCCCCCACAGTCCAGTGACTCTTCAGTCCAAGTTTGGTGGAGGTAAGTCCTTGCCTCACCTCGCTAGACTGCATTGCTGGGAACAGCGACTTTTGCAGCTACTCCGGCCCCTGTGCACTTCCGGCGGAAATCCTTTGTGCACAGCCAAGCCTGGGTCCACGGCACTCTAACCTGCATTGCACGACTTTCTAAGTTGGTCTCCGGCGACGTGGGACTCCTTTGTGTAACTTCGGGTGAGCACCGTTTCACGCATCCTTGTAGTGCCTGTTTCTGGCACTTTATTGGGTGCTACCTGCTGCTAAGAGGGCTCCTTGTCTTGCTCGACGTCCCCTCTACCTCCTGGTCCAATTTGCGACCTCCTGGCCCCTCCTGGGCCACAGCAGCATCCAAAAACGCTAATCGCACGATTTGCAGCTAGCAAGGCTTGTTGGCATTCTTTCGGCGGGAAAACACTTCTTCACAACTCTCCACGGCGAGAGGGATCCGTCCACCAAAGGGGAAGTCTCTAGCCCTTTTTGTTCCTGCAGAAACCTCAGCTTCTTCTGTCCAGTAGAAGCTTATTTGCACCCACAGCTGGCATTTCCTGGGCATATGCCCATCTCCGACTTGCTTGTGACTTTTGGACTTGGTCCCCTTGTTTCACAGGTACCCTAAATTGGAAACCCACCGTTGTTGCATTGTTGGTTTGTGTCTTTCCTGCAGTATTCCTCTATCACGACTTCTTTGTCTTTGGGGGAACTTTAGTGCACTTTGCACTCACTTTTCAGGGTCTTGGGGAGGGCTAATTTTCTAACTCTCACTATTTTCTAATAGTCCCAGTGACCCTCTACAAGGTCACATAGGTTTGGGGTCCATTCGTGGTTCGCATTCCACTTTTGGAGTATATGGTTTGTGTTGCCCCTATCCCTATGTGTCCCCATTGCATCCTATTGTAACTATACATTGTTTGCACTGTTTTCTAAGACTATACTGCATATTTTTGGTATTGTTTACATATAACTTGTGTATATTTGCTATCCTCATTCTGAAGGTACACTCTGAGATACTTTGGCATATTGTCATAAAAATAAAGTACCTTTATTTTTAGTATAACTGTGTATTGTGTTTTCTTATGATATTGTGCAAGTGACACTTGTGGTACTGTAGGAGCTTCACTCGTCTCCTAGTTCAGCCTAAGCTGCTCTGCTATGCTACCATTATCTATCAGCCTATGCTGCTAGACACCCTATACACTAATAAGGGATAACTGGGCCTGGTGCAAGGTGCAAGTACCCCTTGGTACTCACTACAAGCCAGTCCAGCCTCCTACATTGGTTGTGCAGCGGTGGGATAAGTGTTTTGAGACTACTTACCACTCTTGTCATTGTACTTTTCATAAGAGAAAAATATACAAAACAAGTTCAGTGTGTGTACACATAGCTACAAAGTTTTGCATTTCCTCTTTTCACTCTTTTCTAAAGTGCTGAAAAGTACTTCTAAACTTTCAAAAAGTTCTTAAAAGTTTAAAAAGTGTTTTTTTCTGTCTTTCTAAAAAAGTTCTGAAAACTTTTTTCTCTTTTTCTATCACTTTAACTCTCTCTAAAAATGTCTGGCACAGGCCAAAATGTTGATCTGTCCAAAATTGCATATGATCACCTTAGCTGGAAAGGAGCAAGGAGTCTCTGCATAGAGAGAGGTTTGAGTGTAGGGAAGAATCCTTCCTTGGAATTGTTACTTAACATGCTTAGAGAACAAGATAAGGCTAAAAGTGCCCCATCTGTTGAAAAAGTAGCTAATGGTTCCCAATCTGATCCAGGGACTCCCCCAGGAAAAGATTCAGGAAAGAAACTTCTCAGCCTGCCCATTACTAGACAGTCTAGCATAGTTGGTACTGAGGTGGAGTCACATCATCCAGATGATGTGCTCTCACATTACACTGTCAGCCAAGCTGTTAGGGTGGCCTCTGTAAGGGACAGGTCTCCTTCTGTTCATTCCCATCATACCTCTGTATCTAGGAATGTCCCTCCCACCAACCCTGATGACAGATTGTTAGAGAGGGAACTCAATAAGTTGAGGGTGGAACAAACCAGACTGAAGCTTAAAAAGCAACAGCTGGATTTGGATAGACAGTCTTTAGAAATAGAGAAGGAAAGACAGAAGTTGGGTTTAGAAACCCATGGTGGCAGCAGCAGTATTCCCAATAGTCATCCTGTAAAAGAGCATGATTCCAGGAATCTGCACAAGATAGTTCCCCCTTATAAGGAGGGGGATGACATTAACAAGTGGTTTGCTGCACTTGAGAGGGCCTGTGTTGTACAGGATGTCCCTCAAAGGCAGTGGGCTGCTATCCTATGGCTATCATTTAGTGGAAAAGGTAGGGATAGGCTCCTTACTGTGAAAGAAAGTGATGCCAATAATTTTACAGTTCTTAAGAATGCACTCCTGGATGGTTATGGCTTAACCACTGAACAATACAGGATAAAGTTCAGAGAAACCAAAAAGGAGTCTCCACAAGACTGGGTTGATTTCATTGACCATTCAGTGAAGGCCTTGGAGGGGTGGTTACATGGCAGTAAAGTTACTGATTATGACAGCCTGTATAACTTGATCCTGAGAGAGCATATTCTTAATAATTGTGTGTCTGATTTGTTGCACCAGTACTTGGTGGACTCTGATCTGACCTCTCCCCAAGAATTGGGAAAGAAGGCAGACAAATGGGTCAGAACAAGGGTGAACAGAAAAGTTCATACAGGGGGTGACAAAGAGAACAATAAGAAGAAAGATGGTGAAAAATCTCAAGATAAGCATGGGGATAAGGGTAAAACCAAAGATCCCACTTCAAATCTTAAACACTCTTCAGGGGGTGGGGATAAAACAAATTCTTCCTCTTCTTCTCAACCTACACAATTTAAAAAGCCTTGGTGCTTTGTGTGTAAAAATAGAGGCCATAGACCAGGGGATAAGTCCTGTCCAGGTAAACCCCCTGAGCCTACCACCACTAATACATCAAGCTCTAGTGCCCCTAGCAGTAGTGGTACTAGTGGTGGGACTGCTGGCAACAGTCAAGTTAAGGGTGTAGTTGGGTTCACTTATGGGTCCATAGTAGAAACTGGGGTAGTCAGTCCCAAGACAGTTTCTGTCACACCTAGTGGCATTGGCCTTGCCACACTGGCTGCTTGTCCCCTTACAATGGATAAGTACAGGCAGACAGTTTCAATAAATGGTGTTGAGGCCTTGGCCTACAGGGACACAGGTGCCAGTATCACTTTGGTGACTGAAAACCTAGTGCACCCTGATCAACACATCATTGGACAACAGTATAAGATTATTGATGTCCATAACTCCACTAAGTTTCTTCCCTTAGCTATAATTCAGTTTAGTTGGGGTGGAGTTACTGGCCCTAAGCAGGTGGTGGTATCACCTAGCTTACCTGTAGACTGTCTCTTAGGTAATGACCTAGAGGCCTCAGGTTGGGCTGATGTAGAGTTTTATGCCCATGCAGCAATGCTGGGCATCCCAGAGGAATTGTTCCCTCTCATTTCTACTGAAATGAAAAAGCAAAGGAGAGAAGGCCTGAAAACTCAGGATCCCTCTCCAACAACAGGTAAAAGGGGTATCACAGTATCCCCTAACCACCCTACCATTCAGGATACCATTCCTGTGGTGGGAGAAACCTCTCCTTGGGTGGCACCTGTTCCAAGGGAATCATCAGTTGGCAAAACTGTACTCCCTGAGGTAGAAGTACCTCTCTGTGGGATAACTAACATTGGTGACAAAAAGAGCACCATTTTAGTTAACATGGAGCATCCCTCCCAGAGAAACTTTAGTGCAGAAACTCTGCACTGCCTCACAACACTTAGGACAGCATCCCTGCCCTAGTGTGGAGCTCATAGGACAGCATCCCTGTCCTGCTCCAACTCAAGAGAAACAGCATCCCTATTCT
The DNA here is from genome assembly GCF_031143425.1 of Pleurodeles waltl. Lineage (NCBI taxonomy): Eukaryota > Metazoa > Chordata > Amphibia > Caudata > Salamandridae > Pleurodeles > Pleurodeles waltl. The sequence continues at coordinate 680,759,213 of NC_090443.1, forward strand.
CTCTTCCAGCCATATGGACAAAGTTTTTGCCCAGCTATGGCTTTTCTGAGACAGCATCCCTGTCTGGCATTTCCATCACTACAAATAGGTTCAGTGGACAATTCCCACTGCTCCAAACTAAAACTTACTGATAGAAACTCTGAAAATACATCTTCACATTGTTGCTTAGCTAAAAAACTTCAAACAGGGTGGTTTACATCCCCACAGGGAAGTAACCATATAGTGGATGATAAAGGGAGTAACCAGTCTATTGCAGAGCTACTCTCTACTTATCACCACTTAGACAATAAAGTCTCAACTGGCCAAGGTTAGCCTTATTGTCCTTCGTTTGGGGGGGGGGGGTTGTGTGAGAAAGTAGCCTCTTTCTAGCCTTGTTACCCCCACTTTTGGCCTGTTTGTGAGTGTATGTCAGGGTGTTTTCACTGTCTCACTGGGATCCTGCTAGCCAGGGCCCTGTGCTCATAGTGAAAACCCTATGTTTTCAGTGTGTTTGTTATGTGTCACTGGGACCCTGCTAGTCAGGACCCCAGTGCTCATACGTTTGTGGCCTATATGTATGTGTTCCCTGTGTGGTGCCTAACTGTCTCACTGAGGCTCTGCTAACCAGAACCTCAGTGGTTATGCTCTCTCATTTCTTTCAAATTGTCACTAACAGGCTAGTGACCAATTTTACCAATTTACATTGGCTTACTGGAACACCCTTATAATTCCCTAGTATATGGTACTGAGGTACCCAAGGTATTGGGGTTCCAGGAGATCCCTATGGGCTGCAGCATTTCTTTTGCCACCCATAGGGAGCTCTGACAATTCTTACACAGGCCTGCCACTGCAGCCTGAGTGAAATAACGTCCACGTTATTTCACAGCCATTTTTCACTGCACTTAAGTAACTTATAAGTCACCTGTATGTCTAACCTTTACCTGGTAAAGGTTAGGTGCAAAGTTACTTAGTGTGAGGGCACCCTGGCACTAGCCAAGGTGCCCCCACATTGTTCAAGGCCAATTCCCCGGACTTTGTGAGTGCGGGGACACCATTACACGCGTGCACTACACATAGGTCAATACCTATGTGTAGCTTCACAATGGTAACTCCGAATATGGCCATGTAACATGTCTAAGATCATGGAATTGCCCCCTCTATGCCATCCTGGCATTGTTGGCACAATCCCATGATCCCAGTGGTCTGTAGCACAGACCCTGGTACTGCCAAACTGCCTTTCCTGGGGTTTCACTGCAGCTGCTGCTGCTGCCAACCCCTCAGACAGGTTTCTGCCCCCCTGGGGTCAAGCCAGGCTTGTCCCAGGATGGCAGAACAAAGGACTTCCTCTGAGAGAGGGTGTTACACCCTCTCCCTTTGGAAAATGGTGTGAAGGCAGGGGAAGAGTAGCCTCCCCCAGCCTCTGGAAATGCTTTCATGGGCACATTTGGTGCCCATTTCTGCATAAGCCAGTCTACACCGGTTCAGGGACCCCTTAGCCCTGCTCTGGCGCGAAACTGGACAAAAGAAAGGGGAGTGACCACTCCCCTGACCTGCACCTCCCCTGTGAGGTGTCCAGAGATCCTCCAGTGTGCTCCAGGCCTCTGCCATCTTGGAAACAGAGGTGCTGCTGGCACACTGGACTGCTTTGAGTGGCCAGTGCCACCAGGTGACGTCAGAGACTCCTTCTGATAGGCTCCTTCAGGTGTTAGTAGCCTATCCTCTCTCCTAAGTAGCCAAACCCTCTTTTCTGGCTATTTAGGCTCTCTGTCTCTGGGGAAACTTTAGATAACGAATGCAAGAGCTCATCAGAGTTCCTCTGCATCTCTCTCTTCACCTTCTGCCAAGGAATCGACTTCTGACCTCGCTGGAAGCCTGCAACACTGCAACAAAGTAGCAAAGACGACTACTGCAACTCTGTAACGCTGATCCTGCCGCCTTCTCGACTGTTTTCCTGGTGGTGCATGCTGTGGGGGTAGTCTGCCTCCTCTCTGCACTAGAAGCTCCAAAGAAATCTCCCGTGGGTCGACGGAATCTTCCCCCTGCAACCGCAGGCACCAAAAAGCTTCATTACCGGTCCCTTGGGTCTCCTCTCAGCACGACGAGCGAGGTCCCTCGAATCCAGCAACTGTGTCCAAGTGGCCCCCACAGTCCAGTGACTCTTCAGTCCAAGTTTGGTGGAGGTAAGTCCTTGCCTCACCTCGCTAGACTGCATTGCTGGGAACAGCGACTTTTGCAGCTACTCCGGCCCCTGTGCACTTCCGGCAGAAATCCTTTGTGTACAGCCAAGCCTGGGTCCACGGCACTCTAACCTGCATTGCACGACTTTCTAAGTTGGTCTCCGGCGACGTGGGACTCCTTTGTTTAACTTCCGTTGAGCACCGTTTCACGCATCCTTGTAGTGCCTGTTTCTGGCACTTCTCCAGGTGCTACCTGCTGCTAAGAGGGCTCCTTGTCTTGCTCGACGTCCCCTCTACCTCCTGGTCCAATTTGCGACCTCCTGGCCCCTCCTGGGCCACAGCAGCATCCAAAAACGCTAACTGCATGATTTGCAGATAGCAAGGCTTGTTGGCATTCTTTTGGCGAGAAAACACTTCTGCACAACTCTCCACGGCAAGTGGGATCAGTCCACCAAAGGGGAAGTCTCTAGCCCTTTTCGTTCTTGCAGAAACCTCAGCTTCTTCTGTCCAGTAGAAGCTTCTTTGCACCCACAGCTGGCATTTCCTGGGCATATGCCCATCTCCGACTTGCTTGTGACTTTTGGACTTGGTCCCCTTGTTCCACAGGTACCCTAGATTGGAAACCCACCATTGTTGCATTGTTGGTTTGTGTCTTTCCTGCATTATTCCTCTATCACGACTTCTTTGTCTTTGGGGGAACTTTAGTGCACTTTGCACTCACTTTTCAGGGTCTTGGGGAGGGCTAATTTTCTAACTCTCACTATTTTCTAATAGTCCCAGCGACCCTCTACAAGGTCACATAGGTTTGGGGTCCATTCGTGGTTCGCATTCCACTTTTGGAGTATATGGTTTGTGTTGCCCCTATCCCTATGTGTCCCCATTGCATCCTATTGTAACTATACATTGTTTGCACTGTTTTCTAAGACTATACTGCATATTTTTGGTATTGTGTACATATAACTTGTGTATATTTGCTATCCTCATTCTGAGGGTACACTCTGAGATACTTTGGCATATTGTCATAAAAATAAAGTACCTTTATTTTTAGTATAACTGTGTATTGTGTTTTCTTATGATATTGTGCAAGTGACACTTGTGGTACTGTAGGAGCTTCACTCATCTCCTAGTTCAGCCTAAGCTGCTCTGCTAAGCTACCATTATCTATCAGCCTATGCTGCTAGACACCCTATACACTAATAAGGGATAACTGGGCCTGGTGCAAGGTGCAAGTATCCCTTGGTACTCACTACAAGCCAGTCCAGCCTCCTACACTCGCTTGCTCTGGTGAAACAGGGCTTCTCCTAATCCAGATCTGACAAATATTTTGAGCGACCTCTGGGTGGAGGGTTAACTGTGACAAGTCCCTCCTGGTGCCCATACGGGCAATCGCCAGGAAGAGCTATGGTATCCCAGGATCCCTATATGTTGACTAAGCTATCTCTACCTTTGTATTCACATTTTGTAGGAACCAAGACTTACCTGGAGTCTCAATCTTAGCCCTGTGGTGAAAAAGGCGTGAGAAGTCACAGCACACTTGGCCAAACTCCCACTAAATTTTATGGGCAGAATAGCACTTTTCAAAATGATGGTCTTCCCAAGGTTGCCCTATGTCCTCCAGAACTCCCTCCTGATTCTGCAAAAATGGTTTATATCCCTGACGCCCATGGTGCGTAGATTCATTTGGGAACACAAACCTCTAAGGATGGCTTTTAGCAAGTGTATCCACTCTATGTATGATGGTAGGTTCGCCATGGCCAATGCACACCTCTATTACTGGGTGACCCAACTTCTGGTTATAAATGAATGGTTGCACAAGTGGTAGGGGATTTGACATTCAAGGGAGAATTTGTTCTCCTTGATCTAAACCAGGTGGTGGGAATCCTTTATGGGGCACCCATCCCAACTTCATTTTCAGATATAACTCAAGTGGTCTTCCGGGTGTGCAGGGTTGTTCTGAAGTGGATAGGATGGGACCGTAAGCTCACACTTGAGACCCCCTTGTCATTGGCTGGCACAGGTAGTGTCTCTGCAGGGTTTTCAGGGGTGGGGCCATATTATGAATCTGTCGCCTCTGAGATGTTTGGGAGCGGGATCACCTTAGGTCTTTCCAGTATTGCCGTGCAGACTTTCAAATGCCAGCTTAATGTTTTTGTTGTGCTATATACAATTCTGACATTCATGGAATACAGAGGAGAACTAGAAAACATGCCTGAATACAGTCCACTCGGGGCTGCAATCTTATGGGCCATGTTGAGAAAGTGTTATCTCCCTGATTTACGAAACCCTGGTGTTGCATTACCCCGACTTGATGGCCCCACTGCGGGAGAGGTGGTAGGGGTGGATGGGGTCTTGCATGATGCCAACTGGGCAGATGCATGCATGTTCTCCCCCCACACTGGCGATCTCTGTGGGACTCGGGCTCGTACAATTTAAAGCTCTTCAGCAGACTAACTTAATCCCCCTCCAGCTGTAGAAAGTTAGAACGTGTGCCTTCCTGGGCTGTGGTAGGAGTCAAAATCCCAGAGGTGACTTCTTCCACAGTATATGGTCATGTCTAGTTATCCAGTCTTACTGGAACAACGTTATATCCATTTTAGCTCAGGCTTTGGGGTTGCATATTTAAGTACACCCTAGAACGGCATTGTTGGGCATAAATGAAGATCTGGTGGGCCGTGGAGGAGAACAGGATACTGGTGGGGCTAAGTATGGTGGTGGCTAAATGGGACAAAGCTAAGCAGTGGCATTCTCCTCTGGCCCCATCAATAACAACATGGACAAGTGGCATGGACTGGTGTGCCAAATTGAAGAAGATATATACGGTTTGGAGAAAATGGTGGTCTTACCATGGACTAGATGGATAAAACAGTAGGGGTACGCCCAGGGCCTAGATACTCATGGAAAAGCAGGGCGAGAAATTTCACGTGCAGATTGTGTATTCAGAAAGCATGACTGGTTAGAAAGGAAAGTAAAAATGTTTCTATAATTTCAGGTAGTTTCACATCCTTGTGAAGAAATAAACGTCATGCAATAAAAGTGGATTTACTCTACGGAATTTTAAGGACTAATTATGGATATGAGTGGGATGTGTGCCTGAACTTATAGATTGTAGTAATCAGCAATTTATTGAGGTATCACAAGCAAATAATTTGGGGCAGGTAGCGCCAACATACTCCTGGAAAACATCCCATTAATAATTTAGTACAGAACACCTATAGTGCTAACAAGTTGCAAACATACAAGGCACATCGTGGAGCCAAGGACCTGTGTGTTTTTGCGTTTGTCTGAAGCTCATAGTTAGGACTCAGAATTTCAGGGAGTTAATGGCTTGAATTCACAAAGAACATAACTGAAACAAAGAGGGGCAATCTATACTTATTATTTTCGACTAGTTCTGTCTGTGTTTCATGCATTAACTTAGAGATTTTTTATATGTAGGAAATTTAGACACTTACATGCACTACAGGAGGCACTCAACACTGTTCTTAACCATGGCAGCTCTTCATGATACATCACCAGGATCTGTCAACAATCTAGACCTTTACCTCCTCCATGGAATATCAAACAGATCTTTTGTTAACTCAGCGAATCCTCGTGCAAATTGAGGACGTTTACGTGTTTCTGTTCAGCAGGCCACTTCCATCCTGTTCAGGTGTACTAGACTGCATGAACTGTATAATGTTTTCTTGAAATGCATTCCTGGTGTTCTGAGCGGGAACATTCCTTTCCAGTGAAATCATGATCTTTAGCCAGACAAGGAACTATTGGCACTTGCTCGGGGCCGTCTCCTATCAAATATCCTTTACTAACCAGAGTGTGCTTACAGGGCTTATGTAGATTACTCATCAAAATGTACGTTACATCTTGAAACGTTTGCATTCATCTAAGACGCACTTAACAAAAATAGATTTCGTTGCTGTAATATATACATTGAAGCTTGTCATGCCTGTGGTTAAACATGATTTATCTATTCCACACTGACATGCGACTTAATTATCATTACAGCACACCTGGGCTGGGGTGTGCACGTTCTGTGCAATTAGCACTCGAATTGCTAGAACAGGGTAGGTGAGGCAATTAGGTGGTGTTTACTGATTTTGTGAATGCATGTAAAATACAGTGGCCCACTTCACAAAATCACTTGTGAATTATGTCATGTGTGTGTTGTGCCCAGGGACACTGTAATTAAACGCCTGAGGAAGGCCTCATTTTGCAGCAGTGTTGACTACATTGGGCAGTAAGAAAAAATAAAACTCTGCGGCACATTTTATAGCAGTATTTACTTGCTTTTTACAGGTTAGCACTGTCTGGGAAAAGGTTTCACCTCATTATTATATTAGTATTAGCTTAATACCTAAAAAGAGGAGTCGGAAACTGAAAGGTGGAGGGGTAATGTCTGCAAAGGACTGGCTTCAGCGCGACAAATGGCAGCAACTTTAGTAACTTTTGATCCGTTTGCGGTAGAGGGAACGTGGGCTTGTTAAAATCTGCAAAGTAAATCTGATTTCCTATTCAGAAGGGTGGGCAGTGGGTGTTGCCTTCAGAATGTATTCATAAGGATGGGAAATAATTCGATTTTCACTTTATTTTCTAGATTTATATTTTTGTATTGTTTTTGCCCACACTTTCTGAAGCACCTGTTAGTGTAATAAAGATATGTAGATTCATGTGAAAAATCAATTGCACAATGCACAATGTTTGTGAATGCAAATAGTGTTAGGAGTGCACGCGATTTCACATTTTGTGTTTTGTATTTTCATCACCGTTCGTCTGACACTGAGTTTTACTAAATTTAAAGTTGAAAACTACATTTGCATTGTATACACATGCAGACACACATACCACACTCATGGGTCACACTTAGACACATGTAGATATGCATGTTTCATCCTCAATGGACTGTGCACAGCAAACGCAACAAATACCAACTAGACTCTAAAGACTCAGCAACTAAAGGTCTTTGCTGCAGGAGGATCAAATCACTGTGTGTAAATAATAATATGGTTTGCTGAGGATAGGACAGGAATTTATTTCAAATGCAAATTTGTCTCCTTCCCGAAGCTTTATGAATTGGATCCAGTGTACTAAATGCGCACAGCAGGAAAAAGGGTCTAACCAATTGCACAACTTATTTGTGCAAAGGAACACTTTATACCTATTTATTAGCGAATCATACGCTCCCTGATTCCCCAGAGTTATTTGTAAATATGGCCATATGCAGATGTGCACATAAAGAGGATTAGCCAGATAATATTCAACAGCATGTCCTCTTTCACATATTGGTGTGTCCCAGGAAATGAGGAGTACTTGTCTAAGTTAGCTTTTAAATGGAAGGAGATTAATCATGTCCTGTGTTTGTAATGTGTGCTTGAGTAATGTGTCACTCTTACATCTAATTAATCTGGACTTCTGACAATAGTTTCCCACGCCATGGGCACTCTGAGTACCAAGGAGTACACCGTGGAGGAGTTTAAATGTGATGAATCATTACATAGGCCATGTGGTGTATCATATTAGTTTGGACGATGAAAGTGGCTGTATTGTTTCTCTTTTTTAAAGGCTGGTGATTAGTATTTTATGTGCCATGCTGTTGTAGTTAGGTGTGATCCAGTCTTTGTGTTGGCGATTTTAACCAGGTGGATAACAGTTTCAAAGTCTCTGGATATTTTGTTGACTTCTCTAATTCTCTTAACCTTCAGTGTATTTTCTGTTGTGCGATATACTGAGAATGGATGAGACAATGCCAACTCATCAGCTCAAGTGAGATGTCTCAAATGTTGTGTACAGTTTAGTCTGGACCTTTGGCTGAGAAAAACGCTGCTTGGCACTTGCGCAAGAAATGCTGGCATTAAGGATTGTTTATAGTTGCTGAATAACTGCATGTTCCAGTACATTTGGAAGGGATGGAATGCTTAAGATAACACGAGATGTTGTTTTGTGGTATTTGGTAGGAGACTCAGTATTCCTCCCCTGTTTTCCTGAGGTGGAAAGGTGCTTGCATAATCGATGTTAGGACATTTTACAGTTTGAGAATATTATTTGCTTGGTCCTGAATTCTTTCTTTGTTCAATTGATCGGTAAAACAAGCAAAGGTCACTGTTTGGTGCTTTTACGAAGAACAGTTAAATATTAAGAGAATATGCGCACAGTGCAGTACTCAATAAATGTCCTAGATTAAGAATACATTAGAAGTCATTTTCCTGTAATCTTCTATTGGAAATTATTACACAGAGAAGCTCCTTGCACCGAGGAGGATTTTCTTTCGGTCCATCTCTTTTTAAGAAGAGTTTTTTTGTGTGCTTTTATTAGCCGGTCGAAGACGTGTACCCTGATAATCCGTTCAATAAAGTGCTTCTTGCACAAAATAAACTACGTTTATTGTAAATGATGTTTCACAGGAAACCAAGGAAAAGTAGGTACCATTAAATCGTATACTACCTACACGAGGTGTTTAAAGTGCTTAAAAAAAATATGCAATGCTAACCATAACATAAAACAAGTTATGACCATTATTTGTGCTATGGATAGGGGAGATGTGTTCTGTACGACTTGATATGAGGCTCTGTGAATGTCATTTGTTTTCTATTTTCTGCAATTTAGTGATGGATTTGGCAAGGAGGCCCAATTATATGCTTTTATAATAATACAGGCAGGGATTAATTGTAGCTAGACCTCTCACAATGAGGCTTAGGGGTACCAGTTGTAGGAAAGTACCATCTTGCCTGGCATGTTCCCCCATTTTCACTGTAGGTATGTTTGTTTTTGCCCAAGTGTTACTGGGATCCTGCCAGGCAGGACCCCAGTGCTAATAATGTATCCCCTATGTGTGTTCCCTGTGTGGTGACTAACTGTATCACTGAGGCTCTGCTAACCAGAACCTCAGTGTTTATGCTCTCTCTGCTTTTCACAATTGTCACTGCAGGCTAGTGACTATCTTCACCAATTCTCATTGGCACACTGGAACACCCTTCTAATTCCCTTGTATATGGTACCTAGGTACCCAGGGTATTGGAGTTCCAGGAGATCCCTATGGGCTGCAGCATTTCTTTTGCCACCCATAGGGAACTCAGACAATTCTTACACAGGACTGCCACTGTAGCCTGAATGAAATAACGTCCATGTTATTTCACAGCCATTTTTCACTGCACATAAGTAACTTATAAGTCACCTATATGTCTAACCCTCACTTGGTGATGGTTAGGTGCCAAGTTACTTAGTGTGTGGGCACCCTGGCACTAGCCAAGGTGCCCCCACATTGTTCAGGGAAAATTCCCCGGACTTTGTGAGTGCAGGGACACCATTACACGCTTGCACTGCATATAGGTCACTACCTATATGTAGCGTCACAATGGTAACTCCGAACATGGCCATGTAGCATGTCTAGGATCATGGAATTGTCACCCCAATACCATTCTGGTATTGGGGGGACAATTCCATGCATCCCTGGGTCTCTAGCACAGAACCGGGTACTGCCAAACTGCCTTTACGGAGTCTCCACTGCAGCTGCTGCTGCCGCCAACCCCTCAGACAGGATTCTGCCCCCCTGGGGCCTGGGCAGCCCAGTCCCAGGAAGGCAGAACAAAGGATTTCCTCTGAGAGAGGGTGTTAAACCCTCTCCCTTTGGAAATAGGTGTGAAGGGCTGGGGAGGAGTAGCCTCCCCCAGCCTCTGGAAATGCTTTGATGGGCACAGATGGTGCCCATCTCTCCATAAGCCAGTCTACACCGGTTCAGGGATCCCCCAGCCCTGCTCTGGTGCGCAACTGGACAAAGGAAAGGGGAGTGACCACTCCCCTGACCTGCACCTCCCAGGGGAGGTGCCCAGAGCTCCTCCAGTGTGTCCCAGACCTCTGCCATCTTGGATTCAGAGGTGTTGGGGCACAATGGACTGCTCTGAGTGGCCAGTGCCAGCAGGTGACATCAGAGACCCCTCCTGATAGGTTCTTACCTCTTTCAGTAGCCAAGCCTCCTTTCTCAGTAGCCAAACCTCCTTTTCTGGCTATTTAGGGTCTCTCCTCTGGGCTATTCCTCAGATAATGAATGCAAGAGCTCACCAGAGTTCCTCTACACTTCCCTCTTTGACTTTCGCCAAGGATCGACCGCTGACTGCTCCAGGACGCCTGCAAAACCACAACAAAGTAGCAAGATGACTACCAGCAACATTGTAGCGCCTCATCCTGCCGGCTTTCTCGATTGTTTCCTGGTGGTGCATGCTCTGAGGGCTGCCTGCCTTCACCCTGCACTGGAAGCCAAGAAGAAATCTTCTGTGGGTCGACGGAATCTTCCCCCTGCCAACGCAGGCACCAAACCTCTGCATCACCTTTCCTCTGGGTCCCCTCTCATCCTGACGAGCCTGGTACCTGGAACACAGGAGCTGGGTCCAAGTGTCTCCCACAGTCCAGTGGTCCTTCTGTCCAAATTTGATGGAGGTAAGTCCTTTCCTCTCCACGCCAGACAGAAAACATGTGTACTGCGTGATATGCAGCTGCTCTGGCTTTTGTGCACACCTCCAGGAATTCCTTTGTGCACAGCCTAGCCTGGGTCCCCAGCAGTCCGTCCTGCATTGCCCAACTTGCTGAGTTGGACTCTGACGTCGTGGGACCCTCCTTTGTGACTCTGAGTTGACCATTGTCCTCAGATCTTCTAAGTGCCTGTTCTGGTACTTCTGTGGGTGCTGCCTGCCTCTGTGGGACCTCTCTGAGTTGCGGAGCACCCCCTCTGTCTCCTCTTCCAAGGGGCGACATCCTGGTCCTTCCTGGTCCCCAGCAGCACCCACAATTCTCAACTGCAACTCTTGCAGCTAGCAAGGCTTGTTTGTGGTATTTCTGCCTTGAAACACTTCTGCAACCTCCAGCACACCGTGGGACATCTTCCGTCCAAAGGACAAGTTCCTAGCCCTTTTTGTTGTTGCAGAGTCTTTGGCTTCTTCCATCTAGAGGCAGCCCTTTTGCACCTTCATCCGGGGTTTATTGGGCTCCCGCCCCCCCATGGACACTTTTGTGACTCTTGGACTTGGTTCCCTTCCTTTACAGGTCCTCAAGTCCAGGAATCCATCTTCAGTGTTTTGCTGGTGCATGTGGTTCTTGCAGAATCCCACATCACAACTATTCTGTCTTTCTGGGGCAGTAGGGTAACTTTACTCCTACTTTTCAAGGTCTTGGGGTGGGGTATTTTGGACACCCTTACTGTTTTCTTACAGTCCCAGCGACCCGCTACAGCTTCCCACAGGCCTGGGGTCCATTTGTGATTAGCATTCCACTTTTGGAGTATATGGTTTGTGTTGCCCCTAGGCCTAAGTCTACCTATTGCATCCTATTGTGAGTCTACATTGTTTGCACTACTTTTCTTACTGTTACTTACCTGTTTTGGGTTTGTGTACATATAATTTGTGTATATTACTTAACGCCTAAGTGAGGGTATCCTCTGAGATACTTTTGGCATATTGTCACTAAAATAAAGTACCTTTATTTTTTAGTAACTCTGAGTATTGTGTTTTCTTATGATATTGTGCTATATGATGTAAGTGGTATAGTAGGAGCTTTGCATGTCTCCTAGTTCAGCCTAAGCTGCTTTGCCATAGCTACCTCTATCATCCTAAGCTGCTAGAAACTCCTCTATTCTACTAATAAGGGATAACTGTACCTGGCACAGGGTGTAAGTACCACAAGGTACCCACTATAAGCCAGGCCAGCCTCCTACACCAGTAACATAAAGTTTTCTGTGTTAGACTTGCCAGGCTTAGTGTGGTCTTCCCCACAAAGAAATCTATTTTTACCCACCTATTTTTCTTAATTTGTTTTTGCTGGCATTTAAACTCTGCACTTTACCACCGCTAAGCAGTGCTGAAGTGTTCGTGCTCACTCCCGAAAACATGGTAAAGTTGTCTTATGCCTGATCAGCATATTTAATGTACTTGTAAGTTCCTAGTAGAGAGGTATACCATAGACCCAGGGCCTGTACAATAATTACCACTAGTAGACATACAGTATTTATTGTGTGACCCACTAAAGTAGCCTCTTAAAGTATGTCTCAGGGCTGCTATTGCTCCCTGAATGCAGTTACAAACTGCCAAATCAACTTGTCATCATATCCTTCTTACCAAGCCTTAAACACCCTGTTTATTACTTGTAAGCCACCCTAAAGTTAGGCTCTAGGTAGCCCAAATGGCAGAGTGCATTGTAATTACGAGTTGGACATATGCTTTGATTTTTACTTGTGAGGCATATCTCTCCCATAGCATAACAATAGGTTGCCTTATTACATTCAATAAGTGCTAACCTTTGATTGGGAACAAGTCAAGATTTCATGTTTGGTATACGCAAATTTGTAATTTAAAATCCTCTTCAATGGTAAAGTCGGATTTGAAGTTACAATTTTGAAAATGCCACTTTTAGAAAGTTGGCATTTTCCTGCCCTAACTATTTGGTGCCTTAAACTTGTTTCTGTATCACATGACAGGGTGTAGTTGGTAGTTGGACTTGGTTTGTTCCTCCCAAAAAGCCACATAATAGGGGGATTAGGTTTGCCTGGATTGACCATTACTGGCAGAAGGGGGAGGCTGAGCTGGTCACAGCCCACTTGCAAATCAATGAGCTGTGCCCTGCTTTCAAGGACTTGACATCACTTCATTGTTCATGCAGCCAGCCTGGACCCATGGTAGAAGAGGTAGGGAACTCCATGCATGTCAAAGGGAATTCTCTAGAAACTTCTCCTACTTTAAAGAAGGCACTGGGTATTAAAATGAGACCCTCAGATTCACACTGGACCTTTGGAAGGACTTTCAGAGGACTGTCTGCTGCTGTGGCTTGCTGTGTACTCCAGAAGACTGCTAAAACTGCTTAGCTGCACTTGGAAAGACTGCTCTGCTGCCTCAAATCTACCTTGAACCCTCAGAGGCTTGCCCTGCTGTTTGAGTCCTATTCCACAAAGAATTACCAGAGTGACTCCAAGGGCTAGTTGGCTGTCCTCCTTATCAGAGCCTCAGGGACAGAAAAGGCTTCAACCATCTTTAACACGCACCTGGACCCAACCTGAGTGAGTCTCAACTCTCCAAGTGGTGCCTCCTGAGCCCTGGACCATTGCAAGTGGTGCTAAAGGTGCCCAGATAGCTAAAATCTAAAACTTGGAAACATTTTGGCTAAAAACTGCTCTAAGACCGGAGAGTAGATGAGGACCATCCTGCTTGTTTACCCACTCAAGTAGCACACTGGTCGACTTGACGTTGCGGTAGCTCCTGCTACATCTTCTCTGCAGCAGCAAATTCTGTACAGCGGTCCTTCACAGAAGGGGTATCTGGCCTCGTTGAGCCCTCATCAGCTATAGCCTCGTCCCCCTGAAGATTTTCAACTTCCCAAAAAGTTTAAATGTGGAATCTTCACCGTGACTTCATCCGGTGGCTCCCCAATGAAGAATTCTCCTCCTTGGACACCGATTGCAGCCTTGCCCTCTGAATCTTTACCTTCTCAGAGCATATTTCTTGAATTTGTTTCTAAGTTAGAAGGCAAGCGCTGAACAGGCTGAATCCAGTTGTTGTATCCGACTCACGTCCCATCGTGGTTGGCCATAATTTGTTACTTTTATGCAGACTTGCACAACTAAATACCTGCGTTTGGAGCTTTGATCTCTTAGGCAGTAATTATTACCTTAAACTTTAAAAAATCATATCTCGGGTTGAATTTTTGTTGTTTTGATGTCAAATAATTTATCAAAAATCACTCTATTTTTCTAAATTGGTGTAGGCTTTTTCTTGTAATGTGTTTTCACTTTGTTGTTGTTTGTATGCTATATAAATATTTTACACACCCTGACAGAGATTATGGCTGTTGCTTGAGCAGGGTTAACACCCAACTCAACCAACTACCTAGTTTCTCACACTCCATGTTTCTATATGACAATATATTTTTTTTTTAATATGGCACTATGCATCAAGAATTGCATTTTATTTTACAATGCATGTCTATATTGTTCATCTTCTCCACAGGAGATGAAGAAACACATAGATCCTTAACCAGCAAAAAGTTTGGGGTCTGTATTTACCTCTAGCTCCTGATGGCCAGGAGAATGATAGGCACATATCAGCCTGGTCACCAAGACCTATATCTACTCTCTATCATTTTAACCCCTCTAGTGCCATGCCTTTTTTTGGCTATTTGGGGCAGTTCACGCTTAGGCCCTCATAGTGTTTTGTACACATAAGCTACCCACACCAAATTTGCGGCCTTTTTTTCAACATCCTAGGAATTCTAAAGGTACCCAGAGTTTTTGGGTTTCCATGGAGGAGACCAAAAATTTGCCAAAATACTGCAATTTTTTTTGTTTTTTTCAAAATAATGTGAAAAGGGCTGCAGAAGAAGGCTTCTGGTTTTTCCCCTGAAAATGGCATCAACTGTGCTAAAATCATCATCTTCCCAGCTTTTAAGACAAGGCAGACTTGAATCAGGAAACCAAATTTTTCAAAATAATTGTGGCATTTTACTTGGACATACCTAATTTTTACTATTGTTGTGCTTTTAGCCTCCTTTCCAGTTAGTGACAGAAATGAGTGTGAAACCAGTGCTGGATCCCCGACAGCTAAACATTTCTGAAAAGTATGCAAAATTCTGAATTCAGGAAGGGGTCATTTGTGTAGATCCTACAAGGTTTTCCTACAGAAAATAACAGCTGAAATACAAAATATTAGAATTGAGGTGAACAAAACAACCACTTCTCTCTACATTTTACTTTTTTTGCGATCTCAGATTTTCAAAAGCAATATACCGTTACGTCTGCAGAACTCTTGTGGTTGCAGGGATATGTAGGGTTTGAGGGTTCATCAAGAACCCCTGTTACCGGAGCCAATAAAGAAGCTGCACCTTGCAATGGGTTTTCACTGTATACCGGGTAAATATAAAGAATGAAAAAATAGGTATCAAGGAAACCTTTGTATTTCCAAAATGGACACAAGATAAGGTGACGAGAAGCAGTGGTTATTTGCATCTCTCTGAATTTTGGGGCCCCCATACTAGCATGTGAATTACAGGGCATTTCTCAAATAGACTGTTTTTTTTACACACTGTCTTACATTTGGAAGGCAAAAATGTAGAGAAAGATGAGGGGAAATAACAATTGTTCTTCTATTCTGTGTTCCCCCAATCCCAATAAAAATTGTACCTCACTTGTGTGGGTAGGCCTAATGCCTGCAACAAGAAATGCAACATGGAAACATCACATTTTTACATTGAAATCAAACGTGTTTTGTTAAAGTGCCTAGCTGTGGATTTTGGCCTCTAGCTCAGCCAGCACCTAGGGAAACCTACCAAACCTGTGCATTTTTGGAAGCTAGACACCTAGGGAAATCCAGGATGGGGTGACTTGTGGGACTCTCACCAGGTCCTGTTACCCAGAATCCTTTGCAAACCTCAAAATTTGACAAAGAAACACCTTTTCCTCTCATTTCGGTGACAGAAAGTTCTGGAATCTGAGAGGAGCCACAAATTTACTTCCACCCAGCATTTCTCCAAGTCTCCTGATAAAAATGGTACCTCCCTTGTGTGGGTAGACCTGTTGCCTGCGTCAGGAAATGCCCCAAAACACAACATGGACAAATAACATTTTCCCAAAGAAAACAGAACTGTTTTTTGCAAAGTGCCTAGCTGTGGATTTTGGCCTCCAGCTCATCCGGCACCTAGGAAAACCTAGCAAACCTAGAAATTTCTGAAAACTAGACACCTAGCGGATCCCAGGATGGGGTAACCTTTGGCGCTCGCACTAGGTTCTATTACCCAGAAACCTTTGCAAACCTCAAAATTTGGCAAAAAAACACTTTTTTCTTACATTTGGGGGGGGGGGGGGAGGCGAAAATGGCCTCAAATAAATTTTACCCCAGGGGAGCGACCCTTGGATAAGTGGTCACTCCCCTTTACTGAAACTGTTGCAAAAGAAAACCCTGGTGTCTAGTGGTTCTTCTCCACTTGGGGGCAGATTGGCCTAATAAAAATTGGCCGATCTGCGGGCAACAGTAATGTGCCCGCATGGGGAGCGACCCTTGCCCAAGGGGCTCCCCCCCCAAACAAATCACACACCAATCCCTGGTGCCTAAGTCGTTTCTGTGCCCCGGGGAGCAGATGGGCATCATAGAAATACGCCAATCTGCCTCCAAGTGGGGCAGAATTGGCTTAAAATAAATTTCCCCCGCAGGGAAGCGACCCTTGCCTAAGAGGTCGTTCCCCATCAGTAACATTTTTTTAAAAATCCCTGGTGTCTAGCGGTTTCGGCCCCCTTTGGTTGCAGATGAGCCTAATAAAAATAGGTGGAAATGGCCTAAAACTAATTTGCCCCCAAGGGAGCGACCCTTGGACAATTGGACTCTCCCCTTTAGTGAAATTGTTGCAAAAGAAAACCCTGGTGTCGAGTGGTTTCTTTCCCCCTTGGGGGCAGATTGGCCAAATAGAAATAGGCCGATCTGCCCCCAAGGGGGACGGAAATGGACTAAACTAAATTTGGCCCCCAGGGGAGCATCTTCTGCCTATGGGGTCGCTCCCCTCCTGTAAAAAACATAAAAAAATTATCCCTGGTCTCTAGTGTTTTCTGCCCCCCCTTGGGGGCAGATGGGGCTAATTAAGATAGGCTGATCTGCCACCAAGGGGAGCAGAAATGCCCAACAATATTTGGCCCCCCAGGGGATCGACCCTTGCCTAAGGGGCCGCTCCCCTTATATGTCAATAACAAAAAAAACTCCCTGGTGTCTAGTGAGCATTCCTGCAGCCCGATCGCTAAACGATCAGGCTTCAGGAATGCTCAGAGAGACATGAAAAGGAAAGGATAAACCTTTCCTTTCCGTTTCATGCCTCCCTGACCTCCCCTTCCCCCGTACTGTACCTTGGAGGTGACCTCTGATGAGGTCAGCGCACGATCGCACCCTGATGTCATCAGATGTCACTGAGGGAATCAGGGGGTGGGGTGGAAGGGGAAGTGATTCTCCTTCCATCCATGCCCATGGGAGGTGGGGTGGGAGGCCTACGGGGGGAGTGCTAGCGCTTCACCCGAGGACCGGGTGCAGGACGTAATGGTTATGTCCTCTGCACCCAAGCGGTGCTGCTGAGGACGTAACCATTATGTCCTGGGCACCCAAGGGGTTAAGGCATAGACACATTTTCTTAGCAGAATTGTAAGAATCTGTAGGGATCTAGGCATTGTCACCATTCATATGATAACTAGAAAGGACACAGTATCTGTACATGCTAACGAAGATACGCTGAACCTGCTACAACCCTGTAAAAGAACATTCACAGAGCTGAGAAAAACCTTGTGGTCTGTTTTTGAGAAAGAGAGCATAAATCAATACTATTACAACTGCAGGACTGAGTAAATCTCTAAAGTGATAAGGTGATATGCAGGATGTCAAAACACACATTTAGATGCCTCCTTTAAGTTTAACATCTCATGTTCATCTCTGATTACACACAGTGGGGCTAAGTCTCTCATGAATGGCTGACATTTGAGGTTTGAGCACTGCAGAAGTACTCACAGGGAAAATAGTAGATGGTTGCGAGATAGACCTGGCTGTTCTGAATTTCACCACCTTTGTATTAATAATTTCTGTGTCTTTACCAGCAATGACTCGTCCTTAAGGAAGCAGGGTCCACTCCCCTTTTACCCCCATTATTTTCATCACATAGAGAGTGTCTGGCAGGCTGAGGGCAGGTCAGCCTGGCAGGCACCCTTTATGTTCAGAACAAGCAGCCACGTGCTTTACAACCGCTAAGTGCTCAGGCACCTATCTGCCTGAACTGAACTTTGCCTGTGCTGAAGATGTCACAATTCCTGTGGGCGTGACCTCTTCATCCTGGCACAGCGCTTCCAGGACCTTCCTATCATGGTGAGGGTGAGCATCATTGATAGCCTGGGACCTGAGCACTTTAGTTTTAAACCCTGAGTTGCCCAGGTACGAGTGTCTATCAATGACACCTCAACACAGAGTGGGGTGGGGGTCAGCAAATCTCCCAACCACCGTTGGTCTGCACCATTCCTTTTTTATTTTTAGGCTTGACTTAATGGCGCTTGCAGCATTCCTGACAAAATATTGCATACATCGTACAGCATCTGTGGAAATGGTGGCACATTGATGGTGGTAAACAAGAATTGCATTTGCACAAGGAGCACTGGGAGGCACCACGTATTGTGATAGATGTATAAACTTTGTCAATTTGTTGCTGAGTAATGCTTATCAAAGCAGTGTTCTCCATCTCCTGCATTATAGCAGTTAGTTGTCTTGAAGCAATTGTCAGCAAGTAAAATAAACACTAGAAAATAGTTGGCTATGGAAAATGAAAACACAGCTGTTGCAAATGGCAATACTTTTTAAATGCATAAAAGGAGAAACAGTGAAAAAGTCATAAATGGCAAAAACGTGTTTAAAACAATCAAATAATTTATGTGTGTGGATGTTTTTGTATAGTAGATACTAGGCAGATTTTCTGCTAGCTTGTTCCATGCATAATGGGCACCATATTTCATTTAATCAATCAGTGCATCCTAAGAGTTTCATTCTTTCTTTGCTTCAATTAGCTGATGTACTTAATAACTTTGAATTAAAAATGGAAAGTGCAGGTTTTGCCATTTTGTCTTTTCTGCTGCCTGGTGGAAGGCAATTGTTTTCAAAGATGCCCCTTTTAAGCAGTCATGGAAATAACTTGACTCACATACATGGATTTGATGAAGTCATTTTTTTTTTGTCTTGTTTGCATTACAATTTATTCATGACTATTATACAGTGTATGAATAGAGAGTGTAATGCAGTGTATTGTGTTCAGTGACAAGATACTCATGTTTTTAGTGCTGTATTAATGGTGTTATTATATGTATCAGTTTCACCGTAAGTATTCACAGCCTTTAACCAGTATGGTCACACCTTCACTTAGCATTTCAGTGAATACCTAAATTGCTTGCTTTGTCATCATTTTCATTATTATCTCTCCATGGGTTCATAACAGCCTGATGACAGGATGCTATCATTTAGCTTTTGAAAGCCCACTGCAGAGGGTTTTACCCGTTGCTGAAAGCCTTGAACCAGAGTTTTAAGGAGAGAGCATTTTAAAACCTATACTGTTCTAAATTAAAGAAGGAGAAACAAAAATACAAACATTGAAATGTTGGAGCAAAAGGCTTATGCTAGCCATTATAAGGCACTCCATTGTTTTCAATGGAGCTTTCAACATTCCAGGGTTCTACTGTTTGGTAAACACCTATTGCCCCTAGTCTTCTTACTGTATCAATGCACCACCTTTAGTAATACATCAAAGCTGCAGCCATAATGAGCCTACAATGCTACTTTAAGTGCTCTATTTTTAGGTTTTACCACCCAAATATAAATCCCCAAACGGCTTCTATGGAGCATTGCCGCTGATATATCTGTGAAAGCGTTAGCAGGGAATAGATAAATAGATGCTTACTGTGGCCAAGACTTTCAACAGATTTACTATGTCACCAAAATCATATTTTTGGGTTCTGGGTTTTGGGTTCCAGCAGGGGATGTGACACCAAAATAATAAGGGCCTCCACAGCAAAGCAGTTTGGCCAACTTACATGGGTCCTATGCTATTATTAAAGAAAGTAATATTCTGATTTGCAGTGCTACATATGTGACATAATAGCAAAGTGGCAAAGGGTGGAATGGCAATGTGTATGACAAGATTCTATGGCCCTCATTATGACCCTGGCGGTGAGTGATAAAGTGGCAGTAATACCGCCAACAGGCTGGCGGTTACTATCGCCAAATTATGCCCATGGCGACTTTAACTCCCATAGACAGCCAATGTATCATACTAACCGCCAGGGCGTACACAACACTCACCATGGCGGTAGCCGCCAACAGCCAGGTGGAAGACAAAGTACCGCCCACCATACTATGACACAGAAAACTACAACATTTTTCGGGGCAGTACCAACACCATCAAAATTCTGGCAGAAACACATCACTGAAAAGAAAAGACTCATCTTCGGAGACACAGGGAAGAAAAACGCCTCCATGAAACCCGAACTGCAAGTTTTCCTGATGATCTTCTACGTTACGCTCCACCTGGAACACCAACGCAGATGACAACGGTGAGTACAGCCACCTAGCACACAAGGGAGGGACGGAGGAAAATGAGAGTAGCACAAACACACGCACACACACCATACACACGTCCAGTTGCACACGAAAAACGATTTGCACCCAATACACGCCATAGTAGTGCAAGGAACAGGAATGCCCGAAAGTGAATGTAGTAATATCAACAGCTAATAAATTATCGAATTGTCAGTGAAACAGATATGTACACATGTACACAAAGGGACACTGCCCAGTCCAATGTTCAAAGGGCCCACATGGCCACAGGGCACAGTCCAAGGCCCAACTCGAATCCTGAGTTCATCCAGATAGAACTCTGCAGGGGCATCAGTTTGAAAGTGGGCAGGCACCTCAGGGGGATGGGAGGGCACCTCAACTGGAGTCGGGAACAAGCCCACTGGTTCTGGAGTGGGCTCCATGCCCATTTCTCTGTTCTGGGGAGTGAAAGGCCACAGTCTCTGGAGTGGGTGACTTTCCCACTGGTTCTGGAGGGGGCTCCATGCCCATTACTCTGTGCTGGGAAGTGCAAGGCCACAGTCTCTGTAGTGGGTGACTTTCCCACTGGTTTTGGAGGGGGCTCCATGCTATGTCCATTTCTCTGTCCTGGGAGTGCAAGGCCACAGTCTCTGGAGTGGGTGACTTTCCCACTGGTTCTGGAGGGGGCTCCATGCCCATTACTCTGTGCTGGGGAGTGCAAGGCCACAGTCACTCAGGTGGGTGACTTTCCCACTGGTTCTGGAGGGGGCCCCTCGGACAGCAGCCTCTGGAGGCTGGCCTACATGGATTCTGCTGCTGGTGATGTTTGCAGTGTGGTGGCAGATGGAGGTGCCTCCTGGGCAGCCTCTGAAGGTAGTGATGTTTGCAGTGTTGTGGCAGATGGAGGTGCCTCCTGGGCAGCCTCTGCGGGTGGTGATGGCTGCACTTCCTCAGCTGGCGATGGTGGCCCGTGACCGCTGGTGGTGGTGGAGGTGTCACCCTGTCAGCCTCCACTGGAGTAGAGGGCTTCGTCCTTTCCATGACATGGGGTGTGGATTCTTTACCCTTTCTCGTTGGAGTTGAGGGCTTCTTCCCTTTCTTGCCTGGAGGTGCAGGCTCTTTCCCCTTCTTGCCTGGAGGTGCAGGCTCCTTCCCCTTCTTGCCTGGAGGTGTGGTATCCTTCCCACCACAACTAGGTGGTGGCACCACTGTCGCCGTGGACTGTTTGGCTGAGATGCTAGGCTGGGTCATTGGGACCCTGCTCTTACAGGCAGGACAGGGGAAGGGGAGGGAAGAGGTCAAGTTGGGAAAGGAAAAGCTTCTTAGGGACCGTGGGGTGGGATGAGGGAAGAGGGATGGGAGTGGAGGTTGAGGGAGTGGTTGTTGTAGGTGTATGTCTACTGGACTTGGGTGCAGGTGCATGGGTAGAGTGCTGATGTGAGGTGGATGGCTGTTGGGTGTGTGAGTGCTTGCGTTTGTGTCCTTTAGGGTGGGGGGCAGACAGGGTGGGAGAGGGCACAGGGGACGCATGCATGGATGTTGTGGAGGTGTCTGTTATTGAGGTATGTGTGCTGCTTGGTGTGGTGATGCTGGTGGTGGATGTTGATGTAGTGCATGCAGGTGTGAGTGTGGACATGACTGGAATGAGGTAGAGGAAGAGGAGGAGGGGGAGAGAGTGGATGTTGTTGTGTCTGCAACTGCCTGGTGTTTGCGTGAGTGCTTCTGGGATGAAGTGTGGTGCTTGTGTTTGCCTGTGCCACTCTTGGGTGTTGTCTTTTGTGCATGCTCATCTGTATGTGTGCCTAGGATGGGTTAGGGTTGAGAAGAATGGGACTGGGAAGTGGTAGTTGGAAGGGAGACTGTAGAAACAGGGACAATGGCTGTCATCAGAGAGGAGGCCAGAGCCTGAATTGATCTCTGTTGGGCTACCAATCCACTGTGAATGCCTTCCAGGAATGCATTGCATTGCTGCATCTGGGATGCCAGCCCCTGGATGGCATTCACAATGGTTGATTGCCCTACAGAGATGGATCTCAGGAGGTCAATAGCCTCCTCACTCAGGGCAACAGGGCTAAATGGAGCAGGGCCTGAGGTGCCTGGGGCGAAGGAGATGCCCACCGTCCTGGGTGAGCAGGCACAGGCAACTCGCTGAGGGATACTGTGCTGGTACGGGGTGGCGGCTGTATCTGCAGCTGGGGTGGTCACAGAGGTGTCTGCCACCACTAGGGAGCTTCCATCGGAGGAGGTATCTGAGTCTATGTTGTCACCTCTTGTCTCCGTCGTGGTGCACCCCTCACCCTCCGTCCCACTGGTTCCCTCGGCATTTGTGGACTCTGCCTCCTGGGTCCTGTGGGATGCAGCGCCATCTTTCGCCGGTGCCCCTGCTCCTCTGCCAGAAGATGCTAATGCACACAAGGACAGGATGACAGAACAACAAAAGGGGGGAAGAGAGACAAAGGAAACACTGGGTCAATGACTGCACCACCACCACAGTTGGCATGCACAGCACCGACACACACAGGGAACAGGCTGAAGTACTATGCATTGCACTGCCAATGATAAAGCTAGATGCTAAGGCTACATGAGGGCCACACACCGCCAACTGCAGCCCTCCTGGGACCTACAATACCCTGCCAGAAATGGACTGCTAACAAGCTAGGTTACCTGTATTTGATATACACCCATTACCCTAGAGATGACCCACGCTGCAATGTCTGGCCTGGCCTTAGGGGCACCCAGTAACTCACATCCACCACCCAGATCCCACACCACATGCCAAAATTTGTAATGATGCCCACTGTACCCACCCCCTTGTGGCTGCTGTGATTCCCTCAAGCGCCCGTCCAGCTCAGTGTAGGTCACCACCAGTATGCGGGCCATCAGGGGGGTCAGGTTCCGACGGTCACCCCTTCCTTGTTGGGAGGCCATCCCCAGCTGGGCCTCCACGGTCTTCCGTACCCAGCATCTCAGGCCCTCCCACCATTTCTGACAGTGGGTGCTCTGCCTGCCATAGACCCCCAGGGTCTGCACGTCCTTGGTGATGGCACACCATAATACCTTCTTTTGATGGCCGCTGACCTGCAGAGGCAATACAGACAGGAGAACACCATTAAACAAACAGTCCAGCCTGTCACACAAATGGCCCACTATACCCGTTTCCATCACCATTCACACACACATTATCTGGCACACACCATGTAGACCATCAGAAGACATTCCCCCATTCCCCCATGACACAATGCTAGCACACACATCTCCATGCATCCTTCCCACATGCATCGTGCCCAATGTGTACTCACCTGTTGGTCTGGAGACCCATACAGCAGTCTGTACTGGGGTAGGACCCCCGTCCACCGTTCACTCCAACTCCTCTCAAGTGAAGGCAGGGGCCATGGTAGGTTCCAGACACTGGTCACAGCAGCACACGCAGTGTAGGTGATCTCCTGTTGAAAGTCAGGAAACAAGTGAGGAATCAGTTAGGAAATGGCGGTCATATCCGTGGCCGTGTACACCGTCACTGCTGGCGCAGATCCCCATTGGCCACTGAACTCCATAGAGCCCCATATTATCTAATGAGGAATCACTCCATGGTGCAACACCCCCTTCCGTCATGATGCCCAACGTTGGCGGAACAACCTCACTTCCACCTGTCCCTACATACAGGTCAGGCGGTCACCATTTCAGGGGGGGGGAACAGTCATATCGACATAAACTGTGTCACAGATTAGATTGGCACATACCTCGCCATTAACACTGTCTTATTACATTGCACCAAGTAGACTGAAGTTGTGGTTCCATTGTTCCAATTGTGACAACCTACTCACTCTTGTTTCCCTTAGATGCCTACTGCTGTGGATGAATGAACAGATCTTCAGGAATTGTAAGAGTTTCCACTCACTGAATGTGCAGATGGTGTGCCTGGCGGACCAGTGCATCTCCCACATCAATGCTAAGTATTCTGGGTCAGTGCATGATGCCTTTGTTATGAGGAATAGCAGCATCCCAAATGTGATGGCCCAACTACAGAGGCACAGGTTGTGGCTAATAGGTGAGCCTTGGTCATAACCCACTGTAGGATTGCGTGAGGCTAAATGTGCTCCATCAATACTTGCAGGTGACTCTGGCTACTCAAACCTATCATGGCTGCTAACCCCTGTGAGGAATGCCAGGACAGGGGCTGAGGAACGGTATAATGAGGAACATAGGTGAACCAGATGGGTCATCAAGAGGACCTTCGACCTCCTGAAGGCCAAGATCAGGTGCCTCCATCTGACAGGTGGATTCCTGTGCTACTCACCCAAGAAGGTCTAGAGAAGGTCTACCAGATAGTAGTGGCATGCTGCATATTGCACAACCTGGCCCTCAGGCGCCATGTACCTTTTCAGCAGGAGGAGGAGACTGGAGATGCCCCTGTGGCAGCAGTAGACCCTGATGACAGTGAGGATGAAGAGGCTGAGGATGAGGACAACAGAACATCAGTTATCCATCAGTACTTCCAATGACCCACAGGTGAGACAGTGCAACTGACCATTCCTATGACTATTGGTGTATTCTGTGTGGCTGTAGCATGATGGCATTAACTTCCTTTCCATCTCAACTTACTGTCACCTATGGTTTGTCATTTTACAGATGTTGGTGATATAACAACTGTGTACTGATTTGCTGACTACAGCCAGCTACAGGTCATTATTTCTATGCTCTCACAGTGTACAGTTCATTTGCACTAGATATGACTGTTTCCATAAATACACATTTTCAATCTATAAAACACTAGCAGTCAAGTAGTGTTCAACGGTGTTTATTGTAGTGCTAAGAAATTGAGGGGAACGTGCAATGGAATGGGGTGATGATGGAGGAAAGTCCAGGGTATGGTTCCAGTCTGTTTGTAGCACAGGTGCAGTGTCCTAGGGGCCATAGGAAGGAGAGCAATGGCAGTTTAAAGTGGACAAGGTGACTGAGTGGGACACAAGTGGGACAATCAGGAGAGTCTCATTTCCTGGTGGGGGTCTTGGCAAGTGTCTCTGGCTTCTGTTTGGGTTGCAGGGAACGTTTGAGGGGTGGTTCACCTTCTGCAGGGGGAGGGGGGCTGGTGGTCTGTGGGTCCTATGGCAGGCCTCCTGCCTACTATCTGCAGCGGAAGTGGAGGGCTGGTCAATGGACTGGCTAGTGGTAGGGCCCCACTGGTGTGCTGTTGCTTCTCTCATGATGTTGGCCATGTCTGCCAGCACCCCTGCTATGGATATCAGGGTGGGGTTAATGACCTGCAAGTCCTCCCTGATCCCCTGATACTGTCCCTCCTGCAGCCATCTGTTCTCTTGCACATTGCCAAGGATCTGGCTCATAGTGTCCTGGGAATGTTGGTAGGCTTCAAGGATCTCAGAGAGTGCCTCCTGGAGAGTCGGTTCCCTGGTCATGTCCTCCCTCTGGTGCACAGCAAGCCTTCCAGTGTCCCTGTTGGCCTGTGCCTCTGTCCCTTGAATCGTGTGCCCACAGCCTCTGACCCCAGGTCCCTGATTGTCATGGGTATGAAGTGTGGCCTGCAGTCTCTGTACAGGTGGGCACACTGCTCATTGATGTGTCCTGGGGACATAGGTGTGGATACGCTGGGTGGGTGCTGTGGTGTTGGATACTGAAGGGGGAGGCTTTGTGGTGGACTGGGAGTGGCTTGGGTGACCGGCTGTCCAGTGGTCCCTAATGGGCCAGGTAGATCATCCAGATCCAGAAGTCCAGAGTTACTGTCATCACTGGGGGCATCTTCTGATGGGGGACTGGATAGTCATGGCACCTCCTCTCCGCTGACATTGGCTGGGGCACCTGCGAGATGTAAGTGATGTATTATGCTTCATGTGTGTAACATATTGTACATTCCTGGCTTCCCCTCTATCGTTGGTGTTGCCCTGCCACCTTTTGCTTGTGTATGGTGATGTACTATGGGATTGTTAGTTTCCCTATGCTCTGCATGCTTTGGTGATGTGTGTCCATGCAGGGCTGAGAGGCCTGTCCATGCATTGGTATAGCATGCAGGGCTTGGCATTGTGGTTAGTCATATGTGTAGGTGCAGTATGCGGGATGGAGTGGAGTGATGGGAGTGAGGGCGAGGATGTGAGATGGCATGCAGGTATGGGAGGTGATAACTGGTAATTGTTCATTTACCAGTGTCCAGTACTCCGGCTACTCCAGTGAATCCCTAAGGATGCAGTATTGGCAAGACTTGCTCCTCCCATGCTGTGGGGGAGGAGGTGGGGTCCACTGCCAGTCTTCTGTCTCCCACTTGTGTCCCACCTTGCTGCCATGGAACGTACCTTCCCCTGTAGGTCGTTCCACCTCTTCCTGATGTCGTCCCTTTTTCTTGGATGCTGTCCCATGGCGTTCACCCTGTCCACGATTCTCCGCCATAGCTCCATCTTCCTTGCAATGGATATCTGCTGTCCTTGTGCTCCAAACAACTGTGGCTCTACCCTGACAATTACCTCCTCCATGACCCTTAACTTCTCATCAGTGAAACTGGGGTGCCTTTGTGGGGACATGGGTGTTGTGTCGTGTGTGTTGGTGAGAGTGTGTTGAGTAAGGTGGTGTGCAAGAGGGACGTATGGGTGTAAGTGGTGTGTGTCTAGTTGTCGCAGCGGTCTTGGTGTCAGTCTTGTAGCAATGATTTGTATTCATAAAGGGTTGGTGGTAATGTGGGTGTGTGTTTTATAGTGGTGTGGGTGTGTTGTGTGTATGAATGTCAGGTGTGTGTTTTTTTCGTATTGGCAAATGTAGTGTTGTTTTGTATGTGGGTGGCCATTCTGAGCGCAGCAGTATGTACCGCCAATGGTTTACCGCCATTGAATGTCTGCTGTGGTGATTCATGGGTCATAATGTGATGGGCCTGGCCTTTTGGGTGTAATGGTATGGGTGTTGCTACCGCCACTTTAGCACTGACCTTTGGGCTGGTGGATTTGTGTATGTGGCTCTATTCTGTCAGATTGGTATGTGTGTCTTAATATGGCGAACGGATATTCGCCACTGCATTGGTATGTTGGTGGCCATCACCGCGGCGGTCAGTGGCATTTACCGCCAATGTCATTATGAAAGCCTATGTCTGCTTGTGTGCAGGCATTGTTAAAAAAGTCAAAATCATTGGGTTTGTAAATTCTTGTTCATCTCCTATGGTTGATCAGCACTTGCCTTTGCAGGTGACCTGCCAGCCTAAAAAGAGTTGCATTCTTGCACTATGCCAAGACCCAGGCCTTAAGGAAAGACCCGGAAATACAGAAATAGAAAAACAAACTCATTGCTCTTTAGAAGATTTCAGTGTTGACTGGGTAAGCATGTTTCAAACTCAAAGTCTGTTACTGAAAGAGTAGAACTTATATTAACTGATACGTTATGTGTGAACCTTGAAGTATTTTCTAGCTTCTGTTTTGCTAGGCAAGATAATTATTAAAGTGTTTGAATACACTGAGATATTTAATTAAAATATGCAATGTTGTATTGCTGGAGGGAAATTTTGAAACTCTATCCATGTGCATCTGTACATTAGCAATTCAATAACATTTCAGCTGTACTAGTATCCCGCCCCCTCTTCCCCACCACACAGGTGATTTATATGTAGATTTTGTGCGGATGATACAACACATTATTTAAAAGCAGCAATTAATATTGAATTTCTTTTGCTTACCTCAATGTCATATAATCTAGACACAGAAATCATTGAATTATTGGGCATTTTACTTTCTTGGAAATGTATACATTGATCTACAGGAATTGCTGCTTTCTATTTTAATATATCTATTGAGATGGATATTAATAACAATAAATAAACCATGGAATAAACTTAATTGCTTGATTCACTGTGTTTAATCATTGGCGACATATCAACAAATCTCCATGGTTCAATAATCTGCTTTCAAGAGATCTGAATATTATCACCAAGTGACCTTTATAAGTGGAAATTTCAGCACAGTTTTTAAACCTTCAGATGCTAAGTTTTATCACTATTCTGATCAGGAACAGGTGGGAGAAGGCGTAGATTAAAAGTTTTGAGGAAGAATTTCTATGTAGTGCATGGTTGGAGGAATATTCACCAAGGACAGACAAGACATGTTTTACTCATACTATTTGGGTCAAACATAGAGGTGGTTGAGACACTGAAGGCTCAAGCCAGGCTTGAGTCAGATGTCTGGCTCTGTCTAAGCTTGAGGCCCTCTAGGACCCTCAAGCCCAAAATGAGCCAGCTTTCATTTGGCTGCTGCCTGCTATGCATTTGCTAACTTCATGCCCTAAGAATCAAAAAACAAAAGATGTTTAAAGTAGAGAAAATATACCTATCTTGTGGCTGAATTGCATAGCGTGACACCATAAAACTTAAAATCAATTCTGATTTCCCCACTTAACCAAATTGTGTGATCCTAGGTAAATGTCACTCATCCTTTTTTATTTTCCTTATCACAGATGAAAACACCTTCAAAGAAGTGAGTACCATCTATCTGCTGTACATAAAACCTTGTGTGTTTGATTTAATAGAATATAGGTGGTTATTGCAACTTTGGAGGAGGTGTTAATCCGTCCCAAATGTGACGGATATACCACCAGCCGTATTACGAGTTCCATAGGATATAATGGACTCGTAATACGGCTGGTGGTATATCCGTCACTTTACCGTCACTTTTGGGACGGATTAACACCTCCTCCAGAGTTGTAATAACCCCCGTAATATTTCTCCCTGTATAATAAGAATCTTGGGCACATGTACGAGAACAGATGACAACTCACTTGCCTCTTTGTTTACTAATGGCATTAAAGGCACAGGAGGATATGAATGTTGCTGAATGAAATAAAAACTATCATTTAATAATTAGTTCCCAATGTAGTGACATAGGGCCTCATTACAACATTGGCGGGTGGCTATCTCTGCCCGCCAAGCTGTAACCACCGGGCGGCCGCCAATGCGGCCGCACTCCCGTGGTGCCCATTTGGACATCCCCGCTGGGCCGGCGGGCGGAAACCAAGTTTCCGCCCGCCGGCCCAGCGGGGATGTGGGCTGCAACATGGGAGCCGGATCCAAATGGAGCCGGCAGTGTTGCGGCCGTGCGACGGGTGCAGTTGCACCCATCGCGCTTTTCACTGTCTGCACGGCAGACAGTGAAAAGCCGCATGGGGCCCTGTCAGGGGGCCCCATGACTCCCCGTACCACCAGCCTTTTCCTGGAGGTTCAGACCGCCAAAAAAAGGCTGGCGGTCGGGGACTCGTAATCCCCTGGGCAGCGCTGCAAGCAGCGCTGCCCTGGCGGATTACAACCGCCTGGGCCATTGTGGCGGAAAACCGCCAGCCCCGTCACTTTCATTATTCCGTGGGCTTGCCTTTTAAAAATCGATTTATTCCATTTGTGAAAATCATGCATATGTCATGCCTTTTCCAGTGTTTAGTCCTCCTCGAGTGCACTGGTAAACTGCTGAAAACATAGGAGGCTCCTTGTTTTCAGCTGGTTTCTGGACTACTTTACCTTTTCATTTCCTGTGCAGTGTGATCTCGCTTGGCAGAAGTTGAGCGCTTTGCATGACATTGACCCTCTTACATGGATAATGGCACTTTTGCTAGTTACTTGGATAATTGCACTTTTGCCGGTAACATGGACAATTGCACGTTTGCCAATTGGTTTCACCACAAGCCTGTTTCCTTTTCTGTATTTCCTTTGCACTCATGGCAACAATCGTCTCGCATATGTCAAACTGTTTTACTTTTCATTATTAGTTTATGTGGTAAGAAAAGTCTGGTTAAGAGTTTACAACGGTAATAGCTGTAACACGAGCAAACGAAAGACCCGTTGCATTGCAAACGCTTGTTTGAATTTTGAAAACAAAGTATATTTTTAAACGATTATTGATAAATTATTTACGTGCTATTTTCGAGGCTCGGCTCAGACTATTGGCCCAGTTCTGGCGTGGCTCTGGCGATTTGTTGGCTCGCCCACCATTTCTAGTTAAAGTCAAAGTAAAAGATAGGCTACTTCTTAATACACAATACAGCTCATGTACAGGTTTAGTAAGAAACATATTTACTAAGGCATACCATAGCAAATTATGTGCACAGAGGAGCACCCAAAGGGAAACCAAGATAGCGCATCCTAGAACAGAAATTTTTATATCTGTACATTTAGCTAAGTGAAAGTCTGAAAGACAGATCTAAAACATACTTCTGGGAAATTCGACAATTATCAAGGACAGACATTTTTCAACAAAGTATAACGCAGGGAAACCTTCAATCTCTCAAATAATGTTTTATTGAGGTTACTGGGAACAAACCATTATAACAAGACAAGCCTATCCAACTGTTCAAAACATTTTAACTAAAGGGATCCAGATATTGTGGAAAGGAAGGTGGGTAGGGTCGGTATGGACGGTTGCTTGGGAACTGAGAGAATATCTGACTTGATCCTACCGAGGGGTTCTAGATGTCACCAAAACTCATTGCAACATTGATTTATAAACAATGGAGACACAAAGCAGTTTGTGGTGCACAGCAGTGCATGGCAGTGGGGCCTCATGTAAACAAAAAAAAGACATGAGTGAGGGTATGTTAGATATGAATACTGATATAGAAATCCATATGAGGGTTGTTTGTAGTTGAACTAAGTCTGTACAAAGACAGATAGACGCTGCAAGGGGGAAAACAGAGTCTAGCGCCATATCAACAAAGAATGGCCTCCTGCACAATTGCTCAGATTTGCGTTTGTTCACTCTAGACAGGATTTGTTCTGGAGACATACCCTTTCCGG
The DNA here is from genome assembly GCF_031143425.1 of Pleurodeles waltl. Taxonomy (NCBI): domain Eukaryota; kingdom Metazoa; phylum Chordata; class Amphibia; order Caudata; family Salamandridae; genus Pleurodeles; species Pleurodeles waltl. The sequence continues at coordinate 680,790,187 of NC_090443.1, forward strand.
AAACAATTCTTATGCATAGACAAAACCAGAAGATGACCTTTCATTGCATGTGTTTTTCTTTTCTTTTTCTTATGACTAATTTATTTCGCTAGTAGGTTCTATTCTACATGTGATTTATTAGATAACATCTATGATACTTATCCTGAGATGTTCTTTAGATATTTATTATGCAGATCTATAATTGTCCTGATGAAATAAATAAACAACATAAAAAAATAGCAATGCGTACTTTTTTTGAGAAAGGAGCACATTTCCCCTTGTATGCACCTCCTTTATGTATGTGTTAGTTTTACCAAATCCAGGTCTGGCTATCTTTGGGCATTTGTACTGATCCCCTGCAATAATACCCCCTTGATGCAAAGCATTGCAAAGTAGTTTTGCTGTGAAAATGCACCCTTCCAAGGCAAGACACCTTTTAATAATATAGAGCAATTTGGAGTTCACAGATTAACCCTTTAAAGCCCACCTGACACTGGGTTGGAATGCTAATTTCTAAACAACAGTTGACCAAATTTACTCCAAACAAAACACAGGTACACCTTTGAGGAACGTTCAAGATTCATCTCACACTGGTTGCAATTCTCTTCAGTTGTATTTGCAGTAGTGTATAACAAGTTCTCTGTGGGAATTAGCATTGCAAAGACATACATTATGAGGACCTATGATGTGACAGCCTGCCCCATCATTAATCCCTGAGTTCTTGAAGTGAGATATTTACAAAAAACCAAAAGTACACTGTTCCATACAACGAGAAGAAAAGAGAACTAAGGAGACCTGAATCATCAGGAGCGAGTGCCCTCAAGTGGTTTTCGCACTATTATTGGGAGAATGTACACTGGACCAAGTAATCTCCCGGTCCCTCCTCTTTTTCCTTTATGTGAGATATTTACAACCTGCTTGGAAATAAGGCATACCAATGAGGATTTTGGCCTTTGCCGCTGGTAGTTGCAGATACTCCATCAGCAATCTGGTCTTGGGCACATCCTAGCAGCATTCAAGAAAAATCACAAACACAGTCTGTTTCCGTGGCTGGGATATCAGTTATTGGTATATCAGGAAGTCGCTGTACATCCCTTACAGCTTAACGCTTGCACTGGCTGGATCAGATGGAATAAGAAGCCATCACCGATCTCCTCATCTAGGCCTTGCTTCAGGAGGGCCCTCTGATGGACAAGAAGATGAAGAGGGCATATGCAGATTTTAAGATGGAGAGGATCCGAGGGTAGTCAGTTTTATTTTGCCCAATCTAGGACATGGCTCATACTGGGGACACATGGGAGAGAGGGAAGGATTTAGAAGTGGAGCCACCTCCCATCTTGGCCTACATTAAAGCCGAGTGTGATTCTTTCCATGCCTGTTGCCCAGGGATCTTCTAACTTATTCAGCGTTATACACAGACATTTTCAAATAAATTATAGGAGGTGCTTCACGTAAGAGACCATCATGAGCCGGTTAGCTATTGCTAACCAACTGACTTGCTATTTCATCATCAGCACTTTCCTATAGTGACAGGAGAACCATGCATCTTGTATATCATTAATGGTGCTCAGTGTATTTAGCTACTGGTTATCGTCACACAATAACATCGACCTCCTGGAGGTCCTCATTAAGAGAAGAAAGTAGGAAATGCTTTAATTTGAAAAATCCATTAAAAATGAGTTAAACACGGCACGTGTCACATTAAAATGTTTACTCTATGACTAGGCTCCTGATTAAAAACAATCATACATATTTAGGCCATTTTGTTGTGAACAGCTCACACGTGTAACTGCCAAACCAGACTTACAGGCAGATTCATCAGGACATGAGGACCAATAGTCATCCAACTGTACAAAGTACCTGTGCACCGCACCTACCAAAGAAGAAGTGAACAAACAACAAGGAGTGGAGAAACTACGTACAAAATTATTCAAAAGGTAAACAGATTAATCCCAAATCATCTTCACCCCCTTTATCCTTAAAAATATATTCACCATATGACCACCAGGTGAACGCCTATCAGTGGGCCATAGAAAACAATTCTGGGGCAAGAGTTGTGGTTGCCTATTATAAAACACAATCAATGTAATTGAAATAGAACTACCTAAACAGATCCTCACGCATTTGACTGCACCACATAGAACATATCCAATGGCCATAGTGTAATCCCTATAATGTTTCATACTGCCACTGGGTACAAAATCTGAGTTCTCTCCCAATATTTTACACGTGAAGTCCACATCCATATTTACATACAGTGCTCAGAACCCCAGGCATCAGCCTCAGGCAACAAATTCAAATGAAGCAGTCAAATCCCCTGTGTTCGACAATACTGCTAGACTCACACTGATATTTAATTAAAGCCCCCAAGAGAGGAAGAGAATTCATCTTTGACATCAACCATGGGTCAGGCAGTCTTCAAACCACTTGCATCTACACAGATTTTACCTACGGTGCTGGCGGACTGTGTCAACAGCCACACATCTAAAGCAAGCACTGCTTTGCAGGAGGAAAAAGCTCCTGCAGCATGCTACATCATTCCTGGATCAGCCACTAGACTGATGATCATGCGGGCGCCATCTTAAAGGTAGATATTATGATGCTGTGTCATGCTGAGACATTTTAGAAAAGACACCCAAGTACACACTTAAAAAGGGCAAAAGGTATTTAAAAAATGTTGCAATGTGTGTTTTAGCAAAGGACGAGATGTTCAAATTGCAAAATTTCACACACTTGATGTAGTAATTGAAGTAAAGTACATCAGCGGTATATAGTGGTAGACAGACCTACTCAAGGGAACCCGCAGGTGTAAGGTATCAAAGCCTGAAATGGAACAGCAAAAAAGGAAGCGGCCTACCACGCCAATGACAATTAATGGGCCTCATTCACAGTGGTAGTTTCAACCATGAATCTTGTGCCATTCAACCACCTCATTCAGACCAGCTTTATCTATCTGTTCGGAAAAAAATCCACTGTGCCTCTTTTCTTTTCAGTACCTCTTCAGCTCCTGTACATCTCTGATCCAACTTTCCAAGGAGAGTCCACTTATAATCCAGGGGACCATTACCCTGCTCTTGAACTTTCTGTATCAAACAGGTCAATAGTTTACCCATTCTCAAAGTACTAATATTCTTGTCTATCTTGATTGTCACCTTACGGGTAGTGAATCCAATAAACTGCAAATCACAGCTACATATGAGTATAATTATATGTTAGTGCCACAATTACTGAACTTATTTTGAAACAACGTCCGACCATTACTCAAAGTAGTACTCTGGGATGCTAATGTAAGTTTACACACATTACACCCCCACAAGGAAACTTACCAGATTGCATATTAGAGATATTTTCTGTATCACTTCTTGGGCGGGTATGTACTAATCTATCTTTCAAGTTGGATACCCTTCAAAATGCAAAGTGAGGTTTAAGATTTACTTTCCACTGATGCCAATTTTTTCATAAGATTTGGTGAATTGTTGTCGATGGAGGATCAAAAGTGGACACCACGGGTATACATATATCTTTCAGTCTCACATGTTTCTCCACTGCACGAGGGGTATTTAGCACCCTTTTTCAAGCCTAAGCTACAATGGATATGCCAGTTGTTCAATCTGTTCCACCAATGACATTGACTGAGTCACCAAAGTCCCCACATCAGTACATTTGACTGACAGAAAGATTATCCCTAAGGGCTCTCAGATGAAAAGATGTATAGTGCAACAGAGAGTTTCTGTCATTTAATTTCTGATGTACTGCCATGGTCAGTCTTGACCCAGTCGCTGTTATACCCAGCTCTAAGTAGGTAGCCAAGTGTCTACCAATGGACCAAGTGAAATGGAGGCAGGGGTCCAATCCATTTATCCAATTCATAAAGGACATCAAATTATCTTCAGGACCAGCCCAAGTATAAAAAAACATCATCAACATACCCCTTCCACATGACATGTTTGGAGCAGATTATGTTTGGTTCATCAAAAATGAAATCCTCTTCAAACATCCCAACGTAGATACATGCAAAACATCAAGCAAAAGTTGCACCCATTGGCGCCTGTGAGACTTACAAAAAGAGCTGGTCCTTGTATGTTAATAAATTCTTGGTTAATGCCAACCCAATGCATTTCAACACAAACGATTGCAGGCACTGAGCCTCTGGAGCTGCAGAGGCAGCAACTAGAGTGGCATTGTGTGAAATACTTACATACAATGATTAAATATCCTGTCACCAAAACCTGTGTTGCTGGATCATATTCAAGATCCTGTAACAAATTCAAAACATCTATGGTGTCTTGCAGGTAAGCAGGTTGATTAGCCATGCTCTCTCATAGAAAAAATCTGCAATCTGGGAGTGGCTCCAGTAATGACTGAACCCCTGACACAATGGGTCGGCCAGGAGGAGGGCGTTGGGGCTTGTGGAGGTTAGACAAAATTTAGAAGTCTGGCACTTGTGGTCCTGGAATGAACGAAAAAGCAGCCTCCTTTCCAGATATCCACAGATTATCTCTAGCTTCGTTGACCATGGCCTTGATGATAAACTGCAATTGTGGTGTAGGATCCCTCATTAATTGTTATATAGTTGGTTCTTATGAAGCAACAATCTCTTAACCTGTGCATCATAATCAGGTGTTACGAACGACAATTTTACCCCTGTTGGTGGACTTGATTACTATATTATGGTTTTCTTGCAGGGATTTAATAGCAAGCCTGTCAGACCTAGCCATATTCTGGAATTGCAATGAAGGAGAAGATAATTTCAACTTGGAACTCTCTTCTAATGCCCACTGCTCAAAAAGTGTTATTTCTGGGCCCATAGCATATGCAGGAGGACAGAATGAAGCGGTTCATTGAATATTTGTGGAATAGAGTGATGATGGATCCATTGGTTCGTCCATAAAAATGTATACAGATGGCTGTTATGCATAGTTTCTTGGAACTCTATCTTGCATTTAAAAGGATTGTGTTGTGGGGTGAGCATGAATCCTAAACCTTTTTTAAGAATGTGTGTTGAGCGTATATTTTTTCATCAAGTCGGCCCATGTCAAGCGCTTATTCATTTCCAAGCCAGCACGTGTAGCACTTCTCCGTTTATGAGCCGAGCGCAGGTAGTGCTTTTTTGTTTACCAGCCTAACAAATGTAGCAGTTTCTTGTCTACCAACCCAGTGTGGGTCAAGTGCTTCCCAGCATTCTACAACATCACACTGTGCCCGGTCCAGCCACTGCGACTGAGGGCATCTTCACATGGCTGTTCAGACAAGGTACTGTGAGTAAGGAGGGCACGCTGACTGCTCAGCGTCCGTTCGTGCATACCTTGTGAGACCCTGCGCCGCAGTTCTGGGATGCCTGTTGTGTATTTCTGCCACCCCTTGACTTCCAATCTCAAGGGGCCGTGGGGAAGTCAAGAACCCTTCAAACCATTCTGGTCCAGAGGCTGCATCGGAACTATAATTGCAAGTGCTTTCCTAGTACTCCTCTAAAGAGAACTTACCATAACTCCCTGAAAGGGAGAACCTTCATCTTTTTAAGCACTGTAATTTTCAATACTATACTTGAACCATGATAACCCATGCAAATTTAATTGGATTTTTGTTTTTTTGGGTCTAAGTTTAATCAGATAAATATTCCTATTTTTTTAAACTGGTGTGGAGTCTTTTTGTGATGTTTTCACTTTGTTACTGTAATTCAAGTGTTGCACAAATATTTTACACATTGTCTCTTAAATTAAGCCTCACTGCTCTGTGACAAGCTTCCAGAGGGTGAGCTCAGGTTAATTTAGGAAGTGTGACTGACTTACCCTAATTGGGATAGTGGTTCCCTACTTGGAGAGGGTGCATACCTCTGCTAACTAGAGCCCCAATTTCCAACAATCCAGAAAATGTATGCCTTAAAAAACTTGAAGAAATCATTATACCTAATTAGCATATTTCATTTACTTATAAGTCCCTAGTAAAGTGCACTAAATGTGGCCAGGGCCTGTAAATTAAATGCTACTAATAGTCCTGCAGTGGAGTTTGTGCCAACCACTTCAATAGCACTTTAAAACATGTCCCAGCCCTACCATTGCAGCCTGAATGCAGTGTTACACTGCATGTTGACTTGGCATTTAAAACCACTTGCCAATCCTTAAACTCCCCTTTTATCACATATAAGTCACTCCTAAAGTAGGCCCTCGGTAGCCCAAATGGAAGGGTGATATGTAATTGAAAAGGCAGGACATATGCTTTTACGTTTTACATGTCCTGATAGTGAAAACTCTAAAATGTGTTTTTTTCACTACTGGGGGGCCTAACCCTCTCAAAGGATAACACTGGGGATTCCTTATTATATTTAAAAAGCTGTAATTGATTGGGAAGGGGTAGACCTGTCATGTTTAGTAACAATGGAATTGTAATAATAACTCCTTGTTAATGATAAAGTCAAATTTATTGTCGAAATTTTGAAAATGCCACTTTTAGAAATTTTCAATTTTCCTGCTCTTAGCCCTGTGTGCCTGCAGCCCTTCTCCAATACAAGTCTGGAGTGGGGATCACAGCTGGTTTTGTGCATTCCCTCCTGACAGCCACACACAAAGGAAGCTTAGGTGTGACTGATGGGCCAACAACATCCTGATGGGTCATCCAGGCCAGAATGGCAGGAAGGAGTTGGCTACAACCTCATATATACACTTGAATAGGCTGTGTCCTGACCCCCACAAATGATTGCTTAACTCCTGTAATGAGTCTGGAGCCAGGGCAGGAAGGGAGGACACTTGTGTCCTTCTTTGAAGTCTCCCCTACTTCAAAGTCACCACTGGATGTAAGAACTGGACTTCTGACTCTACCAACTAAGTACACTTCTGGACCGGTGGATACATTGCCAGGAAGAAGGATTTCTTTGCCACTACAAGGACCGCTACTCTGCTAGACTGCTTCAATGGAAGAACTGCTTTCTTGATGCGCTGTCCTGCTGCCAGTAGCCCTCATTGCCTGGGTAAAAAGGACTGGACCCTCAACACTTGACACCAGAACCAGAGTTATTCCAAAGGCTTGCTGGCCTGCCTCCTGTCCTTCTGAAGTTTCACAAACACAAAGGACTTCAAACTCATCAGCTACCGCACCTGGACTCTGCAACTTGTGAGTCTTGCTCTGCCACGTGGTGCCAAATGAGTCCTGGGCCTTCGGAAGTGGGTGTAAAGTGCTTCTCCCGTCCAGAATCCTAGCATCAGCACTATTGCTCAGCTTGAAACTGGGGCATCTCAATCAAGGCCTAAGGATCGCCACTACTGCACGGAACAGGGACATTGCATCACTGTCTGCACAGCGCATCACCTTCAGTTCTGATGCATCTTTGACTTTGTGCAGCTTGGAGCCGACACATCGCCTGCTTCCCAAGGATCATCAATGCTTCATTGTTTCCTTTGCTCCTTTCATCTCGTTCTCGGCATCGACGCAACCGCAAACCAAGGTCTCCATGGGCCAAGGCTAAGCCCTGTATCCCCCTCGTACCTATTGAGGTTGGCCTGACTTTTCATATTTAACCCGGTACAATGCAACCAGATAGCCCGGTTGGCACTTTATTCTTCTAAGCACTATAATTAAGTTTATTCATTAAACATTCATATCTTAATTTCTACTTATTGGATTTTTGTTGTTTTGGTCTTGTTTTGTTCATTCAGTTCAGCTCAATGTTGCTTACCAGGTGTGGTATATTTTTGTTTGGTGTTTTTGCTGTTTTACTGTTTGAAGTGTTGCATAAATGCTTAACACATTGCTTCTTAAGTTAAACCCAGCTGCTCTGTGTTGAGCTACCAGCGGTGAGCACAGGTTACTTTAGGGTGTGTTGGTGACTTACCCTGACTAGGATTTTGGTTCATGCTTGGGCTGGGTGCATTTGTCTGCCAACCAGAAACCCAGGGCTTCATTTGCAAGGTGTTGGTGTAGTGCAGAGCCACAAGGATTCTTGCCGTGCTGCCCTGTATCAAAAGGAAAGGGCAGGAATTCACCATATATATGAGATACAGCACATTCCTGTCCTTTCCCCTGCGCTGGTGCACAATTGGGTGCCATGCGCCAATGCAGGCACCCTTGCACCATGGTACATTGTAGGGATAATTGTTTTGTGCAGGAAGGTACAGCTTCCTGCACAAAAGCAATCAATGGAGGTGAATTCCTCTTACTATGTGTGCTGCACAATGTAGCACACATAGTAAGAAGAAAAAACCTAGAGAAATAATGTTATTTCTCCTTCTTGTGCCTTCGGCGTAGGCTTTTGATGCATTTCTATGTTTACAGGATGTTGTAAATCTGGGAATGTGTCAAACACCCACTGTAACATCCATTGCACGCCTCCCTATCACAGTGTGAATCTACGCATATGCATGGTGTCTGTACATGACCTTGTAGCTATGGTCCTGCACTGTGCACCACGGAGTTTTAAAAAAGTGACGCTTCAGTGGTGCACAGGGGCTTGTAAATAAGTCCCTCAATTTCCAAGAGTGACCCCAAAACAAACTATTCAGAAGCTCATTGTTTTTTGGATGATGATTCCAATATGAACTTAATGTCTGAGCAGAGAGGGTGGAGCTAGTAAGTCTTCAAGATCATGTATGGGACATACTGTGTTTTGAAAAGAAAATTACTGGTGAATCATTTCTCTTACTAATTCACTTGAGAGGCCAGAGAGTTGGCAGTGGTTGCTTCAAAGCAGAGCAACCTAAAGCTCAAAACCATATCTCCACCAAAACAACACTGGACTCTTCTTTAATGAACTTAAATATGTTTCATGACATAAAAGGCTTTAAAATAGAAATCTGCACTGGTAGTGGCCACTTCCCCCAAATTATTTTCATCTAATATTATAAGACTGCCCAAAAAAAAGAAAACAGCCTAATGAGTCAGATGTGTACATCAAATTTGAAATATCTAAAATAGCTAAAATGGGATGCATCAAACTCTGAATGGATCACCCAGTCAGTAACAGAGGTCCTACATTCCTGGTGCTTACTTGAAGATCCCACAATGCTTAATCTCCAACAAAACTGCCTTTTGTAATTGTAAACCTTCATCACAAATTTAAGAGATGAGTTACGTACTTCAACTAGCACAAGGGGTTTTAGACATGGTACTTTAATACAAAGAAAAGAATGGCTAACTAAGTCCCTAAGACAGGAAAACAGAAATCAAATAGAGAAATAAGCTGTTAAAAATTAATGGACAATGTCCAGCAACACACGGGTTGCACCAGGCTCAGGATACTTAGACTGACTATACAGGAGACCATTTCTCCCAGGGAACCGGGTACTTGCCAGAAACATCACCAGTTGCTTGGGTCTCAACCTGCTGCTGAAGACCTACCAGAGTAGGGCACTCTTTTTGTGTCTTGCAGAACTCGTTCCTGGTAAGAACCCCATCATGCTGCCAGTTAGACAGCCCAGGCTGACTCCTCAGTTCAGCTGTGTCTTCCCCTCTAGGTATCAGGGCCTTCTCCTCAGGTTCAGCCTCCTCCCCACTGTGGGAACCTCAGGAGCAAGTTTCCCATACCCCTTGCCCTTTTTCATCTTGTCAGGAACCTGTGCCAGTGTTCTAGGCTCCAGGTTCTTCTGAACACCCTGGAGGGGTTGTGTTTATAGTTGCAGTATAGAGCAAAAGATCCAGTATTGGGAGTGCCCAAACACATTAGGAAATTCCTTCAGGGGTGCTGGATTCTTGACCCTGTAAACTTAGGGTCAGTACTCCCACTCGAGCATCTCTCATGCCACCTTTGTTGGTGGCAGCTCACTGTACAGGTAGCATCTCTTTCGCTGCCCACAGGAGCTGTCACTCTCTCCACTGCCCGCTCTTGCAGGAAGGGATCTCTTAGGGTGGGGTGGTTGTCAGCTCCCCCCAGACATGAGCATGGGGAGTGATGCAGGCCTACTGTGACTGGGAGATGAGATGTCGCCCCCCTGTTCTCCTGTGGGATTGGGTCCCCGGGTCAGAAGAAAGCCCAAGGATGGGTCCCACATCTGCTACCTCCCTGCAGCAATGATTAAATATAGAATCCTGCAATGACCCCTCGGCCCTGGCCCATCCCGGGTGTAAAGTGAGAAATTGTGTTGGAGCCCCACACGCTTCATTGCCAGTAAAAGACCAAAGGTCGCCAAACTTTCAAATGCCATACCTCTGGCCCTGCTGGGCTCATTTTAACAATTCTGCACTCATTTTCCTCTTGGTCATGAGCTTGACCCACCAGGTGCAGTTACAGCAGACCTCTCCATCTCCAAAGTGGTGCAGTTACTAGGAAGCTGGTTCTCCTGGCTCCCTGCACCGGTCTTCTTCTCAGTCTTGGATTTTGGGCCCAAAAGTCCAGGACTTTCCCCCAACTGGTCCTCAAGATGTGTAAGAGGTTAGCCTCACTGGCCCATTGTGGAGACCCATTAGTCCTGGGGCCAACTGGGCAGAGTCCTTAGTCCTTTTTGCGCATCAGGGGTTCCACTTTCCAGTTCTCCAAGGCGATCCCAAGATCCAGCAGTGAAGTGCAGAAACGTCAGTAGGCAAGAGGGAGTCTCTCTGTTGTGCAAGAGTTTTTCAAGGGGAGAGGAAGGTTCCAGGCACCCCAGGCCAATTCTAGGGTGGCCATGTCATGTTCTAACCCTCCTGCACAGCATGCTGTGGCAGTTCAAAATGGCATCATCCAGGAGTCACTGGTCACATCTACTCCTGAGGTCTCAGCTCCGTCACTTGCCTACATCACTGTCATGCTCTTACACACAAAAAGTTCAAATAGCGCCCCCTCATGGATTGCCTCTAGTTGCCTGGCCTCCCTCCTTTGTTCAGTGGGCTTGGGCAGGCTCATCCCTGATACAGTGTGACAGTTGTTTGATTGATGTAGATCATTCTGCCCAACCCCCTTTCCTCCTGAAGAGCTGTGTGAAGAATTGTTGACTGCTTTCTTTGTGTAGGGAAACCTTGTTCCTGCTGCTGGAGAGAAATGTAATTAACTGGGTACAGCAAGGTGACAAAAGACCTGGGCCGTGATCCTGAGCTGAGCCAGGGAAATATGACAATTCTGGATGACCCATAAAGTTTACAGGATATAGTTTGGGAAATTACAGAATTGATTTTCTCGCACAGGTTACGCCCCAATTTGATATGTCCACACTCTCTGTAGGCCACAGGGAAGTTAAACTGCACTCTAAGGCAGTTCTCTTCATATGTATATAATAAAGAATCACTACAGACAAAACAGTAAATCACACCGACTTTCCCTTTTAGTTTACGCTAGCATTATAAGGCCAGCATCAGGTCAATGGCCAATCCTGCAGAGTCCCCAAAGAGCCAGGCTACCTGTGTGTAGTTGCTAGGATGCACGTGATAATAGTCTCTCAAATGCAGCCTGCACATGTGTGCAGATGCAAGTGCACACGTGTTCACATGTGCCCAGCCAAGTGCCCCTTACCCTTGCTGTGTCACAGCAGCCTTATCTTAAAAGGTGGACACTGGCGGTGAACACACACACAGGCCCTCATTATGATGAAGCGCCAAATCACGCTTACCACCGCAATGACGGGTGCCAACTTACCGCCGCAGTGGCGAATATCAGTTCGCCATATTATGACACACCCCTCAGTCTGACAGAATACAGCCACATCCACAAATCTGCCAGCCCAAAGGTCAGTGATAATGTGGCGGTACGAACACCCAAAACGTTACACCAACAAAACAACGCCCATCACATTATGACCCACAAATCACCACGGAGGACATTCAACGGTAGTAAACCATTGGCAGTACAAACCACTGCGCTCGGAATTGACGCCCACATACAAAACAATACTACATTGGCCAATACCGAAAACACTCACCTGACACTCATACACACACCACACTCACCCACAGCACTATAAAGCACAAACCCACATTACCCACAACCCTTTACAAACAACAATTACTACCAGGAGATTGACTCGAACAGCAAAGAGACAACTAGACACACAGACCACCTACACCCATACATCCCTCACGCACCCCACCCCACCCCACAACACACACCCCACCATATTACTCAACACACTCTCACCAACACACATCACACAATACCCATGTCACCACAAAGGCACCCCCGTTTCACTGATGAGGAGTTAAGGGTCAGGGTGGAGGAAATTGTCAGGGCAGAGCCACAGCTGTTTGGAGCACAGGTGCAGCAGATATCCATTGCAAGGAAGATGGAGCTATGGCGGAGAATCATGGACAGGGTGAACACCATGAGACAGCACCCAAGAACAAGGTACGACCTTCAGGGGAAGGTACGTTCCATTGCAGCAAGGCACCAGCTTGCCATACAGAGGACTGGCGGTGGACACCCACCTCCTCCCCCACAGCTCACAGCATGGGAGGAGCAAGCCTTGGCAATACTGCATCCTGAGGGACTCGCTGGAGAAGCTGGAGGACTGGACACTGGTAAGTCAATATTTACTACTTATCACCCCACATACCTGCATGGCATCACATCCCCTCACCCTAACTCCCATCACTCCATGACATCCCACACACTGCACCTACACATATGACTTACCACAATGCCAAGCACTGCATGCTATACCAATGCATGGACAGCCATCCCAGCCCTACATGGACACCCATCACTAAAGCATACACAGCATAGGGAAACTGACAATCACACAATACATCACCATATTCAAGCAAAAGGTGGCAGGGCAACACCAACGATAGAGGGGAAGCCAAGGATGTACGATATGTCACAGACATGAAGCATAATACATCATTTACATCCCCACAGGTGCCCCAGCCAATCCCAGCGGAGAGGAGGTGCCACGACTATCCAGTCCCCCAACAGAAGATGCCCCCAGTGATGACAGTAACTCTGGACTTCAGCATCTGGACCAACTACCTGACCAATCAGGGACCACTGGACAGCCGGTCACCCAAGCCAGCTTACAGTCCACTACAGAGCCTCCCCATCAGAATCCAGCACCACAGCACCCACCCAGCGTACCCACACCTCTGTCCCCAGGACACGTCAATCAGCAGTGTGCCCACCTGTACAGGGACCCCAGTCCACACCTCGTACCCAGACAATCAGGGACCTGGGGTCATTGGCAGTGGGCACACCATTCAGGGGACAGAGGCACAGGCCAACAGGGACACTGGGAGGACTGCTGTGCGCCAGGGGCAGGACAGCACCAGGGAACCGACTCTCCAGGAGGCCCTCTCCGAGATCCTGGGAGCCTACAAACATTCCCAGAACACGATGGGCCAGATCCTTGACAACGTGTAGGAGAGCAGGCAGCTGCAGGAGGGACAGTATTAGGGGATCAGGGAAGACTTTCAGGCCATTAACACCATCCTGATCTTCATAGCAGGTGTGCTGGCAAACATGGTCAACATCATGAGGGAGGCAACAGCACACCAGCAGGCCCCTACCACTAGCCATCCATTGACCAGCCCTCAACTTCCCCTGCAGCTAGTGGGCAGAAGGCCCCGCCACAGGACCCACAGGCCACCAGCACACCTCCCCCTGCAGAAGGCGAACCACCCTGCAACCAGACAGAAGACAGAGACACTTGCCAAGACCACCGCCAGGAAATGAGACTCTCAGGATTGTCCTCCTTGTGTCCCACCTGTCACCTTGTCCACTTTGAACTGCCTTTGCACCATTTCCTATGGCCCCTTAGACACTGCACCTGTGTTACAAGCAGACTGGAACAATACCCTGGACCTTCCTCCGTCATCCCGCCATTCAATTGTACTTTTCCCTCAATTTTATAGCACTACATAAAACACCCTTCAACACAACTTCACAATTTTATGTTTTGAAATGTACATGTATGGAAACAGTCACATCTAGTGCCAATGATCTGTATACTATGAGAGCATAAAAATAAGTACCTGTAGCTGTCTATAGTCAGCACATCAGTACACAGTTGTTATATCACCAACATCTGTAAAATGACAAGCCATAGGTGACAGTAAGTTGAGATGCAAAGGAATTAATGGTATCATGCTACAGCCTCACAGAATACACCAATAGTCATAGGAATGGTCAGTTGCACTGTCTCACCTGTGTGTCATTGGAAGTATTGACAGATAACTGATATTCTATTGTTCTCATCCTCATCCTCTGTCAACACCAGGGCAGTGCGCGCTCTATTGGCGACTAGAATGCAAAAACCCAGCACTCTCAAAACAACGTAATTTATGCATTGTGCTGATAAGTTGTTGTTTAACCTTTTGCATTGCAGAGTTCAATCCTGAAGACTTATTCTTAATGTGATTACAAATGCTGTTCATTTGCAATGTATTGCTCCAGGCTTTCAGAGTGTGTTAGGGTGTGGTCCCTTTCCAGGGCCTTCTAGAGACTTTCCCTGCAACATGCCTGGGTGTGGTTGTGTTCTGGGCCAAGACTCTATAAAAAGGAGCCAGCCCAGCTCCAAGTGCTCACTATTCAGAGGTCCCGGTGCAGAGCAGCAGCTACTTCCTGAGCTCCTGTCCCGGTGGCCTATTTGATCTTCCAGACATCTGACTTTCATTCTTCATTTGGAGATCCTTGTTCTGGGCGATAAGACGGTGGTTGGGCTGGCCTCCCGACGCCGTTATCGAGAACTCTCATGTTCTTGGGCCTAATTCTTTTATGATTTGACAGAGTACTTTGCGCGTGTGAAATATGCGCTTGAGTGTTTGTGACATTTGCAGGGTGACTTGCGAATCGGCAAGACGCGCGATTCGTTTCATGATAATTTAATATGGTTATTCATTGCACGCTACCATTTCTTGACATTTGCATTGTGACTTAAGAATTAGCAAGACGCGCAATTCATTTTATGGTGTTTTAACTTTGTTGTTCATTGCACGCTACCATTTCTTGACATTTACATTGTGGCTTAAGAATCAGCAAAAGACGTGCAATTCGTTTCATTGTACTTTGATCTTGTTATTCATTGTGAGCTGTTATTTCTTGCCATTTACATCGTGGTTTACGAATCAGCAAGACACGCAATTCGTTTAATGATGATTTGACTTTGATATTCATTGCGTACTACAATTTCTTGGCATTTTACATGGTGACACTCGAATCGGCAAGACGCACAATTCTCTCCTCGAGTTTAATTCATGTTGTTTATTGTATGCCACTATTCTAAGATATTTATCATGTAATATTCGAGTTGACAAGTTATGTGAATTATTTTCCTGAATACATATTGTGTTATTCATGGTGCACAATCCTTTTATGGTGTTTACTATATATATATATATATATATATATATATATATATATATATATATATATAACTTTACAATATGCACAATTTGTGTTGAAACATTTTAAGAGTACACAGAAGATCAGAGTTTCTAGATGCAATATTGTATGGTCCTAGTATGCATTCTCAAACAAGCATTTACAATGCAAGACGTCTCGCATTTGCTCATGTTAGAGCTGATCGCGTTGTAAACTCCTAACCCGACTTTTCACCTATCGGGCAAAAGTGCATTTGTGTACACAACCCGAAAAAGTTAAATTAACTATGTAAAGCGCTCGACTTCTGCCAAGCGAGATCGCGCTCGGAAATTAGAGAAAAAGAAGTCCACGAGCCCGATGGAAAACAGCGAGCCTTGCATGTTTTCTGTACTCGGTCGCTGCGCTGGAGGAGGGCTAGCCACCAGAAAAGGCATGACGTATGCTTGCCTTCGACTAATGAAAGCAAGCAGATTTTATTAGGCAAGCCCACGAACCAATAAAAAACACTGACGTGAAGTTGACAGGGCTCCGAGCCCTTTTCTAAATACAAAAGCGCCTCGCTGCGATACGCATGCGCGAGCGCATGCAACGCAGGCTCGACCCTAAAAAGGATTTATATGACTTGTTTAAAATTTAGTCAGAATGTTTTTCTGATTTTCATGTAAAGGAAAGTACTTGAATAAGAATGTTTTCATTTAACCCATCTTGATTCCCTTACAGGTATCCGGCCATCTTGAAACTTAGTCATTTTAAACTTAATTCTTAGATTGTTCATGTTTTCAGAATGACTATGCTTAGAATCATAGTCTAGTATTGATTTCAGGAGATATAATTTTCATATTGTGTGTTCTAACCTTTTTCTTACTACAGGTCTCCTTCCCAGCTGTTTCCCTTCCTAATCCCCTCTTCCCCTCTTGAACTCTCATAGCCTCTGTGACTTATCTATAAGAGTCTTGGAGCTGTTCAGTGGTGGACGTGTTGGGAACGTGCGCAGACCCCGAGGATCTGGTGACTCTGACATCCTCTACCTCTTCATCCTCACTGTCCTCAGGGTCTACTGCTGCCACAGGGGCATCACCAGTCTCCTCCTCCTGCAGAAAGGGTGCATGCCATCTGAGGGCCAGGTTGTGGAACATGCAGCTTGCCACTACTGTCTGGCAGACCTTCTTGGGTGAGTAGCACAGGGATCCACCTGTCAGATGGAGGCACCTGAACCTGGCCTTTTGAGCCCGAAGGTCCTCTCGATGATCTGTCTGGTTTGCTCATGTGCCTCATTATAACGTTCCTCTGCCCCTGTCCTGGCAGTCCTCACAGGGGTCAGCAGCCACAATAGGTTTGGGTAGCCAGAGTCATCTGCAAGTATTGAGGGATTGCATTTAGCCTCACACGATGATTTGGGGATGACACCTGAAGGCATAGACTAACATACAGTGGGTGAGGACCAAGGCTCACCTATTAGCCACACCCTGTGCCTCTGTAGTTGGGCCATCACATTTGGGATTCTGCTATTTCTCAGAAACAAAGGCATTTCAGGCACGGCTTTATGGGTACTACGAAGGGTGCAGTTGGCAGTGTGTGGCCCTCATCTTGACGTAGTATTTAGCCAAACCAATGGAAATGCAATGCATAGTGCTCAAGCCTGATCCCTGACGGTGCTGTGTATGCCAACTGTGGTGTTGGTGCAGTAATTGACCCAGTGTTTTCTTTTTCTCTCTCCCTCCCTTTTTTGTTCTGTCATCCTATCCATATGTGCATTAGCATCATCTGGCAGAGGAGCAGTGGTACCGGTGACAGAGGGAGCTGAATCCCACAGGACCCTGGTGGCAGAATCCACCGATGCCGAGAGAACCAGTGGGAGGGAGGGCGAGGGGAGCACCACGGTGGAGACAGCAGGTGAAAACACAGACTCAAATACCTCCTCCGATGGAAGCTCCCTGGTGGTGGCGGACACCTCTGTGACCACCCCAGTTTCCGGTACAGCCGCCACCCCCTGCACCAGCACCGCCCTCCCATTAACCCTCAGCGAGCTGCCCGTGCCCGCTCACCCAGGAGGGTGGGCATCTCCTTCACCCCAGGTACCTCAGGCCCTGCCCCAGTGAGCCCTGCTGCCCTGAGTTAGGAGGCTATTGACCTCCTGAGATCCATCCCCTTAGGACAGTCAACCATTGTGAATGCCATCCAGGGGCTGGCATCTCAGATGCAGCAATGCAGTGCACTCCTGGAGGACACCCACTGTGGAATGGTGGCCCATCAGAGATCAATTCAGGCTCTGGCCTCATCTCTGATGGCAGCCATTGTCCCTGTTTCTACCGTCCCCCCGCCACCTACCACTTCCCAGTCCCACTGTCCTCAACCCCAACCCATCCCATGCGCACATACTGATGACCATGCACACAAGACAACACCCAGGAGTGCCACAGTCAAACACAGGCACCACACTTCATCCCACAAGCACTCATGCAAACAGAAGACAGTTGCAAACACAACCACATCCACTGCCTCCACTGTCTCCCCCTCCTCTTCCTTCTCTACCTTGCTTCCAGTCATGTCCAGACTCACACGTGCATGCACTGCACCAACATCCACCACCAGCATCACCACACCAGGCAGCACACACACCTCACTAGCAGACAACTCCACAACATCCATGCACGCTTCCTCTTTGTCCTCTCCCACCCTGTCTGTCCCCCCTCCTAAAGGACACAAACGCAGGCACTCACACACCCAACAGCCATCCACTTCACATCAGCATACTGCCCATGCACTACACCCAAATCCAGCAGACATACACCTCCTACAATCACTCCCTCAACCTACATTCCCATCTCTCCTCCCTCATCCCGCCCCACTGTCCCTAATAAACTTTTCCTTGCCCAACTTGACCTCTTCCCTCACCTCTACCCCCATCCTGCCTGTAAGAGCAGGGTCCCAATGACCCAGCCCAGCACCTCAGCCAAACAGTCCACGGGGACAGTGGTGGCACTACCTAGTCATGGTGGAAAGTCAGTGAAGGATCCCACTCCGCCAGCCACGAAGGGGAATGATCCCACATCTCCTGCCATGAAGAGGAAGAAGCCTGTGCCTCCCGTTTTGAAGGGGAAGAAGCCCTCTACTCCTGTCCGGAAGGCTAAGGAACACATAAAACCTGCCGTGAAGGGGAAGAAGCCCTTAACCCCTGCCAGGAAGGGCAAGGAGTCCACGCCCAATGTCATGAAGGGGAAGAAACCCTCAACTCCAACAGAGGTTCGTAGGGTGACACCTCCACCACCACCAGTGCTCACGGGGCCCCCACCGCCAGCGGAGGAAGTGCATCCCTCACCACCTGCAGAGGCTGCCTATGAGGCACCTCCATCTGCCACCAACGTGCAGCCATCACCACCAGCAGAGGCTGCCCAGGAGGCACCTCCATCTGCCACCAATGTGCAGCCATCACCACCAGCGGAAGCCATGTAGGCCACCCTCTAGGGGCTGCTGTACAAGGGGGCCCTTCCAGAACCAGTGGGAAAGTCACCAACTCCAGAGACGGTTGCCTTGCACTACCCAGTGCAGAGAAATGGGCATGGAGCCCCCTCCAGAACCAGTGGGAAAGTCACCCCCCTGAGAGACTGTGGCCTTGCACTCCCCAGCAAAGAGAAATGGGCATGGAGCCCCCTCCAGAACCAGTGGGAAAGTCACCCACCTGAGACACTGTGGCCTTGCACTCCCCAGCAAAGAGAAATGGGCACTGAGCCCCCTCTACAACCAGTGGGCTTGTTCACGGCTTTGGCCGAGGTGCCCCCAGCCACCCTCCCCCTGAGGTACCTGCCCACTTGCAAACTGATGCCCCTGCAGAGTTCTATCCAGATTAAGTCAGGATTCGAGTTGGGCCTTGGACTGTGCCCTGTGGCCATGTAGGCCCTTTGTACATTGGACTGGGCAGTGTCCCTTTGTGTACATTTGTACATATCTGTATCATGGACAATTTGATTATGTATTAGCTATTCATATTAATACATTCACCTTGATGCATTATTGTTGTCCTTGAATTATTCTGCAGTGTGTCGGGTGCAAATTGTTTGTCATGTGCAGCTGGTTGTGTGTATGGTGTGTGTGTGTCGAGTGTGTTTTGTGCGTGTGTGTGTGTCACTCTTGTTTTCCTCCCTCCCTCCCTTGTGTGCTAGATGGCTGTACTCACCGCCGTCCTCTTCGTCGGCGTTGGTGTTCCAGGTGGGGCATAACATAGAAGAGCATCGGAAAGACTTGCAGTTCGGGTTCCATGCGGCGTTGTTCTTCCCTGTGTCTCCGATGGTGAGTCTTTTCTCTTCTGTGATGCATTTCCCCCAGGCTTTTGATGGCATTGGTACCACCCTGGAAAACGTGGCGGATTGTAGTGTCTTAATAGGTGGGCAGTACTTTGTCTTCTGCCTGGCTGTTGACGGCTACCACAGCGGTGAGTGTTGTTTCCGCCATGGCGGTTGGTGTGGTACATTCGCTGTCTATGGGAGTTATCACTGCTGTGGTCATAATTTGACAGTAATTACCACCAGCCTGTTGGCGGTTTTACCACCACTTTATCAATCACAGCCAGGGTTATAATGAGGGCCACAGTCTGTTAGCCATGTAATTACTATGGGTGAGACACATGTAGTGACACACTACAAAGTCTAAAAACTCCTGGCAAACCGAATGGACAGAACACAATTTTAACACCTACTGAATGATCTTGACAGTTAAACTTTGTGACACTCAAAGCTGTCTTTCCTGCTACTGTTTTTATAGGGGCTAGCACCTGGGGCATACATCACATGACCCTAGGGTTAAATGCATCTCCAATGTCTTGCACTGGAACCAAAATGCCAATTTAAATTAGCTACTATTTGGATTAGTACACTTAAATACCCAAATAGCATCAAAGAAGGTCAAGCTCTCTTAGGGCACTCATTCTTTCCAGAACAAAAGGGCACTATGCCTCGAAACCCCAACAGCTTTGAAAAACAGACCCTCAAGCAAGCTTTGTCTGAAGCCTCCTTACAACTGTGGAACTCCACACCACTCCATAGAGAAGCCTCTTCCGCTAAACATCCTCAGGACCAAACTCAAAACTTTGCCTGGCAGGAGAGTTTTTGTGGGAAAATCAAAAATGTAATAACATCCTGTAAAACAATCTGTCTCACCATTATTTATGATAACCATATCTGAGGTATTCTCTTCCATCTATTTTGTGCAGAAATTGTTCATCTTCCTGAATTTCATAATGTCTTTATTGGAGTGTCTACTTTTTCATGCTTTGACCTTCGTCTGGCACGCGCTCATGTTTTAGGAAATTTACACATGTAGCATCTGCATCAAAACATATACTATCAAAATCTTTGTATAGCGCTCCAACGACCTACAAGCGTGGTCGAAGATCTATAGAATGAAACTCTGTAATAAAAGTGCAAGTACAAGTGAACGCGCAATGTACATTCACAGTAGTAATACCCCCTTTTTCTTTATTAATTCAATTGAACATTTGTTTAAATTACATTTTGAGCCTGTTGAGAAAATTAAAACTAAAGGAGCATGGAGCAATAACCTGCCTTGCACTTTCAGCTTCTACAAGAAGGTACAAGCGAGTTGTGGGCCTCTGCTGCAAGAGTTTTTGACGTCACTGGTAACTGTTCTGTGAACGTTTATATTGTTTGCCATTGGTTCGCATGGTAAGAATGTTTTGTAAATTGTATTGAAAATATATTTGTAAATGATGGTACAGCCATAAGCACTTTTGATTTAAAAAAGCACACTTGCACCAAAATTCAAGCACAGATCATTCATTCTGAAAACAAGCTGGTCAGGGAGTGATTTACCTTCCTGAAGTCAGAGCACAGGATTTCCTGTGATGAAGTCCATCATCATAAGGGACATGTGAGCATCCTGGAAACAGCACTGATGTGTCGGGTCCCAATTCACCTGCATCCGACTGGTACTTAGTTTAACCAAAAACCTTCGTTTATCATTAGCGGAATGTCCTGTGGGACCACGGGTCTGCATGACGTCTCGCAGAGCGGAATTCATATCATGTGTTTCCCACTTCAATGTGTTTTCCCTGTGTATGAAAGGCTTGGCACGGGAATAAAGTCAGAACATCTAAGCTATTACATTTATAAATGTTTTAAATAAAATGTCACTTTTTACTCCCATAACACACTACATATTTCCAAGTTCAGTATTTATATTATTTTAACTGTCCATTGTTTAACTTGTGAAATATTCACTGGTGGTGCCGAAGGTTTTGCACAGAAGCCTGCGGCCGGGGATACGAAAATCGGAGATTCCGAGTACCAATGCTGCAAAGTCTTGATTCTACCTCATACCTTTTCAATCCACCCATTCTCTGCCTCTTTATCACACCCTTTCATGTTCCCTTTCATCCCTGCCCTTTTCACTTTATCATTGTTCTTTCTCTTTCTCCTTTCCCCCATATGGTTTCCTCTCTGCTTTGTGTGAAAGTCTGATGAGGATAAAATACACTTTCAGTCTGAGCTACTAAACCTTTAGTCGATCAGAAAGCCTGCAGTTAGCAAAACCAAAGGTCTTATGAATAAAAAGATATGCTACCATATGCTAAAGTTACTTTCGGAATCAGAAATACATTAGTGGCTCATAAAGCAACTTTTATTCCTTAATCCCAATCTCAGTTCGGAGTTTACGTGAAAAATGCTTCTGCCCATTTTAGATTCGTATTGATATCTATTAATGGTTTGTAACTTTAGCTGCAGTTGTAACTCATTGGTCAATTACCAACACCCGATTATAGGGTAGTAGCTGGATCGCAAAGGCAAAGCTGTCGACCTGCGACAGCCTGAACTATCCGAATCATGGCAGATGGCCTCGAAAAAAGCAGACAGTGTCAAAGGGAGCCATTGCAAGCCCTCTCTAATGTATTTCCTGGACGTCAACATTTTTTAAAAACAGCACTCGTCCATTTAGGAAACACTGGACCCTTTTAAGAAAATGTTGACATCCAGGGAATGTGCACACAGAAACAGTCTACTACCCTACCAAACCTTGATCTGTGTAGTAGCAACACTCACCTATGGGTTTAGTCCTGCCAAGTTTACAAGGTTCATGCATGATGTGATGTTCCTCCCAATATGAAATAGGACTCCAAGTACCAAAATTCAAAGGAAGTGACCCGATCTAGAGCAGCATATAAAGCCCGGACCTGAACATTTGGCAGCTATGTAGGTTGTAAATATACATTTTGATCACAGTCAGAAGAAGAGATGCACAAGATACATTCAATATAGTCTGAAGTTACATAAATGGATGAGAAATGAACCAACGCTTTCCAAGTTAACATTTTATACTGTATATTGCCAATATCTCATGTGTTTGTAATTGGATGTTCTTTCTTCGCCTGATATTTTCAACCAATAACAAATGTTTAGCTAATTTAATTTAATGTTTGGGTACTGGGGAGATCGAGTCAGTCGCCATTCGCCTTTACAGCCATTGCTTTCTGGTTACCAGAGACTTCACTTTGTATTCTTTGTGACCTGTCATTTGACACTTCATGCTTTGCCAGTCAGTCTACTGACATTCTTGTGTTTTATCATTTTCTGAGTTTACTATGCCTGTTTAATGCTGAACTAATGATCTGATGGTTTAGTAATCTTATAGTCCAAATTCTAAACCATCCCTCTTTCCCTGTTCCTGTCCAGATGCTAGCGCTGATGTCCCCCTGATGAGGTAGAAGTTGTTGCTGATTAATTTAGGGTTAGGTAGCTATGTTTAATCTGTACATTGTTGTTTGTCTTTTGTTTTTCAGGTACCAACTGCTAATGTTTTAATACTGCTGCTATTTTGATAGACCCATAGCTAGATGTTTTTTAAATTAGTGTTACTAAAACTTTTGCATGAAGCCCAACATGCTGATGCTAATCTGAGGTTAGTGAGGTGTTTCATCATGCCAGTGAACTGATACTAATTTTGCTTGCTGAACAAATGTATTATATGTCTCTTTCGCAAATATTGCTGCTATTAATGAGTGTTTTCGCAATTGAAATTATCATTCTTATTGCTCTGTTTAAACTGAGGTTCCTTAGGAGATATGGACAGCCTGTGATGTTTCTTTACATGTACCATTTGGTGTTGAGACTAATTTTCGTAACCTTATCATTGTTAATATAGTGAAATAAACATTTTAATTGTTACTAAAAGGTGTCGTTATTCGTGGCCAAATGGTTCATAGTGCATTATTTTATTAATTCTTTGGTGATCATTGATATGTAATGCTGTTCTGTTATGTGACACTTAAGAAAATTAATTAAAACGAGTCAAAATGTTCACCGATCTTATAGCTGCGCCCTTTTTTTATTATCATGATAAATTAGATAAGCTAAGGGCATGCTAGCAATACTACTTTTCTTCTCATATTATTATACCCATTATTATATTCCTTGCACATATATTCCCTAACTATGTATTTACATATCTATTTATTTATTACTCTAGTCCTACTATACTAGAGAAAAATAAATACAAATAAATACAATTAAATCTATGAATAAAATTCAAATTCAAAGTATAAATAATTAAATTAAATATTAAAACATTCATTTAAATCAAATATATATATAAACGAAATAAAATAATAAATAAATGAAAAATATTCAAATTTTACTCTCTTGTAAGCTTTAGTCTGTCTCTCCATCACCCTATGTCTCTATCAATCTATCCCCCATCCCCACTCTGACTCATCCCAAACCCATTCTAATACTTTCATCTCCAAAATAAACCTGCCAAAGCCCATCCCTCCTCTACCGCATCTAGCTCACCCCAAACCTCAGTTTACTACAATGATCTCCCAAACAACCCTACTACATTCTTCCTCATTTATCTCACCTTTGACTTATCCAAAACCCCTCCTGCTAAAATATTCTCCCTAACCCTTTCCACAGACTCTTCCCTCCTCCATCTCTCCTTTACTCATCCCAAACCTCATCTTATTACTATAAACTCCCAATGAACACTTCTGGATTCTTCTCTCCTCTATCCCTCTATTACTCTCATCAATCCAACTAACAGACTCACATATCCTCTGCTCAAATTAACTAATAATACTAATACTGTACTCATATTTCCCTATACTAATCCACCACTAATTGCTCTTGTGTTCCGGAGTAGTGTGCTACTCACCGAAAAGCGATTCCATGCCTCATCAGGGGTAGTAAGCGCTATATAATACAATTGCAATCACACTTACAATGCCCCTATTTACCAACTCATACAATCTCACATAGAGCTGTACGCCCCAACTGAAACTCAGAAGAGAGCAGTACTTCAGGTGACTCAATCAGTCCTCTGCCTGCTTTCCTGCACCTCCCTAATATAAACACACCAGAAGACGGAAATGAGTTCTCATCACCAAATTAAAATTTGAGAGCTATTGCACCTGTGTTTCGCCCATCCTCTAGAAGGCATTTTCAAAATAGAGACATGCCCATAGTGACGATAAGCAAATGAGAAATTAAATAAGGATAAATGAACACCAATGTACTCAAAGCCCTTGGGCATAAATCTTGGGATGCTCCTCCAAAAAGAAAAACATGGCCTGGCTTAGTGAGAATTGAATCAGGATTTATCTGGAAGTGTGACCATGAATACATAGGGAGAGCTCATATAGGAACATGGAGCAAAATAAAAGACAGTATACTCACCAATTGCGGTGATGCAAATGAACTAAAACCATAAACAAACGAAAATAACATTGCAGTCTTATTCTTTATCCTTTGCTAATTTTGCACCCCCACACACACTCTGTCCCTTTTGTTCCTAGCAATCAAGGTAACTTGAAGTTTAGGGGAAGTACTTGATGTGTCTGGTGTATAAATATTCCAAATCCTGACACTCCCCACTTGGGGAATTATCAGCTACATTGATCCTTTTTCCACCATGTCTGACCTTCTGCGCTTAGTAGGCGATTGAATTTAAAATAGAACAACTGCTTCCCTTCAGTCATTATTGATACTGTAGGCGATTGAATTTAAAATAGGACGACTGCTTTCCTTCAGGTCATTATTGACACTGGTTCCAAGCCTAGAGGTTTGCGTGCTGTCCTAATTCATTCTGTGACTTGTAGTATTGTTGTCTTTGTTCTGTGGTTATTTTTGCTACAACTAACAGACCTTAATTCAATGATTTTTAGGTGAAAAGTCCAGGACTGGGTACAATGTAATGACCTGGATGGAGGTAGTCACTCGAATTTGAAAACTATTTTTAGAATATTCTGGGGCATATTTACAAGGAGCTTGCTCTGTTATTTTTTGAGGCATCAATGGCGTTGTCAGTACTCTAAATTTACAAAGTGACGCATCTAGGATAGTGTGTCACTTTTCGGAGTTCTGCGTCGTACTTTCCCAGTGCTTGAAAAGGCTTCTTCACACAACTTTAAATATCTGCATGGTAGACGTTCCTTCATATAATCCAATGTAAAATTGACACAGTGATATTTATGATTTTATAGAAAAGTGATACATCATTGGCAAGAGGCAATCAGAACCTGAAATGCATAAAAATGTGTGCGCATCGGGAACCCAGTTGTAAGAAATGAAGTATTTGCACCGGTATATAACATACCCAAAGCACTTTGACAAGCTCAATTACGCCATGGAGGTGCAAAAACATCAGCTAGGAGCAGCAAGTAGACCTCCACCTCCTCCACCTCCTCCACCACATAGGCAGCACAGAAAAAGGAAGCATATATACTGCCAAAGGAGTACTCTTACTGACCTCAAGGAGGAGGAGGTCATCTCCTACTACAGGCTCAGAAAGCTCCTGAACCTGTTTGCACCAAGACTGCAGCCAACATCACAGAGGTGCACCAACATCCCTTCCACACATAGAAAGAGGAAATGCCTCTCAAGTTAGAATTTGTGTAGGAAGTTTTCTCTTTATCCACAAAACAATCCTCCCAACAACACAACCATGGTGCAAGGATGCCTGCACTGGTGCTAGCAAGCAATTTGTGCCTCAGCGCATGGTGAAAGGACAGAAATGCACAGTAATTTTTAAATACAGTGCATTTCTACCCTGGTAAATTGGCATTGGGCAGATCAGCAGAAATGCTTGTAGCGTTGCCCTAAGCCAATTACTAGTAAATTTGCCCCTGTGTGTGCCTATCAGTAGTGGTAAGAACATGAGCAATGCTAAGAAAATTCTGTGTTGCATCATTTTGTGCAAGGAAGGGCTTCCATGACTGATGCCTATGTGTTTGCATGAAACTCCCATTATTCATGATGCATGTTATGTATTCCACACAATATAAACTGTGAAATATATCCAATCAATTGTCCTCCCCAGGTTATGTGTCCCACAGGAAAAATACTTGACTCATCCAACACACTCTACCTCCTATGTCTGGTGCAGTCCGTGGCAAACAGACATGGACAATCAGGCCTTCAAGGGTTCATGTGGTGCATGAAGGTGGCCCTTCATGCACAAAGTAAATCTCACATTTAATGCAGTCACTCAATCCCTATGTTGCAATTGTGCCTGTCTTGATGCTACTCAGCCCATTGTGTGCCGGTTCTTCTTGAAAACTTAGGACTGTGCTGAATGGCATCAAAGATGTCCCACACTGTCCTTTCACAGTGAGGCAGTGAAGTGCTGATAGTTTACCTGATGCACTGTACAGCATCACATTTCTATGTATTTGAGCTCTTGTCTCCTGTCTACACAGCTGCCCCAATGCACTGCAATGTGGCGACAATAATGTTCAAAGCTGAAATGCACTCACTACTCTATCAGTGGCAGTAACTACTGAACATGAGTGACTACTACTGTCACATTCAATCTCTGTGAATGAATGGAACCACATTATCTGCACTAGGTAACAGATGTAAAATAAGAAATGTTGTAAGACAGAAAAGACAATATGAGTTCTACACCAACACAAAAGAGAAGTGTGAGATAATGGTCTCTTCATTGGCATACATATTCTCTCTGTCAGTCAAAACTCATCATTTTCTGACTAGTGTGAAAAACTTATTTTTGTAAATCAGTAAGTGTGTCACACATGCCAGTATACATGCATATTTTTCGAAGTGTCTAGAATTTATTTTTAGAAAGGCCATGTGTGCCATTCAGTGTCAGTGTAGGCCTCAGACCTGGGTAAATGTCAATACAGGTTCACAAAGTGACCTCAAAAGTACCAAAACAACATGTCTCTCAGCCACACTGACAGTAGATGTACAGACATACACTCAGGTATACAGCTGCCACGACAGATGCTAACAATGTGTTGGTACACCTGTTCTGGTTGCAAAATGAACAAAGAAAAACTATAGTAAATCAGCAATGTGCATGTCACGAACACTACAACAATGTATCCAAATATGTCATTTAACAATCATAAACCTAGACAAGATACCACAGTGTAATCTGGATACCAATCTCAACATTACTGTGATACAGCAATGAGGGTAGAGTCATTGCAAACAGGTACATAGTTCACATTAAGTTACAGTGCAACACATACATATGAAGACCAATTGTGTACAGGTCTGTGTGTAGATAGATAAAGTTACAACATCAGTGCGTCCTACCTAAAGATGCATCCACACTGCATACCCATGTGACAATCCCAGTGCACCATGACATATTGACTAATAAAAAGCAGCATCTCAAGGCTAACAATAAATCATTCAACTGTCCATGGAACCTGTGTAGAATGCACCACATGTACTGACCAGCTATCACTCACTGAAGGAAGTGAACAATTTAAGGCTCTGTCATTGGCAGGTAGTACAGCAACAACATCAGTGGTTCCACAGGGCCACATGTGTGAGTGTGAAACTGGTTAATACTGGTAAAGCCTACCTTGAAATGAAAGAAATCACTATTTTGTGAACCATGTACCGTCACTTACAGTGGTAATGGACCTACAAAACACCTATCACACTAAGCTACAGCTGTAAAGTGATTATCTGATTGTGGCATTGTCAAAAGTGGCAGGTCATACACACGTTTGCATATGATACAGAGAACAGGAATAGCCATGTGGAATTTAAAGTGTTCATCTAAATGTAACCAATAGTGTACAAAACTGGTAGAAATGTGTATGAGTCATTCTGGACACATAACTGACATGTACTTGAATGTGGGTTGAACAATCACCATGATTATTGACTGACCTTTATTTCTTTGTCTTCTTAGCTGATAAAGGGTATGGTTTGCAGCCATAGGTCATTACCCCATCTGCACATTCCCAGACTGAGGCAGAGCAGACATACAATAAAGCACTTGGGAAGACCAGGGATATAGTGCAGTGGACTTTTTGGGTACTTCTGCAGCTTGGACGTGTCCGGGGGGGAGACTTCCCCCTATGGTCTTCAAAATTGTCCTTGTGTGCTGGATATTGCACAACATATGTGTGTGGACAAATGTCCCATGGGAGGTGGACCATGATGACCAGGAAGCACCAGATGAAAATGAGGATGAAGATGAGTACAGAGGTCAAAACATAGCCACAATTGCCGGGACCCTGAAAAGAAACAATATTTTCAGAACTTTTTCAGTGAAGCATGAAGCAGCTTTATTGCTGTATTTTCTTTACTTCAGCTTAGAAAGAGTGCTGAAAAAGGAAATAAATGAATGAACACAAAATTTGTGTACCTAATTCCAATTCACATCTAACCTAATAGTGTTTTGCACATCACAAAGGTACGTAGCGAGGTGTTACATTCACCCTGGGACAACATCATGTGAACCAAAATATGTGTGCATTTCAACAACATGTGCCAAATACATGTGCTTCAGGAATACATACACCAAACAAATGGTGCAATGTGTGACAGTGTACACATGTCATGAGTATGTGTGCTGCCACAGTGAACTGACTGTCAGACTTCCTAACATAATCCAAAGGGGGTGTAAATGTGAACAGTCTGCAATGACTTTGTGTGTTCTACATCTTGACATTTTAAACTGCCTTACACTTGTGGTGGCCCAGTATAGTGACTTCATAGTCTTATGACTGGGAACTGAGGACTATATGATGCACATGGGCACACATTGCAACCCAGTATTTCACAAATGCTACTTCAACATTTGCAAGCACATAGAAAAATCAGTATGGTATCTCATATGACACATAAAATTTGAACCCTTAGTTGTGCCAGTGTTGGATTGTCTATTTAAGGCCCAATGCAGGCAAACCTGCCCCACTAGGCAAGGATGCAACTGTTACATGCAGGAACGGATGTGACCATATTGGTGTGCCTCACTCACCACGCACATCCTAAATTCACCGAAGCCCTCTCTGTAACCAGACACTGAGATGCATGGAAATGGTCAACATATTCCTACTTGGCTTTGTGATGATCACAAAAGAGGCTTACATTTGTGGCCAACACTTTTCTGCAGGTGTAATGTGCAAGTGCCACACATATTGTGCCAGACACCAAGACCAGACATCAGGTGTGTGCATACTGCAACATTATATAGTGGTTATTGGGTATTCATGTCTGGTAAATGATGTCTCACACATATTGACAGATGTCCTATTAGACTGGCCACATGCTTCCATATTTTTATACAGTCAATTTGTGAGCTGGATGCCACATACACTGTAGGCTGGCAGAAGCAGTCAGTCTATGTCATTACCTGACTATGTTTTGCATCCGTAACACATCTTGTTTTAGGAATACAGACAGATAGTACATTTTAAAGTTTGGCCATAATCATGAATAACTATGTGGATTTCATTTTCCTAGGACTGCAATATCTGTGAAATTAGAAATCCGACTACGCAGTTGCCTACATTCAGCCCATCATAATTTGACCTGTGATACAAATAAATAATGTCATGCTATCACAACTCACAATATATCTGTATACATCAGTATAATACATTCCCTGTCCCTGTGAATGCACCATGAACGCAATGAGTCACACATATGCGCATTTTTACCATGTACATGCAACACATCTCAAATCTTCTACCATGTCAGCAAAGCTAATTTGAGCAAGAAAAGTGGGTCTTAGGAATGTTTACCTACATTGCACAATTAAATATACTGTGCCACACACAAAAGACTAGTAGCATCAATTAGAACACACGCATTGGCCATTTGCATGTGGCATTGCACCTGGAACGTCAGTTGGAAGCCACACATCAATGCCAATGCGTCAAAACCAATGCACAAATCACACAGTGCCTATTTATCTACAGAGGCATCAGAAAAATGATGCAATAGTAGAAAATGTGACCCAAGAAATGATGAAATGGCTCTGCCATGCTTCAAACCAGGAAGTTTGAAGATACTTTCACGTTCCCTTACAGTCTTTTTGTCTGTGCTGACTGGTGAAGGTGTTTGCTCTGTGGCTTGCTTGCATTTCTTGGTCTTGTTGGTGTTGATGCTGTCTCTGTTGCATTCAAAAAGTGTTGTTGTGTACTGTTTGTATTTTGTATTGTTTTGTCAACTGTTTGTCCAATTAGGGGCTTGTAGTTTTATGGGTGGGGGAATGGTTAGTTTACTTTCAGTCACAGGTAATGGTGGTTATTTTTGGTAGGGATATGTCGGGGAAGGGTAGAACGATGAATATGTCAGAGGAAGAGTTTGGTTTCCTGCTGTGGTTCCTTGTCCGCTATCTGCCCAACATGATTGCCGTGGGGGTAGGGTGAGCCAGGGGTAGCCTACCCAAGAGAGGAAGCAGCAGTGGGAGAAGGTTTGCTTCCACATGGCCCGATCTTTGGTGTATAACACATTGTCCACCAACTGAAACACAGGTGGGCAGATGTGGTTAGCCAGGAGGCCAATCTTCTGGATCATCTTGGAATGGACGTTGGTGGAACTGTTGGTAAGTACCGACATTCCACAAGCTTGTAGCTGTGTGTTTTTTGCCTAAAACTGGAAATGTTTTTTTGACTAGAAGGGTCAGATTTGTTTTTGGAGTAGGATGCCATGACAATGCCTAACTCATTTAATAAAAAAACATGCACAAAGGCATGTTCACAGTGACCTAACAACAGACCAAACATACCATTCATTGCAGGGAGGCTTGGTGGTGCTGGGTGCTGGCCAAGAATTTGAGGACACAGTATGATTGCCCAAGTCCAAATTTGGGCAGGACACAGGCATAGCTGGGGTGTAAGACACATCCCAGACAACTTTAGCAATAGTCAAAATTACATGTATATGGGAAACTATACAGAGTGACCATCTGTACAGATTTGATAGTCCTTCTATTGTGTGTTCACACCATACTATGCCCATACATGCAGAATAAGTTTTTCATTGCTACCACAATTGGTACAGTGTGAAGATTGAAAGGCATGTGCAGCTATTAACATCATTCTAAACAGGAAAATGTGTTGGGATCTAAACATGTACCAATATCTGGGAGTCTAGCCAAACTTGGGAATCAATAAAGTGACTGTGTGAGCAGGCTTTGTCTCACAAAGAAACATTCCTGCCTAGGATCTATGCTACATATGTATTTGTGATGTGGCAAAGCTAGAATGTATCATTTATTACAGCAATAGATATTGGCCAATCGGTATATCCCCATGTGTTGCTGTCAGGGTGTAAGTACATTGTCTCTAGCAATCATTTTTCTTGGCTTCACCACTTATCCCACATTTATCTTGATGTATGGCAACTGTCATCCAGCATCATGGGTACCTGAGCGTCCTTCAGAGCCCTGCATATCAGTGACAAGTGAGATCTGGTGACAGAGGAGCAATTAGCAAAATGCCATGGTGCTTTTAAGTATGTAGGAGAGGAACCATATGTGAACATGGCCTTGGATGGTTCAACTTCAATCTGCAAGTACAGACAGAATGTGAGGATTCCTACCTGTTAGACTTTTCATCCTTGGTGTGGTCTCCCTTAACTTTTTGCCTCTGTTCCCCTGGTTGT
Source organism: Pleurodeles waltl (assembly GCF_031143425.1). Lineage (NCBI taxonomy): Eukaryota > Metazoa > Chordata > Amphibia > Caudata > Salamandridae > Pleurodeles > Pleurodeles waltl. The sequence goes on from NC_090443.1 coordinate 680,822,257, forward strand.
TAATGTGTGCTGGACTCTGATTTTGCTGTTTATGTTACTCTAGGCACTTTACCACTGCTAACCAGTGCTAAAGTGCAAGTGCTCCTTTACAAAATGTGTATGTAATTGGCTTATCCATGATTGGCATATTTGATTTACTACTAAGCCCCTAGTAAAGGGCACTAGAGGTGCCAGGGCCTATAAATCAAATGCTACTAGTGGGCCTGCAACACTGGTTCTGCCACCCACATACGTAGCTCTGTAATCATGTCTCAGACCTGCCATTGCAGTGTCTGTGTGTGCAGGTTTAACTGTAAATTCGACTTGGCAAGTGTACCCACTTACCACGCCTAAACCTTCCCTTTTCTTACATGTAAGACACTCCTAAGGTAGGCCCTAGGTAGCCCCAAGGGCAGGGTGCAGTGTATGGTTAAGGTAGGACACATAGGGGGTCATTACGACCTCGGCGGTCTTTTCGCAAGACCACTGAGGTACCGCCGTGCTGAAGACCGCCAGTGGTGGCGGTCTTCCCCGCCACATATTTTGACCGCTGGCAGGCCGCCGTCCTTTTTCATACGGAAAACCGCCAGCAGCCATACTGGCAGACGGTGGGAAAGTGGAGGTTGCTCAACCTCCACCGCCACGTCAACAGAACACCGCCCACTGAATCACGTCCCATGATTCGGTGTGGCGGTGTTCTGGTGACGGTGTTCTGGTGCCGGAGCTGCCCCCATGGATCCTGTCCCCTCCTGGAGGATCAACGGACAAGGTAAGTTGATTGTCCATTATGGAAGTTGGTGGGGGGGTTTTGTGTGTTCTGTGTGTGCATGGGGGTGTGCGTGTGAAAGTGTAGAGCGGGTGAGTGAGTGAGTGTATGCGTGCGGGGGGTGCTGTGTGTATGGGAAATGTGTGCGGGTCGGATGGTGTGCATGTCTATTTGTATGTGTGCGGGTATGTGTTGTTGGGGTGTATGTGTGCTTGTAGGGGTGTGTATATGTGCATGTTGGGGGTGTGTGCGTGCAGGGGTGTGTATATGTGCATGTTCGGGGTCGGGGTGGGGAGGGGGGTTGTGCCACCTTTGGGGGGTAGCAGGGGGGTGGGGGGTGTGGGGGAAGGATTCGTGGGGAGTAGCGGGGAAGACCCCTATCAGTGCCAGGGAAGGAATTCTCTGGCACTGATAGTGCCTACCGCCATGGATCTCATGGCGGTTCCCAACCACCCGAGATCCATGGCGGTATGCAGGGTCCTGATGCCATCGGCAGTCTAGTGACGACCGCCGGGCTGGAGACCGCAATCTCCAGCCCAGTGGTCTTCACCGCCATGGCGGTCGGAATGGTGAAGTGGTGGATTGGTCATAATTCCATTTTTTTTCGCCGGCCTTTTTGCGGTCTTACCACCGCTTTACCACCGACCACAAGGGTCATAATAACCCCCATAGTAATGTGTTTTATATGTCCTGACAGTGAAATATTGCTAAATCAGTTTTTCACTGTTTTTCACTGCTGCAAGGCCAGTCCCTCTCATAGGTTAACATAGGGGCTACCTTTAAATCTGATTAAAGTGTTGATTCCCTTCGGGAGCGGATGGACATGTTGAGTTTGGGGTCTCTGAGCTCACAATTTTAAAATACACCTTTTAGTAAAGTTGATTTTAAGATTGTGTGTTTGAAAAATCCACTTTTAGAAAGTGAGCATTTTCTTGGTTATACCATTTCTGTGACTCTGCCTGTTTGTGGATTACCTGGGTCAGTTTGACAGTTGGGCTGGTTGCACCTCACACTAGACAGTGACAGAAAGGGAGCTACAGTGTAGTCTGCATTTCCTGATGAGCCATCTGTGCTAGGAGGGAGGGGAGGGGTGGTCACTCACACTTGAAAGGGCTGTGCCTGCCCTCACACAATGCAGTCTCCAACCCCCTGGTGAGTGTCTGGGGCCTGGCCTGGCCTGGGCAAGGCATGATTTCACATTCAAAAGAGACTTTACTTTGAAGTAGGCCTACTTCAAAGGAGAAATTGGGTATAAGAAGGGCACCCAAAACCGCAGACTTTAGAACACTTCTGGAAACCAAGAGGAACCTCTGCCTGGAGAAGAGCTGAAGAGCTGAGGAAGAAGAGCTGCCCTGCCTGTGACTGTGCTTTGTGGAGCTATCCTGCAGTTACTGCTTATGCCAGAGTAAGAGGGCAAAGACTGGACTTTGTGTGCCTTCCATCTTGAGAAGAAATCTCCAAGGGCTTGATTTAGAGCTTGCCTCCTGTTGTTTGAAGTCTCAGGGACAGCAAAGACTTCTCTCTACCAGCACATGGAGTCTCTGAAGAGACTCCTTATCTGCCCTGTGGTGCCCATCCAGTTCCTGGGTCCCTGAAAGGAGAAGATGGCCGCCCAAGAGTGAAAAATCCATGTACAGAGCGCCGTGTGGGGAAAAGAGCGATGCAACTCCGATCTGTGGCTGAAGAAATGACGTGCCGCCGGCTTTACGGCTGAAAATCGATACTTGCAGGAAATGCGACTGAGGAATCGATGCACGGAGCTGGAGAAATGACACGCAGCATCACTGACGGAGACTTGGAGATCGAAAGCCGCACTGCATGGTTTTTGAATCATTGTGCGGCTGGATTTCCGATGCAAGTACCGCTGGGCTTGTAAAAACAATGCAAGGCCTGCCCGGACCCGAGAGTGCTGACCGGATCGACGCGTCGCTCTCCTGCAGAGAGAAGAAATGATGCGCCCTGTCCCGACGAAAGGAGAAACAACGCAATGTCTCGCTCGTGAGTGAAATTGACGCATCGCAAGCCCTTTTTGACACACACTTTCCAGATGCGGGTTGCTTTTGACACACCCAAGGTACTGTTTCACGCTAACAGTGTTAGTGTGTGTTTTAAACTACATAAAGACTTTTTTTGCTTTGTAATTGATAACTTGACTTGTGTATTGTGGATTATTGTCGTTTTGGTCTTGTTTTGTTTAGATAAATATTTCCTATTTTTTTAAACCTGTGTTGTGTCATTTTGTAGTGTTTTCATTAAGTTACTGTGTGTGTTGGTACAAATACTTTACACCTCGCACTCTGAAGTTGAGCCTACTGCTCTGCCAAGCTACCAAGGGGGTAAGCAGGGGTTAGCTGAGAGAGATTCTCTTTTACCCTGAGTAGAGTGAGGGTCCTTGCTTGAACAGGGGGTAACCAAAGACCCCATTTCTAACACTACCTCAGTGCGGAGTGTGGCTAGATGGGGCACATGTCAAGCAGTACGCACATGTTAATGCGATTAAAGGCTTGGCTCATGCTGCCATATACCCAATATCCCATATTTGACACGTGTTCATACCTCTGTGGTGTTTTGTTAAGTAAAAGGCTAATGTGTAAAGTACCACATGCATGTCTGCACTGTGTTGTCAGCATACAGCCCATGAGACAGTCCATCTACTGGTGGCGTTACCCATTCTGGCTCCCAAAAAAGCTATCACCCTTGATTCAATTTTGGCAAAGACCTGCAAAGATACATCACAAGATATTTGTACATTTGAGATCTATAGCTTACATGCACACACTCCTCACATGAATATGTTTTAAGGTGATGTGCATCAAGGTGACATTCCTTGATGACGATTGGACAAACACTAGGATCTGTGAAGGGCCACATAGTATTACTTGGATTTCATTAAATGAGCCATGTAATGGGCTTCCTGTGTTTTCATTAGTAAATATAGGAGAAGTGTCCAACAGGTCTTTTTAACATCCAACTTTCAACTACCTGGCACAGAGTCAGCCTATGTAGCAATGTATGTGGCCTTGTGTATTTGCCATATCAGTTACACAAATACTGAGGCACAATACCTGTACTTGTTAGACACTACTCATTTCACATAGGTTATGAGCCACAGAATATACCCTGGTGCTTGCTGCATAATAAACCTCAGTGAATCCCTGGGTGGACTATGTGCACTGATCCATGTGCATACAATAGCATAGTTCCTAAACAGTCTCAGAATTAACATGGTTCTAAGTTGATTTGGGCAGATGCTGCAATTCCATATACATACAATGACAACTCCTGAGTACTTTTGCTTTGTTACATTAGGTGAAGTATCTGTTTATTATGATGGATGATCATTTTTAAGTCAAAAAAATTATTGTTTGGGTAGAGATACCACATGTAATGTTGTTAAAAGCTTGAGCCTAATATTGATAAAACAGGTTCTAGTTCAGCTTTGTCTGATAAATATGTCCTTCCTCTCCTACAAACAACATGACGCCTTACCAGCAAAAGGCCCACTTGACATGTTTGGAGAGATACTGCCACATCAGGCCTTTCAGATCTAAAACTACGAGTGCAAGGATTAGAACTACAGATAGGCACTCTCAGGCAGATGGTCCAGACTTTGCAGCAGTCAGTGGACAGGACTGCAGACCAGCTATAGGTCTCTCTTAGACTTTCTTCCCTTCCCCTATTTGCTAGATTTTGTTATTATGAAGTAGTATTTTAGCATAGGTTAGAAGAGGTTTTAGTGTAGGCATAGTTTAGTTTAGGTTTAGTCATTTTACTATTTTATGAGTGATTTGTTGTTTGTTGGGGTATGGGTGGGTAGATTATTAAGTGGGTGGAGGTTGATGTGTATGATATGCGTTCTTAAGAAAAAAAACAAAATATACATGTGTGTAGCTTTCAATGTTTAGGTAGTTTGTGCATAGATGTAGTTTCTGTTGGTATTGTTTGAAAATGTCTATTAAGGGGGGTGATGTTTAACATATCTGTTGTGGTATATATGCAAAGTAGTATCAATTAAGGTTAGGTAGGTTAGGAGAGATTTAAGTCAAAGTAAAGTAGGTCAGTTAGCATAGGATAGTTTAGTCATAGTTTAGATTAGATAAGTAGGGTAGTGTAGTGTAGTTACGTTTTGATTTTATAAGTTTTCTATTGACAATAATAAACAACTGCTTCATGGTTTACTGCATAGGAGTTATGTATGCTTAGGTTGTGATAAGCACATGCTGTAGGTTTTCCAAGCAGTGTCTGTATACATATGTAAAAAGGTGAAACACTTACAGAGAAGATCCTGTCAAGTTTATAATGGAGTCTCTTAAGGGCTTTTCAAACATGATTGTGCACTGCATCCATTGCTGTGAATGGACACACAGCCCAAAACAAGTATCATCATACTGTTGCACTGTGTGTGTAAGTTATGCCATATGTATTGAATGGATGATTGTGTCAAACCACTGTCACTATTCAAGGATATTTTGGGTCACACACTGATGCCAACCACTTACACACTCACCTCACTCTTGCACTGTTTTATTGTCATAGCACTATTGTTTTCTGGTTAGTATCCATGGAGGCGGTCCCCATCTGTGCTGTAACTTCCTTCAGCCTTATCATTGACTTATTGGTTACGGTTGCACTTCATGCATGTGACCTTGGGTAACTACTTTCTAGTTTAGATGCACATAGGGTTCACATAAACTGTTCTCCTTTGCCTGTGTGGATTTGTCCATAGCTCTATGAGACACAATCCCCTTTAGATAGTAGGTAGTGTCTTTAGGATCAGCACATCCACCAAGGTCTACTTAGTCCAGTCTTCAACAGGCATATAACATGCAGGTTGAAGATAGTGCATTTATTTACGTGTGTGTAAATATGAAGAATCACAGTTGCAGTTATTTTAGAAACAACCCCAACATTGTTTTAGTGCTAAAGGTGGTCAAGACATAGTTCATGGGAGATACATGTCATGAGACGTGGGGGAGAGGAGTATTTCAGTGAGGCGGTGATCCAAATTTCCATTAGAGAAGGAAGGCCACATTGACAGTTAACAAATGGATAGGAGCAACAGGTGGGCAAACACAAAGTAGACAATGCCAGATGACAAAGGTGATGGCATGTTACGCAACACGGATCACATTTGGAAAATGCCCAAGAGGCACAGTCATAGGTTACTGAGATGTTTTCTGCCTGAAAGTGGGGAAATTCACTTCTTCCTCCCCTGATATGTAATGTGCCTCCCCTGAGGGTTGTGGTGTTTGTGCAGGATGCATCCCCGACACACACACACCAGGGGCTAAAGATGTGGATCCGCTATCCTCAGCAGCATTTGCCTGTGCCAACAAATATTGCAGCACCGCACTGAGAAGGGCCTGCTGGTTTGTCAGCACAGCAACAATGTCACGATGGAAGGCACCCACTGTTGTAGTATAGGAGTCCTGCTTCTGCTCCATGGATTGAAGGATGTTGCGTATAGCCCCCAGCAGGTTGGCAACCTCACTGGTGGCACTTTGGCACGACTGGTGTTGTTGTCCCTGTCTCAGGATACTAGCCATGTCAGCCAGCGACTGCTCGAATCTCTGGAGCGGATTGTAGATGCCCCTCATTGCATTAGAGGTGTCCGCATTGGGACTAAGGGACCCACGGACACCCTCTAGACTGCCCGCAATGGTCTTCATCCCCACCCCCACACCTCGTTGTGCATCTGCTGCTGGACTCCCATGGTTTGGCCTTGAAATACAACCTGTGGGTCCTCAGAGTCCAGTGCTGTTCTAGGACTTGCTGATTGGGTAGGTTTGATTGTAGGCAGTTCCTCTGGAGACCTGATGATGCTGTCAGCCCCTCCCTCTCCCGAAGAAGTTGAGATAATGTATTCCAGGAGCTGGAAGGTGTCATTGTCCATGGGGTCAGGATGTCATTGACAGCAGGTTGGTCTTCCTGAACAGGCAACTGGTCAGGAGGATTTTCCAACACAACCTCCATGGCTTTTGACTCATTCCCAGATTTTGTAAGATAGGTAAACCTAGTCATGCATAAAAGCCATATGCCTACCCAGAGCAGGCATAACAAGGAGGAATATCTTTATATCTCCTCCTTTTTGCCTCTTTCCATGTGTGCTGCATTCTGCTTCAGTGATGGGAAGAGGTATGTGCCTCCTGCATGCAATACAATTACCCTTGCAATATGTTGCAAGTGTGCCTGAATTGACACTAGGCAGCCGTAAGTGCACCAGCGCTGGGGGGAGGAGCAGGAATGTTCAGCTTTTTGAACATACATAAAATTTCTGCCCTTTCCCTGTGGCCCAGGGCAGTACAACCACTTGCTGTGCTGCCCTGGGCCACTATTGTACTTATGCCCCTCTGGGCATGGCTCTGCACATGATCTAATGTGGTGGTGCTTCACAAGCCTAACACCTAACTCCCCTCTCAGGTGAGGAATTGATCCTCTGCTACACACATTCCATTCCATTGCTTTGCAGTCCAGATTTGGCTGCATGGCCCACAATAAACCCACTAGCCTTTTGGCGCAAGGGAGCATGCATTTTCCAAGTCAGAGTGGTCAGGGTTCCTGTGTCCTGCTATTTTGCGGTGGCCCTTATAGTTCTGGATACTAATGTTATACATTGCCCAAAAATTCTCAAGATTCAACTGTGAAGCTGGGCTGGTACAGCACATCACCCATGGCCTGAACACACATGATGGATGTGGATTGGGCTGTGAAACATGTGATTGTTTTTCTTCAGTTACATTTCTATGATGTGTGACTGGACATGTGGTCATTTCCATCCCTTTCCCTTACCCTCAGCACGGTGCTTCGCAGAAATGTAGCATGCTACGCTGCTGATCCTGACATATTTGGTGATGTTGTCCCTTGCTGCCACTTGCACTGTGTGTCTTGTTGATCCAAATAGGCTGCACTTTCATGTCCTTCCATTCTGCCACCATCTCGGCTGGGATGATTGATGCCACCTCTTTTCAACCAGGAGAGAGGTACTACAGCTTGGCGTGGCCCCTGCATCGTTTGGCATCATTGGTTTCACCAGCTGCTTGTACTGTGTTATATAGTGCATGGAGAGTTCCTGCGGCACTAGAATTCTTTTTAGCCAGGAGAGAAGTACTATGAGTCCCAAGTGCACTGGGGGTTGGAGGCAGCCACTGCATCATTTGGCATCACTGGCTTTTACTGTGCTATATAGCGCATGGACAGTCCCTGCAGTGCGAGCTGTACCTGTGCCAAGCCCCGGTCAAAGACAGGCCAGTCCTGCCCTTATCAGTGACTGGAGGAGGCCGGGCCACCCCTCTTTCATCTGCTCTTCAATTTGTTTACTATGGGTAAGCGCAAGTCAACCTGCCTTAATGATACATATCAGGATGTATCTAAAGCGCTATCTACAGTGCCTCCATCATGTCACACCTTACTTCTGCAGTGGAGTCATTAATGGAAGAAATTCAAAGTGCTGAAGTAAGTTGGGACTTGAGTGGATAAAAGTTCAAGTTCTTCTTGTGATCAGGCAAAACTTTTCATTTGTGGTAAAATTACCTGTGAACTTGAAACAGAGGAATTTAACGGGTGGTGAAATGTTGCCAGCAAAGTTCCTTCCTCAGCTGTTACCTCCCTTACTAATGCTTGTGAGCATGTTTGAACTTAGACAAAAAAGAAAAAAGAAGGGCAAGAATATCAAAAGTACCTTAAATACTACCCCCTTGGGTTCGTACATGGACAGTGACACTGACTATGACCTATTAGCACACTTCCATAATATTAATTCCTTAGGTGCAAATATATTTGAATTGCAGCTGCAGTCTGTTGTGGAGCCCTTGTTTAATACTCTCCAGGATAATATTATAAAGTACCTTCATGGAGAATTGGAGTACTTTTTTAGCTAAACTCTATGTCATTGAATCCTTGGTAAACAATTTGAAAATAGTGTTATCCAAGAATGAGCAGGGGTTGTTGTCTCACATAGATCCAGGTGCCCAGGAAGATTGTAACACCAGGGCAACATCTCACTCCGCATGTCAAACTGGCGTTGATCTGCCATCTACTAGTATTGCGAACGATTTTGGAAGGCTTAGACCCACTACTACGGATCACGCCAGCATGCTGATTTTGCGAGGGAGGGAGGTAAATAAGCCCACCCCGCGAGCAGATCAAAAATGAATGATCTGAGGGTTGGAGTAGTCCTCGGGAGAACAGTGGGGATCTTGTGGGGTGCTTTGTTAGATTACATCTCCTGCCAGAATCTACCCCGTTGTTAGTGATTTTGACTAGGGTTTTCTTCCCTTGGCAGAGGGTTCAGTAAAAACAACTCCTGAACTTTTACGCAAAGGTAAATTCTACTGTGATCATTTTCTGAAGGATGTCAGCAGGCGTCCTCACATCTAAAAATGGCAAGAAGAGTGGGGTGGTTAGGAGATAATGAAAAAAATAAGGGGGCAGTTTGGGTTGTTTTAAATTTTAACCATCCTGAATTTGCTAGGAAAATTTTGTATAACATGGCAGCTGGCAACAGACACACCAGGGACAGTGGAGTGTTACCTTTGGGTTATATTTATCCCCCTAGATTTCTATCTTGTTTTAGGATTATGGACGAGTTGCAATACCGGGGACATGATGGAATGAGAGGGAAGCAGACAGTACCTGAGTAATTTGGATTGTAACAATTGACAGGAAATTGTTTTAAAGACTTCAAATCAGGTTGGGTTATACTGAGATTATATAAGCGTGTCACCCACTGAAGTCTAGTATTAGTTCAGTTCCCTCCTTGCAAGTAGTCACCTGGAATATTGCAGGGATTAATAATGAAAGAAATGATGAAGAATGGCTAAGTCCATTAATAGGTAGTCATACAGTGTGCCCACAAGAGACATGGGACAGCTCATTCTATTTTTCATTTGTACTTTAACCCCGCTATCCCTTCTAACTCAGGTAGAGTGAAAGGGGGCTTAATAGCTCTAATTTCCTTGGAATTACAATGTACCCCCAGCTTAATTCAGGCGGGCTTGAGTTATGTGCTGGCTATCCAGTTAGATTTTAAGAAAGCTATAAGGATATTGGTGGTAAATGTCTAATATTCTTTTGTGGAGGTTAATTCCACAGAGAATGTGTTGTGTTTAAAATAATTTCTTGACAACTACGTGGATACTTCGAAATCAGTTTATTCGGATATTATTCTTGGGATTTTAACATTGATTTATGTCACAAGGACAGTTTTATTCATGGTTAGTTGTGGTTTGAAAGCCCTAATTTTGTACATTTTGAGCATACTCGACAGGGGACTTACTTGGGAGTATCATTGCGGATAATAATCTGCAGCGTATTATTGATGAGACAAAGGGAGTAGAAATCACAACATTTAGTGGGAAGGGCTGCAATTCAATAACTGACTACATTCTATTGTCTGTTACTTTGGTCTCTTGGGTCACGCTCTTTGAGACAAGATAGAGTCAGTTCAGTGATCATAATCTGTTATTTATGGAGTTGGAGTGGGATGTAGGGGTGACTGCTAGTCTGATAGTAGGCCCAAAGAATTCTGATGCTGCACCCTTGGAGCAGGTTCAAAGATTATAATAGAACAAGATTGTGTCTGATTCTTTTCTTATCAACTGGCATTTGGCAGGTGGACCCGATGTTAGTACCTGTGTAAGTGAAGGATCTAACAGCAAGAAAGTCTTGATGGCTTTTGATAGGATATGTGCACTGGTTGTCTCTAACCTCAAGTGGCGCCCAGGGAGAAACCAGTTAGTTGGGAAAAGATGGTTTGATCAAAATTGTTCAGGACCCACCAGAAATTGATGGAGGCACTCAAGCGTAATCCCAGCAACAGGCACAAGATAGCCCGAAGGCCTATAAAATGTCCTGATAGAACGTAAGAAGGAAATGAAAGAAAAGGCATGTGAGGACTTTCTCCAGGTAGATGTTTTGAATAAGAGTGCTAAATTGTGAGAGAGAATTAATTGCCCCTTTTTTTCAGGGCATGCTAACAATACGTTAGCTTGTACTAGGAAATCTCAAATGTTGACAGGGCATTTTCAAAGTTTCTATGGCAATACTCAATTAGTGTTGCAGTATGTGGACCAGGTACTTCCCATTGGGGAATATACTTTGACCTTTACAGAGGGTGAATTACTTGAGGCTATTTTATCCATGTCGCAAGATAAAGCACCCGGCCCCGACGGTGTGCCTGCTGATTTATATAAAGCAGACCCTCATTTTTTAACAAAGGTGCTACCTTGGGTATTTACAGTGGCCTGCTGTTATAGTTTACTATCCTCTTGGTCGAGGTCTACAATTTATCCGGTTTTTAAGAAGTGTTCAAGACCAGACCCTAGATGTTTTTGTTCCATTTTACTTATAGATGCAACGGTGAAGATTTTGGGGAGAGTGATTCTGGCCAGATTAACAGAATACTTGGGTCAAAATAATGTTATTTCCAATTTACAATATGGGTTTAGAATGGGGAAATCCACGCTAGAGCAATGCCTAAATTTACAACTAATTCTCAGGAAATATACTGTTGTTAAGAGAGTCACATTATAGCTACCATTTATGTAACTTACATCAATCTTCAACCAGGTTTATAGATCTAAACTCTGGTGTTTACTGCTCGATATGGGTGTAGATCCAAATGTAGTTAATTTTTTGCATGGTCTGCACTCAAATTTTCTGGCTACAGTACGATATAACCTGGATGGTAGTTTGTCTGCACTTTTTACGTGGACAGGGGGTAAGACAAGGTAGCATATTGGCACCGCTTCTCTTCACCCTATACATTAATAATTTGTGCCCTACATTATGCACAGAATGTAAGGATATTCTACAGGCTAGTACTCAGCAGATACCTGCTCTGTTATATACAGATGACACTGTTCTGATTGCCAGAACTATGGTGGGCATACAGCACCTACAGCACCTCAAGGCTTTTTCGCCTTTATGAACTTGCTAAATTTAAGTACCAACTTTGCTAAATCACATACCATGGCTGTGGGCCCAACAAAACATGTCAGAAGAAAAGTTTTGGAGGCTAACCTGAGATATCAAGCATGTCCACTTTTCCCTATTTAGGTGTTCTTGTTGATGAGCAGGGCTCTTGGGTTCCTCAAAGGAAGGCAATAAGGAATCTTTTGTCAAGAACTGTAGTGGTGGTCTCTAACTTTGCTTAAAGGCTGGTGTTAAGCCTGTCCCAGCTCTTATTAAGGTTTACCAGGTGAAGGGCATGTCTACTGCGAGCTATGGGAGTGACAGTTGGGGATATAAGGATGTCACAAATCTGCAAACTGTGGAAAACAAAACTTTAAGACCATTGTTAGCAGTGTCACAGTCTGTCTCTACATATATTGTGCATTAAGAACTGGGCGTGGGGTATATTTGTCGGAGCAGTTATCCCTTGCCACGCTGCTAAGATGGATGAGGATTTGGACTTGTTCAGTTTTAGATCTTAACTGGATAATCGTCGGAGACTGTATGTCCTTGGACAGGGAGTCTCAGATTCCATGGCTTAGATACACTAATGAGGTAATGGCCATCCTGGGAGTCTCTGAGTTATATGAAAGTCCAAAGGGTATGGTAAAGAGAGATTTGATCAGGGTAAAGAGACATTTTCTCTCACTTAAGAAGTTGGAAAGAGAGGCAAAGGAATTAGGTAAACCCTCAGTACAGGCCTATTTCATTTTAAATATAAGCCCGTCCATTGAGCCCTATTTATTTAAGGTTTCAATACCGCACCATTGTTTCCTATTGACAAGGTTTAGATTAAACCTATTGCATGGGATACTAGGGATTAAGCAGGGGTGGGTAAAGATGAACAAGTTGAGCCCTTGATTGTGTGATAACTTTTCACAACAATACACTATGCATTTTATTATGTTTTGTGATCATCTTTGTGACTTGCAGCAGCATTTTATAGTACCACTGCTGAGGGGACAAATTTTTCAGCAAGTAATACCACCGCTGATTTATTTACAGATGCTCTCAAGATAAGTAGTATGTTTTTATGTTGCTAGATTTTTAGCTGGTGCTTTTAGAATCAAGAAGACGCTTTTGAGTAAAGGAACCCCCTGTTTAACTGTGGTGTGGAACTCACAGAATGCATAAGGTGTTGTTCATTTTAGGTTCTTTTGGATGTTAAATACATTTATTAGACGGCTTTCTCTTAATGATTTTATGTGATATTTGCATCCCTGTATTGTTATTGTGATTGGGATTTCATTTTTATTGTTTTATGTTGCATGTGCTTTTATGGTTTTAAGCAGCAGAATAAAGTATTTCTGACTGACTGATGCCACCTGCTCTTTCAAGGATGTCAGCTCCTCTTGGGCCTCCGGTCCTCCTCCTCTGGTGCTTGTCGCTGCCTTAAAGTTGCTGGCCAGTTTCTCCTTGGTCCTGCGTTTGTAGTCATGCCAGCACTACTTGCAGTCTGTCATTGTCCTTTTGACTTGCCCTACACTGTTGATTTTATCCACTCTGGACTTCCAAATGGTCTCTTTCTTCTCTAATGTCAAATTTGAGGTTACAAAGAGTTGCTGTTCATGCTTTGTCGTCATGAGGTTGTTGCCCTGGCTGTTGATGCCTGCTCCATATTGTCCTTTCCGTGAATGGGGAAAACTTGTTTTGAGATGTGTCATTTTTTTGAAGGACTTCTGACACATTACACACTCAAAAGTGAAGCATTGCTGAATTTCCTTGCTTTACATGCCACAAATCAGCCATGCATCACTTTTGAAGCACATGCATCAGTTTTCCTTACGACATCCCTCCACAGGATTCAGCATATTTATTTCATGCACTATTGGACCTTACGCCATGGTGCTCTGTGTTGTAAATATGATGCATCTATGGCATAAAAATCTGTTATTTTGACGCATCACTGGTGCAACACAGTGATGCATAACTTCTTCTAAATATGCCCCTCTGTGTGAAAGTTGTTGAAAGATTCTCAAAATGAGGGTTGGAACTCTGAAATTAGTTGTCTTTTACAGGGCAGGTTGACCCAGTCTCCAGTCAGATGTTGAAATATGTTTAATTGGCATGTAAGTCTAAATGCAATGCTTGATCTGTAGGACAGTTGATTTATATTTTTCTAGCATTTTAACACGTTTATGCACAATTGTGCTGCAGATAGCTCCACTGATTGTTCATGGAGATGTACATTTGAGGTTGAAGACCATGGACCTTAATTAGATGGGCAAGAATCTGTGATGTTGAACAAAAGGGGCAACAAGGGTGAGACTGTAACAATGGCACATTCTAGGGGGTAGGAAATTGTCCCAATTGAGCAGGCTGTGTGCAGACCAACCAGGAAGATCTAATCCAACTAAGGACCCTCGTGAATGCCTCCCATTATCACAGTCTAAGGAAGATAAGGCCAAAGTCTATGGTATAAAAGGCAGCAGAGAGATCAAGTAATGACAGTGCGAAAGGATGTCTCTCTCATTTTGTAGTGATAACATACGTTCTCTGATGTAAATTATGAATGTTTCAGTTGCTTTACGAGAATGAAACCTAGATTGAGAATATGGAAAAATCCACGTGCTTTCAAGACATTTTGTAGCAGTAGAAGTGCAATACTTTCTCTGATTCTAGTTAAAATTGTAGAGTTGGTATAGGGTAGTAATTTGTGGGGAGTATATGATCCAGGTATTTACACCAGACAAGTCACTACCGCATTCTTTAATGGCTGTGTGGAAACATGCTTCTTTAAAAAAAAAAAAAAAACAGTAACCAAATTGCTATATAATCTGGTAACAGGCTAGTGATTTGGTTTACAAATTCAGGTATAAATATTTTGCCTGAAACTGCTCTGGTTTAGGTTGTTATCTCCATATCAAGGAGCCACTAATTCAAATAAATTAAAGTGGTTCAAATCATCGTTTATATTTTCTATAGGAGGTCGGACCTCTGTGCCCACATTTATTCACCTTGAGAGATATTTTAGTACCAGAAGTAGATCACGTAGAAATGACTCTGAAATGTATATGCACACTTTTCCCCTTGTGAATACCTTGCCAAGTTAGGTGATCTCTCCTGTTAGACTGACTCCCCTCATATTCACCTGAACATGTACTGCATTCTGTTCTTCCATCCTTGTTTTTAAATAGATACATTATGCAGTGTCTTTAAAGCCTCATTTATGACAGTAAAAAGCAATATTGCTCACCCTGTGTTTTAGGCGGTTTTGGAGTTTTAATCGACTTTTCGAGTTGATATAAACTTCCAGAATGTTGTCAAGTTCCTCTAAAACTATACCATGAGGGCAAGAAACATGTAGACCTCCAGAGGTTCTTACTTTCTCTCGATTGCTGACTTCCAAAAATTGATGTGTCTACACATTTCTCATGGGACCTTGCAACTATGCCTCTAACAGTATCAACAGCATTTTCCCATGAAAATACAACAATTCTAAATATCCAGATCCTGATAAATGTTATAGGAAAGCAAACCTTTTGTTTTCCAGATGAGGCAAGGAGGCAAAGGCAAGTACATTGGGAAATTTGCATGCTCTGTGCTTCCTGTTCAATTTGTGGCAATACTCTTTGTTTGACTTCCCATTATAAAATGATCCATTTTCCTTCTGAGACGGGTCAGTGTTTAGCAAGGGTCAGCTGTGAGTTTCAGCAGTCAATGTATAAGGAATTTTGAAGAACATAGGCAGGCGAACATTTTCAAGATGGCTCTCAACACAGAATTTTCTTGCAAGAGCTCTCACAGCCTTGGAATTAGTGTACTGCAATCTACTGAAAATAACTTGTATGTCCTGAAGTCTAACCTTCAGTGCCGGCTCCTCTGCTAGGGTGGAGAAGCGTTGCTCCCGCCAGCAGTTGCAAACCCTTTAATACAAACAACAATAAACTGTGTTTATTATTGTTGTTTGTATTAAAAGGGTCAGGGCCACAGACTGACGAGTACTAAGGGGAGTGCACTGTGCACTCCTCTCAAAGTGCATGTGTGTTTGGCCGGCCATCTCGAGCCTGTCAAACACACATGCGCAGTGTGCTCTCTCCAGTCGGGCACTCTGTTGCCCGAGCTGGAGACAGCATGCGCAGGCTCCCAGTCTCGACTAGAGGATGAAGGAGCAGAGCAGCGCAGTAGCGCAGCATTAAGGTAAGGTTTTTTGTATAATTAATATTTTATTTTATTTCTCCCCCCTGCTCTCGCAATGCGCCACGCCGCCCTGCTCCTCTTCCCTCCCACAAGCTGTCACTGCTAACCTTGTTCACAACATCCAACATGCAGCATGTATTCTCCTACTTCTGGTGCTCTCCAGTGGTCAGCCGACCAGGGATGACTGTCTGTGCTTCCATATTGGAATTCTGCCTTCATGTTCCAAAGATTGGTCTGTACAACTTTGAAGCTCTTACTCACTGCCCTGATGTAGAGTGTGGCTACAAGGTGATAAGGTGTGCATAACACTTAGGGTTCAACTCCAGTGTTTACTCTTCAAATGAAGGACCCACAAACACAAACATCCTTGTAGTCCAGGGAATAGCAATAGCCGCCTTCCCTAGAACAAACACTGTAGAACATCCCAAACATTCCAACACTAGAACCCACACTAAGCATTTGGAAAAACATTGGTCAATACAATTACAACTGAGCATAATACACTCAATCATTGGCATTTCCTGCATTAGCTGATCCTGCCATGCAGGACAAGGTGAGCAATAAGTATCTTCTGTTGGATACCTCCATGTTGGTGAAACCAGATGATGCCCCTGAAAGACTTTCATCTGTGGGTTCGGTGAGTTGGTGGGCCTGTTAGGATCTACTGAACTGGGAACCAAAAGCAGCCCTAGCAAAAATATTCAAACCAGCCCTCCTCCCTTTCTCCTCTCTCATCTCTCTCATATCTTGTCCCACCCTCTCTCTCTCTCTCTCTCTCTCTTGCTCTGTTTCTCCCTCTTGCGTGGTACTGCTCACTTCATAAACTGCACATAGATGCTGAGGAACCTTTTCACAGCATATGTGTTCTAGCACACACTCTTAGGTAGTCAGATTTCTCTGGGGATCTCCTCACTGGGAACACACAGGCCTCTCCTCTTGTACGGTCTCTCCTCCAGGAAGGCCAGACATACTCCTTCTCTGTCTCAGCAGGGAGGCAGACAGCCTTCTTGTGTCCTTAGGCAAACCCTCAATTCTTTGATCAGAAAGTATTGACTTTAGGTGATGTCACCTTACCTTTGGAAGACTGGCAGTCAGCCAGACACCAGCCCTGGTTGCACAGCAGGTCTTGAGTACTCTGTGGTGCACTCTTGGCCCTGGTCTAGAAAAACTTGAATTTGGTACAAAATAAAGTGATTAAAATGTTTTTAAACACCGTTTCTAGACAGGAGCATAGATGTACTGTTTCCAGCTCAAAAAACAATTCCTTCTTAGGCTGCTCTCCAGACTAAGCATTTGTGTAAAGTGATGCTTCTCACGGCAGGTGAACCTGGGGAAGGCTCCAACCAGCATGGCAGAATGAATTGTGAGTTTTCTGCACCTTTTATCAGCATTCCCAAAGTAGCAATGAGATGTAGACTAAAAGGACAGGCCTGACTAAAATTTTACTCACTTTGAACAACAGAATCTGCAGCCCCACCTTCACCTCTATCAACTATAAGATGGCAGTTCTGAGGAAGAACTAATCAGCAGGCCAATTGCAGAAAAATCTTCAGAGAATTTGCAAAGGGGAATACCTGTCTCCATGTATTCCATTTTAGTGTCAGAGTCTCCACCCTTCAGCCACAGAAATAAAGATATTATACTTCCTCTCTATGGGGAGGATATTTTCACTTGCCATCTTGTGTCATGCTACAGTCATAAGACAGGTTCTGGAGCTCACATAATAAAAGATAAGCCTCTGTTCACATGCTCGATTAGCATGACATCAGGGTCAAAAATAAAAGTCAAGGAAAAATGTTTTTCCACACTCAGATTGCACTCAGGGCACGGCAACATGCCCATTTACCTCATAGGGGACAAACTGTCCCACTGTGATCCACAAGAGGAACAGATATATCCCTCATTTATCATGCTGACACATGAATGGGAGAGAAGGTTTAGGATATTGAAAAGATTCTCTGCTATCTGTGGCCACTGAATGGCCCAGGGGCATACACCTCCACCCTGCACACATTAACAGGGCATCATTTTTCCTCATATTGTTTGATCTTTATAACTTAATTTGATTGTGTCTTTGTCTGGTTCAGCTAAACTTTCTCCAATAAAAGGTGAACCATCTCGCAAAATATATGAAGAGACTTACTGTACTAACCAATACTTCTCCTGGTGAAACAGAGACAGGCAATATCTTAGAACCACTGATAATATCCACCTTCTAATAAGACAACATCTATTTACAGTTAGAATACGAGGACTATGACAAAATAATGAGATTTGGTGCAGGTGAGCCAATTTGGATGTACAGGAACTATAAGTGGAAGATAATAGCTTTGTATTAAAGCATTTACAGACTCTTATATGTAACTCCTTGGATCTTCCAAGGAGCCAAGAAGTGTTTTAGAGAGAGGGCCATTGAACTGTAATGGGTTAATTGAGCTGACTAGAGGTATCTTCTCCACTGGTATTACCAAAAACCAAAGTACTTTTAAGTGGGTTCTCTTTATCAGTAACCAGTGCTAGACTTTCAAAACAGGGCAGATGTAGTCATGGTGATTTAGACTGAAAACAGGTTGTGTCCCTTGGTTATTTTGCCTTTGGAATTTACCACTCATTTGGCCTGTGAGACTTGTTAGCTGGAATTTAAGTAGTTCTATCAGAAGCAGGTCAGAGCAAGCTTCAGTCTAATCTGTTGAGACATGGTCACTATACGGGAAGTATTGCTCAAAGTATGCAGCTATGATGGGACTACTCACAAGGACTGTGTTTACTTAGGCTGTGAATTTCAGATCACACTATAAGATTATACTAAAGCTTTGTATTTTCTTATCTTTGGGGGTTTGTTTTCTAGAAAATAAAAAATAATGTGAACCCTCAGGAATTTAATTTCAGTTTTGGTTAAAGTGCTTCTCCAGCAGCAGCTGGAAGTGATTTTGCTAACATTAACTTTACTGGCAGAGAGGGAATCTCTAAGTATTGTGAGTGGCCTTCTGCATTATGGTCAAAGCAAGGGTCTCCACTGACCCAGCAGGCTGGCACTCATTTGCTAAAAGATAGATTATACTCCTGTTGGCTACCAAGTATACTAGAAAAGTTATTTAGGGGCTCTCAATACCAACTATGGCTTCCTCAAAATGCCTTTAATTCATTGTTATGCTGCCTCCCATGTAGACCTTTACATTGGATTGAAACAATGGATTCAAGGGGCTGATATTATGTGGACTTTGACTTGTATTGGGAATTATCTACTTTCAAAATGCTCTTATTGGTAGACCAGCTGCAGTGCTCCATGAAAATGAAAATCTGATTTGCAAATGTCAGAGTTTTGAGTGGTATCCCAGTGGATGTTTGGACAAAATATTGAGTTTTTAATATCGTGAATATTATTTCTGCCATAAATATCATGTCAAAAATCTTGTTAGTGGACAAATATTGCATTACTGAACATTGTTGTCCAGAATATCGTTTTTTGTATTAAACATTGTTTTAAATGACACTGTTTCATTTAACAGTGTTAACTTACAACTCGAAAATATCATTTTGGGGGTAAATTAATATGTAATCGTTTTAATAATAATTGTAAGTGTTAGTATTGGTAGTATAATTGCCGTTTTTACTCTGATATAGTTTGTAATTTAAAATCTTTAATTTATTTTATGTTAATGTAATTAGTAATTTATTGTGTAATAGCGGATTGTGAGTTTTGTAGGGGAATATGTTGATTACTAATTTGAATTTGAAGGGTACCATCATTCGCAGTCACAAAACAATCATACATGGGACTGTGACTCGCAATTAGGAAGGGAACACTCCTTCCTAATTGCGACTCGCAAACCCTTTTTGCAATTCAGTAAATAGATTATACCGAATCGCAAAAATGGTTCTGTACATCCCAAATTGCATTTTGCACATGGCAAATGGCCAGATTCACCATTTGCGATGTGCAAAATGCTTCGTACATGTGGCCCTTAATGCCCTATCTGCCTCATTGTGGAATTCCACCAAACCTTGCATAATTTTAATCTAATTCTATGCAATTCCTTGGAATCAAACTCAGCCAATATCGCCCACCCCTAAAATTCTGGCTATTATTCTAATATTAAATAAGGCACATGGGGCCAGATGTATCAAAATATTTTGCACTCGCAAACGGCGAAATCGGCCGTTTGCGAGTGCAAAATCGTAGTCTGCAATGCATCAAAGGCATTCGCAGACCACAAAATAGAAATCGCAAAAATGTCGATTTTTTGCGTTGCGACCTGGATTTTACGAATCGCATTTTGCGATTCGCAAAATCCAGGTCACAAGGCAATTCTGCAAAAAATTGCAAATTGCGATTTTTCGCAGAATGGTATTTTGCACATGCAAAATACCATTGTCTGCAACCAGGTGGTAACCTGGTGCAAAATTTTTAAATGCAGTAATAATGCATTTTTAAATGTAATATGTAAAGCACACATGCCCTTTTGGCATGTGTGTACTTTACATGGTAAAAAAAAAAAAAATGGGGTGCAGGAGAGGGGGCCTTAGGCCCCCAGCACCCTGGCCTTTTCCATTTCCCAAATTGCGATTTCTGGTTCAAAAATCGCAATTTAGGAAATGCAAAAAATTTGCAGCTATGGGCCAACAGGCCCATAGCTGCGAATGGGGCCAGTATCACAATTTGCAATTCGGTAATTGCATTTGCGATTTTTAAGAAATCGCTATTACCGATTCGCAAATGTGATACATGGCCCTTTGCGATTCGGTAATAGCAATTTCTTAAAAATCGCAATTACTGAATCTCAATGGGCCAGAATCATACATCTGGCCCATGGTTCCTAATTAAGAACTACTATCCATGTAATTATTTTTGGTCTCCATTGCTCTATTTATTTGGATGAACTCAATCTAGGTATGGTTCTTATTCTTTAAGCTTTAAAATCTAGAGTAGCACTGCAATTTATTTTACTAATTGTATGACTCCTGTTACCTTTAAAGTCTTCCAGGTGATCAAATCCAATTACTTCAGTTGTTCCCCTGGCCTTTCTCCCAAGAAGGATTCTGTTGAAAAACTAGAATAAAAACTAATTTTCTCCTGACAGTGATCTCCCATTAATTAATTCCCAAAATTCCATAGACTTTCCTAATTCTTTATTTCTAGTTCACAAGTAATTTTGTAATTTTAGAACCAGATCCTTAACTTATATATTGGGTTCCAAGGTGCCTGCAGCACATGGCTTCCATAGCTTGGATCAGCCCATTTATCTGGTCACATTCCATGCATGGCTTCATTCCTATAAACTACTACATTTGGTGATCAGCTCCTCTCCAGCTACCACTCGTGGTGAAAAGTATTCTCCAGTTTCCCTGACTCCGAATGAATAAGCACTGTTCTTTTATGGCATATCTTAATAAGCAATTCATATCATTTTACAGGCTCAGCCTGAACCAGGTTTGTTCCCTTGATTGTCAGTTCTTGGAAATTATAGGCCTGAGTGGAGTTCTGGTATGTGAACTTCTGCAACTGGCTAAAAAACTCTGCTGTGCTACGGGGAGTCTGGAAGCAGCGGAGTTTGGGTAAGTGGCACTGTTTCCACTGATTTTCAGTGCCAGGAGTTTCTCCCATGCTGTAAAATCAGTCCAAACAGCATCATGCAGGGCGCTAGAGGGTGCTAACTTCTTTCTGCCACTCAAGTAGATTTTCTACTCTAGTGCCAGTTTCCTCAATGCAAGCAGCAGCTTTCTCAATGTGGGTGGGCGTGACGTGCCGTGACAGCCCACGTTCAGAAAACTTTGCTCACGCTCACCAACATAGCTGTTTCTCTTGCTGATGCTCATCAACTTAACGTTGGTGAGCCGCTCAAGAGAAAAAACTCAGCTCTTCGTCACTCCACAGAGCTTTTTGGAACTCTGCGTTCTGGGTGGAACCCAGAGTGGGCCAAAACTCGGTGAACACTGCCGACAGAGCAGAATTCTTCACCCACCCCTAGAAATTGTGTGGTATCTCATTATAAGTGGCCTTTTCAATGTTTTATTTTTTAAAGCTTTATACCAATGTTATACTCCAGATGGCAGTTGCATTGAATTCCCTGTGTAGCGATAAAACAGCCCACAAAGATATTTCTACACCAACTTAACTCTGCAGTGTTTTTGAGTGAAATGATTGCTTTGGAGCACACTCAGCTTAGTGTTTTTTGCACCATACTGATGGACCATCCTCTGTCCCATTCGCATCAGGGTTTCCTAACTTTAGGAACACAATCATTTTCTGTTCAGTACCTTTTTCACAGTATCCAAGTGTTAGGTTGTGCAAATATATCATGCCTATGTCTTTGTCTCACAAAGATAGATTTAAACACAGACTTGAATGTGTTGAAATCCTTCAGCAATTTATTAAATATTTATGTTCATTTGGGGCATCCTCTGACAGAACTCCTTTGTGGCATGTAAATCAACACTGGATGTGTTTTACAATCCATGTAAGAAATATAAACCATCAGTTTTGTTTAAATGTTTTCTTCTCTTAAGGAAATTGACTAGTTAAAAGTGTCCTTGCACGTGCTTTCTGGAAAAAAACCTGTCTGAAATCAGACTACAGTGGTCGAAAGGTTGATGCTCCTCTTAATCAACAGATAAGAAAAATAAAGATGGACACCTTTATATAAGTGATGATATATTAATGCCAATTGATGAGGGTGTATTTTAATATATGTTTTTATTATGACACTCACCTCTCACTGTGCTGTGCCTCTAAATGCTTTCATTTTTTAATTTACTATGTCACCATTCATTCTCTACAAAACAACACATTCACTCTGAAATATAGTTTATTGAATACAATGGTCATGTTTGATTGACTATGATTACTTTTTTAATATTGAATCATTTATGATGTATGTTTTTTTTAAGCTATGAAATATAGCATTCAACTCCAATTGGAACCCTGTCATATTGTGCTTAGTTCTCCCACAGGCAGGACCCAATGCCACGATCTTCGGCCTGGGTGGATTGGTTGGCTGATTAAGATTTTTCAACCATTCCACAGACCTGGAGACCAACATCTCAAGACCAGTATCAGTATGTTAAAGTAAAACTGCTTCATCTGTGCTCTATTAACTACTAAGGAACTGATGTCAAATCCCTATTGAAACATTTAGTGTAAAAGCTAATCAAATGAAAGTTTCATGTCACTCCACTGATGTTCACCTCGATCCCAGTTAAACAATGAGCTGCACTTTCCCTTTGAGGCATGTTTAACAGAAGCACAGAGTGCTCGTTCATCTTGATTAAGAGATGTCCTAACAAAAATGATTATGCAAAGTTTCGACCTATATCGCCTTTCAAGGTGGTCCTTAAAGCCAGTTAACTTGTTTCATTTGTCAGTTTAAATTACATATGAATGCATAAAAACGAATTTAGGCATTGTTCTAGAGTTCCAAGACCCATCAGGGAACCGTATTCAACATGAGGAATTATATTATCTTCCGAAGCCATCTTCACAATCCTTGTAGCACAAGCCTGCCTCCCCAGCAATTTTAGTGAAGAATCAAGACAGGACATGGGCAGGTAATAATACAGATTTGTGCAGTCTTCCTTTTTAGTTCTGGCCCAGAGACAGTATATATCTATCTATCTATCTATCTATCTATCTATCTATCTATCTATCTATCTATCTATCAATCTATCTATCTATCTACATAGATCTACATAGATAGATAGATAGATAGATAGATAGATAGATAGATAGATAGATAGATAGATACTGTCTCTGGGCCAGAACTACATAGATAGATAGATAGATAGATAGATAGATAGATAGATAGATAGATAGATAGATAGATAGATAGATAGATAGATAGATAGATAGATAGATAGATAGATAGATAGATAGATAGATACTGTCTCTGGGCCAGAACTACATAGATAGATAGATAGATAGATAGATAGATAGATAGATAGATAGATAGATAGATAGATAGATAGATAGATAGATAGATAGATAGATAGATAGATAGATAGATAGATAGGCTTTGAGACAGCCTTCTTCATCCATTAGCCTGCTCGACTGATCGACGATCATTTACATTTTGCTTTTGCCCATCAAACCACAGTGCTTGGGACAATGGGGCAGGTTAATTTATCATATCTCTCTTGCACTATGAGTGCCAGCATTTTGCTTGATTGCATGTGCACATACGCTTAAAAAGAACTCCAATTAAGTGTCAAGGGTGGTGAACCAATACTTTTCCAGTGAGTTTTTTTTCTTTCGATTCATTATACTTTTAATTGTTTTAGTCATTATTATGTCTTCAGGTTACAGTAATTCAATATCAATAGTGCCTTATTTGTTCCGGTAAGAATATTATCACCTTATGCTGTGCATTAAAATAAAAAAGGGTTTCTATAACTCTTCTAACTACACTTCCCTTGAAGGAAGTAAGTGCATTGTTCTATTAAATTTAGATGCCATGTAACATAGGTTTATCTTTCTGTTGTTTTCATTCTTGTGGCACATGCTTGCAATAGATACCTAAAAAAGTTTTTAAAAAATGAAGTAGACATAACACTTGCTTGTCAAGGACAGACCTATTCGCTTTGCCAATGCTTGTTAAAAAATTGGGACAATTTTCAACAAATGCCAGACAGGATGACATACAAAATGCATTATGTTAAAGTACAGAACGCATTCTCATGTTGTATACGGAGCTCATTTTAGTATACTAAAGGCCAGTGCTGAAAATATTTACTTTGACAAATGACTGATTGATTCTCAGACTGTAAGCCTAAGAGTATAACTTCTCCCCTAAAACGAAATTAACAATTAAAATGGTGTTCCTCTATCACTCATCTATTTTTTTCTTATCACACAGGCCAAAAACGTCAAAATTCCAATCCAGGGAGTAATTCTCTTCCCACGGCAGCTCATAATTACCATCACTTGTATGAGAAATTATAGCTAGAACAACTTGAAAACTGCCCAGAAAAACCTACCAAGCTGCCAACAAGACTTGGGTCTTTGGGGTATTGGGCCAGTGCGCACTTGCGTTGACTGAAGAAAGTAGTCAGATGCGGAATAATGAGGTGAGACGGCCAATCTTTTCCTAGCCAATGTTATTACTGTTAAATACTGTGTCTTGCTTAATCTCACTTGATGATCGAAAATTACCAAGTAAATCTTCCATTTGGACAACGAATAACTCTTTCTTTGTCACCTGTACCAGGCGCTCAACTCCAAGTGGTAGATTCTGGTAATGGAAGCTATTGTAAAAGAGGAAGCACCACACACCCAACCTATATTTTAACTAATTATGGTCTTGCCAGAAGGAAAACAGCATCTTTCCGTATCCATAATACATTTAGTACAGATGAAGTTGTTTAATACATGATGAAGAAAGGCAAACTGACTATCCTTATAGTCAATGATTAAAAAAAGCTCAGTGCCTTGCCTTCACATTTTTTGTGTGCAGCACTGCACCACTGTGGCACTTTATACTGAGCGCTGAACACACATCACACTCTTTTTTGCATAACCACTGTGGAACATTTAATTTTGATTGAACACTTTCAGTTTGGACTGAACTCTTCTTCAGTCAGTGTGCAGGTTGTCACACACTCTTGACTTCTCTCTGAGTGGCATTTGGTCACATTTTGTGCATGTACCAGGATCCTTCATAAGCAGAGTCTTCCACTAAGGCACATGGCCATTGGGGTAAAAAAACATGATGTAATAACACACTAGGAATCACTTAGGTACTAAGTAAGGCTAAATCAGCAGAGAGGTGCTATTTCTTTTTATTGACAGTTCCTCCAAACAGTGTACAGTCTTAGTAACACACCATCTGTGGCACTCCTGCTAGTCTAGAATCACCCTCTGCTTGTTTGTGATTACAATTAAAGATAGCAGCTTGTTCCTCTGGACAAACAGTCTCATAACAGGACGTAAGAATGGTCTAATGTGGTTAAGTAAGTCATGGACTCAAAAGACACAAATGTCTAGCAGGTAACATGCAAAGAATGCACTTGCTATTAGCCATGCTGATGCAGAGCAAGGTGTTGTCACCCCTCAAGCCCAATTAACCCCTTGGTGCTTGGAATGAGGTGGTTGACGTAACCACCTCATCCTGCAACCGGCCATGAAGGGATCGCTAGGGCTCCTCCTGTGGGCCTCCCACCCCCCTCCCTTGGGCATGGATAGAAGGGAAATCGCTTCCCCTTCCCCCGACCTTCCAGTGATGTCTGATGACATCAGCGCACAATTGCACGCTGACCTCATAAGAGGTCGCCCCTATTGCGCTGGAAGCTCGGATAAGAAAAGAAAGCATTTCTCTTCCAATCGGGGGGTGGGGAGGGTCAGGAGGGGTGGTGGGAGGCAGGCAGAGGGGCATCAAAGGAAAGGAAAGGCCTTACCTTTCCTTTGATGTCTTTGTGAGCATTGCTGCAGCCCGATCGTGAAGCAATCAGGCTGCAAAAATGCCCACTAGACACTAGGGATTTGTGTTTATTTTATGTTTACAATAAAGAGTCGTTCCCCTGGGAGGCATTTTTTAATTAAGCCTTTTCTGCTCCCCATGGGGGCTGATCGGCCTATTGTAATTAGGCTGATCTGCTCCCGGGGAGGCAAAAACCACTAGACACCAGGGATATTTTTTTGCACCAATTTCATGCAAGGGGAGCAACACCTTAGGCAAGGGTCCCTACCCTGGAAGACAAGTTTATTTTAGGTTGTTTCTGCCCCCTTGGGGGTAGATCGGCCAATTTTATTTAGGCCGATCTGCCCCCAAGGGGGGCAGAAACCACTAGGCACCAGGGATTTTAAAAAAAAAACTTTTTTACAGATGGGGAGCAACTTCTCAGGCGAGGGTTACTCCCCGGGGGGAGCAATTTTATTTTAGACCGTTTCTGTCCACCTTGGGGCAGATCAACCTATTTTTCTTATGCCAATCTGCCCCGGGGGGGGGGGGCAGAAACCACTAGACACCAGGGATTTTTTTGTGCCAATTTCAGACAAGGGGAGCAACCCTTTAGGCAAGGATCGCTCCCCTGGGGGGTGGGGGGGGATTTTTTTATGCCATTTCTGCCCGCCTATTTTAATTAGGCTGCTCTGCCCCCAAGGGGGGCAGAAAGAACTAGGCACCAATGGTTTTTTATTTCTTATTTTACAGATGGGAGCGACCCCTTAAGCAACGGTCGAACCCCTGGGGGGGGGGGGCAAATTTATTTTAGGCCATTTAGCCTATTTAAATTAGTCTGATCTGCCCCAGAGGGGGGGGGGGGGGCAGAAACCACTTAGGCACCAGGGATAGGTGTGTGTGTTTTGTTTGGGGGCCGTTGGGCAAAGGTCGCTCCCCCCCTTTGGGGCACATTACTGTTGGCCATTTCTGTCCCCTTGGGGGCAGATCGGGCTATTTTTGTAAGGCCCATCTGCCCCCCAGGGGGGCAGAAAGCCCACCAGACAACAGGGAAGATTTTTTTTCAAACAAAGAGGGTGCGGGTATGGCCATACACCCACCCCAAATAAATGGGGATAGAGTTGTTCTGCCCACCGGTAGGCAGATGGGGCAATTACCCCCAATCCACTCTGGGGGAGGAGGGGGGCAGAAAGCCTACTAGATGCCAGGGAATACAAAAAAATAAAAAAACAGTGAGGTGGTGACTATCAACTAGTATGGGCATGGATATGCCACCACCCCAACTGAAGGGGATAACAGTCTTTCAGCTCTCCCCTGCACACTAAAAGATCTTATCCCCATGGCAAGCAAGAGGTCATTTGATTATTTTGGGTTTTGATTTCACATTTGGGCCATAAGAACTTGGCTAACTTAAAATCGTCCCACTTGGAATGGTGAGGGCTGCACTTTTTGGACTTTGGGATGCTGCCATTTGAAAAAACTATGAGACCTAGACACAGTTGAAAACTAAGCATCTGGGTGAGTCCAGTATAGTGTGCTTCATATGCATCCCGCACCATTTTCTTACCCACAGTGCCCTCCAAACCTCCAACTTTGTTTGAAATCACACATTTTCCCCACATTTTTGTGATGGAACCTTTCGGAATTTGCAGGAATCCACAAAATTCCTACTACTCAGTATTGTTGCATCTATTCCAATAACAATTCTGCCCCACTTGTCAGCCTAAAAACATTTTTTCTGAAAGTACCCTTTTGGACCCACTTTGGTTCCCTCTTAATTCAGACATGTTTTTGGCTCTTCCCTGTCACAGGCACTTGGCCCACCTACGCAAGTGAGGTATCATTTTTATTGGGAGACTGAGGGGAGCGTTGGGTGGTAGGAAATTTGTGCCAGTGCAGTGATCCCACACACAAATGTGGGAACATTTAGATTTTTTTAGATAAATTTGAGGTTTGCTGAGGTTTCTGGGTAAGAAAACACTGGGGGATCCACGCAAGTCACACTTCTCATGGACTCCCTCAGTGTCTAGTGTTCAGAAATGTCTGGGTTTGGTAGGTCTCCCTAGATGGCTGCTGAGCCCAGGACCAAAAACGCAGGTGATCCTGCAAAGACAGGTAGTTTTGTATTCGATAATTTTGATGTGTCCACATAGTGATTTGGGGCATTTCCTGTTGTGGGCACTAGGCCTACCCACACAAGTGGGGTACCATTTCTATCAGGAGACTTGGGGAAATGCTGGGTGTAAGGACATTTGTGGCTCCTCTCAGATTCCAGAACTTTCTGTCACCAAAATATGAGGAAAAAGTGTTGTTTTGCCAAATTGTGAGGTTTGCAAAGGATTCTGGGTAACAGAACCTGGTGAAGGCCCCACAAGTCACCCCATCCTTGATTCCCCAAGGTGTTTGGTTTTCAAAAAATGCACAGTTTTGGTAGGTTTCCCTAGGTGTCAGCTGAGCTAGAGGCCAAAATCCACAGCTTGGCACTTTGCAAAAAACAGGTCAGTTTTCTTTGGGAAAATGTGATGTGTCCATGTTGTGTTTTGGGGCATTTCCTGTCGTCGGCACCAGGCCTACCCACACAAATGAGGTACCATTTTGATCGGGAGACTTGAGGAAATGATGGGTGGAGGTTAATTTGTGGCTCCTCTCAGATTCCAGAATTTTCTGTCACCGAAATGTGAGGAAAACGTGTTTTGTTTTGCCAAATTGTGAGGTTTGCAAAGGATTCTGGGTAACAGAAACCGGTGAGAGCCCCACAAGTCACCCCATCCTGGATTCCCCTTGGTCCCTAGTTTTCACAAATGCACAGGTTTGCTAGGTATCCCTAGGTGCCGGCTGAGCTAGGTGCCAAAATCCACAGCTTGGCACTTTCCAAAAAACACGTCAGATTTCAATGTTAAAATGTGATGTATCCATGTTCCATTTCCTGTCATGGGCATTAGGTCTACCCACGCAGAGGTTCAATTTTTATCAGGAGACTTGGGGTAACACAGAATAGAAGAACAAGTTTTATTGCCCTGTGTCTTTGTCTACATTTTTTCCTTCCAAATGTTAGGCAGTGTGTAAAAAAGAGCACTATTTGAGAAATGCCCTGTAATTCACATGCTATTCTGGGGACCCCGGAATTCAGAGATATGCAAATAACACCTTCTCAACACCTTATCTTGTGCCCATTTTGGAAATACAAAGGTTTCCTTGATACCTATTATTACTCTTTATATTTCACCAAAGGAATTGCTGTATACCCGTTGTACAATCAAAACCCATTGCAAGGTGCAGCTCCTTTATTGGCTCTGGGTACCTAGGGTTCTTGACGAACCTATAAGCCCTATATATCCCCATAATCAGAAGTGTAGAGCAGACGTAATGTTATATTGCTTTTAAAAATCTGACATTGCAGGAAAAAGTTACAAAGCAAAACGTGGAGAGAAATGGCTGTTTTTTTCACCTCAATTTCAGTATTTTTTTTATTTCTGCTGTTATTTTCTGTAGGACAACCTTGTAGGATCTACACAAATAACCCCTTGCTGAATTGAGAATTTTGTCTACTTTTCAGAAATGTTTACCAGTCCGGATCCAGCAGTGGTTTCACACCAATTTCTGCCACTAACTGGAAGGAGGCTAAAAGCTCCCAAAAAAGTAAAAATGGGGTATGACCCAGTAAAATGCCAAACTTGTGTTGAAAAATATGGTTTTCTCCTTCAAGTCTGCCTGCACCTAAAAGCTGGGAAGATGTTGATTTCAGCATGCAAACCTTTTGTTGATGCCATTTCCAGGGAAAAAAACACAAGCTTTGTTCTGCAGCCCTTTTTTCCCATATTCTTAAAAAAAAAAAAAAAAAAAATTGCATTTTAGCTAATTTCTTGGTCTCGTCAGGGGAACCCAGAAACTCTGGGTACCTCTAGAATCCCTAGGATGTTGGAAAAAAGGATGCAAATTTGGCATGGGTAGCTTCTGTGGACAAAAAGTTATAACAGCCTAAGCGTGGACTGCCCCAAATAGCCAAAAAATATCCTGGCACAGGAGGGGGGAAAAGGCCTGGTAGCAAAGCAGTTAATAATGGCATGGTTCCTCTTCCTTCACCATCAGAAAAATGGGGAAACATCCCCTCTCTAAAATAGTTGAAGGACACTATCTTCTTGCATCCAACCTCCTTTTCTGTCCTGCTGTGTTTGCCTCAAGTTACAGCATCTTGCAGTTGACAAGACACAAAGGTACCCATTGTTGTACACAGCAAAATAAAAGTCTTTACACACTTGCCCCATGCCATTATTTTAAGCAGCAACAGCCTGTCCATACGGGCTGAGGGGCCATGCCCCCTCCCTTTTTCCTGACTTGAAGACTGTATGATAGGTTGGCAAAAGTCAGCCTGACAGATACTCTTCCGGTTTAGGTCAGGCAGCCAGGAGCTGGACATGCGCTAAATGCACAGACCCCTGGCTGCCTGAGTTGAACTTTGTTGGGCTGAACAAGTCACAGCCCTGTGGGTGTGACCTATTTAGCCTGGCAAAGGTGCCTTGAGGCTCCCCCTTCATGATGAGGGGGAGCATCACCAATTTGCGTCTGACCTGGGTGCTTCAATTTTAAGCCCTGGAGTGCCCACGGCCGAGTGTCAATCAATGACACCTTGTCACAGAGTGGGGTGGGGTCAGTAGTCTCACTGATCCCATCCCACTCTGTGATGAGGCTGCTGCCTTCCCTCATTTTCCGACTTTAGGCCTGCCAATGAGGGAAGGCAGCAGTACCAACCCTCCTGGGACCTTTAAGGCTTCCCTGTCAGAGCTGCTGCTCTTGAGGTAAGCTTTTTTATTTAATGTTTAATGCATGTGTGCAGGTATGGATGTATTTGTATTTGTTGGTAAGTTTTGTGTGAATGGGTGTGTAAGTGTGTGTATGTGAATTAATAGGTGTGAGTGAGGTGTATGTGTGCACGTGTAACCTTGCCATTCCCTAACCCACCCTGTTCCCTAGTAAAATTACCTGCCACCACTGCTTTTTAGGGTAAAAAATGGTCCTGTTTCACTTAAGACATGTACATTGCTGAAAGAGAAAATATAGGGATTAATAAGCCATTAGACTACACTGAAGTCAGTGGGACTTCCAAGCAAGTCCTTTTTAATTGCGGCAGAAAATGCGTTGATCATATTTACAATATTGAAAGCAAAACATAGCCCATGTGCCAAAATATTTTAAAAATGCTCAAATCCTATGCAGACAAATACCTATATTACCCCTTCTCGGCTGATTGTGCAAACTGGCAGCTAAATTTAGATCGCGATAACAGTATTCTGATGTTAAAGATTGCACTACAAAACATTTCGTGACTAATGAAAAAAAATTCTTGTCAGTCTATTTACGTTGACAACCAGTTTGCATTATTACTGGTAACAGGCAACTTTGTGTAACTTTCACAGCGATACAATGTTCCACCTCAGTTTACTTTGTAAGATAATTGGACAGCATGGAGAGGAATAGCCTCTGGCAACTGTTACAAGACCTGCGAATTGGTCTGAAATGATTGAGCTCTGGAAACAACAAGACCGGTCTTGACTCCAAGTTCAGCAGTGCACAGGAAGAAGAGCAAAACAGAAGATTGAGTGTACTTAAATGTCTGGACAGCAAACTGTGGTCGTGATAGAGTTATACAGCGCCGTTCTCTGAGATGTAAATAGAAGTAATGAAGCAGCATATAAGCAAAGGCATGCCTCGTCCAGTATGTGGTGCGATCAGCCCTTCAGTGAGATACGTTTCTTGTGCTTTGCAACTTTTGTGCTAGGGCCAGATGTAGCAAAGGTTTAGCGACTCGCAAACGTCGAAAATCGCCGTTTGCGAGTCGCTAAAGCCACTTTGCTATGTAGAAATGCATTTTGTGAGTCGGAACCGACTCGCAAAATGCATTTCCGACTCGCAAATAGGAAGGGGTGTTCCCTTCCTATTTGCAACTCGCAATGCGATTTATGGACTCGCAGTTACCATCCACTTGAAGTGGATGGTAACCCAGTCGCAAATGGGAAGGGGTCCCCATGGGACCCCTTCCTCTTTGTGTCTGGCATTAAAAATAATTTTTCAGAGCAGGCAGTGGTACAATGGACCACTACCTGCCCTGAAAAATACCGAAACTAAAGGTTTCGGGTTTTTTTTCAAAGTGCTGCTTGTTTTCCTTTAAGGAAAACGGGTTGCACTTTGAAAAAAAAAAACTGCTTTATTTAAAAGCAGTCACGGACATGGTGGTCTGCTGTTCCCAGCAGGCCACCATCCCCGTGAGTGCCCTGAATCGCTATGGGGTCGCAAATTGCGACCCACCTCATTAATATTAATGAGGTGGGTCTTTGCGACCCCATAGCGACTCGCAGAAGGTGTCTGAGACACCTTTCTGCATTCCAAATTGCGAGTTGCAATTTGCGAGTCGCTGGGACTCGCAAATTGCAACTCGCAATTTGGAACAATGCTACATCTGGCCTAAAGTGTTTTTCCCTGGCAGTCAGGGACACACGTTTATGTTACTTGTAACTACCCCCCACCAGCAGGCAGCATCAGCGACCACCTATGTGCCGTGAACCTTTCTTTAAAACCGAAAATTGGATTGTAAGAGACCTTATTAAATTAAAGAAAATGCATCCACGTTCCCATTACTAGTACCCCGACACTCTTAAACAGTCTATACAACATATAGGACAATCATTCTCAGCTTCCATCTTGCCCTGGGCTTCTTAATCAGGTGGTCTTGCTAACTTTGATGAGTAAAATTACATTGGTACATGTGGCAAAGCAGTGGGCTGCCAGTGATGGATCTAAGACGTTTCAAGAACATGATCATGTAGTACACATCTAATTGTACTTTTAGTGCAAACTATGTTGAAGAATATGGGCCTGATTCTAACTTTGGAGGACGGTGTTAAACCGTCCCAAAAGTGGCGGATATACCACCTACCGTATTACGAGTCCATTATATCCTATGGAACTCGTAATACGGTAGGTGGTATATCCGCCACTTTTGGGACGGTTTAACACCGTCCTCCAAAGTTAGAATCAGGCCCTATGTGCCTAAAGCCTTCTTTATGATTTCACTGGACAGTGGTGCTGTGATACCAGGGAAATAGAATTCAAATTACCAGTCGGTATCTCTGCACCACAGTCTGCGAGTTGCTTTCCCAAAAGGGTGGGCACTGCTAGGACTCGGCATTACCAGGTGCTTTACCAAGCATTTTTGCTGGATAATGGTATGGGGTATGCTTGTCTGCCAGGAGAATTGTCTGCTCTCTTGGACTGCTACAAGGGGAGGCCGGAGGCATGACTAAAATTAGGTATGTGGAGGCATGACTAAAATTAGGCATGTGGATGTGACACCTTGAAATGCAGATTTGTTTCCTAGATAGTCATAACACAAACTAATTCCCCTTCACAACAAAGTGAGGAATACTTGAATTAATCTCATCCTGTTTGATCACTTTGGATCTCATTCAAATTCTAAAGCATCACTCCAGATATTTTCACCATTCATTTGATTGAAGTTTGATCATTTTTTCCTTGTGACAGATTTATAAAGAAAATATTACAGTGTGAGAGATGATATAAAGATAGAATTGGATAGAGATGGGATCTAGAGATAGGTGAGTTAGGAAGAGACCTGTGGTAAAGAGATAAAGGTGTGGTAGTAAAGCAGAAAGATGCAGTCATAGAAAGAGAAAGGTAGAGCAACAGAAACAAAGAACTAGTTCAGTTTTTAGCTTGAGGTAGACAGGTGGAGAGAGCTAGACATGGGAAGAAGGAGATGTCAAGTCAGAAGGAGGAAGAAGAAGGAGTCAAGGTGGGGTACATTGAAGGACGAGGTAAAGAGAGAGGTAAGGTAAGGAGAAGTGCAAAGTATAGGGGGAAGGTAGAGAGGGAAAAAATATGAAGAGGTGGAGAAAGATCGTTCAGGTAAAGAGTAACGAGGCACAGAGAAAAGTACAGAGGTAGTGAAAGGTAGACAGAGATAAGGTCTAGATAGAAAAGAGGTGACAAAGATAGAGATGTGCTAGTTAATGAGAGGAGAGATTGAAAGAGAGGGTGAGGTAGATAGAGAGAGCTACGTTAGAGCCACAGAGTCGAGATGAAGGGTATATAAGAAGAGAGAAAGAGGTGAGGTAGAAAAGTCAGTTGAGATAAAGAAGGGGTGCAGAGAGATGTGAGTGAGAGGAGACAAAGGAGGTAATTCTGGAGAAGAAGAGGGAGGTAGAGGAAGAGGTTGTGAAAGAGAAGTAGGGTTGTAAGAGAGGTTGAGTCAAAGGTACAGCAGTAGAAAGAGATGGAGGAGGTGAGATAATGAAGCAATGATGGGTTCAATTGTATGGTTAGGGAGTGAGAGAGAAAATGCTGTGTGGTACAGAGAGATGGGGTAGGTAGAGAGAAGTAAGATAGAGGGAGAAATTAAGTAAATATATGAGGTACATAGTTATGAAGTAGAGAGAGAACTCAGAGAGCTAGGAAGAGGTGAGATATTGATGAAGCGAGAGATAAGGTAGAGCAACAGATGAACTAGATAAAGAAGAGATGCTGGGAGCTAAGGTGTCACAAAACAATGTGGTTCAGAAATAGGGGGAGGTAGAGAGAGAAGGGCCAGAGAGGAGATGTGGAGATAGACCGCAAGCATGGGAGAGAAAGAAGTAATGCCGTTAGAGAAGGTTGCAGCGAGGTGAGGTACTGATAAAGAAGTGTTGAAGACATTGATGAGGTATTCAGAGCTGAGCTAGGTAGAGGGGTTGGGTATTTAGAAATGTAGAGATTAGTAAAGAGAGAGAACGACAAAGAGAGAGAATTAAAAATAGAGGGTGAAGTAAGGAAAGAAACATGAGAC
Organism: Pleurodeles waltl; assembly: GCF_031143425.1. Lineage (NCBI taxonomy): Eukaryota > Metazoa > Chordata > Amphibia > Caudata > Salamandridae > Pleurodeles > Pleurodeles waltl. Next base: position 680,857,316 of record NC_090443.1, read on the forward strand.
AGAAATATTCATTTCAAAATTATTGCAACCAAGTGCTGAAGAGTGTGAAAGTTACATTTGGACAGGTTGGCCATGTTCAAACAGCTTATTTAAAGCTAGCAGTCCCAGCTGCTAAATAAATTGGGAAACGTTTTCTTTATGCTCACTAATAGTATGGTGGGACTTTGTCTGGACCCATTAGAAGGCAGAGGGCCTGGTCAATTGCACTAAGTCACTCTTGGCCTGCAGGCTTAATGTACCTCATCACACACCGCTTTTCTGCTTTCTGCTTTCCTGTAGATACAATACGTGGAAAACCAGATGGCCCATGTAGAGTAGTTCCTGTCCACGGGTACCAGCAGGAGTCAGGAGCCCTTCAGTCTACAGTTTCCCCAGCAGTCAGGCAGCATCTACTTTCTTCTTCAAGATTTTCCACCAGGTCAAGGAATGGTCTGTGGAAGTGTCGGTGAGGTGCCATTCTTATCCTGTGCACTTTCCACTAATTGGAACATTTCCATCAACCAACCTCTGTGTCTTTCATACCAGATTCCACCCTTCATTTGCAGCATCTCTTTTCCCAGCTTACTGCAATTCTTCACAGAGCCTCTCATGCAGAATGGATCCAGTCATCTTCTTCTGCAGTTGCCTAGTATTCCCTTCAAGGCACACCTTTCATATGAACGAGAAAACCTCCCCTCTCGTTAAGCTGGAGTCAGTTTTTTTTGTCCTCATGTGGGTACAGACAAATTCAGTGAACTCTGGGAATAAACGTCTTCTGTTCCTGGGCCTTTCCACTACAGCCATCCTTTCCCCAGGTGCAGCTGCTTTGGCCTATACGAGCCTATAGGAGACTATTTGGTCACACCTAATCGCAGTTTATTCTCAGGATTCACAAAGTACACGTTTAATGTCATTTTTTTACACTTTCACTACACTCAATAGAAAACTACTTTACACATTGAATAAGAATGTTGATGAAATGGGGCAAATATGTGTAAAATGTTTCCAAATTGACAGTTTCGTTTTTCTGACACTTTGACAAAAAAATCTTTTGGAAACATTTCATTGTAGATACATATTTTATTCAATTTCTCTAATTGCTACGAGAAGTGCGATATGTGCGACAGTTATTTTGCATATGCACTGCAGTATTTCGTTTCCTTTAACAGTACTAGTCTTTATTACTTGTACATACCTTCGCTGAGGTGAAAGGGTAAAGGGAATCCAAAAAATATAACCAGTTTTCTCCGGTAGGTTTGCTTATTCGTGTGATTTTTTTCAGGTAAGTTAATGGAGAAATTCATGGGACACTTGTCCAGTTTATTGGCCCAAATAGTAAGGTGGTGTACCTCAACTGAGTGCGGGCAGGGAGAATTCTAATGCGTGTAAGCAATACCTGTTAGAAACATGACAAATAAGAATGTAAAAGTAGGTTTCCAACATGGCCACAAAAATTGGTGTTGTCTTGAACCATACTGTATATCTGTGGATAGTGTAAGAACATGCAGCAGCACATACATGATATTTAAATTCCATTCCTTGGGTGCATTTCCTGCGCCAACGTACCCTTGCCTTACTAGAAAGTTAAATGCACAAATTAGATTTACAAAACGTCAAAATAAATGTTTAGGGACAGAGTACACGCACTAACAACAAAATATAAAGGCCCTCATTACGAGTATGGCGGTCAGTGTACCACTGCAGTGGAGTTGCCGGCCACACCGCCGCGGGTCCGGCGGTGAAGACCTCCATATTAAAAGTCCTGGAAAGGTACCTGCAAAACACAGCCAAGTCACTGTTTGGCCCGCCACACAGGAAGGGCTGGTGCGCCAAGCAGCAGCCATCTCCAGCCTGGAAGTCAGGCAGCATCCCACGACTATATCACGAGGTTGCACACCGCCAGGATTTCCGGGGCGGAACCAACGCCACCAAAAGCCTGGCAGAAACAAACAATATAAAGGGAACACCTACCTTCAGGAACACAGGCACGTCCATAGGCGCCATGGCTTGCAAATTGGAACTCTTTCCAATCCTCTACCTGGCCCTGCAACTCCCGGACCAGCGATGGCGACCACGACACCAACAGTAAGTACACCAGGCTAGCAGACACTGGAAGGAACGACATTAGTACACACACACAACATGGGAAGCCATGCCAACACACACACGCAAACAAACACCCATACCAACACACACACACCAATACCCACAACCAACACACATACATGGTGAATAAAAGTCAGGACTAGGCAGGTAACAATGACACTAATGGTGTAGTGCTGCATGAATACCATATATTGCAAAAATGTGCAATAACAATTGTACATACAGGCCCAAGGGCCGGTCCAAAATCCACTGTGCCATGAGCACAGTGGGCACAAGATGACGCCCCAATTTGACTCCTTACCTCAAAGTGCAGACCTCCACAGGGCAGGGGCTTCAATGGGGAATGCAGGCACCTCAGGGATGAGGGGGGGGGGTAGGTGCGGGGGGTCCTTGGACTTGGAGGGGGGTCCTTCCATCTGGGCCTGGAGGTGGGCCCCTTAGGGGTGCCCTTAGATGGGGGTCCCTGGGATTGCCCTTGGATGGTGGGGGCTTAGCAAAGGGGGGGGGGGTTGGGCTTTGCCTTGGATGGGGGAGCTTAGCAAGGTGGGGGGTGTGGGCTTGTCCTTGGAAGTAGAAGGAGTGGGCTTGGCCTGGAAAGAGGAGGGAATGGGCTTGGGCTTGGGTTTGGCAGCAGGAGCAGTGGACGTGACACAGGCAGAAGTGGCAGGTGGTGGAGGGGCATGGGCAGGGGCAGTGGCAGACTGGAATGTGGAAGGCTGGGGCAAAGAAGGGGTAGCAGGGCACTTGGGGGAAATAGGGACTGGGTCAATGGTGGAGAACAGGGAAAACTCACAGAGGAAACATTTTTTAGGACTGCATGGGAGATCACTGGAAAGACGTTTGGGAGTGGAGGGAGTGGGTATGGTTGAGAGGTGTGTATGTGGTTGTGCCATGGGTGAAGGTGCGTGGGTGATGAAATGTGTGTGCTGGGGGAACGTTGGGTGGGTGAGTGTCTGCGTTTAAATGTACTGGGAGGAGATAGGGAGGAGATGCAGGGAGATGGCAGGGGTGAAGTGTGAGTGTATGTTGGGGTGGTGTCTGCAGGTAGGGTGAATGGCTGCATGTGGGTGTGTTGATAGTTGTGGTGTCTGTGCCAGTGGTGTATGGGGTGCATTAATGGTGTCAGGAATCCCCAAGGTGCCTCATGCATTATCTGTCAGCATCCCCAGGGATTAGGGTCAAATCATATCTCTCTTCTTCGTTAAACCTTCATGTTTCTAAGTAAACGTAATGTGCTGTGTTACACAATTGGTTTTACCAATGCTTGTTTGCTAATGTGAGCAGGTGTAGACATGTGCTTCTAACTGGGTGTGGTGTAGACATGTGTTTCTAATTGGGTGTGGTGACTGATCCACATGTGGAAACTCAACTGCTTTTCTGATTGGCTATAAATAGCAGAGTGAAGCATGCCTCCCTGCTTGGCTTTGTTTTGCTTCCTGATCTCAACATCTTCTTTGGCAGTCCAGCCCCTGCTGTCATCCTGGTATTCAGGACTTTTGAGGCAATTCTTTTCTTCATTCCTATACCAGCTGACACCAGGCGTTCCTCCAGCACTCTGGAAAAGACTGCAGCTAAGTGACTAGTATTCTCCAGGGAGTTTGTTCTTTGAGCGCTGCGCTTTCCTAGAACAGCTGGTGTATTTCAGACCTCCTATTTTGGCAGAGTGCTTATCTTGAAGAGACAAATGCATTTCTGAACTTTCTACATTATTATTGTAGTTACGTGCCTAAATGTGCTTCAGGAAATCTGCTTGAGCTCAAGTACTACAAAAAGTGACAGTGCAATTTTAAAAGAGTATTTACGTGACTTTTCTTTCTCTAATAGCATAACTCTTGGATTTAAATTGTGTCATTCATGCCTGTGTTCCAGGATTGAGGCATTTGCTTTTGAAGGGATTTTCACACACACAGTGAAACCAAACCAAACTGTGCCACCCTAACTGTTTAAAACCAGAGAGGACATTTGTATTTCTTAGATTGTTTTTGTTCCTTTTATTTTAACCCTATGCATGCAGGAAAGTTATATGTGATATAATTAATGCCCTTATTTGTTTTTCTTGTGCATGATAAGTGCAACCGCAGTTCTAATTGTAGTGTTCAACAGTGAATCTCTGTGAAGCCAGACCTAGGGGGTGATTCTGACCCCGGCGGTCCTTGACCGCCGGGGCCAGGGTCGGCGGGAGCACCGCCAACAGGCTGGCGGTGCCCCGCAGGGCATTCTGACCGCGGCGGTTTGGCCGCGGTCAGAAGAGGAAAACCGGCGGTCTCCCGACGGTTTTCCGCTGCCCAAATGAATCCTCCATGGCGGCGCAGCAAGCTGCGCCGCCATGGGGGATTCTGACACCCCATACCGCCATCCTGTTCCTGGCGGTTCGCCCGCCAGGAACAGGATGGCGGTATGGGGTGTCGTGGGGCCCTTGGCATGGGCACTGCAGAGGCCCCCGTAAGAGGGCCCCACAAAGAATTTCACTGTCTGCATTGCAGACAGTGAAATTCGCGACAGGTGTAACTGCACCCGTCGCACCTTCCCACTCCGCCAGCTCCATTCGGAGCCGGCTTCCTCGTGGGAAGGGAGTTTTCCACTGGGCTGGCGGGTGGCCTTTTGGCGGTCGCCCGCCAGCCCAGTGGAAAACCCAGAATCACCGCAGCGGTCTTACGACCGCGGAGCGGTGTCCTGGAGGGGGGAACTCTGGCGGGCGGCCTCCACCGCCCTTCAGGGTTAGAATCACCCCCCTAGTGTCGCAGTACTTATTGTTATGGTACTCAGTTTGGGTTTTTGGTAATGCAGTGTTAGTAATTGTGCCAACAGTTATTATTATCCAAGAAAAGTGCTGGAGCATCCCTGTGTTCTTTTACCGCTCCTGTGCTGATATCAGAAAGAAAGATTCAGTTTCAAGGAAGTTGAGTGCACTAACTCTACTATCATTCTGTCAACAACGACCTGCCCCCGAAGGTACAGGGTGCCTGGCTGGACCGGCAAGGCGTGGCAGTGTTTTTTCTCTTTCTCTTCCACTCTCCCTTTCCTTTTGGGACACCTGCCGGGGTTTCTGTGTCCACCAGGAAGTGCCCGAGAGGTGTTCCAAGAGGTCGGGGCATACCATCGCCCCTGCAGACATCCTGCTTTTCAGGTGAGTGGCCCTGTCTCTACATAAAGCCAAGCCACAACATACAGGGCTGCCTGGGCGATGGATTCGTCAATGGGTACTTTCAAAGGTTGAGCACAGGCTTTACCAGCTGATCAGGATGCTCCATCTTTATTAGATTTAAATAGGGCTCTTGCGGGATTACAGAAGGAAGTTCTTTCCTTAAAGCAGGTGAACCTGGAGTTGCACACTGAACTACAGCAGTATAAACCACAAGACACCCCCTGAGGGGGAGTCAAACTAAAACAAATATCTCCAGTACTTCAGGCCCCTCGGTTTGACCTGTCTAATCATGTTCCTAGACCTGATTCGGGCCCAACGACTTCCACCACACAACCCATGCAGGTAATGGTCACAACACCAACCCCTGTGCCCTTAGCTCCTCCAGAAAGGTTTTTTGGAGATAGTGTCAAGTTCAAAAATTTTCTTAACCAGTGCCAGCTACAGTATTTGTGTTGGGCTGCTGCATTCCCCAATGATACTGCAAAGTTAGCTTTTATTATCTCTTATTTGGGAGGCTATGCAGCTAATTGGTCTATTCCGCTGGTGGAGCTCAATGACCCTATACTGTATGATTTCAACCGGTTCAAGGAAGCCTTGCGGAAACTGTTCACCAAACACCTCCTCGTGCAAGCCAGTGACAATGAGTTGCGGAATTTGCGCCAGGGAAACAAGGATCTACTGTCCTATATCACCTCTTTTAATTGGTTGGTGGCAGAGACTGAGTGACCCAAGAAGAAGAGGACCTCCATCTTCTATCGTGGCCTTCGGGACGACCTCAAGGATGTTCTAGCCCAAACTCTGGAACCTCCTATGGAGTGTTCCATGTTCATTGCCCGGGTGGTATGATTGGATCACCGCTTGAGTGAACGTAAGGGAGAAAAAGTCTGGGATGACAAGCGCTTAGTGGTGCTCAAAACTGAGAAAACGGAGTCCACCATTCCCATTCATGATACACAAGATTCCATGCAAATTGGCAGTGTGCAGGGGCCCACTATCTAAGGAAGAGAAAGAACGTAGGAAAAAATTTAAACTGTGTTTATACTGCGGCAAGGCAGGTCATTTTGCTCGGGAATGTCCTAACAAGCCTACTGCTCCAAAGAAAGCCATTGGAACAGTAACAGGGCCTGAGTTCTCTCTTTCTGACCAGGTGGAAAACTAACTGGCTCGATAACTTCTGAGACCATTTTATTGAGCGCTTCTTTCAATATGGTCTCACATCTTCCGGCTGTCCAGTACCTCGACATCTAACTCTAAATATTGCAACTGTCAGAAAAGACGTCCCTGAACCAGTCAGAGCCGTGGATGGCTCAGAATTGTCCTCCGTGCTTATCGTTTATCAAACAACACCGTTGTCCATGGTTTGTGCAAACAACCATACAGAACAAATTAAGTTTGACCTCATAGATACCCCAGTATTTGGAGCCATTTTGGGGATACCCTTCAGTTACACAATCCCAAAATTGACTGGGCAGCAAGGACAATGACATTAGACTCTAAACATTGCTGGCACTCCTGTTACGAAGACAAACCATTACTTGTGACACCCTTGCATTGTGGGTCCACACATAGGCCCTCATTACAACCCTGGCGGTCGGTGTTAAAGCGGCGGTAATACAGCCAACAGGCCGGTGGAAAAAAAAATGGAATCATGACCATGGCGGAAACCGCCAACTTAGACAGCCACTTTAACACTCTGACCGCCACAGCGGTAGAAACAAACACTGCGGCGGTAACTGCCAACAAACAGGCAGAAGACAATGTACCGCCCACACTATTATGACACACCAATCCGTCACCTTTTCCGGGGAGGAACCAATGCTATCAAAAGCACGGCGGAAACAGTACACAGAAGGGAAAACACTCACCTCTCCACACCCCACAAGAAAACCAGGACGCCATGGAGCCCGAATTGCAGATAATGCCTTCCCTTTCTATCAGGAGCACCAAAGACGGCGGCGACGACCACAGTGAGCACTACACACAAATACATGCTGCAACATTACATATACACTCCCCCGCCCCCTGGAAGACCGCAAGGACAAAAGGAAATTATTTGAACGAATGTAATCATGTGAAATCTCACTATCAAAGTTCAAAATCCAGTAAATACAAATATGTACACCAACTACACAAGTCTGGATAGTGTACTAATTATTGTCCGTGGACCACTGGGCCACAAAAATGCGTGGGCTAGGCCCACACATGATACCTGACTCGAAACGGAGAGAACACTGTTGAGGCATCAGATCGAAATGAAACAGGCACCTCAGGGGGAGAGTGAGGGGAGCACATCAGCCTGATGAACGCACAACACCACTGCTGCACGAGGGGGCTCCATGCCCATTGAGGTATCCTGGGGAGTGCAAAGCCACAGTCTCTCAAGTCTCTCCAGTGGGTGGTTTGCCCACTGCTTTATCCTGGGGAGTGCAAAGCCACAGCCTCTCAAGTCTCTCCAGTGGGTGGGTTGCCCACAGCTTTATCCTGGGGATTGCAAAGCCACAGTCTCTCAAGTGGATAGCCATCTCCACTGATTCTGGAGGGGGCTTTGTGCCCAGAGTGCTTCATCCTGCCAAGGACAGAGGTAGTGGATGCTTTTCTCCACTGGTTTTGGAGAGGGCTTTGTGCCCAGAGTGCTTCATCCTGCCAAGGACAGAGGTAGTGGATGTGAATCTCCACTGGTTCTGGAGGGGGCCTTGTGCCCAGAGTGCTTCATCCTGCCAAGGACAGAGGTAGTGGATGTGAATCTCCACTGGTTCTGAAGGGGGCTTTGTGCCAAGAGTGCTTCATCCTGCCAAGGACAGAGGCAGTGGATGTGAATCTCCACTGGTTCTGGAGGGGGCTTTGTGCCCAGAGTGCTCCACGTGCAGTGTGGCCGGTACAATTCACTCACCTGGGTGTGCGTGGCACGACATTGGCAAGGTACAGGTAGCATGATACGCCATGGAGGCAGCGACATACCCTGCACTGCTGCAGCTTCACCTTCCACCTGCAGGTGCCAACGGTGATGACAGTAATGCTTCATGGGAGCTGCCCAGGGTCCTGGAACACTCCTCCAGCCTCAGACGACTGACCACTGGGGATGGTGGGCATGTCAACGGTGGTGCCACTGTCCGAGGACATCGCAGGGCTTCTGGCGGTGCTTGCGGCAGTGTCTGTGGTGGCGGTGCTGGCAGCGGGGTCTGTGGCGGCAGTGCTTGCGGCGGTGTCTGTGGTGTCGTGCTGGCGGCGGGGTCTGTGTCAGCACCTGCTGAGGGAGAAAGCAGAATGTCTCCTGCAGCCTCGGATGGCTGCCCACCGGGGAAGAGGCTGGAGACTGTTGCAACGGCTGTAGAAGTGCCGGAGGCGGTGCAGGTGGCGGTGCAGGTTGGCGTGGACGTGGACATAAGGTGTGACACTGGTCCCTCAGTCGGTGCCACCATGCCCTCTCCTGACCTACCCTTCTGTTTTTGGCCCTTCCCCACCTTTTATGGAGGCACAGTTGTCTTGCCCCTATCCCCTTTAGTTTTTGCTGACCCCTTGGTGGCTGGTGGTTTCGGTTTCTTCTTCTGGGATGTGGGCACCTTTTTCACCTTGGCAGGTGGGGGAATGTCCTTGCCCTCGCTACGTGGCACACTGGCAGCCCTGATGGTTGGCGCACTCCATGACCCCGCAGTTGCTGGCACCACTGTGCCTGGGGATGTGGTGGCTGAAGTGCTGGGCTGGGACCTGGAAAGCCTGGCCCTAGGGGAAGGACGGGGGGAGGTGTAGGGAAGAGGTTAATGTTAGCCAGGAAAAGTTTTTTAGACACATTGGGACGGGAAGATGGAGGGGTTTTGGGAGTGGAGGAAGAGGGAGTGGTTGTAGGAGGTGTACATCTGTTGAATTTGGGTGAAGGTGCATGGGCTGGAGGCTGTTGTGAGGTGGATGGCTGTTGGGTGGGTGTGTGCCTTCGTTTGTATACTTTGGGAGGAAGGCTCACAGACACACTGGGAGAGAACACTGGGGATGTGTGAATGGTAGTGGGGGTGGTGAGTGCACGTGAGCGGTGTGTGGTGATGGGCGTGCTGGTGATGGAGGTAGAGGCTGAGGATGTAGTGCATGCAGGTGTGAGTGGAGACGAGACTGGGAGGGAGGAAGGAGATGTGAAGGAGGGGGACACAGTGGAGGAAGTGGATGTTGGTATGTCTGCATGGGTATGGTGCTTGTGTGAGTGCCTGTGGGATGTGTGGTGCTTATGTTTGCCTGAGCCACTCTTGTGTGTTGATTTGTGTGCCTGCTGGTCTGATGGTGTGCTTGGGATAGGCTGAGGTGCAGGAGATTGGGTCTGGGTGGAGTAGGGTGTAGGGTGGAGGCTGAACACAGGGACAATGGCTGCCATCAGTGCTGAGGCCAGAGCCTCAAATGCTCTCTGTTGGGCTGTCTGCCCAGAATTAATGTCCTCTAGGTATGCATTTGTTTGTTGCAAATGCCTCTCAACTCCCTGGATGGCATTCAGAATGGTAGACTGCCCAACAGTGAGGGATCTCAGGAGGTCAATAGCCTCCTCACTGAGGGCAGGAGGGCTGACTGGGGCAGGGCCTGAGGTGCCTGGGGTGAAGGAGATGCCCACCCTCCTGGGTGAGCAGGCACAGGACACACGCTGAGGGGCTGCTGGGATGGTGGTGCTGGTAGGGCGGTGGTGGCTGTACCTGACGATGCGGTGGGCACAGAGGGGCCCGCCACCGCAAGGGAGCTCCCATCAGAGGAGGAGTCGCTGTCGCTGGTCTCTGCTCCTGTCCCCACCGTGGAGCTCCCCTCGCCCTCCGTCCCACTGGTGGCTTCAGACTCTGTTGCTTCACCCTCCTGGGCTGAGTGTGTTGCAGCTCCCTCCTGCTCCAGTGCCAATGCTCCCCGCCTGATGATGCTATTACACACAAGAACAGGGAGACCACAAAAAGGGGGGGGGGACAGAAGAAAGACATGTTCAGTGCATGCAACACCACTACCGTTGGCGGACACAACACACAGGGAGCAGCCCTCTGCACTGCGCCATGCACTTATAGTTCCTAGATATTTCACATGCCCATGGGGAACAAGGCCTAGGACCAATTGCTGTACACCTGGAAGTCACAGGAGCCTGACTAGGTGTATATGGCTCTTACCACTAGTGCGGTTGGGGTGCCACATAGCCTGCCTCACAAGGGACCTTGCCTACCAAGATTTCCCTGGCCTAGAGGAACCCACTGCCCATCTCCCCCACCCAGACACCTCGTAATGCGCACAGAGTCAGCTGAATGAAAGTGTACTCACCCCCTTGTGGCTGCTGTGATGCCTTCGAGTGCCCATCCAACTCCGGATAGGCCACCACCAGGATCCAGAATATCAGGGGGGTCATGGTGCGACGAGGACCACTTCCACATTGGGAGGCCATCCCCAGCTGGGCCTCTGCCGTTTTCTTGCTCCAGCGGCACATCTTTTACGTCCTTGGTGATGGCACACCAAATACCCTTCTTCTGGTGGGCGCTGACCTAGAGGAATGGTACAGGGGTAAAGGGCATTACTCACCCCGCTGGACCGTCATACTCATTGGCCACCAGTTCCCACCCATGCCATGACTCACATACACTCACCATCCGCACATGTAGGCCTCAGCACCTCCCTCCCGTTTCTTCCAGCCACACCACTCAAAGCAGGCATTGCCCATTCAGCATGCTCACAGTGTACTCACCTGTTTGTCTGGAGGACTGTACAGTTGCGTGTACTGGGGGAGGACCCCATCCACTAGTTTCTCCAACTCCTCCGAAGTGAAGGCAGGGGCCCTTTCCCCAAACACTGTAGCCATTGTCGCTTCCAGACACAGGTCACAGCAGCACTTGCAGTGTAGGTCCTCTCCTGTTGAAGGTCAGGTATCAAGTGAGGGAACAGACAGAAAATGGCGGTCACGTCAGCGGCGGTGCGTACCGTCACCGCCGGGGTACATCATCATTGGTTCCTCGGACCCATAGGGCCCAATGTTAACCAATGCAGAATTGCGCTGCGGTCTTCGACCGCCCACTGCGACGGTGTACAACGCCAGCGCAGTTACCTCATTTCTCCTTGTCCCACCTTACAGGTCAGGCAGCCGCCATTTCAGTGGACCACATGGCATTAATAATAACGGTGTCACACCTATCTAGGACTGGAATACACAAAGTTACAGGCACACTGCGGATTAATAAATTGACAGCAAATAACATTTTGTGATACCTCAGTGTTGGGTGACTCTCTGCTCTCTTTTCTCCTCCATAGGGCACGTCTGCTGGGGCAGGTGATAAGATGGCGGAATCCTCTGTTGTACGGACCCCTGGTGGACCTGTCGACAATGGAAGAGAGACAAATCCTGGTCACATACAGACTTGATCATGCAACAATCCAGGAACTGTGTGCACAGTTGGAGCCAGACCTGATGTCAGCTATCCGCCATCCCACAGGGATACCCCCTCTAGTGCAGGTCCTGTCAGTACTCCATTTCCTGGCAAGTGGTTTGTTTAAAACAACAGTGGCCATTGCATCAGGGATGTCCTAGCCAATGTTCTCTAACGTGTTGTCCAGAGTGTTGTCTGCCCTGCTGAAACACATGCGCAGCTACATCGTGTTCCCTCAGGTGGGGGATTTGCCCACAGTGAAAGGTGGCTTCTATGCCCTGGGACATATCCCCAACATCATTGGTGCCATTGATGGGATACATGTGGCATTGGTACCCCCCCTGCCGGAGTGAACAGGTGTACAGAAATCGGAAGAGCTACCATTCGATGAATGTGCAGATGGTGTGTTTGGCAGACCAGTACACCTTCCATGTGAATGCCAAGTTTCCTGGCTCAGTGCATGACGCTTACATTTTGAGGAATAGCAGCATCCTTTATGTGATGGGGCAACTCCAGAAGCACCGTGTGTGGCTAATAGGTGAGCCCAAGGTCCCAATACAGTTGACATGGGTGTCTGGGTCTGGGGTTGTCCCTAAGGGTTAGTGTGTGTCTAACAGTTGTCCCTCGACATTTGCAGGTGACTCTGGTTACCCAAACCTGTCATGGCTACTGACCCCAGTGAGGAATCCCAGGACAAGGGCAGAGGAACGCTACAATGAGGCACATAGGCGAACTAGGAGGGTGATTGAACGCACCTTTGGCCTCCTGAAGGCCAGATTCCGGTGCCTCCATATGACAGGTGGTTCCCTATACTACTCACTGAAGAAGGTGTGCCAGATCTTCATGGCCTGCTGTATGCTTCACAACCAGGCTTTGCGATGGCAGGTGCCTTTTCTGCATGAGGATTGGCCAGATGGTGGTCTTGTGACAGCTGTGGAGCCTGTGGACAGTGAAGAAGAGGAGGCAGAAGAAGAGGATATCGACAACCGAAACAACATAATCATGCAATACTTCCAGTGAGACACAGGTAAGAAGATGTCACTGCCTCCCACATCTCATACTATTATTGTAGCTAGCATATGTCTGTCATTTTCACTCAGTGTATGGACCCTGACTTGTCACTTTGCCATTCCATTTCACAGATGTGAGTCCCACTTTGTGCCCTCTGCTATGTTTCCTCCTGGCCTACAGCTGTGTTACATTTGTATGTGCACAAGTAAATTGACATTGCTATATTCCATGGTTATTGCAATTACACATTTGTGAAAGCACAGACTGACTCCAGATTGTTTTATGATTGAAGTGTGTTTATTTCTGTGCTAATAAGGGGAGGGGATTGTAAAATGGGATGGGGGGATGGTGGAGGAATGTCCATGGCAGAGTCCAGTCTATTTGTTTCGCAGGTGCATTGTCCAAGGGGGCATAGGAAGTGGAGCAATGGCAGTTTCAGGATGGACAGGGTGACATAGTGGGACAAAAGGATGACATTCAGGGGGTCTCATTTTCAGGGGGGGGGGTCTTGGCAATGTTCTCTATCTTGTTCCTGGATCTCAGGGACCGTTTGTGGGGTGGTTCCCCAACTGCAGGGGGTGGGGTGCTGGTGTCGTGTTCCTGTGGCAAGGCCTCATGTCCACTAGCGCCGGCGGAGGTGGAGGGCTGCTCATCATCCAGGGTAGTGTCAGGGGCCCCTTGGTGTGCCACTGTATCCTTCCTGGTGTTGACAAGGTCTTGCAGCACCACTGCAATGGTGACCAGGGTGTTGTTAATGGACTTCAAGTCCTCCCTGATACCAAGATAGTGTTCCTCCTGCAGCCGCTGGGTCTCCTGAAACTTGGCCAGTACAGGTGCCATCGTCACCTGGGAATGATGGTAAGCTCCCATGATGTTGGAGAGGGCCTCATGAAGAGTGGGTTCCCTGGGCCTGTCCTCCCCCGTCACACAGCAGTCCTCCCAGCTTCCCTGTTGTCCTGTGCCTCTGTCCCGTGAACCGTGTGCCCACTGCCACTGCCCCCAGGTCCCTGATCGTCCTGTGTTAGTGGGGTTGCCTGGGTTCCCTGTAGTGGTGGACACACTGCTGATTGACGTGTACTGGGGACAGAGGAATAGGCCCGCTGGGGGGGTGCTGTGCTGGTGTTTCCTGAGGTGGGTGGCTCTTTGGTGGCTTGTGACAGTGTCAGGGGAACTGAAGTCCTGAGGTCCCAGATGGGTCGTGCTGATCATCTTGATCCAGTTGTGCAGAGCTGCTGTCGTCACTGTGGGTCTCTTCTGTGGGGGTACTGGGTATGTCTGGCACCTCCTGTCCGGTGACATTGGGTAGGGGTCCTGTTGGGGTGTAAAGGCATAATAATTGCATCTGTTTGTGCCATTGTGTGCAATAGGTGAGTGACCCGCTACTTCAGTGCTTGCTTTCTTGCCGTGGTCCTTGTGTGATAGTTGGTTTGGGGTCTGTGTGGGTATCTATAGTGGACATGCTTTGGTGATGGGTGTCCATGTATTGGTGTTACATGCAGGGCTTGTTTTTGGGATGTGTGGGTTGTGTTGGTGGGGTATCTGTGGGTTGTTGGGGTGATGGGTGTGAGGGTTAGGGTGGGGTATGTGATGGCATGCAGGTAGGGTGGGGGATAAAGTAGTAAATATTTGCCTTACCAGAGTCCAGTCCTCCTGCTACTCCTGCGAGGCCCTCAGGATGCAGTATTGCCAAGACTTGCTCCTCCCATGTTGTTAGTTGTGGGGGAGGAGGTGGGGGTCAACCGCCAGTCCTCTGTACAGCAATCTGGTGTCTGGAGACCACGGAACGCACCTTCCCCCATAGGTCATTTCACCTCTCCTGATGTCATCCCTAGTTCTTGGATGCTGTCCCACTGTGTTGACCCTGTCGAAAATTCTGTGCCATAGCTCTATCTTCCTTGAAATGGAGGTGTGCTGCACCTGTGATCTGAATAGCTGTGGCTCTACCTGGATGATTTCCTCCACCCTGAGCTCCTCCTTAGAGAACCTGAGGTGTTGTTGAGGTGCCATGATGTGGTGTGGGTGATGTGTGAGGTGGTGTGTGTTGTGATGTGTGAGGGGATGTGTTTGTGTGTGTTGTTTGAGGTGCGTGGATGTTGTGTAAGTGGTGGTGTTGTGTGTCTGTGGATGCTGCTGTTGTTTAAGGTAGTGTATATCTCTGGCCTGCTTTCAATTTCTGGTAGTAAGGGTTTGTGGGTGATGTGGGTGTGTGCTTTATATTGGATTGGGTGTGTGGATGTGGTGTTTGTATATGTATCAGGTGTGTGTATTTTGAATTGTTAAATGTGGTTGTGTTTTGTATATGTGTGTGTATTTTGAGCGCAGCGGTGTGTACCGCCAATGGATTACCACGGTTGAAAGACCGCCACGTTGATTCGTGGGTCATGATAGTTTGGGTGTATTCTTGTGGGCGTGACAGTTTCGGTTTTGTTATCACCAGTGTATCACTGACCTTTGATGTGGCGTACTTGTGTGTGTGTCTGTATTGTGGCGGATTCCGAACTGTGGGTCGCAATACCTGTAGCGGAATTCCGCGGCCGCAGCGGTATGTTGGTGGTCTTCTGCACTGCGTTAAGTGGGATTTACCACCAGGGTTGTAATGAGGGCCATAGTATGGCTATCAAGCCGGACAACACACTGGCCATTTCTGCACTGTGTAAAGACTTCCATGATGTCTTTAGTGAACAGAAGGCCAACCAGCTGCCGCCACATAGGTCATACGATTGGCGTATAGACTTGATTCCAGGGGCAACGCTACCATGTAGTAGGGTGTATGCTCTTTCTGAGCCTGAGAATCGATAAATGCGAGACTACCTGGATGATCTATTGGCTAAGGGTTTCATTCGTCATTCAACGTCACCAGTATCGTTGTCTTTGTTCTTCGTGCCGAAGAAGAATCACGAGCTGCGCGCCTGTATAGATTATCGCGCAGTGAACAAAGTGACCATTAAAAATTTGTATCCACTTCCGTTGATCCCAGTACTTTTAAATCAGGTACGTCAGTCGACCATTAATACTAAACTCGGCCTCCGGGGCGCCTACCACTTGATCTGAGTGATGAAGGGGGATGAGTGGAAGATGGCATTCCAAACTAAATTCGGACTCTTCGAGTACACAGTGATGCCCTTCGAGTTGTGTAACGCCCCTGCAGCATTTCAATTTTTCATCAATGAAGTGCTGCAGGAGTTTCTGGATATCTGTGTAGTGGTATACATAGACGACATTTTGATCTATTCGTCTTCCACTGAGGAACATATAGGGCATGTAAGAGCGGTTTTACAATGGCTTTTTGAGCATCATCTCTTCGCCAAGCTGGAAAAATGTTTTTCACGCTACAACTGTAGAATTCCTGGGATATGTGATCACTCCCGA
This sequence comes from Pleurodeles waltl, assembly GCF_031143425.1. NCBI lineage: Eukaryota > Metazoa > Chordata > Amphibia > Caudata > Salamandridae > Pleurodeles > Pleurodeles waltl. The sequence continues at coordinate 680,873,288 of NC_090443.1, forward strand.
TGAAATTTCCATGGATAAGTCCAAGGTACAGGCCATCCTGGATAGCGTAGTCCCAAGATCCATGAAGGAAGTGCAACAGTTTTTGGGCTTTGCAAATTTTTATTGGAGATTTAAACCCCACTTTTCTACCATGGTATCTCCCATAACTCATCTCCTACGAAAGGGGGTTCAGTTCCTCTGGGATGCAGAAGCTGAGAAAGCCTTCCAACATCTTAAAAACACATTCACCAGAGCACCCATTCTCCATTATCCCAACCTGGCTCAGCCATTTTTCCAGGAAGCAGACGCTTCCCAAATGGCAGTGGGTGGTGTCTTGTCCCAAAGAGATCCTGAGTCTGGGCATTTCCATCCAGTAGCTTACTTCTCAAAGAAATTGCTACCCGCAGAGCAAAATTACACCGTGGCGGAGCGGGAATTTCTGGCCATCAAGCTTGCCTTCCAGGAATGGTGTCACCACCTACTAGGAGCTAGACACACCGTAACTATTTACACAGATCATCGTAATTTACAGTTTTTTAAGCGACAAAGGCCCTGACACCTCGACATTTATGCTGGCTTCTATTCTTTAATGAGTTTTACTTTGTAATCACCTATAGGCCCGGTACTACACAACAAAAGGCAGAAACATAGTCTAGGATGTGTTTCTCCTCTGATGTTGCACTAGAACAGGTCAGAAGCATTATACCCCCAGAAATAAATCGTGGCTGTGTGCACTTACCAAGAGTTACTTGAGAAAGTATGGGTAGCCCACCACAATTGTTTCCGATCGTGACCCCTAATTTATATTACAGTTTTGGCGTAGCTTCTGTTCCTCTGTCGGTATGGAGGTCCGCTTGTCCTCTGCATATCATCCACAAATGGATGGGCATACGGAACGGGCCAATCAATCTCTGGAGCAAATCCTGAGATGTTATATGGACACATGGTCTACTGAGTGGGAAAAGTCTTTACCTCTTGTTGAATTTGTATATAACAACAGTGTCCACATGGCTACAGGAGTATCCCCGTTTTACTGTTTGTTTGGTCTGCACCCAAGAATGCTACCTATAACTGGGTCCCAAACATCCACAAGAGTCCCTTCAGTACAGAAACACCAAAAAGAGTTACAGGAGATTCAAAAACAAGTACAACATCATTTAAAACTCTAGCAAGCTCAAGTAAAAAACAAGCAGACAAAAGAAGGAGACCTGCTCCCTCTTATCAGATAGGAGATCAGGTGTGGCTCTCATCAAAAAATCTCCATCTTGCAGGATCCAGAAAATTAAACCCCCAATTTCTAGACCCATTTCCTATTGCCGAAATCATCAATCCTGTGGTAGTAGAACTGACATTCCCAGATGATTTCAAGGTAGACCCCATGTTTTATATGTTGTTACTCTGTCCCTATTCCCCTGACACCCGGGATGCCTCACCACCTCCCCCGATAAAAGTACATGGGCAATGGGAATTCGAAGAGGCCAAAATTCTTGACTCCAGGTGCGTCCGTGGTGTTCTACACTTTTTTTTGGCTCGGTAAGGATATGGGCCTGAAGACAATTCCTGGGAACCCATGTCCACAGTTCATGCTCCACGTCTTACTGAAATATTCCATCTCCTGCACCCTTCTAAGCCCCGCCCTTTGAAAGGGCCTTTGGTGGGGAGTACTGTCAGGAATTCCCAAGGAGCCTCCTGCGTTATCTGTCAGCATCCCCAGGGATTAGGGTTAAATCATATCTTCCTTCATGTTTCTAAGTAAACATAATGTGCTGTGTTACACAATTGGTTTTATCAATGCTTTTTTTACCAATGCTTGTTTGCTAATGTGAGCAGGTGTAGACATGTGTGGTGTACACATGTGCTTCTAATTGGGTGTGGTGACTCATACACATGTGGAAACACAACTGCTTTCCTGGTGGCTATAAATAGCAGAGTGAAGCATGCCTCCCTGCTTGGCTTTGTTTTGCTTCCTGATATCAGCATCTGATTTGCCAGTCCAGCCCCTCCTGCCATCCTCGTATTCAGGACTTTTGAGGCAATTCTTTTCTTCGTTCCTGTACCAGCTGACACCAGGCATTCCTCCAGCACTCCGGAAAAGACTGCAGCTAAGTGTCTAGTATTCTCCAGGGAGTTGTGTTCTTTGAGCACCGAGCTTTCCTAGAACAGCTGGTGTATTTTAGGCCTCGTATTTTGGCAGAGTGCTTATCTTGAAGAGACAAATGCATTTCTGAACATTCTACATTATTATTGTAGTTACTTGCCTAAATGTGCTTCAGGAAATCAACTTGAGCTCAAGTATTACAAAAAGTGACAGTGCAATTTTAAAAGAGCATATGTGACTTTTCTTTCTCTAATAGCATAACTCTTGGGATTTAAGTTGTGTCATTCATGCCTGTGTTTCAGGTTTGAGGAATTTGCTTTTGAAGGGTTTTTCACACACAAAGTGAAACCAAACCAAACTGTGCCCCCCTAACTGTTTAAACCCAGAGTGGACATTTGTATTTCTTGAATTGTTTTTGTTCCTTTTTAGTTTAACCCTATGTATGTGGGAAATGTATATGTGAAATAATTAATGCCCTTATTTGTCTTTCTTTTGCAAGATAAGTGCAACCACAGTTCTAATTGTAGTGTGCAACAGTGAATCTCTGTGAAGCCAGCCCTAGTGTCGCAGTACTTATTGTTATGGTACTCAGTTTGGGTTTTTGGTAATGCAGTGTTAGTAATAGTGCCAACAGTTATTATTATCCAAGAAAAGTGCTGGATCATCCCGGTGTTCTTCTACTGCTCCCATGCCCAGATCAGAAATAGAGATTCAGTTTCATGGAAGTTGAGTGCACGAACTCTACTATCACTCTGTCAACAACGACCTACCCCCGAAGATACAGGGTGCCTGGCTGGACCGGCAAGACGTGGCAGTGTTTTGTCTCTTTCTCTTCCACTCTCCCTTTCCTTTTGGGACACCTGTCGGGGTTTCTATGTCCACCAGGGAGTGCCGAGAGGTGTTCCAAGAGGTTGGGGGCACACCATCGCCCCTGCAGTCATCATGCTTTTCAGGTGAGTGGCCCCGTCTCGACAAATGGGGGTCAGAAGATGTGGTGATGATGGCAGTGAGGGCACATGTGGCAGGACCAGTGACTGATGTGATGCTGACTGTAGGTGTGAGTGTTGTGTCGACTGTGAGGGGGGAGGTGGTTGGGGAGTTGGAGCAGGGGATGGATGTTGACATGTCTGCATGTGTGTGTTAAGTATGTGCATTACGGTGGTGGCGTCTGTGGTGCTTACGTTTGTCCTTGCATACCTTGTCTGCTGATGTGGATGCATGTGGATCAGGAGGACTGCCTGGGATTGGTGAAGGGAGAGGGATGTGGGATTGGGAACAGGTAGCTGGAGGAGGGACGGAAGAAGAAGGAACACTGGCTGCAATCAAGGAGATGGCCAGATTCCGAAACTATCTCTGTAGGACAGACAAAGCACTGTGAATGCCCACAGATATGGACCTCAGGAGGTTAATAGCCTCCTCATTGAGGGCAGCGGGGCTGACTGGGGCAGAGGTGCCTGCGGCGACGGAGAAGCCCACCCTCTTGGGTGAGTGGGCATGGACAACTGGGCAGGGAGCTACAGGGAGGGTGGTGCTGGTAGGGGGGGTGGCAGTGAAGGATGGTGCTGGGATGGTCCCTGATGGGTCCGCCACCACCAGGGAGCTGCCATCAGAGGAGGAATCTGAAGATGTAGTGGTCGATCCCATCTCCCCGTGGCACTCCCCTCGCCCTCTGTCCCACTGGTCCCCTAGGCTCCGCTGGTGTCAGCCTCATGGGTCCAGTGAGCTGCAGCTTCCCCACTCGCCAGTGCCTCTTCTTCTTCGCCAGATGATGCTGATGTACACAAAGACAGAGGAGAACAGGGAGGGAGAGAGAGAGACAGGGTGCAATCGGTCAATGCCAGAACAACAGTCACACAGAGTAGAACATCTGCATTTGATGCCATGCCATGATACCTTATGTCTCTGAACATCCTACAACCTGGGAACACCATGGGGAAAACTGCAACAATGCACATGTCAACCGCTGATGGTCTGACTGATGCAAACATCTACATGAGGAGTGTCATACGCGCCACACATGTCCTGTAACTGCCCACTGCCCATGGCCGTCGAGACAAGCATGCAAAGGACTGGACACCCAACAGGATTCTGCATGGGTAGTTGGCAGACCCCCTTAGCTATTGTCAAGAAACACTGTCACCAATTGGTGCACCCACCCCACCATACATTCAGTTACTGCCAGCTGATAGGAGGTCATGGATACACCCTTGGCACAGTGGTTGGCCAGGACCAATCACAATGCCCTGACACCCCAGATCTGCAGATCCAGTTGCCATGTGCTGGCAAGCAGATCTAGCAAGTAGGTTGCCACACAGTTTTCCATTGAAGGATTCTGCCCTGCGACCACTGACTATATGTCATTACTTACATCTGTGATGTCAATCCTGCCCAGATGGACACAACCCATAGTGGACATCAGTGTACCTAGCATCCAGCTACCCAATGGTGCCCACTCAGAGCCACTATGCCAGCATATGTGACAAGTGAAAGTAAGTACTTACCCCCATGTGGCTGCTGTGCTTCCCTCAAGTGCCCATCCACCTCAGTGTAGGCCAATGTCAATATGCAGGGCATTAGTGGAGGTCAGGGTCTGACAGGCACTCCACTCTCGTTGGGAGGACGTCCTCAGCTGGGTTTCTGCGGTCCTCCCATCGCTTTCTGCAATGGGTGCTCCTCCAAGCATGGACCCCTAGGGTCTGCACTTGTTTGGCGATGGCATCCCGAATCCCCTTCTTCTGAAGGGCGCTGATCTGCATTGGTGACACACATAGAATAACACAGGCATGTAGGGTGGCATTCCTGGGAAGGCAGTGGACAGCACACATCACTCTTCCACACCCAGACGTCATCAGCCAACGCAGCCCTCAGCCCCTGAGCCATGTCCATGCTCCATTCACACTGCCACCTACCAATCCACAAGTGACATACAGGACAATGATAATGGACTCACCTGCTGCTCTGGTGCCCCATACAACTCTCCATACAGGGGCAGGACCCCGTCCACAAGCCGCTCCAACTCTTAATGGGTGAAAGCTGGGGTCCTGTCTCCTGCAGAATGCTGCATATTGACTACCAGAGTCAGTACACAGCAGCACATGCAGTGAAGGTCTTCAGTGCACGAGGTTCAGGAGACAAGTGAGCATGAGCACATAAAATGGTGGTCACGGCTGCCACGGACATCACTGTCACCACCGGCGGCGATCACCATTAGCTCCTTTCTCCCATTGCAACAGTGTGAGCCAATAATGAGTTGCACTATGGTCGTGACCGCCTACCGCCATGATGTGTTACGCCGGCGGGATGATCTTACTTCCACCTGTCCCATGCATGCAGACAGGTGGCAACCATTTAACATTTACAATATGTAATATGTGTGAAATTTAGTGCATCATAAGTCCATGCTGTACGACATGTTACCACCTCTCTCCTGTTCCCAGGTTGTTGGCACAGTTGAGGATGAGGAATGCACCGGTGTACAAGCCCCTAGTCAACCTTGCTGCCCTGGAGGAGCATTACATTATTCAGACCCATCGCCTGAACTGTGTAACCATCATGGAACTGGTGGCCCAGCTGGAGCCGGATCTGTTGCCTGCCATTGGTGATCCCAATGCCATCCCTCCCACAGTGCAGGTGTTGTCAGTCCTCCACTACCCGCCTCAGTCTCCTTTCAGGTCACAGTGGGCCTTGCAGCTGGGGTATCACAGCCCATGTTCAGCAACGTCCTGAGGGATGTACTGTTTGCTCTGATTTAACATATATCCAGCTACATCCGGTTCCCCCTACGTGCAGAATTGCTCACTGTCAAAACTGCGTTCTACCATGTGGCACACGTTCCACATGTGATTGGGGCTGTTGATGGCACCCATATTGCCCTTGTGCCACCCAGGAGGAATGAACAGGTGTACAGAAACTGCAAGAACTTTCATTCAGTCACTGTGCAGGTGATGTGTCTCGTGGACCAGTACCTCTCCCAGGTGATGACCAGGTACCCAGGCTCTGTGCATGATTCCTACATCCTGTGGAACAGCAGCGTCCTACACATGCTGGCACCACTTCAGAGGGACCGGGCCTGGCTCGTTAGTATGTACCCCAGCATGAGTGTGGCCCTTGGCTCTCTGGACTCTTGTGTTCCAGCCCTATTCCCACTCCGGTCTTGACATGCCTCTCCCCTCTATACACCCAGGTGACTCTGGCTATCCCAACCTGCCCTAGCTCATGACACCTGTGAGGCATCCAACCTCAGCTGCAGAGGACCATTACAATGAGGCCCATGGTTGTACCAGACAGATCATTGAGAGAACTTTCGATCTGCTGAAGGCGAGGTTCTGGTGTTTGCATGTCTCCAAGGGTGCCCTGCTATACAACCCACAGAAGGTGTGCTAGGTCATTGTGGCCTGCTGCATGCTACACAATCTGGCCCTGAGGCATCACATCCCATTGCTGGATGCAGAGAAGGGGGTATCTGTGCCAGTGCGTGATGAAGGGGGCATTAGGAGTGATGAAGAAGAGGATGATGTGGATTCAGCTGACTCCAGGGTGGAGCTGATTTGACATTACTTCGACTGAGATGCAGGTATGTGTTAACTGTGTAATATGTGTCCTCTACAACTGTCTGCATTGTTCCTGATGCCACCTGTTGTCTGTGACCACTGACGCTATTGGTTGCAGCTCAGATTCTGGGTGGGTGGAAGGGGTGTCACATGTGCCCATGACATAGGTAGTCACAGTGTACAGGTCAGGCCCATAGTTAGGCTGCTGTTGTGCTGGTGCACTGGTGCCATCAATGTGAATGTAGTATGTTCCCTGAGATGCCAGTGCAGGTGCTATGTGTATGCCACACAGGGTTTTTGTATGTGTGTAGCATCTATCCTGGGATGCGCCATTGGGTGGCAGTGCTACATTGTTGTTGGTGGCAGTGGGTATGAGCTCAGGTCTGGTGCTGGGTGCTGTGTAGGTTGGACCATTGGGTTGGTAGGTGTTGTCATTGTGTGTAGGTACTGTTCATATGGTTGTGGAAATGACTGGCCTATCTGCAATGGATTCCTGTTCCTACAGTGCATTTGTGTTGAGTTGGCATCTGTGATGCCTACAGTGATTGTTGTCTGTGTCTTGCTCTACTTTCAGTACAATGTTGTCATGTTATGTGGTCCCTGCTTGGCCTGTTGCCTCCATTGACACATATGTCCAGCCACTGCCTGCTACACGTTCGTCCTCCTGGGATTTTCTTACCCCCTCTGTCACCCTCCCATGTATGCGCAGTTGTATAGGTATTGCCAGTTCTATGCGTGCTCATGACAAATAATTAGGTAGACAGGAACTGTGGTCAATAGTTGTTTATTTGGTGTGTACAAGTGTAAGGGGATGATGAGTTGGGTCATGGCGGTGGAGATCATCAGAGAGATGAGTCCAGCTGTAGGTAGTCTGGGTCCAGTGTGCTAGCTATGAGTAGAGGAGATGTGGAAGTGGACAGACAACAGGGTGTCACAGTCACACATGAGGGAGAATGTTCAGGAGAGGATAATTTCATGGCAGTTGTTGTGGTCTGGCCATCATGTCCAGCTGTATGGCAAATTGGATGTCCTTGCTTGCGTGGGGGTCCTGAGCTACAAGGGTCAGGATGCTAGTGTCCTGTGAGTCCTGTGGCGGACCCTCCATGCCACTGGCTGCCACTGACATGGAGGGATGTGATGGGATGTGGCCAGTGGTAGGGGCCTGCTGGTGGGTGGCGGACTCACGAATGGCAGTGGTCAGGTCCCTGAACACCCCTACTATGGAGGCAATGGTAGTGTTGTGGGCCTGCCACTGCTGCATGGCCTCCTGATGGTATTGTCTCTGCAGCTGCTGGGTCTCCTGCACAGTAGCGAGGATTTAGCCCACTGTGTCTTGGGCGTGCTGGTATACACCCAGGACTTGGTTGAGGCCCTCCTGGACAGTCAGTTGGTGTGGCTGTCCTGGCCCTTGGCTTACAGTTCCCCTCCCACTACTCCTGCCCCCTGGGCCCTGGCACAGTGTGCCCACTCCCAGTAGCAGCAGGGCCTTTATTGTCTACGGTGGGTGCCCTTGACTCTGGCCTCTGTACTATGGGGCACACCTCTGATTGATGGGTCCCTGGGGCTGAGGTTTGGGGTTCAGGGTTTGGCTGTGGTGTTCTTGCCACATGGATAGGGTCTTCTGGTGTGTCCAGGGTGGGTGTGCCGTTGGTGGACTGTCCATTGGCCCCAGATGGCCCAGGCAAGTCGTCCTCATCTATACATCCAGTGGGGCCTTTATCCTGGGAAGCGCTGTCTGTGCCTGGCATTCTCATGCATGACTTGCTCTGCTTCCCTGACCCCTCCAGCTGTCTGCAGGTAGTGGAGCTTGGGATATGGCTTCTTCAGGTAGGTCCCCCTTTTTTCTGGTCATTTTGATAAGGAGGTCTCTAATGGAAGCATCATTTTGGTAGGTGCATGCGCCTGCCATGTTTCTCCTGGGTCCCAACACCTATTGATCCCTGTGTCTTCTGCCGTAGAGCCACCACCGGTGTGTTGCCATCAGCCACCGAGCCTTGTCCCAGGAGAGGGCGACCAGCGACCACCCATGGCTCCAGCTCCCCGCCTGCGATTCCGCCGCCTCAACCCCGGCTGGGTCCAGAAGCTCAATCTATCGAATTTGGCACACACCCCAGGCCAGGTTTACAAAAGCATCAAGCGGTGCACTCCTCAGCCAGGCAGTGTTCCTCACGGCCCAATGCTACGGGCTCTCTTTTACAGTGCCATCCTCCATATCTACCACTGGAGGCAGCCCTAAAGTGTCATGTTGGGAGGAAGGCCATGGCACTGCCTCGACCTGCCACTGGTCCACTGCCCAAAGAGGGGTAAGTTATGTTTCGGACCATCGGGCTGCTTCTAGGCACCTGGGCTGCCACCACCTCCACCTGTCCCAGGGGCGCCACAATCATGCAACGTTCCACTGCTCCTCACTGTGCAGCCAATTCCCTCTGATATTGTGTGCCATTGATTGCACCCATGTTCTACCTCAGCCACCTCGATACTGGAAACACCATTTCTGCAACTGAAACTGATGCCACTCTAACAATGTGCTAACTGTTGTGGCTAGTAGATGAGTTTACATAACTACTAGATGGGACTCCAGGTCGCCTGGGAAATGTCATCACAAACCCTGTCACTCTTCAGCTTTCCTCATTACAATAAACACACATAACACTAAGATTAACTTTATACATATATAGATTGTACGGAACATTCTTAAAACTACCACATTCTACTTAATATTAAATGTCTTTGTTGCAGGAAATACCAGTTAAGTCTTCTCTCCCCATCTCTTCTCCCCCGCCAACTACACAACCTCAACAAAGGTATAACAGAGGGCACATAAAAACATAGGCCATAATTGAGATGCTTTTGGAATTCTCAAGAGGCACTTTACATAATATTGACTATACTGGGGGGTCAGGGAAGGGTTTCCAGTACTACCCACAAGTAGTATGCAAGATTAATGAAGCCTCTTGGGTGTCATAAAACACAAAAAAAATTGCTATGATTTTAATTGTTGACCTTACACCAGAACTATGACTCTAACCTGGATCCCTTAATGGGATACAGAGCAGAGGTCAGGGTCTATATGTGCATGACAGACTAGTGGGCTCTCTCTTCACTTGAGCTTTTAGACTGGTTTGCTGCAGTAAAGTGGTTGGACGGTGTTGAGTCAGTGATATATTGTGGAAAATGTCCCCGTCCACAAGTACCATTCTGATACCCTAGTGTTGCACTACAATGATATCCCATCCAAACGTGAAAGTCTCAGTACAAGATGGATTGGCTAATGAATAACTCATTTATTCATCCATGCAATAAATTTTATAATTACATAAACTCGCCACCACTAGCAATATCAAGTCACATCATTACATTCTTTATGTATTTTTCTATTAATAACAAGCATTTGCAATGCAGTAGGTCTTACATTTACGAGAGTTAGAGCTACTGGTGTTGTATATGCCTAATTGGACTTTTCTTGTCACATAAATTGGTCAACCCTGCCCCATAATTTGATCCTTTCCTTCCACATAATTCCATAATTGACGTATACACATTATTGACTTATAAATACCTATTTTTAATATTTTACAACAAGTTTGTGTTGCGTTTTATAAAAAATGGTTATTAGTGTAATTACACATGCAACCCTGCATACTTCACCTGAGTGTAGAAATTGAGACCATAAAAGCTGTTTGACTCTTGTCCTGTTTGTGAAATGAGACCCAGAACATATATCTTTGTTTCAGCTGACGGGCTGCTGAATCTGCAGCTAAGTGCAGTACATTGTCTGCCTAGGATGCCTTTGGCGTTTGATAATTGCCCTCAGAAAAGGCACAACTACAGCAAAATAAACTGCTAACTGTCCTTTCAGCAAGGCATTTTGAACTATACTGTTGGTACATTACACTGGGACAGAGTCTGGATGATTTGTCGCGGCCAGCCCAGAATTCGTTCAGTCAGACAACCTGATGTAAAACAGAACGTACACCTGTGGGCAGTGTATGTATACTCCGAACGCAGATAAACAGGCTGAGCTGCCTTGAATATTGAGGAATGATTGTCACAAGTTACAGACGATTTAGGGTTGTAATCCCCCTGCCAGGGCAAAGGCTGAGCTGGAGAGCAACATGTTGCAGCAGCTAAAGACGACTTAACTGGAGACTCTTCTTAATGCAGGGTATAATGCATTGCCCCAGGTTTCACTGCCTCACAGAGTAACTCAGGAAAGAACGTTAAAGTTAGAAACCTGTACCTGGTTCCGGGCATCACCTGGGGGATTGGAGGGACTACTTAAAAGTGCCTTTAATACAGCCTTAGCAGAGCACTGCAACTGACAAAATTCTATTTTGCCTGCTGCTCTGAAAATCATCGCACTGTTTTTGCTCGGGACAAAACTGATCTTTTATTCCCACTGTGACATTGAAAATGGTTTCAGATGAGAATTTTAGAACGAGAATTTCCGTTTAAAGTCTGTCTTCGTGTTTGTGTTCTGTTTCCAGGATATTATTCTTTTGGATGCATAAAAAATTGAAGTTCGTAGGATGTTCTTATGCTACATAAAAGATAGTCTGAAACCATGTACTTGGTGCTCTTAGAATACCCTAGTTTGACCAAATGGAATCCAGCATTGTTTACTGGACTGCTTCCAATGCATTTCCATTAAGGGGTGGTATTCTGCAGAGATACCCACTTCCCTCTGTAATTCTGCAATTAATGTGGACCCTTTCACTGCCAGGCCAACTGCCGTCAAAGTATGCTTCACACAAGGCTACCTAAATTAATGATCCTCCTCACCAGTACTGGAACCCGGTGAAAGAGACTAAAAAATAAGTAATGCATTTGGGAATGTATCGGAATTCTAGCTTAATAAATGCAAAAATATATTGTTAAATTTAAAAAGACAGAATGATCTGCAACTTAGAGAAGTATTACTTCGTTTGACTCAGGGTATAAAGCACAAGCAATCGAAAGTATTTATAAATTACCAGCACTTTATAAAACAGTATTTTTTAAAACAGTTGACTGTGTTATTTATGCATCTTTTGTAGTAGCTGTGGAATCTATTGCGTTTGATCACACTATTGCCCTTTGGTAGTATTTTTTTCTGTAACACTCCTCCTTAATTACTTCACTGCTGACGTTGTCAATTGACATAAGAAGCTTGAGTACCGAAAAAAACAAATAAGACAACTTATGTAACGGGAGTGTGCTATTTTCCTGATCAAATTGGTCAGTTTTCTTAGCCGTCATGCGTTCTATTGTGTAAAGAACATCTGAGATCATTATCTCTCCCGATGTAACTCACCCTCATTAAGAACGTATTGTTAGCATAGACTTTATTGAAAGTAAGACGAGGTACTATGGAAAGGTTACTCCAGCTGAATATTTACCCACACAGGTTGGTATTCAAGAGTGTAATTCTTTTGTAAGGGTTTGATTTCACGGGAGGTTTTATATCGCTTCTTTCAGGTTTCATAATTGAGGATAGGAAAGAAACAGGACTAATGAATGTCTTGAGAGAGTGGATTGGACAATTATTTTAGTTCCCCTCCCACAACATCCCAAGGAGATCTTATGTAAATGAACATTATTGCTGCTAAAATGCCAGTAGGCAAGGCCTAAGCATGACACTATCCTATATACGGGTCCGAAAATTAAAGCTTTCTATTTATAAAGGGAAAATCAAATAATTGTTTAGGATTCGCATATCTGATAAAATGAAAATTAACGCCATGCGGTGCAAATCTCAACCATCCACATGTGAATAAAAAGCCAAGAAAATTACTTCCATCTTCTCTACTGATGCACGTTTCTGCTTTAGGTCTAAAATACTTGATCTAATTACCTTACATTATGCCTGGAAAATGTATGTTTGCACTAATTACACGTTGTCCAGACGCTGTATTTTATTCTTCTAATAATTGACACCAGGTCCCTTCACAACTCAATTGCAGGTTTTTAGCACAGATGTTAGAATCTCAGCTGTACTGCAGCCGTGCTCCTATTCCGCATCTGTCCTTTGTACAACGTAAGTACTAATATCTGCCATACCTCAGTCCTGCAGGGCATAACCTGTTTTAATTCACCTTTCAATAGTGAGACAAATTAAGTAACACAAACTATGAATTCAGCTGAGTTCTCATTGATGTAGTCCCACTGCTCTCCTGGCTTTGTGTTAAAATATGTCATTGCTTTGGCTAAACGCATCTTTCACTTCACCATAGAAAAATTAGGTGCAACTAATCGCGTAAGTACAGACTTTGCACTCAAAGGGACATTAAACACCTCTTGTTGTGGACAAACGCATATCACCCACTGCAGAGCAGTAAACAGAGGAAGATACATGTGCATGTTTCTCACACATACGCAACCATGAGTACCAGAAATCACAAGCTGTTGGTAATGGCAGCGAGATTTGTTTATAAAGACATCGCAGACTGGGTGCACTATTTTCCATACCACTCACACAAACAAGTCTCCTGCACATGAAAAAGACATGTCATCTACGCAGGAACTACTCACAATGTACAGTAACAAGGGTAAGAGCAGAGTAAAGTTAAGGGTAAATGGCAGTCAGTGTATTGTAGATATTGAGGGCAAGATATCAATTAGAGCACAGCTTTGAAATGTAGGGCCAGATTTAAGAAAAGTGGTGCTGCACCCAGTGCAGTGTCACTTTTCTTGCACCCCTTATTGCCCCCCTAACACCACCATGTGTGAGCCGTATCTAACATATGGCATACCATGGCGGTAGTCAGGGAACTAGCGTCAATAGTTTTAATGCTAGTTTGGCACTTTGCAGGATTAGCCTGAAAAATGTTGATGCTAATCCTGCAAAGCCCATTGAGGCCCATTATAAACAATGGTGTACCTCCTTTTGATGCCTGCTCTGAGCAGGCATTAAAAGTGTCAAAAACATGACCCAAAGAAATCTCTTAAATTTCTTTGCACCAATTGTTCAGCCCCCCTAATGGGGGAATGCCCCCTTTGCCTTGATTATGCTTGGCTCAGGTATAGTGTAGTGGAAAGGGTTACAAAGTGGTGTAATGCATGCGTTGCAACACTTTGTAAATTTGGCGTGGCGATTTTGGCCTCATTGGAGCACACCGATGTTAAACAAAATTATGCTAATGTGGCTTAAGGAGGCTTCAGGGGCTCTTAAATGTGCCCCGTAGTGAGATAAAAACTCGGTGGTAAGGAACTGTTTAGCATTTGCAGATGCGCTCCCTTCTACGGAAGACAGACAATCCTTTTATTGTATAATTTAAGGTGTCATACCAAGAGGTATGGGTTTGGCCAGATGTGGGTCTGTGCACACTGTGTCACTTGAATCAAGCTATATCTGGCTGATGAGCCCTATCTAGGGTGAAACTGGTCCTGGGTTGCTTGTGTTCTGGTTTAGAGAGGACCTGGCCAGGCAGTTCGGACAGGATTCTTCCCATTAAAGCAAGGTAAAGACTGATTTGCATATGGCTGGGTCCAAACTGAGGTGGCATGGTGTGCAAAATAACAAAAAGAATAAGCAGCGTAAAAACAATTTTATCGATACAGGATCCACCATACCACTTTGAAATTTGAGCAAACACGTTGATGAAATGCAGGATATAGAATTAACATTGAAAATGCTGGCGAATCATTTATTTTTTTTAAACAGGAAACTTTGATGTGCATTTAATTTGTTCATCAGGCCAAGGACCAATTTAAATTCTTTGTGATGGCTCAGTTGCAGCTTTGTTTTCATGACATTCATTTTGAAGGGAAAATGTGGAATTCATGTTTGCTCTTACTTGTGGGCTTTTGTCAATCTGAACTCAATCTCAACTGAATGAATCAAAAGCTAGGTAACACACAGGTAATTTATTCTTCACCTTCAAGGAGTTTGCAAATTTAATCATTTTGCGCAGAGGTATAATTTTGCCTATTGCAAACTTCCGCATCTCTTGATTATTTGACACTGGTGTTTGCCAGAAGGGTTTCTGAATGCTGCCAAGAATCTGACTAGTGGTTACATCAAGACCGATTGGAATGAAGCCCAAAAGACAGGCAGGAGAGATTGCACTATTTATATTGTGTGTGCCCCTTAGAACAAATAAAATGGATGATGCAAACCAATGCTTTGACTTAGTTTCTAGCTTCACATTTTAAATGTGAATTACCGGAGCCATCGTTCCCAATGACATGATGCTAAAGTCTCCACAAATAAGCATTTGAATAGCCCACTATCCCCCCATGCCCAGGTTACCCCCTTCATTGAAAAAGAGCAATTTCGAGCAAGTGTAAAAGTGCAGATACATTTTTTCCTATATTCAAGTAATCAAATCAACTTAAACTTAGAAAATGTCATGCATTAACACGGAAAATCAAATTATGTGCTCCCACTTAAAAAAATTAGGGACACATGCAATGGCAAATTGCCTTGTTCTTGTGTAAGGTCGGGCTTGCAGAGAGGCAAGGTGATTCGAGTATGCTGTACTTTCAAGAGAAGGGGTTTAGATTTCCCTTTTCACAGTGAGCCGCTGGTTGCATCTCTTCATGCAAAAAGTGCTTCTCACTACTCTGTATTTGGCTCCTACAAAGGAGGAAAGGATAGAGTGTATTCCATTCTATCAATCCTCTGCCTTGTACTATTGTGAGTGCCCTCTGTTCTAGACTAGAATGGTGCAGGCAACCTCTTTATCCCCCAGACAAAAGGCTCGTTCTCATGGATGTTCTTGAAGCTGCATTGAGAGAATTGTTACTCTAAGGTAAATGCCCATTTCCATTTAAAGTCAGAATCAAAATACTGGTAACGTGTCCCTTTATGATTAGTTTACTCACTTTGGGACTCGTTTTAGGCCAATGAATCTTTTGAACCTGTTTGAAGACACCTTAGGACAAGATAGCTAATCAACATGTCAATCAATATGTCAATAATGTCATCAATATTTATTATAACCATGCACTTTACTTTAGTCAATGACATTTAATAAATTCTGGAAACACCATGACCTTGCAGTCACGAATAACCACACCAATTTAGTATGAATTTAGTGATATTTATTCCCTATTGGTTACAATACTACTAGCAAGTTTATTATTCTCAAAACCAAGAAGCACAATACCATAGTCACAATACGATAACTCTGATAAGATTTCATCAAAGCAAGAATCACAAACATCAGAATATAACACGATGTCAGCATAGATTATTCTAAGCAGAGTATATTAACGCATTGTTCAACAAAGCATATATTCAGTCATTTGTCTATTTGCGTCAGTTCAGTGAACACCTCACCTAACCTTGAATTAGCATTGGCATGTTGGGCTTCGTGCAAAACAATTTAGTAACATCAATTTGGAAAACATCTAACTATGGACTCTGTCAAAAGAAAAGCAGTTGGTACAAAGAAAGGAAAAGCAAACAGACAATCACAACTTCATTCTCATATAGTTACCCTCCAAGTTTGGGCAGCACTCAGGTTCGGACTTCGTCTTCAGGACATCAGTTGATTCGCCATCAGTCAGGAACTCAGCTCCGGTAAAAGGGGCACTTCCTTCATAAGGAGGTAAAGTGTAAATGGGCAATATAAGGACAAGGATGGTTCTAATCTAAAATGTATTCAGTCACTAAGCAAAGTGACAAAGTGTCTGGATCATAGCCAATCGCATCAGCATCTCCCCTAGTCTCCCTCCTATCCCTCCTGTTCTAATTTACTTCCTGGTGTCAAGGGTTTTTATCCCATTTTTGTGGTACATTCCCCTAAAATCTAATTGGACAAGGGGTTGCACCCCACTATCTTTAACCAGTTAAATCAAATTAGCTCATCAAATTTGTTACCCCATAATAGTTCTGACGTATTTTATTGGTGCTTATGATTGACGTCTTTAGAGGGTGGAATGTCCGGTATGATGTCATCATCTTGTGGTCCTTTGCACATCTTCGGTCAGTGGCTCCATTGTCCGTACCGGTTTAGGCGACCTTATACCTAACATTAATCTACACTGTTGCATTCAGCTAAAATGTTACTACAGGCAGGATGAATTTCATGAGAACGGATCTACTACAGTTACATTCAGCTTCTAGCTTTTGAAAAAACAAGAGTTCATGTCCTTTAGCAAGTCAGTACAATGCACATTAGAAAAATACATTTAATATGAGAGTCAGGCAGCTAGGCCTCGACTCATGCTAACTAAGGCCTAAAAGACTTATTATCAAACTTTAATAATATAACCATTAATAATTAGTTTAAAACCATTTTAAAATGCAGTAATCCATCAACATTAGTCATTTTTATTGGTCTTCGTATACATTGGTGGCCACTCCCCATGGGCACATTTCAAGTGCATGTTTTAGCAAAACATGTTAATACAGTTTCTATGCAGCATTATTGTACATTAGTTCATAAACATTTAATGTTAATATAAATTATACATATGCTACGCTCTCTCAATACTATTGTGTGAGTGACCTGAATGGCCACCTCCTCATACCTGAACACTCTGTACACTAGTAGAACTATTCATACTATAGCCTTTTAGCTCAATAAAGCAGGCTATACTGGCCATGAAGGCCCACTCCAGCGTTAAAGGCCCAAGCCGAAGGCAAGACCCTTTAACAAGGGATTGCACATTTAATGGCTGGTTTAGCTCAGTCCCCTCTGGCTCTGAGAGTACTTTGTTTTAATAATTAGAACATTCTGCCCTCTAGTGGTGGAATGTTGTAATAGCCTTATACCTATAGCATGTGTGTTTATAATTTAGTATTGCGGGTCCTAAGGCTATATTGGAACATGGACATATTTAGAGTGCCATTAAAGACAGTGGAGTGGCTCATGGCCAATAATAGCTGGTACAGGCCTTTTGAGCCAGCATTCCAATGTTTATGCTTCTGCATCTCTCTTTTTAAATTTAGATCATTCTACACTTAGTGGATGGAATGTTCTAACAGCCCTATAGCCTGAGAGAGATCAAGTTTTATTAATAAATTAGTGGCATAGAAGTAGCATATGGCAGCTAATGAATCTGTAGTGAAAAACCTAACTAAGAAAATAACGTAGAAATGAAAATGTACACGTTTACAAATGTGATGGACATTTGTGCCTGCCAATCGTATTTTGACACCACATTTAACATGAAATCATTGTACATTCATAAATGTGTGAAAAATTAATGAATATTAATAGGAAAGTATTATTTTTAGGTAGAGATGGTAAAAATAAAATGTGTTATGAGTATTAAATGAATATGAATGAAACACATTTGTATTGAATTAAATGAATTCCATTAACATGCCAAGAAAATTAAATATATTTTTTAAATTGCTTTGACACAACATGAATAATGTATAACATTACATAATTTGCATTGCATATATGATTTGAATTGTAAAGTGCACAATAGGATTGTTAATGTATTAAATGTATTAATGTATATTTAGGCTCCTTAACATGACTAGGCCTGAATAAGAAAATTCATTTTGTTGCAGTAATGGAAAATCACTTGTCTATTCTGTCCCCTCTCACCGGAATTCTTTCCTAGGCTGCTACTGAAATGTTGACCATTCTATTTTATTGCAGGAAAAGAGCATGTTTCAAAATTTGGGTAAAGTAACAGTATTTGTTCTAGCTGTTGAATCGGATAGGAAATCATAGTGTTCACTCTGAAAGAATATTAGTGTAGTTTATTGTGGATTGTGAGAAAGGAATTGTAAGCAGCAAATTATTAGAAAATGTAATATTTTTAAGGAATTGCCTGCAGTCACAGTGTGAACAGTGCACTTTTGTTGAGAAGATACTTAAAAGTATCAAAATTTGGTGGTGCCATCTAGAGTGATCAGATGCTGAAACTGCTGCACAGAGTGTACCCATCTGAAGAACCGATGAATGAATTGTGCGTATTCTAATTAGCGAAGAACTTTGGAACTGAAGTCAGTCTTTGTCAGTCTTCTCCCCTGCTTGGTAATGTTCAGAACTCTGTTGGAGTTCGTCTTTCTTGTTTAAGTCTGCTCTCTCACACTCCTATTCTCTGGGATTCCTGATTAGTTTCCTCATCATAGTCTGAACTGCCCTACTCTGCTATGTGATTCAGTAGTAATTAGGCCAACTAATTCTGAACTTCTGATCTGTCCTAGGTGCAGCTTATGGTCTGCACCATCCTGATGCTGCTGTCAACCGATGCCAGAAGACGGTGACTGTACTGCTTGATGAATCATCCTGCATGCTGTTCTATGAGGAGAGGCATAACTGAATGTGGTTTCTTCTTTTCTTTTTTAGCTTAATCACTTACACCAGCATATTTTTATAGTGAGTCATCTTAGTTAATTATTTTTGTCTTCCTTTTCATTTTCGCTTTTGCCCGCATGTGTTAACCTGTTCCCACACATGCAAGTCCAAATTCTGGTTAGTGTTAGGAATGGCTCAGCTCCGAAACCTGAAATATAAAATTGATTGTGAAAACTGTATTTTGATGATTTACTAATGTCACCATCATCTGCTTTGAAATCTGGTAACAATGTTCATATTGTGTTATTGCTAATCTATTTCATTCTTTTGGAGTGTGTAACATTATTGATGTTCAGTAGGATGAATCTTTTTAGACATTTTTGTCAGCCTATGGTTTTAATTTATGTTTGTAATTAAGTATTGTGCACCACTTATGTTACATTAACTTTGGGATTGTAATAAAGCTCTGAAACTTCATTCGGTTAGGAGTTTGATTTGGTGTTAAAATTGGCCTGATGTTTAGTATTTATTGTTTGTGATATAATGTCATTGACTTGTGATTGAATGATTCTGACTACTACTACCAAATCCAAAGGTTCAGTCAATAATAGACAATAGGACTTTTCCAGGGTCCAAGCACGTTCCAGCAGTTTTGGTAGCAGAGTTATGGTTTTACCTTGTGAGGAGGAGAGTCAGAATTTGCCACCATTGTGAGTTGTTCTCAGTGTAGTGTAAGGGTTGATGAAATTCCACTGTTTGTCTTACAGCTGTATGGTATGTGTTCTGAGTAGGGTTTTGTGCTTGCAATGCTTTGGCAAATTGTAGTGAAGTGTGATGAATGAGTGAAGTAGGGAGTTTGCGTAGTCCAAGGTAATTAAGTAGGGAGTTTGTGTAATCCAGGTAAGAGAGTGGATAGTTGGCGTACTCTAAGTGAATGTTGTGCTTTGTGCTCAAAATTGCCCACTTGGTTGTTGGTAACGGGTCTTGTGAGGCCTAAGACTCTGGCGTGTTGTACAAGTGTATGGAGACACTTGGTTAATTTATTGTCTGCAGTTAAGGTGTTGGTCGATTGAGCGCTGTCGAAAACACCAGTAGTATTTCCCTTGAGTGAGTGTGATGTTGGTTGGTATTAGGTGAATCCTGGATGCTCATTGTGGATTTGAACTAATCAGAGTGAGGTTTATGGGTGAAATCTTACTTGCGTTTGTGAGAAAACCATAATTGGAAAATTATCTATTTGTGCAAAAGGCCACAGTTGAAATTTCCGTACAGCTTCCAAAGTGTTTGAGTCCTAGCTATAGTGAGCAGAGACAGATTTTGGATTTTTATGCTTGCAATATTTGCATTTAGGTTTGTGTGAGAGGTGTGTGAGACGGCTGCTGAATGGAGTGAGTGTGACATAATTTAGTCTGTGCTGGGGTAGGTTGGTTGGTTGGTGAGAAAAGCGGCACATGGTCTGGTGGACAAGACTGCACTGCTATAGGTCAAGAACAGCTTGTGAAAAGAATTATGGGATTGGGAATTACTTTCTAGTTCATAGATTTTGTGTTTGTGAATTAGATGTGTAAAAATGAAGGTAATGGAAGAGAGCAGAGTTTCAGTACGTCTTTGGGAAATTCAGTGGTGCAAAATAACTGAGAAGGAAGGCACTTTAGCTACTCCTATTTATGGAACATTTACTTTGAGAATTTTAGAGAATCTGAGGAGGGTGGTGTATGAATCAAAGTTCCTTCCTCGACCTGCACAGTTCTAAGCACTTGCTATTTGGGAATTAGTTGCAAAACAGAAAGAAGCTTAGAAAATTGAAAGGAGAATGAGGAAAGCAGAAAAGGCACTAGTGGAAACTAGATGGGACGCAGATCAGAGAATGTGAAGAGAAGATATTTTCCATGGAGTGAAGTGAAAAAATCTGAGGAAGATGCAGGACAGATTCCAGGTGAAAACAAAAGGGTAGCAGATGTCGAGAGTGATTCAGATGATGAGTTTATAACTCAGTTTTTGCAGAATTGTCACCCACTGTATAATGTAGTCGCATCAGTAAACCAGAATGTAGTCCTGAGTGATGCCACAGCTCGAGTTACACAAAGCCAGGTTCAGATAATTCCAAATGTGCCTACAGCTAATGTTGCACAGGTGCCAGCGGCTTATCTGACAGTTCCAAATATTAATACAGGTCCAGAAGCATTAACAGTCCCCAAACCATAGGTCTGTTAATCCTGTAATGTGCCATGGGTAATAATGAGAGTGGTCCCCAGATTCTAAATCCAGCAATGAATTCACCTTTTGGAACTAACGCAGGAATGAAGAAACTGAGCACTACTGTGCCAGCCATGACCCCTAAGAATTATTTTAGTTCAAACCAGACACACAATGGAGTTGATCCACTAATAGATGTGATGTGTTCCCCCTTGCTCAGTGAGATCATCTGTGATGACTCAAGAACAGCCTATGATAGCCACATGTAATGTACCAATTTGTGCCCCAAAACAATAATAAAAACATTATCTTAAAGTGATTGACAGCCCAACACTTGACTGAATGGTTAGACAATTTGAGCAGAACATCAGCTTCAGGAAACATGCCAGAGGAAGAAAATACATTAAACATGGCTACATTAAAAATGGAATTAAATGAAAAGATTGAGGGATTCCTTGAATTAGACAGATTAGATTCTTACAGTGAAAATACATTGTGCTTCATGTGTAAGCATGTTACTCTTCATGGGGACAGTTGTATGAGAAGTTAACCAACTTGGCTGAGAAATATGACCTTGAGATGAATAAATCTAAATAGTTAAAGAGGAGTTAGAGATTAGAATTCAGCACAAGAGACATTGCAAACATGAGATCACCTCGAATGAAAATTAAGGAATTGATTCAAACTATTCAAACATGGGGAGCATTATAAAAATAGGAAGGCCTATGGGCAAAGAAAAGAAATCAGAAGAAGAAGTCGACTACATCTTCAAATGATGTATAGCAGGCTTTAGGAGATGTAAAAATGATGCCAATGAGAGAAATTACCGGGGGAAATTGTGTTCATGTCCCTTGGAGTAGAACTGACATACTGTAATTTACAAATGATTACCCAAAGTTGAGGTAAAAACCATTGGAATGGTACCAGCAAACAGAGAGGTTTGTCAAGCTTGCAATGGCTTTGTGGGAAGATCTGAACACTTTATTTGAGATTGTGGTTCCAGGAGATTTGTGGGTTGAGTGTAAGAGGAGTGTTGTTTGGCCAACACACGAGCAGTAGAGTGATGCAGTAACAGGCGCACCATCTGAGGAGGTGATGAAGAACTATGTCAAAGTGATTGAGTTTTTGAAGACTAGAGTTTCCCCTAAAGATATTGATTGGCAAAGAATTGACAGGACATTTCAGGAGACAAAAGAGTCTGCTAATGCTTATTATGAAAGATTGCTGAAAGCATTCAGACAATGTAGTGACACACACATTATTGAGCCAAGAGACATGATTCATTTAGTGTTTAGGTATGTTCAAGGACTGAAGCCTGAAGTTAGTAATATGATTAAGAATCATTTGATTTACTGGCAAGGAAAGCCGACTGATGAGGTGTTGCAATACACAAAATCCTTTAGTGATGAGATTGATCTGAACAAGAAAAGGTTGAAGGAGAAAGCAATGGTGATGCAGATTAAGTCAGCTCAGGTAGCAGCAATGCAGGGCCCGCAGGGAATGATGAATGTAGGAAGAATTCAAGGAATGCAACAGCAGGGCAATGTGGTGCCTCAGTTCATAGGTAGAGGTTGTGGAGATCGAGTAGATCTGAATAAAAAAGTAGCTGATGTTCAGAACATGTAGAAAATGCTTCCTTGTCCTGCAAGCGAGAACATAGGACATTGGAAATGGGAATGTCCCTTTAATAATGCAAATAATTTGGTGCAAGGTGGTGCTGTTGCGCAGATGGTTGACAACAGTCAATTTCAGAATCAGAGAGTTCAAAGGCTCCATAATCAAAGCATAAATGTCCCTAATGGAGCAGTCCAAATGCATGTTCACCAGCAACAAGTACAGTTTCCCCAAAAGCAAATTTATGTTCCACAGCAGATGTAGATATCACAAGCTCCGATGGCACAGCAACAGGTAATGGTTTGTCAGCAGAGTGCGAACCAAAGAACCAATACAAATGCCAGTCAGTTAATCACACAATACCCATTGATTGACTTCAGTGATGATGAGATGAATAAAGAATCCATGAGTGAGAGTTCGGAAGAATGCGTCCTTATGTGAATGCAAGTGTTATGAGTCATGAAGGTTCATTCCTGATTGACACATGAGCAACTTGTTCAACTGTCAGATCTTGTGGTTCTAAAAAATTCTGGACCCATGTAATTTACTTTGCCACAGCAGTACGATTTTAGTATCAAAAGACCGATAATGACTAGTACACTAAGGATGAGCATTTTCGCTCAATTCCAGCAGCGTTTTCACCTCGAAATCGCCATTTTCGTCCTGCACTCGTGGCTCCCATTTTATACACGGCAGCCATTTTTAAAAGTTGCCCTCACATAGGCTTATAATACAGTCAGATTTGATTCCAAGGACACGTACACCTTGATTGACTTTTCTCTGACCTGGGCAAGCTGGAACCATTGCCTCAGGCCAAACCTGTTTGGTCAGTGCCTCTCCCAGTGGCCGAATCAGATAGCATCAAGGCACACCATGCCATAAAACCCTTATTATCACTCACACACCCTGCCTAATCTTGCTCACACCTGCACGTGCTCTTTTCTTCTTCTTACTTTACGAGGGGGAGGTGCCCGTTTTTATTGGGGGTCCACACTTATCTGATGTAAAATACTAGACCTTGCCGGGTAATTTATTATGGGTTGGATGACATAAAATATGAGGTTTCATCATGACACTGTTTTTTCCTTTGTAGTGAAAACATGTGAATGACCAACCAAAATGTCAAGAATGTTTGCCTAAAGCTTAAAAAACTGTATATAAGGAAACCTGACTTTGCATTGAAACACAGTCTCCTGAGAACATACAAACCGTGCTGTTGTACTTCTAGGACGCTTGTCACTTGGTTGCAGCCAATAAATTCGATCTTTGACTTCACCTAGAAGACTCTGAGTTTCTGTGGTCTGAATCAGGAAAGTACCCGAGGTCTTTGGGTGTACCCTGGCACCGCTGGGTTACCGGATCAGTACCGGATCTGAAAAACCCAGTACCTCAATCTGCAGAGGTTCCTAATGTGCCTCTTTCAAGAAGAACAGTTCAGGTTTTAGGAGTAGCAAATCAGCATTTGGTAAATCCCATTACAGAGCCCATCCTAGTTAAAATTGGAATCTTTGGGGGTCTGCACTGATTTTGTGGTTTGTGATTCAAGTCCTGTGAGTCTGTTAGGAAGAGACTTGCTATGCAAATTAAAATGTTCTATCACTTGTACACAAGAAGGAATAGAAATCCAAATCAATAGTGATGATGAGACTTCTAGTCAAACCGATTAGATGTATCCTCTCATTACATTGTTTACTGCCAAGACAGTTAAAGATTTGCCTGAAGAATTACAAGAAACAGTAACACTGAGAGTTTGGGATTTCTCCGGAAAGAATATTGGATTTATTTGAGTTATTGAACCAGTTAAATTATCTATGAAGCCAACTGCAGTTTTCCCCAAAACACCACAGTATCACATGACTCCAGAAGTGATTGAAGGTATTACCCCAGTTATTGCAGAATTTGTTAAGCAGGGAATGGTAAAGGAAGTGATAGGTAGCCCATGTAATTCACCAATTATGGGTCTGTGAAAGCCTAGTGGAAAATCAGGATTTGAGAAAAGTGAACAAAATTTTGTTATACTGTTGTCCTGTGGTGCCAAATCCAGCAGTGATTTTATTTCAGATTCCATGTGAAGCAGAATGTTTTTCAGTTATTGATTTGTCACAAGCATTTATCTCAGTGCCATTCCACAAGGATAGTCAGCTCGTCTTCTGTTTCTGATTTGGTGCCCGTGTATTCATGGTGTTGTACTCCACAGGGGTTTTCAGAATCACCACCCATTTTCAATCAGATCCTGAAGAAGAATTTAGAGTCTTTGAACATGCTATTTCAGTCCGCTTTATTGCAGTATACAGATGACCTAATGGTTATGTTAAATACACGTGAAGCTTGCAGGCAAGATACCATAGCGTTAATGAATCATTTAGATGAAAATGTAAACATGGTTTCCCCTACTAAGTTACAGTATTGTCAGAAAGAATTAAAGTATTTGAGTCACCAAATTGAGAAAGGTGCAAAGAAAGTGTCCCAAGAGAGTTGTGGCAATCACGCAGATGAATCCCCCAGTAATGCATAGATGTTAGACCTTTTGTGGGCATGTTGAGCTATTGCCGCCAATAGATCCCAAATTTTGCAGCAATTTCCAAACCATTGCAGAAGTTGACACACAAAGAAGTCACAGATCCAGTCCATTTCAATGAAGAATGCCTGAAAGCTTTCACTGTGTTGAAGGAGAGTTTGTGCAGAGCTCCAGCCTTGGGAATGCCTGATCACACTAAAGGTTTTGCACTGCTTTTTCATGAACATAGTGTTTATTGTTTTTCTGTTTTGAGACAGTCACATAGAGGAACAAACAGGCCAGTGGCATTTTTTTTTTGCCACATTGGATCCTGTTGCTGCTGCTTTACCCGGCTGTTTGAAGGCCATGGCCATTGCTGGTGTGAGCATCAGTCAATGTGAAAGCATTGTGATGGGACATCCTTTAATTGTTTATGTTCCTAACTCAGTGGACACTCTTTTCACCAGGTCTAAGACCCAATATTTGACCAGTACCCATCTTACCAGTTATGAGTTATTAATTCTTGGATCCCCAAATGTTATGATCAAGAGATGTTCCACTTTGAATCCTGCCACATTAATGCCTGTAAATATTGATGATTTAAATTATGTCAATGAAATGGAACATGACTGCCTCAATGTTACTGAACTGTGCACCAAAACCAAACCTGATATTCAGGACACTCCTTTAGAGGAGAATGACAAGTTGTTTTTGTTGATGGCTCCTGTTTAAGAAACAGTGAAGGTATTCTGAGAGCAAGTCATGCATTTCTTACAGGAGTGGCTGAAGCTCCATGGCTTCAAGGAGTTGTTTCTGCACAAGTAGTCAAATTGGTTGCTTTTGCAAGAGTATGCTGTGTCGCTGAGCAGCTCAAAGTGAAAATATTTGCAGATAGTCAATACGGGCTTGGTGTTGTCCACTACTACGGGCAGTTATGGCACTAGCGATGTTTTAAAATCTCTTCCTGGATCACCCATTTGAAATGGTGAAAGAATTCATGATTTGTTGGATGTTCTACAGTTACCTGAGAAGATTGTAGTTGTGAAATGTATCGCACATGTAAGATCAAATGACTGTGGCCTTCATTTTGACCCTGGCAGTCTTTTGACCGCCAGGTTAATATGGCAGTATCACCGCCAACAGGCTGGCAGTGTATACCGCCACATTATGAGTGTGGCAGGTTGGCTCCTGCCAACCTGCCACATCTCTTCTCATACTGCCGGGCTGGAGATGTACATATCTGACCCGGCCTTCTACACAAGACCACCGGCAGTATAATGAGCCTGCCTACCACCATGGTTTCCGTGGCAGTAGCACCACCATGTAAACCATGGTGGAAGGGCTACAGGCAACAGGGAATTCCTTACCTGTCACTGTTAGATGGCTCCCTCACCCCCCAGCAATCTCCTGATCCCTACCCCCACCCCTCCTAGTTTCACAGTGCCCCCACCCTCCCTAGAGGCACAGCACCCCCCCTCCCACAATCATGCACACACACACCCACACGTGCAAAGTATACACCCATTCCCCTCCACTTCCATACACGCATTCACTTACACTCATCCATATACACATTCACTCACACATATTCGCACGCATACACCACAACACTCACAAACGCATCCACACACGCACACACACATTCATACATACACACAGACACTACACACTCACACACAACACCCACCCCCAAACTCTTCTCCTGTCAGATGCCCAACTTACCTTGAAGGGAAAGTTGTGCTGCCTCATTGTTTGTTGAACTCGATGGCGAGGTATTATCAATGTCAGGTTCATCTTGGCAGAGATGCAATGATTCACACTTTTAAACAAATATGGTACAATCCCAGATTTAAATTGGTTGCAGAAGTGGTTTGTCACAGATGAGTTACATGCCCACAAATGAATGTAGAGAAGCTCACAGTGGTTAATTTGAGCCTCATAGTCAGATCGTGAGGTCCATTTAGCAGAACGCAACCTAATTTGATTGAAATGCCTGTCTATAATGGAATAAAGTATGTTTTGGTCATCGTGTGTGTGTTTTCCGAGTAGGTTGAGGTTTATCCAACACGTAGTAATGACAGTCTCACTGTAGCGAAGCTGCTTCTCTGGGACCTGATACCTAGGTATGGATTCCTAACTTGTTTGGAATCAGATTGAGGAACTCTTTTTAATAATGAGATCATAAAGTTGTTGTGTGCAACACTGAACATTGAGCAAAAATTGCACTGCAGTTACTGACCAGATGCATCTAGATTGGTGGAGCAAATGAATGGAACACTGAAAGCTCGATTGGCAAAGATTTGTGCCATTTCAGCATTGAAATGGCCTGATGCATTGCCACTTGTCCTGATGACCATGTCTTGTATCCCTGACAGGAAGACAGGACTGTCCCACAAAACTTTGATGGGTCATTCAATGAGACTACCAGCAGTACCTGCAAAAGCACTTGTGATCGTAACAGATGACTTAGGTGGTCATTACAACATTGGCGGTAAATGGCGCTTACGCCATGCAGAAGACCGCCAACACACCCCGACGCGGCCACGGAAATCCACCACAGCTATTATGACCCACAGCTCGGAATCCGCCAAAATTCAGACACACACACAAGTCCGCCACACCAAAGGTCAGTGATAAACTGGTGAAAACAAAACCTCCACCGTCACGCCAACAGAAATACGCCCACACTATCACTACGCACGAATCCACGCGGCAGTCTTTCAACCGCAGTATTCCATTGGCGGTACACACTGCCACGCTGAAAATACACACACATTTTTACAAAACACAGCCACATTGGACAATTCAAAATACACACAACTGATACACATACACACACCACTCCTACACACCCATTACAATATAAAACACACACCCACATCCCCCACAAACCCCTACAACCACAATTACAGAGAGAAGGCCAGAGAGAGACACCACAAACAACTACCAAGCATCCACAGGTACACAATACCATCACCCACATAACTTCCACGCACCTCACACAACACACCACTAAATATCACCCCACTTATCACTACACACACCACCCCACACATCACCCACACCACCCCATGGCACGGCAAAGACACCCCAGGTTCTCGGAGGAGGAGTTCAGGGTCATGGTGGAGGAAATCGTACGGGTAGAGCCACAGCTATTCGGATCACAGGTGCAGCCCACCTCCATAGCTAGGAAGATGGAGCTATGGTGCAGAATAGTGGACAGGGTTAACGCAGTGGGACAGCACCCAAGAAATAGGGATGACATCAGGAAGAGCTGGAACGACCTACGGGGGAAGGTGCGTTCCGTGGTCTCAATACACCACCTTGCGGTTCAGCGGACTGGTGGCGGACCCCCACCTCCTCCCCCACAACTAACAACATGGGAGGAGCAGGTCTTGGCAATTCTGCATCCTGAGGGCCTTGCAGGAGTAGATGGAGGAATGGACTTTGGTAAGTCAAATCTCAACTATTACATCCCCCACCCTACCTGCATGCCATCACATACCCCCACCCTCACCCTCACCCCCATCATTTCAACTCCTCACAAATTTCCCAACATCACAAACCACACATCCTAACACTAAGCCCTGCATGCAACAACAAAGCATGGACACCCATCACCAAAGCATGGCCACTGCACATACCCATATACCCCCCTAAATCACCATCACACAAGGTCCCACTCAGGAATGCAAGCACTGGGGTACACGATCACCCACCTATTGCACACCATGGCACACACAGATGTAATAAACATCCTTTTATACCCCTGCAGGACCCCTACTTAACATCACCGGACAGGAGGGTCCACACATGTCCACACCACCAACAGAAGAGGCCCACAGTGATGATAGCAGCTCTGTCCAACTGGATCTAGATGACCAGCCCGGCCCATCGGGGACCTCTGGACAGTCGGTTTCCCTGACACAGTCACAGGCCACTACAGAGCTTAGCCCCTCTGGAAACACCAGCACAGCACCCAGCCAGCAGGCCCATACCTCTGTCCCCAGGACACGTCAATCAGCAGTGTGTCCACCACTACAGGGAACCCAGGCTAACCCACCACCCCAAAGACAACAGGGACCTGGGGGCAGTGGTAGTGGTCACACGGTCCAGGGGACGGAGACCCAGGAACACAGGGGAACTGGGAGGGCTGCTGTGCGACAGGGGGAGGACAGGCCAAGGGAACCCACTCTCCACGAGGCCCTCTCCAACATCATGGGAGCCTACCACCACTCCCAGGAGACGATGGCAATGGTACTGGCCAAGTTTCAGGAGACCCAGCGCCTGCAGGAGGAACAGTATTTGGGCTTCAGGGAGGAACTCAGATCCATCAATTCCACCCTGGGCACCATTGTAGGGGTGCTGAAGGAAGTACTCAACACCAGGAGGGACTCTGTGGCACAACAAGGGGCCCCTGACACTAGCCTAGACGATGAACTGCCCACCACCTCCGCCGGCCCTAGTGGACAGGAGGCACCGCCACAGGACCACCACACCAGCACCTCACCCCCTGCAGAGGGAGAACCACCCCGCAAACGGTCCCTGAGATCCAGGACAAAGACAGAGAACGATGCCAAGACCCCCGCCAAGAAATGAGACCACCCTGAATGTCATCTTTCTGTACCACTTTGTCACCCTGTCCATCCTCAAACTGCCCCAGCTCCACTTCCTATGCCCATTGGGGCAATGCACCTGTGAGACTAATAGACTGAACTCTGCCATGGACATTCCTCCACCATCACCCCTTACCATTTTACAACCCCCTCCAATATTGAGCACTTAAATAAACACCCTTGAAGCACAAAACAATCTGGAGTCAGTCTGTGATTTCGAAATAGTGTATTAGCAATTACAGTGTCAAAATGCTCTTTCAAATTTAATGTCAACATACCTATGTCACACAGCTCTAGTCCATGAGGAAACAAAGCAGATGTCACACTGTGGGACCCACATCTGTGAAATCGTATGGGAAAGTGACAACTCAGTGACCATACACTGGGTGAAAACGACAGACAGTAGAGAGGTAGTAGTGTTAAAGTACATGTAGTAGGCAGGTTTGTATTCTTAACTGTGTCTCACTGGAAATATTGCAGGATCACCGAGTTCCTGTTGTCGATGCCCTCTCCTTCTGCTTCCTCGTCTTCACTGTCCACAGGCTCCACAGCTGCAACAACACCACCATCTGGACCATCCTCCTGCAGAAAAGGCACCTGTTGTCGCAAAGCTAAGTTGTGAAGCATACAGCAGGCCATGATAAACTGGCACACCTTCTTTGGTGAGTAGAATAGGGATCCACCTGTCAATTGGAGGCACCTGAACCAGGCCTTCAGGAGGCCGAAGGTCCGCTCTATTATCCGCCGGGTTCGCCCATGGGCCTCATTGTAGCATTCCTCTGCCCTTGCCCTGGGATTCCTCACTGGGGTCAGTAGCCATGAAAGGTTGGGGTAACCAGAGTCACCTGAAAATGGCAAGGGACAACTGTTAGGCACACACTAACCTGGAGGGATATCCCCCGACCCAGACAACCATTCCCACTGACTTGCTTCCAGGTGCTCACCTTATAGCCACACACAGTGCCTCTGGAGTTGCCCCATCACATAAGGGATGCTGCTATTCCTCAAAATGTAAGCGTAATTCACTGAGCCAGGGAATTTGGCATTCACATGGGAGATGTACTGGTCTGTCAAACACACCATCTGCACATTGATCGAATGATAACTCTTCCGGTTTCTGTACACCTGTTCACTCCTGCGGGTGTAACAAAGCCAGATGTGTCCCATCAATGGCACCTATGATATTGGGGATATGTCCCAGGGCATAGAAGTCACCTTTCACTGTAGGCAAATCCTTCACCTGAGGGAATACGATGTGGCTCCGCATGTGTTTCAGCAGGGCAGACAACGCTCTGGACAACACGTTGGAAAACATAGGCTGGGGCATCCCTGATGCTTTGGCCACTGTAGTTTGAAAAGACCCACTTGCTAGGAAATGGATTACTGACAGCACCTGCACTTGAGGGGGGATTCCTGTGGGATGGCGGATAGCTGACATCAGGTCTGGCTCCAGCTGGGCACACAGTTCCAGGATTGTGGCACGATCAAGCCTGTAGGTGATGATCACATCTCTTTCCTCCATTGTCGACAGGTCCACCAGCAGTCTGTACAACGGAGGATGCCGCCATGTCCTCACATGTCCCAGTAGACGGTGCCTATGAAGGACAACAGCAAGCACAGAGTCAACCAACTCAGAGGTGCCTACCCACAGCTTACACAGAACACCAATCATAATCCGAAATTTGGCCTGTATGAGTGTTGAGGCAAGGCCTAGGTATGTGTGACGCAGTGAAAAATTAAGCCATGTGGGCCCCTGAAATGGCGGCTGCCTAACCTGTAAAGTGGGACAATGGGATGTGAGGTAACTGCGCTGGCGTTGTACACCGTCGCAGTAGGCGGTCGAAGACCGCGGCGCGATTCTGCATTGGTTAACATTGGACCCTATGGGTCCCAGGAGCGAATGACGATGTACGCCGGTGGTGACGGTATGCACCGCCGCGGACGTAACCACCATTTTCTATCTGTGCAATCACTTGATACCTGATCTTCAACAGGAGAGGACCTACACTGCAAGTGCTGCTGTGACCTCGGTCTGGAAGAGACAATGGCTTGTGCGTCTGGGAAAAGGGCCCCTACCTTCACATCGGAGGAGTTGGAGAAACTCGGGGATGGGGTCCTCTCCCAGTACACGCTACTCTACGGTCCTCCAGACAAACAGGTAAGTTTGTCTGGAGCACTCTGTATGGGCTATGCCTGTGTGGAGTGGGGTGGATGAAAGATGGGGGAAGATTGAGGTGTGCATGAAACGACGATGAGTGCATGTGCATCATGGCAAGGGTAGGGATGGGGGTCAATGACTGTGACGGTGCATTTGGAAATAACTTTTCTTTTCCCCCTGTACAATTCCTGTAGGTCAGCGCCCACCAGAAAAAAAATATTTGGTGTGCCATCGCCAAGGACGTCCGGACTCTGGGGGTCTACCACAGACGGAGCACCCACTGCCATAAGAGATGGGAGGACATTCGCCGCTGGAGCAAGAAGACGGCGGAGGCCCAGCTGGGGATGGCCTCCCAACGTGGGAGGGGTGCCCGTCGCACCATGACACCCTTGATGTTCAGGATCCTGGCCGTGGCGTACTTGGAGTTGGATGGGCACTTGAGGGCATCACAGCAGCCACAAGGGGGTGAGTACACTCTCATTCTGATGATTTTGCGCGCAGTGGAGGTGTCTGGGTGGGGGAGGTGGGCTGTGGGTTTCCCTAGGCCATGGCGAGTGTGCTAGTCAGGTCCCCTCATTCTGGCAGACCCTGTGGCACCCCACCACACCTGTGTAC
Source organism: Pleurodeles waltl (assembly GCF_031143425.1). Taxonomy (NCBI): domain Eukaryota; kingdom Metazoa; phylum Chordata; class Amphibia; order Caudata; family Salamandridae; genus Pleurodeles; species Pleurodeles waltl. Next base: position 680,905,799 of record NC_090443.1, read on the forward strand.
AGTGCCAAGTACACCTAGTCAGGCTCCTGTGTCATTCATGTGTGCCGATGTCACCCATAGTCTTGAAGGCCATGTCCCAGTGATTGAACAGTGGAGCCCAAGTGCGCAGCCTAGTGTAGAGGGCTTCTGTGTCTGTCGTGTCCGCCAACGGTAGCGGTAATGCATGCACTCAACATGTCTTTCTTCTGTCGTCCCCCCCTTTTTGTGGTCTCCCTGTTCTTGTGTGCATTAGTATCATCAGGCGGAGGAGCAGTGGCACCGGAGCAGGAGGGAGCTGCATCCCACAAGGCTATGGTGGGCGACACTACGGACTCGGAGTTCACCAGTGGGACAGAGGGAGAGGGGAGCTCCACGGCGGGGACAGGAGCTGACACCAGTGACACAGACTCGTCCTCTGATGGGAGCTCCCTTGTGGTGGCGGCAACATCTGTGCCCCCCCACATCGACAGGTACATCCGTCACCCCCCCTACCAGCACCACCCTCCCACCAACCCCTCAGCCTTTGCCACACATACAGACACACCAACATCCACTGCCTCCACTGTGTTCCCCTCCTCCTCATCTCCCTCCTCCCTCCCAGTCTCATCTACACTCACACCTGCATGCACTACATCTACAGCCACTACTTCCATCACCAGCACACACACCACCACACCCCGATCATGTGCAGTCACCACCCCCACTGCCATTCACACGTCCCCTGTGTCCTCTCCCAGTGTTTCTTTGATGCCACCTCCCAAGATACACAAACGCAGGCACACACCCACCCAACAGCCATCCACCTCACGACAGCCTCCAGCGCATGCACCTTTACCCAAAGTCACCAAACGAACACCTCCTACAATCACAACCTCTTCCTCCACTCCCAAAACCCCTCAGGCTACCCGTCCCAGTGTTCCCAAGAAACTTTTCCTGTCCATCCTTGACCTCTTTCCCTCACCTCCCCCACCCTATCCGTCTCCTATGGCCCGACTCTCCAGGTCCCAACCTAGCACCTCAGCCACAACATCTCCGGGACCAGTGGTGCCTGTAGTCACTGGAATCTGGAGTGCAACGGCCACCAGGGCAGCCAGTGTGGCATGGAGCCACAGCACGGAAGTCCCCCACCTGTCAAGCATCAAAAGTTGGCCAGTGCCCGGCGGGAGAGGGGGAAAACTCCAGCCACCAAAGCCGCAGCCCAGGGGTACAGGTGGGAGTGTGGAGTCAGCTGCAACACTTTCCAAGGTGGGGAAGGGCCACAAGAAAGTCAGCAAGTCTGGGAAGAGCAGCACGGTGGAAAAGACCGCCATCATCCCCGCTGCTCAGGATGCCCCCGCCAGCACCAGTCCAGCTGCCCAGGAGGCGACCGCCAGTACCAGCCCAGCTGCCCAGGAGGCCACCACCACCAGCCCTGCTGCCCGGGAGGCCACAGCCACCGGCCCTGCTGCCCAAGAGGCCAACACCACCAGCCCTGCTGCCCAGGAGGCCACCGCCAGCACCAGCCTAGCTGCCCAGGAGGCCACCGCCATCATACCGCTGCCCAGGAGGTGACCACCACCAGCCCTGCTGCCCAGGAGGCCACCGCCATCATCCCCGCTGCCCAGGAGGCCACCGCCAGCACCAGCCCTGCTGGGCCATGAAGGACCGCCAGCACCAGCCCCGCTAGGCCAGACAGGACCACCACCAGCTGAGTCACTGCAAAGGACCCCGCAACCACAAGCACCGATGAACAGGGCACCGCCACCACAAGCACCGTTGAACAGGGCACTGCTGTCACAAGCACCACTGAACAGGGCACCGCCGCAACAAGCACCGCTGGCCCATGAGCACCAAGGGCACTGACGCTACTGAGTCTGTCACGAGCAGGATGAAGCACTCTGGGCACCAAACCCCCTCCAGAACCAGTGGAATATCACATCCACTACCTCTGCCCTTGGCAGGATGAAGCACTCTGGGCACAAAGCCCCCTCCAGAACCAGTGGAGTATCACATTCACTACCTCTGTCCTTGGCAGGATTAAGCACTCTGGACACCAAGCCCCCTCCAGAACCAGTGGATAAAGACATCCACTTGAGAGACTGTGGCTTTGCATTCCCCAGGTTGGAACAGTGGGCAAACCACCCACTGTAGAGACTTGAGAGACTGTGGCTTTGCACTCCCCAGGATTGAACAGTGGGCAAACCACCCACTGTAGAGACTTGAGAGACTGTGGCTTTGCACTCCCCATGATGGAACAGTGGGCATGTGGCCCCCTTGTGGATTTGGCGTTGTGCACTCAACCGGCTGAGTTGCCCCCCTTTCCCTTCCCCCTGAGGTGCCTGTTTTATTGCTATCTGATGCCCCTGCTGTGTTCTCTCCGTCATGTTCGGGGATTGAGTGTGGGCCTCGCCCATACCGTGTGGGCCCAATGCTCCACGGGCTTCAATAGAGCACTACCTGGACTACTATTCTTGGTGTCCATTTTGTTTATAGTGTACATATATATGTTTGCGTACTGGATTTTAATATATTACAATGGTTACATTTTCTTTGGTCTTTGCATTCTTCCAGGGGGGTTGCGGGGTCTAACTGTAATGTATCATGCTGTATTAGTGTGTGTGTTGTCATGGGTGAGGATAGGGGTGTTGGTATTGCGTGTGTGTCCCTGTTTTTTTCCCTCCCCCACCCTGTGTCATAGGTGCAGTACTCACCGTTGTCTTCGACGACGGCGTTCGTGCTCCTGGTAGAAGAGCAAGAAGATAAGGGCTGGCAGGATCTGGAGCTCGGGTTCCATGGTGTCCGGATTCCTCTTGGGGTGTGTAGAGGTGAGCGTTTTCCCTTCGAAGTCCTGTTTCCGCCGTGTTTTTATCTGCGGTGAATCCGCCCCGGAAAAGGTGGCGGATTGGTAGGTTGTGATACTGTGGGCAGTACATTGTCCTCTGCCTGTCTGTTGGCGGTGACCGCCAAGCTGTTTGTTTGTACCTCCGTGGCGGTCTGAGTGTTAAAGTGGCTGTCTTTGTTGGCGGTTTCCACCACGGTCGTGATTCCATTTTTTTTTCCGCCGACCTGTTTGCAGTTTTACCGCCGCTTTAACACCGACCGCCAGGGTTGTAATGACCACCTTAGTGCTGGATTATTGCAAAGGTCTGGCTGATGTGGTTCGCTCTTTGTCTCATCAGGTTGAAGCAGCAACAGTTCACCCAGCTCAAGAACAGTGTCAACACCTGAAGACTGGAGAGTGGGTACTGGTTAAGAAACATGTGAGGAAGACTTGCTTGAGACCAAGGTGGAAAGGTCCGTTCCAAGTCATCCTGGTGACGGCCACAGCAGTGAAGTGTGCTGGTCTTCCAAACTGGATACATGCAAGCCACACTCACAAAGTTCATTGTCATCTTGAAAACACAGAGTCTGATCCTGCAAGAACAAATGCAGATGAAGAAGAAGTTTAGCTTGACCAAGCTGTGAGGTTGGAGTCTCTGGTTGAAGCAGAAAACATGCAAAGTGGTTAAGGCACAAGCAATCTGCATGCAAATAAAGGCACAAATAAAAGCACAGATAAAGACACAGACAAAGGTGCAAGCAGCTTAAAAACCGACAAATGGGCAGGAGAGCTAATTCAAAGTCAAAATCAACTGACTCCTGTCAGTGCAGCAAATATTGTGAAAGCAGTTGCACACAGAAAGATAACTGTGAAAGGAGACAAATGGTATGCAGCTGCAGATGAACTGGTTGCTTATGAACTCCCATCAGTAACAGAAGCAGTCGAAGAGTCAAATCAGAGTGAAGATGAAGATGGTGCTGTAAGGAGAACAAAAAGAAAACTAGTGCCAAGTTGCAGATACTTTTCAGCTGAATGGATCTATTTTCTCTAATAAATGGAGGAACACGTTTATGGCCTATTGTTTTGGCCGTGAGAATTCAGTTGAACATTTTGGAACTTGAAATTGCATTTGAACTGAGCTTTGAAATAACCTTGTCAATTGATCAACAAAGACTCTACATTCTGGAAGTAATAATCAGTGACCATCAGACTGCGTTCTATTGAAAACAAACATTGAACTATTTTTTAGAACTTTTAGTTTAATCTTGAAGTACTGTCTTGAAGATCGAGAACTGCTATAAATAGCACAAAGAGACCTTGAAATAATTTTTTTGTTTTGATTTTGCTTGCTTTTGCTTTTTTTAAAATATTTTTTTTTTATTTCCTTCCATGACTCTATAGAAGCCAGAATTCTGGACAGGGCAAACAAGGTAGGTCTAAATATGTATGCATTGGTTTGAGAATAGTATGTATGATTGCATGCATTTTATTGATTGCAGTGAAAGGAGATGTTCAAAGCACCACACTCCAGTGCACAGAATGAAAACATCTAAGCAAGACAAGTTTTTATAAAGATGAGGGATTGTTTCATTTAGATGACACAAAGAGAGATTTATTTTCCAATGTGTATGATAGCTTGCTGTATGAGTATGTAAATACCAAGAATGTGCGTGATTGCTCTGTGTACACACAAAAATCCTTCATCAGTGCAGGAAGGGCTCACTTACCACAGCTTACCACTAACTTTTGGGATTAGTTGCAGTCTATTATTAACATGTTTGTACAACCAGGAGTGCATTCAATATTTTTATTAAAATTAGGATTTAGGTGGTCATTACAACCCTGGCGGTCGGTGTTAAAGCAGCAGTGAGACCGCCAACAGGCCGGCGGTAAAAAATTTGGAATCACGACGTGGCGGAAACCGCCAACAAAGACAGCCACTTTAACACTCCGACCGCCACAGCAGTACAAACAAACAGCGTGGCGGTCACCGCCAACAGACAGGCGGGAGACAATGTACCGCCCACACTATTATGACAGGCCAATCCGCCACCTTTTCCGAGGCAGATTCACTGCGGATAAAAACACGGCGGAAACAGGAATCCTGAAGGAAAACGCTCACCTCTACACACTCCACGAGGAACGAGGACGCCATGGAACCAGAGCTTCACATTTTCCCAGCCTTCATCTTCTTGCTCCTCTACCAGGAGCACGAACACCGGCGGCGAAGACCACAGTGAGTACTGCACCTTCGACACAGGGGAGGGGGGAGGGAAAAAACAGGGACACACACACGCAACACCCACACCCTCACCCACTACAACACACACACTAATGCGTATCAATACATCACAGTTACACCGCCCTAACCCCCTGGAAGAATGCAAAGGCAATAGAAAATGACTGTAACCATTATAATATATTGAAAGCAAGTAGGCAGAAATAGATATATACACCATGTACATAATATATTCCAAGCATAGTAGTCCAGGTAGTGTCCTAAGAAAGTCCGTGGAACACCGGGACCACACAATATGGGCGAGGCCCACACAATATCCCCGACCATGATGGAGAGAACACTGCAGGGGCATCAGACGGCAACTAAACAGGCACCTCTGGGGGAGGGAAAGGGGGGCACCTCAGCCGCTTGAGTGCACTACGACAAATCCACGAGGGGGCCACATGCCCACTGTTCAATCCTGGGGAGTGCAAAGCCACAGTCTCTCAAGTCTCTACAGTGGGTGGGCTGCCCACTGTTCAATCCTGGGGAGTGCAAAGCCACAGTCACTCAAGTCTCTACAGTGGGTGAGCTGCCCACTGTTCAATCCTGGGGAGTGCAAAGCCACAGTCTCTCAAGTCTCTACAATGGGTTGTTTGCCCACTATTCAATCCTGGGGAGTGCAAAGCCACAGTCTCTCAAGTGGATGCCTTCTCCACTGGTTTTGGAGGGGGCATGGTGCCCAGAGTGCTTCATCCTGCTAAGGACAGAGGGAGTGGATGTATCTCTCCACTGGTTCTGGAGGGGGCATGGTGCCCAGAGTGCTTCATCCTGCCAAGGACAGAGGTCGTGGATGTATCTCTCCACTGGTTCTGGAGGGGGCATGGTGCCCAGAGTGCTTCATCCTGCTAAGGACAAAGGTCGTGGATGTATCTCTCCACTGGTTCTGGAGGTGGCATGGTGCCCAGAGTGCATCATTCACCCCGTGATGGACTCAGTTGCGTCAATGCCCTTGCCGCTCATGGGCCAGTGGTGCTTGAGACTGCGGTGCCCTGTGCAGCGGTGCCCTGTGCAGCGGTGCTTGAGACGGCGGTGCCCTGTTCAGCGGTGCTTGAGATGGCGATGCCCTGTGCAGCGGTGCTTGAGACGGCGGTGCCCTGTGCAGCTGTGCTTGAGACGGTGGTGCCCTGTGCAGTGGTGCTTGAGATGGCGGTGCCATGTGCAGCGGTGCTTGAGATAGTGGTGCCCTGTTCAGCGGTGCTTGAGATGGCGGTCTCCATTGAAGGGTCTCAGCTGCTGGCGGTCCTTCATGGCCCAACAGCGCTTTTGCTGGCAGTCCTTCATGGCCCAACGGGACTTTTGCTGGCGGTCCTTCATGGCCCAACGGGGCTTTTGCTGGCGGTCCTTCATGGCCCAACAGGGCTTTTGCTTGCAGTCCTTCATGGCCCAATGGGGCTTTTGCTTGCGGTCCTTCATGGCCCAACGGGGCTTTTGCTGGTGGTCCTTCATGGCCCAACGGGGCTTTTGCTGGCAGTCCTTCATGGCCCAACGGGGCTTTTCCTGGCGGTGGCCTCCTGGGCAGCTGGGCTGCTGCTGGCGGTGGCCTCCTGGGCAGCTGGGCTGGTGTTGGCGGTGGCCTCCTGGGCAGCAGGGCTGGTGCTGGCGGTGGCCTCCTGGGCAGCTGGGCTGGTGCTGGCGGTGGCCTCTTGGGCAGCTGGGCTGGTGCTGGTGGTGGCCTCCAGGGCAGCAGGGCTGGTGCAGTCGGTGGCCTCCTGGGCAGCAGGGCTGGTGCTGGCGGTGGCCTCCTGGGCAGCAGGGCTGGTGCTGGCGGTGGCCTCCTGGGCAGCGGGGATGATGGCGGTCTTCTCCGCCGTGCTGCTCTTCCCAGACTTGCCAGGTTTCTTGTGGCCCTTCCCCACCGGGACCCCCGGGAGCGGCTTTGGTGGCTGGAGTCTTCCCCCTCTCCCGCCGGGCACTGGCCAACTTCTGATGCTTCACAGGTGGGGGACTGTCTGTGCTGTGGCTCTGTGCCACACTGGCTGCCCTGATGGCCGGTGCACTCCAGAATCCGGTGACTACAGGCACCACTGGTCCTGGAGATGTTGTGGCTGAGGTGCTAGTTCTGGACCTATGAGATGGACGGGTGGGGGAGGTGTGGGAAAGAGGTCAAGGGTGGACAGGAAAAGTTTTTTGGACACACTGGGACGGGTAGCTGGAGGGGGATTGGGAGTGGAGGAAGAGGTGGTGGTTGTAGGAGGTGTACGTTTGGTGACTTTGGGTGAAGGTGCATGCGCAGGAGGCTGTCGTGAGGGGGATGGCTGTTGGGTGGGTATGTGCCGGCGTTTGTGTATCTTGGGAGGGGGCGTCACAGACACACTGGGAGAGGACACAGGGGATGTGTGAATGGTTGTGTGGGTGGTGACTGCACATCAGCGGGGTGTGGTGGTGTGCTGGACAGGGACGTAGTGGCTGTAGAGGTAGTGCATGCAGGAGTGAGTGTAGACGTCACTGGGAGGGAGGAGGGAGACAAGCAGGAGGGGGACACAGTGGAGGCAGTGGATGTTGGTGCATCTGCATGTGTGTGATGCTTGCGTGAGTGCCTGTGGGATGTGTGGTGCTTATGTTTGCCTGAACTACCCTTGGGTGTTGACGTGTGTGCATGTTGGTCTGTGGGTGTGCTTGGGATGGGCTGAGGTAGAGGGGATTGGGTCTGGGTGGAGGAAGTTGGAGGGGGGAGGCTAGAGACAGGGACAATGGCTGCCATCAGTGCTGAGTCCAGAGTCTGAAAAGCTCGGTGTAGGGACACCTGACCAGAATGAATGCCCTCCAGGAATGCATTAGTTTGTTGCAACTGCCTCTACACACCCTGGATGGCATTCAAAATGGTAGACTCCCCAACAATGAGGGACCTGAGGAGGTCAATGGCCTCCTCACTGAGGGCAGCAGGGGTGACTGGGGCAGGGCCTGAGGTGCCTGGGGCGAAGGTGATGCCCACCCTCCTGGGTGAGCGGGCACGGGAAACACACTGAGGGGCTGCTGGGAGGGTGGTGCTGGTAGGAGGGTTGGCGACTGTACCTGTTGTTAGGGTGGGCACAGAGGTGTCTGCCTCCGCCAGGGAGCTTCCATCAGAGGAGGAGTGGCTGTCTGTGGTCTCCCCTACTCTCCCCGTCGTGGTGCTCCCCTCGCCCTCCTTCCCACTGGTGCCCTTACCGTCGGTGGATTCGGCCTCCAGGCCCATGTGGGATGCAGCTCCCTCCGTCACGGTGCCTCTGCTCCTCCGTCAGATGATGCTAATGCACACAAGGACAGGGTGACAAAACAAAAAGGAGGGGGAAGACAAAGGATACTCTTGGTCAATGCCAGCGACAACACTACCGTTGGTGTACACAACACACAGGGAGCAGCCCGATGCACTAGGCCATTCACTACCAGTTACTAAGATAGTCACCAGCCCATGGGGTACAATGCCTAACACCATTAGCTGCACACCTGAAACCCACAGGACCCTGCCCAGTAGTAGATGCCCACTAACGCTATTGGGGTAGGAGTGATTCTGAGCCTGCCCAACAAGGGACCTATCCTGCCATCTTCGCCCTGAACTAGGGGCACCCATAGCCCACATCCCCCACCCAGGTGTCTCTTGAGGCACTCAAAGTCAGGATTCCGAATCTGTACTCACCCCCTTGTGGCTGTTGTGATGCCTTCAAGCGCCCATCCAACTCCGGATAGGCCACCACATGTTTGTGGAACATCAGGGTGGTCATGGTGCGACAGGCACCCCTTCCTCATTGGGAGGCCAGCCCCAGCTGGGCCTCCGCCGTCTTCTCTACCCAGCGGCGCAGGTCCTCCCACCTTTTGCAGCAGTGGATGCTCCACCTGTCAAAGACCCCCAGGGTTCACACCTCCTTGGCACGCCAAATACCCTTTTTCTGGTGGGCGCTGACCTGCAGGGAAAAGACAGCAGAAAAAAGAATTATTCATACCATCCAGACTGTCATACTCATGGCCCACCATATCCCTCCCACCCCCTTACGCACATACATTGACCACCATACCTGTAGCACTCTGCCCAGGACCCTTCTGCCCCCCCCCCCCCACCTGTGGCTTGCACACACAGCACTCCATACATTCATGGCCCACACATCATGCTCACAGTGCACTCACCTGTTTGTCTGGAGGACCATAGAGTAACGTGTACTGGGGTAGGACCCCATCCACCAGTTTCTCCAACTCCTCTGCAGTGAAAGCAGGGGCCCTTTCCCCAGACACATGAGCCATTGTCGCTTCCAGACACAGGTCACAGCAGCACTTGCAGTGCAGGTCCTCTCCTGTTGAAAATCAGGGAGCAAGTGAGTGAAGAGCTAGAAAATGGTGGTCACGTCCACGGCGGTGCATACCGTCACCGCCTGCGTACATCGCCATTAGCTCTTGGAACTCATAGGGCCCAATGATAACCAATGCAATCTTGCGCTGCAGTCATCGAACACAACGCCAGAGGAATTACCTCATTTCCACTTGTCTCTCCTCACAGGTCAGACAGCCACCATTTTCGGGGGGCACAGGCCATGGCACCTAACTGCGTCACAGCAGACATTGGCACATGAAATGACTCACAAGTTCACATACTGTTTCTAAAAAGGAAGAAATGCATATTAATATTGACATATGTGTGAATATGACCTTCTGCTCACCGTTTTTCACCCTAGAGTTCAAGGAGTGAGGATGAATAGGAGATGAAGACATCCCCTGTGTACAGACCCCTGGTGGACCTGTCGACAATGGAGGACAGACACATTATTATCACATACAGACTTGATCGTGCCACAATTCAAGAGTTGCGTGCCCAATTGGAGCCAGACCTGATGTCAGCCATCCGCGAGTCCATAGGTATCCCCCTCTAGTGCAAGTCCTGTCAGTGCTCCATTTCCTGGCAAGTGGTTCCTTCCAAACTACAGTGGCCATGGCATCAGGGATGTCTCAGCCAATGTTCTCCAACGTGTTGACCAGAGTGTTGTCAGCCCTGCTGAAACACATGCGCAGCTACATCGTATTCCCCCAGGTGGAAGATTTGGCCACAGTGAAAGCTGACTTTTGTGCCCAGGGACATATCCCCAACATCATTGGTGTCATTGATGGTACACATGTGGCATTTGTCCCCCCTCCCGTAGAAATGAAGCTGTTTTCAGGAATAGAAAAAGCTATCACTCTATGAATGTGCAGATGGTGTGTTTGGCAGACCAGTATATCTCCCATGTGAATGCCAAATATCCTGGCTTTGTGCATGACGCCTTTATCTTGAGCAACAGCAGCATCCCATATGTGATGGGCCAACTCCAGAGGCACAGAGTGTGGCTTATAGGTGAGCCCAAGGTCCCCACACAGTATAAGTTGGTGCCTGGGTATGGGTTGACCCTAAGGGTTAGTGTGTGTCTAACAGTTGTTCTTTGATATTTGCATGTGACTCTGGTTACCCAAACCTCTCATGGCTACTGACCCTAGTGAGGAATGCCAGGGCAAGGGCAGAGGAACATTACAATGAGGCACATAGGCGTACAAGGAGGATTATTGAAAGGACCTTCGGCCTCCTGAAGGCCAGGTTCTGGTGCCTCCATCTGACAGGTGGATCCCTGTACTACTCACCCAAGAAGGTGTGCCAGATCATCATTGCATGTTGCATGTTGCACAACCTGGCCTTGAGACGCCAGGTGCCTTTTCTGCAGGGAAGTTAGCCTGGAGATGGTCTTGTGCCAGCGATGAAGCCTGTGGACAATGAGAAGGAGGAGGCAGAGGAAGAAGATGTTGACAACAGAAGTAAGATAATTCAGCAGTACTTCCAGTGACACACAGGTAAGACACTGTAACTTCATTTAACTTTTCAGTGTTCTGTTGGACATTGTACATGGCAGCCTGTTTCCCTATGTCTATGGCCACTTACTGTACCCTTTGGCATCTCTATTTTTAGATATCTGTGCCCCACTCTGCCTCCTGCTATGTGTAGTGCTGCCCACCAAAGGTCATTGCAAAGTATATTTAACTGTACATATGACTTGCAATGCTTTGATAATGTTGAACTAATACATATTTGAATCATTTGACAGACTCCAGATCTGTATTTGTTCCAAGGGTGTTTATTTAAGTTCTCATAAGTAAAGGGGTATGTGCAATGGGCTGGGGTGATGGTGGAGGAAAGTCCAGGGTAGAGTTCAGTCTCTTGGTATCACAGGTGCATTGTCCAATGGGGCATAGGAAGGGGAGTAATGGTAGTTCAGGGTGGACAGGGTGAAAGAGTGGGACACAAGGGTGATATTCAGGAGAGTCCTATTTCCTGGTGGAGGTCTTGGCAATGTTCTCAGGCTTCTGCTTGGATCGCAGGGACAGTTTGCGGGGTATTTCTCCTTCTGCAGGGGGTGGGGTGCTGGTGGCTTGTTGTTCCTGTGGCAGGGCCTCCTGTCCACTAGCGCTGGCGGAGGTGGAGGCTGTTCATTGGTGTGGCTAGTGTCAGGGGCCCGTTGGTGTGCCAATGCCTCCCTCATGGTCTTGCACATGTCAGCCAGCACCCCTGCTATGGTGACCAGGATGGTGTAGATGTTTTTGAGGTCCTCCCTGATCCCCAGGTACTGTCCCTCCTGCAGCCACTGGGTCTCCTGCAACTTGGCCAGTATCTGGCCCATGGTCTCCTGGGAATGGTGGTATGCTCCCAGGATGTTGGTGAAGGCCTTGTGGAGAGTGGGTTCCCTGGGCCTGTCCTCCCCCTTTCGCACAGCAGCCCTCCCAGTTTCCCTGTTGTCCTGTTCCTCTGTCCCCTGAACCGTGTGCCCACTGCCACTGACCCCAGGTCCCTGATTGTCTTGGGTTTGTAGGGTTGCCTGGGGTCTCTGTAGTGGTGGACACACTGCTGATTGACGTGTCCTGGGGACAGTGGCATTGGCTGGCTGGGTGGGTGCTGTGGTGGTGTTTCCTGAGGGGTGAGGGTCTGTGGTGATATGGGACTGTGGCAGGGTAACCAACTGTCCAGAGGTCCCTGATGGGCCAGGTTGATCATCATGATCCAGGCGTGCAGAGCTGCTGTCATCACTGTGGGCCTCCTCTGTGGGGGGACTAGATGTAGCTGGCACTTCCTCTCTGGTGACGTTGAGTAGGTGTCCTGTGGGGATGAAAATGCAGTATTATTGTATCTGCGTGTGCCATCTTGTGCATGGGTGTGTTTCCCTGTATGGTTGTCATTACCCTGTCAGCTTTGCCTTGTGTGCGTGGTGATTTTGTGGGCTAGGTGATTCTCTCTAATGGGCATGCAGTGGTGATGGGTGTCCATGCAGGGCTGTGATGGGGGTCCATGGATTGGTGTTACATGCAGGGCTTGGTTTTGGGATGGGTAGGGTTGTGATAGTGGGGTATATGTGAGGTGGTGGAATGATGGGGGTGAGGGTAGGGGCAGGAGTTTGTGATGGCATGCAGGTATTGTGGGGGATATAGTAGTAAAGATTTCACTTACCAGAGTCCAGTCCTCCTGCTACTCCTGCCAGGCCCTCAGGATGCATGATTGCCAAGACTTGCTCCTCTCATGTTGTTAGTTGTGGGGGAGGAGGTGGGGGTCCACCGCCAGTCCTCTGTACAGCTACCTGGTGTCTTGCAACCACAGAATGCACCTTCCCCCATAGGTCGTTCCACCTCTTCCTGATGTCATCCCTTGTTCTGGGGTGCTGTCCCACGGTGTTGACCCTGTCCACGATTCTCCGCCAAAGCTCCATCTTCCTAGCAATGGACACCTGCTGCACCTATGATCCGAATATCTGTGGCTCTACCCAGATGATTTCCTCCACCATGACCCTTAGCTCCTCCTCTGAAAACCTGGGGTGTCTTTGGGGTGCCATGGATGTGGTGTGAGTGGTATGTGTGAGGTCGTGTGGGGTGATGTGTGGGGTCTTGTGAGGTGGATGGTGTATGAGTGATGATGCATTGTGCCTCTGATTGAGTGGGTGCTTGTCCTGGCTTGTCTCTCTCTGTTTGCTATCTTTTTTTCATTGTAAGGGGTTGTGGGTAATGTGGGTATGTGTTTTATATTGGATTGGGTGTGTGGGTGTGTGTATGTGTGTCAGGTGTGTGTATTTTGAATTGTCCAATGTAGTGTAGTTTTGTTAGTGTGTGTGTATTTTGAGCATGGCGGTGTGTACCACCGATGGTTTACCAAGATTGAAAGCCCGCCGCAGTGATTCGTGGGTCGTGATACTGTGGGCGTATTCCTGTTGGCATAACGGTGTGGGTTTTGCTATCGCCAGTTTATCACTGACCTTTGGTCTGGCGGACTTGTGTGGGTGTCTGTATAGTGGCGGATTTCTTAGTGTGGGTCATAATACTCATAGCGGAATACCGCTGCGGTCATGGTATGTTGGCATCCATCGGCACGGCAGTAGTTGGCATTTACTGCCAGGGTTGTAATGAGGGCCATAATGTCACTGATTTGTGATTGAATGATTCTGACTACTACACTCTTCGCCAAGTCCAAAGATTCAGTCAACCTCAGAGAGTGAGGGTTTGTGATGTTGTTTCACCAGCGAACGATGGCGATAGTTGAACCCAGAATTAGAGATTAGGAATTTTTCCTGGGCCCCAGTGCACTTCAGCAGCCCTTCAGCCTTTGGCTATATCAGTTGTAAAAGCCGTTCCCCTTGTCATAGACTTCACCTTCATCTCATCCAATAAGCCGAGTTCAGAATCTTTCACAATCAGTTATATTATTTTCCAGGGGCCCTGTTCACAGAATGATTTCCACACTGAAGTGACACTAAAAGTGCACAAAGAAGACCATATAAGATTATTAGCCCCAAAAGGTGGATTTGCATTCATAAACAGATTAACAGTATGGTGTATTTTTAACTGTGGGCACACTTTCTTAGAGGGGGTACATTTGAGTATTCCAAGGTAGGAACTCCTGGAAAAGTTGTTGACAACTCATAAATATTTACATTTGCTAGCATACACACCAATTTTTTATGCAAGGTTCCTATCATGAAAACATCTGATATTTACTGCTGTTAGACGCAGTAATAAATTCATTTTTATGGGGAAGGGGCCCAATGCCTCCAACTTTGGTGAGGTACAAGGGAAATAATTTTTCCGGGGGATTTCGCTCACTGAGAAATATAGAAAACACTAAGGGCCTGACTACGAGTTTGACGGTCAGACCTGAGAAGACCACCACACGAGTAGTCTTCCAGATCGCTGTCTTATGAGTCATACAGGCAGGACCGCTGACCACCAAGCAAAAACAGGCAGAACGCCAGTGGTGCAAAAACCTGAATATAGGCAGTCCTATCTCCAGCGCTGTTAGTGCCTTGGCGAACCACTGAGCATATTACAATCACACAGTCGCTGTGGCAGTCCCCTCGTTACAGTCAGCCAATGGCGGTTATGGTCAGCAAAGTAATAGACAACTGCACATTGGATGGATTAAAAAATGACACAGCTGACACACAATAGCCAAGTGGACACACCATGAAAGGACACTGTAAAACACACCCCTTCCCAGACCACAATCTTTTGCATTTCTACTGAAAGACAATGAAGCCCAAGCACCTTTTTAAGTAGGGTACAGAAATGAGACACCCCCTTTTTAATCATCCCATAGAACATTCTAATGCACTTCCCCTGTTAAATAAGTCCCTGTCATCCTTTTACTTTTTTCCACTGTGTCACCTCCAAAAAAATCCCCATTTGTTTGATGATGAGTTAAGAATTATGGTGGATGAAATCATAAGAGTAGAGCCACAATTGTTTGGAGGACAAGTCCAGCATACTTACTAGGAAAATGGAAATGTGGGACAGGATTGTCAACAGAGTGAATGCTGTAGGTACCACCCTATGCACAAAGGAGGACATTAGGAAAAGGTGACATGACCTCCGGGGAAAGATCTATTCCTTGGTCTTAAGATAGCAGCTGTAGGCCAAGAAGACTGGTGGTGGCCCTTCCAGCGCCTCATTAATACTCTTTCCCTGGGAGGAGAAGGTCTTGGCCATCTTGCATCCTGAGGGCTTGACAGGAAAATCTGGAGGACTAGAGTCTGGTAAGTTGCAACACAAAAAATGGCACAAAAATGCAGTCATGTATGCTCACAGCTCACCTTTTGCCACTGTCTTGTTCATGTACCCCACCAACATCCAGTACCCAGAGTATATGGGATTGAATACTATCAATGTGTATAATTGGACCCAACATCACAGTTCCCAAGCCGCATCACATGCCATATGTCCAAATTGGTCCTGGAAATCTTAAAATAACAAAAATGCATTCCAGAATCAATGGTATGTTCCAAAATGGAAATGTATGGTCAAGCATAAATGCAGCCTGCCTACTGATATGTAATACTCAACATTTGTCATGAATTGGGGAGTAGCGAGAGTGATTCCCAGCAGGCCTTGTTTCTGTAACTCCAACCAGCAGCCCCATGGTCACTTCCCCCAATACATATGTAAGTGAGCTCACAAGTTTACTCACCTGGGGGAAGCACATTTGTCAAGTGTGTGTAGTAGAGGGACAGACATGACTGCAACTCCCAGCAGGCCCTGTTTCTCTAGCTCCAACTTTCAGCCCAGTGCTCACTTGCCCATATCACCCTGTTTGTTAACTCACAAATGAAGTGTAGTCACCTGGGAATGATCAAACACAGATCATGGTCAAATCAGAGATGTGTCTGTCTACCTAGTTCCAACTTGACTTGCTATGCCAAGATGAAACTATTGAGGACAGGAATTGCATCTTACCCAGTGTGCACAACAAGTATTCATAAGCCCTCAAGATGCATCACCAGATTGGCATCTGCAGCAGATCATTGACACAGCACTTTGCACATGATGACTCCAGTCATGTATACAACAAAGTCTTGGGTCTGCCTGCTTCCCACTCAACTAGGACTCAAAATGGTCAAAGCATATCTTGACTCTTCACTGTGTTGGCTGCACTGGTGACAAGATGTAATTTTCAGGCCATCCTCCAAAGTTCAACTGATCTCCACATCTCAGCAGTTGCTTGAATCAAATTGGGTTGCATGCTTCACACGTCATGTCAAATCAACCAATACCATGGATTAACTACAACATAACTTTATACAAGGTCCATTCTTACTGTAATACTAAACCGTTTGGAGGTATGTGTCACAATATAACCAGTAACATTTACATTTTACATCAACAGGTAGATCTGCCCCATGGCACACAGAGGCCACGGAACAGACTGCCACTGCCCCCCTGGATGAAGCCCTCAGTGATGACAACATTCCTGGATGTCTGGATGTTGAGGACGCTTCTGGCCCTTCTAGGCATCCTGGTCAGATGGCAACAGTGAGTCTCAATGTGCCCACAACATCACCTCCCATCCCTGTTGCTTCAACATCCAAGGCAGCCATTCGCCCCCCTACCTGTCTCCCTAGCACAGTGTCCACCACCTCAGTCCAGGATTCTGAGTTGCAGCGCAACACTTTAGACAATGAGGGTCCAGGACCAAGTTGGAGAGGGCACCCTGTGGCAAGGGCACCGGCCTGTGGGGGGAAGGGTATATGAGAGAGATGCTGTGAGCCAGCTGCAAGAGTTCACTGGGGCTGCTATTGGCCAGGACACCATCAGCCATGTCTTGGGGGTCTATCAGGAGTCCCAAGGCATGATAAACCAGGTGTTGACCGAACTCCGGGAAATCAAGCAGATACAGTGGGACATTTATAGGGACATGTAGGAACAGATGAAGGCCCAAAATACCAACATGGCCTCCCTAACGGGGTTTTGAGGGACATACACACCACTCTGAGCAGGGATTTTCAAAACCAGTCTACCCCTTCCTTTGGCTCATCAACAGCAGGTCCATCAACATCGATGCAAGCCACTGGAAGGGAGACCCTGCCAGAAGAACAACAGGCTACAGACACCCCAGCCTCTATAGCAGCAGATACCAACCCCCCACGCAAGTGGGGATGAACAGCAAAGAACCCACCACTGCCAGTAATAACCCTCTTCCTTAAGGCGTCCTTTGTGTGTTACTCATTCACTCTGGACTGATCCTGAACCACCTGCCATTTCCAATGGGAAGAGTACTGTGGACTTTGGACTCCCAATGGTATGTCAAATACTCCAATGATTTCATTCACCATGTCTAACTCTTTCACATTTTAATTTTTATTGAGTCATGTGATGTATATTTTCTGTTGGTCATAGCTGCACCCTTTACTGACTCACTGTCTGCTGATTTTGATTTCCATTTAGGCCATGTGAGCCATACAATGATGATCCAAGGTACTTGTTCAAGATGGGATATGTTGCATGTACAAAGTGTCCAGCTCAGGATTACAACCCTCCCACACAAATACATACATACAAGGGTAGGTTCAAACTAAAAATGTTATTACAGTGTTCAGCACATAGGCTGTCAATGTGTCTGAACTATTGGAAACATGGATGATTGACTCATACTGAGAAAATTAACATGTTGACAGGTACAGACCCCCAGAACACTGAAGGAAGGGATTTGTCAGACATTGACTTGTAGTATAGGCAAGCATTGATGTGGTTGATGACATCAGCTTGAGCTTTATCGCATACCTCACCAAAGTAATTCAACATCACTTGATCCAAAATACAGGAAGATGGCAGTACAACAGTCCCTGATTACAGGGCCATCATAATCCAAAGAACATGCATCTAGTTGTATGATACAAACATATGTCAGTGTTGTGACACAGGAACTATAGCTTACAATGATGAAACACATCTAAAGCTACGTACAGGTCATACAAGGAGTGGTTAGCCAATGTACAGGAAAAATGACTTGTCATAAGCTAGGACTACATTGTTTATGACCACATGATTACACACATGATACATCATGCCCAACACAGCGTACAAAATAAGTCCAAGGGGCAATTCTGACATTCCACCCAAACAGTTTGTGTATCTGGCACAGGTCTCAGACACCCAAACTCTGTGACCTGCATTACCAGGAAGAATCCATGTCCACTTCGTATGTCAGAACAGAATCACATACCTGCCAAAATCACAAATCTGAAATGCCCACATGAAGATGTCATGGTGAAGGTACCTGTACAAGGAACAAAACAAGGAGTATAGGCTTGAAAGCATACATATGGCACAAGTCACATCGCAAGCATCCGGAAAACCAATTACATTGCAATGAAACTGACACAAACAAAGCAGCATCATCAAGGTAGGGATGTGTCAAAAGCTATCTTATCAAGCAGCTTCTGGCTGATTATTGCAAGTATCAGCTCCCTAGCTGTTTCCAAAAACTCAACTCCACACATTCTCACAACTACAGTGCATTGCACAATCACAGTCATGACATCACCTGACATACTTACACTCATGAGAAGAGCTGTGGATGAGCTCTTCTCCTTCCTATTCACCACTGTTATTCTCAGTTGGCATTTCAGGATTCTAACCTGTGTCACTGCAGGCTCGCCGTCCCCTGAGATATAGGGGATATTGCTCCACAGGACAATGTTGTGGAGTATTCCGCAGGTCAGAGTGATCTGACACACTTTCCTGGGTGAGTAGAGGAGGGCTTCAACAGTCCTGTCCAGACATTGTAATCTGGCCTTCAGGAGACCAAATGTCTGCTCCACTATGATTATGATCATAGCACCTGACATTGCTCACGCACAATCAAGACAGATGTGACATACCAACCATCCATGCCCTCTCTGGGTGCAGCTGTGACATCAGCTGGGGTATAGTGCTTTTCCGCATTATGAGGGAATCATGGGCTGATCTCGGATAATGGGCACACACATTTGAGATGTAGAAATCCACCAAACAGACAACTCGAACATTGATCGAATGGAAGTTCTTTCTGTTGTGATAGACTTGTTCAGTGGTCTGCGGTGGCACCAAGCCAACATGTGTGCCATCGATGGCCTCCATCACATGTGGGAGGTGGGCAAAACCATAAAAGTCAGCCTTCACATTGGCTAAATCCTCACGTCAGGGAAACCTGAAATAGCTGTCAACATTGTTGGGAGGAAATCCTTCAACATCGGACTGAACATAGGTTGGGATATACCAGCAGATAGGGCCACTGTATGCTGGAAGGACCCAGTGGCCAGGAAGTGCAATACTGACATAACTTGTACATTGGATGGTATGCAAGTTGTATTACTGTTAGCTGACATCAGATCTGGCTCCCACTAATGACATAGGTCACTATTGTTTGCTTATCCATGTGGTATAACTGGATGATGGGGTGTTCCTCCACGGTCTAAAGGTCTGGCAGTGGACAGTGGACAGGTGGTTGTCACATCCTCCCTCTCACAGGGTACCTATGTGTGACAAGAGATGATTTGTAACATTAATCGGTGTGTCCATGCCATCAATATCATGTGACAAAGCATTTCTAAATGGATAGACATGACACACAGTACACATCCTAGCTGGCAGGTACACAAGGGTCACATGTGACCCCCATGGTTGTTAATACATATATCCACAACATGGATCCAGGGCGAAACCCAACTATCTGCTACACAATTGACCTTCACAATGTGACTGTATTTGCTGATGGCCAAAAATACTGTCAGCGCTGGTGGACCATGCACCGCCGTCATATGGCATCTGTGCCCTGCAACACACTACACTGGTGGTTGTGTTGTAGGACCTACATAGCAAGACAGAATATGGATATTTGTGATGATCCAACACATATAGTGTAGGTGTGATGCAGTGTACAAACCACATACAGTATTTCAGACTGCCAAAATGGCAGATGCCTGACCTACTCCATTGGACCTTAGGAACTCCCCGCAATTGCCAGCAGAAGTTGTCTGCACGGTAGGCATGCCAACCGTGGCCGACCTAGCCATAGGCTAATGTTGTTGCCTCTGGCCGTCGCAGCCCAATCAATGTGTCTGTCGGTGGTGATGACTGCATGGGTGGCAGATGTGACCGCAATGTTGTGCAAAATTAGTCACTTGACTCCTGGCAGTGCTGCCAGCAACACCTCCACTACTTGAGCTGATGTATGCAGCCTATGGGAGCAATCATGCGAAGTCTAGTGGGTGATAGGGCCCCTGCCTTCTCTCCACAGGAGGTGTAGAGGCGTGTAAATGAGATTCTTTCCCTGTATGGACAGCTGTATGGCTCACAAGAGGTGCAGGTAAGTATCCATGTGCACAACTGCCTATGTTCAACACAATCCTTTCCCTCCTCACAGGCTACAATGTGCCCTTGTGTGCCAGTTAAACTTCTTGTGTGCCTGTTGTAGCAGTCTGCGTGGCATCAATGTACATGGATGTACATGGTGCAGGTATTGGTGACCAGTACTATATGTTGTGTTCATTCATATTGTGGAGTATGATGTTTTTTGGGGTCCAGTGCATACCTTTGCATGTTGGATGCCATTTCTGTAGTTTAGATACATATGTCCAATGGAGTGTTCTGTGGTACAGGTACATACTACAGCAACCCCCCTGAAGTGGCATGAGTCTGCATTTGGTAGGCCCCATGTCCACAAATGCACAGGGAAGACACTTTCTGTACGCACCATGCCAGCCCCTTCAATGTCACTGAAGTGAACTCAAGTCTATACTATGGAAGCTTCCTATAGTGACTGTATGCAGTGAATCAATCTCACAGAGTGTAAATGTGTTGGTTCAGTCAGGCGTAAGGAGTTTACCCTTCAGAAGCCAAATAGGTGTGCAGTGTTTTATTGTCGCTCACATCACAGTAGATTTTGCTGGTGCATGGGATACCTGATGTGAGTAGGCTTGCTTAGTCATTGTAGGCCATGATCACGGTAGTGGGTTAATCTGCAGATGGATAAAAAAGTGTGTAGTCCTATCCCTGTACTTATGGCGATGTGTGCTTTACTCTAGTGATGTGTTGGAGAGCCATGGCCCGGAAGGTGTGGACCATGGGGCTCCACAGCTGGTGGAGCATCCGCTGTCACAAAAGGTGGGAGGACATGAGATGCAGGGTCCTGAGGATCACAAAGGTCCAGCTGGGGCTGTCCTCCCAAAGGGGGTAGGGCGCTCGTTGGACCATGACCCCCAACTGGCCTGTATTCTGTCGGTGGAGTACCCAGACCTTAATGGGAGTTTGACGGGAACACAGCAGTCACATGGGGGAGTGTATAGGGCATATTCCTGCCCGTCACTTTGCAAAGTTAATGTGTTAGGATCTGACATCACCCCCTGATGATTAGGAATGAGCTATGTGTGACACAGTAGATGAGTAACTGTTTGTGTAGATATGTAATGTGGTGCATACTGATGTGCTTTGCCTTTTAACCCAGGGATCTAGGACACAACTGTGTATACTCCACAAACAATTTGCTCCCCAGGGACAACCCATGTTTGTGCACATTGTTCAACCAAGTAATGTTTGTTGTTTTAGTGGGTGTAAATTCTATACTACAGACCACTACTCCTCAGGGTTACAGGCCAAAGAAAAAGAAGTGATGGATCACTGCGTTCAGACATGTGTATGGAACAATGAGTAAATTGGCATCTGCCCACCGGGGACCACTTGTCTTCAGTGTATGACGGGTGCTGATGCCTCACTACTGTTTGTAAGGTAAAGATGGCCATATTACATGTGACAGAGCATACATTGTTCTTTGAGTCAGCTACAAATCATTACTTGCCATGGTATGTGGGAATGCCCATTGACATGGTTTATGTGCCATCACTTTTGCCAATATTCCTTGTGCCAACATGTTATCATGTGTTCCTTTCTCTTTTGGCAAAATGTATACACTGCTGTTTCAGGCATAGTCTACCTTACCTGTGTCAATGGGATAATTTCTGCATTTCCTCTCATATATGTGCATGCCAAACTGTATTTAGGATAGGTTTTTTCTAATGGGACTACATTTCATGTGGTGCCGTAGACAGGAGTGTGTCACCATTGATAATTGGCTTACACACACCTCACCTGCCATAGCATATTATTTGGCATGTACAACTGCAGTAGCAATGAGGGACATGACTGTAGGACTAGAGTATTTACACACAATGTGCATTTCCATGCCATGGATGTGGCATCATGTGGAAAAGGGCACTGCACTTGTGTGTGGGTAAGGTTTGTTATCTGACTGTTGGCATGCATCATGGAGTGACTTACAGTTATGTTGGAATTATATGTGATTGAGTGCAACCATCCATCCACAGACTTCTGGGTTTGCAAGACCAAAATGGAGACAGTGATGTAGCTTCTCATTGGGCAACATGTTGAGGGCCTTCTGCAAGTACTTGCAAATCTCTGGGCCTCTCCAACATACAAAGGGATAATGGTGTGTACTGATGCAATCAGAATATTCCATTCTAAGGGTGCCAGACATTAGCAGTGATTTCCTGGGGCTTGCTGATTCATTGTGTTGTGGATTTTAGGGACATATTTCCTTGACAATTTGCATGTTTTGTCTACGGTGTACATTTCCATGCCAAATGTGTGGCATATCTGAGCATCGTACGTACTACCTCCATGAATCCATTAGGACAAATTGCACATAGTGAAGTATGCATTGTTGGTATGTTTCCAGTGTGACATGAGTATTTCCATGTCACCTTCTCAAGCCTACTCTACTGTTGCCAGCAACATGGCAGCTTTTAGGAGCATCATTTCTTATTATTGTGTATGCAACAAATAGATGCCTGCGTCACCTTATGTGAGATCTGTGGGAATTAAGTTGGCTTTGGCCTACTATTGTATGACAACAGGTAACTGAGGTATGCTCCGAGACAAAGCATTGAAGGTGATGTGGTCTGCTACTTGTTCCTTGGTTACTGTGATTATACAACTTCAGCCATGCAATTGTAGTTGTCTGAGATCCTGATTTTCCTGTGGGCAACTGTTGACAGCTCAGATGGTATGTATGCTTATGGTATGATACATGTAGGAAGCATTTTGATCTAGTTTGTTGATGGGGCCTACTGGACGACATGGTAATGTTTGCTAATCAGAGCTGTTGTTCAAGTGTGGTCAGGAACATGTGGTGGCCCTTTTCCCTTTTTCTATTTGCAGTATCAGCCTAGGCAAGTGAGGGAGACAGGGCACAACCAAGTGGAGAAGCATCTGGCCGGGAGTGTGAGGAGAATGCCACTGAGGAGACATGATCAACATCGTCATCATTGGATCCTCTAGTGCCTACTCCCTAGTGGTGGCCAACCCATCCGGACCTCCTCCTGTACCATCTTTGTCTGCCACACCCAGGTCTATCGCCATCCTCCCTGTTGCTCCCCTCCCAGTTGGCCGTGTGAGCTCACCCAAGAGGGTGGGTATCACCTTTGCCAAAGGCACTCCAGTCCCAGCCCCTGTTACCCCTGCTGCCCTGAATGAGGAGGTGATTGACCTCATGAGGAGTACCTCTGTGGGGCAGACTGCCATTGAGAATGTCATCCAGGGGTTGGCTAGCCATTTTCAGTAGACCAATGCTTTACTGGAAGGGATTCATAGGGCCATGTCTGGCTTGCAAAGATCGTTTCTGGCTCTGGCCTCCTCACTGATGACAGCCAGCCACCCCCAACATTCTTCCCCTCCACCTCCCTCTTCCCAATCTAAATCCCCTATTCCCTTACCTGTCCCAAGCATACAGACATATCTGCATGCACCCACTTCAACACACACAAGCAGCACACATCAACACAAACACCACAAGACATACCGGCATGCAGGCACTCAACATACACCCACAAACACATCAGAAACCACTTCACCAGACTCCACCACAACCTCTACTGACCCACACACCACATGCAGCATACCCATAGAAACCACAACAACCAGTGACACATCCACCACAGCCACCATGCACCCAGACACCACAAGACCCACTGACTCATCAACCACATTAAGCATACCCACAGACACCACCAGAACAGACAAACATCCACCACATCCAGCATACCCACAGACACCATCGCAACACACAGACACATCTACAACATTCAGCACACCCACTGGCAGCACCCCAACAGACACACACACACATCCACTACCCCCATGTCACCCAGCACCTCCACCTCCCAGCCCCCAAGACACACAAATGTCCACACTCACACATGCAACAGACACCACCCAAACAGAAGTATACCTCAAACATGCCCATACCCAAGGCATCTACACCTGCACACAAGACAACCACTCCCTCAACCTCCAAATCCCCTACCCCTTCTGCAGACCCTCTCCATTTTCACAAAGAGGGTTTACCTTTTGAGCTTGCCCTCTCCCCTGTTACTTAAAAACTCCCTCCCAAACCCAAGTGGCTCCCATCCATATCCCAACCTATCCCTGCCACATCGAAGTCCTTTTCTGTCATACCTGCCTCCCCTGCAAGCACCCATACCCCTCACCCAAGAAGAAGCCCATCTCTTCAAAGAAAAATAGCCCCCTCCCAAACCCAACCCTACCCATCCCAAATCTGACCCCACCCCACCCCACCCAAGAAGGAAACCTGAGGTGCCTGCCTGACCACCTGATGCCCCTTCCTGTGGAGGTTCCCTGGCAGTGATTAGAGTCATGTGATGGCATAGTGATGTGTATGGACATCTAATTGGACTGGCCAGTGACTGGCTTTGTTCTGAATAATTTGGATATAATAAACTCAAGTTGTTGTTTGTTGGGTACACATTTGTCCTGCAATTCCTTTTCAACGTTTATGTTGTACCTGAGTAACATGTGTTGTATGCATACATTTGCGTGTGTTTCAGCCTGATGCCTCATCCATTTGCTGTTGTTTGCAATATCTGACATTGTGGGCAGTGCTTGTGTCACCTAAGACAAAGGTATATGTTGACTAAGTAGATGCATGCGTGTTAATCCAAATAGGGTGTCATTGCATTGTGTATGTTTGGTATGGTAAGTATTTCATCTTGTGTTGTCCAATGTCAGCATGCTTTGTGTTAGACTTAAGCCCCTGATATGGATTGTACATTTGTCTCCAGTGTGGAAGCTGGAGTTTTGTTTTTTCGCACATGGAGGGCGTTCAATTGTAATAGCTTCCTTTGCATTTGACTGTGCATGTGTTCATTTTGATCTGTGGCAGCTATTTTATCCTGACGTATGGTCCATGCTTTTGCTGTTGTATTTGCTTTCTTGACTTGCACTTCCACATTATGCAGATAGGCATGTCACTTGGCTCTACTTTTCTTTGTCCCCAAGACACATGAAGGGCCAATGCCTGTGCAAATGTTGTTTTAGGGGCATGTGCAAAGTATAATGTGTCTGAGGGCAGCATCCTTCCGTGAGTTCTCCTGATGCCTGCATCCCTATTGAGCAGGTATTGCTCCATAGTGAGCTTTGGATATTTGTCTCTCAAACTATTGTGCATCCCATTGTCCTTCCATTGTGTTTTAATGTGGGTGATGTGTGGGTCAATTGCAAACCTGTTTCATGGGAGTGGTGTTTGATTTGTATAACACATCTATACATCTGTGGGTTCAATCTGATGGCAGTACATGGCATGTGTGTAATGTGAGGATGTCAGTTGAATTGGTAGATGTGATGTTGATGTGTTGTTGCTGTTGTGTGACACAATGTTGTGTACACTTTGCTGTCCCTGTGCCTGAGATGGGCAGACGTGTTTTTGTGGAGTGTTGCAGTCAACTGTCAGTGACCTGTCCATAGGGGGCATTTTGTGGTTGTGAATATGTCATTCTTTGTAAATGAATCAGACTAGGGACACAAAGACACGTGTACTTGGTGCCCCTTGCGTGTGCCCCATATCATATGGATGACAGCGAGATGATCTGTTGTTGAGCTTCATGGCCCAGGTAGGTGTGTGTACTTACCTTCAGTTGTGTCCAGGGCGGTGTGGATTTTGGGCATCTTCAAAGAGCAGCAGCAGCGGCAGGATGTGTGTGATGGGCTCCATGGCAACTCAGGACATGTAACGCTGCCTGCAGGTGAGTTGCTCCCTTTATACTCTCCGTTTTCGCCCTGCTGAAACGAGGCGGTTTGACCGCCCTGATCACAGTGGAAGTGTGCATCATCATAATCTGTCCAGCGGAAACACTGGCTTCATCAGCTCATTTTGCCCGCCTCCTCACCGCAGTGGCCTGCGCTACCTGGCCGTTCTTGGCGGGATTATAGTGGTCTATTCTTTATAGGACTGCCAACATCGTAATCAGGCCCTTAGTAAGTGCAAGCGTACTTATTTTTTGCAGAAATGCACATCATTTACATTTTTAATACATAATTGTTTGAGTATGTACATACTATAAGAGAGTTACTTCCCCAAAGCACTCACTGAGCTCTTTGTGTATGGAAAGATAGTGAGAAATCGGGTCCAAATATTGGGTTAAAACACCACGCCCAAATTTCCGAATTTCTCTGTGAATCAGGCCTGAGTACACAAGTGACAAGCCCACAACATGAAAAACGCAACTCAAAACATGCCAATATGCTTCCAAATGTACCCAGGTTAACGAAACGTTCTTTAAAAAAAAGAAAATATTACACAATGTCGATATTCGGGAGGAAAGCATTTTAATATTATTTTTGTCATGAATGAATTAAAACTAAATGTTTTTTCCTAAAGCTGTACACATAAAAGACCAGTAACTGTATATAGTTCCACATCAGAAGCAGTTTTACAAGATTCTTTAAAGGAGATGTCATTTGCAAAGGAGGAATTACAATGCCTGAATGCACTTAAGAAAAAGCCATGTGCTCAGAGGGAGTTATTCCATGAGGCCTTGGTGGATTCCGTGTAGCGTCGGGGATACTGTTTGTCTCATTTTTCAACATTAAATTTAAACAGGGCTAACCTCAGAGGAGCGGTGTACGGCAGATGCCGGTGCCTACACTCCGGGGATACAAAGGCCTGGTAGGAACCTGACCGATACAGAGCGCACATCTGTACTACAAAAGGATCTGGTATCAATTCGAAGAGACATTTATAACGTCAAGACATGTTTAAGTAGATGAATAATATTTTTCAGACATGCTATAAACTAACTAGTATATGCCTTTTAGGTGCTCCAGTTAAATAATTATGTGAAAGTACGTTTTGGGATTTTTAATGTCTTGCGATCAGTTGCTGATATTAATACATACGATGCAATTGGGCCTTATTGAAGAATAATTGGATTATTTCCCTAACTGCAGCGAATAGCCTTAATTTTATAAAATACACCGAGAAGCATGGTATGCATTACATCTTTATGTACATCTCAATATCACAGAAACTCATGAAAAAGTACAACTCTAACAATGCTTTAGGATGGAAGAAGACCAGTAAAACTGTCGAACATTTCAATAGGCCTCAGTCGTCTTTCTTTTCCACTCTGAAGAAGAGTAACCTTTAAAAGTGCAAGCCAAGTGACTGCTACAGTAGCTGTCATCACTATTTGAACACTTGTACCGCTGTGTGAGCTGGAGGCTTAACCAATGCTAGCGACGTATAATGCTGAATGATCAGCTGCACACCGGAGGCTTTAGTATGACGCAGTTTTCTGTGCAGCGGCGGCGCAGAAGGGGTCTGTACAACTCTTTTTGGCATCTTTACCACATACATAAACTTGAACAATTTATACGGAAGAAGTTACTGCCGGTCTACTGTCAGAAAAACACGCATGAAACCTGAGATTTTTTAAGTTAATTTATGCGCTGAAGACAATAAAAAGAAGTGCACATCAGCAAAGAAAATAGCATCATGATACGACCCCAGGAATGATCTACAGTGGCATTGAGCATCCCTCTGTGCATGTCACAAAATGTGCCCATTCTTAACCCCTTCGCTGCCAGGCCTTTTCCCCCTCCTGTGCCAGGCCTTTTTTTGCCTATTTGGGGCAGTTCGCGCTTAGGCCCTCATAACTTTTTGTCCACATAAGCTAACCAAGCCAAATTTGCGTCCTTTTTTTCCAACATCCTAGGGATTCTAGAGGTACCCAGACTTTGTGGGTTCCCCTGAAGGAGGCCAAGAAATTGGCCAAAATACAGGGAAAATTTCGTTTTTTTTCAAAAAAATTGGAAAAAGTGGCTGCAGAAGAAGGCTTGTGGGTTTTCCCCTGAAAATGGCATCAACAAAGGGTTTACGGTGCTAAACTCAGCAGCTTCCCAGCTTTCAGGAACAGGCAGACTTGAATCAGAAAACCCAATTTTTCAATACAATTTTGGCATTTTACTGGGACATACCACATTTTTGCAATTTTTTGTGCTTTCAGCCTCCTTCCAGTCAGTGACAGAAATGGGCATGAAACCAATGCTGGATCCCAGAAACCTAAACATTTCTGAAAAGTAGACAAAATTCAGAATTCAGCAAGGGGTCATTTGTGTAGATCCTACAAGGGTTTCCTACAGAAAATAACAACTGAAAAAGAAAAATATTGAAATTGAGGTGAAAAAAACATAAATATTTCTCTACGTTTTACTCTGTAACTTTTCCCTGCAATGTCAGATTATCGAAAGCAATATACCGTTACGTCTGCAGGACTCCTCTGGTTGCGGAGATATATAGGGCTTGTAGGTTCATCAAGAACCCAAGGAACCCAGAGCCAATAAATGAGCTGCACCCTGCAGTGCGTTTTCATTCTATTCCGGGTATACAGCAATTCATTTGCTGAAATATAAAGAGTAAGAAATTGCTATCAAGAAAACCTTTGTATTTCCAAAAAGGGCACAAGATAAGGTGTTGAGGAGCAGTGGTTATTTGCATATCTCTGAATTCCGGGGTGACCATACTAGCATGTGAATTACAGGGCATTTCTCAAATAGATGTCTTTTTTACACACTCTCCTATATTTGGAAGGAAAAAATGTAGAGAAAGACAAGGGCCAATAACACTTGTTTTGCAAATCTATTTTCCCCAAGTCTCCCGATAAAAATGATACCTCACTTGTGTGGGTAGGCCTAGCGCCCACGACAGGAAACGCCCCAAAGCACAACGTGGACACATCCAAATTTTTGAAAGAAAACAGAGGTGTTTTTTGCGAAGTGCCTACCTGTAGATTTTGGCCTCTAGCTCAGCCGGCACCTAGGGAAACCTACCAAACCTGTGCATTTCTGAAAACTAGAGACCTAGGGGAATCCAAGATGGGGTGACTTGCAGGGCTCGTACCAGGTTCTGTTACCCAGAATCCTTTGCAAACCTCAACATTTGGCTAAAAAAACACATGTTCCTCACATTTCTGTGGCAGAAAGTTCTGGAATCTGAGAGGAGCCACGAATTTCCTTCCACCCAGCGTTTCCCCAAGTCTCCCGATAAAAATGATACCTCACTTGTGTGGGTAGGCCTAGCGCCCGCGACAGACAACGCCCCAAAGCGCAACGTGGACACATCCAAATTTTTGAAAGAAAACAGAGGTGTTTTTTGTGAAGTGCCTACCTGTAGATTTTGGCCTCTAGCTCAGCCGGCACCTAGGGAAACCTACCAAACCTGTGCATTTCTGAAAACTAGAGACCTAGGGGAATCCAAGATGGGGTGACTTGCGGGGCTCAGACCAGGTTCTGTTACCCAGAATCCTTTGCAAACCTCAAAATTTGGCTAAAAAAACACATGTTCCTCACATTTCTGTGGCAGAAAGTTCTGGAATCTGAGAGGAGCCACGAATTTCCTTCCACCCAGCGTTTCCCCAAGTCTCCCGATAAAAATGATACCTCACTTGTGTGGGTAGGCCTAGCGCCCGCGACAGGAAACGCCCCAAAGCGCAACGTGGACACATCCAAATTTTTGGAAGAAAACAGAGGTGTTTTTCCCGAAGTGCCTACCTGTAGATTTTGGCCTCTAGTTCAGCCGGCACCTAGGAAAACCTACCAAACCTGTGCATTTCTGAAAACTAGAAACCTAGGGGAATCCAAGATGGGGTGACTTGCGGGGCTCGGACCAGGTTCTGTTAACCAGAATCCTTTGCAAACCTCAAAATGTGGCTAAAAAAACACATGTTCCTCACATTTCTGTGGCAGAAAGTTCTGGAATCTGAGAGGAGCCACAAATTTCCTTCCACCCAGCGTTCCCCCAAGTCTCCCGATAAAAATGATACCTCACTTGTGTGGGTAGGCCTAGCGCCCGCGACAGGAAACGCCCCAAAGCGCAACGTGGACACATCCACATTTTTGAAAGAAAACAGAGGTGTTTTTTGTGAAGTGCCTACCTGTGGATTTTGGCCGCTAGCTCAGCCGGCACCTAGGGAAACCTACCAAACCTGTGCATTTCTGAAAACTAGAGTCCTAGGGGAATCCAAGATGGGGTGACTTGTGGGGCTCGGACCAGGTTCTGTTACCCAGAATCCTTTGCAAACCTCAAAATTTGGCTAACAAAAACACATGTTCCTCACATTTCTGTGGCAAAAAGTTCTGGAATCTGAGAGGAGCCACAAATTTCCTTCCACCCAGCGTTCCCCCAAGTCTCCCGATAAAAATGATACTTCACTTGTTTGGGTAGGCCTAGCACCCGCGACAGGAAACGCCCCAAAGCACAACGTGGACACATCCAAATTTTTGGAAGAAAACAGAGGTGTTTTCTGCGAAGTGCCTACCTGCAGATTTTGGCCTCTAGCTCAGCCGGTACTTAGGGAAACCTACCAAACCTGTGCATTTCTAAAAACTAGAGACCTAGGGGAATCCAAGATGGGGTGACTTGTGGGGCTCGGACCAGGTTCTGTTACCCAGAATCCTTTGCAAACCTCAAAATTTGGCTAAAAAAACACATGTTCCTCACATTTCTGTGGCACAAAGTTCTGGAATCTAAGAGGAGCCACAAATTTCCTTCCACCCAGCGTTCCCCCAAGTCTCCTGATAAAAATGATACCTCACTTGTGTGGGTAGGCCTAGCGCCCGCGACAGGAAACGCCCCAAAGCACAACGTGGACACATCCACATTTTTGAAAGAAAACAGAGGTGTTTTTTGTGAAGTGCCTACCTGTAGATTTTGGCCTCTAGCTCAGCCGGCACCTAGGGAAACCTACCAAACCTGTGCATTTCTGAAAACTAGAGTCCTAGGGGAATCCAAGATGGGGTGACTTGCGGGGCTCGGACCAGGTTCTGTTACCCAGAATCCTTTGCAAACCTCAAAATTTGGCTAAAAAAACACATGTTCCTCACATTTCTGTGGCACAAAGTTCTGGAATCTAAGAGGAGCCACAAATTTCCTTCCACCCAGCGTTCCCCCAAGTCTCCCGATAAAAATGATACCTCACTTGTGTGGGTAGGCCTAGCGCCCGCGACAGGAAAGGGCCCAAAACACAACGTGGACACATCACATTTTTTTATAAAAAGCAGTGCCTACCTGTGGATTTTGGTCTGTAGCTCAGCCGGCACCTCGGGAAACCTAGCAAACCAGCGCATTTTTGAAAACTAGAAACCCAGGGGAATCCAAGATGGGGTGACTTACGGGGCTCTGACCAGGTTATGTTACCCAGAATCCTTTGCAAACATCAAAATTTGGCCCAAAAAACACTTTTTCCTCTCATTTCGGTGACAGAAAGTTCTGGAATCTGAGAGGAGCCTCAAATTTCCTTCCACCCAGCGTTCCCCTAAGTCTCTCGATAAAAATGGTACCTCACTTCTGTGGGTAGGCCTAGCGCCCACGAAAGGAAATGGCCCAAAACACAACGTGGACACAACATATTTTTTCACAGAAAACAGAGGTGTTTTTTGTGAGGTGCCTACCTGTGGAGTTTGGCCTGTAGCTCAGCCGGCCCCGGGGGGGCAGAAATGCCCTAAAATAAATTTGCCCCCCCCAGCACCCAGGGAGCGCCTAAATACAATTTGCCCCCCAGGGCAGCGACCCTTGCCTGATGGGTCGCTCCCCATCTCTAAAAAAACAAACAAACAAAAAAAAAAAAACAGAAAAAAAAAATTTCCCCTGGCGCCTAGAGGTTTCTGCCCCCCTAATAATAGGCCGATCTGCCCCCAGCGAGGGCAGAAATGGCCTAAAATAAATTTGCCCCCCAACCCCCACCCCCCCCTCCCCGGGAGCGACCCTTGCCTACAGGGTCGCTCCCCCTTAATGACATTGGCACCAAAAAACAAATCCCCGGTGCCTAGTGGTTTCTGCCCCCTTGGGGGCAGATTGACCTAAACTCTGCCAATCTGCCCCCAGGGGGGCAGAAATGGTCTAAATACAATTTGCCCCCCTGGGGAGCAACCCTTGCCTGATGGGTCGCTCCCCATCTCTAAAAAAACAAACAAACAAAAAAAAAAACACCCAAAAAAAAATGTGCCCTGGCGCGTAGAGGTTTCTGCCCCCCCCAGGGGCAGATATGGTCTAAAATAAATTTCTCCCCCCCCAACCCCCCCCCCCGGAGCGACCCTTGCCTACGGGGTCGCTCCCCCTGCGTGACATTGGCGCCAAAAAACAAATCCCCGGTGCCTAGTGGTTTCTGCCCCCTTGGGGGCAGATTGAGCTAAACTCGGCCAATCTGCCCCCATGGGGGCAGAAATGGTCTAAATACAATTTGCCTCCCTGGGGAGCGACCCTTGCCTGATGGGTCGCTCCCCATCTCTAAAAAAAAAACAAACAAAAAAAAAAAACAGAAAATAAAAATTTGCCCTGGCGCCTAGAGGTTTCTGCCCCCCCTGGGGGGGCAGAAATGGCCTAAAATAAATTTGCATCCCCCAGGGAGCAACCCTTGCCTAAGGGGTCGCTCCCCTTGCGTGAAATTCACGCAAAGAAAAAACTCCCTGGTGTCTAGTGGTTTCTGCACCCCTTGGGGGCAGATTGGCCTCATCAAAATAGGCCAAGCAGAAATGGCCTAAATATAATTTTCCCCCAAGGGGAGCGACCCTTGCCTAAGGGGTCGCTCCCCACCTAAAAAAATAAAATGAAACATAAAAAAAAAAAAAAAAAAAAAGGTCCCTGGTGCCTAGAGGTTTCTGCCCCCAGGGGGGCAGAAAAGGCCTTCCCGAAACAATGCCCCCCATGGGAGCGACCCTTGCCCAAGGGGTCGCTCCCTTATGTGAATTTCAGTAAAAAAAAAAAAAAATCCCTGGTGTCTAGTGGGGTTTCAAAAGCCGGATTGCAAGCAATTCGGCTTTTGAAACCCTCGGAGAGACTTCAAAGGGAAGGAAATACTTTTCCTTACCTTTGAAGCCCCTCCGGGCCTCCCCAGTGATTGAAAGAGAAATGCTTTTGCATTTCTCTTTCAATCGCGCTGGAAGCAGAGCTTCCAGCGCGATGGGGGAGGCCCCTGTGACAAATCAGCGTGCGCTGACGTCACGGGGTGGTGGGGGGTGTCAGGGGTGGAAGGGGAAGTCTTCCTCTTCCATCCCCGCCTTGGGGGGGAGGGGGGTGCACGGGGGCGCGCTAGCACGCCCCCAAGTTCCCCTGTGCCATGGACGAGATGATCTTGTCCAAGGCACAGGGGAACTGTAGCCTTGGACGAGATCATCTCGTCCAAGGCACAGAACAGGTTAATATCGGTCCTGTCTTCTGGAGCAGTACTGAGATGCCATCAACAAATGGGAAGACAGCAACACTTGTGCTATTAACACTTGCTAGTGGCTTACCCTGTTAACCCCTAGTGTTTTACTTCATTCCGTCCTTCATTGTCATCTGTTTCATTCACAACTACTCATGTGGCTTCAGATTGTGCTGCAGCCTGGGACCCCCACCTTACACATCGTAGATGATATCCTTCTGACTGCAGATGACGATGAACCTGCCTTCTGATAGTGCTGGACCTTTCAGCTGCCTTCAACGGGAAGCATTGCTTATCACACAGTTAACCACATATGCATATGCCGATTTTGGGTGGGAACGTTCATTAATACCTTAGTGTGAATTTAAATGTTGGAGTAGTAATTAAACACAACATTTTGATTTCTTATTCAAAATTAAATAATAGATCAGTGAATTGTAATTACATTTGGAAATTAATTATTAGGAGCAGGAGTTAGGGATACATGGGCTATAGGTTGGATAGTATATTTATATTCAGGTACGAGTTAACTTGGTGTATTGATTTTAAATAATTATTTTATTTTATAATTAAAGAATGAATAGTTAATGAGCATATTTCAATTAAGTTTGAAGCCGGAAGTTAAGGATACAGAGGCTACGGGTGGGAAGTGTGTTAACATTCAGGTATTAATTAAATTGTTGTTGTAATAATTTAAGATAAACATCATATTTTATCATTAAAGAATAATAATTCATTAGCATATTTTGATTATGTTTGGAAAATAATTATTAGAAACAGGATGTTAGGGATACAAGGGCTATTTGGTAGGGATGTGTATTAATACTCAGGTACTAAT
Source organism: Pleurodeles waltl (assembly GCF_031143425.1). Taxonomy (NCBI): domain Eukaryota; kingdom Metazoa; phylum Chordata; class Amphibia; order Caudata; family Salamandridae; genus Pleurodeles; species Pleurodeles waltl. The sequence goes on from NC_090443.1 coordinate 680,939,983, forward strand.
TTAATTGTTGGTGTAATAATTAAAATAATTGCTTAATATATATTTAACACTTTAACATTAGATTAGCATGTTTTAGTTTAATGTGCACATTCATTATTAAGGGCGAGATGTTAGGGATACAGGGGGTATGGGTGGGGAAGTGTGTTAATCCCCATGTATTAATTTAAATGCTGGAGTATTCATGGGCAGTGCAAGAACCCCTATGTGGCCCGCAGCACTGGCTTTGCGCCTACCTTTTCATGGCAGGCTCCCCTCCATGAAGCGGGTGGCAAAAAGAGGGGTTGAAGAAGGGTTGAAATCAGCCAGCCAGTGCTGAGTTCAGCGCCGACATAGCTGGTTATAAGTGTAAGCGCGTCTGACATCATTTGTTTTTTTATCTTTAATTTATAAGGGGACGCTTTAGAGGTTCGATGGACCTTTTGATAGCACTTAGAGTGATTCTGACCATAAATCCCAAATACAACACAAAATCACCAGATGATATCAATCAGCAATATCAATAACCTTTGGAGTCAGTAATCTTCACGCACCATGACCCATTTAGCCATGAATAACCACCCCTTGTTTAAAGTTAGAATGTTTATTCCCCTATATCAACAACGCTAATATCACATAAATTAATCTCAACACCATCTGGTACACATATAAGAACAGCACTGGTTTACCAAAACTTCTACAGGATCTCAATTTAATTAGTGCATTGATCACTAAACATTCTAGGTTCAAAGTACAAATCAAAAGCAAGAACAACTGCGCAATAGAAACATCATATATCTAGGTTCAGCAACTGAGCATCGTACATTTTTATTAATAGCAACCCGTTAACATGTCAGGTTTTCCCTTACTAGCCTTCTGATTAGATAAGCATATTTGGGCTTCATGAACAGCAATTTTGTTAACATAAATTTGGAAAACATCTATCTATGGCTCTCTTCATATGGATCATCAAGATGCGATTATCTTGGTCAGTTGGACATCAGTTCGGTCTGCATTAGCAATGGTCCTTGAAAGGGAATGGTTCAGAAATGGGGACTCTAAGCTGTTCAAACCATTAGAAAAGCAATATCTAAGGGATCAGCATTCAGAATCAGAAGCTTAAGCAATAAATGTAAGTGGTAGAATCCTCTCATGAGGAAATCGAAATAGGAATGAGCTCTCGTCTCGCTGTGCAGTCGGGCTAAGATAAAATCATCTAAATACCTTCCCATGTTGCTAGTGGTCAAAGAATCATATGTTTACAATAAGTCCAACAGAAATAAAAGCTTGAATGTGAGATATAACTACACTGTCTTTCATATGTCAGTGATTGGCTCCTCTTCTCCTGTTCCCACTGCCAGTCTCGTCAGGTAACATTTTTGAATCCATCCATACTCCAGTCAGAAAGTTAAAGACATCTGCTAACGTCTGGTCAACTCAGTGAAAAACAATACATGAATTAATTACTTTAGTCATATATTTCCCACGTTTTTATATGATCAGTGCAGCTTAATGTGAATCTGTGCAAACTAGGCCTAAACCTCGCTAACTTTAGGCCCACAATTAATAAAGCAAATTCATAGCATGTAATCATTAATATATCACTCTGCTACATTTTCTTAATGCAGGTACTTCAATTAATATTAATAAGCCTTTAATAAAGACACTTTGTGGGCACTCAAGTGGGCACATTTTCCATGTCGCACATTATTTTCTATGGTTAGTCAAATTCTATGCAGATTCAAAATTCAAAGTACATGAATGTTTATTGGTAAAAATTCAGCGTTCACACAAGTCTGACCACTGTGACCCCATCGGGATCTTTGATCATGGCTGGGACAGCGGTCTTTAGGCGGGTCCGTCTGCCAATCTTGTAATGTGGTGGTCGGACCACCACAGCTGCTGTGGTCTTACTGCCACTGTCCTAGGACCAGCAGCCTCGTAATAAGACCATGAGTTTCTTAAGTTCATGTTGCAGTTTACTGCTTGTCATGCATTCCTCAAATAAGAACTTTTTAAAAAATGTTTCCTTATATATGCCCGGACAAGTGAAAAAAAAAAAACATTTTGTTAATAGTGTTTATCACTTGTAATTCAAAGCCAGTTATTTTATAAGGACTTTTGTTTGCAGTTTTATCTTTCATAACTGATATTACTTCAGTATATGCAGTAGAATGTTTGGCAGGCAGTAAACAATAAATAATTGGGGTGGTAGTGCTATTTATATTTGCACGAATAGTGTAGATGTGGATGAATGGATAGGGTGTTGATTTAAAAGTTCCATCCATCATCTTAATTTCACTATTCTCAGGCGGACCTGCATTATGGAAGGGGCATGAAAATTAGAATGAGTTTTAGAGGTTTTTCTTTCTCATGCAGTAGGAAAGGTTCATGGTTATAGGTGTTAGTTAGATCAGGAGGAATGTCAGTATTTGGGTGGGTTTGTGGAGGTACTCTCATGGGATTGCTCATCTGTTTTTTTTGTTGTATCTTTCTTCTCAAATTAGGGATTGTAGACATACAACTCGCAACATGCTTGGTGATGTTCTGGGCTACCTCCCTCAAAACTGAGCCACATAGTTAAATAGATGTGGCAGCTAGACTTCTAATGTTCTGCACAATTTCTCTAACCTTAATCCCTGTTTCAGAGGAAGAGCGGTTATGGTTGGTGGTTCTTTCAACCATAGCACCAAGGGTAAGCGCTCTGCCTTTGGAAGGGGAGGAGAAATACTCAACATACCACTAATGACTCCTGGGTTCTGATAATCTCTCCTTACAATAAAGGTAACCATCATACTTTAGAAGTCGGTTTCCACAGCATGACAATAAATAGGCAGCTGCAAAAACAATGTGTTTTATTATTTATTTTATTAATGTTTTTATTTGTTCTAGCAAGATTGTTCCAGGAAAAATAGATTTGTTTAGACTGCTTAAATTTGTTTATTATTGATTAACTTTTAATGTTTTCATTTTTAATAGTAATTGGATGAGAAAAAGTACTTTATGTGCCCCCAGTCACTGTCCAGGACCTTCCCTGAAGTAACACTTATCAGAGTTTGAAAAGTAAATCTGTCTTCTCCGGTCACTGTCCTGCACCTTTCCTGAGGTAACACTTGGCCAAGTTCAAATAGTAAAGTGCTTCAGATACCCAGCACTTCAAAACAATGCCAACACATCATTCAAACCTGAATGTCCAGTACTCACTTGAAGCTCAACCCACCCAAGACAGAATTTGCAAATACTAATGCAGAATAAGTGGGCCCTCTTGTTTACAAACAGGCCAGCCTCTTAAGGGCCCACTTCTTCTGCATTTAGTTTTGTTTAAAAAAATGAGAGTCCGTTTTCCAAGCACACTTACCAGAAGGCCCATTTCACTGAGTTCCCATGCGATTTCATAAAAAATTCCCAATTAATATTGTAGATGCACCACCCCAGGAATAAACATGCCAACATGGACTCTGCTGCACAACTATGAGGTGGACAATCCACCATTTGCAGTGCTAAAATGGAGATTAACTTGATTCATGAGATATGGGGCAACAACAAAAAGTAAATACTACAGAGTCACAGACATTATTATGGAAATAAAATGATTAGGATGATACAACCATATATATCCACCATTTATGTGTCCTGAAGACGTTCTGTATGAATTACATGATTGGCTACCAGCAACTGTATGAACTCATTAATACAAATAATAACAAAATATAAACCACAACACACGTACTAATGTGCAATGTGTGACAGAAAAACTAATTTAGTTTCAGAATTCTAGGGTACTCACACAGAAGAGGGTGTGGAGTCACCTTGTAATTTCTCACATTAGAATACATGTATGCTGTTCTAGTAAGGGGAGTGAGGTGGCTGTCCCCTGTTCATTGGGAAATGATTAGGTGTTTCAGTGTTAAACTAATTGACTTTCACACAATTGTTCCACTTTCAGTCCTACAGCAATTGTAGTAATCTTCATTAGGTTCTTAGACAAGTAGACCGACACAGCCTTTGTTTCCAGTGGCATTGCAGGTAGTAGCCCTCGTATTGACGATCAGCAGGGACTTGAGAAGAAGCCAGTTACTTCTTGAGGGCAGATGTGATATTTTCAAACGTCTTTAAACCTTTGATGAGTCAAGTTGTGGTGTGTAGGATGCTTGTCGTGGGTGCCTGGATGGAGTCAGGGAGGTAATTGAGGAGGGAGATGCATCTCTCAAGGCAGGAAATGACCTGTGCTTTTACACTTGTTTTGAGATTGCCTTGTTCAGGAGTAAGAGCTGGAACCATGGTCAAGCCATTAGGCCCATCATTAAGAATGGCTCAGTAATTATGCTGGATTTTTTCACACCCCCAGAGTTACCGAAACCAGGGTAGCAGGGTAGTGCTAACTCCAGGGATGAGGAAAATATGGCCCATTGTGAGGAATTACCACGGGAATAACTAATTTAGATTCTGATTCCTCCAGTAATTTTCCATTTTAGGTTGGGCTTCCGAATAGATTTCAGCAAAGTTAAGAGATCAGAGGCATGTCATATTTTGAATAGTGCCGGGAATCAACATGACTATTTCATAGCGTTCTTTTGTAGTTGATGTCAGAGCTTGCACGTCCACTGTTAGGGTGATGAAGCAGTTTTAGGGTGACTCATAGTGGTGGCACAAATTGCAACGAAAGTCCTGTAAAATTGTATTTTTTCCTGCTATGGAGAGTTCTCCAAGAGATGAAAAGCCAGTTTGTGTGAAGAGCTAAAAACTCTTGCACCAAAAGCATGGTGCTTGAGTATGGACCATCACATTTAATAAGGAATGGAATGGGGAAAGATAAGTGGAAATAACTTGGGGCCAGATGTAGCAATTTCCAAATTTGCGATTCAGAAATTGCGAGTCGGGGCGACTCGCAATTTCCGAATCGCAAATTCTGATGCAGAACGGTGTCTCAGACACCATCTGCGAATCGCAATGGGGTCACAAAGACCCACTTCATTAATATTAATGAGATGGGTCGCATTTTGCAACCCCATTGCGATTCCCTGCACTCACAGGGATGGTGGCCTGCTGGAAACAGCAGACCTCCAGGTCTGTGACTGCTTTTTAAATAAAGCATTTTTTTTTTTGTATAGCAGCCCGTTTTCCTTAAAGGAAAACGAGTTGTAATACAAAAAAATTACGAAACCATTTGGTTTCATTTTTTCAGAGTAGGCAGTGGTCCATTGGACCACTGCCTGCTCTGAAAAAAGATTTTTGGCAACATTCACAAAGGGGATTGGGACCCCTTCCCTTTTGCGAATGGGTTACCACCAGTTTGACACTGGTGGGAACTGTGAATTGCTTTGCGACCGCGTTCGCGGTCACAAAGCAATTTAGCATTGCGGTGCGAGTTGCAAATAGGAAGGGGACACCCCTTCCTATTTGCGAGTCACATTCACATTTTGCGAGTCGGTACTGACTCGCAAAATGTGAATGAGCATCGTGATGAACGTTTTGCATGGCGCAAACTGCAATTTTCGCAGTTTGCGCCATGCAAAACGCTACCTACATCTGGCCCTATGTGAACATATTGAATGTGGAAGTAACCGTTCCTTGGCTTCAACCAGTGTCTGGGATTTGGTGGTTACTTAGTAGAGGGTTGGAAGAGGTAGGCCTTTATGTGCTCCTTCTTGCTTAAATAGAATGGACCTTGGTCTCTCTGAGCTGTTTCTATATGAGAGTGATTTTTGTTCTAGTTTTGGTGGCATGGCACCTGTGCTAACAAGCTTGATCTAAAACATTGAGAAAAGAATGAGATAAGAATGATTGAATTTGAGTAGTGAGAATTATTGGTCTATAATTATTCCTATTATTTCCTACATGCTTTTTTCTGTGTCAACTATTAATGGGCATCACAGCTATTTTGATGAGTCTGTTCTTCGTAATGAATTTAGCATGTCATAGGAAGTGAACAAGTTTTTGTATCGACCAAAACATTTGAGAAACAATAATTGTTAGAATAATATATGTTATGTCTTTTTTCTATAGGCTTCTCCCGCGTTTATGTTTATTCGTAAATTATCAAGGGTTGATTACTGTCTGAGTACTGAATCTTGATTTACACTGTTTAAACAGTGAGGGCATTACATGTTGTAAAAACATGCGGCTGCAGTAAACTGAGCATCCTTATTACATAGGACCCGGAATGTCTATTTTTAGGTTGAGTGTAAGCGTACAACCTCCTGTATAGTTTTAAGTATATTTCTTCTGTGGGTTTCCAGCTATTTCATTTGTTAGTTTCAGCTTCATTTAAAAATCACTGCTTGCTGGTGGTCAGTCATGCCTCTTTGTCCATCCTTCTTCTGTGTGGGAGCAGAGACCAGGTACTGTATAATTACACTTTGTCCTGTTTATCTGGTCTATAGGGGACTATTTTTTACTTTGTGTCCTGCTCCTGTCCATGGAAGACTCCCTTTTCATTTGCAGAGAATTCTTGCTCCGAGCTTAGCTGTAAACAAGGCTATAAACCCAGCTGTTATCTTGGTCACGTCTGATCTCTGTGGGCTCTGTGAACCCTCTCTCAGCTGTCTGACTCCTGCTCTTCCTTGGTTTGGATTTTCTTTACCAAGTGTGCCTGCGACTCAGTTCTTACAGTGAGTACACACTGCAGGTCCAGTACTGGGACCTCGGATGCAGCTCCATCACTGCACCTCAGTTCTACCCCAGCAAGGTCACTCCCTTTTCTATATTGGGAATCCCCTCACATATAGTCCCATTACAGCAGCTCCATTCTAATATTCAGTCCCACTGTCACATCAGTGCACCTCAAGTCTAACATCCAACGCCACTGTTGATGGGAATCACCACAGCTTTGCCAGAATCCATCAGTTCTAACATTCAGTGCACATTTCTTCTCAGTACCAAGGCTCACACACATGCCATTTAGGAGTCCTCACTTCTGTGGTTCAGAGGCAATGCCATTCCCAAGGTGGGCCCCACTCATAGCTTCTCCGGGGCACTTCCAGGCTAAAACTCTGCACCACTGGCAAGCCAATACTAGGTTCCACACATAGCTCCATTAACATACCACATTTCAGACCTTGTGTGCCTGTCACTATTCCAGTACTAGAGCCCACATACAACTGTCATTGCACCTCATCCCTAATCTGCAGCACCCCATTATTCCAATATCAGGAATTACACAATGTTCTGTCTCTCATTCCTCACTTGCTGACTTTCTATTATTCCAGCACTGGGCCAGGTCACAGCTCTGTCTATACCCCCAATCCTGATCTGAAACACCACAATATTGCTGTATTGGGGGTTCATATACAACTCTGCTTATGCACCTCCTGCTGTTCTGCAGTGCCCCCTGCTGTTCCACACTCAGACGTCTGCTTGTGGATGTGGGGGAGCCAATTAAATCTATTCTTAGATGCCATCTTTATCTGGGAGGGTCTGTTTCACCTATCTCACTCAGTTCTCTCCTTTACTCTGTTTACTCTCAATGTTTTCTTTCTCCCCCACTTTTTCTTTTCAGCTCTAAAAATACACACATTAACAGTTTCACTCTTTCTTTCAATTGTTTATTTCTACTCCTCTCCCTCTTTTTATTTCCCCCTTCCCTTTTCTACCTCCTCTTTCAAAATGGCCAAAACATAGTTATTTCTTTCCTTGTTTAGTTCCTTTCTTTTTTCATCATCAGGCGTTCATTCTTTCACTATTTTTTCCTCTTTCTCTTCCCTTCATTCTTTCTTCATCTTTTTTATTAGTTCTTTCCTTTGAGTTGGTATGTGTCCTTTCACCTTTTTTTTAGATTTTTCATCCTTCCTTTCTCTGGTGTTTTTCTTATCTTTATCTGTCAAGTCACGTTTTACTATAAATCCCTCTTTTTCCCATATGTTGGGACCCAAAGTGTCAGAGTGGTTTTCCCATTCTGTAGGAAATGTGTCAGTACATACATGCCTCTTTTTCTGCTTGTTATTATAACCATCGCTCTTTTTTCTCTAATGTTCATTTTTTTCTTTCTTTTTACACTTGTTTCATTAATTTTCATCTTAGTCTTTTGTCCGCTAGCTTCCTTACATTTTCTTATGTCTCACACGTTTGCTCTATTTCTTCTCTTAGTTGTGTTTCATTTTATCAATCTTTCTTTCCCTTCTTTCTTTTATTTCTTTGATACCCTTTCTCTTTCTTCCTTTTGTCTGTTGTATTCCTTTCTCTTCTCTTTTTCTGCCCCATCCGCTTTCTCTCCTGAGGCCTCGTTATCAATCTAGCAACAGTTACAGTGGCACCGGGGCCCAGAGACCTACGGACCTCACGCAACTCTAATTACTGCAGTATTATCCTACCAAAAGTGCAGTCAACCATTTTCCTTTCTTACTCCAGGGCCCAAGCCATTGTTACCACCACTTGCACTCTCCATCATCACTCCTGACTTCCTCTTTCCTTTCACCCTCCAGTCCGTCCCAATGATATTTTTGTAATGGTGCTTTGAGCATTGCACTCTAATGCCAAAGTTTATTTTTGGTAATGGTTTATATGATAATTGTATATGTTTCATATAGAGGAAGAAGGTAAATGGAAGTGCTTTAGTTAATTGCTGGGTTACGGGAATTGTATGGCAGGAAAAGACAAACTTATGAGGCAAGGTTGACAATTTATGTGGCAAGAAAAGTCCAGTAATGAATTTACAATGCCAATAGCTCTAACTCAAGAAAATGCGAGACCTATTGCATTGCAAGTGCATGTATAATAAGTGATGGTTGCCAACTGAATCTTTTTCAAGTCAATTGACTCTGGTTTCAGCTCAGTTTGCCAACATACAATTTGAAGAAGCTTGTTATAATCAGAAGGGAAAAGGCACGTTTTACATTAAGGCCTTTAAAAGAAAAGTCCATTACAGATCCTTATAAAGGCTTCAGGTTTAACACACTTCAGTGGAGCATACCATTTTCCATGTTTTATAACACACACTGTGAATTTCTTCAAGGCACATTTCACATCCTTTTATACTTTCCATGTAGTAGTAATGAAAACGTCTATTTTAAATGCATGAACAGAAGTAGAATTTACATACATCCAGCTATGCATTCAGTGTCAGAAAATGTAAGGTTGAACAGCCTTAATTTGATTGTAAATATTAGCCACATTATGTAAAAAGAGTTCAGCCTTTATGGGGTTGAGTGACAGTTTTACTTCTTTCCTGGTACCCTTTGTACAGAAATGAATGTCGCTGTTTTATTTCTACTGTAATATCTGCTTTCTTTATCTTTTGTTTCCATGGAGGTTTGCTTCCTTACCTTTACCAGTACTATTTTTCACCTACTCATGCCTCTATTATCTGCATTGTTTCTCCATTTTCTGTAACATAACATTTGTATTTATAAAGCATACTTTCACACACAAGGGCAACTTGGTGTTCTTTACCCAACTCAGTGGTACTCACGAAATGATGAAAGACTGAATGGACCCTCTGGGATTTGAACTGTGGCCATGAGATCAAAGATGCACAGATAGTAGCAGTCGGTGCACTAGCATGCAAAGACACTAGAACTAGCTACTGGCCCTGGTGTCTCTCTCACATCTCTATACTTTATTACTTTTGTTTCTATACAGAATCACCCTTCATAGCGATTTGTTATGTCTTCTATGTCACTCTGTTAATGTAACCCAATTATTTTTCAACCCTCACCTTTTCTATTTTAACTTAGCCCTTCTTCTTCATGTCAATAAGTCCTCTATCTTTTATCTGTAGGCATTCTCTTCTTTTTTAATTCATAAAGTAATCTATTTTCCTCCGCTTTCATACTAACATTCTCAAGTGTGTTTTTTTCTCCTCTGTATCTCCTATCCCCATGTTACTCCTTCCAGTATTTTGTCCCAATTCTCAGCTGTACCTTTCACACCTTGCCCCCATGAGTGTGCTAGACTTTGTTTGGAGAATAACGAAGATGAGTAGGTCAACAAAGTACGTATCATCCTTTCCTACATCACTATTGGTACATGTGTTGGTGACATGTGTTTAGATTTTATCATATTCCAAAATTGGTTATTCCAAATATATTATGTGCATGTTTGCTACTTTCAATTGTGAAGGTTGCAAACTCTTTGACATGAAAGGGTTTGGGCTTGTCTGCAAAATGCTGTCTCTATTTAGCATATGATAAGGTTCCTTTCCTGGTACGTGAATTCAGGAAGTAAGTGTAGATTTTGTGTATGTGATATGTGTAAATCAGTGTTACCACTATTTCCCATGGAAAGGTTGGTGTCTGACTATATTGCTGTGAATAGGGACTCAGAATCATGTTGCCAAGTCAGATTGTCATGGAATTGTTAATATGATCGCTCTACAGGTATGATGGTATTACAGGTGTGAGATAGGTGGCTTAGCTGGTGTGTGACATTGTTGTTTTATAGGGGTGGAGATTGCATTTTGTTGTGACCTGATGTTGGCACTTACCTGGCTCTACCTGGGGGTGTAGTACAACTAGATGTAATGAAAATGATGTGTGCATTGTGATGTTAGTGTATTCAAAGAATGCGATGACCCTACCTCTCTCTGTCTTAAAGCATCAGCATCGGCAGGCAAATGAGACGGGGCACACCCGAATAGGTAAGCTGCTGGCCACGGGGCCTCAAGTCATGATACCACCAACACCGAGGGACTCAGTGGTCTCGAGGGCAAGGGCAGTGCCACGGGTGAGACAGGATCCACCTCTTCATCTTTGGAGTACTCCTTCAGTGGACACTCCCTGGCGTCGCATCTAGGACTATCCCAGCACCCTCTCTGTCCCCCCTTTTTAACCACTGCCCTCTTTGTAGCTCCCACCTAGTTGCCCATGCCCGCTCACCCAAGATGGTGGGCGTCTCCTTTGCCGCAGGCACTTCTGCCCCAGCCCCTGGTATCCCTATTGCCCTCAGTGAGGAGGCTATTGACCTCCTGATGTCCATCTCTGTGGGTCAGTAGACCATTGTGAATGCCATCCAGGGACTCGTAACTCAAATCCAACAGAGTAATGCAATCCTGGAGGGTATTCATGGTGCACTGGCTGGACTACAGGGATCCTTTAAGGTTCCGGCATCCACACTGATGGCAGCCAGTCACCGTTTGTCTACTGTTCCCCTCCACCTTCCTCTTCCCAGTACCAAAGCCCTCTTCCGCGACGCAGCCTAAGCACACAAACAGAGAGGCATGCATCCACCAGAACATCTAAGGATAGCTCAGAAAACACAAAGCACCTCAGGACACAACACTGGCATTCCCACAAGCAACATTCAGATGCACACACAGCAACAGTCACAACCTGCCCTAACACACCTACCAGCCCCAGCATCACAGACAGCTTACCTGACACACCTGCATACACCACACCAATGTTCACAGATCCAGCCACTACACCCATTCTACCCACAGACAGCATCACGGCAGACCCTCAGATATCCACCTCAGTCACCACTACCACAGACACCACAACCACTGACACTACATGCAGGATATCCACCATACCTGCAGTCACCACTCCAACAGACAGGGACGCACGCACCACAGCATCTCCCAGCACCTCCATCCACCCTCAGCCCAAAACACATAAACACCATCACTCACCCACCCAACAGACACCCACCACCCACAAGCATACCTCCCATAAACACACACCCAGGACATCCACACCAACACCTCATACAACCACTCCCTCTCCCTCCACACAAAAGCCCATTTGCTATGACCTTCCCTGTGTGTGTAAAAACACTTTGCTTTCTGAGTTTGCCCTTTTACCTCCCCCGTGAAAATCCTAAATGTGCTGTTTCCCTGCCCAAGTCTATCCCTTCCACCTCCAAGGCCTCCCCTACCCCCTTTGCAAGTACCCATACGCCACCCCCGCCAAGAAGTCCACCCCCACCCCAGAGCACTCAACCATCCCCCATGTCTAAACGCAAACCCCCTCTCAAGCTAAATCCCAAAGCACCCACCCAAGCCTAAGTCCAAACCCCTCCTTCTGCACCACTCCCCCCAGATAATCCCTGAAGTGCCTCTCTGCCCCGTTGATGCCCCTACCTATGGAGGTTACATGGCAGTCTGTTGGATTTCATCTGGGATTTTTAAATCCATACTCAGACAAAAACACACTCACACACAAACACACACACACACATTCTCGTCTCTGTTTTGAAGGTCTTAAAACATGGCTATTTTACAAAATATTGTATTTTAAGTACCCCTCACAATCTGCACTCCTTACCCTTTTCATTGGCCCTTAAGCCCCCTTCAATGCACTGGTTCTTATATAATGATTAACATGCTATGTCAGAGTCATTGTTGGACAATTTGAAGCTCACACCTCCCCTAGTCTCTTGCCCCTGAACATTTTTTTTGTCTCAATGCCAATTCATTAACAATGGCAGGTGCATGCCAATGCATTTACTTTTCCATGGTGAACATTGGAAACAATGACAGAATTTACACTGGATCATGAACTACGACGCAATACCTCATATTACAGATCTGCAGCCCCTCAGAACTAACTCATTGCTTTGGCTGTGTGATGCATCCTGAACGAGGGACCTCACAATACTCTGTACACAGGACTTAAGGTACTCTTTTCAGCAGGCCTAACTGGATCCCTGTAGCTGGCCTGCCCTCTGTTATGATTGGTCTGAACTTGAGACTTTGTCCCAGTCCGGCTCAACCAGATAACCAAAGCTGGTGCTTTGTGCTTTTTGGAGCTATATTCAATGATATCTTTAAAGTTGCATATCTCCAGTTCTAATGATTGGATTTGTGTGTTGTTTTGGTCTTGATTTATTAAATTGTACTCTATTATTCCAAATTGGTGTGGGATTTTTCTTGTGTTGTTTTGTGTTTTCACTTTATTACTGTTTGAAGTGTTGCAGAAGCCTGACTGCTATGTGTCAAGCTACCAGAGGGTTGAATACAGGTTAATTTAGGGTTTGCTTATGTCTTAACCTGACAAGTTTGTACTTGTTGCTTGAGTAGAGTATCGCCCTTCTCAACCAGTAACCCAATTTCTTACACCTTGTTATTGTGACAGTCCAATATGGCCAATTGTCTGCTGACAGTCGCCATTTTGGGGTCGCTGATGCTGCATATGTTGATCGTCTGTTTAAATATTGCTTTTCCAGCTAAGTGAATATCTTGCTCAAAGTACAGATGGTTTCCCTTGCTGTGTCTATTCTTTTGCAGGACGAGAGGAAGTCAGAGGTGCCTCTTGGTTACTTCTGTACATCAGGTATCTTGCTTGGCGCTGCCCCCTCACTGAAAGGTTGATGAGGTGTACACTTGCACCGATTTACCAATGTAGGGATAAATGTAATAAAAAAAAAAAAAATTAAGACTCTTGAGAGCAATTATACATGCTCTAACATTTTTCGTTTGATTTTGACAATGCATTAATTGTTAAACTGTTTTTAACAAATAGTGATAAAATAGATATTAGGAATACATGCTAGTTTGATTTTGCAATAAATACTTTTTTCAGTGGATGCATCTTAGAATATCATATTCACCTAGCATCACCTAGCTTTACCTCAGTTAACTACTAAACAATTATTAATCGACTCATCATTATATTTTACTACTACTGTGAATAGATGCCCTTTTTGTTTACTTGATTTGTTTCAAATAGAGTACATTTATCATAATGCCACTGTGTTCTGTAGCCTCATAGACTGCAAGATCATTTACACCTGGTCATGCTCAGCCACATCTTTGATTTGGAAGGGCCTCTTGTTCTTAATACCGTAACAATCAAGCAGTCACCACTCACCTTTGCAGGTTAGAGGATTGGAGGCAAAGCTGCAAACCTGAACAGTTCTAATTGCAATCTCGTTGCATTTACCTCAGTTCATATTTATGTGAGACTGGTCAAGAGCGTGACCTAGAGTTGGCAGATGGGCTGTTCTTTCATAAATGAGACATATTGGCAGTCATTATGAACATGGCGGGAAAGACCGCCGACCGCTGAGTCAGCGGTGAACAGAATACGGCCATTGACGGTGAATGGAAACCCTCCATATAAAGAACGAAAAACCCAACCCCATAAAAAATCCCCAGACCACCACTCCCTGCCATGACTCTGCCGGCGGGAATCCCGGACCACCCCACCCCGCCACCGCCAAGCACACCCACATCCCACCCTCCAAATAATGATGCACAAGTCACCTCGGCGGACAGTGGAGGCTGGATGACCATTGGCGGCTGCGACCGCAATGGGCAGCAAGTGGACTCAACAGCAAGAAGTGCACACATTGGATAGGCATCTGAACCACACACCTGACACACATCCAGACCCCCATAAAACACCCCCAGAGACACCCCACAATCCCTTGTAATGAAAGCAGGACAAGAAGATGGAGAGCACCAGAGCCAGACAGCGAATGCCATCTTACAGGAGACGCACACCGACCCACAGAAGAGAACCTTTGCCTCGTTCCCATCCCAACACCATTCACCACACTCACCATGTCCCCCCCCAAAAATCCACGCTTCACCAAAATGGAGTTAAGGACCATGGTGGATGAGATATTGAAGGTGGAGCCATAAATCTTCGGGTCCGAGGTGCAGCACACACCCATGGCCCGGAAATTGGAGCTGTGGCAGACCATTGTGAACAGGGTGAATGCAGTGGGGCACCATCCACGCACCAGGGAAGGCATCTGGAAGAGATGGAACGACCTGCGGGGGAAGGTCCGGGGCATTGCATCCAGGCACCACATCGCAGTGCAGAAGACTGGGGGAGGACCGCCACCAACACCACCCGACTACACCGACTGGGAGGAAAAGGTACTGGCCATTCTGCACCCAGAGGGACTTACAGGACTCAATGGAGGAATGGACTCGGGTAAGTCATCTACAATTACCCCATATCCACCACAGCTGCAATGCATGCACCACCCCACCCCACCTACACCCACCTGGACCTACACCACACCCAGCCATTACCAGCTACATCCACCCCCCTGCATGACCTCAAACCCACTAACAGGCCCACATCACTCCCGCTGTGCACAGCCACCCACCCCTGCACATATCCACAATGGAACAATACCCCCCACCACAATGCAACCCCACACTGCTACTAAATGCAATGTCATCCTCACAAAGGCACCCTGGAAGGCCACTAAAAGTAACAATGGCACAAAATAGCTCAGTCCTGTACACCTCAAACCTTCATGCATATGTAACCGACATGTCTATGTCCCTCAACAGGCACCACCACCCATGCAACCCTAATGGAAGGGACAAGGAGTGCCACTGCCCTCCAGGGAGACAGAGGCACCTCATAGGACACTGGCGAATGATCCCTGGACACTGATGAGCAGGCAGGCCCCTCACACAGTCCTTGACTATCACCATGCAACAGCCCCACCCAGGAAACCACTGTCACCCCTACCACCCAGTAAAGACCAGCAGCCCAGGGCAGGCGTACCCACACCAGTGTACCCAGGGCACAGACTGGTGGAACACAGGTACAGAGGCCACAGCCTCCCACTTCCAACATGTAGGAAGGCGAGGGACCCAGTACAAGTGGTACTGCCAGACCTGTGCAGTGGACACAGGCACAGGGGGCTAGGGCAACTGCACGGGTCTCAGTGGGCCAGGGGGGAGGCCACAAGATGGATGCAACAGTCCAAGATGTTATTTCAGAGATATTGGGGGCCTACCAACATACCCAAGACAGGTTAGCACAGATTGTGTCCACCCTGGAGCAAAGTCAGAGGATACAGAAGGAACAACACCAACAGGCCATGGAGCAGTGGAAAGAGCACAATGCCACAATGGCCACCATAGCAGGAGCACTGCTGCAGTTGGCCAAAAACCAGTCTGACACCCACACCAGACAAGCAGCCCCCACAACAGCCCTGGACAACCAGCATCAGATGACCCAAGCAGCAGAAACATCCCAGGAACTACCCTCCCAGGAAACCTAAGGGCCAACCATGTCATCCCAAGAAGCTCCACAGCAGGCACCCAAAGGTACTCTCAGGCCAAGATATGGCACTGGAAACGCAGCTAAGAACAAGGCCCCCTCCAACAATTGACTCTGCAACAAATGCAAAGCAAGCATCCCACCCATTCCCCAACAACACTTAGCTGAGGGCAATTTGAAGTACTGTTCGACAAAATGGGCCCATCAAAAATACCAACAAGGCTGCCACCATGTTGGTTTTGAGGACCCCACCCTTACGACTCCCATCACTATAAATAGCACAATTCACTCACTTCTACCAATAAAACACATTTCACACCTGTAACACTGTCCCCTGTCTTAAATTGTAAACAAAGTGGAGTATGGATGCAACTGGCAGAGAACAACTTTATTGTCAATGCTGTGCATGATGGTAGTCCTGTGTGCCCAAATGGTGGCAAGATGGGAATGCATATATTTTCAGTCAGTACCATGCAGAAGTGGGCCATGTATCGCCTATCATGACCAACCCCCCCCCATATGACAGAGCACACTGACAGTATTAGTCACTAACGCCAATGACAGGCTTAAGTCCCACACAGTTATTGGAAGTAGAGTTGTATCAGTTGGTTCCTGGAATTGACATCTTCCCCTTCCTCATCAGCACCATCACTCTCCTCACCTCTCTTAGGTAGCTGATTAGGACCTACAGTATAGCACCCTCCACCTCCAAGAGGGGGATAGAATGTTTCACTGCCACGTTGTGCAGCATGCAGCAGGCCACCACTATTGTACACACCTTATCAGGCCCATAGACCAGGGAACCCCCAGAGATATGTAGACACCAGAATCTAGCCTTCAGGAGACCGATAGTGCGCTCTATTACCCTCCTAGTACGTCCATGGGCCTCATTGTAATTCCTCTCTGCATCCGTCCTGGGATTCCTCACTGGTGTCAGGAGCCAACGCAAGTTTGGATAGCCAGAGTCACCTACAAAATGGTGCAATACAGACTCGTCATTGTTATGTCCCTTACTCAGACAGGCTGGTTTTATGCAATGTGTCAGTTAGTGACAGGCAAACTTACCTATGATCCACCCCCTGTCCTCTTGTAGTTGTTCCATCTTCTGTGGCACACTACTGTTCCTCAACACAAATGAATCATGGACTGAACCTGGAAACATGGCATTCACATAGGAAATGTACTGGTCAGCAGTACATACCAAATGGATGTTCATGGAGTGAAAGGTCTTCCTTTTTCTGGACACCTGTTCACTCACTCTTGGGGGGATGATAGTTATGTGTGTGCCATCGAAAGGCACCTATGACATGGGAAATGTTGGCAAAGGCATAGAAGTCAGACTTGATGGCAGGGAGGTCAGTACTTTGGGGAAACCTCACATAGGATTGCAGATGTTGTACAAATGCATTCAGAAATCTTGTCAGTACCTGGCTGAACATTGGTTGTGAAAAACCAGCACCCATGCCCATTGTCACTTGAAATGAGCCCGTGGCCAGGAAATGGAGTGCGGAGAGCACCTGCACTTCAGTTGGAATGGGATGCTGATTACGATTTCCCGGAGTTAGTGCAGGATCCAGTAATGCACAAAGGTCCTGAATAGTTGCACGTGTGAGTCTGTAAGTGATTATGATCTGATGCTCCACCATGGTCCCCATATCCACAAGTGGTCTGTACACCGATGGTGCCCTTCCTCACCACAAGGGTCGGTACCTACGAGGGGTTACAAAAAGGAGTGATGAAAATACATACATAGGCACACTTGTTATCATTGGTGCACGGCATTGTTCATCGCGGTGTCTCTACAATAACTGCTACCTGACAGATATACATGTACATCACAATGAGGCAACAGAGTATTTCATGTGTGCTACAATACTGAATGGACAGAGGCCTTGGTGCTTAATGTGGCTAGTGGGGCCTGCATTGTGAGCATTAATTAATTGTAGATGCGTAGGTGAAGGCAAAATGTCTGCCCACTGCCCTTTCGTTGTGGAAGTGACCTCATACCGCTAGCGGTTGATGTCACAGCATAAGGCGGGGTTTACTACTGTTCGCACCCTCATTGGTTAACATGGATGCCAATGGGGAATCCTGGTATATCACGATCGCCGGTAACGGTGCACACCACCGCGGAACATACGCGCGTTCGTCATTGTTTGATCACTTGACTCCCTGATCTCATGCAGACAGGTACTCCACTATGTGTACTGCTGTGGCCTGCCTCTGGCTATGGATTGCACGGGAAAGGGCCCCGGCCTTCACCCAAGAAGAACTGGAGAAGCTAGTGGATGGGGTCCTGCCCCTGTACACAAAACTGTACGGACGACCAGAGGTACAGGTGAGTCTGGGTTTCAGGGTCACTGTGCGTGTGTAACGGATGGTGTTGATTGCACATATGTTTGCACCTCTAAGCCAGCATGGGCCATGGTGCATGGCATGCTGCGTGTGACTGTCCTGTATGTCTGAGAGTACTGTCCGTCCCTTAGTGGACGATTAGCCAGCTGTTTCTATCGTGCAAGTGCCTGACCTTTGTGTTCCATTTCTGTGTCGCCCTTTTAGGTCAGCGCCCACCAGAAGAGGGCACATTGGCATGCCATTGCCAAGGAGGGCTACGGACATTGGGGGGTCTACAACCGGCAGAGCACCCACTGTAGAAAGAGGTGGGAGGAACTGCGGTGCTGGGCGCGAAAGATCAGTGAAGCCCAGCTGGGGAAGTCCTCCCAACATGGAAGGGGTGCCCGTCGGGCACTGACCCCCCCCCTCATGCAACGGATCCTAGCGATGGTGTACCCAGACCTGGATGGGCTCTTGAAGGCTGCACAGCAGTCACAAAGGGGGTGAGTACTCATTGACCATACTTCAGTCTGGAAGGATGTCTGGGTGTGCAATAAGGCTCATGCTGCTTAGAGGCAGTAAATTTGACTGGTGTCCATCTACTGTATGTTCCCCAAAGGCTGTAGTGGTGTCTCTGTCATTTTTCACCTACTTCTGCTCCTCAGGTATTTCGGGGGGTGGGTGTAGAGCAGTATTCTGGTCAGTAGTCAGGGGCATGGCCAAGGGCATAGTGAACGGTGCTGCCTGTTGAGTGTGTTTTCTGGGTGGGTGTATGTCTGGCCATTATGTACCAGCTATTTACAAGTGTCTCTCCTGTTTTGTCTCCCCATCCCTGTTCTCTTGTGTTGGTTTGGTACAGCATCAACATCAGGTGAGGGAGCACTGGCACCGGCACGTTTGGGAGCAGCGGCCCACGGATCCTCTATCCTCTAAGGCAGAGAAAACCGATACCCAGGGGACCAGTGGGTGGTAGGGCAAGGGGACTTCCACGGGGGAGGCTACTACCACAGGAGGTAGTGACTCTGAGACCTCCTCTGCTGGGGGCCCCCTGGGGGTGGCGGACACTAGTGCGCACACCACTACCATGACATCTTCCGCCCCCCCATTCCATCACCGCCCTCCCGTCTGCTCCACACCGAATTGCTCGTGCCCACCCACCCAGAAAGGTGGGCGTCTCCTTCGCCCCAGGCACCTCCTCCCCTGCCCCAGTCAGCCCTGCTGCCCTCACAGAGGAGGCTATTGACCTCCTGAGAACCATCTCTGTAGGGCAGACAACCATCATCAATGCCATCCAGGGGCTAGCATCAGAGGTGCAGCAGACAAATGCCTATCTGGATGGCATTCACGGTGCCATGTCTGCCCTACAGAGACCTTTTCAGGCTCTAGCCTCCTTTTGGACAGCAGCCAGTTTCCCTGGCCATCCCGTCCCCCCCTCCAACCTCCTCTACCCCTTGCAGCACCCCACTCCCTTCACCCGTCCAAAGCACACATTTAGACACGCTGTCAAGCACATCAACACACAGGAAGCACACTTCAAAACACAAGCTCCATACATCCAACCACAAGCATTCACACAGCCAACAGACACCTGCACACACAACAATGTCCACTTCCCCCAGTGTGCCCACCTCTACCGCCTCCCTGGGTGTCCCCTCTACATCCACACCCTCATGCACTGCACCTTCACTCACTGTTACTGTTCCTCTTCCTGCACTCACCACAATAGCAGACAGCCATACATGCACCCCATACACCACACCTGCACTCACCACCTCTACTGTAGTTAACACATGCAGCACACTCACCAGACTTGCAGACACTCACACAACATACATCCACACTAGCTGTCTGTCTTCTCCCACTGTGTCCACCCCCCACCTCCCAAGACACACAAACGCACCGAGACACCCACCCATCAGACATCCACCACATCACAGCATACTGAGCAGTCACTTGCACCCACTAAATGCACCCCTACACCACATACATCCACACCCTCTGCCTCCACTCCCACACCCTCATCCACTCCTACCCCACTTGCTCCAAAGAAACTTTTCCTCTCCTGTGCTGACCTCTTCCAACCCACTGGCCCACACCGTCTTGTCCTCAAACGTACTCACCTCCTTGCCCTTCCCGCTCCTTCCACATTACAGCCCACCCCTGTCCGCCCTTCACATTCCCGTGCCCCTTCCCCAGATAAGAAAAACGCCTGGACAGAGCCTAGGCCATCCAGCTCCACCCGAGCCAAACAGCCCCCACCCCCTTCAAATGAGAAGCCCACCCCTTCCACCTTCCCAACAAAAGTCAAAGGCCCACCCAGTCGAAAATCCCCACCTCCACCTCCACCACCCCCTATCCCCCTTATGTGAGGTGCCTGGATGCCCATATGGTGCCCCATTATGTGGAGTAACAGTCACTTGTGGGAGTCAGGTTGGGCCCACTATGGCCCATGACAATTGTCACGATACAGACTGGCCATTGGTCCTGTTTGAACTGTTTGGCTCTGTGAGCTTGTGATTAAAGTTTCTGTGTGGCCTGTGTTTGGGCTGCACGCCGTTGAACCCTGGTCATTTGTTTCATTTTTTATGGGTGTGGGGCTTTTGTATGTACTATGGTCAAGTTGGATTAGGCTTGTGTCGGGTAAGTACCTCTTCCTGTTGGGTGTATGACATGTACTGCTGTGAAGGGTTGGGGGGGCGTTGCAGGGTGGGTTGAGTGGGTGGGTCTGTAACTGTGCCCTTTCCTCCCTTGTTTCGTAGGTTGTGGAACTTACCATCATCGTATTCGTCGGCGGTCTCAGTCGTGGAGGTATATGGCAAGGAGCAGGGCTGGCATAATTTGCAGCTCTCTATCCATGGCTGCCGCAATGCGTTCTGTGGGACTCTGGTGCGTGGTTCCTTATATTTGGTTCATTTCCGCCTGGCTTTGTGTGGCGGTGGTTCCCGCCCCGGAACTGGCAGCGGAATGGTGGTTCATAATTTGATGGGCGGGTTGGGCCTTTCCGATGGCCTTGTGGGCAGACTCTGCTTTTGCCGTCGGCACTCCTCTCCTGGTGGTGGGTGGTACGCGGGATGCCTGTGTTTCTTTGGATCATTATTTGGTAGTCCGGACCGCTCCTCTGTAGGCAGCTTCTACCGCCACCGCCGATGGAGCGGAACAGACTACCATGTTCATAATGAGGGCCATTATGTTCTACTGCACTTATGATAAGACAGCCAGGGTATTTATCACATTTTGACAGCCATCCACCAAACTCTAAATAAGGCCCTAAGGCCCATATTTATACTTTTTTAGCGACGTATTTGCGTCAAAGCCGCACAAACTTACAAAATATAATTGTATTTTGTAAGTTTGCGCCGCTTTTGCGTAACAAAATGATGCAAATGAGGTGCTTAAAAAGTATAAATATGGGCCTAAGTATCACACATAACGCAATCAATCACAACACGTCTAGTAGCAAAGACCTTTTCTCCCCTCAGCACATTGTCCCTTCAGTAAGTCAGGATCCCCATTTGATGTGGTGCTACCTACATAGACGCGTAAACAGCACATAAAACAATTAATGGATTTTTGAATTAATCTAACCTACTGCTAAACACTCTGGGCTTCATTCAAGGCCATCTTTCTTTTAGCTTCTCTGTACCACTATAGAGCGTGACCAACCACATGCAAATCATTCTTACTCCGCCCCACAAATAATGGTTCAGATTGAACTCCTTAGTCAAGTCACCTCTTAATGGGAACAGCAACAACCCATGACAGGTTTCAACATTGTTGGACCTCATCAGTGAGCAGCTTCAGTTCTGCTGCACAGCAAGCTCAGGGCTCATGTCTGAGCATGCAGCCCCTATTTAGGGAGACCCATGACAAGTGATGGTTTGTATGCTGGACTGCGTAGATGCAGCACAACTGCTTGCACAGGAGAAAGCCAGCACAGGAACATATGCTGACAATAATGTTCAGTGCTTTGATCGGGAGAGAAAATCTGCCAAGGGTAGTAGAACTGAAGGCACATAGGTCAAGTGCAGGAGTTGTTTAGGTTAATATTGCTCACTGCAGTAGAGAAGCAATATCACACCTTCAAAGGCAAACAATGCATTGTTAGCTTGAGTTTTGAAGCAGGGACATAGGAAGCACCTAATAGCTTAAGTAGGGGCTGCCACTCGGCCTGATGGACTGGCAAGCGGTGTTTAGATACACATTAAACAGTTGTTCATAGTTCTCTTCTTTATGCAGAAAAACATTTCATAAATAACACTGCTAGGGAAAATAATGATAGAAGCGTTTTAGGTTTTGGGTGCTGGCCCTATGATACATGTAGAAAGAAACAGAGATTGAGAAGGGATCATTACGTGAAAGGACAGGACGGCAGAAGGGGAAGACAGAAAGGATAGATGTATGAGAGGACGGATGAATAAATACAAAGACATATCGATGGCTCGATGGCTGAATAGATAGCTTTATGTTTGAAAGGTTGCATGGATTAATGGATAGATGATGAAAGGATGAAGGTAACTCTTCTGGAGAGGATTTATGTAATGAAGTATGGTTCAACTGGGACTCATTTTATTTTTCTTACTTACATTTTTGGCACAAAAACTTTTCTTAGGAAATTATATTTTCCTTTTAATCTTGCGCAACGCAGATGTGTGTTTTTCAACTCAATGGTTTCTTGTTATGAGTCATTTGTGAGTGTTCACTTGCTCTTTCAATATGAATATTTTAGAGCAATCAGTTCTTTCTGAACTTTTTTGCCAAGGTTTAAACAGAGCTGTAAAGCATTAGCAGGTGTCTTCTCATTTACAATATTTCGCTTGCCTGTAACCCATGAATGGGTTTTGCTTCATAGTTTTTACTTCAGGACGGTTTTGGGGTGAGACTTGATGGGTAATTGAATATATCTTTGATTTAGAGGCAATATTTGCTGGAAACAGTAGATTCTGGCGCGTTTTACTGCCAACAATGTGTGGCTCGTAAAAGGTTGCTAGTTCTGATTCAGCATGTCAGGTTCACATTATGTCATGCTGAGAGTGATTCAGGTGCATAGCACTCAATATACAACAGTGAACCATTCAGCATCACACGGAACCTGAAACATGATCACTGCTGGGTTTGGCACTATGGGGCAACACTTTACCACAATCTTGTTTATTTTCCTCAAGTCCTGCACAATTTGAACCTTCCCACAAGGCTTTTTCAGACCCATTATTGGTGAATTACATGGGCTGCTCAATACTTCCTTCAGGACTCCTTGTTTTACAAAGCCCGCAATCATTTGCAACACCTGAATAAGGACATATTGTGCCATGTGGTACTGCGGCACATGGGGAATAATCGCATTTGGCTTCACTTGTACTTTAACTGGTTCCACTCCTTTTATAAGTCCCACTTCCTTTCCTGTCAAATCCCACACTTTCTCTGTCACTGTTCCCTGTAACTCAGCTGGTGAGTCAATCACTGTAAGCATTGGGAATAAGGTTATCAAAGGGTAATCTTTATTCGCGGTTTCTGTCTCTAACTCTGAGAAATGACCATCATCCCCTTCATCATCACTGTTTGTCTGCACCTCAATTCCATCGTTGGAACAGGTAATCGAGCATTTCGTTTTGCATAGTAAGTCCCTTCCCAGTAGGGACACAGGACTTGAATCGCAGACTACAAACTTATGCAGTCCCTGGAAGTTGCCAATCTCAACTTGCACTGGATCTGTAATCGGATTTGTCAAGTACTGGTTTGCTACTCCGACCACTCTTATGGTACGCCCTGAAAGTGGTCATTTTGGAACCTCTGCACTTCTGACTGTAGAGCGTGTAGCTCCGGTATCAACCAAGAATGAAACCTTGTGACCCATTACCTTTCCCTCTACAGAGGGTCCCCTTTGATCTACTTCTAGGGACGCTGCAAGTCTGCACTCTTCACTGTCTGAACTGACATCCGACCATTCCTCATTCATTCCATCTTCACCACGCAATGGGAATTGCTGTACTGTATTATTTTGGCTCATCACTTGACCTGTGACTTGCTGAGGAAACATCACCTGTTGCTGTCCCATTGTAGCTAATGGTAGTTGCATTTGCTGTCTAGGTACCATGGAAACCTGCTGTTGTACTTGCTGCATTTGCACTGTCTGAACACGCGGCATTTGCATTTGCTGCATGGGCTGTAGCCCTTGCATCTGAACCATGTTATTTTGGAAGTTCGGATTTTGACTTCTCAATTTTGGACCTCTCACATTTTGTAATTGTTAGACCTGACAGCCTTAGGGTGGTCACCCCTAACTTTTTGCCTGCCTCCCTCCACTTTTTGGACACTGTTTTTGCTGGCTTTTAGACTCTGCACACTTTCCCACTGCTAACCAGTGCTAAAGTGCATATGCTCTCTCCCTTAAAACATGGTAACCTTGAATCCTAGCTGATTGGACTATTAATTTACTTATAAGTCCCTAGTAATGTGCACTTTATGTGCATAGGGCCGGTAGATTAAATGCTACTAGTGGGCCTGCAGTACTGGTTGTGCCACCCACTTAAGTAGCCCCTTTTCCTTGTCTCAGGCCTGCCATTGCAAGGCCTGGGTGTGCAGTTTCACTGTCACCTCGACTTGGCATTTAAAAGTACTTGCCAAGCCTAAACCTCCCCTTTCTCCACATATAAGTCACCCCTAATGTGTGCCCTAGGTAACCCCAAGAGCATGGTGCTGTGTGGGTGAAAGGCAGGACATGTACCTGTGTAGTTTACATGTCCTGGTAGTGTAAAACTCCTAAATTCGTTTTTGCACTACTGTGAGGCCTGCTCCCTTCATAGGCTAACATTGGGGCTGCCCTCATACAGTATTGAAGTGGTAGCTGCTGATCTGAAAGGAGTAGGAAGGTCATATTTAGTATGGCCAGAATGGTAATATAAAATCCTGCTGACTGGTGAAGTTGGATTTAATATTACTATTCTAGAAATGCCACTTTTAGAAAGTAAGCATTTCTTTGCACTTAAATCTTTCCGTGCCTTACAATCACGTCTGGCTGGGCTTAGTTGACAGCTCCTTGTGCATTCACTCAGACACACCCCAAACACAGGGTACTCAGCCTCACTTGCATACATCTGCATTTTGAATGGGTCTTCCTGGGCTGGGAGGGTGGAGGGCCTGCTCTCACACAAAGGACTGCCACACCCCCTACTGGGACCCTGGCAGACAGGATTGAACTGAAAGGGGACCTGGTGCACTTCTTAGCCACTCTTTGAAGTCTCCCCCACTTCAAAGGCACATTTGGGTATAAAACAGGGCCTCTGCCCTAGCTCATCAGACACTTGCTGGAGAAGAAACCTGAACCAGAAACTACATCCTGCCAAGAAGAACTGCCTGGCTGCTCAAAGGACTCACCTGTCTGCTTTCTACAAAGGACTGCTGCCTTGCTGAGGGCCTGCTGCCTTGCTGAACTCTTGTCTGGCTGTGAAAGTGCTCTCCAAGGGCTTGGATAGAGCTTGCCTCCTGTTCCCTGAAGTCTCAGGACCAATATACTTCTCTTTTTCACTTGGACGCTCCGTGCGCAGAAAATTTCGACGCATAGCTTGTTCCGCGGCGAGAAAAACGCCGCACACCGATGCTGATCAACGCGCCGCCTTCGGGGCGACCGGAACTTCGACTCACGGCTTCGCAAGGTCAATGCCGCCCGACCTCTGGAGGAGAAATCGGCGCGACGCCTGCTGTGAGATCGTAATTTCGACACGCAGCCCCGCAGAACGACGCGCAGCCGGAAAACAAGCAGGAAAATCCACGCACAGACCCGGGACATCTGGTAATCCCCGCGATCCACAGAAAGAGACTGTCCGCGCGCCGGAAAACGACGCACGACTTCCCCGCGTGAAAAATAACGACGCAAGTCCATGTGTGCTGGAGAGAAATCGACGCACACACCCTTTTTCCAAGTATCCCTTCTTCTGTGGCCCTCTGAGGAGATTTTCCACTCTAAACCAGGTACTTTGTGCTTGAAAGAGACTTTGGCCCTCATTCTGACCCTGGCGGATACAATCCGCCAGGGCCAACGGGGGCGGGAGCACTGCCGACAGGCCGGCGGTGCTCCCTTGGTCATTCTGACCGCGGTGCTTTGGCCGCGGTCAGAACGGGAAAACCGGCGGTCTCCCGCCGGTTTTCCACTGCCCCCAGGAATCCTCCAAGCCGGCGCAGCTTGCTGCGCCGGCTTGGGGATTCTGACTCCCCCTCCCACCATCCAGTTCCTGGCGGTTCTCCCGCCGGGAACCGGATGGCGGGAGGGCGAGTCGCGGGGCCCCTGGGGGCCCCTGCAGTGCCCATGCCAATGGCATGGGCACTGCAGGGGCCCCCGTAAGAGGGCCCCTACAAGTATTTCACTGTCTGCTTGGCAGACAGTGAAATACGCGACGGGTGCAACAGCACCCGTCGCACCTTCCCACTCCGCCGGCTCGATTACGAGCCGGCATCCTCGTGGGAAGGGAGTTTTTCCCTGGGCTGGCGGGCGGTCTTTTGGAGACCGCCCGCCAGCCGAGGGAAAAACTCATAATACCCTCCGCGGTCTTTTGACCGCGGAGCGGTATTATGGAGGGCTGAATTCTGGCGGGCGGCCTCCGCCGCCCGCCAGAATCAGAATGAGGGGCTTTGTTTGCTTTTTAAAGACTTAAGACATTTTTCTATCACTTTCCAGTGATATCTCTACAAATTCACATTGCAACTTTATTCTTTTTGACCTACAATTATCCTGATAAATATTATATATTTTTCTAAACACTGTGTGGTGTATTTTTGTGGTGCTATATGGTGGTATTGTATGATTTATTGCACAAATACTTTACACATTGCCTTCTAAGTTAAGCCTGACTGCTCGTGCCAAGCTACCAGAGGGTGGGCACAGGATAATGTTGGATTGTGTGTGACTTACCCTGACTAGAGTGAGGGCTTTTGCTTGGACAGGGGGTAACCTGACTGCCAACCAAAAAACCCATTTCTAACATTGGTGATCAGTGGTGAGGATAGGACTTGTATTTGTGCAGTGACATACAGTAGCTAAGTATTTCACTACCTACCCACAGTTGAAGGTCAACTTGATTTTTATCTCTTTTTGCAAATTCGTTTTTTCCTGACAATTTTCAAAAACTAAATCCTCACTCAACATGTCTCTGACTGGGTCTCAGATAGGAGACTTTGACCTAGTCCTGTTGGATACATATACGGTCAAACAACTAAAAGGATTCTGCAGGGCAATGAGGGTACCCACCCAAGGGGCCTCCAAAAGGAGGACTTTCAAGTGGCGCCGAGGGCCTGGGCAGAAGCCCATTTAGAGGAGAATGAGGAAGAAGAGGAGCCAGAAAATGGCCCCTCAGAGGATTTGTCACTATCTGTGGATGGTGTTACCACTGCAATTGTGCCCCCTTCCAGACCATGGAGCAGTGTCTCTGTGCAAAGCTTGACCGCAGAGGAAAGGAGAGAGGAAAGGGGTTTCCAATTGCAAATGGCAAAACTGAAAATTGAGGCTCAACAGGAGGAATGAAGGGCAGAGAGAGAAGCCAAGCAAGCTGAGGCTGAAAGAGCAGCCAAACATATTGAAGCTGAATGAGCTGAAGCTGCAGCTGAGAGAGCCTTGGCTGAAAAGAAACTGTTATTGGCTCATGAACTGAGTCTCAAGGAGCTGGATCTCAAGGCAAAGCAGTCTGAATCCAGCAATAATGGTGGCAGCATACTGACAGGACCTGCTGGAGAAAAGAAGGTTTGTATACCCAAAAATGTGGTGCCCAGTTTTGTGGTGGGAGATGGCATAGATAAATGGTTAGCTGCTTATGAAGTTGCACTAAGGGCTCATGAGGTTCCTGAAGGGCAATGGGGGGTAGCTATGTGGGGTTATGTACCGCCATTGGGGAGGGACACACTTCTCACATTGGATCAACCTGATCAAAACACATACCCACTTCAGAAAGCCACTTTACTTGCCAAGTTTGGGCTGACCCCTGAGGGATACCGTCAGAGGTTCAGGGACAGCACCAAACAAACCACACAAACATGGGTAGATTTCTTTGACTTCTCCAGTAAGGCACTGAATGGATGGGTGCGGGGCAACAAAGTAGATGATTATAAGGGTTTATATGACTTGAATATGAGAGAGCATATGCTTAATACTACTTATACAGAGTTGCGCCAGCACTTAGTGGATAGTAAGCTGACTGATCCCAGGAAGCTTGCTGAGGAGGCGGACCTCTGGGTTAGCACCACAGTGTCCAAGAAGGTACCTGGGGGGGACACCCACAAAGGTGGTCAGGGTTCCCAACAGAAGAAAGAGGGGGGAGATAAACTTACAGATAAGGAACTCTCCAAAGGCCCCCAAAAGAATTCCCAGGGAGGGGGTGGCAACCCTTCCTTTTCCAGATTTGGGAAAAAGCCAGGGACATATGATAGGTCAGGAAAATCCAACCCCAAATGCATGGAGTGTTACCAGTATGGTCACTATAAAGGTGACTCCCAGTGCTCCAAGAGAGCACCGTCCACTACCGGACAGACACCTGGGTTGACTAGTGTAGCGCTCGGGGGGGAGATGGACCCAGATTGCTTTGGGGAACAGGTAGAGATTTCCCTAGTGTCCCTGGGAGAAGGAGAAATGGTGTCCAAAGCCCACATGCCCCAAAATACTTCCAAGTACAGGCAGTGGGTCACCATTGATGGGCAGAAGGTGGAGGCTCTGCGTGACACAGGAGCCAGTATGACTACTATCAAGAGTCAGCTGTTGTCAACAGAGCAGATAGTCCCTAATACATTCCACCAGGTCATAGTCGCTGACAATCGTGAGAGTCACCTACCGGTGGCTCTGGTTCCCTTTGAGTGGGGGAGGGGTCTCTGGTACTCTGAAAGTAGCTGTGAGTCCTGCCATGCCTGTAGATTGTCTGTTAGGCAATGATCTTGAGCATACTGCTTGGAAAGAAGTGGAGCTCAGGTCTCACCTGGAGATGTTAGGGTTACCTGAGTGGGTCTGCATGACCACACGGTCCATGGCTGACCGAGAGGGAAGTCAAGGGCGTCTGGATCCTGGAACAATGGCCCAGAGAGCTGCCAAGAGGAGGGGCAAGGGGCGTGGGAAACCGGCCCCAGAAGTTCCCGCAGTGGCTGACGGGGCTCCTGAGGAGGAGGCTCCCAAGCCAACTGGGGAAGACATTGCCACCCTAGGTGACCTACCAGAGCTTGCTGGCTGGCAAGTTGAGGGTGGACCCACCAGGGAGGAATTCTGCAAGGCGCAGAAAGAATGTCCCACCCTGGAAGGTCTGAGGAAACAAACCTCAGACCAGGCGGCAGGTGAAGCCTCTGGCGATTACCACATATATTGGGAGAATGATCTCCTCTACAGTGAGCCTAAGGTTCTGGCCTTTGGGGCAGCGCGTACGCTGGTGGTCCCCCAGTGTTACCGAACCTTCCTACTGGGTCTGGCTCACGACATTCCCCTGGCAGGACATTTGGGGCAAGGCAAGACCTTTGACAGGCTTGTCACCCACTTTTATTGGCCCAGAATGGGGACAAACTCAGATAAGTTCTGCAGATCTTGTCCTACCTGCCAGGCCAGTGGTAAAGCGGGGAAAAGGGTTAAACCCCCTCTGATTCCACTTCCTGTCGTTGGCACCCCCTTTGAAAGGGTGGGCATCGACATTGTTGGCCCATTGGACCCCAAAACTGCCTTAGTCAACAGGTTCATCCAGGTTTTGGTGGACCATGCCACCCGTTACCCAGAGGCAATCCCTCTGAGGACCGTAACTGCACCGGTGGTGACCAGAACTCTGATGGGGATATTTACCCGTGTGGGATTCCCCAAGGAGATAGTGTCTGACAGAGGCACTAACTTCATGTCTGCATACATGAAGTCTCTGTGGGATGCGTTTGGTGTAACCTACAAGTTCACCACACCCTATCACCCCCAGTCTAATGGTCTTGTGGAGAGATTCAACAAGACCTTGAAAGGCATGATTGGTGGCCTCCCTGAGGCCATGAGGCGTAAGTGGGACGTCCTCTTACCATGCCTTCTCTTTGCTTACAGAGAGGTCCTCCAGAGGGGGGTAGGGTTCAGTCCCTTTGAGCTTCTCTATGGGTACCCTGTCAGGGGACCCTTAAGCATTGTCAAGGAGGGGTTGGAAAAGCTCCAAAGGCACCCCCTCAGGATGTGGTCAGCTACATGTTGGCCCTCCGCAACCAGATGCCCTGCTTCTGGAAAGAGGCCCAAAGTAACCTTGAGGCCAGTCAAGAGGTAATGAAACGCTGGTATGACCAGAAGGCCAACCTGGTAGAGTTTTAACCTGGAGACAAAGTGTGGGTAATGGAGCCAGTAGAGCCTAGAGCTCTCCAGGACCGCTGGTCTGGCCCATTTGAAGTAAAGGAGCGGAAAGGGGAGGCCACTTACCTAGTGGACCTCCAAACCCCTAGGAACCCCCTAAGGGTGCTCTATGTTAACTGACTAAAGGCTCATTTTGAGAGGTCTGAGATCAACATGCTTCTGGTCACAGATGAAGGAATGGAAGAGGAGAGTAAACCTCTCCCTGACCTCCTCTCTGCCCAAGAAGGTGATGGGTCAGTGAATGGGGTCATTCTTTCTGACTCCCTGACTTTAAACCAGAAAGGAGACTGCTATGAGCTGTTGGAGCAGTTCTCCCCCCTGTTCTCCCTTACTCCTGGACTGACCCACCTCTGTGTTCATGACATTGACACTGGTGACAGTCTCCCTGTGAAGAACAAAATTTACAGGTTATTGGAGAAGGTGAAGGCCAGCATCAAGGAGGAGGTCTCCAAGATGTTAGCTCTAAGGGTTATCGAGAAATCCAGTAGTCCCTGGGCCAGCCCAGTGGTGTTGGTCCCTAAGGCCACTGCCACAGGTGCGAAGCCAGAACTCCGGTTCTGTGTGGACTACCGGGGTCTCAACTCAGTCACACGGACTGATGCTCACCCCATCCCCCGAGCTGATGAGCTCGTGGACAGGCTGGGCGCTGCCAAGTTCCTGAGTACGTTTGATCTTACTTCAGGGTACTGGCAGATCGTCCTGACTGAGGGGGGTAAAGAAAGATCCGCATTTTCAACCCCTGATGGCCATTACCAGTTCCGGGTGATGCCATTAGATTGAAAAATGCCCCCGCTACCTTCCAACGGTTGGTTAACGGGGTCCTAGCTGGCAAGGATGCCTTCTGTGCAGCCTACCTGGATGTCATAGCTGTCTACAGTTCCAGCTGGGAGGAACACCTGCTCCACCTCAAGGAGGTGCTTCAGGCCCTGCAACAGGCAGGCCTGACCATCAAGGCTAGTAAGTGCCAGATTGGGCAGGGTTCCATGGTGTACTTGGGACACCTAGTGGGTGGTGGCAAGGTGCAGCCACTCCAGGCCAAGATTGAAACTATCAAGGCCTGGCAACCACCTAGAACTCAGACTGAGGTGAGAGCCTTTTTAGGCCTCACAGGATACTACTGCAGATTTGTCAAGGGCTATGGTACCATTGTGTCACCCTTGACAGAACTCACTTCCAAGAAACAACCTAGGTTGGTGAATTGGACAGAGGCTTGTCAGAAAGCCTTTGACTCCCTGAAGGAAGCCATGTGCACGGCCCCCGTGCTCAAGGCCCCTGACTACTCCCAGGAATTTATCGTGCAGACAGACGCTTCAGAGCATGGCATAGGGGCAGTCCTAGCACAGCTAAATGAGGAGGGCCTAGACCAACCAGTAGTCTTTATTAGCAGAAGGCTATTACCACGGGAACAGAGGTGGAGTGCTATTGAGAGAGAAGCTTTTGCTGTGGTCTGGGCACTGAAGAAGCTAAGACCCTACCTGTTTGGGACTCACTTCCGGGTTCAGACAGACCACAGGCCCCTCAGATGGCTCATGCAGATGAGGGGTGAGAATCCAAAACTCTTGAGGTGGTCCATTTCCCTACAGGGGATGGACTTTACGGTGGAACATCGCCCAGGAGTTGACCACGCCAATGCTGATGGTCTCTCCAAATAATTCCGCCTTAGCGATGAGAGCTCCCAGGAGGTCGGGTAGCTCTCCCCACTTTCAGCTGGGGGGGACACATGTTAGACCTGACAGCCTTAGGGTGGTCACCCCTAACTTTTTGCCTGCCTCCCTCCACTTTTTGGACAATGTTTTTGCTGGCTTTTAGACTCTGCGCACTTTACCACTGCTAACCAGCGCTAAAGTGCATATGCTCTCTCCCTTAAAACATGGTAACCTTGAATCCTACCTGATTGGACTATTAATTTACTTATAAGTCCCTAGTAATGTGCACTTTATGTGCATAGGGCCGGTAGATTAAATGCTACTAGTGGGCCTGCAGCACTGGTTGTGCCACCCACTTAAGTAGCCCCTTTTCCTTGTCTCAGGCCTGCCATTGCAAGGCCTGGGTGTGCAGTTTCACTGTCACCTCGACTTGGCATTTAAAAGTACTTGCCAAGCCTAAACCTCCCCTTTCTCCACATATAAGTCACCCCTAATGTGTGCCCTAGGTAACCCCTAGAGCAGGGTGCTGTGTGGGTGAAAGGCAGGACATGTACCTGTGTAGTTTACATGTCCTGGTAGTGTAAAACTCCTAAATTCGTTTTTGCACTACTGTGAGGCCTGCTCCCTTCATAGGCTAACATTGGGGCTGCCCTCATACAGTATTGAAGTGGTAGCTGCTGATCTGAAAGGAGTAGGAAGGTCATATTTAGTATGGCCAGAATGGTAATATAAAATCCTGCTGACTGGTGAAGTTGGATTTAATATTACTATTCTAGAAATGCCACTTTTAGAAAGTAAGCATTTCTTTGCACTTAAATCTTTCTGTGCCTTACAATCCACGTCTGGCTGGGCTTAGTTGACAGCTCCTTGTGCATTCACTCAGACACACCCCAAACACAGGGTACTCAGCCTCACTTGCATACATCTGCATTTTGAATGGGTCTTCCTGGGCTGGGAGGGTGGAGGGCCTGCTCTCTCACAAAGGACTGCCACACCCCCTACTGGGACCCTGACAGACAGGATTGAACTGAAAGGGGACCTGGTGCACTTCTTAGCCACTCTTTGAAGTCTCCCCCACTTCCAAGGCACATTTGGGTATAAAACAGGGCCTCTGCCCTACCTCATCAGACACTTGCTGGAGAAGAAACCTGAACCAGAAACTACATCCTGCCAAGAAGAACTGCCTGGCTGCTCAAAGGACTCACCTGTCTGCTTTCTACAAAGGACTGCTGCCTTGCTGAGGGCCTGCTGCCTTGCTGAACTCTAGTCTGGCTGTGAAAGTGCTCACCAAGGGCTTGGATAGAGCTTGCCTCCTGTTCCCTGAAGTCTCAGGACAAAAAAGACTTCTCTTTTTCACTTGGACGCTCCGTGCGCAGAAAATGTCGATGCATAGCTTGTTCTGCGGCGAGAAAAACGCCGCACACCGACGCTGATCGACGCGCCGCCTTCGGGACGACCGGAACGTCGACGCACGGCTTCGCAAGAACAACGCCGCCCGACCTCTGGAGGAGAAATCGACGCGACGCCTGCCGTGAGATCGTAATTTCGACGCGCAGCCCCGCAGACCGACGCGCAGCTGGAAAACAAGCAGGAAAATCCACGCACAGACCCGGGACATCTGGTAATCCCGGCGATCCACAGAAAGAGACTGTCCGCGCGCCGGAAAACGATGCACGACTTCCCCGCGTGAAAAATAACGACGCAAGTCCGTGTGTGCTGGGGAGAAATCGACGCACACACCCTTTTTCCACGTTCCCTTCTTCTGTGGCCCTCTGAGGAGATTTTCCACTCCAAACCAGGTACTTTGTGCTTGAAGGAGACTTTGTTTGCTTTTTAAAGACTTAAGACTTTTTATATCACTTTCCAGTGATATCTCTACAAATTCACATTGCAACTTTATTCATTTTGACCAACAATTATCCTGATAAATATGATATATTTTTCTAAACACTGTGTGGTGTATTTTTGTGGTGCTATATGGTGGTATTGTATGATTTATTGCACAAATACTTTACACATTGCCTTCTAAGTTAAGAATGACTGCTCGTGCCAAGCTACCAGAGGGTGGGCACAGGATAATCTTGGATTGTGTGTGACTTACCCTGACTAGAGTGAGGGCTTTTGCTTGGACAGGGGGTAACCTGACTGCCAACCAAAAACCCCATTTCTAACAGTAATGTACCGACATTAGTGCTTTGTTCAACGACACCATCCTGCACCACATTTGGGCATTCCCGCTTCCAATGCCCCATGCCCCCGCACACGTGACATAGAGACATCTTTTTCATCCCTTGCACATCATTTTGGATCACCACAGTATTCAAATCTGGACCGCGATTCACAAAACCTCGACCTCTCGGTTGTGCCTGAAACACACCATTCCCTTGCGGTTGCTGCTGTATCATCTGCTGGATTTCATTTCCCTGCATACCTGCCTTCGCTGCCCTTATCTGCATCACCTTCACTTTCTCCTTCAGTTTTGTCTGCTTTAGCTCAATCTTGTCACTACAGTATCTCGCGTACTGCAACACCTCATCAATCGGCTTCGCTGGCCAACAGATCAAATGATTCTTAATCATCTGGCTAACTTCTGGTCTCAGCCCTTCAACAAATCTGAACACGAGATGGTTCATGTCTTTCGGTTCAATGGTCTCAGTACCACTGTAATGTTTGAATGCCTCCAACAACCTCTCATAGCAAGCATGTATCGATTCTTTAACCTCCTGTGAGGTCCGGTCGATTTTCTGCCAATCAGTTACTTTCAGCGACACTTTCTGCTTCAAAAACTTGAACACTTTGTGATAATACTTGATTACCTCCTCCGAGGGTGCTCCGGTTGCCTTATCTCTTGCCGGCTCCTGTGTCGGCCAGTCTACCCATCTCTTGCACTCAAGCCATAAGTCGGGCGGAACAATGATCACAAACAAGGTATTCAGATCTTCCCAGAGACACTTTGCAAGCTTCACAAAACTATCTGTTTGCTGATACCACTCTATCAGCTTCTCCCTCAACCTGGGATAATCATTTGTGAAAGATAGGATGTCTCCCCTGGACCATGGTACATGGATTAGAACCCCACCATCTGTTTCTCTCATGGGTAACATCTTTACTGATTCCGTATCTGGTGAAGCTTTAGCTTTAATTGATCCCGGACTGTCACTTTTCTCCTTATCTCTTTTCTTGGCCCATCTGCCTTCCCACTTTTCTAAAGCTCCCCAGATCTGAGCACTTTGCAATATTTCCTTTAGATGCGCTTTCATTCCGGCAGACCTCATATGCTCGAAATCTTTTGAATCAAAGTCTAACCTGTAGCTTCTTTTCAAATGTTTAGTATTCTCAATATCAATATTGTATTTGTCTGCTAGGTTCGCTAAACTTTGATGTACCTTACCTACTTCTTTAGTGATCTTAGGGCACAGATATCTCAATTCTGCTTCTGTATATGACTCTAATCTGTTTACCCCCATTGTTCCTTCCACTAATTCAGCAGCTTCCACGCCCAGTCTCAGAAAATTCAGGTAATCATCTTTCTCCGACCTTTCCGGTTCCACTGCAGTTACTGTAGTCTTTTGTGAAGCATAGGTTTTCTCTAACCACTCATTTAACTGTTGCACCGTAAAACCTTGCAGTGAAATATTCCCTGCGTGCATTACTGGCGACTGTGAAGCATTCGTACTTATTGCCTGTTGGGTTAGCACACCTAGCCATGCCTGTCTCATTGCCTCCAACGGTGCTTCAACTGGGCTAAGGTCTATCAAAGACCTCGGTCTTTCGACCGCTTGCTCTCCTGGGGCCATTAACTGGGGAGTTCCTATGGACCCTCCTCTTATTACCTCTTGTATCATTACCCCCTGATCACACATGCCAGGCTTACCTTGTGCACACAATGGCACCGGTGGACCAACAGTAATTGGCAATGATATGGCCGCAGGTGTCTGACCTGGTCCAAAACTCCGTGGAGCAGCGACTCCAAAGGTCTGATTCTCTGAAGCAGGGGCAGATATTAATGGAGGTCCTGCTGTTGGATTATACCCTGATATTAGTTGTGGCTGCGGCTGGGGCAGCAATTGTGAAGTTGGCTCAATCTGCACTAACCTTGATTTTGAATATATATATGTCTGGTGGCACTATCAGATTTGTAGTAGTCTCTAGTACTGGAACCTCTGGATATATTATCTGTATCTGCGGTGGAGGTTGCAACTGTATCTGCATGTCTGGCGCAGTGGGTACACTGACACCATTCTGTATCGAACCCGTATCACTAATCTGTGCTGTATCAGTAACTCCCTTCTCCTGCATCTGGTTCCCAGGACCCGCACTAGTGCTCAGGACATTGTCGCTTACCGCATAAGGTGGCGGGCGATCATGCAGTAACTGATTTAGAAATTCTTCAATATCTGAATCATCTTCTTCTTCCCAAGATCCCTTAGTCTCCTTAGGCATACTAGAGTCTTTGTCTGTTTTACATGTGGCTTTCTTCCTTTGCGTCTCCTCTCCCTGTGTTATTGCTGGGAATAATTTGAGACCGTCAACTATTCCCCGTCTCCACATTTTGCTCTCATTATCCCACCTAGCTTCCGCTAAAGTCTTTTCTGCCTTTTTTATTCTTCTTTGGAATTTTTCTTGTCTTTGTTTAATAGCCATTAAATCCCAAATTGCTAAAGCCTCGTACTGAGCTGGCCTCGGAGGTGGCTTCTGTACACTTAACATCCACCTTAAATTCTCTAAAACTCTCATATTGAACGTCCCGTGTTCCGGAAACGCCAAACATCCCTCCTTTTCTGTCAATTTGTGCCACTGTTTCATCCATAAAAAAGGCGCGACACCTTTTTCCTCCATAACTATATAAGCTGGAGTACCCTCAGGCGGTGTAGGCTCCCCTTCACTCACCATAATGTATGCTTCTCCTTTCAGAGTGCTCTTAAAAGTTTTGATAAAGTTCATCTTTGCGTCTTTTCTTTTGTTGTATTTAATCAGAAAGTGACTTTAATTCCCAGGACACTCTTCACCCACCTCTCTCAACCTATTGCCTCTCACGGACGGCAGACAATCCGTGCGCGACCCCTCTTGGCAACTGACCTATCTCAGCGCGGTACCACTGACGTCACACTCACACACTGCAGCTGAGAATGTCTTGCGGCTCATGCGCCCCTCACTGGATTCACACCAAACTAATGTAAAAATTACCTCGAGCACCTTAACAACAACAACAACACAAATTTGCCGGTTTACTACAGGAAGGGTAACACATTCGCTTCAGAACCTTACAGAGATTTCACTTGAAGCCTCGGCCGCTACTCTCTCCTTCTCGGTTCCCGCACCCGCAAGCAGAATTCGACCCGCAAATTCTACTCTCGACTTGTCAATGGTTTGTTCTAGTGCACCTTAGAACTTGCCAACTCTCCATTGAAGGTTTCACACATACAATTTGACTCAAACTCGACTTGTCAACCACGCCCGATTGACCTAATTAAACCGCACAAATTCCAACATAAACCCAAGTGTCTCCCACACTTGTCAATATACTCCGGAGTCTTAGGCCAAGATGGGTCCGTACATGAACAACCAACCACGTGGATAATTTTGAGCACAAAGCGCCACACTCATATGAAGTACGCCGACTTCCCTACTCTCATACTTCGGAGTACTTCCACTCCTACTAAAAACAACATTTACCTTTCCTAAATACACACAAACCTCACAAATCACCTGCAAGATGCATAAGCTGAGCAAGCGCAAATTCTACACCATGCATGCTATGATGCCGAGAACATTCCCAACTCAATTAGGCAGGCTCCAAGATCCCAGGAAAGTCATGTTGAATTAGAAACGCATCATACCTCCAATTTGCATTATCTCAGAAAAACTGTCTAAACAATAATTCTCCGTCCTAGGGCCCCAAAGGGCCTAACTGTTGCTCTGCTACCAGAACTGTCAATGCGTCCCTCTCTGATAATTTATTCCACATCAGGACTCGTTTTCGGCCAATGAATCTTTTGATCCAGTTGAGAGACACCTTAGGACGAGATAGCTAATCAATATGTCAATCAATACGTCAATAATGTCATCAATATTTATTACAACAATACATTTCACTTTAGTCAAAGTCATTAATCAATTCAAAACACTCCCATGACCTTGTAGCAATGAATAACCACACCTGTTTAGTAGAATTTTATGAGTTTTATTCCCTATTGTTTACAATTCTAAAAGCAGGTGTGTCAATCTCAAAACCAAGAAACATAATAGAATAGTCATGATATGGCAACTTTGGTAAGATTTATTAAGGCCAGAATCACAAACATCAGAACATAACACGTCGCGAACATAGATCAATTTAGCAGAGTGTCAATAACGCGTCAGTTTAACAAAGCATAGGTTCGGTCGTTTGTCTATTTGCAGCAGTTTAGTGAACACCTGTCCTAACTACAGATTAGCATTAGCATGTTGGGCTTCATGCAAAACGATTTAGAACACCAATTTGGAAAACATCTAACTATGGTCTCTGTCAAAAGTAAACAGTTGGTTCCTAGAAAGGAAAAGTAAACAGACAAATTACAATTGCATTGTCATAATTACCCTCCAAAGTTTAGGTCAGCGCACAGGTTCAGTCTTCGTCTTTAGGACATCAGTCAAACCGCCATCAGTCAGAACTCAGCTCCGGGGCAAAAAGGAGCACTTCCCTCATAAGGAGGCAAAGTGTAAAATGGGCAAATCTAAGGACGAGGATGGTTGTAAGTGAACCAATAAGACACCAAACAGAGTGACAAAGTTTCTGGATAAAATCAATAGCATTCCGTACCTACCTCACCTAAATGGCTCCCCGTGTCATGGTTTTTTTTATCCCTTTTTCGTTGTACATTCCCCCAAAATTCTATTGGACATTTGGTATACCCCACTATCTTTAACCTATCAGAAAACACATTAGGTCACCTATCTTTCACCCCATATTATTTTACAAGTCTCCCATTGGTTCTCCTATTCGATGTCTTCAGAGGTGGCACGTCAGGTATGATTTCATCTTTCTGTAATTCTTTGCACATCTTTTGGTCAGTAGCTCCATTGGCTTCACCGGTTTGAATGACCTTGTACATTACATTAATCTACACTGTTTCATTTTGTTTTAATATCACCCTACAAGCAATGAAAAATGCATGGGAACGGATCTAGCATGGTTACATTCATCTTCTAGTTTGAAGAAAAACAAGAGGTCATGTCCTTTTGCGAGTCAGCACACTGCAAGATAGGAAAAATACATTTAATATGAGAGCCAAGCAGCTAAGCTTCGGCTCATGCTAACTTAAGGCCTAACAGGATTTCAGCACAAATTCAATAATACAATTATTAATAATTAGTATAAACTTATTCAATATAATAAAACATAAAACATTTTAGTCATCATTATTAGTCCACATATACATTGGCGGACACTCCCCGTGGTCACATTTCAGGTGCACGTTTAAGCAAAATTACTATTACAGTTTCTATGCGGCATTATCGCACATTAATTCATAAACATTTCATGTTAATATAGATTATTTAAGCTATGCTCTCTCCCAGTCAATAGCACAGCAGCTGCAGTGGTGCCAGAGATCAAGGGTGCAAGGTGGCCACTGAACCCCAATTATAAAAGACGTCTAATTCT
Source organism: Pleurodeles waltl (assembly GCF_031143425.1). NCBI lineage: Eukaryota > Metazoa > Chordata > Amphibia > Caudata > Salamandridae > Pleurodeles > Pleurodeles waltl. The sequence goes on from NC_090443.1 coordinate 680,979,817, forward strand.
AACTAAATTGTGGTGCATTTTCAATGTTTGACCAGGGGTACATGAGGTCTTTGATAGACCACTCAATTGATGTTTGACAATCATATATATATATATATATATATATATATATATATATATATATATATATATATATATGTATATAGTATACACAAATGTATATATAAAATACACACACACGCATATAATATATTTACATATTCATGCAGATATGCATGCCATTCAAAAAAAGTAACAGCATACCTTTTGGATAAAGTCCTGCGTTGTAAAGTACCTGAAAAGGTACTAGTTCCTCTGTCTCAGTCCCTCCCTTTAGGATAAAATCTTTATGATACAGAAATGGTTGCTTTTTCTGACACTGTGACACGTGCACGTGAACGACGTTCTTAGTTTAGCTGCAACATGGACACATGGCACTGAATTTTTGGGGAAATACTTTGGCCAGCGGTTTCAGTGGGGGCATGCTTTGAATTCCTCCTTATAAAGCATAACGCTTTATATTTTACACCTTATGTAACCGTCCTTGAGGTCCTAGACATTTCCATTATGTATGTGCACCAAAGTCTGAACTGTGCCTTAACATGTTTTACAGTACTGTGCCAAGGTCTCACATCTGTCTATACACATATTGTATTTCATTGCTGACTTTGCTTGATAGACTTAGAACCTTGTTTTTGAATCAGCTTTCCAGGATGATCTTTGCTTTGGCAAAGCTTCTGTTGGGTTGAATGACATACTTTGCATTTCCTTGCTGATCTGGCTTGTGGCATCATTCTTTTTAACTTTGTTGCTTTCCAGTTGCGGTTGACGTGCATAGGCTCCCTATGAGAACCTGTATTAATGGCTTTGCTTGTTACATCTCTCCTGCCGTCTGAAAGGATGCTGCACAAGTGGTCCACTAGAGGTGCAGTCACCTAAATGGCCGTAGTAGAGACATAAGGAGCAGGGGAGTGCAGACCTTTCGAAACTGCCATATTAGGAGTTGTGCTCAGAAAAAAGGAACCAATTTGCTTAATCTAATCAAGGTCCCATAAACACTTCACTGGGAGTAATTTTATGGCCAACAGATGTCCGCAGACCGAAAGGATTAACACACCATTAATTAGTTTAGCGCATAGGTTTCAAGGGTTTGTCACCATCTGAACCTTCACAGAAGCCGGTTACTCACACCAAGAAAGAAAGGGGTTGTCTCTGCAAGAGGGGATATTATGTCTTGGAAATGGCAACTTGATAGGTGTTTGGAGAACACCTCTAAGACATAAGCATAGGTAAGGTGTCTATGAAATGTGTAATGGTTTGTTGCAATAACAGTAATGAAATTGTAACCAATGCACGCTTACAATCTGCATGCAGCGTGGCTTGTGGTGTGGTGGGAGTGAGGACTTTTTTAACGCCCTCATCTGCAAATTAGAGATATTTCATTTGAGGTTTGACAACGCCAGGGAGTCAAAAGCAGAAACAAAGGGGCGTATTTATGAGCCCCTTAGCCACCGTTGCACTACGTTTTGTTATGCAATGGTGGAGGAAACCTTGCACACATATCTATGAGGCCGTGCAAAGTCAGTATGCATGGCTTTAAGTGGCCTCATAGATATGGGGTAAGGCAAGGCAATGAAATTCCTGTGTTGCCTTCCTCTGCACAAGGGAGGTATTCCATGGAGTTTCAATGGGTGTTCCCATGCAACACCCATGGATTTTGATGTATTTTCCAAATTTAAAGGGCTTGTAAACCTGGGAATGCGCCAAGACCTTAGGCCACCCCAGAGGAGGCGGAACGAGGAGAAATATCGTCATTTCTCCCCGGTAATGACTCTTTCTATGTGTGCTGCATTCTCCCAGAATTGTATGTGTGCAGGAAGGGGTTCCTTCCTCCATGAAAACAATCCTGCCTACAACGCAAACACCCTTGAACTATGGTGCAAGGGTGCCTGCATTGACGCTAGGCTGCCAAAATGGCACCAGAGGAGTGGGAAAGGACAGAAATGAGCCATATTGCTTAAATATGATGCATTCCTGCCCTTTTCCTTTGACATAGGGCAGTGCAGCAAGGTGACTTTCTGCTTTGCCTCAAAAGCTCATAAATATGGGCCAAAGTCTCCTTATAGGGTGGTCTACTAGTGCTCATTAATTGCACTACTTTCAAGGCTTCAGAGTGAATTGTTCACCATAGCTCATGAGTTGGGCTGAGAATGTTGTTAGAGTGTCTGTGAAAATCCAGACAAGTACATGAACCTGCACTAATCACTAAAGGTAGAATTTGCACTGCATTGCGAACCTAGGGGCATATTTATACTTTGCTTGCTCCATTTTAGCATCAATAATTTTGCCGCTAAAACAGCGCTTAGCTAACTCCATATTTATATTTTGACGCTAGATCAGTCTAGCTACAAAATATTGAAGTTAGCGTCATGTTGTGGATGCCGTCAACTACCTTGCGCTAATTAGATGCAAGGTAGGTGTTCTCGTCCACAATATGACGCTAACCCCCTACCGCCTTATTTATACTCCGGCAGAAAATGGCGCGCACAAAGGCATTAAGGTACCTGTGGATTCATTTCCATGGTCAAACAACATGGAATGGGCCCACAGACTCCCACCTCAACCCACAGCAACACCCCCACCCACACCAGAGGGACACCATAGAATGGGAGGCCCCATCCTGGGTAAGTATAGGTAAGTATCATTTTTATTGCCGTGGTGGGCATGACCCCTGTCTATACTAAGACAGGAGTAATTTTTGCGTACTTGTGCGTCAGAAAATGACAATAGGCTGGTTAGCGGCGTATTTGTTGCTGCTAACCAGCCTGCCATCATTTCTGACCCAATACACCTTTTACCCTACTGCCACCTCCCCCGGCTAGCATCTTTGTTTTAGACACTAGCCTACCCTTAGCACCGGCGTGCGCCATTCCTAGATATGGCACATGGCAGCCACTATGGAATAGTGCAAAAAATGTTGCCTCAAAACTGCGTTAGCGAAGTTTTGTGTCGAAAACCATAATAATGCCCGCTACTTCATAAAATTATAGGACAGATTCATTATTTTTTTAGCACGGTGCAGCTCAAAAAGCACATTTTCTGTGCTGCCTTTCCCTGGAGAGAGAGGATATCACAGAGCCATATCTACTAGAATATCGCACTACTACTCTCTTCCACAGCTTTGGTGCACAAACAGGCTGCGTAGTGCCGCACACACACTTTTGCACAATAATGGGGGGTACTATTCCAGTACAAAATCCTACCCTTAGTCTAACATTAAAGCTTTTCACACATTGGAAGTGTGCCGTTGTTAGACCTGACATCTTTAGGGTGGTCTTAGCTCACACTTTTGCCTTTTACCTCCTACTTTGCTGTATCTTATTGCTGGCCTTACAACTCTAAGCACTTTAACATTGCTAACCAGTGTTAAAGTGCATAATTTGATGTATACACAATTGACCTATTTAATTTATCTGTAAGTCCCCTGTAAAGTGGTATACTATATACCCAGGGCCTGTCAATTAAACACTTCTAGTGGGCCTGCACCACTGATTGTGCCACCCACTCAGGTAACCCTGTAAACATGTCTCAAGCCTGCGGTTATAAAGCCTATGTGTGCAGTTTTACTTCAACTTGTCACTTAAAACCTCTCGCCAAACCTTAAACTCCCCTATTATTACATATAAGTGTTTTATAAGTCTTGGTGGTGTGAAAACTCCTAAATTCATTTCCCACTACTGTGAGGCCTTCTCCTTTCATAGGATAGCATTGTGGCTACCCTCATATACTGTTTGAGTAGCAGATTCTGATCAGGAAGGGGTAGCCAGGTCATATTTAGTATGGCCGGAATGGTAAAAGACAATCCTGTTTATTTGTGAAGTTCGATTTTATATTACTATTTTAGAAATGCCACTTTTAGAAGGTGAGCATTTCTCTGCAACTAAAATCCATCTGTGCCTTACAGCCTGTCTCCAATCCATGTCTGGCTGGGCTGGTTGAGAGTTACCTTGTGCATTTCACCCAGACAACCACAAACACAGGATACTCATCTGTATACTGAATGGGTCTTCCTGGGCTGGGAGGGTGGAGGGCCTGACACTTAAATTTCAAAGGCTAGTGGCCTGCCCTAACACAATGGACTGCCAACCCCCCTACTTGGACCCTGACAGACAGACCTGTACTGAGAGGGGATCTTGTGCACTTCAAAACCACTCTTTGAAGTCTCCCCCACTTCAAAGGCATTCTTGGGTATGTAAACTGGGCCCCTGACCCAACCAGATTAGACACGTATGGACCAGATCCTGCAACCTGTCAAGAGGAGCTGCCTGGCTGCCCAAAGGATTCACCTTTGCTGTGAAGGACTGCTGCCTTGCTCTTGACCTGCTGCCTTGTGGGCCTCTGACTTTGCTGAGAAGTGCTCTCCAAGGGCTTGGATTGAGCGTGCCTCCTGTTCCTGAAATCTCAGGGCCAAAAAGACGTCCTCTCTTCAAGGAAACTCCTTGTGAGCTGAGAATCAATGCACAGCCTGCCAGAAAAGACGCACAGCCTGCCCTGCAACTAGAAAACTGCAGCATCGCTGAACCGGAATGACGCAGCCAACTTTCTGAATGGAGATCGACACAGCACCTGCATTGCGACCAGAAGTTTGACGCACAACCATACCGGATCAACACACAGCTGAGCTGGAACGACTGAGCCCGACTTCCTGAATGAAGAATCGATGCAGCATCTGCCATGCCATAGAAACTCCCATGCATTGCCCACCGGATTGAAGCAGCACCTGTGACTTCATTGCGCACACCCAGGATTTCCATGCATCATCCCTGGGCATCGAAAGAACCCTGCATCACAGTGAGGATCCAAGACTGCGTGCCAGAAATCGACACAAAGCCCTTGCAGCATGGGAAGAAATTACGCATTGTCTGTGCCACATCTGGTAAGCTGACGCACACCTTCCTTTTCCCACACATCTTCTCCTCTCCAGTCTCTGTGCGTGTAATTTTGATGCAAGTCAGGTACATTGTGAACACAAGAGACAATTTGTGATTTTAAAAGACTTAAGACTCTTAACATTGCAAAAGTGATATTTCAAAATGTGCTTATCGAATCTTTATTGTTTTGACCTTAATTTGATCAGATAAATATCTTATATTTTTCTAAACCTGTGTGGTGTATTTTTGTGGTGTTTTCACTGTGTTATTGCATGATTTATTACACACATACTGTACACATCTGACTGCTCAGTGCCAAACTACTAGAGGGTGGGCACAGGATAGTTTGGATTGTGTGTGACTTACCCTGACTAGGATTGTGGTCCCTACTTGGACAAAGGTGTATAGCTCTGCTAACTAGAGACCCCATTGCTAAAAAAGTGTAAGTGTGAGCTCCCCTCCACCCTTCCAGACCAGAAATGCCCACAAAATGCAGATAATGCATTTGAGCCTTGTGTCACACCCACACTTACTTTGTTTGTAACTGTCTGCACAAAGTGTGGCTGTCACTGAGCCCAGACGTGTATTAGAGACAGGCTGCAAGGCACACAGAGCAGTAAGAGCAGAAGAATGCCCACTTTATAAAAGTGCAACCTCTAAAATAGTAATGTTAAATCCGATTTTATTATAAGAGAGGATTTATCCTTACCATTCCAATGATATGAAACATGATGTAGCTACTCCTTTCCAATCAGGAATCAGAGCTTAAAAGTATATTATGAAATTCCAGTGCTGGCCTATTAGAGGAGTAGGCCTCCCAATAATGAAAAACGAATTTGAGAGTTTTTCATTACCAGGACGTGTAAAATTTAAAAGTAAATGTCCTACCTTTCACTTACATCACACTATGCCCTAAGGGTTACCGAGGGCCTACCTTGGGGTGACTCATATGTAGAAAAAGGGGATTTTAAGGCTTGGCAAGTATTTTTCAATGCCAAGTCGAAGTGGCAGCGAAAATGCTCACACAGGCCTTGCAATGGCAGGCCTAAGACATGGTTAAGTGGCTACTTGCGTGAGTGGCACAACCAGTGCTGCAGCCCACTAGTAGCATTCAATTGACAGGCCCTGGGCACAAGCAGTGCACTTTACAAGGGACTTACAAGTAAATGAAATATGCCAATTAGGAATTAGCCAGTGTTACCATGTTTTAGGAATAGAGCACGTTCATTTTAGCACTGGTTAGCAGTGGTAAAGTGTCCAGAGTCCTAAAGCCAGCACAAATGAGGTCAGAAAAAGAAGAGGAGGAAGACAAAAAAGTTTGGGGAGTGACCCTGCAGAAAGACCATTTCCGACATACTTTAATAGGGAAGAGCCTGCCCCTTCACAAAGGGCTCATTACCCTCCACTGGAGCCAGGGCTCAGATGAAAGAGGAACCAGAGTACTTCAAGGAGCTGCTTTGACGTCACCCCCACTTCAAAGGCACTTTTTGGTATAAGTACTGGGGCTCAACCCTAGCAACTCAGATCACTCCTGGGCTTGGGAAGAATTTTGCTGGAATAAAGACTGCTGTGTTGTAAGGAATGCCACTCTGCCTGGACTGACTGCTTGCTTCTCTGCATTGCGTAGCTGCCCTGCTACCTGCTGATCTCTGCCCTGCTGAGGACAAGAACTGGACCCATCCTGCAGACCCAGAGTGTCTGCAAGGGCTTGCTTGTCTGCTCCCTGTTCTTCTGTAGTCTCAGGGACATCAAAGACTGCTTGCAAATCTCCTGTCGGTGCTGGACTGCCATCTAAGTCCTACCATTACCTGAGGTGCCCCCTCGAGTCCTGGGCCTCAGAAGTGGGTTCTGAAGCTGATTTCTGCAAAAACTAATAATAGGGCCGGTGGGTGGAAAACCAGAGTGGCAGTTTTTCAACCCAAAGAGTTTGCCGGGTGACCTACGCCGCCCACAAAACTCTCAATAAGTGCCCCAATGTCTAACAGCCGTCCAGCGCATGGAATGTTCAATTTGTTAGCTCCATAGATAACTTCTGAAATCATTAATTCCAGGTGACTCTTCATCTTACTACACCTAACTTGTATTAGTGCCCTAATGTCTCTGAAGTGTTATCTGAAGCATCAGAATCTCAACATGGGTAGTGTGTTTGCAAAACTAAATTATAGCTTAGCTGATACGTTCCTCTATATTTAGCCAATACCTTTCTCTGTATTTAGTCACTGCATACTGTAGGCCACTAAAATAAATCTCCTGTAGCTAAATTAAATGGTACAGATTAGCTCTGAAAGCCATCAGGACAGACTTAAAGAACAGATTTTTGTATATCTTTTCCAGTCATGCTTGTACCTGTTATATTTTTTGCTTAACTTAATTGATTTTTTTTTATTATGAGAGATCAATGACCTGAGCAGATTCCAAGTTGTGACTTTAGGGAATGGGATGGTATTTCCACAGTTATTGTACTTAATAGGTGTGCTTTAAGTAACAATATACCAAGGTTACTGTGAGAGTATGTGGTATTTGCGCATGATTCACTGGTACTTTCATTGCTGGAGATAGTCAAGAGGGATTCTTCTGGTCCCTACTTTGAGGGTCTTTTGCATCAGGCTTGACTGTTCAGCCTCTGCTTGTGTTCAGGTATGGATGCTTACGTGTAATACGGGTCCTTGCCTTCCACTGCCAAATGTAGAGGGACTGTTTCTATGATGTCACCACACACTGGAATATGTAGTAGGCAAGTATGCTTGAGAAGCCTCCTTCTCCGGAGGAAAAAGGCAAAAGTGTAAAAATCCTCTGTGCCGTACAGCTTCTTCAAAGGGTTGGAAAAAGAACAGGAATCTAGAATTCAATCATGAAAGTCTTCAAGAGCAAAAAGTCTGGATCAGCAAGTAAAGGGAGCGAGGAAACAAGTGTAGCACCATATATTTGTTGCAATGCATCCTCCAACCAGACAGATGCCTTTGGAAAGGGATCGGAAAAGGAAATGATACAACAACATCACATGACAGGAAACATAAAAGATTGGAAAAATCTGAAAGGATTTAAAAGGAAGCTGAAAATCCTTAGACAAGGTTATAGACAATTTGGAGCTGGGGAGCAAGAAGCCATCGCTAGGAGCTAAGGTGCCTCAGGGAAGGCCACCTGAGGTGTATAAAACTCAATGCTTGCAGCTGCCTGCTTCATGTTGCATCTTCGGAGCCACAGGAACCATGGGACCAAGCAAGGATCTATGATCCTCTGGTGTAAGGGGCTGAGATACCCCAACCGCAACAGCTTGCTGAGTCACCATGCTCATAGTGCCTTGATTTGGAAGGTAGTTGTATGTGAACTTGTAATATTAGCATTATCCAAAAGTCCATGGGGATGGGGACCTTATGACGGCTGAAGGGGAGGCCATAACTAAGAAATCTTATTCAAGTCTTGAATTACAGTGGGCAATAGGAATAATTAGAGTGCTTCTCTGGGCAGAGCAGAGATGTCAGCTTAGTTGGAAGCATTTGATTTTGTTCTGTTCGTAGGTGGTGCTTCTCTTTGAAGGCTTTTGTAAGTGTGGCATAGTACATTCTAGTTGACTCTACTCTGTACTGGCAGCCAGTTCAGTTGTTTTGAGGTGGAGCTACCAACTAGTATTTTTGGAACCAGAAGATCTGCATTTTCGACTCAAAAAATGTTTTTATTTGTTAATTAGGTAGGCAATGATTTGGACATTTGCATGGTTTACATGCTAGTTAACAAGGGTTCATACAGTCACTGATTGACGTTCTGTTAGATGAAGGCCAGTGTGTTTTCTTGAGTAGTTTCAGTTGAAGGAAGATTGACTTCACTACTATGTATCTTATCTATGTTTCTTACTTTCACTTTCAAGTGGTCCACATTTCTGAAAGCCATGGAGGCTGATATAGACCACTGAGGATTTGGGGCAATCCTTGTACCAATATTTCAAATGTGAGTCTGTATGATTATAAGCTGTTTGACGTATGTTCCCAAACTGTTCTGCTTCCTGTGACCTTCAGGTATATTTGTGTTTTGCCCCCATATGACATGAAGGACAGGAGGTGTCACTTGCTGGCTTCATATATACATATTGAGAAAATAGGGGATTGGTGATACCTTTGGGAGACTTATCAGGTAATGTGCTGTAGTAGCTGGAGAGAATGTTACAGAGTCTAACTTTTGGTGATTTATTTCCCGGAAGGAAGAGAACCATTTGACTTTTTCACCAGACATGTGTGCCACAGGAATCTAATGTGTGCATCAGGATACCTTCCACTAGCAAGCACTGCTTGAAGGCATGTGCCAACTACATATCTGCCTTGTTCCATTATGGGGATCATCTCTTCTTGCAGCAAACTGGCCTACTGTGTAATGTAGTCCATAATGAATGTTGCTCTTAAATCTGACAACAGGTGGTTAGGTAAATAGTTTGCAGTTTATGGAGAAAGAAAACCTTGTAGTCTAACATGCCACAGGCTGCATTTTGTTACTTTAAGTCACCCTATACCCTGCGCTTAACTTTGAAGTGCTGTCATTTTGGGGCAAATATTATCTTGTTCTCAAAGTGTAGATAAGCCAGCACACAACATGTTGGCCAACACTAGGGTTTTCCCATGTAGGTGGATTGCAACACCTGATAAAGCGTAGGCAGTCTGGGGGATGTGAGTGATACTGACAATGGCATTTCAGGTAGAGGACAGAAGGGCCACTTCAGTCTTTATAACAGGACACAATATGAATTAAATTGCATTGTCAGATTTTTTTAGTTATCTGTCACAAAGAATTCTGCCACAACAACACTCCTGGGTGGTCACATAATGCTTTCTTCTTTGAAAGTTCTTTATGTTCGGTGCAGTGGAGACTCCCCACTCTTTCTAATTTATCTGTGTGTTCAATCATCTATTATGGCAGACAAAACATTCTCTTTATCAGGACTCTCAGTTGTTGGCAAAAATGCAATAGCTATGGGATGAAGGAGATAATCATATTATATTCAAACACAACTTGCTGTTCCATAACTCCCTCAAATTTCTGGACCCTGTTACCATTGGTTAACGTTCATCAAATCTGCTTTATTTCGGTAAAAAATATACCATAAAAGCACAATACAAAATGTTTAAAAAAGAATAAGACATAGAGGGCCCGATGTAGGTACAAACCATTTTGCGACTTGCAAACCGCGAGCCCTTCTGACTCGCAATTTGCAACTCGCAAACTGGTATGCAGAAAGGTGTCTCAGACACCTTCTGCATCTCACCATGGGGTCGCAAAGACCCACCTCATGAATTTTTATGAGGTGGGTCGCAGTTTGCGACCCCATAGCGAGTCTAGGCACTCACGGGGATGGTGGCCTGCTGGAGACAGCAGACCACCATGTCCGTGACTGCTTTTGAATAAAGCAGTTTTTTTTTCTTTTTGCAGCTCGTTTTCCTTAAAGGAAAACGAGCTGCAAAAAGAAAAATTACCGAAACCATTTAGTTTCGGTTTTTTTCAGAGTAGGCAGAGGTCCATAGGACCACTGCCTGCTATGAAAAGTTTTTTTTTTTTGCATTCACAAAGGGGAAGGGGTCCCATAGGGACCCCTTCCCGTTTGCGAATGAGTTACCATCCACTTCAAGTGGATGGTAACTGCCAGTTGATTTGCGACCGCTTTCGCGGTCACAAACCAACTCTACATCGTGATGCGGTCGCAAATAGGAAGGGAACATCCCTTCCTATCTGTGAGTCGGAAACACATTTTGCGAGTTGGTACCGACTCGCAAAATGTGTTTCTGCATCGCGTGAGGCCTTTTGCGCCTCACAAACGGCATTTTTCGCCGTTAGGTGCAAAAGTCTACCTACATCTGGCCCAAAATCATTAACTTTAAAAAAAGGCATTACAGTGTAATAAAAAAAATGTAAGAACAAAGCGAGGTGCAAGTTAATTTAAATAAATATACAAGTATAGTCAGGAACTTGCAATAATTGCTATATAATAGTCCATTGTCTAGAGTATACTATTGATCACGCATTATATCAAACTAATTATAAAATTTGCATTACCCTACTCACAATTTCTAAAACTACAATTTACCATTTAGAATTCCAAGTCGAAAATGCCAAATGGATTCGAAGAATTTCGCCAAGGGACATGCCAGTGACACGGATGGATCAGTGCTGGTAAACAGTTCCTAAAGCCCATAGATTTGCATAGAGGGATGATCCAGTGAGCCCTCTGGGAAGAATATGCGGGGCATTGGAAAAGAACATGCATGATGGATTCTTCCTTACCGCAACCTATTGGACATAACATGGACTTTTTAGCTGAAATGGACCATTTGTAGGTGAACGTACATAATGGGAGGGACCCTATTCTAATGTTCTTTTACTGATTTTGTCCTTCATTTATTTTGTGCTTTATTCCTTGGTTAATTCATTGTGCTGGTAAAACTAACATACATGCTCTTATTTATCTTCTTTATAGGTTTGTTTTTTTTAGAATGAACTACTACATTTCTGTCTTACATATTTCAGCAGTATTATTTTTGGGTTGATTTTTTTCTGTTGTGATTTGTATTCTCATCCTGTCCCTACATCTAGTTTCATCGATCTATTTTCTTTTTCATTATTCTCATGCACACATCCCTTATTGTCAATAATTTTAAGTGATTTTTCCCTGGTAATCTTATTTATACCCCACATTGTTCTGCTGTGTTGATAACTCTTTCTCTCCTCTAAAGTCTTTCAAACGTTCTCCCTCCAATCACAGGGCGGTGGCGTTCCCCCTAAGCGAATAACAATGTTACCACTGGGCTGACCCATGGGAAAATTGTATTACCCCATTCCTGCCAGGCTGACTGGCTTGAACAATGCTACGGTATTGGCCTCGGCTCCTTTATGGGAGCCGAGGCCAATAACGTAGCACACCAGCACCCTTGGAATGCACACAGTGTGCATTCCAAGGGTGCCGGGTAGGGAGCCCCTGCACTGGCAATGCCATTGGCATGGGCATTGGCAGTGCAGGGGCTGCCCTGTGGCCCCCGGCACTGGCTTTTCACCAGCATTTCCATGGCAGGGTTACTGCCATGGAAAGGCTAGCAGAAAGCTGAGTTGTAATTAGCACAGCAGTGCTGAGTTCAGCCCTGTCATGGCTGAGTACAACTCAGATGGCTGTCAGTCCATCGGGAAGGATGTTTCTGGCAGTGGCGGCGGTCCTTGTAATATCTCCTGGAGTGCAGTGGTTCTACCTTCACCGCGAGTGTGGCGGTCGTCGGACCGCCACACTTGTAATAAGGTTTATAGTAATCTTTTTCGGCATTTCCTCTGGAGGCTGATAAATTATTAATTCTTCCTTTTTGATTTAAGGAAACTAATGTCTGAAAGATTTGTGTCTCTAAAACAAGATTTTTTGCATTCCTGATTTGTAGTTTACTTTTTTCCTTTGTAAATCTGCAGTCTGACTGTAACGTGCCTCTGTGGGTTTCTGTAGAGCTAGACCAAAGATCCGTCCGCTCAAATAGTGGCAGCAGGAGTAAAAGAGCGAGCTCCGTGGAGAGGGCAAAGGCAACCTGGGGTAGTGGGGCATGGGTTACACACAGTGTTGGAAACTTTGCGGAAATGAATAGGTAGAAATTGTGCATGTCGAAAAATGTCTATAAGTGGCAGAATGCACACGTTATCCACAAACTGTTGCAAAAGGTGCCTCTTTCTCGCTGACTCGTTGTGTTGTATATTCATAACCATAAAAAATACACACCTGTCACAGGAAAACATAGAGTGCACATAGTTGACTGAAATCCTCTAAACAGATGTGCATTAATGAAAATAAAACAGTGGACTCACATTTTACATGAGAAAATACACATGAACAGGATGCATACACTAATCTAACAGACAAGAGGGTAAATATATTTATTCCCAAAAAAGAAACATATTGAGTAAGTGAATGTATATGTTTCGTCCCTCATCAAAAAACTGTGTCTGTTAATTTCTGCATAATTCTTACTAGAAATATATACTTTCATGAGCAAAAAAACAAAAAAAAGCTTGAATCGATTCAAGAAAAAGTACTAAATCTGCATCTATGCACAGTTGGAGGTTTGCTTGTTTTTGGAATTCAGGATAATTGGAAAGCTGCACCAAAGGTGTTCAGGCTGTATTCCTTCAATGTCATGTAATGTCTCCCAGAAGTTCCATCACCCTTGTACAGAATGCTGTACAGGCCCTCCTTATTAGTGAGATTGTAAATGGTTCAATATTAATCACACCCGAAGATAATGGGGAATAAAATATATGTGTTGCTTACTGCACCAAAGACAGCATGTCCCAACATTCTGGAGAGAAGTTTCAAAACTTATCCTGACGATTTGATTTTTTTTCATTAGCATCATTATAATACATGAGGGAAAAGGAGTTACCCCTCATATTGGAATTTAACAGCCAATTCATAATGGGGACCACAGTGCAGAACTGTAAATAGGAGCATGAAGCCCACTATATACATGTAGATTTATTTCTCTGCGGGTAAAACATATTTACTCCATTGTCCTAGCCCTTCCCCTACAATGCCACCAAATGTGAGAGTGGTCTGTTTTCGTTTACATCCTGAAAGTGAAGCTTCAAGGGTGGAAATGGTCAGATCATTATTTTGAAATGCCCACAAATGAGTTTCTGTGCCTTCCCAAACTTATGCTGTTAACCATGCCTAATTCCTCCTACATCCCTCATCTAGTGGGATTTACTACTCTAAATTTCCCACACTTGAGGGGAGAACTCTGCAGCAGTAAATCCATTTACACCTGCCAGGAATCCTTTTGTGAATTAATGGGCAGATTAAATTGAGATATTTTTGGCTGTAAATGTACTTTTACGACCAAAAATACCGTTGTGATTTGGGCTCTTAGGCCCTGATTTATTCTTTTTTGGCGCCGCATTACTATCAAGGGCCTTAATGTTCACAAAAATGCACAGAAACCAAGGTTTTTTATTCAAAATGAACATAAACACATTTCTTTCATCAACAGCAGGAATATGCATTTTGTATCATCTAAGCCAATTAATCATGCGCCGAGAACAGCAGTCTTTTTTGCAACCATCCATCGGTTTGAATGGCTGTAGTGCCATTTTCCAAAGTTTCAGATTCCCAGCCAATCTCCCACTCCCTTGCCGACTACTTCTTGATTGTCAAGCATACAGTAGTACTCCTATCAATATCTCCTGCAGGGCTCCCACTCCGTTGCCGACTACTTCTTGGTTGTCAAGCACACAGCAGTACTTCTATTACCACTAACCTACTCCCTGGCAGGGATGTGAGTATGTGGGGGAGAGGTGGTATGCAGGAGCCATGTACTGTTGAGCTTTGCTTGACTTATGCTTTATATTCTTCGCAAAGGAATGTATGACACAAATTCACATTGAATTACTATAAACATGTCTATGGCAAAGTGGAATATTCTAACAGAATAGCTGCTATTGTTTAAACGCTGAAATGGAACGTAAGTAAAGTAAAATGGGGTAAAATATTGCAAAAAGTGTAATTCTGTGATGCAAACTTTCTGTTTTTGTGTTTCTAAGTTTGTCCATGCTGCAAGATCCTAGCGGGGGTCTGACTAAAGACATATTTTCAGAACCAGGAATGCATGTAACACATTGTCATGCAATATTAAGTTTGAATGCATAAAAATTGTCATCGGTTGCAAGTAGAAAGTGTTAGACGTGACTTCCTTGGAGTGATATTCCCTGAAACATATTACCCTCACCACCCTGCTTTGCTGAACTCAGTTTTGTTGGCATTAGGTCTCTGTGCATATTACCACACAATTGGCTATATTTGTTTTTTGGCATACATCCCTAGTAAATGGTACTACATGTACCTAGGTTCCAAACATTAAAAGCTGCTAGTTGGCGGTTGCACTCATTGAACCCTCCACTAAAGTCGACCTGTAAAACATCCTTCATACCTGCCACTACAGCCTGTAGTGCAGTTGTGAACTGCAATTTTAACCTGGCAGTATAAACCTTTTGACATGCCAAAACCTTCCCTGTTAACACATATAAGTCCCTCTTATGATGGACCCTACAGGCTCATAGGGCAGGGTGTATGGTACTTAGGAAATAGGACATGTGTGTTTAAGTTTTACATGTCCCGACAGTGAAAAACTCCTAGAGCCTTTTTTCACTGCTGTAGAGCTATCTCTTCCATCGCCTAACAAAGGGTTACCTTATTACACTTAATAAGTGATAACTTCAGATTGGGAACAGATGGAGAAATGCTCTTTAAACTCAAATGAATTGTATTTTTAAATCTTTTTTACTGGTAGGGTAGGATTTTTAGTTACTATTCTGCAAATGCTACTTTTAGAAAGGTTGTATTTTTCAGCATTAACCAAATGTGCTTTTCTGGCAGTGCACAGAGTCACATGACTGGGAGTAGTTCTCCTGTCGTGTTTTGTGTCTTCTCTCCAGACAATAAAATCAGAAGGGCATTGGGTGTGGGGCAGGGTGATCCTCTCCTGAACATTATGTCCTGGGTCTTGTACTCAGCCTTCCTGAGCTTCAAAGGGTAATCCCATTGCTTACTTACCCCCTCTCTGACCTTTATGGTTTTCCTGCCCTGCTATTGACAAATGCAGCTCACACCTTGTCCTGGCTGCCTTTTCTTACCCTAGACAGTTTGGAGGCAAAACCAGCATATGGGGATGCTTGGACAAAGAGGACATTTCCTACCCACAGGCTGGCACTGGGATAAAAGTGGCTCTTCAGAACCTCTCATCAGAAAATTCCGGGATTTCTGGAACGATTCAGAAGAAAGAATGCCCTGCTGTCTGATGAAGGAAGATTGGACCTGCTTGCCTTGAACCCATGATCTCCATAAGTGGCTTTAAAGGTCATTTGACCAACCTCATGTATGACCTAAAGGGACACAGCAGGCACCCTGAGATCTCCCTGCAATTTTCCAGCTGACTAGCACCAACTAGACCTGCCTGGACCTGCCTGAGGCTTGCTGCTGGCTTCTGCTGGAATGAGACCTGAGTGACAAGAGGTGTGCCCCAGGTTCTGCACTCTTGCTGGCATCAGAGCATACTTTTCCTGAAGAAAATGTGAAGATACAGAAGCCTGGGCTCCCCCTGACTGTGATGGACCTCTTTGCAGATGAGCACAAAGGTCCAGCGAGACCAGCTCTTTGTGTCGACAGTGACAGTCCGCATTGAAGTCTACATTGACCGCCAACACAAAGCTCCAAGGCCTTCTTTTCATGTTTTCAGTGACAGTCCGCATTTACCACTAATACGAATCTCCAGTGATGACCAACTCTTCATCCTGCAACAGAGACTCTCCGTGCTGCCTGACCTGCTCCTTGCACCAACAACGACCTCCTTGTGGCCCCCGCTAAAGCAAACAGTGTTCTTCACAGGATCTTGAGAAGAAAACTCTTCCGCAGGGCAAACCTGCTCCCTATATACAACCCGTGCTCCATTTCAGTTGATCTGAACTTGTGCCTTTTCCCCAGTTCTGTGCAACCAGATAACAGCAAGTGATGTTTTATGCATTTTGGTGCTAGTATCACTAAAAAACGTAAAAACTAATTTCCCGTTTTCTACTGACTGGATTTTTGTTGTTTTTATGTCATTCTGTTTATTACATTCTACTCTATTTTCTTAAATTGTATAGTATTTTTTGTGTTGTGTTTTCACTTTCTTACTCCTTGTGTTCTGCATAAACACTCTATACATTGCCTCTAACTTCAGCCTGACTATTTTCTGCCAAGCTACCAAAGGGTTGAGCACAGGTGTATTTGGTGACTTCTGTGGTTCAGCCTCACAAGGATTGTCCTTATCATTTGAATTGGACTACCATCCTTCTCAACTAATAGCCCAATTTGTCATAGAAATCAACATGTAAGCTCATAAACCTTAGACAATTGGTGGGCAGAGTGCACAATATCCTGGGTACATAATCAATTAAAGCTAAACCCTTGTCACTTTTTCTTGGTTAACAATCTTTATCACCTCAACAAAGGATTCCAACTCTCTTTTGCAAGGATTATATATTTTCATCTATCACTATGGTCTACTGATATAAATTGTCTTAAGCGAAGATCCTCCATGAGATTCTCACTGTGATTTTCAAGAATATTTCAGTTCTATATTCAATTTTACTTTGCCGTCTGGCACTATTGAGAAATTTCATGATGAGCTAATCTATCAAGGAAGAAGAACGATCATTACAAAATTTGCTATGAGCAGGGTAATCACTTGGACATACTTTAAAAACGATCCCTCATATTTTGCCTCTATTTTTGACCTTTGTATTATTAAAAATGTGCACTGGCATTTCTACACACTCCTCATAAGTAATTTACAAAGAATCATCAGCATTCACTGGAGGTATTCTAGTATTAAGCTCTCCCACCAGCGCAATTTGATAGATCTCATCACTATCTTTTATTTCTTCAAGCAATTTCACCTGAGATACCAATCAGCTCAGTAAAATATAAAAGCTACACATGACTAACCAAGCAGATTCAATAAGTGTCAAAGATGCTACCCAAACCTAGACCAAGTACTACCGCTGTTAGAAATCTACTGCAGTTGAAACATTCTCTTTCTCTTTTCATGTCAAGGGAAACTGAAATCAAAGTCACCAACTCTCCTGAGGGTACCCCTACTTTCCTTCAGATGCTTTTCATTCAATAAGATATGTAATCATTAATATATGTTAATCATTAATCCCTATGTTTCTCACAGCTCTACGATTGGTATTCTGTTCTGAGCTACTTCCTGCTTTAAGGCTTCCCCACTGTGTAACAATCCCTCTGATAGTCGATGTCACTATATTTAGCAATCCTTATTATGATCTATACAGCCTCTGGAAGGGCATTCCTAGGGTTATTACATCCACTATCCAATTCCAGTCACTATTAGCATTTCCTTCATTTTTCTGGATCCTTTGCCTTTCTTGAATTATCCTTTTATTATTGGATTTTTTATGGGGATCTTATATACTATTTGTTTCATAGAGCTTCTTAACACACTCAATATATTGCTGTTGATATACTTCAGAGCTATATACAGTATTATTAATTTGGTTCTCTATCCTATTCTCCATCCTCTTGTTCACCTTGACCACTTCAATCTCAAGTATCCTAATTTCTTCAACTAATTTTAAAATGTTGTCAACGAAGACATTAGAGTTTAAATTTGCCATTGCCTGTTTTTTTAACTTTTTTTATCGAGTTTTTATCAATTATCACGTTGTTAGGCATGAAAAAGTCCCTAAATTTACATGCAATTGCTTTGTGAGCATATTCCTTCCACTAAAATAGATATGTCTGATTGTAAAGGCGTAAGCATATGACCTAAGATGTCATTAGGAGTAATGTGTGTGTTAACTCTACTAAAGCAACAAAAAATTCCAGTTGCAGCCTTAGGTGAGGGCTGTGTATGTAGTTGTGAATAGGACAGAGCAACAGTGACAGGGGCCCAAACAAATCAGTGCTGAATGTGTGTATAGTACTCATGAAAGAGAGGCAATGTGTGCTTCTTCTTGAGATCCCCAAATGCCGGGGCAGTGATACCAGAGCTTATGCCAGACAGGGTGCCATTTTTGGGCAGACATTTCCACTTCAGCTTGCCGCTTCTTACATTTAAAAAAATATTTAACACTACGGTTCACACTGAAGGCATCAATAAAACCATAGCAAATTAGCAAATGACAAAGCAAAAGAATAACATTATGAGTGTTGATATGCTAGTCTAGTGAATTAACAAATTGAATAAAGCCAGTGCAATGCACTCAGTAGGAGTGGCATCAATAATATAAATGTAATGAAAAAACAACAATTAGTTACAAACAGCTGACTAGGGTCTTGAAGGTGGCATCTGAGGCACATACCTATAGTCACAATATAGCTAATTAACATACTATGGATCTCATAGTGTGGGAAAGAGGGAAGCATATGGGACCCAAAGTACCTCATTCGGATGTTATCATTGAGGTGGTGGAGTGCCAATCTTTCTATAACTTTCAGCGAATCTACACCCAAGGCTGGTAACCATCCCAAGTCAATGAGCAAGGCAAACTAGTGTATGAATGGTCTAACTGATCAAACAATTTTAGAACGCATTTATCCCAAAGTGCGGCAGAACCCTTCCCCCCCTAAGTCGATCATCAGATATAGCATACTCTTCAGCCATGCCAATTTAAGAACCACTTGGAGCCAAAAAGCAATAGTGGGGGGCTGAGCTGCCTTACAAAAAATTGCAATTAAATGCTTCAACAGAGCTAAGGCCAGGTCACCAGTTTCATGTAATGTTTGGTGCGCTTTGTCCATTTAGTAACTCCTAGCAGGCAAGGTAGAGGATCCGAGGGCATTTGTATGTCAACCAATACAGAGAAGTGCTTTATTACCTCCATCCATAATTTTGCCAACAGTGGGCAATCCCACACCATATGTAGAAAGGTAGCATCCCGGAGGGCACAACGTGGACAAACCGGGGCTATGCCTGGAAACATTTTGTGCAGCCGGGGCAGGGTTAGGTAAGTCAGACACAGGTAATTAAATTGTGTAAACTTCAGGAAGGCATTTCAAGATACGCGCGTCACCTGTTCCAGTGCCATCCCCTATTGCTTAACTGACAGTGCTGCCCTCAGACACTCTTCTCACCAGGGCTTGCTATGTACAGACCACATCAGCAGCCTATAATGCAGTGTAGAGCATCATGGCCGCCCATCTGCCCAGCCCATACATGAAGAAGCACTGAAGCCCATGATGGAGGCCCAGTTCCTCTTGTCCCACCAGGCAGATATCCTTAATTGCTAGAAGCAATGCTTTGTAGACCAGAAAAGACCTAGTTCATATATGTCCTGCATATCTTGAAAGGAGCACAGAGAGCCCACATTATATAAATCACCTAATCGGGACACAATTGCCTCCTTCCACAGAGCCGGATCATGAGTTGTTAGCGCGGGTCTCATCACAGGTGCGCCCCAAGCGGCTCCTGTGGAGCATATAGTATCTGTTTGCACCTGGTTTGGATATATCTATTCCAGCAGAGCTTAGCTACACATGCCAGTCTACCCAGATCCCTAGATGAGCCCCAGGGACAGCAGCCAGTCTAACTCACAAATGCACCCAATTCTGCCTGAATTGACCTACTTTCTCCTGTGATGTTGCCCGCCAGCCACCGCATGGGCCACTGCAACTGTGTAGCTGTAAATGAAAGCCCCCTAACCTTTCCCCCTGTGTTTCACTTATGCTGATGTTTTTCTTACTCTGATGGTGCCCTGGGCACTGCTAAACAGCCCCAGGGCCTTTGCTCTGATTAAAACGGATAAGCAAATTAGGCCAATTATAATTGGCTGTACCAACATAGCTATAAGTCCCTATTATATGGTAGGGCACGTAAGTTAAGGGACCCCAGCATAGGTAGTACACCGATAGGTGCACTGCTGTGGTGCCCAATGTCATTTTAAGGGCGGTCTGCCTTGCTGGCTGCTTTTAAATTAAAGTTAACCTGAAATTCGACGTTTGAATTAAAATTCCTCCAAAGTCCTAAGCTACCTTATTTTGACATATATGTCACCCTTAAGGTATGACCTAAGTGCCCCCAGGGTTGGGTGCAGTTGAACTATAAGCAGAAACTTTAGATCAGATGTTTTATAAGCCCTGGTGAGGTAAAAATAGCTAAATTTGTTTTTCCCCATTGTAGGGATGGGGCTCTATATGTTAACATGGAGAGACTTTATTTTAAAATAATAAAGTCACATTTTCCATAGGAAGGAGCTAAACATGGCATATTTACTGTCAAATAAAAAGTTTAAAAAAGTCCAACAACTTGCCACTGTTGAATTTAATATAACTTGTAGCTAGAAAACCTTTTAGAACTCTTACTAAAAGTGAAAGGGTTCAGCTCTGCAGTGCCCTTCTCCTATCAGGTCAACCTCTGACAGCCCGAGCCAGGTTGCCTTGATGAGGTGTGAAGTGGATTGGACTGAAACAAAGGAAGCATCTGGTGGGAGGTTGTAGGAGGCTGGCCTGGTTTGTAGTGGGTACCAAAGGTACTTACACCTTATACAAGGTCCAGTTATCTCTTATTAGTGAAATGATGTCAGTGCCTAGAAGCCAGGCTCTCTAGGGGTAGTGTGGATGAGCAGCCAAGGCCTTACTAGAAGGCATGCAAAGCTCATGCAATACCACTGTACTCACCCATATGAAAGAAAATACTCAGTGTTACAAAAATAAAGGTACTTTATTTTGGTGACACAAATGTCAAAAATACCTTAGAGACTATGGGGGTCAATCTGACCTCGGCGGTAAAAGGCGCTTACCGCCGGTCAGAAGACCGCCATAACACCGCCGCGGCCGCGGTAAACCGCCACGGTCATTCTGACCCGCAACTGGCAAACCGCCAAAAACCCGACATCAACAAAAGTCCGCCACACCAAAGGTCAGCGAAAAACTGGCGATGACCAAACCTCCACCGTCACGCCAACAGAAATACGCCCATGCCATTCCGACCCACGAATCCACGCAGCGGTATTTCAACCGCGGTATTCCATTGGCGGTACACACCGCTGCGGTCAAAATACACACACCCTTACAAAACACAACCACATTGGACAATTTGAAATACACACACCTGATACACATACAAACAACACACCCACACACCCAATACAATATAAAACACACACCCACATCACCCACAAACCCCTACAACAAAAAAAACCGACAGAAAGACAGAGATAGACAGCACTGCTTAGACAACACCATCACACAGAGGCAAACCACACCATCACCCACACAATATCCACGCACAAAACACCACACATCAAAACACTCACCACACTGTACAACACATACACCACCCCACACTTCATCCACACCACCCTATGGCACCCCAAAGACACCCCCGGTTCTCAGACGCCGAACTCCGGGTCATGGTGGAGGAAATAGTTCGGGTAGAGCCCCAGCTCTTCGGGACACAGGTGCAGCACACCAGCATTGCCAGGAAGATGGAGCTATGGTAAAGGATAGTCGACAGGGTCAACGCTGTGGGACAGCATCCACGAAATCGGGATGACATCAGGAAGCGGTGGAACGACCTACGGGGGAAGGTGCGTTCCATGGTATCAAGGCACAACATCGCGGTGCAGAAGACTGGCGGCGGACCCCCACCTACTCCCCCAGAATTTACAGCATGGGAGGAGGAAGTCTTGCACATCCTGCATCCTGAGGGCCTCGCAGGAGTATCTGGAGGAATGGACTCTGGTAAGTCAAATCTTAACTACTTCTTCCCACCCCTACCCCACCTGCTTCCCAAATCATACCCCCACCCTCACCCCACCCCCATCAAACCTACTCCTTGCAAATGGCTCACCATCACAACCCACCCATCCCAACACCTAGACCTGCATGCGTCCACAAAGCATGGACACCCATCACCAAAGCATGCCCACTGCACATACACATCTCCCCCACAAGCCACCGTCACAAACGCCCACACACAGGAATGCCAGCCCTGGGGTACACGGGCACCCACCCATTGACCGATATGGCACACACTGAAGCAATAACCATACCTCTATACCCCTGCAAGACCCGAACGCCACCACACCGCCCAGGAGGGTCCAGAAATGTCCATCCCTCCCCCAGAAGAGGCCACCAGTGATGACAGCAGCTCTGTCTCCCTGGACCCAGATGACCAGCCCGGACCATCGGGGACCTCTGGACAGTCGGTTCTTCTCACACAGCCACTGGCCACAGCAGACCCAACCCCCTCTGGGAACACCAGCACAGCTCCCACCCAGCCGGCCCATGCCTCTGTCTCCAGGACACGTCAATCAGCGGTGTGTCCACCACTACAGGGCACCCAGGTTAACCCACCACCCCAACAACAACAGGGACCTGGGGGCAGTGGTAGTGGGCACACGGTCCAGGGGACAGAGGCCCAGGGAAACAGGGGAACTGGGAGGGCTGCTGTGTGACAGGGGGGGGACAGGCCTAGGGAACCCACTCTCCACGAGGCCCTCTCCTCCATCAT
The DNA here is from genome assembly GCF_031143425.1 of Pleurodeles waltl. Taxonomy (NCBI): domain Eukaryota; kingdom Metazoa; phylum Chordata; class Amphibia; order Caudata; family Salamandridae; genus Pleurodeles; species Pleurodeles waltl. The sequence continues at coordinate 681,002,744 of NC_090443.1, forward strand.
GGGAGCATACCACCACTCCCAGGAGACGATGGCGACGGTACTGGCCAGGTTCCAGGAGATCCAGGTCATGCAGGAGCAACAGTACATGGGGTTCAGGGAAGAACTTCGAACCATCAGTTCCGCAATGGGCACCATCGTAGGGGCACTCAACCAGATTGTCACCACAGTGCGGGACCATGTGGCACCACAAAAAGCCCCTGTCACTAGCATGGACCAAGAACAGGCTACCACCTCCGCCGGCGCTAGTGGACAGGAGGCCCCCACACAACAACAGGCCACCCGAACCCCACCTCCTGCAGAAGAAGAACCACCCCGCAAGCGGGGCCTGAGATCTCGTAAGAAGACAGAGTAGGATGTCAAGACCCCCGCCAGCAAAGGATACCTCCTGATGTTATCCCACTGTCCCACATTGTCACCCTGTCCAACCTTTAACTGTCCCTGCTCCACCTTCCACAGGCATATGGACAATGCACCTGTGAGACTGAAAAGCTGGACTCTGCCATGGACATTCCTCCACCATCACCCATCACCGATTTCCCACCATGTCCCTAAATTCAGCTTTTTAATAAAAACACGTATTGCACAAAAACAATCTGGAGTCTGCCTGTATTGTGAACAAATGTATTAAACATAATGCTGCCAAAATGTCCAGTTACACAGTGATGAAAACATACCACTGTCACACAGCTGTAGTCCATGGGGAAACAAAGCAGAGGTCACGCAGTGGGGGCCACATCTCTGAAATTTGAAGGGAAAGTCACAACTCAGTTAACATACACTGGGGGAATAGGACAGACAGTAGAGAGGCAGGAGACTGTAAGTAATTGTAAAATGCCGGTGTTGATTCTTACCAGTGTGTTATTGAAAATACTGTAGTATCACTGTGTCCCTGTTGTCCGTGTCGTCCCCGTCGTCTTCCTCCTCTTCACTCTCCACAGGTTCCACCGCTGCCACAACACCACCATCTGGACCATCCTCCTGCAGGAAAGGCACCTGGCATCGCAAAGCCAGGTTGTGAAGCATACAGCAGGCCACAATGATATGACACACCTTCTTTGGTGAGTACATAAGGGATCCACCTGTCATATGCAGGCACCTAAACCTGGCCTTCAAGAGGCCGAAGGTCCGCTTGATCACCCTCCTAGTACGCCCATGGGCCTCATTGTACCGTTCCTCTGCCCTGGTCCTGGGATTCCTCACTGGGGTCAGTAGACATGACAGGCTGGGGTAACCTATTAGCCACACACGGTGTCTCTGTAGCTGTCCCATCACATAAGGGATGCTGCTATTTCGCATGATGTACACGTCATGCACTGACCCAGGGAACTTGGCATTTACATGGGAGATGTACTGGTCTGACAAACAGACCACCTGGACATTCATCGAATGATAACTTTTTCTGTTCCTGTACACCTGTTCACTTCCTCTGGGGGGTACCAAAGCCACATGGGTCCCATCAATGGCACCAATGATGTTGGGAATATGTCCAAGGGTATAGAAATCACCCTTCACTGTAGCCAAATCCTCCACCTCAGGGAAAACAATGTAGCTCTGCATGTATTTCATCAGGGCAGACAACACTCTGGACAAAACCTTAGAAAACATAGGCTGAGACATCCCAGATGAAATGGCCACTGTTGTTTGGAATGATCCACTTGCCAAAAAATGGAGTACTGACAGAACCTGCACTAGAGGGGGAATCCCTGTGGGTTGGCGGATGGGTGACATCAGGTCTGGCTCCAGCTGGGCACACAGTTCCTGTATAGTGGCACGGTCAAGTCTGTAGGTGAGTATGACATGTCGTTCTTCCATTGTCGACAGGTACACCAGCGGTCTGTACACGGGAACAGCCCTCGATCTCCTCACAAGTCCCTGCGGACGGTGCCTAGGAAGGACAACATGGAGCACAGAGTCAATCAACCCACAGGTACGTTCACACAACTTGCACTGTACACGATTCTCTATGCATTGAATGGCTTGTATGAGTGGCAATGCAAGGCCTAGGCCTGTGTGACGCAGTAGAAATTAAGCCATGTGGGCCTTTGAAATTGCAGCTTCCTGACCTGTGAAGTGTGACAATGGGATGTGAGCTCATTGTGATGGCGTGGCACACCGTGGCGGTATGCGGTCGAAGACCGCGGTGCAAAGCCGCATTGGTTAACATTGAACCCTATGGGTTTCAGGAGCCAATGAGGATGTGCGCCGGCGGTCGCGATACGCACCGCCGCGGTACGCACCGCCGCGGGCGTGACCGCCATTTTCTATCTGCTTAATCACTCGAGACCTGATCATCCACAGGAGAGGACCTATACTGCAAGTGCTGCTGTGACCTCGGTCTGGAAGTGACAATGGCTGCTGCGACTGGGGAAAGGGCCCCTGCCTTCACTTCAGAAGAGTTGGAGACACTCGTGGATGGGGTCCTCCCCCATTATGCGCTACTCTACGGTCCTTCAGACCAACAGGTGAGTACACTGGGACCATGCTTAGTGGGCAATGCCTGGGTTGAGTGGGGTGAATGAACGATGGTGGGGAGGGGAGCGAATGAGGAATGCATTGAACAACAGATGAGAGCATGTGCCACATGGCAAGGTTGGGGGGGGGGCACTCACATCGACCATGCAGAAAAGTGATGATGTTTCTTTTCCCACCCTGTACATGTCACATAGGTCAGCGCCCATCAGAAGATCGACATTTGGGGTGCCATCGCCAAGGACGTCCGGGCCCTGGGGGTCCACAACAGACGGGGCACCCACTGCCGCAAGAGGTGGGAGGACATCCGCCACGGGAGCAGAAAGACCGCCGAGGCTCTGCTGGGGATGGCCTCCCAACCTAGGAGGGGTGCCACACAGCAATTGACCCCCCTGATGTCCCGGATCCTGGCGGTGGCCTACCCCGATTTGGATGGGCGCGTGAGGACATCACAGCAGACACAAGGGGGTGAGTATCAGCACATTCTGCTATATTAGCGCACAGTGGAGGTGTCTGGGTGGGGGAGGAGACCTGTGGCTATCTCTAGGCCAGGGCGGTTTCTGTAGGCTAGGCCCCTCCGTAAGGCATGGCCCTATGCCCCCGCCCCCCACCTCTGTAGAGTGCTAAGTACAGCTATCCATGGCCCGGACTCACCTATGTGTGCATTTGTCGTCCATAGACTTGTAGGCCAAGTCACAATAATTGAGTATTGTACTCCGAGTGCGGGGCGTAGTGCAGGGGGCTTCTGTGTCTGTCCTCTCCGCCAACGGTGTCGCCAATGCATGCACTCAACATGTCTTTCTTTCTTCTCCCCCCCCTTTTTTTTGGTTTTCCTGTTCATGTGTGCATTAGCATCATCAGGCGGAGAAGTGGCATCGGCGCACGAGGGAGCTGCATCTCACATGGCCCCGGAGGGCCATGCAACCGACTCCGAGTTCACCAGTGAGACGGAGGGCGAGGGGAGCTCCACAACGGGGACCCGTGGAGACGTCAGCGACACCGACACGTCCTCGGACGGGAGCTCCCTTGTGGTGGCGGCAACATCCGTGCCCACCGCTACAACAGGTACAGCCGCAACCCAGCGCACCAGCTCCACCCTCCCAGCAGCCCCTCAGCGTTCGCACCGTGCCCGCTCGGCCAGGAAGCCGGGCATCTCCTTCGCCCCAGGCACCTCAGGCCCTGCCCCAGTTACCCCTGCTGCCCTCAGTGCGGAGATCATTGACCTCCTGCAGACGCTCATTGTTGGGCAGTCTACCCTTTTGAATGCCATCCAGGGGGTAGAAAGGGAGGTGCATCTGAGCAATGCATACCTGGAGGGCATTCATTCGGGTCAGGCTGCCCATCAGCGATCGTTCAACGCTCTGGCCTCAGCACTGACGGCAGCCATTGTCCCTGTCTCCAGCCTCCCTCCTCCAACTCCCTCCACCCAGTCACACTCCCCTGTTCCTCTGCCTATCCCAGCCACACCTACAGACCAGCCTGCACACACCTCAACACCCAAGGGCAGCTCATCCAGACAGAAGCACCACAGATCACACAAGCATTCACCCAAGCAACATCCACATGCAGACATGCCAACAGCCACTGCCTCCTCTGTGTCCCCCTCTTCCTCGTCTCCCTCCTCCCTCCCTGTGACGTCTCCACTCACACCTGCATGCACACCACCATCAGCCAGTACGTCCATCACCAGCAAACCCACCAGAACACTCCGCACACGTGCAGACACCACCCCCACTGCCATTTACACGTCCCCTGTGTCCTCTCCCACTGTGTCTGTCACCCCCTCTTCCAAACCACACAAACGCAGGCAGCCACCCACCCAACAGCCATCCACCTCACGACAGCCTCCGTCACAAGCACCTGCACCCAAAGACAGCACACTTGACTCTCCTACAACCACATCCTCTTCCTCCACTCCCATACCCACTGCACCTACCCTTCCCATTGCTCCTAGAAAACTTTTCCTCTCCAAAATTAACCTCTTTGCATCACCTGACCCACCCCCTCCATCTGGTAAGAGTCCAAACAGCACCTCAGCCACCACAAGCCCTGCACCTACTAGGACCATAGTTCAGGGCTATTGGAGTCCACCAGCTCCTAGGGCAGGAACATCGGCCAGCAGCAAGGGGACAGCCAGCCCACCCCCTGGGAAAAGAACCAAAAAAGGGAAGGGCTGGCGCGACAGGCCTGAGATGGCTGCCCCCAAGGACACTACCCTTGCACCGTCACCTGGCACATCCACAAAGGGAGGCAAGGGCCCCAGAGATTCGGCGAAGGAGGGCAAGGGCAGCAGGGCGGACAAGTCCGGCAGCAGGCGAGCTGCTCAGGAGGGCCCCACCAGCCCCATTTCGGGTGTGACGGAGGACACCCATGGGCCCAGGACTCCAGCACAGGAGGGCCCCGCAAGCGAAAGGTCGGATGGCGACTGAGCGGGAAATATTGGCCAGATCTGGTTCCCTAGGAACACAAGACAAGCACCGCTGAACAGGGCCCCGCCAAGACAGGCACCGCTGAACAGGGCCCCGCCAAGACAGGCACCGCTGAACAGAACCCCGCCAAGACAGGCACCGCTGAACAGGGCCCCGCCAAGACAGGCACCGCTGAACAGGGCCCGCCGTGACAAGCACCGCTGAACAGGCCCGCCGTGACAAGCACCGCTGAACAGGCTCCGCCGTGACAAGCACCGCTGAACAGGCCCCGCCGTGACAAGCACCGCTGAACAGGCCCCGCCGTGACAAGCACCGCTGAACAGGGCCCTTCAAGACAAGCACCGCTGAACAGGGCCACGCCGTGACAAGCACCGCTGAACAGGCCCCGCCGTGACAAGCACCGCTGAACAGGCCCCGCCGTGACAAGCACCGCTGAACAGGGCCCTTCAGGACAAGCACCGCTGAACAGGGCCCCGCCGTGACAAGCACCGCTGAACAGGGCCCTTCAAGACAAGCACCGCTGAACAGGGCACCGCCGTGACAAGCACCGCTGAACAGGCCCCGCCGTGACAAGCACCGCTGAACAGGGCCCTTCAAGACAAGCACCGCTGAACAGGGCCCCGCCGTGACAAGCACCGCTGAACAGGGCCCTTCAAGACAAGCACCGCTGAACAGGACCCCGCCGTGACAAGCACTGCTGAACAGGCCCCGCCAAGACAGGCACCGCTGAACAGGGCCCTGCCAAGACAGGCACCGCTGAACAGGGCCCCGCCAAGACAGGCACCGCTGAACAGAGCCCCGCCGTGACAAGCACCGCTGAACAGGCCCGCCGTGACAAGCACCGCTGAACAGGCCCTGCCGTGACAAGCACCGCTGAACAGGCCCCGCCGTGACAAGCACCGCTGAACAGGGCCCTTCAAGACAAGCACCGCTGAACAGGGCCCCGCCGTGACAAGCACCGCTGAACAGGCCCCGCCGTGACAAGCACCGCTGAACAGGCCCCGCCGTGACAAGCACTGCTGAACAGGGCCCTTCAAGACAAGCACTGCTGAACAGGGCCCCGCCGTGACACGCACCGCTGAACAGGCCCCGCCGTAACAAGCACCGCTGAACAGGCCCCGCCGTGACAAGCACCGCTGAACAGGGCCCTTCAAGACAAGCACCGCTGAACAGGGCCCCGCCGTGACAAGCACCGCTGAACAGGCCCCGCCGTGACAAGCACCGCTGAACAGGCCCCGCCGTGACAAGCACTGCTGAACAGGGCCCTTCAAGACAAGCACTGCTGAACAGGGACCTTCAAGACAAGCACTGCTGAACAGGGCCCCGCCGTGACAAGCACCGCTGAACAGGGCCCTTCAAGACAAGCACCGCTGAACAGGGCCCCGCCGTGACACGCACCGCTGAACAGGCCCCGCCGTAACAAGCACCGCTGAACAGGCCCCGCCAAGACACGCACCGCTGAACAGGACCCGCCAAGACAGGCACCGCTGAACAGGGCCCTTCCTGTCAAGCACCGCTCCGCTGGGCCCTTCCTGTCCAGCACCGCTCCGCTGGGCACCGCCGTCTCTGAACTGCTCTGCTGGGCCCTTCCTGTCAAGCACCGCTCCGCTGGGCCCTTCCTGTCAAGCACCGCTCCGCTGGGCCCTTCCTGTCAAGCACCGCTCCGCTGGGCACCGCCGTCTCTGAACTACTCCGCTGGGCCCTTCCTGTCAAGCACTGCTCCGCTGGGCCCTTCCTGTCAAGCACCGCTCCGCTGGGCACCGCCGTCTCTGAACTGCTCTGCTGGGCCCTTCCTGTCAAGCACCGCTCCGCTGGGCCCTTCATCTCAAGCACCGCTCCGCTGGGCACCGCTGTCTCTGAACTGCTCCGCTGGGCCCTTCATCTCAAGCGCCGCTGTCCCATTGGCAGGGCCGGATCTGTGTCGGGCAGGGCTTCACGAAGCACTCTGGCCAATATGCCTCCTCCATAACCAGTGGAGTCTGTAATCCACCTGATGGACTGTGGCTTTGCACTTCCGAGGATGTAACAGTGGTCAACCCACCCACTGTATAGACTTGAGAGACTGTGGCTTTGCACTCCCCAGGATAAAGCAGTGGGCAACCCACCCACTGCAGAGACTTGAGAGACTGTGGCTTTGCACTCCCCAGGATAAAGCAGTGGGCAATCCACCCACTGTAGAGACTTGAGAGACTGTGGCTTTGCACTCCCCAGGATGGTACAGTGGGCATGGAGGCCCCTCGTGGATCTGGCATCGTGGACTCATGTGGCTGAGGTGCCCCCCCTTCCCTTCCCCCTGAGGTGCCTGTAGTTTTATTATCTGATGCCCCAGCAGTGTTCTCTCCAATGGAATCGGGTCTCGTGTGTGGGCTTTGCCCATGTGTTTATGCACATTGGCCCACGAACAATGGAAGGTTGCCAAAACGTGCCGGACTTTTGGGCTATGTATATATTGTTCATGTTGTTATTTATATATTTAATATTTCACTTAACTTCAAATGTGCTATAATATACTTCAATTTTAATGATCATTTTATTTTGTCTTTGCATTATTCCGTGGGGTTTGGGGGGTGTCACTCTGACTTGTTGCTCTGCATTGGTGTGTAGGGATTTGTGGGGTGGTGGGGGGGTGGGTGTGTTGCGTATGTGTGTGCCCGTAACCTTTTCTCCTCCCCCCTCCCCTGTGTCGTAGGTGCAGTACTCACCGTTGTCGTCTGCGCCGGCGTTCGTGCTCCTGGTAGAGGAGCAGGTAGACAATAGCTGGTAGGATGTTTAATTCGGGTTCCATGCTGTCCAACTTCCTCGTGGAGTGTATAGAGGTGAGCGTTTTCCCGTTTGTTGTCTGTTTCCGCCGTGTTTTTATCGCAGGGGCTCCCGCCCCGGAAAAGGTGGCAGATTGGTGAGTTGTGATAGGGTGGGCAGTACATTGTCTGCCTCCTGTCTGTTGGCGGTGACCGCCGCGCTGTTTGTTTGTCCCGCCGTGGCGGTCGGAGTGTTAAAGTGGCGGGCTGTGTTGGCGGTTCCCGCCAGGGTCAGAATTCCATTTTTTTTACCGCCTGCCTGTTGGCGGGTTGGCCGCCGCTTTAACACCGACCGCCAGGGTTGGAATGACCCCCTATATTCCCTCAGGGGGTAAGTAATATACACAGTATATACGCTAGAATGCAGAAATTGCTTTGTAAACAGTTAGAAAACAGTGCAAATAGTAAAAATCACAATAGTTAGAAATGGACCTGGGGGAACACAAACCATATACTAAAATAGTGGAATGCGAAAGTCGGTTTCCCACCTAGGCAAGTGTGGTGTGTAGAGAGGTGCTGGGAGTGTTAGAAAACACCAGAGGTAAGTAATAGAAGACACCCCAGAGCCAGGGAAAGCAGGAGTAAATCACAGTAACTTTCCTAGGACACACAAGAACACGTCATAGAAGATTTTGCAAGAACCAGAAGAGACTGTAAGACACCAACAATGGATTCCTGGACCAGAACACCTGTAGAAGAAGAGGACCAAGTCCAAGAAGCACTGAAGAGTCCAGGGAGAAGAAGAGCCCCTGCTAACCTCCTGCTAACCTCGATGAAGGTGCAAAAGAAGAACCACTGGTGAAGAAGAACAGTCACTACTGCACCCAAGAAGATAGATGCGGGTTCCTGGTTGGTGCAGATGATGTCCCACGCCAGATGGATGACTGCAGTCTGGTTTGTGTCACTGGATTCCACCAACAAGCCTTGGCACTTGCAAAGCTCGTGCTTAACGGAAAATGGCGATGTCCGGGACCAGGAGGGACCTGGTGGCTTCTACCCAGGGTGGGGAGACAGAGAGGGGTGCTCAGCAACTCAGAGATCCCTAAGAAGACCAGACAACATGCACAGGAGCCCCACAGAATGGGGACAAAGAAGGTGCAAAAGGGGACCCATGCAGCACTACACAAAGGGATACCACGCTGCCGGAGACCCAGGACTTCAGGACCGTTGGGACCACTTCAGTCTACCACCTGTGTTGCTGGGCCCACGCACTTCTTCAGGAGAGGGGACCCAAGCCACCAGTTGTCTTTGAAGAAGGGTGCCTGCTGAAGCAGGGAAGTGACTCCTTCACTTCAAGGGAGATTCTTTCATTCTTTTGGTGCAGGCTGAAGACTGGCTGTCCTCTGAGGATGCACGACTGGGAAACAGTTGCAGTTGCTGGCAGGAGCTGAAGATGCAATGTTGCAGAAGTCCTCTTTGCTTCTTTGTTGCAGTTGTAGAGTTCCTGGAGGGTTCAGATGCAGTTTCTTTTGTAAGAAGGTGAAGTAAAGGATGCAGAAGATTCCTGCTGGAGTCTTGCAATCCGAATCTGAGGAAACACACAGGAGAGAGACCCTAAATAGCCCTGAAAGGGGAATTGGTCAGCTAACAGGTAAGCACCTATCAGGGGAGGGTTCTGACATCACTTGCTGGCAATGGCCACTCAGCTTCTCCCAGAGTGCCCTGCGAACTTGGAATCCAAGATGGCAAAACCCAGGGACACTCTGGTGGAGCTCTGAGCACCACCCCTGAGGTGGTGATGGACAGGGGAGTGGTCACTTCCCTTTCCTTTGTCCAGTTTCTTGCCAGAGCAGGGACTGGGTGTCCCAGAACCGATGTAGACTGGATTATGCATCAAGGGCACCATCTGTCCCCTTCAAAGCATTTAGAGGATTCAGGAGGCTACCCCTCCCATGCCTGTAACACCTATTTCCAAGGGGAGAGGGTGTAACATCCCTCTCCCAAGGAAATCCTTTGTTCTGCCTTCCAGGGCTTGAGCTGCTCAAGAAACAGGAGGGCAAAAACCTGTCTGTGAGGTGGTGGCAGCAGCTGGGGCTGCCTGGAAAACCTCAGAAGGCTGTAATAGCAGTACTGGGAGTCCTCTAAGGAGCCCCCAGAGTGCATGGAATCATACAACCAATGTTTTCAAAAGCCTTGGGGTATGATTCCTACATGTTTGATACCAAACATGGCCATATTTGGAGTTACCATTGTGAAGCTGTACATAGGTAGTCGTGCATAAAATGGACGCCAAGCACTCACAAAGTCTGGAAAATGGTTCTGGATGATGTGGGGCACCTCTGCTAGTGCAGGGGTGCTCTCACACCAGTACTCTGCACCCAACCTTTAGGGATGGAAGGCATGGTAATGGGTGATTTATAAGTGACCTTGTGCAGTGTAAATGGCTGTGAAAGGGTGCATGCACCATTTCACACAAGCTGCAATGGCAGTCCTGTAGAAGCCTTTGCATGGCCTCCCTCTGGGTGCCAAAAGAAATGCTGCAGCCCATAGGAATCCCCTGGAACTCCAATGCACTGGGTACCTAGGTACCATATACTTGGGACTCATAAGGGGTGACCAGTTTGCCAATTTGGGGTGAAATACTGGGTTACCAGTGTGCAGTGACAACATTTAGAGGAGAGAGAGCATAAGCACTGGGGTCCTGGTTAGCAGGATCCCAGTGACACAAACACACTCACATCAGGCAGATATTGGGGGTAACATACCAAAAAGAAGGTACTTTCCTCCAGAGTAGATCTTCCTCAGCAGATCATGGAACAGGATGGGGTACAGCAGCCAAACGGCTCTTCAAAGGTGGGAAGGACATTTGGGACAGCAACTGTACCTCTGCCACTTTCTGCAAACCCAGATTGCCAGGTGCCTCCTGATTAGATGAAGAAAGGAGTGTGTTAAGGGAATCAATCTTAGCCACACCAGTGACTGGGCTCAGCCAGATCTAAATTCTAAGACTGAATGTTTTGCATCTTGGATTTTGGAGGAATGTTGCTCCCTAAGATTGATTTTTGCCACACTTCCCAGGACCTGGTCACTCAAGATGGTGGTGGCCTGCACATGATTAGACAGAGCCCCCCTTCTTTCCACACAAGGAGCAAGGATAAAATTGGCAGAGCTGCACCCCACCTCAGATCCCTACAGGAACAAGAACAGAAGGAGAGGGACTGCCCTTCTGGGCCCTTGGCCTGCACCTGGACACTGCACTTAGAAGGACTGAACCAGTTGCACACTTTGTGCTTCACAAAGAAAAGGACTTTGCCATTCGTCTACTGCTTCAATAAGGCACTCCCTATATGCTACAGGTACAAAATAGCTGACCAGAATCCCCTGCATCAAGTCCTGAAGAAATTGACCAGCTGACCAGTGACCTTTTTTGGATTTGCAGCAGGTGCATTCTGGGAGATGGATTCCTAACCCACAAGGAGCAACTCAGAGCTTCTGAAACATTGGGGGTGAGTTGTGGACTCCTAAAGAATTTTCAATGACCTTGTGGATGAAGATCCAGAAGTTTGGAGCAATTTTAAAAGAAGGCTATAAAAGTGGACGGACCTGATGTTGTAAGTCAAGCCGGCTTACGTCGACCGCGACCCAGCCTGGCTTGCAGGTTCATCCCGCTATAAAGCTCCGGAGTCCCAGACTTCTAGGATTTCACTGGGGGCTCATGGAAAGGCACTTGGATGACATTGAATTGAAATCTGCTTGCTGTGGTGGGTTGTCCGATGTCAGAGAGAAAAAGCTCCAAACAAATTTATAATTTCAAATGTAAAAAGTTGAATGAGGCTTCATGAGCAGTGGATCCGAGGAGGGCTCCCCGCAGGTTGGCTTCAATTTCAACGTGGTCCAAGACGAAGATTTCGGTCACAAAAAATCATCCAAGTCCGAACGCAGAACCCTTATCTGACAAGGGCTTTAGGGAGGTTGGCTTTAACAGGTGACTTCGCCCCATCCAGAAAATCTTCAAGAAAAAGATTACGTCAAAAGGTAAAACTTTAACCGAGGCCTCCTGCACACTGTAACCGAGGAGGCCTGCATCATGGTTCACCTCAAATTTTGACTTTGCCCTGGTTGCGTGTGACCAGATGTCTATATTGGTGCTTCTGATTTCTATGCGCTAGAAAACATTTATTCTTTAAAAATTCAAGGACTTACACATCAATGTTAGGGCCCTACCATGATTGCGACCCAAAAGATCCATGTCAGTGTGGTATACAGTGACACCAAGATATCAGAAGGTCTCACAGCACATAGGCAGCTGACCAGGCTCTAATTATAACTGTTCAGTGCGTTCCACCCTATGTAGGGGGAAAATACAGGACTTCCCTAAGTTAATTCAGAGGCCGATTGCATCACCAGAGAGTTCCAACAAGTCATATAGAGTTCCTAGTGTGCACATGTGATCCAGTACATAAATGAGTATGTCATCCACATAAATGGAGACCGTGTAACAGTCCACACCCACTGATATGCCCCAATAAAGCCCCCTGGCTTGTAATAATGCTGAAAAGGGCTCCTTAGCTAGCACAAAATGTATGGGTGACAGGGAGCATTCTTGTGGGGTACATCTCTGTATTGTGAATTGGCGTGATATTTGATGCCCCATCTGCACCCTGGCTTGCGGCTTTGTGTAGAGCAGCCTGATCCACCCGAGAAACTCAGGACCTATCCCCAGGGCCTTCAACACTAGCATATAATAGAACCTCCCAAGGGTTTCAAATGCCCTCATAAAATCTAAAGAGACAGCCACAGGGAGTTTGGCACTCTCCTCTAAGACATGCATAATGTGATACAACCGGTGTGTGTTATAGTAAGTCGCTCACTGAGGAATAAATCCACATTGATCAGGGTGCACCAATGAGAGGAGCAAAGGGAGCAGCCTATTGACAAGCACCTTCCATAAAATTTTATAATCAATGTTTAACATTGGTTACGGGTGTTAAAAGCCAACATTGGGGAAGTCTATGCCCAGCTAAGGTGGCACTACTATGAGGGCCTCTTGTAGGGAATCTGACAAAACACCCCGTTGATGAGCTGCCTGGAAGACCTCAAGTAGCTAGGGTAGGGTGGCCCTAAACATTGCATAATATTCCACAGGAAACTCTTCTGTCCCAGGTATCTCATTTCGAGCAATTTGATGGATAGCTGCTGAGATCTCCTCTATTACCATAGGTTACCCTAGCTCCAGTAATTGTAGTGCCATCAGGTGATGGAGGGTAACCTTACGGATATAGGGGGTCATTCCGACCTTGGCGGGCGGAGGCGGAAACCGCCATTCGGCCGCCAATGCGGCGCACTCACGCGGCCCCCATTCTGACATTCCCGCTGGGTCGGCGGGCGCAAACCAAGTTTGCGCCCGCCGGCCCAGCGGGAATGAGGCCGCAACACAGGAGCCGGCTCCGAATGGAGCCGGCGGTGTTGCGGCCGTGCGACGGGGGCAGTTGCACCATCGCGCTTTTCACTGTCTGCTAGGCAGATAGTGAAAAGCTGGCCGGGGCCCTGTTAGGGGGCCCCTGCACTGCCCATGCCTGTGGCATGGGCAGTGCAGGGGCCCCCAGGGGCCGCAGGACACCCCTTACCGCCAGCCTCTTCCTGGCGGTGAAAACGGAAACAGGCTGGCGGTAAGGGGGTCATAATCCCCAGGGCAGCGCCGCCAGGGCAGAAATGGCGGAAAACTGCCGGCCCCGATGGTGCGACCGCGGCGGTCAGAATGGCTGAGAAAGCACCGCCAGCCTGTTGGCGGTGCTTTCAGTCATAATGGCCCTGGCGGTCTCGGACCGCCAGGGTCAGAATGACCCCCATAGTCCCGTAAGCGCTCTAGGGGAAGTCCTGGGGGTGGGTAGTACATATTCTTGTAATACTGGAAAGACACCTCATTAAGGTCTGTTTGGGTGCTTACAGTTGTGCCAGCAGAGTCACTAATTGCCCCTATACGGGTTCTTGGGACTGCTGATCATAGTAACCATGCTAACACATCCCCTCGCTTGTCACTGTCTGCATGTTGGCAAGCCATATGGTCTATGACCCTGATTTAGAACTCAGCGGACGGGTTACTCCGTCACAACGGTGACTGATATCCCGTCCACCAAAATCTATATCCCATTATGACCTCCGGGATTTAGATTTCAGCAAATGGGATACCCTTCATGTTTGTGACAGAGTAGCCTGTCCACTGAGTTCTAAATCAGGTCAATATGCTATTCAGTCATCGCGATTCATCCCCATATTGATGACAGAGCTCTGTCAGATGCACTTGTGCCTCAACCATTGTTACCACTTCAACTTCAGTGCTCCTCAGGCGCACTTCCAGTGCTGATGCACTGTGGAGAAAGGAAGATCTCTCTCCCCAAGCGGTTTCAAGGCAATAGCCCTGCATAACTACATTCATGGCATCCCATTGTAACCCCAGGACCTCACTGAGCCCTCGTTCTCAGCAAAGTAATGTAGGTGGTAAGCACCAATAGTATCTTGGTATAACATGTAGAGAAGGTCTTTTGTCCACAGCCGCCATGTCAATATGGCCCTTGAAACCCCCCCCCAATGGAATGTAACTTTGAGTGGGCTATAGTTTGATGTAGTCTGGCCCAAATACTCAGAGCTGTGAACAATTGGCCGGAACTCTGTGTTATGGAAAATGTAATCTAGCCTAGTGTAAGCCAGGTGTCCAGGAGCATAGTAAGAGTATTTCATCTCTCCTGAGTGGCCCAGCCGCCAGATGTCATGAAAGTACGATACCTCCGTCCACTGCTTAAATTGTCTAGTCACATGTATGTCCTGGGTACCCCGAAGGGGGTAATAGAACAATCCATGTCAGTGCAATGTATACAATTAACATCTCCACTCCAAGTTCCTGGAGCCTGGGGGTCTGTTAGCATGGCCAGAGACAGAGAGTTAAAGAATTCTACCTGAAGTGTGTTTAGTGCATATTGGTATATCACTTGGAGGGGTCTACCATGTAGGGCACCCTCCAACATAACATGCTGGTCATTGGCATCTGTCACTACACTACTCATCACAAAAGGCACCCCCGGGGCAATCCAAATCAAGCCCCCCAAGCCTATTCAGAGTACCCAGACTGAATAGCTGCCCACTCTGGCATCTGGAAACCTTCCCATTTTCTGCAGTAGTGAGGTGTGTCTCTTGGAGGCATGCAATGTGGATGTGCCTATGCCTATGCTATGCATGCACTCAGGGTCGCCTCACAGGAGTCACCATGCCAAGGATGTTCTAAGTCAGTACACTAGGGGCCAGATGTAGGAAAGCTTTAGCGACTCGCAAACGGCAAAAAACACAGTTTGCGAGTTGTTAAAGCCCATCTGGTATGTAGAAATGCATTTTGCGAGTCGGAACCGACTCACAAAATGCATTTCCGAGTCGCAAATAGGAAGGGGTGTTCCCTTCCTATTTGCGAGTCGCACTGGTATGCAATTCCATTTGCGACCGCAAAAGCGGTCGCAAATGGACTTGCAGTTACCATCCACTTGAAGTGGATGGTAACCCAGTCGCAAACGGGAAGGGGTCCCCAGGGGACCCCTTCCCCTTTGTGACTGGACCAAGAAATAATTTTTCAGAGCAGGCAGTGGTCCAATGGACCACTACCTGCCCTGAAAAATACCGAAACAAAAGGTTTCGGTTTATTTTTCAAAGTGCAGCTCGTTTTCCTTTAAGGAAAACAGGTTGCACTTTGAAAAAAAAAAACTGCTTTATTTAAAAGCAGTCACGGACATGGAGGTCTGCTGTTCCCAGCAGGCCTCCATCCCCGTGAGTGCCCTGAATCGATATGGGTCGCAAATTGCGACCCACCTCATTAATATTAATGAGGTGGGTCTTTGCGACCCCATAGCAACTCGCAGAAGGTGTCTGAGACACCTTTCTGTATCCCAAATTGCGACTTGCAATTTGCGAGTTGCTGGGACTCGCAAATTGCAAGTTGCAATTTGGGAAGTTGCTACATCTGGCCCTACATGTAGTAGCCATACAGATATAAAGATACTCCAAAAACAGGGATCTATCAGAAGACCGCTCTCTCCCCAGTGCCCCCCTGCCCAGTCAGAACATATATGAACAACAGTACCAAAACAATAACTTACACACCCCTGACTTCAACACTAACAGGCTTCATGCCACAATATTTAAAACAACACAATAAGCATGTAATACATGCCTTTAATTTTTAAAAAAGTCCTTTCGGGCTGAGGATTTGGGTCAAGATCAGTGTATTAAAAACAAAGTTCATCAAGTGTCCGCTCCTGGGCCCAAAAGTGAAGTGCGTACCCAATAAGTCCCATAACTTCTCTAGAGGAATAGCTCGGGACCGCTGAGTGTCATTTCACCCTTCCTCAGCACTCAATGTGGATTCTCCCAGCACTCCCATCAGATCAGCCCAACAAACCTTCTCCAGAGGCCTCTGGTGGTGTGTGCACCCCCTTGGTGTGCAGTCACACCCATGGCTCCTCCGAGGATGGGAAAAAATTAGTTTTCATCCACCACTTGAAGCTTAGCAGGAAATAGTAATGCATACAACAATCCCAGGGTTCATAGCTGTGCTTTGACCGCCCCAAAGGAGTTGCAACGTCTCTTCACCTCTGCAGTGAAGTGTGAATACATTGTGATAGTGTTGCCATTGTGGGTCCAGGGACCCTTTGTCTGGAACATTTGGAGCAGTAGATATCTTCCCCAGCAGTTGGGTAGGCATGCTATGACTAGACATGGCAGAACCCCGAAGGGATGGCAGCGACCAGGGATCATACATACTCATTCAATAGAGAATAACTTCGGAATCCTGGTGGCTAGAACCATTGTCATTAGCCAGTCCTGCAGGAAAAGTTCAACTTTCGGACCCTCAGCTACTTCAGAGAAGCCTAGGAAAGAGATATTATTGCACCGTGAGCACCCTTTTGAGTCTTACACCCTTGCTTTCAGGTCCTGCACCTAAGTTTGCAACATTTTTAGTTGGTCCTGCATGACTACCAAAGAAGAGGGCTTGATTGAGATCAGGGATGACTCCACTTCATCCACTTGCTCTTTCAGTTGGCATGGTCAGCCCACAGCAAACCATTCTCACCTTGTTTCGCCCCAAGTTGGGTCTCCATAGCAGTTTTGGAGGCCTGTATACAGTAGTATGTAGTACTTTATCAAACACCCCAGTATGTTTTTCTAAAGTGCATTCCAATTTTTGAATCCGATCCATTGGTGCAGAAGTGGCTGTCTGCATGGTCTTGATGGATTTCTGGGGCTGGGGCTTGGACCATGCCCTATCAGCTGCTGCCTAGGGTGTCACAGTGTCAGTCGTAGAGTGATCAAACCTTTATCACTGATGGCAGACAGTGGTGGGCCAGATCATTCAAATAATACATGGGGGAGAGGTGCCTACCACAGCAGGTGACCCAGCAAGCATAAGCACACAAACCATCAAGGCCCTGAGCACCCACCAGGGGGCAGCAGAGGTCACTCCATGCAGGGGGGATGCACCCCCTAGAGACCAAGAGTCACTGAGAGTTTCCAAAATGTGTCCCGGTATTTATGTGTCCCCAACAATGCCACTCTGAAACCAGTAGCCATCTATGGGTCCCCCATCCCTGACATACAATGATCTTCTGTCACCCAAGGAGTCACCAGAGTCCCTGTGAAGCTCTCAGCAGGTGAGAACCCCATATGATGTGCTACCAGGGGACACAATGGACCACAAAATGTGCAGGGAGAAAGAGAGCATGCACCCACATCTCTTGGGCCACTTAGGAGCTGGGTCGTCATGATGCAAAATAGCTGGCAGGTGCAGGACTGTTAGAAATGGGGTTTTTGGTTGGCAGTCAGGTTACCCTCTGTCCAAACAAAAGCCCTCACTCTAGTCAGGGTAAGTCACACACTATCCAAGATTATCCTGTGCCCACCCTCTGGTAGCTTGGCACGAGCAGTCAGGCTTAATTTAGAAGGCAATGTGTAAAGTATTTGTGCAATAAATCATACAATACCACCATATAGCACCACAAAAATACACCACACAGTGTTTAGAAAAATATATAATATTTATCAGGATAATTGTAGGTCAAAAAGAATAAAGTTGCAATGGAAAATTGTAGAAATATCACAGGGAAGTGATATAAAGTGTCTTAAGTCTTTAGAATATAAACAAAGTCTCTTTCAAGCACAAGTACCTGGTTGGGAGTGGAAAAATCTCCTCAGAGGGCCACCAGAGAAGAGGTGCGTGGAAAAAGGGTGTGTGCGTCGATTTCTCCCCAGCACACACAGACTTGTGTCGTTATTTTCCACGCGGGGAAGTCGGCGTCGTTTTCCGGCGCTCGGACAGCCTCTTTCTGTGGATCGCGGGGATTACCAGATGTCCCGGGTCTGTGCGTTGATTTTCCTGCTGGTTCTCCGGCTGCGCGTCGGTCTGCGGGGCTGCGCGTCGAAATTACGATCTCACGGCAGACGTCGCGTCGATTTCTCCTCTGGATGTCGATCTGCGGGGCTGCGCGTTGAAATTACGATCTCACGGCAGGCGTTGCGTCGATTTCTCCTCTAGAGGTCGGGCGGCGTTGTCATGCGAGGCCGTGCGTCGGATTTTCGATCGTCCCAAGAGTGTCGCGTCGATCAGCGTCGGTGTGCGGCGTTTGTCTCGCCACGGAACCAGCTGTGCGTTGAAATTTTCAGCGCACGGAGCGTCCAAATAAACGAGAGAAGTCTTTTTGGTCCTGAGACTTCAGGGAACAGGAGGCAAGCTCTATCCAAGCCCTTGGAGAGCACTTTCACAGCCAGACAAGAGTTCAGCAAGGCAGCAGTCCTTTGTAGAAAGCAGACAGGTGAGTCCTTTGAGCAGCCAGGCAGTTCTTCTTGGCAGGATGTAGTTTCTGGTTCAGGTTTCTTCTCCAGCAAGTGTCTGATGAGGTAGGGCAGAGGCCCTGTTTTATACCCAAATGTGCCTTTGAAGTGGGGGAGACTTCAAAGAGTGGCTAAGAAGTGCACCCGGTCCCCTTTCAGTTCAATCCTGTCTGCCAGGGTCCCAGTAGGGGGTGTGGCAGTCCTTTGTGTGAGAGCAGGCCCTCCACCCTCCCAGCCCAGGAAGACCCATTCAATATGCAGATGTATGCAAGTGAGGCTGAGTACCCTGTGTTTGGGGTGTGTCTGAGTGAATGCACAAGGAGCTGTCAACTAAGCCCAGCCAGACGTGGATTGTAAGGCACAGAAAGATTTAAGTGCAAAGAAATGCTCACTTTCTAAAAGTGGCATTTCTAGAATAGTAATATTAAATCCGACTTCACCAGTCAGCAGGATTTTGTATTACCATTCTGGCCATACTAAATATGACCTGCCTGCTCCTTTCAGATCAGCATCTGTCACTTCAACAGTGTATGAGGGCAGCCCCAATGTTAGCCTATGAAGGGAGCAGGCTTCACAGTAGTGTAAAAAACGAATTTTGGAGTTTTACACTACCAGGACATATAACTACACAGGTACATGTCCTGCCTTTTACCTACACAGCACCCTGCTCTAGGGGTTACCTAGGGCACACATTACAGGTGACTTATATGTAGAAAAAGGGGAGTTCTTGGCTTGGCAAGTACTTTTAAATGCCAAGTCGAAGTGGCAGTGAAACTGCACACACAGGCCTTGCAATGGCAAGCCTGCGACAAGGTTGAGGTAGCTACTTAAGTGGGTGGCACAACCAGTGCTGCAGGTCCACTAGTAGCATTTAATCTACAGGCCCTAGGCACAGGTAGTGCACATTATCAGGGACTTATAAGTAAATTAAATAGTCCAATCAGGTATGATCCAAAGTTACCATGTTTAAGGGAGAGAGCATATGCACTTTAGCACTGGTTAGCAGTGGTAAAGTGCACAGAATCTAAAAACCAGCAACAATGAGGTCAGAAAAAGAGAAGGAGGAAGGCAAAAAGTTTGGGGATGACCCTGTCAAAAAGCCAGGTCCAACATGACCCCCCTCCCAGCCTAAAGCCAGGGTAGACTAATCAACACTCTGATGGACTTCCCTGCTTAAGGCGATAGAACATGGGCAATGGCCCACTACTGCAGGGGCACTCGCCAGTTCTACGCCTTTCTGAACTCAGTGAGGCTTCTTTGTCTATACTCTTTGGGGCCACTGATCTGGCCCATGGGGAACCCTTCTCATCACCTGAGGACCCCATCTGTACAGCTCCTAACTTTAATTTGCTTACAGATGCATCCCAGTATGCAGACAGTACCACCATGGCCAACAAAGTGATGTGGCCCATTCCATTCCTTGGGTCTGACTTCTGTCCCCAACCCAGGGAAAACTCTGCCCACAAGGACAGAAACCAACAGATGCCACTGACAGCTGTCAGTGTTATGAGCCAGGCCCCTGACCATCCACTGCTAGGTGGAGACCCTGAGGGGGGCCGTTGGCTGAGCTTCTCCTCCAACTGGTTGGCTGGTAGGGAGCTCCCAAGGGACTCCTGTAGCATCCCAGAATGGGGGGTAGTAACCCCAGGGGTCTTGCACCCCTTTTCCACTCTCACCAGGTCAGGGGTGGGTCCCTGATACTGGTACCTCAGCCCAGGGTCTGTACCCTGAGGCTGAACAGAGGACAGGGGTGAGTCCTTCCTTCCCGTGCCTCCCCATCTGGGCTTACATACCCTCCTCTGGGGAGTGGTACTGCCAGACATCTGAACTGCTAGGGCACCCTTGGGGGTCGGCCCTCTCAGCTCTCCTGACACTAAGGGAAACTCATTCCCCAGAATGCAGTCAATGGGCAGCTGGGGACTAACTATGACCCGCCTCTGGGTCACCTCCCCACCCCACTCTAGGGACACCCGGGCAATGGGGCGGAAGAAATCTTCCCCAATGGCTGGAGTCACTCTACACACCTGTCCGGTGTACTGCTCTGGTGATACTAGTCTCTCCACAATCATGGTAAGACTAGCCCCTGTGTCTCTCAGAGCGGTGACTGGGATCCCATTCACTCCCACCTGGTGGAAGTGACGACTCCCACCCTCAGGGATCACCAGTTTACCCTCTGAGTCCACCTCCCAACTAAAGGAGATGAAGGCATGGTCTACGACCTGCCCCTGGGGACTACATTCCCCTAAGGCCACATGGGCCACCCCTGTAGAGGTCCCAATACTGGGTGAGTTCTTTGGACAGACAGAGTCCCCCTTCCTGTGTCCTATCTGGGAACACTCAAAGCAGCGGGGTTGGGAATGGGATGCTTTGGGCCACTGCCCACCAGAACCCCCACCCTGTTTCTCAGATGGGGTATGGGAACCCTTTCTTCCCCCTTACTCTGGGACTCATCTGGGTCATCTCTAACCTCCCCCTCACTTTGTTGGGGGGAACCGGAACTACCCTTCTCGGGGTCACTCCCAGATACCTTTTTGGACACTCTGGTGCTTGCCCAGAGGTCCGCCTCCTCAGCAAGCTTCCTGGGATCAGTCAGCTTACTATCCACTAAGTGCTGGCGCAACTCTGTAAAAGTAGTATTAAGCATATGCTCTCTCAGAATCAAGTCATATAAACCTTTATAATCAGCTACTTTGTTGCCCCGCACCCATCCATTCAGTGCCTTACTGGAGAAATCAAAGAAATCTACCCATGTTTGTGTGGTTTGTTTGGTGCTGTCCCTGAACCTCTGACGGTATCCCTCAGGGGTCAGCCCAAACTTGGCAAGTAAAATGGCTTTCTGAAGTGGGTATGTGTTTTGATCAGGTTGATCCAATGTGAGAAGTGTGTCCCTCCCCAATGGCGGCACATAACCCCACATAGCTACCCCCCATTGCCCTTCAGGAACCTCATGAGCCCTTAGTGCAACTTCATAAGCAGCTAACCATTTATCTATGTCATCTCCCACCACAAAACTGGGCACCACATTTTTGGGTATACGAACCTTCTTTTCTCCAGCAGGTCCTGTCTGTATGCTGCCACCATTATTGCTGGATTCAGACTGTCTCGCCTTGATCTCCAGCTCCTTGAGACTCAGTTCATGAGCCAACAATAGTTTCTTTTCAGCCAAAGCTCTTTCAGCTTGAACTTGTTTGGCTGCTCTTTCAGCTTCCGCTTGTTTGGCTGCCCTTTCAGCTTCAATCTGTTTGGCTGCTCTTTCAGCCTCAGCTTGTTTGGCTTCTCTCTCTGCCCTCTTCTCCTCCTGTTGAGCCTCAATTTTCAGTTTTGCCATTTGCAATTGGAACTCCCTTTCCTCTCTCCTTTCCTCTGCGGTCAGGCTTTGCATAGAGACACTGCTCCCTGGTCTGGAAGGGGGCACAATTGCAGTGGTAACACCATCCACAGATAGTGAAAATTCTCTGAGGGGCCATGTTCTGGCTCCTCTTCCTCATCATCCTCTAAATGGGCTTCTGCCCAGGCCCTCAGCGCCACTTGAAAGTCCTCCTTTCTGGAGGCCCCTTGGGTGGGTACCCTCAATGCCCTGCAGAATCCTCTTAGTTGTTTGACCGTATATGCATCCAACTGGACTAGGTCAAAGTCCCCTGTCTGAGACCCAGTCAGAGACATGTTGAGTGAGGATTTAGTTTTTGAAAATTGTCAGGAAAAAAAATCAGGTTTTCAAAAAGAGATAAAAACCAAGTTGACCTTCAACTGTGGGTAGGTAGTGAAATACTTAGCTACTGTATGTCACTGCACAAATACAAGTCCTATCCTCACCGCTGATCACCAATGTTAGAAATTGGGTTTTTGGTTGGCAGTCAGGTTACCCTCTGTCCAAACAAAAGCCCTCACTCTAGTCAGGGTAAGTCACACACTATCCAAGATTATCCTGTGCCCACCCTCTGGTAGCTTGGCACAAGCAGTCAGGCTTAACTTAGAAGGCAATGTGTAAAGTAGTTGTGCAATAAATCATACAATACCACCATATAGCACCACAAAAATACACCACACAGTGTTTAGAAAAATATATAATATTTATCAGGATAATTGTAGGACAAAAAGAATAAAGTTGCAATGGAAAATTGTAGAAATATCACAGGGAAGTGATATAAAGTGTCTTAAGTCTTTAGAATATAAACAAAGTCTCTTTCAAGCACAAGTACCTGGTTGGGAGTGGAAAAATCTCCTCAGAGGGCCACCAGAGAAGAGGTGCGTGGAAAAAGGGTGTGTGCGTCGATTTCTCCCCAGCACACACGGACTTGTGTCGTTATTTTCCACGCGGGGAAGTCGGCGTCGTTTTCCGGCGCTCGGACAGCCTCTTTCTGTGGATCGCGGGGATTACCAGATGTCCCGGGTCTGTGCGTGGATTTTCCTGCTGGTTCTCCGGCTGCGCGTCGGTCTGCGGGGCTGCACGTCGAAATTACGATCTCACGGCAGGCGTCGCGTCGATTTCTCCTCTGGATGTCGATCTGCGGGGCTGCGCGTTGAAATTACGATCTCACGGAAGGCGTCGCGTCGATTTCTCCTCTAGAGGTCGGGCGGCGTTGTCCTTGCGAGGCCGTGCGTCGGATTTTCGATCGTCCCAAGAGCGTCGCGTCGATCAGCGTCGGTGTGCGGCGTTTTTCTCGCCGCGGAACCAGCTGTGCGTTGAAATTTTCAGCGCACGGAGCGTCCAAATAAAAGAGAGAAGTCTTTTTTGTCCTGAGACTTCAGGGAACAGGAGGCAAGCTCTATCCAAGCCCTTGGAGAGCACTTTCACAGCCAGACAAGAGTTCAGCAAGGCAGCAGGCAACAGCAAGGCAGCAGTCCTTTGTAGAAAGCAGACAGGTGAGTCCTTTGAGCAGCCAGGCAGTTCTTCTTGGCAGGATGTAGTTTCTGGTTCAGGTTTCTTCTCCAGCAAGTGTCTGATGAGGGAGGGCAGAGGCCCTGTTTTATACCCAAATGTGCCTTTGAAGTGGGGGAGACTTCAAAGAGTGGCTAAGAAGTGCACCAGGTCCCCTTTCAGTTCAATCCTGTCTGCCAGGGTCCCAGTAGGGGGTGTGGCAGTCCTTTGTGTGAGAGCAGGCCCTCCACCCTCCCAGCCCAGGAAGACCCATTCAATATGCAGATGTATGCAAGTGAGGCTGAGTACCCTGTGTTTGGGGTGTGTCTGAGTGAATGCACAAGGAGCTGTCAACTAAGCCCAGCCAGACGTGGATTGTAAGGCACAGAAAGATTTAAGTGCAAAGAAATGCTCACTTTCTAAAAGTGGCATTTCTAGAATAGTAATATTAAATCCGACTTCACCAGTCAGCAGGATTTTGTATTACCATTCTGGCCATACTAAATATGACCTGCCTGCTCCTTTCAGATCAGCAGCTGTCACTTCAACAGTGTATGAGGGCAGCCCCAATGTTAGCCTATGAAGGGAGAAGGCCTCACAGTAGTGTAAAAACGAATTTAGGAGTTTTACACTACCAGGACATATAACTACACAGGTACATGTCCTGCCTTTTACCTACACAGCACCCTGCTCTAGGGGTTACCTAGGGCACACATTACAGGTGACTTATATGTAGAAAAAGGGGAGTTCTTGGCTTGGCAAGTACTTTTAAATGCCAAGTCGAAGTGGCGGTGAAACTGCACACACAGGCCTTGCAATGGCAAGCCTGAGACAAGGTTGAGGTAGCTACTTAAGTGGGTGGCACAACCAGTGCTGCAGGTCCACTAGTAGCATTTAATCTACAGGCCCTAGGCACAGGTAGGGCACATTATCAGGGACTTATAAGTAAATTAAATAGTCCAATCAGGTATGATCCAAAGTTACCATGTTTTAAGGGAGAGAGCATATGCACTTTAGCACTGGTTAGCAGTGGTAAAGTGCACAGAATCTAAAAACCAGCAACAATGAGGTCAGAAAAAGAGAAGGAGGAAGGCAAAAAGTTTGGGGATGACCCTGTCAAAAAGCCAGGTCCAACAAGGACCCTCTGCACAAGCCCTGCAGTGATATAGTAACCTGCCCCACTGATATGAAGTTATAATAGGAGGGCCGCTCACCTCTTCCGGTAGCCGCTTACACTTCTGACAGCATTAGTGCCTGGTGGCAGGGCTGTCAGGAGGACCGTGTCCACAACTCCTCAAAGGTCCTTGAGACTTCCTGGTATGCTCCTGTGAGTTGGGCCTTAGGCGTAGTCGGTCAAGTGATCCCAGCACAGCTGTTCAGGTTCCCCCATCGTCCGCATGAGTGGTACAAGAAGTGTGGCTCTGCTGGTCTCAGCATGAAGCTGCTTAGGCCCGCGGCTATCTCTGGCTGGGAGAGGGCCATGCAGCAGTGCAGTTCCTGGTTCGCTGGTCTGCCCTGCCCATGATCATCTCCATGGGTTTCGTCAGGATTCCCAAAAGGGCACACAACACTGGCCCTCCCAGGAGCTGTCAGCACCCCTACGTCTCTCACTCGGGGGACTGCAGCGACTCAAGGTAGGTTGCTCACCCACCAGTGTCCGATGTAAGAACAGGAAGCCAGTGTATTACGGTTGCCGCAGGCTGGGCCTGCACCACCAAACCACAGTGCCTCTGTGAAGCACTCATGGTTTTTAGAACACCTCAGGCAGCAGCTATTTGGAGGGGAGAGCCCTCACCAGCAATTGGAGGTCACAATCAACCTCTACAGAGCAGGATATGTATCAATGGGCCTATATCGGAGCCTTTCAGAAAGGCGACTGATCCTGGCACCATCTTGGCCATGCCCACCCCTATTTCTACCCATTGGCCTATCAAGGATTTTCTTTGGACATCCCGGTACTCCCTTAATCTCAAAGCAACTTCTTCTGCCAGAGCTGAGTTTCCACCTCCCTTTCCCAGCAACTATGGGGCAGGCCATCCGAAGACTTCAAATGTAGGACAATTATCTTCCTTGGAAGATGGTCTTCTGTGGTAAAGGGTAAGTAGGCAAATCTCCGCAGTGAGGAGTGCCTGTCTATTTGATGTACTCTCTAGATCGGCCATAGCCTCAGTCAGAAGTGTAGTGATCACTGGGCAGTTCCATACCAAGTGTGAAAGTCTGCATCAACATCCACACATAGATGGGAGCCCTGGTCAAAGGTGTGCATGATGATGAGGGGTGAGAAGTGGTGTGCAGGCAGTTAAACTGTGCTCCTAGTGAGGATGTAAGTATGTTCTAGGGTCCTTTTCCACTCCTTTCCTTTACACTGTCAGCCTAAAATGGTCTCCCTTCTGGCACGTAAGCACAGCAGGCTGTCCACAGGCATGTCAACCATTGTTTTGTATAGCCAAGAGATGACAAAGAGACCACCACTAAATGTCAGCATGACCTGCAGTAGGTCATGCGTAGGGGCTTCTGGGTTAAGGTCCTCGACCAGTTGTTGCACAGCCAGTACCAGTGCTGCAAAAAACAGTATTTAGACTCTCTAAATCTAAGCTACGAAAATATCCCTTTTCATAGCAAACATCTATTGTTATCAACTGTGCTGTCGTCTACTTCCACATTAACTGAGTCATGAAAAAGCTTCCCCTGGATGTGGGCAGCCCTACCAGGCGAAATGCAGTCATATAGACCCTGTAACATCCCATCTGTTTAAGTGCACCTTTCTAGCATCAAAGATTTATAGTTAGGAGTGTTAGTTATGCATAGCTTCGAGTGTCGCTCCAGTATCATGGCAGGCAATGTACTTTCTCTTTGTTTTTCCCTGAACTTCCCCACATCTGCCAGACAGGGCCTAGCTAGCCAGCTGGCCATCTGCTGTAGCTGTGCAACAAAATAATACAATTTGTAATTTGGGACTCCGACACAGGCTGCTGCATTATAAGTAGGGAAACCTGATTTCTGTGATCGTCCTGTAGCAGTTCCCGGAGCAATGTGTCTAGGGACTGAAACCAGCTACATGGGATCCGCATCAGTAGATTTGCAAAGTAGGAAAGGACACATGGAAGAATGATTATCTTTGCCATGGCCAGTCGGGCCATGAATGTCAGCTGTACTGTCAGCCAGAATGCCACACTTCCTCTCAAGCTCGCAAGGTCCACAGGGAACTTCCCAGGTTATCCTTCCTTGTATATATGTCAGATTGGTATACCCTGACCCCATAGTATTCCAGGACCTGGCTTCCCAACAGATGGCCCAGGGTTCACTGCCTCTGGGGGCTCCTGCAGTCCTTCCGAAATGGGGAAGGTGGAGGTCTTGTTCCAGTTTGTGCACAATCCCAATACTAACTGATTTCTTCCAATATTTCTTCCACAGGATCCCCGACTGAACCTCTCTCAAAGGTAAAAGGCAAAAAACATCGGCGAGAGTGCACAGCCTTGCAGTTTCACTGTATAGGTTGTGAACGGTTCAGAAAAGCATTGGCTCATGTGTAATTGCATCTGTGCCGTCATATAGAAAAAGGTGACCCATTTGCTCAAATCTACATCCAGGGACTTCTTGGCCATAATTGCTCACAGGTAGTCCAACTATAATGTATCAAATGCCTTGTGGATATTAATCAAGAGAGATTTGATACAAGCAAATTATTTTGTACTAGGTGTTGTGCTGGGGGATGAAACCATTTTGGTATTCATGCACCAACATTTGTAAATGGGACTGAAGCTGGGCAGAGTTATATACAAAGTAGGCATGAACAGGGTCTATAGGATGCAACATCCAGCACGTTGCTCAAGGTTTTAAGTATTGAAACCATTATGGCCTCTCTGTTGGTGTTGAGCAGGCACCCCATTTCAAAGGCCACCTTGTATATTTCCACCAGCCTGGGCACCAGGGTGGATGAATATGTGTGATAAAAATCCACTGACATGCCATCTAGCTAGGTGTCTTGCCTTTTGACAGTTCTTCAACAGCAACCTCTATATTTTGGACTCTATGATGCATCCCCCACAGGGTCTCCCTGTTCTCAGAGGATAGTCCTGGAAGCATCGCCCTATGGGTGCTCCATGCAGCTCTCTGTCATACTGGGTAAATACTTTATGGATGTCATGTTAGGCAGAGACAGTCTACCATGAAAAGCCAGGGATCTCTGTAATAGAGTTTTCCGAGTCATCTGAGCATATCAACCATGACAGACGCCTGACAGAAGGGTCTGTCCTCCTTCTGCATGAGCTGAGTGATCTGTGCCAATGTCTGTGACCTCCATTTCAAATATAGCTTGGCTACCTGTTCTCTTACTAGAAGAGTGTCCTGTAAGAACACCACATCTATTCCAGTACACCTCAGGAATGCCAATATTTTGGTAGTGTTTACCTATGCATCCCATGCCCCTAACATTCCATTTAAGAAAGGACTATTTTGTCATACTACTTGCCATTGTGGGTTCTACGCAAACTGGGTCTTTCTTTGGTTCCTTCCTTTCTGTATTCTGACATTCAGTGTCTACCCCCCCAAAGATCACCGGCTTGGGACCACAGCATCCCTATCACTGTGCATGAGTGCTGATTTCCCCTCACACAATCTAGACAAGGTTAATGTGAAACAATAGTCCCCAACTCCTCCACCCCAGGCCAGCAGTCCAGAATTGCATACCTAGAACAGTAAGAAATCCCAGAACCCTTTCCCCTCCTAAAACCATTTCAATGACGAGAGTTTTCGAAAGGTGGCTTCTTCGGCTCTACATCATATGCCATCTCCGGTTCCTATCCCCCTCTGGAAGACAATCGTGGCAAACTGCCCCCAAAAGTCAGCCCAAGGCCAGCATTCAACTGGCCTGCTAAGCATACATGAGCCTGTGGTATCTCTGTGGCCAAAGGTACTAGTTACGATTGCCCTGCACACATTTCCAGCACTGGATAAGTGGCTCAGTTCTTCAAAGATCATCTGCAAGTTGCAACATTATCCAGGGCCCAGAGAGCAAGCCCCCAGGTTCAGGCCAAGTCCGATGACTTCGATGTAGAGTCTATGTGCCGCTCGAGTGGACACTGCTGTGCCATTGTATTGCTGGTGATTGCAATGTCAATGGCAGTCTGATGTGAAAGTCGGTCCCACGTCTTTTATGTCAGTGCCGTTTAGGTCCAACAGTTTAGCAAATACTCCACCCCTGGCCTTGGAACGTGCCATGGGGGGAAGCCTGGAAGATACTCCGGAGCAGAGAACTTTAACAGGCCCCTTGGTGCTTACTCCCTTGCTAGCCAGGTTTCAATATAGGCCACCACATCCTTCCACTCAATCTTTTTAAGGAGCTCCACGACTCACATGTTACATTGACAGCGACCTTCTGCATTGCCGGCTCTGCAGTCCAGCGTTTCCACTCTTTTAGCTAGCTATGTACTCAATCCTAAACGTGTTAAGTTGCAGCTGCACTTCACTAACGTCATCCGTGTTGCTTTGACTTTGTCTTCCAGTTTCCAGTGATCATCGCAGAAGATGCCCAAGCTACTCGAACTCGATACCTTATCAGTCTTTCCCTCGATCGCCTCTGTGGTTGTGCTAATGGCGTTAAGGATCAGGTCTAATTGGTCAGAGGAGTTTTGACCCTGGTAAGAGGTTCTTGCCTCTTGAGTCAAGTGAGCATTCCGGGGTGGTGAGAGGACGCTATCTCCCGGCATCCCCCACTTAGACGTCCTTTACCAACGTGGAGTAGGCATTAGGGCACTGGGGTCTTTGGGCAAGCAGGGCTAAAGTGCAGATAGTTCTAAAGCCAGCAGCAATCGGGTTCAGAAAATGGAAATAACTCAGAAAAAGGAATTCTGCTTCAGTAACACAGAGCACACATAATGCTGGCGCTGGGCCCAATTTACATTTTAGAGCAGCAGAACATTTCTTAAGTACTGGAGCATATGGCACATCCCCAGTATCTGGACTCCCTACTTGTGCAAAATTCTCTTTTTAGAAAACTTATCTCTGTCATATGGATGTTATGACTAAGGTAAATCCACTGAAGGATGAGGATGTATTACTTTCCTGGCAAATAGAAGAATTTTAAGATAATGCTCATCGTTAAATAATGCCTTTAGTAACCACAAACTGGAGTTTGGCTCAGGGTCACCCAAATAGAAGTGAAAATCCAAGGAAGCCCCACTCTGCAATTAGCGTGACACAAGAGTAAAGCAAATCAAGACGTGTCTCCTCCTGCACAGAACAAAATATAAACATACGAGTAAAATACTTTTTCGGAGGCTCTATGAAAAGGAAAAGGAATTTGCTGGAAAGAAAACTGCATCATAGTTGACGGCCTCCGAAAACGCAGTTTTCATCCTGTCACCTGGCTAGACCAAAATGTATTGTCAAGCATATCTACTTTATTAAAATGTGTTAATCTGCATGATTTTGTGTAATACCTGAAAATTAGCAATATATTGTTGGTTACAAGCCATGCATCAGCTTTAGTATTGCATCAAGAGCTTGACATTGTTATTTGAATTTGGTAGAGCTATTCTGCTCTTTTCTCCGGCCTTCATTTTGTACAAAGATTTTAAACAATTAGTGCAACAATGACATTTGCGATGACCCATCCAAAAACATTTGCCTTATCCACCCAAATATCTGCTTCTCACAAATGTCACTTTGTGTTGACCAATTTGTATAAATATGGGTGCTTGCCATTCTCTCCCTTCTTTACGTTTGTAATTTTCCACATTCGAGACATCAGTATAATTTATTTCCATTATGTTTATTCCACATTAAGAAACCCCATGCCATCCTGCATCCTCCACTCAGTCTGGCAAACATCAACTGCCAGTGCACAGAATCCTACCATCTCATCATTTTACATCCTAAACCATTACACATTGTGTGGCATCTTGAGACAGACTGCTGCAGAGATGCAGAACAGTGAGAGCAGAACACCTTAACATACCAGTTTGTATTTAATTAACAGCTACTGCAATATACAATTACCTCAGCCTACCACATTTCCCCTCCCCACAAAAAACAAAACGAGAAAGAAAAAAAAACATATTTCTTCTTCACATTGTAAAATCCTTAAACCTATCCGGTAACACACTTGTCCTACCAGATCTAACACTGATATATTTTTTTACCATGTCCCCACTTTGTTCATTTAAAGGTGTGCCATCAATCTGACTCCTCAACCTTGAACAAGTTGCTTTGCCTAGATCTTTTTTTATCTTTGTCACATTTCTGCCAATGGTTGGTGCTATTCCTTTGTTCACAAGACTTCGCCTGCAAACCTGTTGTGTCACTACTACACAACTGACTTGTTCCAATGTCTTTGTTCTCTGTCTCACCACACATAATGCATGATAGAGAAGCTGTGATCAAAATTACTTTGTTTAAATTCTACCAACCTCTGTTTCTCAAGAAAACCGATTCATTCCCTCTCTTTCAACAAGAAGAGGTTTCGGAAATTTGGAAAGGCCTTTAGGAACACAACTAGTCTTCTCTATCAGTACCCAATCTCCAACTTGAATGTTCTTTCCTTTAACCTTGTATTTCTTATCATAAAATGCTTTCCTTTTTGACTGAAACTTTTGTCCAGTTTTTCCAACCTTTGAAAGATCCTTAACCATTTCACTTTTCTCAGAAGCCATCCATGGCGGAAATACCTTTGAAAACCCTGTTCCCTTCCATAAACGTTCAAATGGTGTTGTTCCAGTTCTTCAATAGGGAGTATTATGATAACAATTAATCTTGCTTTTTAAATATTTAAAAACATTCATATTTGAGGAGATGGCGGTTTGAGTCCCTTCTTTAATTGTTCTGTTTGCTCATTCAGCAAGTCCATTTGAATGTAGCGAATAAAGAGCAACTCTGTAACGAGTTATTCCGTTTCTTTTAAGAAACTCATATTTTTGTAGATACCAGTTGTGTACCGTTGTCCAAGAGTAAAATTTGCTGTACTCCTGCCATAAAAAATACATCATCCAGAAATTCAATTGTTGCATCAGTTGTGATTTCACTTTAAACTGTATCCTTTTTGAAAAATAGTCAATTAGGACAATACCTCTGATCAACTGGTAAGCAAGTAAAGGTTCCTAAAAAATTAACAGCTATTTTGTCCCATAGTTTTTCAGGTACCTCAACATTAACCAACGGTGTTTTACTAAACTGGCAACTTTTATCAGACAATAAACATTCATGACAAGGTTGTAAATATGCTTCCACCGTGGTGTCCATGCCTGGCCACCAAGAGTGAATATGCAAACTATTCTTTGTGGATGTTAACCATAGATGCCCCTCATGAGCAATATGTACCATTCTCTTCCCCAGAGCTTCAGGAGGCACAAACATATTTCCCCTGAGAATTATGCCAGATTCAACACTTAACTCAGGTAGTTCCTGGAAAAAAATCCTTGAGATCACCAGAAACATTCCTGATGTTTCTAAAATCACTACAAAGAATATGTTTAAGAAGCTCTCGGTATTGACTGTCCTTCAGGCATTCATTGCGCCACTCATCTGGAGATATTGCAGCACAACACTTCTCAACTGCAGCAACAGAAGGTCAACACATTCATCTGACAAACTTTCTTGTTCGATGTCACTACACTGCACTGGGGGACATGACAAACAATTGGCTTGAACAATTAAGCTACCAGGTATATATGACATTTCAAAAGTCAAATTCCTGTAATGAAGTTATCAATCTAACTAATCTTGAAGGTGACTTACCAACTCCCTTATCACTCATAAGAAACTCTAATGGTTTACAAGCTGTCAACATGTTAAATCTTTGACCCAATAAGTATGTCCTGAATTTATTTATAGGCCAAACACAGGCTAAAGTTTCCCTTTCTATGATGCTATATTTCAATTCAACACCATTGATTGTGTGAGATATAAAAGCAATAGTCCTCTTTTTTCCATTGACTCTCTGACTTAATACAGCACCTAGACCTCACGCACTTGCATCTATTGAAACTTCACACATTTTCCTTTGAATAAAGTTTCAATGCATCACATTTCAAAATCAACTTTTTCACTTCTTCAAATGCCCTAGTTTGTTCCTTCGACCAACCAAATTTCTCTTTCTTCCTTAACAACTTCTTTAAAGGTTCAGCTATCACACTGAGCCCACAAACAAATCTGGCATAGTATTCACTGAGTCCTAAAAAGAAACGTGAACTGTTCTTACCCTTAGGTGTGGAGGCCTCTTTGATTGCTCTTAGCAAGTTGTCTTTGGGTTCAATGCCTTTTGCAGAAATTCAGTGATGTAAATACTCAAACTCACTCACTCTAAACTTGCACTTATCCTTGCGTATGGTCATAACATGTTCCTGGAGAATATTTAACACTTTGCGCAAAATCAAATCATGCTGACTCATATTATCTGCAAAATTAAGAATATCATCTTGATAGGTCACTATACCAACCATACCTTCAAACAATCCATCCATTAGTCATTGATATACATTAGCCGCCGATGATAACCTAAACTGCAGTCTTAGATACTTAAAGGTCCCATAAATGTGTGATGAATGTCATTAAATGTTGTGATTTGTCTGTCAATGTAATATGATGGTATGCAGCCTTTAAGTCAATTGTACTAAAAAATACACACAACTCCTATCTGTGCCAACATCTCCTGTATTTTTGGTAGTAGATGACATTCCACAATGATGTTTTTGTTCAGAGAGCGAAGATGAGCACACAGCCTGATTTCTGTTTTTTTTTGTTTTCATGCAGTAACAATACTTGATATCCATTCAGAACTTTCTATCTGAACAATGATTTTGTCCTTACACATCTTATCAAGTAATACTTTCAAATCCTTATAAATGCTCAAAAGCACATTCCTGCCTTTTTGAATAACCGGTTTTAAAAATCCTTTCACCCACCCACTTTCATCCCTGATCACCTTGTCATAGTCTTTTAGTAAAACCTCAATGTTCCCCACATTGCAAGTGTTAATGTTCAATAATCAGGTCTAACATTGAAAGACTTCAAATCTTGAGAATCGTCCTCCATCTAAACAGGGTACCGATTCAGAGGATCCTGGCTTTAAAATGATCCCCAACCTGGCTTGATCCATCCCTTTAAACTCTAAGGTATCTTCAAAGCATCCTGCCATTTTGTATTTCAAAACCACCAAAATCTTTAGGTGAAATATCAATTCCAATTGTTTATCTTTCCAGTTCTCCTCAAAAGTGGTTAAATCTAAAATTGTAATGGGAGAGCCTAATTCAGCCATTACCGGCGCCTGTTTACTACCAATGCCTATAACAGAAAATGCTCCCTTCTTCTTATAACTGTCATTGGACGTAATGATAAAAACAACATCTTTAAACTTACACTGACATTCGTTTAGCGTGTCTTCTTCATCTATTTGTTTAGCAGATACATTTGCACTTTTCTTTCTGTTGCTCACAACGCCCCCACTTTTCTTGTATATGCATAATTTAGTAGAATTGCCAATTTCCTCACATTTCAAACACATGTTTAACAGCAGGACAATTAAGATAATTTCCAAAATAAGATTATGACCCACACTTATAACAGTAACGTAAATTATGGTCATCCTTGTAACCACAAGCTGCCCCA
Organism: Pleurodeles waltl; assembly: GCF_031143425.1. NCBI lineage: Eukaryota > Metazoa > Chordata > Amphibia > Caudata > Salamandridae > Pleurodeles > Pleurodeles waltl. Next base: position 681,036,706 of record NC_090443.1, read on the forward strand.
ACTAAAAACTGAAATCTTTTCACCTTTTTTGTGTCCACACGTACTGCTGCTACATCTTCCTCATCTTTGTTCGTTAATAACACTTTTGATGAAAGAATAGATCTTTCTACCCCTCTAGCAATGCTGACTAACATATATAAAGAAGGATTACATGTACATTAAAGTATTTCTTGTATTTTTATGTTGAAGCAACCGAAGACTGGCTGGTTGTGAAAATATGTGTCTATGTTGCTTACAAAGTCACAAGATGCTGCTAAAATCATCAAACTAGATATGAAGTTAATAAACCTTTAATCACTATTTTGTTTACCTGAAAAAAATTAAACCTTTCAACAGTCACATTAAGCTGTTCACTAAATTGATTATATAAATGTGCAGCAGCTTCACGAAGGTCATCCCACGGTGCATCCTCATGTGTTTCTATTTCTGGCAAATTATCAAAAATGTCCTTAGCCACAACACCCAGGCTCCAATTGCTTTCTTCCTCTCCTGATGAATCCACCTGGCATCAATGGCTAAAAGATAGTTCTCAAAATTCCTGTACCATGTGTGCCATTTACTTACTGGCATTCGTGCAGATTGTGAAAATGGCTGTGGTTGAGGAACAAACTTGTGCAGCCATAATTTAACCATTTACCCTTGAAGCACAGGGACCAATTAGAGAGAAGAAAAACAAAACACTCTCCACCCAAACTTGAGTGCTTAAATGCCTCAATAAATAATATGCGTGTCACCCAAATGCTAATCTAGTCTCATTAATGGTGGGTGTATCACTGAAATTCACCTCAAAAAGGTCTTACAAGATGCGTTAAACGTAATGCAAGGCCTTCTAATTGGTGTGCGTATCACTGTTGAAGACGCGCACTTTATACGTTTAATGAAATGCTGTGAATTATCATAATACAGAGGTGTTCCCATCACCAAGTACCACTAGACTGCAGTTGTCACAATCCAAAGAAAACCAATTCCCAAGATGGTGTCTCCAATGTAATGATGTACCCGCATAGTCTACTGCTGAGAAAAAGACACTAGGGGGCATATTTATACTTGTTTTTCCCCAAATTTGCGTCAATTTTTTTAACTCAAATTCGGTGCAAAACTAACTCCATATTTATACTTTAGCCCCGTCCAGCACCAAATTTATGGAGTTAAAGTCATTTTTTGGATGTGGAACCTACTTTGCGTCAATGAGATGCAAAGTAGGTGTTCCCGTGCAAAAAATGACTCTATGGCCTTAGCGCCATATTTATCCCCTGTGCTAAAATCATGCACTGGGGATGAGGGGTCAATATTTAACACCTGGGTCAGGGTAAGTATTAGGGGACCTGTGGGCCTATTTCCATGGAGGAACACCATGCAAGAAGCCCACAGGTGCCCTCCCAAGGCCCCAGGGACACCCCCATCCACACCAGAGGACAGCGGAGGATGGTGGACCCCATACCAGTTAAGTATAGGTAAGTACAGGAAAGTATATGGGTTTTTTTCAGTGCCTTGGGGGCCCTGAAGTGGGCCCCCCAACATGGCACTGGGTGCAATGGCCATGCCCAGGGACCCTGGTCCCCTGTGCTGGCCATTGGGGTGGTGGGCATGACTCCTGTCTTTTCTAAGACAGGAGTCATGTTGTATGGATTGGTCTGCGTCAGAAAATGATGCTAGGCTGGTTAGAGTCTTTTTTTTTACTCTAACCTGCCTAGCGTCATTTTTTTTGTGCAAAAAACCCTTCTTCCATACCGTCAGCCCCACCCAGCTAACGTCATTGTTTTTTAAGCTAGCCTACCCTTTGCACCAGCTTCCACCATTCCATAAATATGGTGCCCGGCTGGTGCTCAGAAATGGTGCGAGCCGGTGCTAAACTTTTTGGTGCAAAACTGCGTTGGTGCAGTTTTGCACCAAAAAGTATAAATCAGGGCCTAGGCGTGATGATGCAGCGCTCATAAATACTCGTTAAGGCTGTGGTTGCAGCTGCAGCACACATAGATGTTGACTGAGATGAGCCGGTGCTCATGAAGGCAGGGACACTGATGAACATTTGTTCCTGATGGCGACGCAACTTCCCCTCTGGTTAAGGCACATGGGCTGACTCCAACTGCCACACAGGTCCAGGTAGGTAGAATAAATTATTCAATTGCTCCAAACTGATTCAAATCACCAGTTACGTAGCGTTCATCACTCCACAGCTGCACACAAATTCCTATTAAATATCTTCTGATTCACCAGTTGTGTTAATAGTAGACTCCTCCAAAGAATACGCCAAGACAGTCTGAAGAGTCACCAGCAGACATCCATGGCTTAAGGTCAGGACCTCCTAAGGATTCCGGTCCTGCTTCTTTGTCACCAATATTTATGTAATAATCCACATTCAAGACATCGGTATAATTTATATTAGTTACATTTATTCCTCATTAAGAAGCCCCATACCATCCTGCATCCTCCGCTAAGTCTGCTAGACACCAACTGCCAGTGCACAGAGTCCTACCATCTCATCATTCTATATCGTGAACCATTACACATTACATCTGATGCAGAGATGCAGAACAGTAAGAGCATAACACCTTAACATACCAGTCTATATTTGCCTCGCTTTCTTCTTTTTCATCTTTCTGCTCACATATAGGGGCATATTTACAGTCTTTTCATAAAGGCTTGCTGAGCTGCCCTGTGTCAAAAGAAAAGGGCACTTATCTGACATATCTATAAGATATGGCTCATTCCTGTCCTTTTCCCCTGTACAGGTGCACAATGGGCTGCCTTGCGCCAATGCAGGCACCCTTGCACCATAGTGCAAAGGGTCTGCATTGCAGGAATGATTTGTTTTTGTGCAGGGAGGCACAACTCCCTGCACAAAAACAATCACAAGAGGCAATATCCTCTTTCTATGTGTGCTGCAGAATGCAGCACACACAGAAAAAGGAAAAATTAGGAGAATTCTTGGTGAGGCGTAGGCTTTTGACGCATTCCCTGGTTTACAAAATCTCGAAAATCTGGGAATGTGTCAAATGCCATGGATGTTATGTGGGAACGTGGCACGCCGCCCTGTCACAGGGTCAGTCAATGCAGGAACTTGTGCTGAGTTGATGCAGTCCATATTTACAAGGCCATGAAAAGCCAAGCAGTTTGGCTTTACATGGCCTTGCTGATATGGCCCTGCAGTGTGCGCTGCCAGACTGCCACTAAAAGTGGCATTCCGGCAGCACAAAGGGGCTTGTGAATATGCCCTATAGTGTTTACGTCTTGAGCTAAAACATCTAATAGATAACTTGTTTCATCATTAAAAACGTGATGAGAATGTCAATAGCTCTTCTAGAGCATGGGATAGCACATGGCAATGAGATCCACACAGCTTTGAAAGCACAGTCACTGGAAGTACGGGTGGGAGGGGAGTGCTGCAGCCCCGCCAAAATAACCATCCTGGAATTCAGAATGTGAGTGCACCATAAATATGCTTTTAAATGCATTCCAAGTACGACCTTGGGGATGGGATACTCCACCACAAATGTGACAGATATTCCGTCCGTCATATTACAAGTTCCATTATATCCAATGGAACTTGTAATATGGCGAAAGGATATCCCTCACGTTTGTAATGGAGTATCCCATCCCCCAAGGTCGTAATCAGGCCCTATGTCTTCTCACAAGTTGCTGCCTACTTTTTTAACATGGAGATTGGTGTTTACTTTTCGTTTCTCTGACTGAAAAGTTAGAGGATTTTGTAAAATGAGCTATCTGACATTGGTGCCCAGGTACAGAGAGTGTAACGAGAAAGGATGTAGGACGTCAGCATTTAAATTCCTGTAAAATAACTGTACGTATGTTTCAGAATATATCAGCAGTTAGATGGGCACAAATGACGAACACTATTGTATTATAATTCAGAAGTGTGTTGGAAATAAAGGTTTTAAGATTAAACAAATCGAGACGCTTTATTTGACGATGTACAAAAGTTAAACATTTGCGGAAAAGAGATTTCTGCACATGGTCGTTTGTGCGATGTATAGTTTTACCATTAACACTACATGTCCGTGCGAATTTTGCGGCCATTTCTAGGAAAACATACTATCAGTAAATGACCATGCTCTATCATACTAGACTTTAGTAATATAATTGTGACAGTGTGCTCCAAAACGCACCACCAGCTTCATACCACACGCACGCCACTCTCCTTCTAAACAGACGTGTCTTATTTGCTAGAATAGGCGTTTGTGTGACACTTGGATGGCTCACGATCCCTTTGACATCAGTGAAGTAACACTGATGACAATACCTCCACTCTGAAAAGTGTTGAAGCACCACAGCTTGAAAGGCAAAGCACGCTGCAATGAAGGTAAGGCATGTCTACACACGCATGAGCAGTTATATAAATTTGATGTATTTTTCTTTGACGAACAATCAATGCATTTATTGAAAAAAAGTGCTAAAATGTGAATTGTCTGCGTGTATTTCTTGGCCCCGTTTTGCACACAAAGAATAACATAAAATCTGGCACTCATCTTCGATCAAAAGACCATTTTTCGCAAGCGAAAAGGTTTTCATCTTGCCTAGTCGGTTCAAGTCCCTAGGTCCCCTCTTCCTACACTCATCTGAGAGTTTTTTTGGAGTCATAGGCAGCCTTTTGGAGACATGGGCTGCATTGATCGTTCAGTCACGCAGCACCGAAATTTAGGCGGTACAGAAAGAATATTGACTGCTGCTTTCATATTTCCACTCCTGCCCACTCGCACTAGCTTAGTACTCCCAAATGCTGCGTCCAAGAAAAGACCTTTGGGTGGAAGATGCACTTTTATTTCTGTGTTCTGTTGCACACTGTGGCTTCTGTAACTTTATAGAAAAGCGAGGGATTGTCTTTTTCATAGCTTAAGGGGAATTCCCACATCGCTTGCCTTTGGCCCGAAAACGAATGACGGCCGGAGGGGATTTCCTAATGGAAACCAGTCGCACAATCTACTTTATGTTCTCTAAGCTGCTCATCTGCCGCCATCGCTTTTTTTTATATGTGTCGAGTTCAGACTCATCCTTCTACTTGCACAAAATATAGTAGTGTATATATATACATTTGGCAGTTCATTTTGTTAATCACACAGTCGTCAGGAATGATGAAAACCTTCTCTCTGCCAAAAAATATACAGCAGCTAATGAAGAGTCCTCACCTAGTAATCACCTATCTGTTGCAGAAGAGAAACGCTTTTTTTTCTATTTCAAGTATGGTCTGGTAATTACTGCTTTCAGGAAGGATGGAGAAGAATTGAACAAGCAGAAAAAATAGTTCTGGGCTGGTGACAATAGCCACTGAGTTTGCCAACACTGCCAGTACTTATTTTCCGTGGTCTAAGACTTTCGAGTAAGTATTGCATCACTGAGAGAAATGGATGCATCTTAGCTAACTGTCCTTTTAAAGGTCGAGCCTGCAAGTGCATGCACTAGCGCATGTGTCTCACTTGTGAAACTCTGTTATGTACAGTAGAGTTTGCAGTCCCCCTGTCGCTTACCATTTGTTGGCTTGCATGACATTCTTATTTACAGCCTCGTAATTGGTCACTGCAGTTCAAGCATAATTTCTGTTCCTCTGTGTGGAGCAGGTACCAAGCGCTGATTAATTCAACTTCAACAGTGACTATCCGCTGCTTCTGACTCACTGAGGTGCTAGTTTGTCCTTTTTACCTTCTTAGTGCCCTGCAAACAGAAGGCTTGTGACTGGCAAAAACGTGCCCAGCAGGACAAACTAAATTAATATTTTATAGCTAACTTTCTTATATTTTCCCAAGTCGTCTTTTCTCACTTTGTACCCATATTTTTTTTTGTTTTTGCTTGTGTGCGCAGGTCTCAAAATATGACAATTATCTTGTTCTAAATATTGCAAAGAGACATTGTTCCTTTATTATGTGTAATTTCTGAAATGATGCTTTAACACATAGATGTACAGTACACCTACATCCACCCCACTACAATCCGCCCCACTACAGTCAACCTCAATCCAATCCACTCCACCTCACTCCACACCAATCTACCCACTCCAATCCAAACCACTCACCTCAATCCAATCCACTCCAATCCACCCTATTCCAATCTTTCCAAACCACCCTAATCTAATATGCCCCACTCCAGTCCACCCACTCCAATCCCAAACAATCTGCACCACTTCAACACAATCTGCCCCACTCCAATCCAAAATTCTCCCCTACTCCAATCAAAAACAATAATCCCCACTCCAATCCAAAATAATATGCCCCACTTATGACTCCCCCACTTCAATCTGCCCCATTCCAGCCCAAAACAATCTGCCTGTTAGACTTGGCGTCCTTGGCGTGATCTCCCCTAAATTTTTGCCTCTCTTTCCCAGGATGTTGATGTGTGCTGGACTATGTTTTTGCTGTTTTTGTTACACTGGGCACTTTACCACTGCTATCCAGTGCGAAAGTGCAAGTGCTCCTATGTATAATGTATGTGTAATTGGATTTCCATGATTGGCATATTTGATTTACTGGTAAGTCCCTAGTACAGTGCACTAGAGGTGCCCAGGGTCTGTAAATCAAACACTACTAGTGGGCCTGCAGCACTGGTTGTGCCACCCACATTAGTAGCCCTGTAAATATGTCTCAGACCTGCCACTGCAGTGTCTGTGTGTGCAGTTTTAAACCTTCCCTTTTCTTACATGTAAGACACCCCTAAGGTAGGCTCTAGGTAGCCCCATGGGGAGGGTGCAGTGTATGTCTAAGGTAGGACATATACTAATGTGTTTTATATGTCCTGATAGTCAAATACTGCCAAATTAGTTTTTCACTTTTGCGAAGCCTATCTCTCTCATAGGTTAACATGGGGGCTACCTTTAAATATGATTAAAGTGTAGATTCCCTTTGGGAGCAGATGGACATGTGGAGTTTGGGGTTTCTGAACTCACAATTTAAAAATACATCTTTTAGTAAAGTTGATTTTAAGATTGTGTGTTTGAAAACGCCACTTTAACAAAGTGAGCATTTTCGTGCTTAAACCATTCTGTGACTCTGCCTGTTTGTGGATTCCCTGTCTGGGTCAGTTTGACAGTTGGACTGTTTGCTCCTCTCTCTAGACACAAAGGGAGCTGGGGTGTAGCCTGCATTTCCTGATGAGCCATATGTGCTAGGAGGGATGGGAGGAGTGGTCACTTACACCTGAAAGGGCTGTGCCTGCCCTCACACAATGCAGTCTCCAACCCTCTGGTGTGTGTTTTGGGCCTGGCCCTGGGCAAGGCAGGATTTCACAAACAAGACTTTTCTTTGAAGTAAGCCTACTTCAAAGGGCAAAATGGGTATAAGAAGGGCACCCAAAACCACAGACTTTAGATCACTTCTGGATATCAGGAGGAACCTTTGCCTGGAGAAGAGCTGAAGATCTGAGGAGAAGTGCTGCCCCGCCTGTGATTGTGCTTGGTGGAGCTATCTTGCAGTTGTTGCTTCTGCCTGGTGAAAGGGGACAAAGACTGGACTTTGTTGTGCATTCCTGCTTTTGAAGAAATCTCCAAGGGCTTGTCCTGAGCTTGCCTTCCGTTTTCGAAGTCTCAGGGTCATCAAAGACTCCCCTGCCAGCACCTGGACTCTCTGCTGAGATTCCTGCCCTGCCAAGTGGTGCCCTTTCCAGTTCCTGGGGCCTTGACAGGTAAAGGTGGCAGACCAAGCCTGAAAATCCACGCACAGACCGCTGTGTGGGGAAATGTTCGACGCAACGTCAGAGAGCACCTGAAGAAACAATGCGCCGCTGGCTCTGCGGCTGAAATCGTCACAGCGCTGACGGTGGCTGGAAACGTCGCAACCCACACAGCGCAGTTTTGCTATCACCGTGCGGCAGGATTTTCGATGCAAACCTTGCTGGGTGTGGAAAAACGACTCAACGCCTACCCGGACCCAAGTGCTGCCCGGATCGACGCATCGCTCCTGTGCAGGGAGGAAAAATGATGCATGCCGGCCCGACCGGAGAAAGAGAAACAACACACGATCTAGCTTGCGGGTTAGAAATCGACACTCTGCTTACCTTTTTCGACGCACACTCGCAAGTGCCAGTGATTTTGACGCTACCCAGGTACTTTTCAACGCTAACAGTGTTTTACCTATTTACAAAAGGATTTAAGATACTTTTTGCTTTTTATTTAATAACTTGACTTGTGTATTTTGGATTTTTATCATTTTGGTCTTGTTTTGTTTAGATAAATATTTTCCAACACACTCACTCCAATCCAAGCTACCCCACCCCACCCCACTCCAATCCATCTCATCCCATTTCAATCCACTCCACTCGAATTCAAACCACCTCACTCCATTCCACACCACTCCAATCTACCCCACTCACTCCAATCCACCCCACTCTGTTCCATCCAGCCCACCTCAGTCAATTCACCCCACTATAATCCAATCAACCCCAACCCAATCCAATGCACCCCACTGCAGTTCAATCCACCCGACTCCAATCCAGTAAATCCAATCCACCCACTCCAATCCAATCCACTCACCTCAATCCAACCCACTGCACCCAGCCCTATCGCTCCTGTCCAGACCACCCAGCCCAATCCAATTTAATCCACCTCACTCCACTCTATGACACTCTCTGCCATGGAACCACTGAACTCTACTTCCCTCTACTCAACTCTATAACACTCTACTCACCCTACTCCACTCTACCACACTCCAACAAATCAACTTGCCAACACTCTACTCCCCCACTCCACTCTGACACTTCATGCCACTAACCTTTAGCCACACTGAACAACAGCCACCCTGGTGTACAAGACAGCAAAATACATTGCCAAAGAGAATAGCTCTTGTATAGGCAAGACCTATTGGCTTTGCCAATGCTTGTTATTTGTTCTGCACAAGGTGTTTGGTGCTTGATCTTGGTATTCAATGAGGTCAAACTTTCCCACAAAAGTTGTGATTCAAATGTTTTGGCTAGAGGTGGGAAGGGAGTTCCCTGTGGCCTATACTCAAATCCTTACCCCTAGCTTTCCATGGCAGGCTTTTTTTCAAATGTCTTGGCTTTTTAAAATTATTTTTTAATGTAGTCACAATAGAGGTGGGAAGGGAGTTCCCTGTGGCCTATAGTCAAATCCTCACCCCTAGCTTTCCATGGCAGGCTTTTTACTCAAGTCTTCCACATGTAGGGCAATGTACTAATATCAGTGGCAAGATGGTTGGTGTTTCATCAGTGGCAAGATGGGGTCTCTTCCTCAGATGTACTTGTCTTGGTCCACTTTGTGCCTTATCATCACAGCTGCTTAATATGCCAGGACGCAGCAGAAAAAAGGAGAGTGCACTTTTTTACGAAATTTTATAAAATGAGTCTCGCCTCAGATTGCCTAACTGCAAGCTCTCTACCTTCTCCTCTTTTGGATTTGAGCACACGAATCAGACCACTATACATCAGTAGGGTCTCATCTACCTGATGTGCCTTGGAAAAATGTTTCACAACTGAGTAGGAATTGTCTGTATTCCTAATGGCTCTCAGATGGAGGAGTATCCATTTGTGCAGAGGGAGAGTAGTGCTATCTATGTAGTTCTTTTGAAAGGGACAAGTTAACATGTATATAACAAAACTGGTCTTATAGGCCATCACTTCCCTGTTTGGTATATTGCATCTATATGTTGTGTGATAATTCTCCAAATTCGCCCCCTGCTTGCATACTTTACAATGATTACACCTTGTAAATTCATTTTTAAGTATTAACCATGTTGACTTCTTTGTATTTTGTACATCACTATTTACCAGTCGGTCACACATAGACCTAGCCCTTCTGTAACTCACCAATGGGGGATTCATAACCAAATGTCTAATTATTGAATTACTTTGTACGAAATACCAATGCCTATTCAAAGTGCTGTAACCAGATGGAGTTGTGATTCAAATGTTTTGGCTAGAGGTGGGAAGGGAGTTCCCTGTGGCCTATACTCAAATCCTTACCCCTAGCTTTCCATGGCAGGCTTTTTTTCAAATGTCTTGGCTTTTTAAAATTATTTTTTAATGTAGTCACAATAGAGGTGGGAAGGGAGTTCCCTGTGGCCTATAGTCAAATCCTCACCCCTAGCTTTCCATGGCAGGCTTTTTACTCAAGTCTTCCACATGTAGGGCAATGTACTAATATCAGTGGCAAGATGGTTGGTGTTTCATCAGTGGCAAGATGGGGTCTCTTCCTCAGATGTACTTGTCTTGGTCCACTTTGTGCCTTATCATCACAGCTGCTTAATATGCCAGGACGCAGCAGAAAAAAGGAGAGTGCACTTTTTTACGAAATTTTATAAAATGAGTCTCGCCTCAGATTGCCTAACTGCAAGCTCTCTACCTTCTCCTCTTTTGGATTTGAGCACACGAATCAGACCACTATACATCAGTAGGGTCTCATCTACCTGATGTGCCTTGGAAAAATGTTTCACAACTGAGTAGGAATTGTCTGTATTCCTAATGGCTCTCAGATGGAGGAGTATCCATTTGTGCAGAGGGAGAGTAGTGCTATCTATGTAGTTCTTTTGAAAGGGACAAGTTAACATGTATATAACAAAACTGGTCTTATAGGCCATCACTTCCCTGTTTGGTATATTGCATCTATATGTTGTGTGATAATTCTCCAAATTCGCCCCCTGCTTGCATACTTTACAATGATTACACCTTGTAAATTCATTTTTAAGTATTAACCATGTTGACTTCTTTGTATTTTGTACATCACTATTTACCAGTCGGTCACACATAGACCTAGCCCTTCTGTAACTCACCAATGGGGGATTCATAACCAAATGTCTAATTATTGAATTACTTTGTACGAAATACCAATGCCTATTCAAAGTGCTGTAACCAGATGGAGTTGATTACTATATGATATTAAATCTATGTGCTTTCCCAGTGGACTTACCCCCTTCTTCTGTGTATTCTTCTCTCCAAAAAGTGGTTCTTCCCTACTACAAGTTCTAGCTCTAACAGAAGCCCGTTGTAAAATATCATCCTTGTATCCTCTTTGCCTGAAGCGTGCTAACATTTTGTCCAACTTTACCCTGTGTAAAGAAGGCTTTTTCGCAGGGTAAAATCACCTTAAAATACACCACAATTCCATCAAAGAATTATTTATATATTGTAACTAAAATCTGTTATTACCCTTTATGCGTTATACTTTTTTGTGTTGTGACCCTCAAAGCCTGCCATTCACTACAATGCATTTCAATGGGGTCCATGTCCCAGAGTCCTGTAACACCACCAGAACCACTGGACTGAATTACAGCAAATTTGGCAAAAAGGCAGCACGTGGTCCAGAAAGAGAGCTTTTTGTTATTTGGTGTAAATATGTTCAGTAGTTTTTGAGAAATTAATGAAAATTCAAATTTGTAAATATAAGAATGCGAAGGCTTTGCGATCCCTCCCCATCTTTTCCTGTGATCTAATTGGCTGCCAACACTTCAAAAAGGAAGTTTTGGCAGCCATGTTGGGACTCGGCTTGAGCGACGTCCCAGACAAAATTGTGAAAAAAAAAGAAAAGGGGCAAGGGTACAAACATCCTGACTTCTTAGCTCTGGTGGTGGGGTCCTGAGAGACCCGCCAGGGGTAAAAAGCTTTTTTAAAACTTTAGTGGATCGTGGTGGATCCATGTTTATTTCTTATGGGGGGTGCCCGGCTCACCAGTACCCCACCATTTCTACCAGGAGCGATGCAGTAAACATGTGCGGTGGGCAGCATGCCCCCGTGCTTCAGGCACCACAACCTCCTCAGTGCTATTTATTTTTCTGGTAGAGGCCTATCAACCTCCCCCCACTACCACCTCCCCAGGGCTTTAAGCAAGATTAATGAGGGGGGCCCACCCACAGCCCCAGGGACCACTACCTCCCTAGGGCTTTAAACAATTAATACCAGGGGCACCCTCCCCCTGCAGCCTCCGAGACAACCACCTCCATGGGGCTTAAAACAGTTAAAATGTAGGGGGTCTCCCGGCCCCCCCACCCGCAGCTCTGGGTACACCACCTCTCTGGGGCTTCTGCCACATTAGAGGGGGGCCGTGTTGCCCCCTCAAGGCTTTAGGAGCCAATGATGGCCCTGGGGACTTCCATTCCCCAGGGCCGGCTCCTGCTATGTCCCTGGGTGCCAACCTCCAGGACACAGCTGTTTGCTATAGCTTGGTTGCAGCTTTGACAGCTGCAGCCAAGTTACAGCAAACACTCAGCTTTCTAACAGCGGGACCTGTCAAACAGGTCAAAATCTCTATGGATTGCTAACGACCCCAAATGCACAGCTAATTGCCCCACAAATTAGGACACTCACAACATCATTAATAACATCACTGATAACATCACTGTAATATTTACAGTAGCATATTTTATGGAAAAACTGTGCATGGCTGGGGTGATAGTTACCTTAGGGCATGAGTTATAGTTACTTGAGATAACGCTAACTATAACTGGTGAATTTCTATGGTTTTGTACATTTAAAATGTGAGCCTAACTATAACGTCTCTGTAACCTTAGTTTTTTTCAGATATATATATATATATATATATATACATACATATATGTATTCACTAAAAAAACAAATGCTTTCAGTTTTCTACTTTGATTCCATCAAGATGACATTCAGGTGCGCCACACTTTTGGCATACATTCAGTATGTTTGCGCTGTAGTTGATCATTAGAACACTGTAAGCTATTGATCACCAGGGAGTTAACTGGAAGTCTACTGCTGGTGTTGAAAGTACATGTTTCAGTCTCCATGTCAGAATGTTTTAATGAAACAGAAGAGAAAGATATTTTGGAACTCACTTAAAACGTGCTGATTTTTCTTTCTACAGCACAAGCCATAATTTCTTTGACAAACTGAACGCCCTCATTTTGTTCCTTTCTAAATTAAATGTTTTAAGTTTTATCAATTTGAGTCAATCAAGATGACTTCAGGTGCTCCACACTTTTATCATAAGTAAGACTGTTAATGCTCTAGTTGTTCATAAGAACACTCTGGGAGGCTGCAGTAGAACACTGGGTAATCAACTGACAGACTGTCCCTGTTGGAAGTACATGTTTTACTGAGAATGTCTAACTTCATTCTCATATGGCTGAGAAAAATAGTGTGAATTTACAGAAAATGAGCTCTCATTTTAGCTTCTGGTGCACCTTCCATAACCTCTATGGGAAAGTCACAAGAAACAGTTTTCTCTCAAACATGATTCATTAAATCCCAACTGGGTAAAATCATCTTAGAACACACCACAATTCCTAAAATTAGTGTGGTACAATCAACAAATGATTTATATTGTAACTGAAATGTATCACCCTTTACACATTCTCCTTTTTGTGACCCTCAAAACCTGCCATTCACTACAGTGTATTTCAGTGTGGTGCTATCATGTATATTTGTCCCAAAATACCTCCCATCACTTTCTGGTTGAAGTGCTGACAGCCAGATCTTACCATGAGATCTAGGCTGAGGCTCTGCCCAGATATGCAAATGTGGTTTTCCTTTAATATCTCAGAAACTACTCAATGGATTTACACCAGATAAGAAAAACGGTGGTCCAAGAGCTACCTTTCTACTAAATTTGGTGCAATTCCGTCCAGCAGTTTGGGCTGTCGTTGTGTCTAATATCTCTATGGGAATTAACATGGGAAGTGCACTTTTTTTTACTCCTCCTTTTTCTCGACCCCATACTTGGCAGATCACCCCAAAACTATTCATGCACAACAAGACCCTTGGGCACACATTTTTGGGAGAATTTCATGAAGATGCGTTAAATGGCACCAGAGATATAGCCAAGCCAAAAAATGCTTTTCAATGGAAACTAGATCTTAACTATAACTAACTACTGGTGACTGCCAGTAGGTCATATATATATATATATATATATATATATATATATATATATATATATATATAAATCATAGTAGCAGTTGCACTAGATAGTTATAGTTAGGACCTAGGTGGTCATTCCGACCCTGGCGGTCAAGGGCTGGGGACGGAGGAAGCACCGCCAACAGGCTGGCGGTGCTTCTGGGGCAATTCTGACCGCGGCGGTAAAGCCGCGGTCAGAAAAGGGGAACCAGCGGTTTCCCGCCGGTTTTCCCCTGCCCCAGGGAATCCTCCACGGCGGCGCTGCAAGCAGCGCCGCCATGGGGATTCCGACCCCCTTCCCGCCAGCCTGTTCCTGGCGGTGTAGGCTGGCGGGAACGGGTGTCGTGGGCCCCCTAACAGGGCCCCATTAAGATTTTCAGTGTCTGCAAAGCAGACACTGAAAATCGCAACGGGTGCCACTGCACCCGTCACACCCCAGCAACTCCGCCGGCTCCATTCGGAGCCGGCTTCATCGTTGCTGGGTCTTTCCCGCTGGGCCGGCGGGCGGCCTTTTGGCGGTCGCCCGCCGGCCCAGCGGGAAAGCCAGAATGGCCGCTGCGGTCTTTTGACCACGGTGCGGTCATTCGGTGGTAACCGCATGGCGGGCGGCGACTGCCGCCCGCCGCGGTTGGAATGACCGCCCTAGTCTCTAGAGAAAAGGCGTTTTTTGTTTTGCTAATAACTTTGGCGCCGTTTGATGAATCTTCACAAAGCTTTCAAAGAAAATACAATGCTCACTTCAACTGCTGTCTGGAAAGTTTCAGGGTGATCTGTCAAGCAGGGGATGAGAAAAAGGGGGGTCCCAAATCACGTTTCCCCCCATTAATATTTCCATAGGATTTTGAACAGCGATAACGCCAAAAATACTGGACGGAGTAACACCAAATTTGGCAGAAAGGTAGCCTCTGGTCCAGAAAGAGCCCTTATTGTTATTTGGTGTTAATCTGTTCAGTAGTTTTTGAGAAATTACCAGAAATTTAAATTGTATATATAGGGATGTGAAGGATTTGCAACCACTCCTGATCTTGTGCTGAGATCTGACTGATTGACAACACTTCAACAAGGAAGTATGGGCAGCCATGTTGGAATAAAAAAGCTGTGTGTATAAATATATACATATATATATATGTATATATATATATACATACTGTATATGTATATGTCTATATATATATATATATATGTGTGTGTGTGTGTGTGTATGTACACCAAGCAGTTTAGAGTCTGAACGCACCTGATGTGGGTTGTAGAGTTATGATCGAAATTAGAATGTACCTTAAAGCCAAAGTCTGTTAAAAAAAATCAGTGAGAAAGGCCAAAGCTCCCGTTGACAATATATTATCCAACAGTGGATATCTGGCTACTTGCACATGTTAAATAGTTGTAAAACAGTAGTATACACAATTTCATTATAGAGAAGGCATTTATAAGGTATGGATGCCCATTTCCAGGATTCTGCTGAAGATTTTAAGGCACTGCAACTTGTAGAATAATAAAGAAGGGAGAAGGTGTCCAACTTAGGTGGGGTCTATTTCACACTGATTTTCGCCTGGCTCTAAAAGTTCCACACCAATGTGCCAGCTCAGAACAGTGTTTAGTGTATTTTATTAAACTACAAAGGGTTGTCCATAAGCCTCACAGAAGGTGTCTTTTCAGTGGCAAATCTGTTAACCTCATAACTTATAATTGCCGAACATTAAGCTCTTTAAAAGGGTTGTCCCATTAAGGTGAGTAGAAAATTCCCACAGGTGTAGTGTGTTGAAATAGTTAAAGTCTACAAACCGTATATGGAGATGTCGCAATCATTTGTGATGTCAGGATACTTTTTGGTTATCATTTGGGGGGGTTAAGTAGGCTCTATGGAAAATGTACATGTTTATCAGTTTAAATCTTGCGTTTCTGGATACTGCATAGATGTGGGATGTGATTCTAGTCCATTGGGTATCTTCTAATGAGGTGTAAATATCTATTTGCCATTTAGTCTTGAGTTTGTTTAGCGGAGTGCAGGTGCCGCTCTGCATGAATTTATATACCCCTGAGATTATCCCCCTTTGGTCTCCTATGGAGCAGAGGAGGTCGCAACCCACGTGGATCGGGGGCTCGCAGGTTCCTGCGCCCCACAGTTTGTGAATGGTTCTAATGAGGGCATTGTGGGTGAGGAACAATCCGGGCGGGAGGGCGAATCGGTCTTGCAGCTCAGCAAAAGAGCAAAGTTTTCAGTTGAGAAACAGGTCACCCAATTTCGTAATATTATAAGGGACTAATTTGTTGACATATTTGGTGATTTGGTTACCTGGGAGGCAATTCAATGACTCCAAAGGGATTTCAGAAGCGTAGGGAGTCTTTGTATGAGAGTTTAAGTAGTGATCCCAGCAGTGTCTTGTTGCTTCCCACTCCAGTGGGAGTGGCTCTTTCGGTTTTCTGGGGTTCAATACTATATGTAGGATTTTTCCTAGCGGGCAGTTTAATGGTATCTGTAAATCTTTTGCGACTGGGGGTTTATTAATCAATTTTGCCAACCATTATACTTGTCCTGCCCAATAGTACATTTCTAAGTTAGGGGCGGCTAAGCCTCCCTCCAAGGTAGGTCTTTGTAGAGTGTGGAGTGCTATTCTGTGTCTGCTAGGTCCCCATATGAAGCTTGCAATTATAGAATCTGTGTTCCTAAATACCGAACTCGGGATTATTAGTGGGAGCGTGGAGAAATAATATAATAGTCTGGGCTATACTATCATTTTAAGCAGAGCAACTCTCCCTTTGACCGTGCAGGGTTCTCCAGAATTGCATGCAGCTTTGATTCCCCTAATTGCTCCATGTATATTCCCCTCTAGCAAGTCTTCTACTGAATGATAAATGTTGACTCCTAGATACTTAAATGTATTCGGTGAGCAGGGCAAACCCCTAGTGTCAGAGGGCCTCGGGGTGCCTTTGAACACCGGGAAAATTGAGGATTTCCTCCAATTAATCTGGAGTCCCGAGGCTGATCTGAAGTTTTCTAGCATTTCTATCACCCCAGGTAGGTCCGTGACTAGGTTCTTGAGAAAAAGAAGCATGTCATCGGCATAAAGGGCGATGTGGTGTGTCCAATTATTAATTAGAATGCCCTCAAAATGCTTTTTGGATCTTGCAGTTTGCGCAAGGGGTTCTACCGCTATAGCGAATAAAAGAGGGGAGAGTGGGCAGCCTTGTCTAGTCCCTCTTCCCACAGTGACGGGGTTGGAGAAATTGCTACCTGTGTGTACTCTTGCTGTGGGGTTTGTGTATAATAGTTTCGTCCAGCGAGTGAAACCTTCTCCTAATCCCAGTTTTAACATAACTTGCTCTAGGTAGTCCCATCTTAAACTATCAAAAGCTTTTTCAATGTCTATTGAAATTATTGCTGCTTGAGGTATGGTAGCAGGCACGGAGTAAAGAATTGAGATTAAGCGTCTGATGTTTTGTGCTGTGCTGCGTAGTGGGATGAAACCCGACTGGTCCTGGTGAATCAATGAGGTCATGAAGGGTAAGAGTCTATTGGCTAATATCCTGCTTAATATTTTATAATCTAGGTTCAACATAGATAGAGGTCGGTATGAACGGACATCAGTAGATGGTTTTTCTGGTTTAAATAAGGGGTTCATTATGGCCTTGTTAGTAGATTGGGGTAATCTGTTATTGTGCCACGCTTCTGTGTATAGTGTGCAGAGTCTTGGAGCAAGTGTGTCCTGATATAGTTGGTAAAACTCTGAAGGGAGTCCATCTGCCCCCGGTACTTTACCCTTTGCCATGCTCTGTATTGCAGTTTTTATTTCAGCTGTTGAAATAGGAGCAGCCAGGGTCGCGCTTTCTTCGACTCCTAGTTTAGGGAGAGCAAGTGTTTCTAGTTCCGTGATCTGGGTGGTATTAATTGAGTCGGTGGAAGATGCATATAGGGAGGAGTAGTATTCGAAGAAGCAAGTATTAATTTCTTTTTGGCCAAGTACTCTGTCACCTGGACACTTCTCAATTTCGAGTATAATAGTTTGTTGTTTGGAGGGTTTGGCTAGCCATGCCAGCAGGGCGCCTGCCTTATCTCCTTCGGCGTGTTGCCTACTTAAGTACTGTTTATAGTCGAAGCGAGAGAGCCTAATGTTTTCTTCAACTATTTTCATTTTAGTTTCCCGCAAAAGGAGGTTCAGCTCAGGGTGAGAGGGATGTTTACGTTCGGTGTCTCTTAGGGAGTCTTCGAGCTTTTTAAGCTCAGATTCGATAGATCTATGCACTCCTACACTTTCCCCAATACGGTTGCCACTGGTTACTATTTTAAAGGTTTCCCATTCTATTGACCTAGAGGATGCTGTTCCTGTGTTTATTTTGAAATAGTCTTTGATACTATTGTGAAGGGAGTGTTTGAAGGCCTCGTCCTCTTATGCCTCTGTCCCAAGTCGCCACGTGGGAATCACTGGATTTTCTCTATGCCAAGCCAGTGAAACCAGTAAGGGATTGTGATCTGAAAGGGTACGGCCCAGATACTCGGCTGGTACTACGGTGGATTATAGTTCCGGGGAAACGAATACTGCATCTAGTCTTACGTGTAGGTCATGTACTGCTGAGTAGAAGGAATATTCTCTATTATGCGGGTTGAGGTGTCTCCAGCAGTCTCTTATTTGCCAGTGTTGTTGCCATTCTGTAAAAGCTTTAGCAGTTTTTAGAGTCTGAGTTTGTGAAAGGGGAGGGTGCGATCTATCCATATTAATATCAGTTATGCAATTAAAGTCCCCACCTATCACTTTCGGGCTCGCTAGAATCGGACCTAGTTCCCTAGACAAAGTGTCAAAGAATTTCTTTTGATCGTGATTTGGGGCATATAGGCCCCATATAGTTATTACCCTCCCATCTAGCCTTCCCATGATGACAACGTATCTTCTGTCTTTATCTAAGTTTGTGTGTAGAGCCTGGAATGGAACCCCGGGGTGCACCCAAACCAGAACTCCTCTTGCAAACGCCGAATAGTTGTTAGCGAATATTTGGCCTCTCCATCTTTTCCTAAGTGCCATATTCTCCTGCTCGAGTAAGTGAGTTTCCTGCAACATAGCTATGTGTGCCCCTCTACGTTTAAGGTAGCTGTACACCTTATATCGCCTGGCTATATTATTTAACCCCCTGAAGTTCCATGTTATTAATTTGTATTTTGAAGTCATAGCCTTGATTTAATAGTTGTTGGCTACTATTAGGGGAAGGACTCACGGGCAATTTGCTGCTACAACTACCTGTCAAGTGTTTGGTTTGAGAGTTATTTATCGCTCTAGGCCTCAGTGCACGATGTTCCCCTAAAACTAATTGAATAAACGTAAATCCCAACTCCCACTCCCCAGGACCGGCAACTAAAACTCTTGCCGTCCAAACCGTTAACATTCCTATTCTAAAATCCTATAGGTGGGTGGCGTGGCAGGGGCCGAGAGCACGTGTCCCGAGCCTCTACTGGGGCCCAGCCGCACAATGGTCAGTTCTTTATAGTATCTGCTTTTGACTCAAGTTTTTAAAACAGTGTTCCGGGGCGAGAGTTGAACAGGGACCATAGTCAAAGTTAATTGTTTTCGCTTAGATACTCACGGACAGAACAGTCTGCACACAGTAGAGTCAAATATTTTCTTCCGAGGTTCCTGGAGTTATAATAGGCAGGCTGGTGCTAGTGTCTCGTGAGGATATCGAGGAGCCCCCGCAGCTAGAGTCAAGGTCCGAAAGGCTGTCGGAAGTACGAGGTCTATGGCAGGACTCCCCGCTAAGGGCAGCGGCTGCATCTACGGTGTCTCGCATCTCCTGAAGGGATTGATGTTTTGGGGGGGGGGGGCGCCTCCGTGGTCCGCTTAGAGGATCGGCTGCGTTTCTTCCCTGGTTCGTGGGGGGGTCAGGGGCGGGAGGGCAGAGGCGGTCAAGTTCAGGGAATCCAGCCACTCCCCCACCAGTTTGGGTGATAAGAAGAAATGCGTTTTCCCTTCATGTTCTATTCTGAGCCTGGCAGGGAAAGGCATTGCATATTTTATCCCATTCTCTCGTAGACTGCGTTTATGACTGTGGAAGGAGGCCCTTTGCACCTGGGTTTCTTTCGTGAAGTCTGGGAAGATCATGACCCACTGATTATTACATAAAGTTAGCCTAGTAGCCGTGATTGGGAGAGTATATAGTCTCTATCTTTGTAATGCAGCAGTTTACCTATGATAGGGCGTGGTCTAGCTCCCGGCGGTGGTGCCCTGTTGGGGATCCTATGAGCTCTTTCTATTGCAAAGTAAGCCGAAAGGCCCTCGGAGGCCACTGTGTTTCTAATCCAATTTTCCAAGAAGGATTCTGTGCTGTTTGCTGAGGATTCCGAACCTTCTGGCACCCCGATAAGTCTGAGGTTATTCCTGCGTGCTCAGTTTTCAGCATCTTCTCCTCTGGTTTCTAATGTCTTCATTTGGGCGGTAATGTGTGCTATTTCCTTAGTTGATGTTTGTTGTGCTGGGGCGACTGCAGATAGAGATTTTTTGTTCGTCCTCACTCTCTCTTTCAGTTTACGGTGGTCGTCTCGTAACAGTGAGAGGTCCGACAACAGACTATCAATTTTTTGCTCAAGTGCTTCACGGGATTCTTTAATAGCTAGGAGGACCGTGTCCAGAGTTGTTTCTTGAGGAGTCAAATTGCCTGTGCTGGCCAGGTTGGAGGGTTGAGTAGGGTGTTTCACATTTACAAACTCTGTTTCGGTTTGGTCTTCTCGCTTTTTAGGTTTCCCCATGTTTAAAACTGTGCTGTGACTGGGAGGGATGAGTTGTGTGCCCAAACCACTGTAGGGGTCCGAGTCACCGGATTCCACCCAGCTGGTCCTCTCTGTTTGCCCTGGTCTTCCTCCTCTCTCAGGTTCCAATCAGTGGGGAGGAGAGACTCTCCCACTTTTTCACTCTATGTCCTCTGTTTGCTGGTACCGTCTGTAGGATCCTTTTAGATCCCGGGTATAGTGGGGTGGACGGAATGTGAGGAGTGTTCTATGACCCGTTCCCCTCTGAGCCTACACTGTATGGAGGTTGCGATGTCGTCTTTGGTCGTGATTTCGCTCTCTTTGTGCCCCTTTAAGCTTAGGGCCTTGTATGTTTTACAGTTCACAGGTGGATCAGACTCAGCCCTCCAGGTAGTGTATTTGGGTAATAGACCCTCCCAGGGCATCCAAGAGTGTTCGGTAGGAATTCCCTGTTTGCTGGCCTGCCCTTCCCCGGGCCAGTGGGTCCCCCGCAACGGCCCAGCTACGGTTCCAACGAAGGGCGGCCAACCGCAGGTGCAGGTGACGTGGTTTGCGATTCTACCTGCATAGGTAGGGCTGTGAGCCCCACAACGTGCAAGCATAGGGGCAGGGGCACCCCATTCCAATTCCCCCTCTCTGCTCGCAGCTCCGGGGCTGCTTGGGGGGG
Organism: Pleurodeles waltl; assembly: GCF_031143425.1. NCBI lineage: Eukaryota > Metazoa > Chordata > Amphibia > Caudata > Salamandridae > Pleurodeles > Pleurodeles waltl. The sequence continues at coordinate 681,057,915 of NC_090443.1, forward strand.
TCAATCAGACCAAGTCACGGGGGGCCCGGGATCGAAGGCATCTCCGAGGCCCCGTACAACCCAGGGCCTCACTCCGCAACGCTGCGTCTCCCGGATGTGTCTTTTCTTTTATTCAGGCTGGCGGCTGGATGAGGGCCCCTGGCGCTCCATTCAACACTTTTTAAGGCTCTCGAAGGTCCCCGGGGCCGGCCAACACTTTCACCCTGTTCTCCGGGCAGTCGGACTCCAGCCCGCTCTCCGCGCTCCGGGCGGGGGTTTACCGTTCTTCCCCGCTTGCGCGCTCTTGCACTCACCGAATTCTCACGATTAGTCCAGGGCCCCAAATGCTCTTAGCGGACTCCTCAGGTCGCGGCGGTCAGTTCTCGGCCATCGTGGATGCTCAGGGCCTGTGCACTTCTCCTGTCTCTTCAGCGGCCGCTTCGCTAGTTGCGGTCGCCATTTTTTTTTTTTTTTTTTCTTTTTTTTCCCCCGGTCATCCGAGGAGCCCGCCTGTAGCCGCATCTGCGGGGGTGGAATCTCCTAGGACGTGGTCACCCCCGATGCTAGCTGTCCACCGAGGAAGATCCCAGCAGACAGTGGACGATTCAGTGAGCTCTGCACGGTAGTAATGAAGGCCGGGCCCCGACCTCAGCCCAGGAGCTCCGCGCTAAGCTTGCAGCCTCATCGGCTGCTGGCCACGCCCCCTTATTATTCACTTTTTATTGTTATTTATTGTCCACCACCAGCCCGCACCTTCCCTCGAGATTTGCAGCAGCTGCACCTGCATCTTTGACCTTTTTTCTGTGAATTTCTAGTTTTTATTTTTACATAAACTAAGATCTTATTATCACACTTAACACTAATGTTGATTTAACCTTTGTTTTTTAGTGAATTTCTATGTTTTCTTTACATAGGAAATACCTTATTACCACATCCCACTATTACATATCATTAACCTTTGTTTTTTTCAGTAAAGGTCTGGGGACTATTGGTCAGGCGCTGCATCCAACCCCATGGGCGCAGAACACTGTCTACTCCATACACCTAAGTCCTGCAGCCACCCTCCTGAGGGCAGACTATCCCCTTCTGCCTATGGCCGAAGGCCATTCTCAGCAGTGGTTGGCTGCAGGGTGTGGCTTCCCACCAGGCTCAGCACACAACCCAACTGTGGGTGGCCACCCCTTGCTGTCCATGTACTTGACTGTATGCAGAGTGGGCCTGGACTCAGGTCCTGGCATCTGGCCAGGCCCTGCATTTAACCCCAATGCAGATGCCCATCCTGCCGTGAACACTCAAACCTGCTTTTTGGTTTTATTATTTTTTACATTTTTTATGGTTACTACTGTGCACCCAAGGTATTGATGCGCAAGCTTCACACTAGTGGCACCATTCAAGCTTCACCTGATGAAGCTCGCACAGTATTCTGAGATAATGGTGTGGCCCCTACTGAATCACCACAGTGCCTAATGGGAGGGCTGTGCAGGGTCTCAGAGGAACACCATGTGGGAAACTGGCACCCTGTTGTAGTACCCCCCCACACTTTTTGCCTGGTTTCTAGATGCAAGTTGGACTAGAGTGCACTGGCATCCTGCTAACCAGCTCCCCAGTGCCAGTGTGCTTCCCTAAAATTGCAAAGGTATTGATACAATTGGCAAGACCTTTAGCTTGGCATGGGGTACTAAGGGTCAGTCCCTGAGGGTGGTAGCACAGATTGTGCCACCCACAGGGGCCATGAATTCAGATGCACCCAGAACTGCCATTGGAGGCTGAGTGTCCTCATACAATCCTAAAATGCAAACTCAGCATAGCACACAGCCTGTTTGCCCTGCTCACTACACACTGCATGCAATATAGGCATGTCAACCCTTTGGCAGGCCTTCCAACCCTAAGGCAGGGTGCATTACATGAATGTGTAGGCATAGGTGAATGAGCAATCTGTCCCTACTGTGCCCTTGCCAAACCTGCAACATAGTAAGTGAACAGAGCAGCCATTTTAAATGCATGTGCTGGACACTGGTCAGTACGAGTTTCACAGCTACATGATGGCTACTGTGAATCCTGGGTGGTTTGGTATCAAACAACTCAGAATGATAAATCCAATCTGGTACTGGTATTGGATTTATTGCAAAATGTACCTGGGGCCACCTTAGAAGTGACCCCCGCAAAGCTAACTAACACTGGTGTGGTTGTTGGCCTGTCACAACCAGCTTTCCAACACCCGACACGATTCTGAAACCCTCAGCTGAGAGCTCTTGCTCTCTGGGTTCATTCCTGGGTGGAAGTGTCACACCTCCCTCCTCAGGAATGTGCACTGCCCTGCTAGCAAGATTCAAGCTTACTACCTTTGAAACTCAACCCCCAGGCCTGCTGCTAGCACTTTTGGTGGGAGCAACGGCAGGAAAGCACACAAAGGACAGGAGGAGTGGCCACCACCAGCGTGCACCACCTCTAAGGTGTTGCATGCAAGGTGACCCCTCCATTTAATTTTTCTCCATCTTGCATGGTAGGAAAATAACCCATTAGGGATAAGGAAGTGACCTCTACCTACAGGAAGTGGTCACATAGAGGGTGTAGCCACCCTAAGGTAGATGACCCATTGGTCACTACTAGAATCACCCTAAATGCCTACTACATAAATATTTACTGGGCACCCCAAGACCAGAGATTCAGATACCAAGGACACAAGAAGACCAGCAACAAAGAAGACCCAAGGTTAGAGAACTGAAGTCCTGCTGAATTAAGAAAAAGGTGCCTAACCCTGCCTTCTGCACCCAGGACTCGACAGTTGCTGCTAAGGGGTTCCTCGGACATCTTATGGACTCTAAAAATCCCCAGAGAACCTCCAATCTTCTAAAAATCACTGAAGATCTCCCTCTAGAGTGAAGGCATCACTCTCATGCAACCAAGACCAAAAGACCAGTGAAGTCCAATTCACTGACCGACTGCTGACCAAGAAACTGCTACAGCAGGACCAAATTTCACCTGATGGACCATGAGGACAAAACCTACAAGTATGCCAAATTTAGTGGCCCTGCAAACTCCAATGGCTGAACCGTGCAGTAGCACTTGGTACTGGTCACTCAATGTCGGACACCTGGAAGGAAAGTCCACTCCAGACTCTAAAAGGACCAGGAAGAAGCCCCAGTAAAGGGATTTCAGAAACCACCAGGACCACCCACAATATTGCCCTGCTGACCTGCAAGTGACCTTCAAAGTGACCTACCTCCTGCTTTCAAGGGCACCTTTGCGCACAGCTCTTGGCTTATCTCCCTGCTCTGCACCTGACATCCCTGGGTCCTGCACTAGAGAACCAGCTGTGCTCTAAGGATCCCCTACCCCTTGCAACCTCTCCAGTCCAAGGGGACACACCAGACTTACCTCGAAGTCCACCTGTGCCTTTCCAAGTGGTCCCCTGCAGTGGTCCTGAACCAGCTGCAAGGACTATTCAGCAGCTTTTTCCACCAAAACCGGGTTCCACCTGAACTCCTCCGACTGGTCCACCTGTCTTCTTGAGGGCCTTGACCTGAAAACAAAAGGAGACATTGGTAAATGCATTGATTGATTTTATATGCATTTTTAAAGTGTTCTCCCATTGGTTCCTATAATGCGTTATTACGCACAAAAAGACTACTTTGTTAGACATAACTTAAAAATGCTTACCAGATTTTTATTATCTTGATCTTACAAATGTGAGTATTTTTGTAAATTGGTTTTGAGTTATTCCTTTGAGTGTGTGTCTTTATTCATTGATACTGTGAGTAAAACAAATGTTTTGCATTTCACCAAGATTAGCCTAACTGCTCGACCAAGCAACCTTACAAATTAGAGCATTAGGTGGTCTAGTTTTCACCTCTGTAAACCAATGTGTGGTTTCCCAGACTCTCTGCACAGTGTGCCCAGGTTTGCACACCACATAGAGAGCCAGTCTCCTACACACCATGGTACCAGTAGCCCAATCTTTTATTTTTACATTTGGCCTCAGGGAGGGCACCATAGGTTGTCCCCACAAGTGCCTTGGGGTCAGGGTATCCCTGCTTTCCCCTACTTTCCCATCTTATCCTATTTTTGAAAAACGTTTTGAGGATAGCAGCTACCTATTTGTATGCAAATTTCTTGAAAATGACGGAAGATATATACACCAAATCACAAAATACATGCATTCTGACTAAAGTTCTAACTTTTTACCAGATGTGGTGTAATCCTGTTCAGCTGTTTTGTCTGTATTGACAAATGTTTCCTATGGGAATTAACATGTTTTTCAGACCTCCTTCCCACTTTTTCATTACCCCTGCTTTATGGATCACCCAGAAACTTGCCAGAAAGAAATGAGGTGAATGAAAATTTTTCTTTGGAAAGTTTGATGCAGATTATAAACGGTGTCAAAGTTATCAGAAAAACAAAAAAACACTTTTCCTAAGAGAACTTGGGGGCATATTTGTAAGCCCCAGGGCCACCTTGTGCCACATTAGCATCATTTCTTAATGCTAACGTGGTCCAACGAGGCCAAAATCCTTGCGCCGTATTTACAAAGTGGCACAATGCATGCCTTATGCCACTTTGTAACCCTTTGCGCTACATTATGCCTGCACCAGGCATAATGTATGCAAAGGGGCCAAAAAAATTACGTCTTGCGTCATTTTTTATGGCACTTTTAACGCCTGCTCAGAGCAGTTTAGGCCAAGTGGCCACAATTCAAATATCTTCATGCCGGAAAAACAGGGCACCATCATGCCTTAAACCTTGAACTAGTGAAAATAATATGGGAATGCCAGAAGTTCTAATCACTACTTCTGTATGAAAACTAACAAGAGCGCCTTATGGGGAGATCAAGGAAGGAGAGAACACGCATATACAATATTACATTGTCACATTAGCCCTACATATACATAAAGTTCCTCATCCTTGTTGAGACCCCCCGGTATCTTAGTCCCAAGAAGAAGAATATATTCTGATTCCCTTGTCCTGAGGAGTCTCTCCTGGTCCTCTCCACGTAAGTTTCTCTCAATTCCAAAATATGCCAAACAGTCAGCATTTCTGTTGTTCATCTTTGACCAATATTTTTTTGTATCAGATTTCTTTTTTGAATTATCATTTCAAATAAAGCCTTGTGCTTAAGAAGCTGACACGTTGGGTGCGACTTCTTTTTTCTGCTTTTGGATGAAGTAGCAGAAATCTCATATATATAAATATATATATATATATATATATAACCTAGTGGCGTACATATATATATATATATATATATATATATATATATATATATATATAACCTAGTGGCGGTCGCCACTGGGTAGTTATAGTTAGGACCCAGTTTCTATAGAAAAATCTTTTTTTTTGTTTTGTTAATAACTTTGGCACTGCTTCATGAATCTTCATGGAAATTTCCAAGAAAATACAGCGGCTGTCTGGAAAAAGGAGGGGGTCCCAAAATGGGTTTTTCCCATTTATTTTTACAGAAGGATTTTGAACAGCAATAGTGGTCGAACCAATGGACGGGATTACACCAAATTTGGCAGAAAGGTAGCTCTTGGTCTAGAAAGTGGCCTTTCTGTTATTTGGTGTAAATCCATTCAGTAGTTTTTGAGAAATTAAAGAAAACCCAAATGTGTATATATAGGGACGCTAAGGGTTCACCAACATTCCCGATCTTGTGCTGTGATCTGATTGGCTGCCAACGCTTCAACAAAGACGTTTTGGCAGCCATGTTGGGAGTCGGCTTCAGCCAAGTCCCAGAAAAAAGTGAAAAAAAAATAACAAAAGGGCCCCCAGAGCTAAAAAAACATTTTTTTAAAAATGTTCCCTGTGATTCGTGGCAGATCCATGGATCTAGTGAATATGTTAAAAAAAACAAGTGTGGGTTCCAGCGCTTGTTTTACTGTAGCCCCCGGTAGGACAAGTCCTCGGGGCATTCATATTTTAATGAGGGGGGGTGCTCGTCCCCCATACTGCCCCAAGGACCACCATCTACCTGGGGCTAATAAAATTATGGGGGTCATTACAAACTCAGCGGGTGGTGTAATAGTGGCGGTAGTACGGCCAACAGGCTGCCGGTACATACCGCCACTTTTATGACATTGGCGGTTTGCCCAAAGCCAAACCGCCAAGTTAACACACCAACCGCCACAGCGGTAACGACTGCCAGGCTGGAGACTACAGTCACTAGGCCGCCCATGGAATTTTGACCCCGCCCACTGTTATGGTTTCCGTGGTTTCTGTACTGCCACGAAAACCATGGCAGTAGGCACGGTCAGTGCCAGGGAATTAATTCCCTGGCACTGATAGGGGTCTCCCCTGACCCCCTTCTCCTCCTCCCAGAGTCCTCCCCCAGCCTCCTCTCCCGCTCCTCCCACATGTACACATATACACACACATACATACACACCCATCCACACACGCATACACACATTCACCCACGCATGCATACATTCATACACACTCACAGCAACACTTACGAACATATGTACAGGCACACACGCAATCACACGACACTACATGCACGTACAAACACACCCATTCATGCGCACATGCATTACACATGCATGCACGCATTCAAACAGTCACACACACCCCACACACGCACAGAAGATCCCCCACCCCCTCTCCTGTTGGAGAACCTGACTTACCAGCTTGCAGGTTGCCTTCCGGCAGGAGATGGGATACGGCGCTGCTGCTGGCAGCAGCGTCCGCCAGCAAAACACTGCCAGGCCGTATCATGGCCATCCGGTGCCATGACCGTAGCCGGAATTCCACCAGAAGGCTGGTAGAATTCTGGCTACGGTCATGGCACCGGATGGCCATGGTCATAATTTGGTGGATGGTAGGTAGCCACTGCGACGGTATGTTGGCAGCCATCGCAGTGGCAGTAGGCGGCATTTGCCACCAATCTTATAATGAGGGCCTATTTGTGTGGGGGTCACCCGCAGCCCCAGGGACTGCTACCTCGCTGGAGCTTAAATGCAATTCAATGTCAAAGGGCCACCCAGCCCCCCTGCAGCCCCAAGGACCCCCATCTCCCTGGGGTTATTATACAATTTAATGTGGGGGGGCTGCATTCCCCCATCCCCACAGCCCAAGGGACCGCCACCTCCCTGAAGCTATAATCAAAATTCATGCAGGGGCTGCCCTCCCCCCGCAGCCCCGGGGACCGCCACCACCCTAGGGCTATAATCAAAACTGATGCGAGGGGCTGCCCGATCCCCCCACAGTCCCAGGGACCACCAACTCCCTGGGGATATATTTACATAGAGCGCGGGGGCCCGAGAGGCCTCCCCGCAGCCCCAGGGACCACGACCTCCCTGGGGAGATATTTAAATAGAATGCAGGGGGCAATGTGGCCCCTCCGCAGCCCCATGGAGCACCAACTTCCCAGGGCTATAATAAAAAGAATGGCAGGGGGTCGGTTTCAGACCCCCCACAGTCTTGGGGACCACCATCTCCCCGGCGCTATGCTTGTTGGAGAGGGGCCGCATGGGCCCCTCGTGGAGCCGCCAATGGCCCTGGACATAGCCACTCCTCCAGGGCCAGCCCCTGCCAGGTCCTGGGGTGGCCAGCCCCAGGACATAGCTGTTTGCTTTTGCTTGGTGGTATCTTTTACAGCTCCCACCAAGAAAAAGCAAAGTCCGCTTTCTGCAAGAGAGAGCTGTCAAACAGCACTCCTTTGCAGAAAGCAGAGTTCATCTGTCTTCCCTGCACACAAATATGCGTGCCACATGCAGGGAGCTGCTACTTAAAGCAGCTCTCTGCTTGTGGAGTATTGCCGGCTCCAACAGGATGAGGGAAGCAGTCTAGGACAGCAAGGGCCTTGAGGCTTCCCCTGCGGTCCTGTCACTCTCTCTCTCTCACTCTCTCTCTCTTCCATCCCATAAGAGGATGGAAGAGAGAGAGAGAGAGAGAGAGAGAGAGAGAGAGAGAGAGAGAGAGAGAGAGAGTGAGTGAGAGAGAGAGAGAAATAGAGAGAGAGAGAGAGAGAAATAGAGAGAGAGAGAGAGAGAGAGAGAGAGAGAGAGAGAGAGAGAGAGAGAGAGAGAGAGAGAGTCATTGCTATGTTCTCTCCATGCAACGACTGCAATAAATAGTCACCTGTGGCATAATGGCTAAGGTCACAGACCCTCGTACTGAAAGTTGAGGGTTCTAGTCTTGGGGTATTTGAAGTCATTTTCCTACTTTTATTTCTTTAAAAGTTTAAATTTCATACTGAAAGGTGATCTCACTCTTTTTAATAGATAAATACCTGTTTCTTTTCAATTTGTCCCGAAATATATCATTCTAAGTATATCATCAATCAAAGCCTAAAAATCTCTCTATCTCTCTCCCTCTCACTTTCTCCATCTCTCTCAAGTTCTCTTTTTCGAACTCTTTCAGCCACTCACACACATACTCAAACCCTTACACACCCACTTACTGGCCCCTCAAACTCATGCACCCACTCACAGACCCATCCACACCCATGCACCCACTCACAGACCCACTCAGACCCTTGAGCACCTACTCACAGACCCACTGAAACCCTCACGCACCCACTCACAGACTTGCACCGAAATCGACACAACCACTTGTACACTGATGCACGTACTCTAACACCCAGACAGACACTCTGATACCCACTCTCACCCCCAGATACACCTTCTCACACCTATTCTCAGACCTCGAGAAACAGGCCATTGCCAACTCCCTAAGGGCTGTGAGCAGCATGGGGATGAATGGTTAAGGGGGGTTGGCCACATGGTCTGGCCCAAGGCCAGGTCCTTCTTCCCACTGCCGATGTACACGGCCAAGTGCTGTGCGTGGCGGTGGTTGGATTAATGTATAGTAATGTTTTTCTGAATTCACTAAAAAAAACAAAGGTTACAGGGACCTTTCAGTTAGGAAAGCATTGAAGTTCGCTTAAAAGGGTTACAGGGACATTATAGTTAGGCTTACATTTTAAACATACCAAACCATAGAAATTCCCGTTATAGCTAGAGTTATCTAAAGTAACTGTAACTCCTGCCCTAAAAGAACTATAACTTGTGTCCTCGCCATGCACTGCTAATTACCCCAGATATTATAGCAATTATGACATCTTTTGTAACATCATTGATAATATCTCTGTAACATTTGTTGTAAAATTATTCATAAAAAACTGTGCATGGAAGAGATATGAGTTATAGTTACCTTAGAGCACGAGTTATAGTTACTTTAGATAACTGTAACTATCACAGGTGAATTTCTATGGTTTGGTATGTTTAAAAATGTGTGTCTAACCATAATGTCCCTCTAACCTTTGTTTTGTTAAGTGATATACATATATATGTATATATACATAAAAAGAACAAGAGCGTATTTGTGAGAAAAGAGAGAAAAGAGAACAAATCTTGGTTCGCAAAAAAGAACCTGGGGTTCTGGAATTGTGGTCATGGTAAAGCCTGTAAATATGCTGCGAATTTGCAAAGCTTTGAAACATTTGAAGGAACAAGGTGTCCCATCACAGATAGAATTACATGTGAAACTGAATATGTGTTCTATATTATTAAATGTGGTTGTCAGAAAAAATATGTAGGGTGCACTATCCAGAAATAGAAAATCAGGTTTTTGCAACACCTAAAAGAAATTAAGAACCAAGGTATATCCTATCCATTAGCTAAACATTTCTGGGGCACCCATTGAGGAGACTGTAGCACTTTAACCTTCTATGGAATCAAACAAATAAAGTCAGGTCCGAGGATGGGTGATAGGACATTAGAACTAAGGAGAATGGAATCCAAAATGATTCTAACATTGGGCTCAGAAAACCCATGGGGACACAACTTGGATGCTGAATTACATGTGCATTTATAGAAGATGGTTTGTTCAGATATAGATTACATCAGTATGATAGCAGCAAATATAGGATGGACATGAGCTTATGCACACATTTTCATCCTATAGATTTGTTTGTTCCATTTACTGGTGCACTTTATGTTCTATGTTTCATGTAGACTGTCTTCCTGTGGCAATATCACATTGAATTATACCGATGTGAAGGCAGCTTCAAGTGTGACCATTGAGGTTTGCTGTGACCTTAGATTTATATATTTTTAGATTGATGACAATTCTTATCTCAGGGCATTATACACAAATGGGTGTTTTTAAGAGTCCAATGTTTATTGGTGTTATTCACTGCTACGCTTAGAACTGTGATCTGTTGACGATATTATGTGTTATCACAATATTTTTTAGTTTTTTACAGATTATGTGCTTAATCACATACTGTAGTAATACAAAATTGTGCCATAATTTTCATATGATACATTCTTACTTCTAGAATATTGATCCTACTCATTGGATATTGATTGTTACTGCAGAGATGTGAAATTATGCACCTGTACGTGATTCATATTCTTTTGGCCCAGTTTGCAAGATATGTGATACAGGTCACTCTAGGCATGCAATATTGATACTACTTAGAACCATGATGGTATTATCACTTATATGGATCTATCATTAAATTATGGTCTGTGACATATAGTATGTCTCTAGATTTATAATTGGGACACCAAGTACAGTTTTATTGATTGGTGTTCTACATAAGTACCTATAGGAGTCTTTGTGTCAATCATATTGGGTGTAACATTTTGAATTATAAATACATGCACAGTGTCACTTTACTTAAATTTCACATACAGAGTAACAATTGAGGTATAAATACTTTAAAGTCAAATATGTTGTACACTATTTATTAAATGATTGTGTGCCTAATAGTATCAATTATTAGCTCCATAATTGTAACACCATTTAAAGAGACTACCTATTTGGTGGACTATATGATTATTTTGGGCAATTAATCGAAATGGCAGTGACATGTGAATTGATAATTGCACATGCACTGGTGTCACTTTATTCCGACATTATTTACAAAGCGATAATTTAGATATATTTACCTTTAAGGCAAAAATGGCATATACAAATTATTGCAAAAGTTTGTAAGGGGAGTTGGATTCTCTTCACAACCTGGATTTTATTTGCATGTTTCATCTATTGGTAGTCCATGTGGTTTCAGTTTAAAAAAGTTAAAGTTCATGGACTAATTGTATTGGTCATAGTATTTTTAACCTACGGAAAAAAATATATGTATGCACTTGCCACTTTATTTCAACAGGATAAATATTGTACAAATATGCAGGTCAAATGAATCCGTACATGTGTATAAACATAGATATATGCACTATTATCATTGGTTGATGAACTTGTATCAGGTTTGTTATTCCTATCTGTGTATATGGTTTTAATTAATTGTAGTATCAAATGAAATGTACACATTTAAATTAATGGAACTATTAAGAATACCAGAGGTTTTGGAACAAGATGATTGTCAATCCAGTACCTTTCACACAACAAGATGGGGGAATCAGTCTCAAATGTGTAGATGTAATAATAGACAGAGGACTAATGTAGTATCTGAGGTAGCTCTGTTGATGTGGGGAGTGTCCAGTAGAAGGTGTCAGCTGAAACGCGTTGCCACTTTGTCTTGTTTGGGAGCAGCACAATATTGTCAATAAAAGACATGATCATTGATAAATACGTACATTGGCTGTCTTTCCTGTTAATGACAGAGATTATGGAATTCAGCTGTGGTGCAGCTGTATGACTAGTGGAACCTCATCATTCTGAAAGATATATATCTCTATATTATTATATATTATATCTATAGATAGATAGAGAGAAAGATAGATAGATAGATAGATATATAGATAGGTAGATAGATAGATAGATAGATAGATAGATAGATAGATAGATAGATAGATAGATAGATAGATAGATAGATAGATAGATAGATAGATAGGTAGATAGATAGATAATGTCAAACCACTCCTCTTTTACTCCCACAAGAGAAATGGGCACTGCAGTGATGCAAAGTGAAACATAAGCACACATTTTTAGTTAATTATGTCCATTAAAGCCATTAAAATATGCAAGAAAAACATCCTACACAATTTGACGTTCCTGATACCCTGTTCATGGGTGATTTATGCTCTTCCCCTCACAACCTTAAACTTTCTTGGTGTAAACAACATAAATAAAAGGCTACAGGGTTAACAATCAATAGCTTTCATGTCAGCCATCTTAACGTGATGTTGATAACATGTTGCAGTGGTTGGAAAACTAACAATTTCCAATATTATTAACAATTCTCATACAAGCAAAGTTAGAAGTCAATTACATTCAATATTTGTGCATCATAAGCTTAATGATAGAGTGCACTCATGACTGACACCTAAATTTATCCTCACTTGTGCACATGAGTAGTGCCTATGATTCCAAACTATTTCTCCGATATATGTCATTCTCCCATAGGTTTGTTCACTACCCCCATGAGTGACAAAACTTTATTAACAGTCAAAACATCATATATAAATATTGTTAAGAAAGCAATTCAGTAATTTGCTTTCTCCATCTATGTATACCTATTTCCACAATAAATAATAAAATATAATAATCATTAACATATAAGCATAGTTCCTAACATAATCCTGCCCACAAGGGCCATAAATGATATGACAAAATACACATGCCTATGTTATTAATGCAACATATAACTTCACCCATTTGTGAGCAACATTGACTAAATAATTGCAAACCCAGTGACAATAGTGCCCAAGTGGACAAATACATCATAAAAACAAAATGGTGTCAGCTCAAATGCTGCAAATGTACGGTAGGCCCAATTTTCATACAGTCCCCAGCCCTGCATAAAGAAAGAAAAAAACAAAAAGGCAAAGGAAAGAACAAAACAAATTAGACATCATGAAACCATATTTTAAAATGTCATTAGCAGCAGATATCTCACTAAAGAAAACCATCAGATACTTTTATCCAATCAATGTATTAATCCTGACACATAATTGCCGAATCAACCAAGATGTATTTGCAGTTCTTCATCTGTATTTAAACCGTAAGGGAATTTGGTATTGCGTTCCAAAATATATCTGCTCTCTAAGGCTCAGAATTACTAGGAAATGACAAAACACGGCACTGCGCCAAATTTGGCAGCACCCCCACTCTGTCATTTTCAAAATGCAGGTATTCACCATATTTATTAGAATACGGTGCACCCATAATTGACTGAGAGCTTGTGTTCAATTACGTCCTTTTTGATCAATGGAACTCTGATACAAACAACCTCAACAGTGTGCTATCCCTGATGTGAGAAAATGCAAAATTACGGGCAACTGGATTTTGTTTATCAGCATGTTTGATGTTCCTGATATGTTCCTATTTTACTCAATGTGTAGTTCTTCCTATACAGCGTTTCCCTCAGGGACAGCTGAGTACATACACACTGAAATCAAAGATACACATGAAGGGTTGTTTTATATTCTTTTCTATTCTTGACAGGGGAGATAAATATTTATCAACATTGGAGCTGTTTATACAAGCTTTACATTTCATATAGGTAAAGAACCCCTTGACGGTATACCCTAAGGCCTCTGAGGCCTTCCCAATATCATTCTTGCTTAATCTATTTTTCAGGGTCACTCCCTTTCTGAAGGTGGTAGTTGTCTACAAACCCCACCAAACATTTTTCAAACAATAATATGGGCAAATGTTTCTTTGAAATAGCCCTCAGAGCACCTGTCTTGTTGTAAAAGTAGTAATAAATCTACTCTTGGCTGTTGACTGACTATTCTGATTTACTCTTGGACCTAAGAGTTCCTCTCTCAGTAATGCCAGCACCATTTTCAGGGCTGCATCTAAAGTAGCTTGTTTGTAACTGCACTCCTTCAATCTATTCACCATCACCTTACATTTCTGTAAAAGGCCTCCTCTATTCTACAATTTTTACGAGCTCTGAAAATTTAATGCTCTCTATTAGAGCTATAGCATGAGTACTCTGTGCATCCATGAGGGTGTTGCCTGCTTTGACCATCTTGTGTAACCTTGAGGTCAACTTGTTGTCAATCACCTCCACTTTAATGTCTAGAAATTCTATTTTCTTAGTGCTCATGTGGGATGTCAGACCTATATTGAGTTGATTGTTGTTTAACTTGCTAATGAATTCCACCACTTCTTCAGTTTACCTTTACATATTAAGAACAGGTCATCAATATAGCAAATCCACATAACCACTATACCTCCAACTATCCGTAAAGAGACCGGCATAACTGGGAGCAAAACTGGTGCCTATTGCCTTTTATAATCATGTGAAATGTGACTGAATAATTAACATAAAAAACATATCCTGTCAGTCACATTATTTAGAATTTAGAAAATGGGCAACAATTTATAAGAATTGTTACAATTATGAAAGTTAGAAATTAAAGATATACTTTTTATAACAATTTTTATAAAAATTGTGTCATCAGTGATGTCATAAATGATGACATAGAACATGTGAGGAATGATGTAATATGTGAGATCATAAGCAGTGCACGGCGGGGGTGACGTAAATATATTTAGCGCTGCTAACTATAACTAGTGAATTTCTCTGTCTTTTGTTAAAAAATTCACTTAACTGTAACGCTACTTTAACTCTGTTTTTTCACTAAAAAAACAAAACTCTATCTATCTATCTATCTATCTATCTATCTATCTATCTATCTATCTATCTATCTATCTATACATTTATATATGTATAAGAACATCACAGTTTGGTTCTGAATTTAGTCATAGAAAACCATAGACATTCAGTAGTTAGAGATATTTCAAGTAACTATAACTTGCACCCTAAGGTAGCTATAACTCGTGCCCTTGCGATGCACAGTTTTCTTATCAATAACTTTTTTGCAAAAGTTGCAGTGATAATATCAAAGATGCCATAGAAGGTGTCATCAATGCTATAAAATGTGGAGTAGATAGCTGTGCATGTCGAAGGCACGAGCTATGGGGTGTTTTAGGGTCAAATTATGGATTTAAAATGTTTTTTCTTCATCATGCGCAATATCCTCGAATATCCTTCAATATCCTCAAATATTTGAGGATATTCAAGAATAACGTCCCCGTAATTTGTGTTTTTTCAGTGAATTTCTATGTTTTTTTTTATATGATGTAATGTTAATACCTTAATCCAACCACTGCAGTGCACAGTCTTCAGCCGTGCACAGCGGGGGTTGGCAGCAGGGCCTAGCCTTCAGCCGGACCCGGCAACCAAATCCTTATAACCACCCAACCCTGTGCTGCACATAGTCTTTGCTGTGCACTGCTGGGTTTACCAAAAGGCCTGTCTCTGTCAGTGGATCTGTGAGTGGTTTCATGGGTGTCTGTCTACCTGTCTGTCTGTCTAAATGGGTATATAAAATATATAAAAATCTATCTATCTATGTATCTATCTATCTATCTATCTATCTATCTATCTATCTATCTATCTATCTATCTATCTATCTATCTATATCTATCTATCTATCTACACGAAAAACAAAGGTTAGAGGGATGTTATAGGTAGGCTCACATTTTAAATGTACAAACCATAGAAATTCACCTGTTATAGTTAGAGTTATCTCAAGTAACTATCATTTGTGCCCTAAGGTAATTATAACTTGTGGCCCGACAATTTTTGTCTTCAGAAAATGTACTGCAAATATTGTATTGATATTATCAATGATTTTATCAAAAATGTCATCAGTGCTGTAATTTGTGGGGTAGTTTGCAGTGTAAGGTGAGGGTGCGAGTTACAGCTACCTTAGGGCACGAGTATCAGTTACTTCAGATAACTCTAACTATAAGAGGTGAATTGCTATGGTTTTGTACGTTTAAAATATCAGCCTATCTATAAAGCTGTAACCATTGATTTTTTAAGTGAATTTCTATGTTCTTTTTAGTTCTGTTTCCTAAATAAAACGTCCCTTTAACCTTTGTTTTTTTCAGTGAATGTCTATATTTTTCTAACGGAAAGTAATTTTAATTACTATATGTTAATTCAACCACCGCTGTGCATGGCCTTCGGCCATGCGCAGCGGGGGTTGGCATCAGGGCCTGCCCTGGGGTTGGGTGGCTATAGTGGGTTGGTCGCAACCCAAAGATTGTGCTGGGAAAAACCCTTCAGCATCCCATTATGGGATAGAAGAGAGAGAGAGAGAGAGAGAGAGAAGTGAGAGATTGAGAAAGAGAGACATTTAAAGGCATACTTTGACAGAGAGAAATTGAGAGAGCTTGAGAGAGGGATTCTCTAGACTTTGATGAATGATATGCTTAAATTGCGATATTTTAGGACAAACTGAAAAGAAAAATGTAGTTGTGAAGTAAATAGAGTCTCATCACATTTTGGTATATACTTTAAATATTTGATTTTGAAAAGTAATTAAAGCAGGAACATAACTACTGACACACCTAGAAGGATCCCTCAACCTTCAGAGTAAAGCCTGAGACTTTAGTTTATAGGCCACAGTTGACATAGATATGACATTCAACTCAGAGATTTTGATGGCAAAAAGATGTAAATGTTCCATCACCAGGAATGTTTCACAATCAAAACAGTAGTAAATAAACAGACACTCTGCAATGAGATACCAGTATTTGAAGATTCAACCTACTGACTGACAGTCCATTAGCTTTGCCAGTAGGCCACCAGTGACTCTGTTGTACTGTGCATCTAAACATAGCTATACCATTCAAACCTAGCATCTTGCTTGTGTGCTGCTTTGAAGTAATTCAATGGATAGGCTATTGTTATTTCAATGGTCTCTCTGTAAAAAGACGTCAAAGCGGCAGACAAGCAAGATGCTTGCTGCTACGAGAGGACCGTGGGGAAGCCTGAAGTCCCCTGTGGTCCTAGCTGGCTCCGGACACCTGCAGGAGCCGGCATTGCTCCCGCAAGCAGGGAGCTGCTTTAAATAGCAACTCCAAGCTTGCCAGAGAAATGTTTTCATCTGTTTCCCTGCACAATCACAATCTAGCATGTAATTCTTGGGCAGATAAAAAAGCAAGGTTATCAGCATTACAAAAATTGTAAAGGAGATTAACAATTGAAACATGTTATATGTGGTTCTAGATATACTTAAAACTCCCACTTCACCCTATGTCTATTCTGAGAGCATAGCAGTTGTAACCCTCTGCCTAGTCATATTTAAGGGACTAGCCTTTGCTCCATAAAGAGTGTCAGGAAAAAGCCTGTTGTATATATGGCTAAACTCTCAGGGAATTGGCAGATCAGCACCAGCTGAACTACATGGCACACAGTGTGTGTCCCAGGATAGCCATAGCTGGAATGCCCTCTGCCCTCCTTGGGTCAGTGCACCATTTATATAATAAACCATACACCATTGGAAATACATTTCCAATGCAATGCTGTGTCTTTGTGAAAAAAAGCTGCCTCCTGAACAGGCAACACAAGCTAGCATATCGTGTACCATGTTCCACAGCCTTGGAAAGAAAGTACTGATTATGGGGGTCATTCCAACCCTGGCGGTCGGTGTTAAAGCGGCGGCCAAACCGCCAACAGGCAGGCGGTCCAAAAAATGGAATTCTGACCCTGGCGGGAACCGCCAACAGAGCCCGCCACTTTAACACTCCGACCGCCACGGCGGGACAAACAAACAGCGCGGCGGTCACCGCCAACAGCCAGGCCGTAGACAATGTACCGCCCACCCTATCACGACCTACCAATCCGCCACCTTTTCCGGGGCGGTAGCCCCGCCGATAAAAACACGGCAGAAACAGACATTTCGAACGGAAAACGCTCACCTCTACACACTCCACGAGGAATCTGGACAGCATGGAACCCGAACTACACATCCTACCAGCTATTGTCTTCCTGCTCCTCTACCAGGAGCACGAACGCCGGCGCAGAGGACTACGGTGACTACTGCACCTATGACACAGGGGAGGCAAAAAATTACGGGCACACACATACGCGACACACCCACCCTCACCCACAACTACCTACACATCAATGCAGAGCAACAACTCAGAGTGAGACCCCCCACAGCCCCCGGAAGAAGGCAAAGACAAAATAAAATGATCATGAAATATAAATATATTGTACGGCTAAGTTAAAAATTATTTCGAACATCTATAACTATATACACATATGTAAATTGTCCTGTCCAAATTGGGTTTCAGTCAATGTACGTGGACCAATGGGCATGAACACATGGGCAAAGCCCACACAGGAGACCCGAATCCATTGGAGAGAACACTGCAGGGGCATCAGATAGCAAAACTACAGGCACCTCAGGGGGAAGGGAAGGGGGGGCACCTCAGCCACATGAGTCCACGACGCCAGATCCACGAGGGGCCTCCATGGCCACTGTCCCTTCCTGGGGAGTGCAAAGCCACAGTCTCTCAAGTCTCTACAGTGGGTGGCTTGCCCACTGTGCCATCCTGGGGAGTGCAAAGCCACAGGCTCTCAAGTCTCTACAGTGAGTGGGTTGCCCACTGTACCATCCTGGGGAGTGCAAAGCCTCAGTCTCTCAAGTCTTTACAGTGGGTGGCTTGCCCACTGTGCCATCCTGGGGAGTGCAAAGCCACAGTCTCTCAAGTCTCTACAGTGGGTGGGTTGCCCACTGTACCATCCTGGGGAGTGCAAAGCCACAGTCTCTCAAGTCTCTACAGTGGGTGGCTTGCCCACTGTGCCATCCTGGGCAATGCAAAGCCACAGTCTCTCAAGTCTCTACAGTGGGTGGCTTGCCCACTGTGCCATCATGGGGAGTGCAAAGCCACAGTCACTCAAGTCTCTACAGTGGGTGGGTTGCCCACTGACATATCCTGGGGGGTGCAAAGCCACAGTCTCTCAAGTGGATTACAGACTCCACTGGTACTGGAGGAGCCATGGTGCCCACAGTGCATCGTGCAGCCCTGCCCGACACAGATCCGGGCCTGTCCCTTCTGCCAATGGGCCAGCGGTGCTTGATTTGAAGGGCCCAGCGGAGCGGTGCTTGAGATGAAGGGCCCAGCGGAGCGGTGCAGAGACGGCGGGGCCCAGCGGAGCGGTGCAGAGACGGTGGGGCCCAGCGGAACGGTGCAGAGACGGCGGTGCCCAGCGGAGCGGTGCTTGAGATGAAGGGCCCAGCGGAGAGGTGCAGAGACGGCGGGGCCCAGCGGAGCGGTGCAGAGACGGCGGGGCCCAGCGGAGCAGTGCTTGATATGAAGGGCCCAGCGGAGCGGTGCAGAGATGGCGGGGCCCAGCGGAGCGGTGCAGAGACGGCGGGGCCCAGCGGAGCGGTGCTTGAGATGAAGGGCCCAGCGGAGCAGTGCAGAGACGGCGGGGCCCAGCGGAGCGGTGCTTGAGAGGAAGGGCCCAGCGGAGCGGTGCTTGAGATGAAGGGCCCAGCGGAGCGGTGCAGAGACGGCGGGGCCCAGCGGAGCGGTGCTTGAGATGAAGGGCCCAGCGGAGCGGTGCAGAGACCGCGGGGCCCAGCGGAGCGGTGCAGAGATGGCGGGGCCCAGCGGAGCGGTGCTTGAGATGAAGGGCCCAGCGGAGCGGTGCAGAGACGGCGGGGCCCAGCGGAGCGGTGCTTGAGATGAAGGGCCCAGCGGAGCGGTGCAGAGACGGCGGGGCCCAGCGGAGCAGTGCAGAGACGGCAGGGCCCAGTCTCTACAGTGAGTGGGTTGCCCACTGTACCATCCTGGGGAGTGCAAAGCCACAGTCTCTCAAGTCTCTTCAGTGGGTGGCTTGCCCACTGTGCCATCCTGGGGAGTGCAAAGCCACAGTCTCTCAAGTCTCTACAGTGGGTGGCTTGCCCACTGTGCCATCCTGGGGAGTGCAAAGCCACAGGCTCTCAAGTCTCTACAGTGGGTGGGTTGCCCACTGTACCATCCTGGGGAGTGCAAAGCCACAGTCTCTCAAGTCTCTACAGTGGGTGGCTTGCCCACTGTGCCATCCTGGGGAGTGCAAAGCCACAGTCTCTCAAGTCTCTACAGTGGGTGGGTTGCCCACTGTACCATCCTGGGGAGTGCAAAGCCACAGTCTCTCAAGTCTCTACAGTGGGTGGCTTGCCCACTGTGCCATCCTGGGGAGTGCAAAGCCACAGTCTCTCAAGTCTCTACAGTGGGTGGGTTGCCCACTGACATATCCTGGGGGGTGCAAAGCCACAGTCTCTCAAGTGGATTACAGACTCCACTGGTACTGGAGGAGCCATGGTGCCCACAGTGCATCGTGCAGCCCTGCCCGACACAGATCCGGGCCTGCCCCTTCTGCCAATGGGCCAGCGGTGCTTGACTTGAAGGGCTCAGCGGAGCGGTGCTTGAGATGAAGGGCCCAGCGGAGCGGTGCAGAGACGGCGGGGCCCAGCGGAGGGGTGCAGAGACGGCGGGGCCCAGCGGAGCGGTGCAGAGACGGCGGTGCCCAGCGGAGCTGTGCTTGAGATGAAGGGCCCAGCGGAGAGGTGCAGAGACGGCGGGGCCCAGCGGAGCGGTGCAGAGACGGCGGGGCCCAGCGGAGCGGTGCTTGATATGAAGGGCCCAACGGAGCGGTGCAGTTACGGCGGGGCCCAGCGGAGCGGTGCAGAGACGGCGGGGCCCAGCGGAGCGGTGCTTGAGATGAAGGGCCCAGCGGAGCGGTGCTTGAGATGAAGGGCCCAGCGGAGCGGTGCAGAGACGGCGGGGCCCAGCGGAGCGGTGCTTGAGATGAAGGGCCCAGCGGAGCGGTGCAGAGACGGCGGGGCCCAGAGGAGCGGTGCTTGAGATGAAGGGCCCAGCATAGCGGTGCTTGAGATGAAGGGCCCAGCGGAGCGGTGCAGAGACGGCGGGGCCCAGCGGAGCGGTGCAGAGACGGCGGGGCCCAGCGGAGCAGTGCAGAGACGGCGGGGCCCAGCGGAGCGGTGCTTGAGATGAAGGGCCCAGCGGAGCGGTGCTTGAGATGAAGGGCCCAGCAGAGCGGTGCTTGAGATGAAGGGCCCAGCGGAGCGGTGCAGAGACGGCGGGGCCCAGCGGAGCAGTGCAGAGACGGCAGGGCCCAGCGGAGCGGTGCTTGAGATGAAGGGCCCAGCGGAGCAGTGCAGAGATGGCAGGGCCCAGCGGAGCGGTGCAGAGACGGCGGGGCCCAGCGGAGCGGTGCTTGAGATGAAGGGCCAAGCGGAGCGGTGCTTGAGATGAAGGGCCCAGCGGAGCGGTGCTTGAGATGAAGGGCCCAGCGGAGCGGTGCAGAGACGGCGGGCCCAGCGGAGCAGTGCAGAGACGGCAGGGCCCAGCGGAGCGGTGCTTGAGATGAAGGGCCCAGCGGAGCGGTGCAGAGACGGCAGGGCCCAGCGGAGCGGTGCAGAGACGGCGGTGCCCTGTTCAGCGGTGCTTGTCTTGAAGGGCCCTGTTCAGCGGTGCTTGTCTTGAAAGGCCCTGTTCAGCGGTGCTTGTCTTGAAGGGCCCTGTTCAGCGGTGCTTGTCTTGAAGGGCCCTGTTCAGCGGTGCTTGTCTTGAAGGGCCCTGTTTAGCGGTACTTGTCTTGAAGGGCCCTGTTCAGCGGTGCTTGTCTTGAAAGGCCCTGTTCAGCGGTGCTTGTCTTGAAGGGCCCTGTTCAGCGGTGCTTGTCTTGAAGGGCCCTGTTCAGCGGTGCTTGTCTTGAAAGGCCCTGTTCAGCGGTGCTTGTCGTGAAGGGCCCTGTTCAGCGGTGCTTGTCTTGAAGGACCCTGTTCAGCGGTGCTTGTCTTGAAGGGCCCTGTTCAGCGGTGCTTGTCTTGAAAGGCCCTGTTCAGCGGTGCTTGTCTTGAAGGGCCCTGTTCAGCGGTGCTTGTCTTGAAGGGCCCTGTTCAGCGGTTCTTGACATGTGTCTCCAGGGCACCAGATCCGGACAATATCTGGAGTTCACTCGCCATCCGACTTCTCGCTTGCGGGGCCCTCCTGTGCTGGAGTCCTGGGCCCGTGGGTGTCCTCCTTCACACCCAGAATGGGGCTGGTGGGGCCCTCCTGGGCAGCTCGCCTGCTGCCGGACTTGTCGGCCGTGCTGCCCTTGCCATCCTTCCGTGATTCTCTGTGGCCCTTGCCTCCCTTTGTCGATGTGCCAGGTGACACCCCACTTCCTGACGGTGCCAGGGTAGTGCCTTTGGAGGCTGCCGTCTCTGGCCTCTCGCGCCGGCCCTTGCCTTTCTTAGTTTTTTTCCCAGGGGGTGGGCTGGCTGTCCCTTTACTGCTGGCCGATGTTGCTGCCCTTGAAGGTGGTGGACTCCAATATCCTTGTACTATGTTCCTTGTAGGTCCAGGGGTTGTGGTGGCTGAGGTGCTGATTGGACTCTTACGAGATGGAGGGGGTGGGTCAGGTGATAGAAAGAGGTTAATTTTGGACAGGAAAACATTTTAGGAGCAGTGGGAAGGATAGGTGCAGTGGGTATGGGAGTGGAGGAAGAGGATGTGGTTGTAGGAGAGTCAAGTGTGGTGTCTTTGGGTGCAGGTGCTTGTGACGGAGGCTGTCGTGAGGTAGATGGCTGTTGGGTGGGTGGCTGCCTGCGTTTGTGTGGTTTGGAAGAGGGGGTGACAGACACACTGGGAGAGGACACAGGGGACGTGTAAATGGCAGTGGGGGTGGTGACTGCACGTGTGCGGAGTGTTCTGGTGGGTGTGCTGGTGATGGACGTACTGGCTGATGATGTTGTGCATGCAAGTGTGAGTGGAGACGTCACAGGGAGGGAGGAGGGAGACGAGGAGGAGGGGGACACAGAGGAGGCAGTGGCTGTTGGCATGTCTGCATGTGGATGTTGCTTGTGTGAATGCTTGTGTGATCTGTGGTGCTTATGTCTGGGTGAGCTGCCCTTGGGTGTTGAGGTGTGTGCAGGCTGGTCTGTAGGTGTGTCTGGGATAGGCAGAGGAACAGAGGAGTGGGACTGGGATGAGGAAATTGGAGGAGGGAGGCAGGAGACAGGGACAATGGCTGCCGTCAGTGCTGAAGCCAGAGCGTTGAACGATCGCTGATGGGCAGCCTGACCTGAATGAATGCCCTCCAGGTATGCATTGCTCCGGTGCACCTCCCTTTCTACCCCCTGGATGGCATTCAAAAGGGTAGACTGCCCAACAATGAGCGTCCTGAGGAGGTCAATGACCTCCTCACTGAGGGCAGCAGGGGTAACTGGGGCAGGGCCTGAGGCGCCTGGGGCGAAGGAGATGCCCGCCTTCGTGTGCGAGCGGGCACGGGGCAAACGCTGAGGGGCTGCTGGGAGGGTGGAGCTGGTGCGCTGGGTGGCGGCTGTACCTGTTGTTGCGGTGGGCACGGATGTTGCCGCCACCACAAGGGAGCTCCCTTCCGAGGACGTGTCTGTGTCGCTGATGTCTCCACGTGTCCCCGTTGTGGAGCTCCCCTCGCCCTCCGTCTCACTGGTGAACTCCGAGTCGGTTGCATGGCCCTCCGGGGCCATGTGAGATGCAGCTCCCTCGTGCTCCGATGCCACTTCTCCTCCGCCTGATGATGCTAATGCACACATGTACAGGAAGAGCAGCAAAAAAAGGGGGGGGGAATAAAGACATGTTGAGTGCATGCATTGGCGACACAGTTGGCGGAGAGGACAGACAGAGAAGCCCCCTGCACTACACCGCGCACTTGGGGTACACTACTCAATCATTGGGACTTGGCCTACAAGCCTATGGACGACAACTGCACACATAGGTGGCACAGGGCCATGGATAGCTGTACTTGGCACCCTACAGAGGTGGGGGCCGGGGGCACAGGGCCATGCCTTACGGAGGGGCCTAGCCTACAGAAATCGCCCTGGCCTTGGGATACCCACAGCCCTCCTCCCCCACCCAGACACCTCCACTGCGCGCTAAGATAGCAGAATGTGCTGGTACTCACCCCCTTGTGTCTGCTGTGATGTTCTCACGCGCCCATCCAAATCTGGGTAGGCCACCGCAGGATCCGGGACATCAGGGGGGTCAATTGACGAGTGGCACCCCTCCTACGTTGGGAGGCCATCCCCAGCAGAGCCTCCGCGGTCTTCCTGCTCCCGCGACAGATGTCCTCCCACCTCTTGCGGGAGTGGGTGCCCCGTCTGTTGTGGACCCCCAGGGTCCGGACGTCCTTGGCGATGGCACGCCAAATGTCGATTTTCTGATGGGCGCTGACCTATGTGACATGTACAGGGGGAGAAAATCATATATCATCATTTTCTGCATGCTCGATGTGAGTAGCCCCCCCTCCCCACCCTTGCCATATGGCACATGCTCTCATCTGTCGTGTGATGCATGCCTCATTCGCTCCCCTCCCCACCATCGTTCATCCACCCGACTCAACACAGGCATTGGCCATAAAGTATGGTCCCAGTGTACTTACCAGTTGGTCTGGAGGACCGTAGAGTAGCGCATACTGGGGGAGGACCCCATCCACGAGTTTCTCCAATTCTTCAGAAGTGAAGGCAGGGGCCCTTTCCCCAGTCGCTTGAGCCATTGTCTCTTCCAGACCGAGGTCACAGCAGCACTTGCAGTATAGGTCCTCTCCTGTGGATGATCAGGTATCGAGTGAGTAAGCAGATAGAAAATGGCGGTCACGCCCACGGCGGTGCGTACCGCGACCGCCGGCGCACTTCGTCATTGGCCCCTGAAACCCATAGGGTTCAATGTTAACCAATGCGGCTTTGCGCCGCGGTCTTCGACCGCCTACCGCCACAGTGTGCCACGTCAGCGCATTTACCTCACATCCCATTGTCGCACTTCACAGGTCAGGCAGCCGCAATTTCAAGGGCCCACATGGCTTAATTACTACTGCGTCACACATACCTAGGCCTTGCATCGACACTCATACAAGCCATTCAATGCATTGAGAATCGTGTACTGTGCAAGCTGTGGGAACGTACCTGTGGGTTGATTGACTCTGTGCTCCATGTTGTCCTTCCTAGTCACCGTCCGCTGGGACTTGCGAGGAGACGGAGGAATGTTCCAGTGTACAGACCGCTGGTGGACCTGTCGACAATGGAAGAAAGACATGTCATACTGACATACAGGCTTGACCGAGCCATTATACGGGAATTGTGTGCCCAGCTGGAGCCAGACCTGATATAACCCATCCGCCAACCCACAGGGATCCCCCCTCTAGTGCAGGTGCTGTCAGTACTCCATTTTTTGGCAAGTGGGTCATTTCAAACAACAGTGCCCATTTCTTCAGGGATGTCTCAGCCTATGTTTTCAAAGGTGTTGTCCAGAGTCTTGTCTGCCCTGATGAAATACATGCAGAGCTACATCGTTTTCCCTGAGGTGGGGGATTTGCCTACAGTGAAGGGTGATTTCTATGCCCCTGGACATATTCCCAACATAATAGGTGCCATTGATGGGACCCATGTGTCTTTGGTCCCCCCCAGCAGGAGTGAACAGGTGTACAGGAACAGAAAAAGTTATCATTCCATGAATGTCCAGGTGGTCTGTTTGGCTGACCAGTACATCTCCCATGTAAATGCCAAGTTCCCAGGGTCAGTGCATGACGCGTACATCATGTGAAATAGCAGCATCCCTTACATGATGGAACTACTTCAGAGACACCGTGTGTGGCTAATTGGTGACTCTGGTTACCCCAACCTGCCGTGGCTACTGACCCCAGTGAGGAATCCCAGGACAAGGGCAGAGGAACCGTACAATGATGCCCATGGGCATACTAGGAGGGTGATTGAGCGGACCTTCGGCCTCCTGAAGGCCAGGTTTAGGTGCCTGCACATGACAGGTGGATCCCTAATGTACTCACCAAAGAAGGTGTGTCATATCATCGTGGCCTGCTGTATGCTTCACAACCTGGCTTTGCGACGCCAGGTGCCTTTCCTGCAGGAGGATGGTCCAGATGTTGGTGTTGTGGCAGCTGTGGAGCCTGCGGAGAGTGAAGAGGAGGAAGACGAAGAGGACGACACAGACAACAGGAACACAGTAATACTGCAGTATTTTCAATAACACACAGGTAAGAATCAACACCGGCATATTACATTTACTTAAAGACTACTGCCTCTCTACTGTCTGACCTTTCCCCCCAGTGTATGGTAACTGAGTTTGACTTTCCCTTCCAATTTCAGAGATGTGGGCCCCACTGCGTGACCTCTGCTTTGTTTCCCCATGGGCTACAGCTGTGTGACAGTGGTATGTTGTCATCACAATGTAACTGGACATTTTGGAACGGTTATGTCTAATACATTTGTTTAAAAATACAGGCAGACTCCAGATGAATTTTGTGCAATAAGTGTGTTTATTAAAGAACTCAAATTTGGGAAATTGGAGAAAATCGGTGATGGGTGATGGTGGAGGAATGTCCATGGCAGAGTCCAGATTCTCAGTCTCTCAGGTGCATTGTCCATATGCCTGTGGAATGTGGAGCAGGGGCAGTTTAAGGTTGGACAGGGTGAAAATGTGGGACAGTGGGATGACATCAGGGGGTATCCTTTCCTGGCGGGGGTCTTGGCATCCTACTCTGTCTTCTTACGAGATCTCAGGCCCCGCTTGCGGGGTGGCTCTCCTTCTGCAGGGGGTGGGGTTCGGGTGGCCCGTTGTTGTTGTGTCGGGGCCTCCTGTCCACTAGCGCCGGCGGAGGTGGTAGCCTGTTCTTGGTCCATGCTAGTGACAGGGGCCCTTTGTGGTGCCACATGGCCCCGCAATGTGGTGACAATCTGGTTGAGTGCCACAACGATGGTACCCATTGCGGAACTAATGTTTCTGAGTTCTTCCCGGAACCCTATGTACTGTTCCTCCTGCAGAACCTGGATCTCCTGGAACCTGGCCAGGACCGTCGCCATCGTCTCCTGGGAGTGGTAGTATGCTCCCATGATGGAGGTGAGGGCCTCGTGGAGAGTGGGTTCCCTGGGCCTGTCCCACCCCTGTCGCACAGCAGCCCTCCCAGTTCCCCTGTTTCCCTGGGCCTCTGTCCCCTGGACCGTGTGCCCACTACCACTGCCCCCAGGTCCCTGTTGTTGTTGGGGTGGTGGGTTAACTTGGGTGCCCTGTAGTGGTGGACACACCGCTGATTGACCTGTCCTGGAAACAGAGGCATGGGCCCGCTGGGTGGGTGCTGTGCTGGTGTTCCCAGAGGGGGGTAGGTCTGCTGTGGCCTGTGGCTGTCTGAGGGGAACCGACTGTCCCGAGGTCCCCGATGGGCCGGGCTGGTCATCTGGGTCCAGGGAGACAGAGCTGCTGTCATCACTGGGGGCCTCTTCTGGGGGTGAGATGGACATTTCTGGACCCTCCTGGGCGGTGTGGTGGCGTTCGGGTCCTGCAGGGGTATAAGAGTATGGTTATTGCTTCTGTGTGTGCCATAGCGTGCAATGTGTGGGTGCCCTTGTACCCCAGTGCTGGCATTCCCTTGCAGGAGCAGTTGTGACAGTGGTTTGTGGGGGGGGATGGGTATGTGCAGTGGTCATGCTTAGGTGATGGGTGTCCATGGTTTGTGGTGGCATGCAGGGCTTGGTGTTGGGATGGGTGGGTTGTGCTGGTGAGACATTAGCAAGGAGGATGTGTGATGGGGGGGTGGCGGGGGAGGGTGGGGGTATGAGTTGGCATGCTGGTGGGTGGGGGGGGGGTGAAGTAGTTGAGATTAGACTTACCAGAGTCCATTCCTCCGCTTACTCCTGCGAGGCCCTCAGGATGCAGGATGGCCAAGACCTGTTCCTCCCATGCTGTAAATTCTGGGGGTTGAGGTGGGGGTCCGCCGCCAGTCTTCTGCACCGCGATGTTGTGTCGGGATACCATGGAACGCACCTTCCCCCGTAGGTCGTTCCACCGCTTCCTGATGTCGTCCCGATTTCTGGGATGCTGTCCCACAGCGTTTACCCTGTCCACTATCCTTTGCCATAGCTCCATCTTCCTGGCAATGGTGGTGTGCTGCACCTGTGTCCCGAAGAGCTGGGGCTCTACCCGAAGTATTTCCTCCACCATGACCCTGAGTTCTGCGTCTGAGAACCTGGGGTGTCTTTGGGGTGCCATGGGGTGGTGTGGATGAGGTGTGGGGTGGTGTTTGCGGTGATGAGTGTGGTGAGTGTGGTGGTGTGTGGTGTTTTGTGCGTGGATGTTGTGTGGCTGATGATGTTGCGTGCCTCTGTGTGATGGGGTTGTCAATAGCTGTGCTCTCTCTCTCGCCTTCTCTCAGAATTTCTGGTTGTAGGGGTTTGTGGGTGATGTGGGTGTGTGTTTTATAGTTGATTGGATGTGTGGGTGTGGTGTGTGTATGTGTTTCAGATGTGTGTATTTCAAATTGTCCAATGTGGCTGTGTTTTGGAGCTGGGTGTGTATTTTGACCGCGGCGGTGGTTAACGCCAATGGAATACCGCGGTTGTAAGACCGCTGCGTGGATTCGTGGGTCAGAATGGCATGGGCGTATTTCTGTTGGCGTGACGGTGGAGGTTTAGTCATCGCCAGTTTTTCGCTGACCGTTGGTGTGGCGGACTTCTGTGGATGTCGGGTTTTTGGCGGTTTGCCTGTTGCGGGTCAGAATGACCGTGGCGGTTTACTGCGACCGCAGCGGTGTTATGGCGGTCTTCTGCCCGGCGGTAAGCGCCTTTTACCGCCGAGGTCAGAATGACCCCCCTATATGTCAATCAAGGCTATCTAAATGAGCGACATGTTCCTTGCTATCCTGGAATAAAAGCAAACTGATAAAATGTGTAAAAGTCATTGCTAAAAAGCAGCCTTATCAAAATGAAGAAAATATGAAGAAAACATGAATTATAAAACTAAGCTAAAACAGGGTTGACCAACCCGGGTCTTAGAGGTCTTCAATACACCCTCCTCTTGCCAGTTAGAGTAGGCAGATTTAAAAAACCCATTTTAAAATACTAGAAGCAATAAAATATCTAATATTCTAAAGGCAATAAAAGGTTTACACCAACAAGCAGAGCAAAAAATTAAGATGAGCCATTTAATAATAGTCAATTTGTTTAACAGAAAGACTGAATTTAAAAGTCATCAGAGGCACCCATTAATGTCATCCAACACATCAATAGAAAGGGAGTCCAAAAAGGATTCTGCATCTGCAGACAACAGAACCTTTAAAGGATTTTTGAGTAAATCAAAGAAACAAGCATGGCTCAAAGCCTCAGCCTCCGCCAAGGAAGTAGCACCTTATGCAATTCCCACAGTTATAGAGCCAGACAAAGACATCATAGGAGACGTAGCTTCCATATCCATGTAAGATGGCTCATAAAAGGTATCTTAGAGCAACTGTAGGGATGTCTCCTTTAATGAACCCTCAACTGGAACATCACAATATTCATGTCTATAGAAAGTACCAAGTGCTGTGCACGACGCACATTCAGTGCATACTCTAGAGGGCACCAAAGACAGCAGAACACAGGCTACACTAATTAGAACCAAACCAGTCGAAATGACAAAGACAAGTTGTTGTTTAGTTCCTCCAATAAGCATACTTCAATTAACTATGTCATGCCTTCATGACACAACTGGATGTGTGGTAGCTCCACCACCACCATTTAGCTTTGAAATGGGACATCCATTGCGGAGCAAAAAGAGCAATAGAAAAAACCCTGATTAATGCCAATACAAGTGGTATGCCTCCAAAAACACTTGATAGTAAATGGATGAATGATGGCATCACTCCAAAAACAGGCTGGAAAGTGCTGACAAAACCAGACCCCATTGCCTTCAAATAATGCACAGCACCTCCAGTGTAGGAAGCATTAAAAATGCAGCCCATAAGTTCACCACAGTGCCTTGGAAAGATAGTAATTGAAAGTGACTGTATCAGTCAGTCATTACCCTTTATTTTGGCGTTCACCATGAAAGAAGAAGCAAATAAATACTTTAAAACTAGAAGTCAGTATAGGTAATAAAAAGTAATAAACATTCATAAGAATTAAAGGGGAGAAGAACAAAAGAAGCAAGCAATCACCATATGAATACAAGGAAATTAATTGCGAATTAGTAAAACTCTAAACTCTATGATATCACACTAAGTCAGACAAAATGTCAACAGGCTCTGTTAGGTTTAACAAGCAATTATGATCCCATAAAAGAATCCTGGCACTAAACAGAGGTAGCATAGTATATAAAAGCTGCCTAATGCTAAAAAGAGACAGCAAAATGAAGAGTGCCTAATTCTTTCTCATAGCGGTATACAGAGAATCATTTGTGCTGCAAATTTTTACCTTTATGGCAGCTCAACCTCTACATCCCTTCCAATGGTTGGCAGCAAGTTGTTTTTTTCATAATTCGCCACATTGTAAATAGGTACCTTGACACAGCAAGCACTATGCCTCTGCTGCTGTCTGATTGCACAATTCTACAGGTTTCCAAGTGCTGGGTAGTTCCAAGTTTCCTGCAGATTGGAACCAACTGTTTAGCCCTAAGACTTGTTATACTCTAGGCAAAAAAATATGGCATGTACCACAGTTTTGGCATCAAGTCCGCAGAACAGACAATCCTGCTGTGCTGGATTATCGGAACATGCCTACTCACAAGTAAATGTACACAGTGATAAAGACCCATACCTGAATAGTACATAAAGCTTTCTACCCAAGTTGGGTTCAATTTCATCAAGAACCCCTTTGGCTTCATAGCAATCTTTTATCCATAAGAAAGAGTTCATCAGTGTGCCCAAGGCTGAGCTAGTCATAAGGGTATTTATTTAGAAAATCTTGAAGCTTCTTTTGAGCTCCAATTTGGAGATTAATGTGCTTTCCCCACATTGATCAAGGAATCTCTTACATATATAACTGAGTATCTCTTCTATCCCAAGATGATAAGAAAGCAGCTCAGGGATTGCCCAGACCCTTCTCCTGTACAATAATGGTCATATGGCAATCCCTTCCGAAATTGGCCTGAGCCCCATATTCAGCCTTAGAGGGATCATCGGAGTGCTAACCGGGAGACTTAACAACTAAAAAATGATTCTCACCCACTTCTAGGGTAATGACAGCCTTATGTCCCCAGACCTCCGCACCATAAAGAGTAGAGCCCAGTGCTTGATAAGTATAAATCTGTCTTACTGGGGAAATTGATTTAAAGAAGGACATCAGATGAATCTTCAGCAACCCACCAACATGTTGCTCTAGATTGAGCCTTCGCTTGGAAATGATTTCTGCCCAATCCCACTGCTCATTGAGGGTGATTCCAAGGTACTCAAAAATGTGTACCTGCTCCAACGATGTACCATTCAGGGTAGGATGGGGTTGCTTTATGCAGCACATATTGAATCCCATATATTTTGTTTTTCCCACGTTTATTTCCAGGACCCTCTCTGTACAAAAGCTGCTAAATTCTGGATGCCCATGGGTGCCTTAGGTAGATGTGTGTCATCCGCGAAGATTAGCGTATGCACCTTCAGATTACCTACTCTAGGAGCGTCATTATCAAACCAGTTGAAGATTATTAATATACAAAGTGTAGATTGTTGGGGCAAAGAGAGAGTCCTGCCTTAAGCCACTATTAACCAGAAATGGGTTGGTCACTCCTCCAAGCTGACCACATCAGAGCTGAGCAAAATTCTGATGGTGGAGTCTATCAATAGCTATGCATAAATAAGTAGGAACACCCATCTCAGCTTGCACCTGCCACAAAGCTTTTCTTGGGATCACATCGAACGCAGATCTCATGTGATAAAGACCATGTAGAGTCTACCACCCACAAGAGCTATGGTTTTCCAATATAATAGCTGAAACCTAAACACTTGGTCTACAGTAGACGTGCAGTTGTGAAATTCTGCTTGCGAGAGACTTATGATATCATCAGCCTCCATTCACTCTTGTAATCCTTCGAGAATGACTCTACTAAATCATTTTTGCGCAGTGTCTTTGAGGCTAATGGGTCTATAATTGTTTGGCAGCAGTGAAGAACCCTTCTTAAGTATAGGGATTATTTCAGCCCCTGCCCAAGATGAAGGAATGAGCATCCCATCTATAATGGCATTAAATAGTGGTGTGAAATATGGACCCTAGACCTCAGTTTCAGTAAAAAACAGATTGCCAGGAATCTTTTTCAATGCCTGGTGCCTTGGGAGGAATCATCTTCTTTATGCCGAAATCACTAACTTACTAGTGATGATGGGGTACACATCACTAAGTAAGGCTCCCTCTGAACCTACTGTGGGGAGGCTTTTCACCAGTGCTGGCAATGAACTGGCTCCCGATATCAGGGAGTAAAGATTTGAAAAATGTGCGATCCATATATCTGTAGCAATGTTTTTTCCAACATTACCAACACCTGTGGTCCTAGTATCCACTATATTCCCGAACGTAGTTTGATCATTATCTTTGCTGGCAACCAGTAGGGCCTGCCATCTCTCTTGGTCCCAGGCCCTCTTTGCATTACTAACAGCCTTTTTACAGACTGTTCTCTTAGCTCGAATCACGCTTCTATCAGGATTTACTCAAGATGATTAATGTAAGTTTGTCAGCTCTCCAGTGACTATAGAACCACAGAGGTATATTTCTCCTGACCCCTGCATATTTGGCTTCTACATATACATTTGTTTTTAAACCTTCACATAACTTGTCATGAACTTCCCCAATCCTTGCTATGGATTCTCCCTGGCCCATAAGGTGATCTATATTGCACAAGCCTCCTACACTCTGCTCCATCAACTTGTAAATAGACTTGACTGATTCCTGTGAACGTGCTGTTACTCCATTTAATTCTACCCTTGTTTGATGCTAGTTGAATCCTGCCATCTAGAGGATCTGACTGAGTGACTGTCGCCCTACTAACTCGAAGATCCATATCAAGAGCGAAGGCATTATAGTCAGTGTCATGCCTTGTTATAATTTTCAAGCCAGCGACTTTATCTTTGGCAGATGACCTCACCATTTGCAATTTGAATGTTTCACGAGTAGATGTAAACAAGAAGTGTTTTTGAAAGAATAGTGCTTTCAGTCTGCTCAGCTTGTCGAAGTTTACATTAAAGGTAGCAATGGAAGGCCACAAACCTCCTACCTTACTCTCGTGCTTGGGTGGGAGTAACACATTTCCACAGCAGGTTACTATATGAGAAACTGGAATTACATGTGGGACACCTGCTCTCATCCCAGAGCGGCCTTGATCACTCAACATTAAGTAACTTCCATTTGAAAGTAATTGTAACATTTAAGAATCAAGGGGATGCAAACTCCCTTCAAATAATATGTTAAATTAGCTGCTGACTCATTACAAAAGTCGTGCAGTGTCACCTGTTTACAAATTATTGATTGGCTTATGGAAGTTTCACAATCACTACCACTAAGAAATACTTCCTTTCCCAGTCATACATTTATATTCGAAAGGCAGATCCTACACCTCATATAGAAAACTACCAGAAAATGTTTCAAACATGAAGTGAATTGAAAAGTCGATATTGTCAGGAAGATTACTCTATGTACAAACCATAATGATGATGATATTTCAGCCACTGTAAAAGGCAATTTTTCTACTTTTTCAATAATAAGTGTTGTGTATGTTGCATCCTTCTTTACCATTATTTGTTGTTTGTGTTTTAGGTTAAATGGTGAAAATAACTATTTCGAGTTCATGTGCCTCCAGTGCCTGCGGTTCAATTTCAAAACCTGTAATGTCCAACTAAGCCACATGATCGATATATGTTGACTCTGCCCATGTTGTAAAATCAACATGTCATTTTGTATAATGTCTATACAGATGACACAATGTTGTTCACTGTGTAAATGAGAGTGTACAACATATTCATACCTTTAGTAACAACAGCTAAAGCTTTCTCTAAGTTGCCTGATCTATTTGCCTGAAATGAGCAGCAGCTTCCATTTGAGAAAGCTTCCATATTTCATTGTATATTGTATACAAGAATCTTTAGTGTGGTTTTCTAGGACCCAACAAGAAATCTTGCCAATCCATGGTCTCAGAAAAGAGAGAGATGTTCACTTATAGCTGTCAATGTAGAATGCTGTAACCCTTGTTGGCATAACTTGGTCACGCTATATGTAGTGACAATCCCTGCATGTTTTCCCCAACAGAATGAGGGTCCAGTTTACTTGCTGTGTAGAGTTTATAAAACTTGTATGACAACTATTTGTCCACTGGCCACAATAACCACCCGTTGGTACCTGAAAGTGTTGAGTTAAATGTACCATTTATGACCATACCATTGAGCTGTTCTTCAGTAGAAATAATCAAACATTGACAATTGTCAAATTCTGCAGTTTAAAGGATATTGGGCACATTCATATCTTTTACTTTTGCTAAACCTAGGCAAGTTGACTGTTGAATAGTGTTGTTCAGAAAATAAGGAATGAAACAAGCTTTAGGTAAGGTATCCATGCTCTGTACTTGCCAGTCTTTGTGAAGACAAGAGTTGCTGCAGTTGAATGGGAACTGGTAGACACCTCCAAAGGCGGTTCATCATAAACAACTCTGTTGCGTTGAGATGTAGTAGAGGACTGAAGACCTATGACTGGTACATTTCTGGTACTTGTGGCTGTAATTGGAATCAACAGCGCTGGTTAGTGTTTGAAGAGATATCCACAGTTTAGCAGTGAGAGGGGATAGGGAACAACCCAGGAATCCTCTAGGTCTGCTGTTTAGGAATGGCCACAGGATGCAATTTGAGTTGATTCATGGAGACAATGTGTTTGTCTTTGCTACCAGCAAGTAGTGGTAGGATCCCGGCTCTGGTACCTTGCATTCCAAGAACTGGCACAAGTGCATGGGAGGATTGGTCGATTTGCTTCTTCACCGCAATCTTCTACTAGATCCCCAACTTTTGAAATCCAGCCTATAGATGTTTGTGAATCTCTCATTCCAAAATTGGTGGCATGTCTAGTAGAATGTGTATCTCAGAACTGTATTTCTTACAAGACAGTGGGACATTATTTTATGTCAAAAAGAGTTTCTCTGCCACTGCGCCAGGACCATCAAGATGTGGAACAAACATTGGAATGGCAAATAGGACTTCATATGGGGTACGGCCACCCAAAGATCTTCTAGGCAGATCATTTAATGCTCTCTAGACCACATACAGGTGATGGATCCAACTACAACCTGAACGTAATACCCTGGCTGTTAAGGATTCCCTTAAGTCTAGTTTTTTTATTTTCCTCATCAAGTTTCCCTCAGGATGACACTCCACTGGGGCTATCACGGCATCTTGACAGAGTCAGTCTCAACAGTCTCATGCCGCTCGCGAGGGAATGCAGGCCGGTCACTGAGTTGCACGGACCCCAGGTACAGTACCTTGGAAAACAAGGAAACAAAGACGTTGCATGGAGTCGGGGAGGTGAGATGTCTTTGTAGTGCACAAGACCCTGCCTTTCCTACCCTGGCCCCAGACACACTCCAGGGGATTGGTGACTGCTTTGTGTAAGGACAGACACAGCCCTATTCAGGTGCAAGTGTCAGTTCCTCCCTCCACTCTTGCTCAGGAAGACCCATCAAAATATGCAGGGCACACCTCAGCTCCTTTGTTGTGACTGTCTAGAGTGAATTCACAAACAGTCCAACTGTCATCCTGATCCAGACGTGTATTCCGCAGAAAGGCAGAGGCACAAAATGGTTAAGCAAGATAATGCCCACTTTCTAAAAGTTGCATTTTCAAACTTACAGTTTAAAAATCAACTTAAAAAAAAGATGTATTTTTAAATTGTGAATTCACAGACCCCAAACTCCAAATCCTTATCTGCTCCCAATGGGAAATTACGCTTAAAAGATATTTCTAGGCGACCCCCCTGTTACCCTATGGGAGAGCTAGCCCTTGTAATAGTGAACACTGAATTAAGCAGTATTTCACTGTAAGGACATGTACAACACTCCAGTATATTTCCTACCTTTTAAATACACTGCAGCCTGCCCACGGGGCTGCCTTGGGCCTACCTTAGTGGTGGTGTACATGTTGAACGAGAGGGGCGTGCATCAGTATGCTGTGGCAAGTGTGAGACATGTTTGCATGGCAACTCATGTGGGTGGCACAATCAGTGCTGTATGCCCACTAGTAGCATTTGATTTATCGGCCCTGGGCACACATGGTGCACTATATTAGTGATTTCCTAGAAATCAAATATGCCAATCATGGATAAACCAATCATCAATACATTTTAGACAAACAGCATATGCACTTTAGCACTAGTTAGCAGTGGTAAAGTGCCCAGAGTACTAAAGCCAACAAAAACAGGTCAGAAAAAATAGTAGGAAGAAGACAAACAGTTTGGGGATAGCCCCACAAAAAAGGTGCGGTCCAACAAAGAAGAATAATGCACTACTGCACTCAGGGCTCCCAGGGTATCCCTATAAGCTATAGAGGTAAAAGCAGGGCCCTGGTCTGGATGGAATGCACCAACTGCTGATGTCCCAGTGAAGACTTGCAAATCTTAAATAACAGTGTGAGTGTAAGCCAGTCATTGTGGTCACACACAAAGGAATCTAGAGCACAAGTCTACAGCGAGTAGAATATTTTTGTATGCACTATCAGAATTTAAATGATCACAATGGTCCAGGTACACATATTGCAAAGACTTATTTGAGACTGAGGTGGGTGACTGTGATGGGCTCTTTATGACAAAAAAAGCAGAAACAATACCTTCATGAGCTGCTTGAATTAATTCTAGTCTGCGGTCTTGGCTGGGGAAAACACGACCACCTACCCCTGGAATTGTTACATAAGGAATGTTTTGGGCACTTAAGAGGTTGTAATATTTTGCTGGATATTCTTTGGGTAAGGGGTTGCCATCAGCTGAGGCATTCACTGCAGCCAGAATTTTATCATCCACTGTTGTGTGGAAAACAGTCATTGCAGCTACAGTTGGAGTAACAGCTGAAGATTTGGCTGTTTCAATAGCATTCCAACACATTGATGATCCAATGTATGTATTATATGGTCCCATGACAGTTTGTCTTTGAACTCTGCCAACTACCCTCAGAGCATTTTAAGCTTGAGGTTGTTTCCTTTGGAGTCTCTAAATCCATCAAGGTACCAGTAGTGCAGATTTTCATTAAAAGACTTGACACAATAGTATGAATCACACACAATGAGTGTTGGGAATTCAGGATCTGCATGTTCCAGAGAAAGAAAGAAATGTTTTTAGTTCAGACAGCTGTGCAGTGCAATCCCATAGGGACTGCATAACAATCTGTTGAGGGCTGAATTTTCCATCCCTCATAACTCCATAAACAGCTGCACAAGCCACGTGGTATTGATGTTTAGTACCTACAACAGGTTGTGCTAAACCATAAGTGTGAATAATATATTTATACTGATCAAGAGGCATGATGTTAGTGGGCATAGGGTACTTCATTTGGTATTGGACAAACTCTTGAGTTTGTAACTTTGAGTGAAAGACATAGGCCCTCATTACAACCCTGGCGGTAAATCCTACTTACTGCCGTGCAGAAGACCGCCAACATAATGCTGCGGCCGCGGAATTCCGCTACAGGTATTACGACCCACAGCTCGGAATCCGCCACAATACAGACACCCACACAAGTCCACCACACCAAAGGTCAGTGATAAACTGGTGATAACAAAACCGACACTGTCACACCAACAAGAATACGCCCACACTATCACGACACACGAATCAACGCAGCGGACTTTCAACCGCGGTAAACCATTGGTGGTACACACCGCCGTGCTCAAAATACACACACACACTTACAAAAAACAACCACATTGGACAATTCGAAATACACACACCTGATACACATACACACACCACACCCACAACACTATAAAACACACACCCACGTTACCCACAAACACTTACAACCAGAAATATTAAGCAGGCCAGAGAGATACACTACCTTAAACAACAGCAACATCCACAGACACACAACACCATCACTTACAAAACATCCATGCACCTCAAACAACACACACCAACACATCCCCTCATACATCACAACAGACACCACCTCACACATCACCCACCCCACATCATGGCACCTCAAAGACACCCCAAGTTCTTTGAGGAGGAGCTCAGGGTCATGGTGGAGGAAATTGTCCGGGTAGATCCACAGCTATTCGGATCACAGGTGCAGCACACCTCCATTGCAAGGAAGATGGAGCTATGGCAGAGAATTGTCGACAGGGTCAACGCAGTGGGACAGCATCCAAGAACACGGGATGACATCAGGAAGAGGTGGAACGACCTACGGGGGAAGGTGCGTTCTGTGGTCTCCAGACACCTGATTGCAGTACAGAGGACTGGCGGTGGATCCCCACCTCCTCCCCCACAACTAACAACATGGGAGGAGCAAGTCTTGGCAATACTGCATCCTGAGGGCCTCGCAGGAGTTTCTGGAGGACTCGACTCTGGTAAGTCATATTTTTACTACTTTATCTCCCACCCTACCTGCATGCCATCACATACTCCACCCTTACCCTCACACCCATCACCCCAACAACCCACAGATACCCCACCAACACAACCCACACATCCCAAAAACAAGCCCTGCAGGTAACACCAATGCATGGACACCCATCACCAAAACATGTCCAGTACATATACCCACACAGACCCCTAACCAACTATCACACAAGGACCAAGCCAAGAATGTAAGCACTGGAGTAGAGGGTCACTCACCCATTGCACACAATGGCACACACAGATGCAATAAATATGCTTTTACACCCCTACTGGACCCCTAGCCAACGTCACCGGACAGGAGGTGCCAGACATATCCAGTCCCCCCACAGAAGAGGCCCACATTGATGACAGCAGCTCTGCACAACTAGATCAAGATGACCAGCCCGGCCCATTAGGGACCACAGGACAGTCGGTTCCCCTGACACAGTCACAAACCACCACAGAACCTCCCCCCCTCAGGAAACACCAGCACAGCACCCACCCAGCGGGCCTATCCCTCTGTCCCCAGGACACGTCAATCAGCAGTGTGTCCACCACTACAGGGAACCCAGGCAACCCTACTAACACAGGACGATCAGGGACCTGGGGGCAATGGCAGTGGGCACACGGTTCAGGGGACAGAGGCACAGGATAACAGGGAAGCTGGGAGGACTGCTGTGCACAGGCCCAGGGAACCCACTCTCCACGAGGCCCTCTCCAACATCATTGGAGCTTACCATCATTCCCAGGACACAATGGCAACGGTACTGGCCAAGTTTCAAGAGACCCAGCGGCTGCAGGAGGAACACTACCTTGGGATCAGGGAGGACTTGAAGTCCATTAACAACACCCTGGTCACCATTGCAGGGGTGCTGCAAGACCTTGTCAACACCAAGAGGGACACAGTGGCACACAAGGGGCCCCTGACACTAGCCTGGACGATGAACAGCCCTCCACCTCCGCCGGTGCTATTGTAGGCACCGCCACAGGAATACAACACCAGCACCCCACACCCTGCAGATGGAGAACCACCCCACAAACGGTCCCTGAGATCCAGGAACAAGACAGAGAACATTAACAAGACCCCCACCAGGAAATGAGACCCCCCTGAATGTCACCCTTCTGTCCCACTTTGTCACCCTGTCCATCTTTCAACTGCCATTGCACCACTTCCTATGTCCCTTTGGACTATGCACCTGTGAAACAAATAGACTGGACTCTGCCATGGACATTCCTCTACCATCCCCCCAGCCCATTTTACAACCCCGTCCACTTATTAGCACAGAAATAAACACACTTCAATCACAAAACAATCTGGAGTCAGTCTGTGCTTTCACAAATGTGTAATTGCAATAACCATGGAATATAGAAATGTCAATTTACTTGTGCACATACCAATGTAACACAGCTGTAGGCCAGGAGGAAACATAGCAGAGGGCACAAAGTGGGACCCAGATCTGTGAAATGGAAAGGCAAAGTGACAAGTCAGGTCAGGGTCCATACACTGAGTGAAAATTACAGACTTATGCTAGTTCAAACAATAGTATGAGATGTGGGAGGCAGTGACATCTTCTTACCTGTGTCTCACTGAAAGTATTGCATGATTATGTTGTTTCGGTTGTCGATAACCTTTTCTTCTGCCTCCTCTTCTTCACTGTCCACAGGCTCCACAGCTGCCACAAGACCACCATCTGGCCCATCCTCCTGCATAAAAGGCACCTGCCGTCGCAAAGCCAGGTTGTGCAGCATACAGCAGGCCACAATTATCTGGCACACTTTCTTTGGTGAGTAGTATAGGGAACCACCTGTCATATGGAGGCACTGGAATCTGGCCTTCAGGAGGCTGAAGGTGCGTTCGATCACCCTCCTAGTTCACCCTTATGCCTCATTGTAGCGTTCCTCTGCCCTTGTCCTGGGATTCCTCACTGGGGTCAGTAGCCATGACAGGTTGGGGTAACCAGAGTCACCTGCAAATATCGAGGGACAACTGTTAGACACACACTAACCCATAGGGACAACCCCAGACCCAGACACCTATTCACACTGTATTGGGTCCTTGGCCTCACCTATTAGCCACACATGGTGCCTCTGGAGTTACCCCATCACATAAGGGATGCTGCTATTCCTCAAAATGTAAGCGTCATGCACTGAGCCAGGAAACTTGGCATTCACATGGGAGATGCACTGGTCTGCCAAACGCACCATCTGCACATTCATCGAATGGTAGCTCTTCCCGTTTCTGTACACCTGTTCACTCCTGCGTGGGGGTACTAATGCCACATGTGTCCCATCAATGGCACCAATGATGTTGGGGTATGTCCCAGGGCATAGAAGTCACCTTTCACTGTGGGCAAATCCTCCACCTGAGGGAACACGATGTAGCTGCGCATGTGTTTCAGCAGGGCAGACAACACTCTGGACAACACGTTAGAGAACATTGTCTGGGACATCCCTGATGCAATGGCCACTGTTGTTTGAAATGAACCACTTGCCAGGAAATGGAGTACTGACAGGACCTGCACTAGAGGGGGTATCCCTGTGGGATGGCGGGTAGCTGACATCAGGTCTGGCTCCAACTGGACACACAGTTCCTGGATTGTTGCACGATCAAGTCTGTATGTGACTATGATGTGTGTCTCTTCCATTGTCGACAGGTCCACCAGGGGTCTGTACACCGGAGGATGCCGCCATCTCTTCACCTGCCCCAGCAGACATGCCCTATGGAGGAGAACAGAGACCAGAGAGTCAGCCAACACTGAGGTATCACAAAATGTAATTTGCTGAAAATTTTGTAATCCGCAATGTGCCTGTAACTGTGTGTATTCCAGGCCTAGATAGGTGTGACGCAGTTATTAATAATGCCATGTGGCACCCTGAAATGGTGGCTGCCTGACCTGTAAGGTGGGACAAGGGTATATGAGGTAACTGCGCTGGTGTTGTACACCGTCGCGGTGGGCGGTCAAAGACCACAGCAAAATTCAGCATTGGTTAACATTGGGCCCTATGGGTCCAAGAAGCCAATGACGATGTATGCCGGCAGTGACGGTACGCACCACAGCGGACGCAACCGGCATTTTCTGTCTGTTCACTCACTTGATACCTGACCTTCAACAGGAGAGGACCTACACTGCAAGTGCTGCTGTGACCTGTGTATGGAAGCGACGATGGCTCATGTGTCTGGGCAAAGGGCCCCTGCCTTCACTTCGGAGGAGTTGGAGAAACTAGTGGATGGGGTCCTCCCCCAGTACACGCAACTGTACGGTCCTCCAGACAAACAGGTGAGTACACTGTGAGCATGCTGAATGGGCAATGCCTGCTTTGAGTGGTGTGGCTGGAAGTAACATGGGGGGGGCTGAGGCCTACATGTGCGGATGCTGAGTGTATCTGCGTCATGGCATGGGTGGGAACTGGTGGGCAATGAGTATGACGGTCCGGCCGGGTGAGTAATGTCCTTTCCCCCTGTACCATTCCTCTAGGTCAGCGCCCACCAGAAGAAGGCTATTTGGTGTGCCATCCCCAAGGACGTCCGGACCCTGGGGGTCTACCACAGACGGAGTACCTACTGCCAAAAAAGATGGGAGGACCTGCGCCGCTGCAGCAAGAAGATGGAGGAGGCCCAGCTGGGGACGACCTCTCAACGTGGGAGGGGTGCCCGTCGCACCATGACCCCCCTGATGTTCTGGATCCTTGCGGTGTCCTATCCGGAGTTGGATGGGCGCTTAAGGGCATAACAGCAGCCACAAGAGGGGAGTACACTCTCATTCAGCTAACTCTGTGCGCATTACAAGGTGTCTTGGTGGGGGAGGTGGGCAGTGGGTTCCCCTAGGCCAGGGCGAACGTGGTAGGCAAGGTCCCTTGTGAGGCAGTCCATGTGGCACCCCAACAGTGGTAAGAGCCATCTACACCTATTCAGGCTCCTGTGACTTCCAGGTGTGCAGCAGTTGGTCTTAGGCCTCGTACCTCAGGGTCAGCTGAAATTTCTAGGAACTGTCAGTGCATGGCGTAGTGCAGAGGGCTGCTCCATGTGTGTTGTGTCCGGCCAACGGTAGTGGTGTTGCATGCACTGAACATGTCTTTCTTCTGTCTCCCTCTTTTTTGTGGTCTCCCTGTTCTTGTGTGCAATAGCATCATCAGGCAGAGGAGCATTGGCACCAGAGCAGGAGGGAGCTGCATCCCACTTGGCCCTGTGGGGTGAAGCTACGGAGTCTGAAGCCACCAGTGGGACGGAGGGCGAGGGGCGCTCCATGACAGGGAGAGGAGCAGAGACCAGCGACAGCAACTCCTCCTCTGATGGGAGCTCCCTTGCGGTGGTGGGCCCCTCTGTGCCTCCCGCATCAACAGGTACAGCCACCACCCTCCCTACCAGCACCGCCCTCCCAGCAGCCCCTTAGCGTCTGTCCCGTGCCCGCTCACCCAGGAGGGTGGGCATCTCCTTCGCCCCAGGCACCTCAGGCCCTGCCCCAGTCAGCCCTGCTGCCCTCAGTGAGGAGACCATTGACAGTCTGAGATCCCTCACTGTTGGGCAGTCTACCATTGTGAATGCCATCCAGGGTGCTGAGAGGCATTTGCAACAAACAAAATCATACCTGGAGAGCATTCATTTTGGCCAGGCAGCCCAACAGAGAGCATTTCAGGCTCTGGCCTCAGCACTGATGGCAGCCATTGTCCCTGTGTCCAGCCTCCCCCTCCAACCTCCTCCACCCAGACCCAATCCCCTGTACCTCTGCTTATCCCAAGCACACCATCAGAACAGCATGCACACACATCAACACACAAAAGTGGCTCAGGCAAACATAAGCACCACACATCCCACAGGCACTCACACAAGCACCATACCCATGCACACATACCAACATCCACTTCCTTCACTGTGTCCCCCTCCTCCACGTCTCCCTCCTCCCTCCCAGTCTCATCTCCACTCACACCTGCATGCACTACATCCTCAGCCACTACCTCCATCACCAGCATGCCCATCACCACACACCGCTCACGTGCAATCACCACCCCACTACCATTCACACATCCCCAGTGTCTTCTACCAGTGTGTCTGTGAGCCCTCCTCCCAAAATACACAAATGGAGGCACACACCCACCCAAAAGCCATCCACCTAACAACAGCCTCCAGCCCATGCACCTTCACCCAAATTCAGCAGACGTACATCTCCTACAACCACTACCTCTTCCTCCACTCCCAAACCCCCTCCATCTACCCGTCCGAGTGTATCTAAAAAACGTTTCCTGTCAAACCTTAAACTGTTCCCTTCACCTCCCCCCGTGCTTCCTCAAGGGCCAGGCTTTCCAGGTCCCAGCCCAGCACCTCAGCCACCACATCCCCAGGCACAGTGGTGCTAGCAACTGCGGGGTCATGGAGTGGGCCACGCATCAGGGCTGCCAGTGTGCCACGTAGCGAGGGCAAGGACATTCCGCCAACTGCCAAGGTGAAAAATGTGCCCACATCCCAGAGGGAGAAGCCGAAACTAACAGCCCCCATGGGCTCAGCGAAAACGAAAGGGGATAGTGGCAAGACAACTGCTCCCCCATCAAAGGTAGGGAAGGGCCAAAAACAGAAGGGCAGATCAGGAGAGGGCATGGTGGCACCGACTGAGGGACCAGTGTCACATCTTCTGTCCACGTCCACGCCAACCTGTATGGCGGTGAACACCGCGAGCTGCACCGCCACCTGCACCGCCTCCGGCACGTCTACAGCCGCTGAAACAGTCCCCAGCCTCTTCCCTGGTGGGCAGCCATCCGAGGCTGCAGGAGACATCCTGCTTTCTCCCTCAGCAGGTGCTGAGCCATGCACCGCCGCCAGCCCCGCCGCCACAGACCCCGCCGACAGCACCGCCACCACAGACACCACCGCAAGCACCGCCAGCGGCCCCGCGACGTCCTCAGACAGTGGCACCACTGCTGACATGCCCACCCTCCTCAGTGGTCAGTCGTCCGAGGCTGGTGGTGAGTTCCAGGACCCTGGGCAGCCTCCATGATGCATTACTGTCATCACTGTTGGCACCTGCAGGTGGAAGGCAAAGCTGCAGCAGTGTGGGGTATGTCGCTGCCTCCATGGCGTATCATGCTACCTGTACCTCGCCAATGTTGTGGCACGCACACCCAGATGAGGGAATTGTACCGGCCACACTGCACGTGGAGCACTCTGGGCACCAGCCCCCCTCCAGAACCAGTGGAGTATCACATCCACTACCTCAGTCCTTGGAAGGATGAAGCGCTCTGGGCACCAGGCCCCCTCCAGAACCAGTGGAGAATGACATCCATTTGAGAGACTGTGGCTTTGCACTCCCCAGGATAAAGCAGTGAGCAACCCACCCTCTGGAGAGATTTGAGAGACTGTGGCTTTGCACTCCCTAGGATAAAGCAGTGATCAACCCACCCACTGGAGAGACTTGAGAGACTGTGGCTTTGCACTCCCCAGGATAAAGCAGTGGGCAACCCACCCACTGGAGAGACTTGAGAGACTGTGGCTTTGCACTCCCCAGGATAAAGCAGTGGGCAAACCACCCACTGGAGAGACTTGAGAGACTGTGGCTTTGCACTCCCCAGGATAAAGCAGTGGGCAAACCACCCACTGGAGAGACTTGAGAGACTGTGGCTTTGCACTCCCAAGGACACAGCAATGAGCATGGAGCCCCCACGTGCAGCAGTGGCGTTGTGTGTTCATCTGGCTGAGGTGCCCCCCTTCCCCTGAGGTGCCTGTTTCATTTTGATCTGATGCCCCAGCAGTGTTCTTTCCGTTTCCAGTCAGGTATCTAGTGTGGGCTTCGCCCATGCATTTTGGGCCCAGTGGTCCACGGACAATGATTGGTGCACTATCCGGACTTGTGTAGTTGGTGTACATAATTGTATTTACTGGATTTTGAACTTTGATAATGAGCTTTCACATG
Source organism: Pleurodeles waltl (assembly GCF_031143425.1). NCBI lineage: Eukaryota > Metazoa > Chordata > Amphibia > Caudata > Salamandridae > Pleurodeles > Pleurodeles waltl. Next base: position 681,102,853 of record NC_090443.1, read on the forward strand.
ATTACATTCATGAAATCATTTCATTTTGTCCTTGCATTCTTCCAGGGGTGGGGGGGTGTATATGTAATGTTGCTGCATGTATTTGTTTGTATGGTGTTGTGGGTGAGGGTGGGGGTGTTGCGTGTTGCGTGTGTGTGTCACTCTCTTTTTCCTCCCCCCCTCCCCTGTGTTGTAGGTACAGTACTCACCGTGGTCGTCGCCGCCGTCTTTGGTGCTCCTAATAGAAGAGAAGGAAGACCAGCATCGGCAGTATCTGCAATTCGGGCTCCATGGCGTCCTGGTTCCTCGTGGGGTGTGGAGAGGTGAGTGTTTTCCCTTCTGTGTACTGTTTCCGCAGTGTTTTTGTTCGCGTTGGTTCCGCCCCGGAAAAGGTGGTGGATAGGCCTGTTGTGATAGGGTCGGCGGTGCTTTGTCTTCCGTCTGTCTGTTGGCAGTTACCGCCCCAGTGTTTGTTTCTACGCCGTGGTGGTCGGAATGTTAAAGTGGCTGTCTATGTTGGCGGTTTCCGCCATGGTCATGATTCAATTATTTTTTCTGCCGGATTGTTTGCGGTATTACCACCACTTTAACACTGACCGCCAGGGTTGTAATGAGGGCCATAGTCTACATTAGTGGCAGTCAAAGAGGTGGCCCATTGTATCCATCAAGGATGTAAGACTTTTCCATTTGGAACACTAGCATTTGGGACTGTCTCTGAGGCAGTTACTGGGGTTACTACAATGATGCACTTTCCCTGAGCCAGTGGTCTTTCTTTAATGACAACCATCTGAACTGCAGTCTTCTCAGTGGACACAAAATGCATTTCAGCATTAGAATATAAATACGACATATATGCAATTGGATCTATGTCACCTTCATTAAATGTGACATAGGTAAAGCCAGTAGCAGCCAGAATGATCCGGATGATCAAGTTTGTTTTGTTTCCATGTTTGTATAAATGTTTTGCTTCAAGGATGTTATTCTGTAATGATCTGAGTATTTGTGTGTGTTCTGGTGTCTAACATTTACTGGAAAAATCTGGATGGCTTGAGTCATAAGTTGGTTTTATGAGTTCTGCATAATCAGGTATGCATGTTCTGCCACAATTGGAGAATCATAGCAAGGATTGTAGTATTTGATGGTGTTTGGTGTTTACAATTGTGCATACATCTCAAGGAAGTGTGGTGCCAGACTCTTCCCCTCATTTTAAAGCTCATATTCCAAAAATAGGAGGATTTTTTGCTTTCTTAGAGTTGAATTTGCAGCCATGGTCAGCAAATCCCGATACAATGTGATCTACTCTGGCCAAATGTGTTTCTAAGTCATCGTCCATCAGATATATGTCATTGCTATAGAACAATGCTTCTGGATCAATATCATGCATTATTGATGTTACCCGTGCAGAGAACATCCCTGGACTGTTCCTATACACTTGGGGAAGACAGCAAAATCAGTGTTGAGAGCCAAGTGTGAAAAAATTGGTTTGATCCCTGCTTTCAGGTGCTATATGTTGCCAGAAAAAAATCATTGGAAATATACAAAGTTGTTTTGTATTTTTTGTGGACAATATTTTCCATTAATGCTGCATTGTGTGAATTTTGTATTGCAAATGAGCGTGTTTGACTATTTAACTGTCTGTAATCTTAGACTATTCTATAAACATGGTCCGGCTCAGCTAAGGGGTTCAAAGGGTTGTTCATTAGAGATACACTGGGTTGAATTACTTTCTGGTATTTGAAGTGTGAGAGAATCTCCCTCACATGAGCTTTTGCTTCATGTTTTATAGGGTATTATGGTTGCACTTACAGGATGGACCTTATGGGTATTACATGATAGGGATAATCCCTTTCCCAGCCCACATGTTTGTAGTATAATGCCAAGGTTTGTGCAAGAGCCCTGTCAACAGCATACGCTTGCTTTAGTTGAGCTGGACAAAGGACTGAGAAAGACGGAAGAATCACATCTTCCCCTGTGGGAGTGTTCTAACAAACTCCAGTGGCCAATCTTTTTGTGTCATAAGAATGTGATAGCTAAGTCTTAATCATTCCCAGAAAATGAATTTTACTGTGCGCATTATGTCCCCCTCAATTTGAAGGTTTAATTTATAAACTCAGTCTGGAGCGGCAACCTACCTGTCCGTCATTAGCACAGTGGGGCTTTGCAACAGAAAACAACTGGTGCATACATTTCACTTCTAGTTCTTTAAATGTATCTTGGAGCCATGTACAATGTTGCTTTGCTGCAGTAGTTTCTCATTAATAAATCAATCAATCATTCATTTGTAGAGCGCGGTACTCACCCACGAGGGTCTCAAGGCGCTGGGGAGGCGGGCGGGGGAAATGCTACTTCTCGAACAGCCAGGTCTTGAGGCATTTCCTGAAGGTCAGCAGGTCCTGGGTCTGTTGTAGGTGGACGGGGAGGGAGTTCCAGATCTTGGCAGCGAGGTGGGAGAACGATATGCCGCCAGCTATAGTTCGGTGGATGCGTGGAACGGTAGCGAGGGCGAGCTTGGAGGAGCGAAGTTGACGGTTGGGAGTGTAGAAGGTAAGTCGCTCGTTGAGGTAAGCAGAGCCGGTGTTGTGGAGTGCTTTGTGGGCGTGGGTAAGGAGCTGGAAGGTGATCCTCTTGTTGACAGGTAGCCAGTATAGGTCTCTCAGGTGGGCTGAGATGTGGTTGCGGTGTGGGATGTCGAGGTTGAGGCTTTTACACACAAAACGTATTTTCTACTCCTTCCAAATTACCAAATGTGGGGAACGTGTATTCATTGTGCCTGAAAACGTCTGTAAATTTACTTTTAATCACTGCAAGAAACTGCAGCAAATTATTGCCCACTTAAGTAGCGAGGACTTGAAATATTCTAGAGGAAGTCAATGATGTTAAATATTTCAGTCATGGAGAACACTTTTTTGGTAGTTTGACAAAGCCAAAGTACAATTAAGGAAGTAGTTTGGTCCTCATGTCCATAACCTGTATTTGCTGCACGGGGATAATACCTGAACCATATCCACCACTAGGTCTACATGAGGTTTTCTTAAATTTTATTTGGAACCAGTGAATACCCTGAACGGAGTAACCTCAACCTCAATGGCTAGTAATGCCTGGGGAAGTTGTGGGGAGTATACAAGTTTTAATGCTAAGGAAGAGAGTATTCCCATTTTCACAGACCATTTGAGACAACAATTCTTCATTTGTCATCAGTCAAACAATTGAGGGTCTCAATCACAGCAAAGTACATGAGTAACCAGGGCCAATGTTGACCCTTGTCATGTGCCAATTAAGGAGAGGTTTGCAACTGGTGGCAAGTAAAAAGCTTGAGTCTTTGAATGCAGGTGTTGAGTCTTTGAATGCAGGTGTTGTGATATCCACTTATGATCTTTCCTGACATAAGTATGGCCTGCCATAGAGGTATATCTTTTATGCTTGTGAAAAAATATGCTGCCATAGAGAAACTATTCAATTAATCATATTTTTGATTTTTGCTTAACTAAGAATAGCTGCGAATAGGTTCTGCTATACATGTCTACTGTATGAGTTTATGCAAAGGTTTTAAAGAACTCATGCATGGGGGTTACCTGTGAGCAGGGCTGACCCTCTGTGGGGGCAATTATTTTTTATAGATGTATGTTTTCCCTAGGTGCCACGATCGACCCCCAACGCAACCACACAGCTATAAAAAAATATATATGCTCACACATGGATATATATATATATATATATATATATATATATATATATATACACACACACAAACACACACATGTATGTATATATATATATATATATATATATATATATATAGAGAGAGAGAGAGAGAGAGAGAGGGAGAGATCGGCCCCCAGGGAAACCACACTCACATATGAAAGTGATCTATTTACTTCTACATAAGGAGAGAGAGAGAGGCACTCTCTCCCTATATATGTGTATAGGTTTTAGATAGATAGGTAGATAGTTAGATAGATAGATAGATAGATAGATAGATAGATAGATAGATAGATAGATAGATAGATAGATAGATAGATAGATAGATAGATAGATTTTAGGCCGCATTAAAAACAACTCTTGTGATTATGTTCCTGCTAGAAAAAGAGATCGGACATTTGTCTATTGCCAGTTTTGACGCCATAAAGTAACGCAGAAGATTTATATGCTTGCTGCAAAGAACAGATCTGTGTTTTATTTATGTGACTTGCTGAGTGATTAGTAAAGCCAGTCGTTACCTATGGGGCTATGGAGAGATGAATGGCAATTTTGCTGGGTGGTAGTGAGGAATCCAAGGATGATGTCATGGCAGGGGGAGCGGCAAAAAAGCTTGTTGCACTGGGTGCCACCAGCGCTAAATGCTGTGATGATGGGTATGTGACAAGGTGAAGGAATAGTGTGTCTTTTTTGTTTTTTTCAGTGTCTTCAGAGAACCTGCTGATGGAGGGAAGAAGCAAAGGAAAGGTAACTGACATTTAATGTTGCACACATCACACACACACACCCACTAGCAATTTTGTCACCATATCTGTCACCTACGTAGTCTGGTGTTTTACAGGGACAGATTAGCCAGTAACTGACATGACATCTTCTTGGATGACTGCTGCTGAAGACATAACTCGGATTATGACAGACAGCTCTGAGGAAGGATCAGAGACTGAGACAGCAGATAGATTGCAGCGTTTAGCTTCTGCATCAAGATGAGGGTCCACATATTATTGTCACTCAGAGAGAGACCAGGTGAAATCCCATCACGCTCTGATGCCTTATTTTTAGTCAATCCCAATTTGCCCTTCCTTACTTCATCCATCATAAACACATGATTTGAGATCCTCTAATAGGGGCTGCACATCCACAGTTATTACAGACCCACCATTGTAAATACCTTCAAAATGGGAGACCCAATCCTCCGCAGCTATATTGTGCAAGAAAAAGGGAGCATCATCTGGGGCCAAACCTGGTTGATTGAAAATACCCCAAAATTTTACGCTGTTCTTAAGGCAGCTAGGGTCCAGCAAATTATCCCAGGGTGCGTCCATTAAGGCATTTGTCCACCTGATGACTTCAAACTTGTACAAGTCACAACAAAAGAAGGATATCTAGAGTTATCTTTTAGCACCCTTCTTGAATCTTTAGAAGCTTGGGACTTTAAAACTGAGCTTGCAATGGTGGAAAATGCATCCAGAAGCCTTACTAGGACGGGTAGTGTTATCTAAGCAGATTCAAACTCATTTGCACAACTGGTGGACATGTTCTGTCTAAAATGCTCAGCAGGTACCTAGCTCCACTTAAGCCTTCTACCCTGTCTTATTGGCTTTCAGACACTACCAACCTGTGAGCGTTCTTCTCGCTTGTTTGTCTCAAGCAAAAGGATAGACAAATAGGATTATGATCATTGAAAGGGCTACAGTCAATTCTGGCCTCTGAGATCATAAGATAGACAGGGGACGAAACAAAGTGTATCAAGCAAGAAAATAAGATTGTACTCATTTAGGATGGAAGTTAAAAGATTCCCTTGAAAGGTGTGTTCAATGTGTATACCCACAATGAGCAAACATCTTTGAAGCCTGCTGGTTGAAGCTAAGGGAGTCTTACACAGATAGCATTTAAAGTCCCCTGACAAGATTACATGTGTTGCAGACCATTTGTTCACCTCTAGCTTATTTAAAAGATTTCCAAGATATGTAAGTTATGCATAGTTTGTTTGAATTCTTTAGTGTTATAAAACTTCAGCAACAGAATATTAGGGGCACCCACAAACGAGAGCGATATTGCTTGTAGGATAGAGGTCCCTTTAGAACGTACCTCAATGTCTCCTTGTAATGCAAGAGAAAGAAAGATAACCAACCTGCTCTGGGACCGACCTAAGCTGGATTCAGATAGGGATAAAAAAAACTACTTAAACCCCTCAAAAAAGCTGCTAGAGGAGGATAATCTCTCTTACAAACAAATCACGCAAAACGCTTCACGTAATTAAGGCAGTACCGGTCATCGATTTTAGCATCAAGACCTGCAATATTGCAGATAATCAAATTAAAAATGTTTAAATTAATTGTGAAGTGGGTCTATATATAATGGCTCACTGTGATTCCATGCAGGGCTACATATTGCATCATGCTGACTGAGTCAATCACCAGAGTCCAAGGAACTGAGGGTGGCATATCTGTTCAAGGTATTCAATACAAAATCAGCTAATTCTGTCCTGGACAATGCAGAGTATTGTGGCTTCATACGTAACCCAGCAGTTTTAGCCTTTAAGAACACACCATCAGGAGTACTACAATAGACGTGCCTTTGTTCAACCTAATGTATGCATGAACACACCCAGCAACATGGTGTCTGTGAAAGATAAATATCACACAACCCCCAGAGAGGGTTTTCCTATCATTACCAATCCATTTGACTCTTCTCACCGTGTTCATCCAGTCACCTCTATATGCCGCCAGGAAGGAATGAGTCTTTAGCCAGTGAGTAACCTTATTTTTGAGTTGTAGCGCACAGTTGTGTTATTCTGTAACTGAGGCACATTGCCTAACACAATCACATAGGGTGTGGCCTCAGGAGATAGGTTGATATTAGCCTCAGGAAGGGGTGATGGGAGACAAGCTCGATCAGGGTCACCTCTTTGCCTATCAGTAGACGATCTGGGTTGATCGAGGCTGATATTGCTTTGTCAAGGATTAACTGCTCAATCTTTCCGAGTTGAGTTATGATAGGCTCCAAAAGACTTTTAATTAGGTTTTCAATTTTCAAATAAAATGTGTCCAAGACGTCCTACACCTTTACACTCCTAGCACTTTCTCCTCAGGGTCCAGGGGGTCACCCAAATGCTCTGAGTTCCCGGGGAGGATAGGGGGTGAGATGTTTTATTCTAGGACCAATCCTGTCACTTCTTTTCCTCTTGGAGGCCAGTTTAAGAGATTTCCAAGAGGTCAGCTCCTATATCATAGTTTAGTTCAAAGAGAGCGAGTGGACCAGCACCGGAGTCTGTATAGTACCTCTAATACCAGGTGCAGTAATAATATCTAAGTTTACACCCCTCTCAAGACCTTCCGCGATGGCAAGTGGAACGGTGTTATCGGGGAGGGGGCAGGGAAGTTGTAATCTGCTTAGAATTCATCCAGTTGGCATGAGCCTGTTAGGTGAGTTCCTCTTCAACGTTAACAATCTCTTCATTAAGTGCCCCCAGTGCTTTTTGAGATCAACCCCTCCTTCTTCAATGGAGGTTCAGGCAAAGTGGTGGCCTTCCATTTGCCCATTGTGTAACACTCATAGTGGTCTGCCTAAGACAGACCAAATAAATGTGGGGAGCCCCTTTCTGGTCGTTTTCTGGTGCAGATGGACCCCCTCCTGGCCCGGTCTTTGCCCGTCATGCTCCTGGGCATGTCCTATGGGGAAAATAACATGCTTAAAAGCACTTTGCCATTGTCCTGGCCCCACCTCCCGGGCCTTCAGTGGTTTCAGGTATCTGTGGTCCTAAAAAGAGAAGCAACAGTTGGCGCCCTGCATAGTGGGGATAACAATGCACTGAAAAGCATTTCACTAGTGTCCTGGCCTCGCTTCCTAGGACTTCTGTGGTTTCTGGGATCTGTGGTCCCAAAAAGAGCAGCAGCAGTTGCCATACCCTCAAACCTCATGCTCTACAATCAAGACCACAGAGAAACTATTACAGTGGACCATTTTGTTATGACTTTATCAATAACAGGACAAAAATAATTTCAGAGAAAGGAACACAAGGGAACAATCTAAATGCCAGAACAGTTAGATGCTGTGCTATGCTGACTGTTTCTTAAAGTATGCTTAAACAGAACTTTTAAGATAGAAGACGGGGAATAGCTGCTACCAGACACTGTGATAGTGTGTGCCTGAGAATCCCAAGACCAGTCATCTTCAGTCGCGGTCTGGAATCCCTGACTGAAAGATGAGTAACTATTTAGTCACTGCTCCGACTAGATGTTATCAGCAGTCAGGGAAAATTCTGATGATTGGGTATTCTGTTGCTAAATATATTGCTCATGCTTTGCAACCGACCCACGCGCTGTTGAAATGTCTGCTGTGCCAAAACAGTTGTAAACATCCTTTCTTATTAGGTCCACATGTTTTGGAGTCTGACTTGAAGTAAATCAATGAAAACGCAAGGGCTAGGGCCACCAGAGCGTCACTTCTAGTGATGCTCCAGTGGTGCTGTGCAGTGCACCATATTTACAAGGTTGCGGCCAAACCACTTTTTGTGGCTTAACACAACGAGGAGGAATACTTTTATTCCTACTCGTTTTTTGCATTTTCCATGTGTGCTGCATTCTGCAGCATACATAGTAAAAGCAAAACGCCATTGAATGGTTGTTTATGTGCAGGAAGGCGTCCCTTCCTGCACATAAATAATCATTCAAAAATGATGATTTAGTACTTCTATGTGTTCTGGATTCTGCAGCACACTTAGAAAGAAGTGCCAAATTGCCCATACAGATTGTTTATGTGCAGGAAGGAAGAGCTGCCTGCACATAAACAATCACTTCTCTCAACACAGACACCCTTGCACTATGGATGCCTGCATTGGTGCAGGCTGCTTAATTTAGCACTGACGCAAGGGAAAACGCAGGGGTGCACTGTTTTCTTGTAAATATGGTGCATCCCTGTGTTTCAAAACTGGTGCAGTGTGGCACTGCTATTTTTGGCGCAGCACCAGGCTGTGCCAGTTTCTTGTAGGTCTGATCTGTACTTAGGTGGCTCGTAAGGGCTACAAAGCTTTGTACACAGGCAATAACAATACCATACATGCCAAAAGACCCCAGTCAAGCGGGAGACTCCCAATTTCCAAAGCAAGAAAAGGCTTTAATTTAGCTTTCTCCCACCTGAAATTGCCCCTACTGCACTACAAGTCAATTAAGAAATTAAATTATCCCAATTATTTTTTTTAAATCTCCCTCCTGCTTTCCAAATGTTGGCAAGTATGCAATAAAGTAAAATACAAATAGAGTACATGGCATGGAAAAGCCACCGTGTACAGGCTGCAGCTGTATATATTCGACCACTTCTAACGCTTTTCTCAGAGGCCTTGATTGATTGTGTTTACGTTGAAAACTCAGCCATGGTGAAGTGGGAAGAACACTGTGCAATAAAGAGGAGTCTGAGAACAATAAAACAAATGAACTGGTTTTCTTAAGAGCTGTGTCAGGAAGCTGTGGTTTTGGATTATGTCATCGAATAGTAGTCCCGTGAGCTCATGGAGGCGCTGTGTTTCCCGCGCGTATTCAAATGATAAAACAAAGTACGACGCAGCCTTTATATCGAGAAGATGAAACGAGCATTGGCAACGCTAATAGGTCGCAGCCCTGTAGTCCCGAGCTATATGGCTTTGAAACTGCTTTTCTACTGCCGATTTGCATGTGAGTGAAAACTTCAAGGAAAGCTGCCAATTTTGAAATGAGGTTTCGAATAAAGAAAGACCATTCCATGATGACCCTCATACATGTGACTGCGTCATGATAGATGCATGCGCATTATGCCGCATGGTGTCCATTTAATGATACCATTCTAACATGGTAAAAGACCATGTGACAACACTAAATTATAAGTAAACAGAAATAAAACAAAATTAACATGAGTGCAAATAAAGTAAACCAGCAGTGTGGAAGCGACTTGCAGCTTTCAGGCCAAAAAAGAAAGATAAGGTAATGGGGCTCGGTCACAAGCACTGTAAGGGTGGGAGGGGAGTAAAAGGGGAGCATGTTGGGGGTCAGAGAAGCAAACAAGGACCCGAGTAAGCACATGTGCTCCCACAGAATGCTAAATGGAAAATAAACTAAGTACTCTAAAAACCAAAATTTCTGGGTTTAAAGTGATATCCATGCAAACAGAGATAGGCAGAAATGATGTTTGCATGTTTTTCCAATATTAAAGCTAGACCTATTGTTTTGCCCATTCTTGCTTAAATACTGATAGCACACACAATTTCTCGCACACACCTACCACCTTTAAACACGTCTACAATTACTCAAGTGTAAACTTACTACTTCACCTAGAAATAACTGAACACGTTTTTGCTAATCACCACATCAAAGTGTAAAGTAAGTGTGTGCAGATTTGCTTTTAGTTAATAATGTGAAATTTCTGCAAAATTACACAAAATTACATGTAATAATGTGAATTGCACATCATCATTAGCACTATGTTTTAACACAAAAGGCATCCTTGCATCAATTTTTGAGGAGAGAAAGCATTTTGTGGTAAAAAGTAGCACAAAAGTGATAAAAGCATGGTAAACACCAGCCATTCATGTTATGTTATGTTATGTTATGTTGTTCCTGTGATTTTGCTGAAAACAAACCTGCCATCTCAATCAAAATATTCACTGAGAGATGAGGGGGAAAAGCCTTGGAGAGGGGCAGGGGCGGGGTGGGTCGGTACTCATGCCAAGAAGTACCTACAAGATACTTTTGCCCCCAGTCCCGCCCCAAATTTCCCTACAAAGAAAAAGAAAAAAATCCTGCTGAGGCTAGTGCTGATATCCTGGCAGTGTTTTCACATCCCTTAATGGGTATCGCAGTTCAAACCCCATTAAAATGAGCTAAAAATCCACTGTTTTCAGTGTTTTTATGGCTCGTTTTTATAACCACCATGTGGTATTGACTCCTTACTCCGTGATTGTGTGAAGAGAGTCGATATTGAGTGTCACACTGTGGCACCATGTGAGTTGGTCTGTAAAATCTTTATTGTGGATGGCAGTTCACAGTAATTTTTTAATGTGAATGGCGCATAATCATGTGAAGTGCTATAACAACGTACTTTTATCACCCAGCAAGTACACAGTGACTAATGCCGGCCCCCATGCAGCCACTTAGATACGAGGCTGCAAGTGGGGATCCGGCAGGGCAGCAGGGAACAATAAAATAAGTAGTGGGTGTCCCGGGTGGGAGGGGGCACCCAAAAAAACAGGGAAAAAAGAATCATAAATGGGCTGGAGTCGCACATTTATTATTCACTGCTCCTGGCTGGGATCGCACCATAATGCAATTCATGGAGCAATTTCAAAATGTTTCATGCTTTGTGTTTTCCCATTGTGGCTAACATGTAAGACAAGCATTGGCAATGCCAATAGGTCTGGCTTTAAATGATTGTTGTATGCTAATATGAGGCATTGCAAGTAAGTAGCATAGGAACATATACATATATGTGTTGAAGCAAATAACTTCAGAATCATATTGCTGTAGGTTAAAAGGTTAGATGACAGTTTCAATGTCAAGCCAGATCTAAAGAACTATGTCAGTTAATGACTACTCTCTTCCCATCTGTGCTGCTGCCAACATAAATAATCAAGGTATTTGAAACTCTTTAGTTGCATGCCACTGTCATGTGTGTGCCCCTGAAAGTTCAATGATCACTGCTATATGAAGCTGAAGCACCCTTTCCTTGGAAGCACTCAAATTTCGTCGAATTAAAACATGTACTCCTGGCTCACAACATGTGGGCTGAGCTAAAGCCCTCTATGATGATGCTCACATCATTATCTGGCAACAGCTGTGCTGTCAAGCCAGACGATAAAAAGTGTAGTGGGAGCTGCAGGTAGTGCAGCAGCCACCAGAAAACATTTTTAAAAGCACTCCTATGTTTCCTGGGACCTATAGAAAGTGACAGCAGGAAAAGATAATAAGGCTTTTAGGCTTTCTTTGAGCTAGAGTATTTGCTCTTCAGCTGAGGATTGCAGGATCCTATGGCTGTATTATGTTGCTGAGAGTGTTCAGTGTTGTTGACAAAATAAATAGATTGCTTCTGTGACCCCTTGACAAAACCAGTGGGCTTGTCTTGAATATTTATGTGGCCACCATTTAACAAAGCCAAAAGGCTTGTTTTGTAGAAAAATGTGGTTACCCCTAGATAAAGCCAATAGGCTTCATATAAGCATGTGGTGATTCCCCTTGACATTGTCAGTAGTTTTTGCTTTGTATGTTTATGTGGTCAACCTTTAACAAAGCCAATGAACTGTTTTGTATAAGTGGGAAACAGGCACTTTGTTGCAGTACCGCCCTCACACAATTTTTCCCTGGTTTCTGGATGCAACTTGGACTAGAGTGCACTGGGATCCTGCTAACCAGTTTCACAGTGCCGGTGTTCTTTCCCTAAAATTTGCAATGGTAATTGGCAACAACTTTAGCTGCCACTACAAGTCTCTAGTAAATGGTACTTAGGAACCCACCTAAGTAGCATGGGGTACTAAGGGTAGGTCCCCCAGGGCAGCACCACTGATTGTGCCACCCTCCAGGGCCATGTATCCAGATTCACCCAACACTGCCATTGCAGGCTAAGTGTCCTGGTGCAATTCTAAAATACAAACTTCTGATGGCACGCAGTCTGTGTGCCCTGTCCACTACACACTGTATGCAATAAGGATAAGTCACCCCTCTGGCAGGCGTTCCAGCTCAAAGGCAGGGTGCACTATACTGTATGTGAGGCCCTAGCTGCATAAGCAATATGTCCCCACTGTGTCCTTGCCAGAACGGGGACATAGTGAGCGAACAGAGCAGCCATTTTAAATGCATGTTTTCACAGCTCCATGATGGCTACTCTGAACCCTGGGTTGTTTGGTATCACACAACTCAGAATGTTAAATCCATACTGGTACCAGTGTTGGATTTATTATAAAATGGACTCAGGGCTCAACTTAAAGGTACCCCCTGCAAAAGCTAACTGCCCTGGCATGGTTGCTGGCCAGTCCCAACCCGCCTGCCACTTCCCGACACAAGTCTGAACCCCTGGGGTGAGAGCTCCTACTCTCTAGGATTCAAAACAAAGCCCTTCCTGCTAACACCCCCTACCTTAGGAATGTGCACTGCCCTGCTGGTGATCTTCAAAGGGCATACCACCCTCGAAAATTGACCTTGAGGCCTGCTGCTAGCAGCAGATGGCTGCCCCTGTTGCAAACCCCCATTTTGTGGTGGGAGCAATGACAGGAAAACCAAACAAAGGACAGGAGCAGTGGCCCCATCTAGCCTGCACCACCCCAAGGTGTTTCATGCGAAGAGACATCTCAATTTCATTTTCCTCCATCTTGAATGGAAGGAAAATAGCCAATCAGGTGTAGGCACAGGAAGTGGCCACTTAGTGGGTTTAGCCATCCTACGGTAGATGACCCATTGGTCACTACAAGGTTCCCCCCGAAAACACCCACTAAATACAATATTTAGTGGGCATCCCTAGACCAAGATATCAGATTCAACAGACAGAAGACTACCACCAAGAAGATCCAAGGCCCAAGAACTGTGGACCTGGTGCACAAAGAAAAGGAGCCACACCCTGTCTGCTGCACTTAGGACCCAACAATCGCTGCTAAGGAGCTACTGGACAACTGTAAAAACTCTGAAGAACCCCGGAGGACCTCTAGGCTTTGCAAATTGCTAGAGAACTCCCTCCAGAGTGGAGGTACCACTCTAAATCTACAAGAAACCAACAAGCCAGTGAGGTCCACTTCACTGACCAGATGCTAACTCCAGACCCAGATGCTGCAGCCAGAGCAAACTTCACATCAATCCCCCTAAGGACAAACCCTGCCAGTGTGCCAAGTTTGATGGCACTGTAACTGCGAGTGGTTGAATCATACCAATACCCTGGTTATGTGTCACTCAACTTCAAACACCAAGAAATACAGTCCACCTGGAACTATAAAAGGACCAGGAGAAAGACCCAGTTAAGGAACTTCAGAGAACTGACCTACCTCCTGCTTCTGATGGCATCCTTGCGCTCAGCTCCAGGCTCTCCAATTCACTCTGCACCCGGCTGCCCTGTGGCCTGCACCAAAGAACCTGCTCTGCCCTAAGGGTCCCCCACCCCGTGCGACCTCGACAATCCAAAGGAATCCCTGGTATTCACCTTTAAACTTACCTGCACAGTGCTTTTCTGTGTGGTCCCTCGCAGTGGCCCTGCACCAGCTCTCAGGACCTGTTTCTGCTGCTCCCACTGGAACCAGGAGCCGCCCGAACATCTCCAGCTGGCACATTATGCCCACTGCAGACCACGACCAACCTGCAAAAGAAGAACTTGGTAAAGCTACTGTGTGATTTTATATGTATTTTTAATGATTATCTTCCATTGATTCCTATGGTGCATAATTACGCACAAAAAGACTGTTTTTTCATCTTCAAAAATTTATATCTCGGAAAGTACTTGACCAATATTGATGATCTTGCTCTTGAAATGTACATAAAACCTGAGGTATTTTTATAAATTGGTCTTGAGTTATTCCTTTGAGTGTGTGAGCTGCAAGATTGATGCTGTGATTGCAATAAATGTTTTGTACTTCTCCAAGATTGGCCTAACTGCTTGACCAAGATACAGTACAAATTAGAGCATTAGGTGATCTAGTTTTTACCCCTATAAACCAATGTGTGGTTGCCTGGACCTCCTGCACAGTGTGACTAGCTTTGCACACCACATAGAGGGCCAGCCTCCTGCAGTATAATGAAGTGATGATACCTTGATGAAGCCAATGAGCTTGTCTCCATACAATGATGTGGTGACCCCTTGAAAAAGCCAGCAGACTTCCCTTGTTTATGTCTTTGTATGGCATTACAACATGTTAAAACACAACACACGCCTTTCACATTTTTTACCCCACACTTTTTTACCACACATATACTTTTACAATGGCATGCATTTACTACAAAATGAATAATCTAATTAAGGTAAGTATTATTAAGGTAAGTTTATATATATTTATGTATATATGTAAAGCAAAACATATATACACACATATGTGTATATGTATATATATGTGTTTACACACATATTTGTATATATAGTTTTTATTTTGGGGGAGACCCACCAAATACCCCTACTCACCCCTAAACCCTAAAAACACCCTTACTACCCAATACCTTTACCCACCCCTAAACCCTAAAAATACTCTTACCACCCTATATACCTACCCACCCCTAAACCCTAAAAATAAACTTGCCGTCCAATACCCCTAGCCACATCTAAACCCTAAAAATACTCTTACCACCATAGATATCTACCCACCCATAAACACCAAAATACGTTTACTACCCCATCCCCCTACCAATCCCTAAACCCCTACCCAACTCTGACCCTAAAACCTTAGATGTGTATATATGTGTGTATATATTCACTTAAAAGGAAAAAAAAAGGTTACAGGGACGTTACAGTTAGGTTCTGAATTTATTCGCAGAAAACCAGAGAAATTCAGCAGTTAATTTAAGTAACTATAACTTGAGGCCCAAGGGAACTATAACTAACGACCCCAACATGCACAGTTTTTCCTTAAATATTTTGACTGCTGATCCTTCACTTATATTTTTATTGACGATATAAAAGTGGTCATCAGTGCTATAATATCTAGGGTAATTAGCAGTGCATGACGAGGGCTCAAGTTATAGCTAGGTTAGGCTGTGAGTGGCCACCCCAGGACATAGCAGGAGCCAGTTCTGGTGGGTGGTGGACCCCAGGGGCATATATGGCTTCACAAGGGGGGGGGTCATGCGGCCCTACCAACATATACTTTAGCCCCACGGAGGTGTTCCCCACGACAGCCCCCTCTTCATTATTTTATTTCAACCCCAGGGAGGTGGCAGTCCCCGGGCCTGTGGGGGGGGCTGTGTCACCCCTTCATTGAATAAATTGCCACTGGGAGGCGGTGGTCCCTCGGACTCTGGGGGTTAGTGTGGGTCCCCTGCATTCATTTCATATTTAGCCCTGGGAAGGTGGCTGTCTCCTGGGCTGTGGAGGATGCCATATGGGCCTCCCCCATTACAACTTAGGCCCTAACTTATACTTTTGTAGCACCACATTTGCGTCATTTTCTGACCAAAAGCGGCACAAACATACAAAATACAATTATATTTTGTAAGTTTGCACCGCTTTTGCGTCACAAAATGATACAAATGCGGCACAAAAGAAGTGTAAATCAGGACCTTAGGAGGTGGTGGTTCCTGGGGATATGGGAGGGCCACACAGGGCTGCACAGGCCCCTCCTGCATTCATTTCATATTTATACCCAGGGAGGTGGTGATTTCCAGGGCTGTGGGGAAGGCAGTACGGGCCTCGCTCAATACAACTTAAGCCCTCATTATGACATTGGCATAAAATGCCGCCTACCGCCACGGCGACGGCCGCCAACATACCATCGCCATGGCTACCGACTGTCCATGGCATTATGACCGTAGATGGAATTCTGCCAGAAGGCTGGCCGATTTCCATCTACGGTCATGGCGGTGGACGGCGGTATGGTGGCACTGCTGCCAGCAGCAGCGCCACGCCAGCAAAACACCGCCTACCGTATCATGGGCGGTGTTATGCTGGCGGACGCTGCTGCTGGCAGCAGCAATGTGTCCCGTCTCCTGCCGGAGGACCCCCTGCAAGCTGGTAAGTCAGGTTCTCCAACAGGAGAGGGGGATGGGGGTGTTGTGTGCGTGTGTGGGGGGTGTGTGAGTGTGTGTGAATGCGTGCATGCACGTGTAATGTGTGCCTGGATATATGTTTGTGAGTGTTGCTGTGAGTGTGTATGAATGTATGAATGCGTGGGTGAATGTGTGTATGCATGTGTGTATGGGTGTGTGTGTGTATGTGTGTAAATGTGGGGAGTGGGGTCGGGAGTGGGAGGGCAAGGGTGGGGATTCTGCAGAGGGGAAGGGGGCGGGGGAGACCCCTATCAGTGCCAGGGAAGGAATTCCCTGGCATTGATGGTGCCTACCGCCATGGTTTCAGTGGCGGTACAGAAACCACTGAAACCATGGCGGTAGGCAAGGTCAAAACGCCATTGGGGGCCAAATGACATTACCACTGTGACGGTTGGTGTGTTGACTTGGCGGTTTGGCTTTGGCCAAACCGCCAATGTCATAATAGTAGAGATAGATACTACCAGCCTGTTGGCGGTAATACCTCCTCTATACCCACAACCGCCGGGGTCGTAATGACCTCCTTAGTGTTTTGCCCCGGCGGGGTGGTTCCTGGGGTTAAGGGTGGTCCTGTGGGCCCCCCTGCATTCATTTCATATTAAGCCCTGGGGAGGTGGTGGTCCTGGGGCTATGGAGGAGATATATAATTATAGTTAGAACCTAGTTTCCTTAGAAAAAGCATTTATTTTAATTGCCTATATCAGTGGTTCCCAACCTGTGGTCCGGGGACCACATGGGGTGCACGAAGCCTCCCAAGGGGGTCCCCGGCTCCTTAAAAAATGTAATGATATTAACAGGTTAGGTCCCCAGCTTTCAGTAAAGACTCACTGGGGGGGTCCCCAGATTCCAATAATGATTCAGTGGCTGTCCCCGGGTTTCAGTACTGATAATGTGGGGGTCCACAGAATTCAAAAGGTTGGGAACCAATGGTCTATATCTTTGGCTCCAGTTGACAAAGCTTCACAAAATGTTCCCAAACAATTTGATGGTCATGTTAGCTGCTGCCTGGAAGGTTTGGGGTGATCCATCAAGTGGGGGGCTGAGAAAAAGGCTGGGTCAAAAATATGTTTCCCGTGTTAATTCTCATAGGGATTTTGAACAGGAATACCTCCTGAACCAATGGATGGAATTACACCAAATTTGACAGAAAGGTAGCTCTTGTTTACAAAAGCACACTTTTGTTATTTAGTGTAAATCTATTAAGTACTTTTTGAAATATTAAAGAAAAAAGAAATTTGTATGTATAGGGAAGAGAAGACTCCGTGAACCCTCCTGATCTCATGCTGAGATCTGATTGGCTGCCAGCACTTCAACAAGGAAGTGTTGGCAGCCGCCTTGGGAATCAGCTTAAGAAAACAAATGTAAAAATAAGAAAAGGGACCTTGGTACCAACACCCTGACCCCTTAGTACTGGTGCTGGGGTCCCAGATGGACTCCCCAGATCAAAATAGGATTTTTTTACAAAAGAAATTGCGGGAGATGCAGCGGATCCACTGAAAATGTAAAAAAAAAGAACAAGTGCAGGATCCCATGTTTGTTTAAATGCAGTTTCCATGTGGGCTATGTCCTGGGGCATTGAAAATTTCAATGCGAGGGAGACACCCAGACCCCCTGAAGCCTCGGGGACAGCCTCCTCTCTGTGGCAGAATATGTTTAAAGAAATGTGGGGAAGGCCACCTCACCCCCTGGGGACCACCACCTCCACGGGGCAAAATATGTTTAAAGAAATACAGAAGGCCAACAGGCCCCCCTGCAGCCCCGGGGCCTGCCACTTCCCTGGGACAGATTGTTGAATGAAGTGCGGGGGATAACTGCAGCCCTGGACCCCTGCAGTCCTGGAGATTACTATCTCCCCGGGACAAAATATGTTTAAAGAAATGTGGGAGGTTTCCCAGCCCCCCGTAGCCCTGGGGACCACCACCTCCCGGGGCAGAATATGTTTATAGAAATATGGGGTAGCCACCCAGCACTTCTGCAGTCCCAGGGACTGCTACTCCCCCCAGGACAGAATACCTTCAATGAGAGCAGCCCTGGGAACCGCCACCTCCCTGGTTGAAATGTGGGGGAATGCCTATCCCCTCCACAGTCCCAGGGACAGCTACTTTCCCAGGGATAATATAAATGAGCTAAATAAGATAGGTAAATCCGTTTCGGCCCCCCAGCCCCGAGGACCACCACCTCCCTGGGACTGTTTAAGTTAGAGATGGGCCAGGCAGCCCCCCTTGAGGAGCCATAGATTGCCCTAGGGACCGCTATCCCCAAGGCCAACTCCTGTAATGTCCCGGGGTGCTCTTCCCCGAGACATAGCTGTTTGCTCTGACTTGGTAGGAGCTGTATCAGCACCCTCAAAGTCCGAGCAAACACTCCAGTAAGAGCTGTCAAATGACTCTCACTTGCTGGAAGCAGAGGTTTCCTCTGTTTCCCTGCCTTCAGAGAAAACATGATAGTACCCCTTTGAAGTGCATTGTATTGAATCACAGGTTTTAAGGGTCATGAAAAGGAGAATGTATAAAGTGTGATAACACATTTTAGTTACAATATAAAACATTTGTTGATTGTGCCAGGACAATTTTGTGGTGTGTTTTAAGGTGATTTTACCCTGCTGGGATTTCATGAATAATGTTTGAGCGAAAACTGTGTTCTCCTGATTTTCCTATAGATGTTAGGGAAGGTGCTCCAGAAGCTAAAAGGAGAGCATATTTACTTAAATTCACACTATCTTTCTCAGCTATATGAGAAGGATGTCTGACATTCTCTGTAAAACTTGAACTTCCAACAGAAGCAGTCTGTCAGTTGAATCCTTTGTGCTCTACTGCAGCCTCCCATGGTGTTCTAAAGAGCAGCTAGGGTGCTACCAGTCTTACTTATGACACAATTGTGACACATCTGAAGCCATCTTGATTGAATCAAACTAGCAAAATTTAAAACATTTAATTTAGAAAGGAACAAAAGTAGGAGTTCATTTTGTCACAGCAATTATGGTTAGTGCTTTAAAAGAAAACATTAGGACTTGTTTTAAGTGAGTTCTGAAATATCTACCTCTTCTATTTCATTAAAATATTCTGACATGCAGACTGAAATATGCACTTTAAACATCAGCAGCAGACTGCCAGGTAACTCCTTGTTGATCAGCAGCTTTACTACAATTTTCTAATGACCAAATAGAGTGCTAACATTCTGCATTCATGCCAAAAGTGTAACACATCTGAAAGCCATCTTGATGAAATCAAAATTGAAAATTTAAAGCATTTTTTACAGTACAGTAAATGATGAGATTAGGAAGATTCCTAACTAATAAGTCTGCCAAGGTGGCCACCAGAAATAATAGAGCCCAAACTTAGCACAAATATCGTCCAAACGTAGCCCAATGACAGAAGTTTTCAAAACGCTTATTTTTTTTGTTTTTGTGCAGTTTTGTATAGTGCAGACTTGACCCGGAGTTACTGGAGTGCTTTACATAAGCGTCATGTACATCACATTAGGGCAAATTCATTTTGGTTTTAGGCATGGGGAGATTAAGTGATTTGTCCAGAATCACAAGATGTGGAGCGGCCACTGAAACTTGAACATATTGCCCCAGCTGCAAAGTCTGCAGCTCTGGCCATAACACCACATCCTATCCCCTAAGGGAAAGATATAATAAAGTGATCAGCTGGATAAAAAAAACATACAAGTAGCAAATAATTTAAAAGTGCTTTGTCACTATTTGGGAACTCAAAAAAAATATGTCCTCATTTTATTTTTTTAGAGTACGAACCATAATTTCTGTGTGAATAAGTCCCTTTCATCTTTATAATTCCTAAAGGAAATGTTTTAGGTATTACAGTTTTGATTACATCAAAATGTTGGCATGAGTGCCACACTTTTGTAATAAATATAGAAGGTTAGCAATCTTGCTCATTAGAATACTGTGGGGCAGAAGAGGCCAGGGGCGTGGACCCAGGTAATTGAGGGCAGGGAGAAGGGTGCAGTTGTAACAAGTGGATCACACTGGGCATGCAGGTGGGGCAGTGGCACCACAACAGATCATGGAGGGGAAGGGAAAGAGGGGAGGGGCAACAAACCAACCATTAGGGATAGACAAGAGAGGCTGTGTTTTATAACAGAAAATTAAGGGCAGAAGGAAGAGGCAGTGGCAGTACAACCATACATGCCAACAGAGCCGATTCAGGCAGGAGACCCCAATGTTCTTAAGTGCAGAAGGGCTTTATTTTGTCTGTCTCCTGCCTAAAATCTCTTCCTTTTCATTGTAGGTCAGTGGGGAAAATCTGTTCCCCAAGTTTTCTTTTCCAAAATCTCCCCAATATTAGGTTCAAAATGTTGACAAGTATGATACAGAGGGCAGGAAAAATGGGGTAGGGACAGGGACTCGGATAACAGAGGGCAGTAGGGAGATGGGCAGGGGCACCGAACTGACCTTACAAGGCAGGTGTCAGGGGTTTCAGCAGAACAATACACCACACAGGGCAAGCAGGGTGGCAGTGCAGCAAAGCAGATTATGGAAAGCAATGAGTAGGGGACAGGGCCATGCACATAAACAAGAGAGAGCAGAGGGGAAGAGGCAAGGGCAGCAAGCTGACTATACTGTACAGACAGGAGGTAGGGTTGCAGAATAACAGACCATGAAGGGCAAGAGGCTGGGGCACAACAATGGACCAGACAATCCAGGAGGGAGGAATATGGACCTGCACATGGAAAATGGAGGGCAGGGGCAAAGGGGTCATGGCAGAAGCAGCAAGCTGACCATGGAGGGCAGGAGGGGTGGCCATTGGAAGCACAACACACTGTTGACTGCAACAGTGAGACTATAATGGCATGCACACAGACAGTGGAAGGTGAGAGAGTTCATGGTCAGCAAGCTGACCACACAAGGCAGCTGAAATGGGCTATGCAGCACAAAAGTCCACAATGGCAAGTGGATGGGTTAGTGACAGCACAGCAGCTATGGTGGGCAAGAGGGATGGGGCAGGGGAATGCACAGAGGACGATGGATGACAGAAGGGAGAGTTAGGGACTGGACACAGACAAGAGAGGGCAGGAAAGGAGCTTTACAATAGACCACACAGGACGGTCAGGAGGAGCAGTTGCAGCAACACAGAGCATGGAAGGAAGAAGGGTGTGGCAGCAAAATGGGCCATTGTGGTTCAGGAGAAAGGGGATAGGGACATGGAACTCGGACAAGCAAGGTAGAGATGGCAGGGACAGGCAGCAGCCATCTTATCATGCTGGGCGGGTGGGAGGAACAATGGCAGCTCAACAGAACACTCAGAGTAGATAGGAGGGTCAGTGGCGGCCCCCTGGAACATGGTGGGCAAAAAGGAGAGAGGACTGGCATGCACATAGACATGGGAGGGCAGGGGAAGGAAAGTAGTGGCAGCAAGCTAAGCACTGAGGCTAAGAAGGAGGGCAATTACGGGCCATAGAATTGGGCAACAAAGGGCAGGGCGAGTAGGTAGGGATATCAAGCTAAAAGGAGGGCAGTGGCAGCCCATTGGACTATGCAGGAGGGAGGGGGCTAGTGCCTGGATTTGGACAACAAATGGCAGGGAGGAGGTGGATAGAGCAGCAAGCTAACTATTCGGGGCAGGTGGGAAGGGTAGTGGCTGAACAATGCCCCCCAACCCTGCACTGCGATGGGCATCATATTTAACATTAATAAAACCCTTGGAGTTCACTAAAAAAAAAGAAAGGTTATAGGGACGTTATAGTTAGGAAATAGAATTAAAAACACCTTTGACATTCACTAAAAAAAACAAAGGTTATAGAGACGTTATATTTAGGTTCAGATTTTACACACCCTAAACCATACCAATTCAACTGCTATAGTTGAAGTTATTTCAAGTAGCTAGAACTATTCCCCAAAGGTAACTATAACTCACTCCCTCACCATTCACTGGTAATTACCCCCGATATTACATCACTCATGACATCTTCTATGACATCACTGGTAATATCACTGTAACATTTACAATAAAATTATTGATGAGAAAACCGTGCATAGCGATAGCCTAGAATGAAGCAAACTACAAGGGACTCATATAAATGCACTCACCAAAGAACAAACATATATTTCTACTACAATGTTTTGACTTCCACATTCCTCAGGCAATACAGTCACAGTCACTGCTGTGTAATTATAGTGACAACTGGGTTTTTTCAGAAACTGAATTTTCCATTTGCTAATTTGGCACTGTTTGACAAATCTAAACAAAACTTTCCAAAAGAAGGTTCAGCTTCTTCTTTGAAAGTTTTAGGGTGATCAGTTAAGAGTGGGTCTGG
The DNA here is from genome assembly GCF_031143425.1 of Pleurodeles waltl. NCBI lineage: Eukaryota > Metazoa > Chordata > Amphibia > Caudata > Salamandridae > Pleurodeles > Pleurodeles waltl. The sequence goes on from NC_090443.1 coordinate 681,125,496, forward strand.
AAAAAAGGATGTCTCAAAACATGATTTCTCCTTAAAAATTGGCATGGGAACTTTATACACTGCTACAGCCAAAACAGCTGAATGAAATTACACCAACTTTGGCAGAAGCTTGATCTTTCCCCAGAAAGTGTGCTTTTTGTGATTTGTTGTAATCTGTTCAGTAGTTTTTGAGAAAATTAAGATTCAAAATGTATAGATATCAGGCAGCGGCTCCTTCGTGATAGTTTTTGTAGAATATTGCAGTACTGCGAACTGAAAACAGTCGACCTCACTGGCTGTCCACAACATGAAGAAAATATTGCGCCTGACATTTTACGTCTTGGAGACTCTGTTACTGTGTTGTACAAAACAAAACAAAAAATGGGGTTAGTGGTAATGATAGGGTTATGCGGTCCCCCTGGGCCTTCTGGAGGGGACTAACAGGGGGACCCCCTGGGGTAAAGTAAAAAGATTTTTATCCCTGGTGCCATGGGACTGCAATACTACTGTGAGACTCAGCGTGGTCCCTGTGTAATTTCATAGTAATTACCCAAAAGGGGGACATGAGGCATTGCAAGGAAACAGGGTGTTGGCTGCTGGAGGCTGCTGGATGGGTTTAGGTGCAGGGTCTGGCCACACAGCATGCCCTGCTGCCAATACCACACTGCACATGGCCTAAGGCAGCGAGGGGTTGAGGTGTTGGGCACAAGGATTGTCAGCATTAAGGTATGGTAAAAATATTACTTCACTTTAAACATAATCTTGGAAATTCATCAAAAAAGGATAAAGTAATGTTATGTTTAGGTGAAAATGTTGGTTAAAACATAACATTTAAAACTCACTGAAATTCGCTGAAGTAACTGTAACTAACATCCTTCACCATAAACTGCTTATGACCTCTCATATTACATAACTCGTAGCATATTCTTTGACATCATTGGTAATCAATATAACATCTGAAATGACATCACTGTGATGAAAAGACTGTGCACGGAAGGGTTGAAGGGAAGACTTTTGTTACTCAGATAAAATCAAAGGTTTGTAGCCGGTGCAAAGTTAGGGGAGCTAGGCAACCCAAAACTCTGTAACATATAGATTTAAAAAGGGAGCTTATTAGAGAAATAGAGATAACAAAACATTGGCTTCCAATACCAGGCAAATGGAAAAGCCTCAAGACCAAAAAAGAAAGAAAAAAAAGGCAATCTGGATGGCCACAAAAATGATCTAGACCAGTTCTGGAAACTCTCAGGCACATATTTATACTTTGTTAGCACTGCATTTGCACCACTTTTTGATGCAAAAGCGGCACAAACTTACAAAATACAATTGTATTTTGTAATTTTGCTCTGATTTTGCGTCAAAAAAATATGCAAATGCGGTGCTAAAATAGTATAAATATGGGCCTCAGTGTTATTTGTTAAAAAAATGATGTGAAATGTTAAAGGATTCTGGTCATTTATAAAAAAAAATACAACTTGCCCATCCTCAAGAAAGTCATGCAAATATCATGGGAGAGGCCTGGATCCACCATATAAAGTTACATCAATTCAGAAAATGCATCATCTTTAGTACATTTTTCAGATATAGAAGCAGTCCCACATCACTATAACCATCAGCACATTTCAAGTGCATTACAAAAATAGACCTGATGGTGCACCAAGTCCAAAAGGCTTACCATCATTCTTCTTTGAATACACCCCAACATCTGGTACCAAACACTGGTGACGTTATATAATCATTGCTTTATCTATACCAAACACACATCCAATCCTAAAAAAACTACAAACTCATCACATTTATTGACATTGAATCCAAATTCTTTGACAGCCTTCTACTTAAGGCCTTTAAAGAATGGTCTCTCAGCTCACCTTGGTGCCATTCAATAAAACCAGCTTTCACCCTGGAGATGTCTCCACAACAATCCTTTGAACATTGTCAGTACTGTGAGAAAGTTCCCTCATACCCCACACACTATTTTATGCTTGCTTCTTAACGTCCTTCAACAATGGCTCAAGACAAAACCTATGGTCCAAATAAATCAATGGGTTATCCCGTTCAACTTTTTATGGGCCATTCAATTGCATTACTTGAAAACCAGGGTGAGAGTGAAGGTAGGTGAGTGGCTATTAGCCTCTACCAGGAGCTTTACCACAGAAGCTTTGAAACAGGTGTGTGTTTTGACCCCTGCAATTAAACCTATTTACACAGCTAACTTGAATTTATCACCTAATGGTATAACCTCTCACCCCTTCAGGATTGCCACAATACCCAATCACATAACTACATTATGCAGATGACATCACATTATTAAGTAAAACTCTAGTTGGCCTTCAGAGACTGTTATCATTTCTATTCAGCGTCAGCTCTTTGCACCAATAAATTACCAAAGGCTGGTTGGCAGGACTGCGGTCATGTGAGACCCACAGGATGAGGGCCGAAGGCAAATAAAGAAAACTTGCATAAGGTAAGATTCAAAGTTCAAACCATGAAGGATTATTTAAATTAAGAATCATTACAGAAAACAAAAAGGTAGTCAGGTGAATCAGCATCAATATCAAACTTAACTAGTGATAGGTTTAGCATAAAATCCACCTCCAGAATTATTCAATAGCTAGAATCCAAAACAAATTCCAAGTGTAAATTAAAATAACACATTGTCATGAAGTATGAATACAAGACAAGGCCTGGCACACATAACAAAAGAAGCACATTTGATATCTTCAGAGGAGTAGTAAAGTGTTCTCTTTGCATGGTGTGAATAAGACCAACGGCCATACTAATAAAAGCTATATAACATAACAGGCTTAATCTAGCAACCTACCTACAATTAATAGTCAAGTATCCCTTTTAACCTTCATACAAGGGGAATGGCATTAGACTGCTAAACAGTAAACCATATAAAGGAATAAACAAACAGTTGAGACAGACAGCAGCAACCTTAATTATTTGCAACATCATGAGAACATCTATGGCATGACTTTCTTCAAAACACAAGACAGTTACAGTATGTGAAGCATCACGAAAAAACAAATCCCATTTAGACTATTTCATAAATAGCAACGCACTGTAAAGGGAAAAACATGGCTGCAAAAAGAAACTGTACAGTGCACTTTTTAAAAGGCACGTTGTCTTCAACAGTCAATGACAGATGAAGAAGGCCTAGTAGATTTGTTCTGTAGGCTGATTATGCTAACATAAAAACACAAATCACCATTAGACGATGTTTGATAAATCTAGTTTACCACCTGTAATATTTAAAACCAAAAAATGTAGATTAACACTGAAAAAACAAAGTAGTCATTTTAGTAGAAAGACCAAGAAATCAGGTACTTGGTATTTGGAAAAGAAAGCTGAGATGTCTTCGACATACACATATCTTGGCATTTGAAAGCCAAAGCAACTTCAACAAACACCTTACGTCAATAACAGCTAAAGCAGGATCCTTTGAATTTTTATTTTGAGACACAGCTGAACAAATGATGTGGTCCAACCGATGTAGAAAGTAGTAAATGGCAATCTATTTCCCGCATTAATATATGGTAACAAAATGCTTCAATTGAAAGATCTTATTTTGTTAGACACATCATCTACCACTATATAGAGACAGTTGTTCAGTCTTTGCACCAACACATCACAAGTTCAGACCCAGTTAGAATTCGGCCTGATAAAGCAACATATGGCATGTCAGTGAGTTTTTCTTAAAATGTGTAATATATTATGGGCAGCACCCAAGCAAACATCATAGAATTTGATCTGACTGGAATTTACAAAGCCAAGAAGTAAAAATCCATAGCAAAAATATCTACAATCGGCTCTGAAAACAAAGTCCTAGAAACATCTTTGGGAAACACTGACAAGCGAGAATTCTCTTTAAAAAGTGATCAATAAAAATGTAAATTATGCTGTGAATGAGCAGCATAATCAGAAACTGTTACATACCTGGGTGGTTATAAGATCTCAAGATTACAATCAGGAGCAAACTTACTTTGGAAAACGGTTTCCAGTTTACCTCAAAATCAAGCTCTTGAATTAACAAATCGGCAGGTCTCCTACTAACTACAACACCAATATGGGGAAAGTCAGAATGCTGTCTGTGCAGTTATAAGCAGGCTATATTGCACATATTGTGAACCTGTCCTTACTCATTGTGGCTCACAAAAGATTTTTCACTGCTCCTTCAAACCACTTGAAAGTTAGAGCTTATCAGCAAGCACTAATTCAGTACCTAAATGGGTCACATCTGTACCTAAATGTTAGGTTCATAAAGTTTATCGATCAAGTTGGCCGGTTGCAAACTAAGGATTGACTTTAAGATGTAACACCCATGGTTCTGATCAAGTCCACACTTTTAAATGAGTAGATGTGCAAGTAACATCTTGGGTCCTATCACATTAACTATTTTGTAGTTAAACTTGTGAATCTAGAATGCTTTTCTTTAAGATGGGAAAAAACACATTTTATATTTACCTTTGGAAATGATGTTTGCTGTCACCAGACAATAATGTGAGATTCACCAGGAGTGGGACTTGGGCTGTGCCCACATCTTGTGAGCCAGAAATACTTGTTTTTATTGGCAGAAGGTCAGTGCTTCCACAAAAAAAGTGTTTGGCCTCCACACAGTTTTGATCATTTTGTATATGTATCCAGCTGCTTCAGCTTGAACTTTCAGGGGGCTCACTCATGACATTATAATACTATTAAAGTTTCTTAGATAACTACATAATTTATGGTGCTTTTGTCTGAAAGCAGCGCAAATGGGAGTATCGCAGTAATTATCCCATGTGGTTTTTAAGGTCTAGCTTGACACTGCAGCTGTCACGTGGCCTTATGTGATCAACAAAAATAATTTTAAAATTCCTACTGAGAGAGGGACTTAAGCTCCACCCCCATGTTGTTACCCTAAAGTACAGGATTTTATTGGCCTAAATTTGTGCGTTTCCACTAAAGACTGCATGTATTACACTTTGTGAATTTTGGCAAAGTTTATACTGTTAAGAGTAGGACTCAGATGGTTATGGTGGCAAGCCAATGAACATTGCTAAAGACCTGTTCTGTTTATTATGAAATCTTATGTTAAAGGCATTATTCCTCACGTATTTATTGTGAAACGTTTATGTTAACTTTGATAGGCATTTAGGTGAATTGTAATTACTCTATGTTAAAGCCTGCAGATAAGTATTTTGTTACATAGAATCTTAAGTATTACCATAGTAGACAAGGGTTTTGAAGTTTTGAAGTTGGTCACCAATTCTCATAAGTTCAGGAAGATGGGAGCACTGTGATTAATTATTTGAAGCGTTTTTGACTTGAGTTGAAAATTGTTTTGCAAACTGTATTTTTCTACAAACTTGTAAATGTATAACTGTATGCATGATGGTTGCCAGTTTATGTGCAGTTGAATAGTCCTTTGTTGGGTCAAGTGTAAGCCAATTTTAAACGGTAAAGTCTTTATCAACTCATTAGGAAAAGCACGCCAGATTTAATCCAGGTTTGATCTGTTTACTATTATGAAACTTCTGACAAAGCCAGGAGGCCTGACTTACTTATTGTGAAAAGACAATAGACTTTCAAGGATGGATTGTTATTACACTGTGCTCCTGCCTGTAGGCAGGCACTTTGTTTCACATAATATTGATTGTGAAAAGAATATGCTAATGTCAAAAGGAATAGACTATTCACAATAACTTTGCAAGATGGACACCAGCTGCTATGTTTAGTTTTGTAATTGTTTTGTAATAGCAAACCTATGCCCACTCCGTTTGGAAGGCAACATGTTTCTTTTTTCTACTTGAATTCTTTTAATATATCTTGCAAATATTGTTGAGTGTGAAAGTGTTTTACTGCGGTTGTGTCAGAGGGTGAATGGAAGAATGAGTCAGAGGATTGATGAATCAATGCATGAGTGCAAAGATGAGCGAAAGATTGATGTATGGTGACTTATTGAGTATGAACACCCAGCAGTGACACAAAAGGCACTCTTAGGCGTAAAACAAACCTATTTGCATTGCCATTGTTTGTTTTAGTGCTGTTTGATTAATGAATGTTATGCTTCCTTTGATTCGTTTTTTAATAGTTGTTTGAAATGGGGTCTTTGGTTGGCAGTCAGGTTACCCCCTGTCTAAGCAAGGACCCTCACTGTAGTCAGGGTAAGTTACTTACAATCTAAATTATCCTGTGCCCACCCTCTGGTAGCTTGGCACTGATCAGTCAGGCTTAACTTAGATGGCAATGTGTAAAGTATTTGTGCAATAAATCATGCAACAACACAGTATAGCACCACAAACATACACCACACAGTGTTTAGAAAAATATATAATATTTATCTGGATAAATTCAGGTCAAAACGATTAAGATGCAATAAGTTTATGTTGAAAATATCACTGTAAAAATGATATAATGTGTCTTTAGTTTTTTAAAAGCTATCAATGTGTCTTTCAAGCACAAAGTATGTGGTTTGCGTTCAAAATCTTCTCAAAGAACTGCAGAGGAGGAGATGCATGGAAAACAGGGAGGTGTGCGGCGATTTTTCAGGCCTCACACGGCAATGCGTCATTTATTTTTCATGCAGGGATGGCTATGCGTCAATTTCCGGCACTCGGTGGTGGATCCTCTTCGGGTTGCGGGGTTTTCGGACACCCCGGGGACGATGCATGGATTTCCGGTGCTGACAGGACAAAGTCAGAGGAGCTGCGTTGCGTGGAAATTTCTACTGCATGGCAGACACTGCGTCAATTCCTCTCTGGAAGTCAGGCTGCGTCTTTCCAGCTCAGCTGTGCATCGATCCAGTGGGCCATGCATCCAATTTCTGGTCGCTACGCTCGCGCTGTGTCAATCTCCTCGTCGTGAAGGTGGGTTGCGTCGTTCTGGTTCGGCGTGCAGTGAATTTTTCACCACGATGCAGGCTGTGCATCTTTTCTGGCATGCTGTGCGTTGATTTTCACCGCACAAGGAGTCCTTCTTGAAGAGATGAATTCTTTTTGGTCCTGAGACTTCAGGGAACAGGAGGAAAGCTCTATCCAAGCCCTTTGGAAAGCACTTTTCACCACACCCAGAGAGCAGCAAGGCAGCAGGGCAACAGCAAGGCAGCAGTTCTTCACAGAAAGCAGTCATGTGAGCCCTTTGAGCAGTCAGGCAATTCTTCTTGACAGGATACAGGTTCTGGTTCAGATTCTCTTCTCCGGGAAGTGTCTGAATTGGTAGGGCAGAGGCCCTGTTTAAATACCCAAATGTGCCTTTGAAGTGGGGAGACTTCACAGAGTGGCTTAGAAGTGCACAAGGCCCCATCTCAGTTCAATCCTGACATGTAAGTGTCAGGCCCTCCACCCTCCCAATCCAGTAAGACCCATTCAAAATGCAGATGTATGCAAGTGAGGCTGAGTATCCTGTGTTTGGGGTGTGTCTGAGTGAATGCACAAGGGAGCTGTCAACTGAACCCAGCCAGACGTGGATTGTAAGGCACAGAAGGATTTAAGTGCAGAGAAATGCTCACTTTCTAAAAGTGGCATTTCTAAAATAGTAATATTAAATCCAACTTCACCATTCAGCAGGATTTTGTACCACCATTCTGGCCATACTAAATATGACCTTCCTATTCCTTTCAGATCAGCAGCTACCACTCAAGCAGTATATGAGAGTAGCCCCAATGTTAGCCTATGAAGGGAGCAGGCCTCACAGCAGTGTAACAAAGAATTTAGGAGTGTTACACTACCAGGACATGTAACCTACACAGGTGTCCTGCCTTTTGCCTACACAGCACCCTGCCCTATGGGTTACCTAGGGCATACCTTAGGGGTGACTTAGATGTAGAAAAAGGGGAGTTTTAGGATTGGCAAGTACTTTTAAATGCCAAGTCGAATTGACAGTGAAACTGCACACACAGGCCTTGCAATGGCAGACTTGAGACAAGGTTAAGGAGCTACATAAGTGGGTGCCACAATCACAAATGCAGGCCCACTAGTAGCATTTAATCTACAGGCCCTGAGCACATATAGTCCACTTTACTAGGGATTTATAAGTAATTTAAATAATCCAATTGTGTATGATCCAATGTTATCATTTTTAAAGGGAGACAGCATATGCACTTTAGCACTGGTTAGCAGTGGTAAAGTGCGCAGAGTCTTAAAACCAGCAAAAACAGCATCTAAAAAGTGGAGGGAGGCAGGCAAAAAGTTAGGGGTGACCACCCTAAGGCTGCCAGGTCTAACAATAGTCTTGATAGCTTGTGCTACCTTATAGCTTTTTATGAGTACAGTAAATAAATGCATTTTTGTGACATGAGTCTTCATCAGAAAACGTTTTTGTTAAATTCTAAAGGTTGTTATTGACTATGCAATAAATTCGAATAGAATTCAAGTACAAGCTCAAAGTGCCATTGGTACCATTGCTTGATCAATCCTCTCTACCTTTATACTTGACTACAGTCAAAAGTCAACACATCCAATTCTCACCCTACTCCATTGCCAGACTACTGGTATCAAGTATAATTTAAATAGAAGGTTTGAATATGACAATACGAAGATGTTGGATTTAGAGAACTATTAAGGGTGTAATAAGCAATGTTTGGCATAGAGTTTGAAATGCCTTTACAATGCCTGCCTGGTTCTGCCAGCCTGAACGATGAGGTGGAGAGTGATGCTTTTAGAACAGCATCATGAAGTAGACTATTGTTAATCCCATTTCCACTTCAGCGGTCATATACATTTTTTGACAAGCATCCTAGCAGGAGTTCGGACCGATCCACAGACCTGTGCTGTCTCCAAACGGTAGAAGCAAAATTTGGAATTATCAGTTTTGGAACATTATTCCTAGGAACACTTTAGGCGGTTCTGTGAAGAAGGCTCGCTTCAGAGTTTGGGCAAGGATGTTATTTTCTCTCCTGTGTTTTAAAGACGGAAAGTACAAGTCACTGTGTGCCAGTTCAATTTCTGGTGACACTCACTGAAGTCGGCTCCATTCAAAACAAGGTAAGATCTCATACTAGCTTCAAACCAACACACTGCTGATTAAGCCCATCCTTGGCTCTCCTGATATGTCAGCTACATCCAAAGGAACATCGTTGCAGCTCTTCTTCTCTGTGTTACGAGCTGTAGTAAAGAACACGGATGATTCCCTGAAACGTCATCGCACAAGAAGTGGAACAAACGAGACATATTTAACAACATCGGAGTGAATGATTAGTTGTTATTATTTTACTACAACATGCCAGCTGGTATTTAAGGATACAACTCGTTCTATTTTAAAAATGGTGAAACCATAAAGTTCTCCTTTGTAGGACAAACATAAAAATAGGAAGGAAAGCCATCAAATCAGGAGCAGGGAGTTGAAACAAACAAGCAGACCACCCACTCATGAGCAAAGGTTTATATTATGTATTAGAAACAACAGGTCTACCTGCAAACAGCTAAAGCTGTCGGTAGTCAAGACCTAAACAGAGATCAAAGGTCAGATTTATCATTCTTTCGCACAGTGTAACGCAGCAAACCACCTTGCTGCTATGTGCTGTGTGAAAGAAGAACGGCAAGAATGCACCGTATTTACCACTCTACAGCATATTCCTCTCCTTTGCTAGCACTGATTCACAATTGGCTGCCTAGAGAGGATGCAGGCACCCTTGCGTCACGTTGCAAGGGGGCCTATGTTGTAGTCGGGATTGTTTTGGTGCAGGAAGGGGCACCTTCCTGCACAATAACTATCCTAAGAGGCATCTCCCTCTTTCTATGTGTGTTGCACCCCTGTGAAGGTATAGCATTTGGTTTTTTGGCTGCTTTTTATTGCAATTTCATAAAGATAACAACAACAAGGCAGTAGGCTTCGCAAAGAAAAAAGAGGGTGGGGAAGGAGAAAGGGAATAAACAGCAGTAAGCTCATTTCAATGCCTAATACATATTGGTGTCATCATCCCATCAGAGATATGTCTAGAAAAGCAGGGAATTCATTACAGTACAGAGAGATTCAATACATTTTCACTCCACCCAAAGGATAGCCTCGGGAGAGGGCCAAAGCTCATTAACCCACTCCATGTAGCAGGGTTTCAGGTATACGGGTAGTCAGGGGCAGGATTGTCTGGGTCACTGGCTGCACTATCAGATAAGTGGGAATTTCTGGTGGGGGTGTCTGTCTATCTGAGGTAGACCAGGTATCGGCTCCCAAATGCCCTTCAGGTGGGATCTGGGTGGCATAAGCTCCCAATATGTTATTAGCTGCTCCTGACAAGATACAACATCTTTCAACCAGTTCTCAGTCTTTGGTGCAGGCCACCTGCACCAATGCACAGCAACCAGTTGCTTGGCTAAAAGGAAGAGCATGGCAGAGAAGCATCTAACACTAGGGGGGACATCTTTAAGGTAACCTAAGAGGTCAACCCACGGGGTCTGCGGCAGCGCATTTCTTGTCATCTGCTGTAGGACCGAGTAGACTTCAGACCAGTATCCTGCCACTTGCAGGCACTCCCCGGTGAGATGGAGCAAAGAGACCTGAGGAGCAGCACACCGCAAGCAGCCAGGAGTTGTTGACCAACCCCATGCACATTAATTGTACTGGGGTATAGTATAGCCTGTGCGGATATTTTTAAAGTCGCAATCTATAGATCGGTGAGAGGGCAGCCATTTGCCCACAACAATATGGCCATTGCGCATCTGTGATGGGGTGCCTGTGTCTAGGTCCCAAGCACCACAAGCTGCCAGGGTGTTCACTGGTACCTTGCCTAGCATTTCAGTGTATATGTGTGTGACTAATTTGCGAGGGGAGGCATTTGTCAGCATATGTTCAAGTGTATGTGAGGGTGTGGATGCAGGGAACATGGCATGAGTCACATGGCAGGTAGCACAGAGCTCGTGGTAAAGGAGGTAAAGTCTAGTACTGTGTGGTGTGGATGCTCATCATGTGAATGAGCGTAGAATTTGACCATCGAGGTATACGTCTGCAAATGTAGTGAGACCTCACCAGTAGGCTCATGATCTGGTGCTGTCATCCTGCATTGACAACAGCAGGGGTTTGCATGCAAGAGGGATGGAGGGAGCGTAAAAGCAAGGTAGGCAAACTCAATTCCCAAGCCCATTGAACATATTCAACCCTGGTAATGTCTGCATGTGGTGGCTTGAAGGGCTGGGAGAGCACTGTGGCCAAGGGGCAAGGGCCACCTGATCTGCCTCCTCCACTGTATAGGGCTGAAAGCATGTGTGGTAGAGCCAAAAATGGAGGAATTGGGTTTGTGCGCATAGTGTGTATAGCATCATATCGGGTGCGTTGAGGTCCACCCTCCTGGAATGTCAGAGTGAGCGCCTTTCACATGATCCTTGCATGTTTTCCAGTCTAGACCAGGGTCACTAGGTTGGAACGCAAGCACTGGAGGAAATGCATGGTGAGTGAGACTGGGTGGTTAAAGAAGAGATACAAGAAATTGGGTAGAGTAACCATTTTCGCAAAAGTGATTCATCTAGTTACAGCAGAGGTAATTGATTTAAGGTCAGAATCCTCTCCTCCGTCCATGCCATGGCCCTGCCATGGTTGGCCCACCAGAGTTCATCTATGTCACGACTGAGTCAAATACTTAGGTAGCGCACTGGCACAGAGGCCCATTGCAATGGGTATTCAGAATCAAATGCTTGTGTGCCCACAGTGAGGGGAAATAGTATGGATTTAGCCCAGTTTACCTGGATGCCTGAATAGCCACTGAATCTGATGACTTCACAAATGATGGGATTTAGGTTTGTTTGTGGTTCTCAAACATACAGCATGCCATTTTTAGCATACATGGATAATAAGATCTGTCAGGCCCCAGTGGACATGGAGCTGCCAAAGTAGACAGCCAGCAGTTCCATCACCACAGCAAATAAGAGTGGGGATAGTGGGCACTGCTGTCGGGTGCAGTGCATGAAAAGAAATGTGTCAGAGAGCATCTCATTGATGCGAGGTCAGGCCTTTGGAGAGGCATATAGAAGCAAGATACAGCGCATAAAGGGTGAGCTGAGACCAAGACACAAGAGTAACTGGAATAAGTAGGAACACTCCTAAGAATCAAATGCCTTTGTGGCATCAAATAGAGCAGCGATAGCCACAAGCCGGGCTCTATAGAATGCATGAGGCTGAATACTTTGTGAAGAATGTGTGCCGTGCCAGGCATTAACTCCGACGAATCCAGGCAAACAATGTTGGGCAGCAGAGGGAGAAGGAGGGTCATGGGGAGCTTGGTGAATATTTTATTTTCAACATTTATCTTTGAGAGTGGCCATTACAAATCACAGCGATTAGCAGGCTTGCCCAGTTTAAGTATCATGACAGTTATTGCTTCACGAAGAGATGGCAGTACCTCACCATCTGTTAGGGCATCCTCATACATCGTAAAAAGACGCAGGGCCAATGGGGCTGCGCATTCTTTGTAAAAGGACGTGGTAAGCCCATCTAGTCTGGATGCTTTATCACTGGGTAGGCTATCTATGACCTGAAGTGCTTCTTTCACCATAAAGGGGAAGTCCAGGTAGAGATCATGGGCCAGTCAAGTCAAAGCAACTGAATGGTAACCAGATAATCTGACAGCTTCTCCTTATTTGACACCATTGTGGTGCTGTAGAGCTGGTAGTAAAAGGAGGTCATGGTTTGGAGTAGTCTAGCAGGGGTGGACTGGAGCTCTTGGTACTTATCAAGTAGCTCCACGGTTTAGGCTAAGGCCCATGGCCTGCAAAGCATGTTAGCAAGCGTATTTCCAGTGCGGTCACTCTTTCCGTAGTGATGGGCAGTTGCCTCCTGGTGCAAATAACAGGTGCCTCTCATAGCCTCGTCATCATATTCTGAGAGTTTCACACAAATATCTGCTTTGATGGAGATGCTTTTCATGACATAGAATTGTGGTTTGAGAGATCTAAGGAAGCTCCACCAGGATAACCTTGAAGATACCTGACTGTTTCATGAAGCAAATACTGAAAATTATGACTTTAAAAGCCTCCCGCTGCATCAACAGGGAGGAGTCTGACTTCTGGTTGGGGACAAAATAGTCAATGATCGCAGTATGGACCTCATCCCTTAAAACCAAGTCATGAAGGGCCTAAGGGGAGCAAGTGCCAGGTGAAGGCCTGCAAAGTAATCAGAAGTCAGGAAAGTTTCTGCAGGACAGGGGCATGGTCCGAAGGGGCATGGGGCAAATGTGAAACTAAGGACATCTCAGGTAAGGAGCCAAAAATCTATCCGCAACCATGTGCATGTGCTACGGTAATACAGGTACCTTTTTCTCTGTGTGCATGCAGCACCTTCCAGATATTGCAATTGTTCCTCATAAGTGTGTTGAGTTGCACAGGCGTGTTGGGACGGGGTCGTCTTGAAGCACCAGAGTGGTCCACTGTGTGATCAAGGACAACATGAAAATCACACCCCTCTGAATCATAGCTCCCTGTCCCATGCTGGCCATCAGCCATCACAGATCAGCTAAAAAACTCTGGCCAGTCAGTGTTAGGATCATAGTTAGAGGCTAGAATGACAGGATGTCTGTGAAGTGTGCCTGCAAGAAGGACATAGCACCCATTAATGTCACAGATATCTTGGGTCAAATGCTAGGGTCCTTACACAGAAGTATGACGGTAGCCCAAGCGTAGTTAGAATAGAGAGACACATACATCTCTACACACCATCCCGCACGTAGGCAGTATGCCATCATCTGAGTAAGGTGGATTTTTGGAGAAAACAAATGCTTATGCTGTGCCTATTGAGATAAGCATGGATTAACCTGGCCTTCTGCTAGTCATTCAGCCCGCAGACATTCCTTGTCAGACACTGGGTCGTGATCATCGCATAAAGGGGGCAGCAGGCAATAGTGGAAGTGGGCAAGAAGCTGTGCATGATGGCGACTCAGTGAGGTGCCCAGCCACATGTGAAGTGAGGAGGAAGAAAATGAAAAACACAAACAATAAAACAAAGCCACCCCCACCTACTTCAACCCCAGAATTTGCCTGAGAGTCCGCATCTCACCCCGCCATGAACCACATTTCAGAAACAAACATGCATAATGGAAATCACCTCATGAGATGTCAAAGAACCAATCACCTCAGTCAAGAAGAGATGGATGGCCAGTTGGGCATGGGTGCACCAGATTTGAGGTCGGTGTGGGTATCGAAAACACACAGTCATTAGAGGTGGGCAGTATACTCCGCTTCACAAGTGGAGTTAGTGGAGTTTGCCAGCTCTGCACTCCGCTTGGAGCACAGAGTTCTGCAAAAACTCCATCACCGCCACATGGCAGAGTTTACTGGTGCCCACCTACCCCTAAAATAGTGTGTTGCCAATAGTAAACACTGACTTCTTTCCAGAGATATATGTTGTGACTTGTGAGTTATTCAAAGCACCATTCAAACATCACAGAGCCATCACGGACTCAGCAGCTAGCATTGATTGACACAGAGCTGTCAGGGACAGTGAAGACAGAGAAGAGGAGGAGGGGGGATGTCAGAATCCACCAACATCATAGAAGCAAGGGGCAGGAGTTTAGGAAGAGCAAGCTCGGTCGCTGGCAGGAGCCGTGGCTGCTCAGCAGCGCATGCCCCGTCATTGGCAGGATTGGTGGCAGTGCGTGCCTTTCCAGCGACAGAACAGGACACTCCCACAAAACTACACTGAGAGTAGTGTATGTGTTGGGTACAGTGATTGCACAGCGGGGGAGGAGGACTCTGCCACCAGCACAGCCAAAGTATAAGTGGATGGCTGTAGAGAGGTGAGTCTTGCTACATAGCCTTCTTTTTTTCCCTATTGTAAGGAAATGCCTCCTTGGCATGGTTACCCCCTAACTTTTTGCCTTTGCTGATGGTAAGTTTTGATTGAAAGTGTGCTGGGACCCTGCTAACCAGGCCCCCGCATCAGTGTTCTTCCCCTAAACTGTACCTTTGCTTCCACAATTGGCACAGACCTGGCACTCAGATAAGTCCCTTGTAACTGGCACCCCTGGTACCAAGGACCCTGATGCCAGGAAAGGTCTCTAAGGGCTGCAGCATGTCTTATGCCACCCTGGGTACCCCTCACTCAGCACATGCACACTGCCTCACAGCTTGTGTGTGCTGGTGGGGAGAAAATGACTAAGTCGACATGGCACTCCCCTCAAAGTGCCATGCCAACCTCACAATGCCTGTGGCATAGGTAAGTCACCTCTTTAGCAGGCCTTACAGCCCTAAGGCAGGGTGCACTATACCACAGGTGAGGGCATATGTGCATGAGCGCTATGCCCCTACAGTGTATAAGCGAAACCTTAGACATTGTAAGTGCAGGGTAGCCATAAGAGTATATGGTCTGGGAGTTTGTCAAACACGAACTCCACAGTTCCCTAATGGCTACACTGAAATCTGTGAAGTTTGGTATCAAACATCTCAGCACAATAAATGCACACTGATGCCAGTGTGGAATTTATTGTAAAATGAACCCAGAGGGAATCTTAGAGATGCCCCCTGAATACCAATCCGACTTCTAGTGTGGGGCTGACCAGTTTCTGCCAGCCTGCCACAACCAGACGAGTTGCTGACCACATGGGGAGAGTGCCTTTGTCACTCTGTGGCCAGGAACAAAGCCTCTACTGGGTGGGGGTGCTTCACACCTCCCCCTGCAGGAACTGTAACACCTGGCGGTGAGCCTTAAAGGCTCACCCCCTTTGTTACAGTGCCCCAGGGAATCCCAGCTAGTGGAGATGCCCGCCCCTCTGGCCACTGCCCCCACTTTTGGCGGCAAGGCTGGAGGAAATAATTAGGAAAACAAGGAGGAGTTGTCAACAGGAGGACTCTGCGCGCTCTACGGGCGACTAAAATGCAAAAACCCAGTCTTTATGCAAGAGCATAATTCATGCATTGTGTTTATATGCAGTTTGTTAACCTTTTGCATTGCAGAGTTTTACCTTGAAACCACTATTAATAATGTTTGCAAATAATGTTCATTTGAAAGGTATTGCTGCAGGCTTACAGAGTGTATCAGGGTGTGGTCCCTTTCTAGGACCTTCTAGAAGCTTTCCCTGCAGCATGACTTGGTTTGGTTTGTGGGCTGGGCCAGACTCTATATAAGGGAGCCAGCCCAGCTCCACATGCTCACTATTCAGAGGTCCTGGTGCAGAGCAGCACCAACTTGCTGAGCTCCTGTTCCGGAGGCCTACCTTGACCTTGCAGGCCTTTGCCCTTCATTGTATTGGTGATCCTTGATCAGGGCGGTAAGACGGAGGTCGGGCTGGGCCCTCAATCCTGTTTTCGAAGGCATTTGAGTTTTTGGGCCTAGTTTTTCATGTTGAAAGGTTTTTCCTTGTGTGTGTGAATGTGCTTGTGGTTTCTGGCATTTACATGTTGATAATTTAATCAGCAAGACCCGCAATTCATTCCTTGCATTTAACTCTTGATAATCATTGTGCACGACCATTTCTTGGCATTTGCATATTGACTTTCGAATCGGCAAGATGCGCAATTCATTCCTTGCATTTAACTCTTGATAATCATTGTGCGCGGCCATTTCTTGCCATTTGCATATTGACTTTCGAATCGGCAAAACAAGCGATTCATTCCTTGCATTTAACTCTTGATAATCATTGTGCACAACCATTTCTTGGCATTTGCATATTCACTTTCGAATCGGCAAAACAAGCGATTCATTCCTTGCATTTAACTCTTGATAATCATTGTTCATAACCATTTCTCAGCATTTCCATATTGACTTTCGAATCTGTAAGACGCGCAATTCATTCCTTGCATTTAACTCTTGATACTCATTGTGCGCTACCATTTCTTAGCATTTGCATATTGACTTTCGAATCGGCAAGACGCGCGATTCATTACTTGCATTTAAATATTAATAATCATTGTGGGCGATCATTTCTTGGCATTTGCATGGTGGCATTAGAATCGGCAAGACGTGCAATTCATTCCCGCATTTAAATCTTGATGTGTCAGATCGTTTACAGAGTGCGCGAACATTTCATGGCATTTGCATATACCTGTTGGAATCGGCAGTGTGCGCAATTCATTTCCCGCATTTAAACCTAGGTGTTCAGATCGCTTACAGTGTGCGCGATCATTTCATGGCAATTAAAACTTTGATGCGTAGTGTTTCCTGAAGTGCACACAATTATCCAGGGCTTTTGAATTTTCTGAAAAGGTGTTAAAATTCAAGATGTTACATTATATGTGCATATTAAGTCCTTAGTACAATTCCTATTGTTTTCCAGAGAATGTTCAGATTACTGTTTGTCCTCATGTAAAAAGATGCAATGTTTGTTCTGAAAACATTATTCTAGAACAGTGGTTCCCAACCTTTTGACTTCTGTGGACCCCCATTTGATCAATACTGGAGCCCGGGGACCCCCACTGAATCATTATTGGAACACGGGGACCCCCAAGGAGTCATTACTGATAGCTGGGACCTAATATTTTTACATTTTTTAAGCAGCCGCGGAGCCCCTGAGGAGGCTTCGCGGACCCCCAGGGGTCCCCGGCCCACAGGTTGGGAACCACTGTTCTAGAAGGTTCTTATATTCCTAGACAGTATGTAACAATTCATGAAAAGTTCATATGAAACATTGTATTAACCATTCTTGATTCCTTTACAGGTACCTAGATTTCTTGAGTCCTAGTTAGTCTACTGCTAGGCCATTCATGTTCTTTCAGTCTAAGGGGGTGATTCTGACTGCGGCGGACGGCGGTCACCGCCCGCCACGCGGTTCCCGCCGAAAGACCGCTCCGCGGTCAAAAGACCGCGGCGGTCATTCTGGCTTTCCCACTGGGCTGGCGGGCGAACGCCGAAAGTCCGCCCGCCAGCCCAGCGGGAAACACCCTTCCCACGAGGACGCCGGCTCAGAATTGAGCCGGCGGTGTGGGAAGGTGCGACGGGTGCAGTTGCACCCGTCGCGAATTTCAGTGCCTGCTGGGCAGACACTGAAATTCTTTTTGGGGCCCTCTTACGGGGGCCCCGCGGCACCCCCTACCGCCATCCTGTTCCCGGCGGGAGAACCGCCAGGAACTGGATGGCGGTAGGGGGTGTCAGAATCCCCATGGCGGCGGAGCGCGCTCTGCCGCCATGGAGGATTCTCAAGGGCAGCGGAAAGTCGGCGGGACACCGCCGACTTTCCGTTTCTGGCCGCGGCTGAACCACCGCGGTCAGAATGCCCAGCGGTGCACCGCCAGCCTGTTGGAGGTGCTACCGCCGACCTCCGCCATGGCGGTAATTACCGCCAGGGTCAGAATGACCCCCTAAGTGTTACTTCATGTTCCGAGTATCATTGAAAACTAGATTCAACAGAGTGTTACTTCATGTTCCGAGTATCATTGAACTCTAGATTCAACAGAGGGTTATTTCATGTGCTGAGTATCATTGAACCCTAGATTCAGCAGAGTGTTATTTCATGTCCTGAGTATCATTGAACCCTAGATTCAACAGAGAGTTTTTATGAACCTCAATGTGATTATATCTTGATATTGTGTTGTTTAACCTTTTGCTTCCTACAGGCCTCCTTCCCAGCTGTTCCCTTCCTAATCCCCTTTTCCCCACTTGGACTCTCTTAGGCTCTGTGATATTTCTATCAGAGTTTTGGAGCTGTCTTGTGGTGGACATGTTGGGAACGTGCGCAGACCCTGAGGATCTGGTCTCCCTGACAGGAGTCGCCCACCAGTCAGGATAGCCCCTAAGGTGCCCTGAGCTGAGGTGACCCCTGCCTTTAGAAATCCTCCAACTTAGTTTTGGAGGAATCCCCCAATAGGATTAGGGAGGTGCCCCCCCCCCACAGGGAAAAGGCACAAAGAGGGTGTGGCCACCCTTCAGGACAGTAGCCATTGCCTACTGCCCTCCCAGACCTAAACACACACCTAAATGTAGTATTTATGGGCACCCAAGAACCCAGGAAATCAGATTCCTGCAACCTGAACTACAAAGAAGGACTGCTGACCTACAAGCCTGCAGAGGCGACGGACGACGACAACTGCTTTGGCCCCAGCCCTACCGGCCTGTCTCCAGAGTCGAAAACCTGCAACCAGCGATGCATCCAACAGGGACCAGCGACCTCTAAAGCCTCAGAGGATTGCCCTGACCCCCAGGACCAAGAAACACCCATGAGCAGCGGCTCTGCTAAAAAACAGCAACATCTTTGCAACATAGAAGCAACTTCCAAAGAACTCACTCTTCCCGTCGGAAGCGTGAGACTTCACACTCTGCACCCGACACCCCTGGCTCGAGGTCCAGAGAACGAATACCACAGGGAGGACTCCCCGGCGACTGTGACCCCATGAGTATCCTGAGAGGACCCCCCAGACCCTCACAGCGACGCCTGCAGAGAGAATCCAGAGGCTCCCCTGACCGCGACTGCGTGTAACAAGGGACCTGACGCCTGGACAAAGCACTGCACCCGCAGCCCCCAGGACCAGAAGGAACCATACCTCAGTACAGGAGTGACCCCCATGCGACCCTCTGCCTAGCCCAGGTGGTGGCTGGCCCGAGAAGCTTCCCCTGTGCCTGCCTGCACCGCTAGAGTGTCCCCCTGGTCCCTCCATTGTTTCCTATACAAAACCCAACACCTGCTTTGCACACTGCACCCAGACGCCCCTGTGCCGCTGAGGGTTTGTTTTGTGTGCCTACTTGTGTTCCCCCCAGTGCTCTACAAAATCCCCCGGGTCTGCCCCTGAGGACGCGGGTACTTACTTGCTGGCAGACTGGAACCAGAGCACCCCTGTTCTCCATAGGCGCCTATGTGTTTTGGGCACCTCTTTGACCTCTGCACCTGACTGGCCCTGAGCTGCTGGTGTGGTAACTTTGGGGTTGCCTTGAACCCCCAACGGTGGGCTGCCTATGCCCAGGAACTTAGACTTGTAAGTGTCTTACTTACCTGACAAACTAACCATTACTTGCCCCCCCCAGGAACTGTTGATTTTTGCAGTGTCCACTTTTAAAATAGCTTATTGCCATTTTTGCCAAAAGTGTGTATACTATTGCTGTAATTCAAAGTTCCTAACTTACCTGTGTGGAGTACCTTGCATTTTATGTATTTACTTCAAATCTTGAACTTGTGGTTCTAAAAATAAATTAAGAAAAAATGTTTTTCTAAAAAAACTATTGGCCTGGAGGTAAGTCTTTGAGTGTGTGTTCCTAACGTATTGCCTGTGTGTGTACAACAAATGCTTAACAGTACCCTCTTATAAGCCTACTGCTCGACCACACTATCACAAAATAGAGCATTAGAATTATCTAATTTTGTCACTATCTTACCTCTAAGGGGAACCCTCAGACTTTGTGCACACTGTCCCTTACTATGAGATAGTATATAAAGAGCCAACTTCCTACACCTATGTTGTTCATGAGGTGTTCATGAGGTGTCTGTTGAACAATCACCCTCCCGCCCCTTTTTGACTGGAACCTTGCTCCAGCTGAACTGGAAAAAAACTCAAATAACTTGATTGCGCCTCCTTTCCTTTTCACACAGTGCCATGAAGTGCTGTCTTCTTTCGGTTATCCTTAACAAAACAAACTCTGAAAGCACAAAATGTTTCAAACACACTCCGCGAGCCTTTGCTATCATGCCTGTCCTGTGACTCGATGTGAAGGCCTTGGCAGCCGAGACAGTGCTTGCCATGGAGACCACAGGTGCCTGCTATTCTCTCAGTGGCATCTTTCCAGCATCATTGCAGCTGCACAGTGGGACAGGGGGTGCAGGCGGCTGTGAGCCATTTCGGGACGTCTGGTCCACGGGGACAGCGCAACAATCAAAACAAAGCAATTTAACTGTAATTACTCCACAAATCATTTAACAGGAGGATTAGCCATGTGCCAGTCCTAAAAAAAGCATACACATTACACCACTGACTGCATTGTGAGGGCTCTTCAGTCACAGCTGAGAACACCAGGGACTGATGCACAATTCTGGCTGCACAAAGAGATGTACTTATTTGCACAAAAGCCATACATCGGATTTAAAAAACAGTACACAATGAGGAAACATTACTGTGAATGGTTTGGGCTTCCCAGTTTGGGAAACAAGCCCTTAGTTATCAATTAGGCTGCCTGCTCTGCTTACTCCTTGAACTTGGTGGAATTTGGCATAGTATTTTGGTAACTCTGTGGAATTCTGTGGAGTGAAACTCTGCAAACTCCGTGCAGACCTAATAGTCATGATCATTAAACGCCCTCAGATACGGAGTCTGATGAGGATGACGACCCATTACCACCCCGTCACCCAGCAGATGGATCAAGAGCAGCAGAAGGCAGACAAAGACGTGCAGAGATTACGTAGAATTAATTTTAGTTAAAGCAATGATGAGACCACATATTGGGGGTCATTACAAGTATGGCAAGCAGTAACCGCCGTGCGGCCGCCAATGCGGCCGCTTTTCCGGCGGACCCCATTACGACATCCCCGCTGGGCCGGCGGGCACAAACCAAGTTTACGCCCGCCGGCCCAGCGGGGATGAGGCCGCAACATAGGAGCCGGCTCTTAATGGAGCCGGCGGTGTTGCAGCTGTGCGATGGGTGCAGTAGCACCCGTCGTGCTTTTCACTGTCTGCTATGCAGACAGTGAAAAGCTGCCCGGGGCCCTGTTAGGGGGCCCCAGGACACCCCTTACCGCCAGCCTCTTTCTGGCGGTGCAAACCGCCAGAAACAGGCTGGCGATAGGGGGGTCATAATCCCCAGGGGCAGCGCTGCTTGCAGCGCTGCCCTGGCGGATTATCACTGCCGAGGCTAAAACGGCGGGAAACCGACGGCCCCGGCGGTGCGACCGTGGCGCTACCACCGTGGTCGTAATACGGGTCTCGCCACATTATTCCTTATTCCTTATGACCCCCATTGTTCCTTATTGCCACAGGTATCACATTTATTGCCTTAACTTCAGGTCAAATATGTAACATACAACATAGGTAGTTCAAAATCACTATCTGTACTTAAATCAAATGCTTCACCATGAACATCAAATAGGTAGTGCAATGTCACAAAGCAACAAGCCCCGGAAGATGTCCACATTACTTTTTGTGTCTATGCACTCCACTGGAATGGTCAGTGGGCTTAGCAGCATCTCTTGTTGAGGGTTCCGAGACAGCATTGTGTCTAGACCTGTGACTCCAGATCTCCATCATGGGGCTGTCACACTACTGAGTTTAGAGAGCTTCTCACTATCCCCACCACCTAGGTCACTGTTCCCAGCGATCCAGGCTGTCTGCACATTCTCCAATGCATTGGTAACCTGCACCAATCAATCCCTGTGCAACATCTCCACTGCAATGTGCCATCTCCACTTGCATGCACAAGGCACATCGTGACAGTAAAACGGTTGCAGTTCTGAGGTGATGGACAGATTTGCTAAACCCATCCAATCTATCCATCAATTGGTGATGGCGCCTACGGTGGATGACATGCTCCTACTGCATTACTGTGCACAGTTCCTTAATGGCATTCATCAGCTCCCTTAAATTGTCTGCTGTTGCTTTCAGTCCATCAAACATAGTAGCATTCAGCTGGCACATGTTGTGATTGAGAGGCACTAACTGCCTGTGCATTGATTCCATGTGCTTCCATTGTTGGCGCTGCACCTTCAACATTGATGCCTCCAGACCTCCAAACATAGGTGGGCCCTCATCTCCCTTTTAGATCTGTCTAACATCTGCCTTACGTCTCCTTAAGGGAGTGTCTTGATGCTGGAAAAGGGACTGATGACTGTGAGTGCGTCTATCCTCAGAAAGTGGTGTATGCACGTGTTCTGTCAAGTCACAAGACTCCAGATGAAACTCAGGGATTGGTTCCACTGTTGCCCTGCATCTGAGTTGTGCAGGTGTTATGGACACAACGTTGTTGACCTCAGACCATGGCTGGCTTTCCTCATTCCCCCCAGTTTCTTTTTCTGTTGCATGTGGTGCAGGGCAGGGACATGTGTAACATTAATGAGCAGTATTTCTGTTACATATTACTTTTTCATGCCTCAGTTCACAGTTTAATTTTAAAGTAAACAGTTTCCCTGACATAGTGTTTCTGCTTGGCTTTTGGCTTGTCTGTCTGTGTGGGGATGCACAATGCTGCAATGTTTGTTCTAGGTTCACAATTGTAGTATGGACTACCACTCCCATTAGGCATTGTTGGGCTGAATGGAACGAGTGGCATGGACTATTTAGATCAATGAGTGCTAACATTGATTTTCTCTAGTAGACAATTTTGCCTGCACATATGGTGATTCAAGTAATTGTAGTCCTTACCTTTGCTGGTGCCTAGTGTGGTGAGGTGTCTATGTCAGTGACTCCAACTATGGCTTCAGGCTGCAGAGTTGCCTCCACCATGTCCTCCATGGAGTGGTGTCTGGGTGGATGGTCCTCCGCAAGTGTTCCTTGCCTCCTTAACCCTGGTTGCTACCCTCTCCTTTGCACGTGTATGTAAATCGTACCAGAACTTGCGTATCTCCTCAATGGAGCGCTGCTCCACACCCACCATGCTGATTTTCACCCGGATGTCGCTCTAAACATTTGCACTTCTCACTCTCTAGGACATGGAGTGAGTTTTTCCCGAAGAGCTTGCCATGGCTCTTCACCACCTCTTCAGTGAGCACCTCAAGTTCCTGCTTACTGAACTTCAGCTTTTTCGTTCTGCCTCTAGCCTCCTTGGCATTCCCCTCAGTGGCCATGGTGTGTTTGGGTCCTGGGTGACACTCCTGACTGGCTCCCGATACTCAGCTCACTGTGTCTGCCTCCTCCTGTGGCTCAGGCTTTTGGAAACAGCATGGACGGACCCAGTTCCTGGTTGTGAGGTCATCAGGCTGTTCCAAAGTGCAAAAAACACAAATTGCTATTACCAAATAGTGATTTTTAACGAATCACTATTTGGTAATCACTGTTTGTGATTGCAAACTTTAGGTCATTGCTAAATATTTTGTGATTTCGTTGTTACGTTGCATTTCTCAAATTCCAAATAGCGATTATGCAAAAATCACTAATTGGATTGGTAATCACTAATGTGGTCCTTTATGCATTAAGACCCCAAGACCCTTTATTCTAGCTCCGCATGGATGGCACAGTGCTAATCCAATGCTTAAAAACTTTGCTAGAAAAACAGACATTTGAGGTGAGCAGATTTAGGGTGTCACTGGCTTTGTAGGGTGCGCTATACAGGAGCTGCTCTCCACCTAAACTTGAGAACTACCCAGACTTCTCTGCTACTTTTTTGTATAATTTATGCAGAACTCTAATGATAGGATACTGTTTTAAAATATGTTACCTACTAGCAATTGCCAGTAGGTAGTCATAGTTAGGACCCAGTCTCCATTGAAAAAAGCTTTTTTGACTTGCCTATATCTTTGCACCTTTTGACAAATCTGCACAAAATTTTCCAAAAAAAGTGTGCCCAAAGATCTTTTTGTGCATGGAAAGTTTTGGGATGATCCACCAAGCTGGGGCCGAGAAAAAGAGTGGGGTCAAAAAAAGTGCATTTCCCATGTTAATTCCCAGAGACTATTTAGACACACCTGCAGCCTGAACCGCTGGACAGAAATACACCAAATCTGGCAAAAGGTAGCTTTTGATTCTCAGATAACCCTTTTTTATTGGGTGTAAACCTGCACAGTAGTTTTCAAGAGATAATAGGGAAAATACATTTGTATATCTAGGGCCGCAGATCCAGGGAGATCTTGCGCTGAGATCTGATTGGTTGCCAACACTTCAAACAAGAAGTGTTGGCAACCACTTTGGGACTGTGCTTCAGCCAAGCCCCCGAAAAAATGTAAAACAAAAGAAGAAAAGGGGGCATGTTATGTTTACCCTAACCCCCTAATCTTGGTCCAGGGGTCCACCTGCCCCCACCTATCCCCCCCAAGGCTAAACAGCATTTTTTGAAAAAGAATTGAGAAATCCACTCCAGGCTCCACGGATTTCCCCGTGATTTAAGAAAAAAAACCACAGTGTCCCATGTTATTAATGATTTGGCCCCCAGGGGGGCCTGGTCCAGGGGGCTTTGCGGCCTCATAAAAGGAGGGGCTGCATGGGCTCCCCTCCTAGGGCTTTTAGTAGCCATGGGGACCACCACCACCTCAGTGCTATGATTTAAAAATATGAGAGGGGCACATGATCCCCTGTGCCCCCGGGACCACCACTTCCTCAGGGCAAGATATTGGCCCTCATTATGACCCTGGAGGATGGGGGAGAAGTGGCGGTAATACGCCAACAGGCCGGCAGAAAAAACAATGGAATTATGACCATGGTGGTTACCGCCATGGTCATCAGCCACTTCTCCACTCCGACCGCCAGGGCGGTGATGACCGCTGGGCTGGAGACTTCAGTCGGCCATCACCAGACTGCCGGCGGTATCACAACCTTGCATACCGCCATGGATTTCGGGTGGTTTGGAACCGCCATGAAATCCATGGCGGTAGGCACTATCAGTGCCAGGGAATTCCTTCCCTGGCACTGATAGGGGTCTCCCCCACCCCGAGTCCTCCCCCACCCCCCAAAAGTGGCAGGATCCCCCACCCCACCCCTACCCCCAACATTGAAACACACCCCCACCCTACACGCATACAGACACCACCATTACACATACCCACACACATACCCACAAACATACCAACAGACACACACACAGTCATACACGCACACATACATACAGACATACATGCACACATACTCACAGACATGCAAACAGACAGACACACACACATTTTCAAACACATAACACCCCCGCATGCATACACGCACTCACACCCCCCCTCTACGGGCCAGATGTAGGAAGCCGTTTGCATGGTGCAAACTGCGAAAATCGCAGTTTGCGCCATGCAAACAGCCTTCTGCAATGCACATTCACAATTTGCGAGTCGGTACCGACTCGCAAATTGTGAATGCGACTCGCAAATAGGAAGGGGTGTTCCCTTCCTATTTGCGACTCGCATCGCAATTCGCAGTTACCACCAGTGTCACACTGGTGGTAACTCATTCGCAAAAGGGAAGGGGTCCCCATGTGACCCCTTCCCCTTTGTGAATGTTGGTAAAAAGTTTTTTTCAGAGCAGGCAGTGGTCCAATGGACCACTGCCTACACTGAATAAACGAAACCAAATGGTTTCGTTATTTTTT
This sequence comes from Pleurodeles waltl, assembly GCF_031143425.1. Taxonomy (NCBI): domain Eukaryota; kingdom Metazoa; phylum Chordata; class Amphibia; order Caudata; family Salamandridae; genus Pleurodeles; species Pleurodeles waltl. The sequence continues at coordinate 681,151,497 of NC_090443.1, forward strand.
TTATTTTGCAACTAATTTTCCTTTAAGGAAAATGTGCTGCAAAATAACTTTAAAAAACTGCTTTATTGAAAAAGCAGTCACAGACATGGAGGTCTGCTGACTTCAGCAGGCCACCATGCCTGTGAGTGCAGGGACTCGCTATGGGGTCGAAAAATGCGACCCACCTCATTAATTTTAATGAGGTGGGTCTTTGCGACCCCATAGCGAGTCGCAGACAGTGTCTGAGACACCGTTCTACATCCGATTTTGCGATTCGGAAATTCGGACCTTGCTACATCTGGCCCTACATACTCACACGCACACTCCCATGCACAAACACAACACCCTCCCAACCTCCCTCCCCTAACGGACGATCAACGTACCTTGTCTTTTGATCCTCTGGGAGGGGATGGGATCCATGGGGGCTGCTCCACCGCCAGCACCCCATCACCAGAACACCGCCACACCGAATCATGGGACGTGATTCGGTGGGCGGTGTTCTGATGACGTGGTGGTGGAGCAACCTCCACTTCCCCGCCAACCGCCAGTATTGCTGCTGGCGGCTCTCCGTCAGAAAAAGGATGGAGGGCTGCCAGCAGTCACAATACGCTGCGTGGAAAACCGCCTGCACAGACCGCCGAGATCATAATGAGGGCCATTATCATAATAATGGGGGGGTCCTGAAACCTCCCGGGCCCCAGGGACTGCCACCTCACCAGGGCTATTTTTTCATAAAATGCAGGTGGCTGTGCGACACCCGCGGACCGGGGACCACCACCTTTCCGGGGCAATATTTGAAAAGAAATAAGCAGTGGGGCCACGCAGCCCCCTCCGGTCCCCGGGGACCATCAACTCCCTGGGGCTCAAATGTAAAAGTATGCAGGGGGCTGCTATCTCATAACATTATAATAATAGGGGGGACCTACAGACCCTCCTGTGCCCCAGGGACCCCCACCTCCCCGGCGCAATAAACCAAGAATGAGAGGGTTGCTGCATAGGACCCCCTGTGTCCCAGGGACTGCCATCTCCTCGGGCATTGAACAAATAATGCGGGGGTGCTGTGGGGCTGTTCCCATACCCTGGGGACAGTCACCTCCCAGAGGCAATGAGCCTAGGATTCAGGGGTGCGACGTGGGTCACCCACACCCTCGGGACCGCCACCTGCGTGGGGCAATAAACAAAGAATGCAGTCGGTGCTGCACAGGCCTCCGGTGCTCTGGGCACCACTGCCTCCCTCAGGCAATGAAACAAAAATGCAGGGGGTGTCGTGTGGGCCCCTCCCACACTCCGGGGACTGCCACCTCCCCAGGGCTCAAACTTAATAATATGTGTGGTAGGCTGCAGTGGTCCTCCACACCCCAGGGAACACTACCTCCCTAGGGCTCAAATAACTTTAAAGCAGGGGTCTCTCACGGACGCCCAGCCCTGGGGCCACCACCTCCCTGGGACAAAATTGAAGGATGGAGGGGGCTGTGCTGCCCCCTTTTAGAGACATAGATGGCCCTGGGGACCGTCACCCCCCCCAGAGCCATCTCATGCTACCTCCTAAGGTGCCCACCCTTGGGAGGTAGCTGTATGCTTTTGCTTGGAGGGAGCTGACAACTACCACCAATCAAAAGCAAACATAATTCCTCTTTCAGTAAGCGAGAGCTGTCAGACCTCTCCCTCTTGCTGAAAGCTGAATTTATAGCTCTTTCCCTGTCCTCTATCATGCCTACAGGTAAAGAGATAAAAACATTACTCCTGCATGCAGGGACCTGCTATTTGTAGCAGCTCCATGCATGCGGGAGCAATGCCAGCTCTCACAAGAGATGGGAGCTAGTTGGACCAAGGCTCCCCCCACAACACCCATTGGTTTACACTGGGTGCTCTGGACACCCAGTAACGTGGCTGGGCACTGGGGGATAGGTTGCCCAGGGCTGAAATCAGCCTAGGAAGGGGGGACGCATCACCCCCTTCCTTTTATAAGTTAAGTATTTGTCTCTGAAGAGGTGGTGGTCGTCAGGGCCTGCGGGGTGGTCCTTGTCACCCCTCTTTAAATATTATTAGAATAGCCCCGGGAAGGTGGTGGTCCCCGGGACTTGGGTGGGTTCACACAGCTCCCCCATATTTCTCAACTGTAGCCAGGAGGTGGTGTTACCCAGGGCACTGAGAGGTCCACATGCCCCCTATATTTTGTAAACATAGCCTGAAAAGGTGGTTGTCCCCAGGGCACTGGGGGTCTGCATGTCCCCCTCCATATTCTTTAAAATGTAGCAACGAGGAGGTGGTGTCTCTGGGGTATGGGAAGTAGGACTGTCCAACTCCCCCCATATATTTTTTTAATGTTGTCCTTGGGAGGTGGTGCTTCCCAGGATGCAGAGGGGTCCATGCACCAGCCCATATAGTTTTTAAAACGTAGCCCTGTGGAAATGGTGGTACTCGGGGCACAGGGACATGTGCAGCCCCCCCCATATATTATTTTTATGTTGTCCCAGAAAGATGGTGGTCCCTGGGACCTGGGGGGTCAGTGTGGCCTCCATAAGATGTTTTATTATGTAGCGCTGGGGAGGTGGTGGTCCCCAGGCCCCGTGCAGCCCCTTAAAAATATAGTTATGTGAGGTTGCTCCCTTTAAGCTCTGAACCACCTTGACTGTACATGGGATCAGGGGCTTAAAGGGGGTTGGGCCCTGTGGCCATCCCCTGCCACGCATGTCCAAAGGCCATGCATGTCACAGGGTTGATATGATTAGAGCGGGTTGGCCGCAAGGCCTGGCCGCAGACCACGCCCTGCAGCTAACCCCTGCTGCACACGGCGAAGGCTGTACACAGCAGTGATTGGATTACCGTATAGTAATTAAAATTACTTTTTGTTATAAAAAACAGAGAAATTCATTGAATAAAACAAAGGGTGCATGGACATGATAGTTAGGAAGTAGAATTTTAAAAAAGCATACAGGTTCACTTAAAAAAACAAAGGTAACAAAGACATTATAGTTAGCCTCACATTTTAAACTAACGAAACCATAGAAATTCGCCACTCATAGATAAAGTTATTTCAAGTAACTATAACTCATGCTCTAAGGTAACTATAACTCACACCCTTGCAATGCACTGCTAATGACCTCAGATATTACAGCACTCATGATATCTTTTATACCATAGTTGATAATATCATTGTAACATTTGTTTTAAAATTATTCATAAAAAACTGTGGAGGGCGGGTGTGAGTTATAGTTACCTCTGGGTACGAGTTAAAGATACTTGAATAACTCTAAGTATAACAGGTGAATTTCTGTGAATGTTGCAGTGATAATATCAATGATGCTACAGAAGATGTCATAAATTATGTAATACATGGGGTAATTTGCTGAGTATGAGGGTGTGAGTCATAGTTACCTTAGGGCTGAGGTTAGATTTACTTGCAATAAGTATAACCTCTGAATTTAAATGGTTTTGTCTGTGTAAAATCTGAACCTAGATATAACGTCCCCCTAACCGTTGTTATTTCAGTGAATTTGCAATTAAGTTTTTTTTCCTAAATACAACATCCCTGTAACCTTTGTTTTGTCAGTGAATGTCTATGATTTTTAATGATGTTTCCTAACCATAAAGTCCCTGTAGCCTAGGTGTGTGAGTGGGTGTGTGAGTGGCTGTATGGGTGTGCAAGGGTGTGTGTGAGTGGTTGTTTCAGTGTGTAACTGGGTATGTAAGCATGTGAGTGGGTGTGTGAGTGGCTGTTTTGGTCTGTGAAAGGGTGAGTGTAGCTGGATGGGTATGTGAGTGGTTCTGTGGGCATGTATGTGGTTGTGTAAGTGGGTGCTTGAGTGCTCTGTGGGTCTCTGAGGGTGTGTGTGAGTGGTTTTGTGGGTCTGTGAGTGTCTGTGTGTGGCTGTATGGGTGTGTGAGTCATTGTGTGGGTGTGTAAGTGCATGTGTGTGTGTGAGAGAGTGTTCTGTGGGTCTCTGAGGGGGTGTGTGAGTGGTTTTGTGGGTCTGTGAGTGGGTGTGTGTGGCTGTATGGGTGTGTGAGTCATTGTGTGGGTGTGTAAGTGCATGTGTGTGTGCATGAGTGTTTAAGTGAGTGTGATAGCCTGCGAGTGGTTATCTGTTTTTTTTTTAATTGGGGACTGGATCTGCAGAACCATCTAAATTCACCCAAAACAGTGAGGATCCCGGCAGATCAGTGGATACTCATGCACTAAAAAACTTTTGGAATCATTTCTTATCTATGATGGGTCCCTCCCAGACCACTCCATCAGTCGCATGGCGTCGGGTCACCTCTACCCTGACCCATTCCATCACTTTTCAGTTTTAATTTCCCTGCTAGGACTTGAGTCCTGATGAAGAAAACAGACTCAACTTTCCTTTCAGGATGCAACCAGACAATCTTGGAATTGCTGTTGCCACATTGCTCCATGAATCTATCCGTATCCACAGAGGATCCATGGCTGATCCACATCTCTAGATATACATAAATATTTTTACTTTAATAACTCTAAAACTTCTGAACATATTTAAACCCAATTACAAAAAGAGATATTTCTGGAACAAGATCTAACTTTCTGTCAAATGTGGTATAATTCTGTTCAGTGGTTGGGGCTGTAATCATGTCTAAAATCTCTATGGGAAACTGCAGTGTGAAGATGTGTTTTGGGACCCCCTTTTAGTCTGCCTCTGCTTCACGAATCACACACAAATGTGAGAGACAGCAGTTGAAATGACTGGCAACTAGCTTTGAAAGTTTCCTTTGGGTTTGTCAAATGGCACTAAAGTTATTAGCAAAACCAAAATACGCTTTTCCTATAGAAACTAGGTCCTAACTATAGCTACCTACTGGCAACCACCAGTAGAATATATATAAATATATATCTATCTAGATCTCGGATATTATTCAAGAACTAAATGGGTGGTATAAATGTACAATTATTCACCCAGTGGATGTCATTACTGGGAAGTTATGGTTAGGATCGTGTTTCCATAGGAGATGCATTTTTTTATGCTAATAACTTTAGCGCTGTTTGATAACTCACTATGAAACTTTCCAAACAATTGTTACTTTTTGACTAGTTTGTGCATGGAAAGTTTCAGGGTGATTTGTTGAGTGAGGGCCAAGAGAAAGAAGTCTGAAAAAGTGTTTTCCCATTCATTTTTCAAGAGGATATTTAGACAAAGCTACAGCCCTAACTGCTGAATGGAGTTAAACCATCTTTGAAACCTAGATCTTGGTCCTGAAATAGTGCTTTTTGTGGTTTTATGTAAATCAGTTTGGCAGTTCTGGAGATGATGAAGGAAAAAGATAGACTTTTTATGAGTTCATAGATATGGAGTAAGGCAAGGAAGCGGAAGTCGCTGTGTTACCTCACTTCGCACCATGGGGGTATTACATGGGTGTTGCAGTGGATCTTCCCATACAACTCTCATTCCTTTTGACACTTTCACAGATTTGCTTAGTGATGAAAACCTGGGCAGTGCCAAAACATTGTGCCTCCCCAGAGCAGGCGCAACTAAGAGATATATTTGTATTTCTCCGCATTTTATCCACTTTCCATGTGTGCAGCATTCTGCAGCACACTTTGAAAGAGGAAAATGCCTCTCTGCATTGTTTTTGTGCAGTAAGGTGCCCCTTCCTGCAGAACACAATCCAGCTTGCAATTCAGGCACCTTTGCATGATAGTGCAGGGGTCCTGTGTTGGGGATAGGCAGCAAAATGTGCACCGGCACAGGGGAAAGGACAGGAATGCACCATATTTCTAAATACTGTGCATTTCAGATCTTTCACCTTGGCGTACAGCAGTGTAGCAAGAAGAGTTGCGCCCCTGCCCTACGTTAATTTTTCACTAAATATGTGCTGGAGTATGTTTCCTAGCTGCAGTGGTATAATGGAAAATGATGTGCCCTCCTTGCAGAATGTGTTATGGTGCCCCATATGTCACATATATCCATAGTTTTTTTGTCTGAATGGGGCTAACTGAACAGTGGGAGTCCCCTGATGCAGGGGCCCCTCGTTAGGTGACAGCAGCATTCATCCACGGTTACGTTTTTATCTGATACAGTCTTAAACAGTGTTTGAATTAGAACCAAGTGACATTGGTATGTTGTGAGATATACAAATGTATTCAGTGAATCAAGCAATCTATGGTAGGAGTGCTTCTGGGGTTGATGTGAGATTGATCTCAATATCCCACGCAAGGCAAAATGATAATGTCCTCTTTACAGTTCTATACCTGTGTAAAGGGAACTGGAAGGAATTTGAGTCTTTGGAAATTCCTGTTCTAGTATTTCCCATTACGATAAACACATTGGCTCTTGCAAAATAATCACATGTGTATTTATTTATTTATTGGTTTTTCTGAGTTTTTCTGAGTGCTGCAAAGCTGCATGGATATTAGTTGTTTTAAAGAAAGTAGGAGAGGAAACACCCTGGTTACAAAAAGGAGAGCTACCTAACATAGAGATGATCATTGTATTTGCTGTCATGTAGGGCAAATCAGGTGTTACTTCAGAGTTGATCAAGTTAGTCCAAAAAATACCTGCATTAGTAAAATGCTATCACATATGATTCATGATTGTGTTGGTTAGAAGTTTGGCATCATGCCTTCCTAGTTGAATACCGAGTTATCTTGGAAATAACTACGTGGAGGGGAAAATATTGAGGACATTGGAATACATGCAAACCCTGTTTTAAACTAATCCAACAAACTTAAAAAATATTTCTACTATTGAACTTTTTACTAAAAACTCAGTATCAAACACTGTTTAGAAAGCTTCTAAGAACTCAATCTTGATTGATTACCACAAGTGTAATAACATTCTACCCCATTGACATCATAAATGTTCCTACAGCTTAAAACTGTGAATTTGATATGGCATTTTCTTTAGGTTTAAAATTTATTTTATTATTTCCAAGAGATAACATATACACTCACCTACATCCGGTGGCCTGTGAGGTGTTGCTTTGCCATGAGAGTGTAAGTAGATTTTCTGATGCAGGAGCATTTTCATCCTTCACAGGAATCAATGCTCATTGAGGCTAATGGACGTTTGGGCCCTGCAACAGGGTATAGTAGAACCATACAATTCAATTACAATACAGACCAATTAAGTTAAATAGTGTGACCCATTTGGCCATACAAGGAAAACTCCAGTCAAGAATAAAGTTAAGGGGTTTAGTACAAACTCAGTCCTGTAGACAACTCTCAAGACAAAATTATAAAGATATAGAATCACCAAGGGTTGCCCAAGGTGATGAAATACATGCAGGCTGACTAACATTAATAGAACTAAGCATTCAATGAGAAAAACACAAACACTTAACAAAATCAGTTGTGATATAGAAAGCAAACTTTGCTCAGGCTCAGCACGCATCAGTCGGTTTCAAATTATGAAAGTTATAGTTTTCAGCCTAGCAAAGGGAAATCCTTTCCATAGCATAAGGATTAATATTTGTGGGGCAGAACACATGCAGGCAAAAAAGAGAAAGTGGACAAAAAGGGCAAAAATAATTTGGGAAATCTCGGACAACAAGGACAACAAGGTACTAACTAACGTGGGCAAAAGATAGGTTGAAATGAAAAGCGTCAGCATGCCAGAAGCCCGATCAAGTGACTTCTGTAAGTGTTAGGAAGAACATTTCTGAATATTAGTGGGGCATCTCAATGGGGAAAGGCAGAGGGGACAATATCTCTCCAAGGGGCTAAGCTTTCTTCATCAGCCAAGGTTATAGTTGAAGAGCATCTGGAAAATCTGACCAAAGTTCAACAGGTCAACAGTATATTAAAGTTAATAAAGCAACCTGATTTATTCTGAAAAACTGTCCATATTACATTGAAGGAGCATCATCCAATGGTAATCGATCACATGACTCCAGGTTGCAACAACATCTTTTCCCAGGTCTGTCATGGGAACCTCATCCATATATGTAGCTCCACACAGGATTGAAACATTTGTATAATTTGTTAGTCCATTGCTCAGGATGTTTCAAACTCAAGTACGCTGTTACACTTTCTCTCTAGGTCTAAACAATAGGGCCTATTATCATAGCTAGTCTTCTCATGGGAACCATGTATGAAAAACAAGCTCACTTAATGACAATGAATCAGCATTTCCTGCCCAGTCATGAAGTACAAGACTAACAGGCCTTATTTAGGCTAATGCAAATTAATTATAGCAATACATGTAATTAATATGTTTTAATAAATATATTTTAATATGCAGACATGAATTCAACATTAATAATGCTTCAATAATATGCATGTTACATTCCTTTTAAATGAAAAAGACTATTGATACATTTCAATTGACGCAACTCAGAACTGCATTTCTATATTTTTGCACACATATTTAATCCATTAAGCATTAGAAATTCAATATTGTTTCAATAAATCCTGTTAGAATAAGGTCTAAATTATAACATCATATCAATTAAATCTTGCAAACATTTGATTTATAAGCAATACCACCAAGGTTTCTAACACTGATTTAAACAAATGCACAGTTATAATGGCTTCTCATGGCATCTTTCTACATTCAAACTATTAGTACTTTGGTTAGCATAATGTATATTTTGTCACATATTGATGACTCCTGTGAAATGAGGGACAACACTAAAATTTCATCTACGTCACCAATAACGTCTATTTTTTTACAACCAATGAACAGAAGTAAATTATGAAAACAATAACACTGCTATAACTGCAATAAGGTAGAAACGCACAACGAGACATTTTTATTGCAAATAGGACTAACTAAAGTAAGTTGCTTTAATGAGGCACAAAATTAGCACCTCTTTTTAAAATGGGTTTTGCCAGTGAAACTATCTGTGAAACTTAACACTTTGTTGTTTATTCACTTCTGTTAAAACAATATTAAACATAGCAGGCTTCTCCAGTCCCCTAAAGCTATCTTCTCAGAATCTATTTCCAGATAGCAGACAATAGCTAAAACGTAGATAATTGTTTGTTCTACTTTCTTTTTTGTAAAAATATTTTCATCTTTGTTCTTATTCTTCTTGCATATTTGTGATTCAAACAAGCCAGGTCATGGCTTTATAATTGTTTTCTATCTTGGTCTGGACAAGAGTCCTAAATATGGAAGAGAGAATGCATATCACAGAGAGGTGATATAGAGCAATATGTGTCTTCAGAATTTCCCTGTATCCTGGCTGCTTACTCCATACCTTGAGTTACAGATACAAAGTATGCTGGTAACTCAAGGTGGTATTGTTACCACAGACTTACAGGCAGGAACCTGAGGTTTCTCTTAGAAATAAGGAATTAACATGAAAATGGATAATTTTCAGTTCTATAGCCCTGTAATACCTCCACCCCCTCCCTGTTTCATTGTGAGAAATCTTTGTTTCGAACAAAATAGATCTCAAATGTTCACATAGATCACTTATTTCTAAAGAGGTGGTGACTTGCTTTGAGCTTCATCTGAGGAATACAAGCCTCATAATCAAGGCCATGATCCAGTGCAGTCATAACGGCCTTTTCTACTCCCTGTTAGTGGGCCAATACGCCCAACAGAAGAAGAACAGTGAGAAGCACATACACCAAACTCTGTTGAAGCTTTCACCCACGCAAGTAACATTTCCAGACCAGTGGCCTCTAAAAAGAAGGCACACTTCCTTTTCTGCATTAAATGCACAGTAATACCCACTGAGACAAAGAACTGCACTGAAATGATTTCCCTGGGTGGGAACTCCAAACCCTTTCTACAGCTTGGCACTGTGAGACCTGGCATCCTTAGTATGGTTTTCCCCATACGTTTTGCCTTCAGACTGCCTGTTTTTGTTGACTTCATTTTGCTGGCTTTAGGACTCTGCACATTTTACACTGCTAACCAATGCCAAAGTGCTTGTGCACTCTGCATAAAAATGGTTGGCTTATCCCAACTGATACACTTAATTTACGTATAAGTCCCTAGTAAAGTGCAGTATATGCGCCCAGGACTGTAAATCAGATGCTGCTAGTGGACCTGCAACACTAAATGTGCCACTTAAGGAGCTCTTTAAACATGTCACAGGCTTGCCATTGCAGAGCCCATGTGTGCAGGTTTAACCTTCCATGTGGACCTGGCAAAATAAACCTTTTGCCAGGCTCAAACCTTCCTTTTTCATACATATTAGTCACCCATAAGTTATGCCTTGGACAGCCACAAGTGCAGGATGCAGTGTATTTAAAAAGTTGGACATGTACTTTTAAGTTTCACATGTCCTAGTAGTGAAAACTCTTAAATTAGCTTTTCACTACTGGAAGGCCTATCTTGCCCATAGGTTAACATTGGAGTTGCCTTATTACATTTTATAAGTTTAATTTCAAAATGGGAAGAGACAACTATTTAATGTTTGGTGTCTCCGGAATCACAATTTAAAATCCTAACGTATGGTGAAGTTGGATATAAATTGCAATTCTGAAAATGCTACTTTTAGAAAGTTGGCATTTTCTTACCCAAGCCATTTGATGCCTACAGCCTGTCTCGGGTCACATGAATGGGTGTAGCTGGGCTTTGAGTATTTCTCCTAGACAGCCATAAACAATAGGGAGCTTAGGTGTTACTGGATGGGAGGATGAGATGGAGGAGTTGGGCCCAGCCCCACTTTCGCTTGAATAGGCTGTGTCCTGTCTCCATACGAGGGGCTGCATACCTCTTGTAGTTAGTCTAGAGTCAGGTCCAGGAAAGTTGAGTATCTGTAAACTTAAAAGGCATGTCTCTAGAAGCTTCTCCCAACTTCAAAGGCACAACTGTATAAAAAAGAAGGAGCTCAGATAGCACCACTTCTGAACCTGTGGATACTCTGCCAGGAAGAAGGACTGCTGTTCTGCTACAAGGTCTGCTACTATGCTGGAATGCTGCGCTGAAGGAACTGCTGCACTTCTGTACTTACCTGCTACCTGCTGCTATCTTGCATCAGTGAAAAGGACTAGACCTGCATCACTTGACCCCATGAACCAGAGTGACTCCAAGGGCTAATTGGCTGATCTCTTGATCTGAAGACTCAGACAAACTTCCATCCACCTTGCATCTGCACCTGGACTCTGCCATCTGTGAGCCTTCCCTGCCAAGTGGTAGCACCGCACTCCTAGACCCTTGGAAGTGGGCATAAGGTGCTTTGCCAGCCTCTGTGGATCCAGCAGCTTGTATGCATCTCCTGTACTGTGTGGTGGAACCCCGAGCAGAGCCAAAGCATCTCTTCTGCTGCATGGATTGAAACTGTCACAAAGACTCACATCGCCAACCAGCCCACATCCCTTTGGGAACTGCTTCTACATTAAGCACCCTCTGTACAGGCCCTTGCATCTCATTGGCGGCAACCTCATTGACGACGCTGGAATCCACATCGCAGTCTCACAGCTTCTCTGAACCATTGCATAGTCCCAACTGCACGATGTATCCACAACTCTGGATTTCACATCACAAGCCCTCATCAGTGGAATCTTCAATGTCAACGCAACATGTCCTCGCACCGCAGCCATGCCACATCTCGGAACCGACGCATCACTTTGGCTGCACAAAGCATCTTTTACATGTTTCCACGCAACCCTCTGCAAGCTATGATTTAAGGTACTCTGTTTAGTGGGTCAACTTAATCCCTGTACACGGTCCATGCTGCACTGTGATTAGCCTGAACTTGTGACCTTGTCCAAGTACAGTTCAACCAGATAACCACAGTTGGAGCTTTACACCTTTTGGTGCTATTTTCCTTTAAAACGTTGAACGTCAATATCTCAGGTTCTACTAATTGGATTTACGTTGTGGTCTTGTTTTATTTATTACATTAAACTCTATTTGTGGGATGTTTTGTGTAGTATTATGGGTGTTTTACTGTTAAAAGAGTTGCACAAATACTTTACACATTGCCTCTGAGTTAAGCCTAACTGTGTTGTGCCAAACTACCATGGGGTTAAGCACAGGTTAATTTGGGGTTTGCTTGTGCCTTACCCTGACTAGTACTGTGGAGGCTGCTTGACCAGGGCTCATACCCTAGTCAACCTGTAACCCAATTTCTAACAGCTACTATACAATATGTCAGCTGGGATCAAACTTGAAAAGAAGGCAGTAATAATATTCACTCCACCAGGACAGGACTGGATACTTAACTAATCAGGCGGTTCCCCAGGTGGTTCGAGCCACTGGAGGCCGGCTTATGGGGGCCTGGTGTTTCTGCATGGCCCTCAGAAAGGTTCTTTAGCTCCTGGGATTTATTGCAGAAGATGCAACACGGTTGTGCGAGAAAGTAAAAGAAAAAGAGATGACGAGAGTATGAGAGAAAGAAAAAAGAAAGAGCAAATGTGAGGACAAGAAAAAGGGTGAAAGTGAAATGAGAGAAAGAGAAAGCAAAAGTGAGAAAGAAAATGAGAAAACAAAAGTGTGTGAGAGAGAGAGAACACAGAGAGAAAGCAAAACAAAAAAAGCAGAAAGTACAAATGGGACAGGAAAAGAGAAAACAAATGAGAGAAGAAAAGAGAAAGCAAAAGAGGGGTAGAAAACCAGTGCAACAGTAAAAAAAAAAGAGAACAAGCAAAACAAAGAGAAAGAGAGAAAAAGAAAGAAAGAGTGAGAAAGAGCAAGAGAGGGCGAGACGGTAGGTATCCAGGCAGGTTAGTTGACTCTAGAATGGTTGTAATATTTTTACCAGGGCTGTTCTGGTTCCGGTACGGCCCTGCACAGCACTTGCGCCTGCTTAATTTTTGGGTACGTGAGTTCTCGTTGGTTAAGCTTATTTGTGCCTGAAGTAACATCAGTGCATCAGATATAACAATAGATAAACAGAGCCCTGGCCAACAGTTTTTTGCCGTAAACTATGTGAATCGGGAAGCTGATGTGTGTCTACCTCCTGCTGTATTTAAAGCTCCCTGTAATAGTGAACCTGTTAAAACCAGAATACTTTGAACAGCGCGCAGGAAGTCTCTAATTAGCTGAGCCCATCTAAGCACCATGCTCATACTGTGTCTTTTCAACCTTTATGTTCGACGTAGTGAACACAAACAGAAGCTTAGAACAGCAATGCTGAGATTATTTCGTGTGACCGCATAAACCACTTTTTGAGATGTGATGATTCTACGTATTCGCACACTAAGGCACATTTCCTAAACTCCGATATAGAAAATATGATTTTCCCAACGTCAGTACTCAAAACAGCACTAAATCTGCCTTTCCAATGTTCTTGTTTCAGAGGGCCAGTGAGGCACAGACGTTTATACGATTTTGTGCTGATCGAGACGGAAACCCCTGTGTCTCCCTGGAAAGGAACTTATGACTAAACCCTTCAGAATACGCCATGTTCCTCTTACAACTAATGTGGGAATATCCTGGCACCTTTGCCTCTGATCGAGCAAGTCCAGCATCGCGGAGAACAGCATAAACTAAACAATGTGGGCTGTTAGGAAAAGCCAAATGTGTGTATTCCGAAGACATCTTGTGGGAACATGTAGAAGACATCCGATGTAAGCAGATAAATCTGGGCAGACATATTGGCCTGCAACAAGCACTTACTTTTTTATGCCTGTGATCTCATTACGGAAAGTACCACTCGGGGGCAAATATTCCTTCTGCCAATGATGCTGCCTCGTTGGGTGCTATTCTGGTTATATATGGGCCACATGTGCCAACAAATTTTCCAAAAGAGACAGAATGGGGAAAGTTGTTTGATATATCAAACCCATGTACTCTCATTACTAGTCACCTTTGAATTCTGAGGTGAATTAGAATTATATTGTGAGAAATGGGGTATCTGGTTGGCAGTCCGGCTTGCACCCTGTCCAAGTAGGAACCCTCACTCTAGTCAGGATAAGTGAGATACCCAGCTCAGATAACCCCTGATTACCCCCTTGGTAGCTTGGCATTTGCAGTCAAGCTTATCTCAGAAGCAATGTGTAAAGCATTTGTACATAACACACAGTAACTCAGTGAAAACACTATAAAAGCACACCACACCAGTTTTCGAAAAATAGCCAATATGTATCTTATATAAAACAAGACCAAAACGAGAAAAATGCAACATACAGTAATAAAAATATAGGGGGTAATTTCGACCTTGGCGGTCTTTTCACAAGACCGCCGAGGGACCGCCGTGCTGAAGACCGCCAGTGGTGGCGGTTTTCCGCTCGGCGTATTATGACTGCTGGCAGCCCTCTGTCCTTTTCCGGACGGAGAGCCGCCAGCAGCCATACTGGCGGGCGGCGGGGAAGTGGAGGTTGCTCCACCTCCACCGCCACGTCAACAGAACACCGCCCACCGAATCACGTACTGTGATTCAGCGTGGCGGTGTTCTGTTGGCAGTGTGCTGGCGGCGGAGCAGCCCCCATGGATCCCGTCCCCTCCCGGAAGATCAACAGACAAGGTAGATTGATCGTCCGTTAGGGGAGGGGGGTGTTGTGTGATGTGTGGGTGCATGGGGGTGTGCGTGTGAGTATGTAGAGGGGGTGTGTGAGTGCGTGTATGTATGCGGGGGTGTAGTGAGAATGGAAATGTTTACGTGTCTTTCTGTATGTATGTCTGTATGGATGTGTGCGTTTATGTCTGAATGAGGGTGTGCGTGTATGACTGTGTGTGTCTGTTGGCATGTTTGTTCGTGTGTGTGCGGGAATGTGTGTTGGTGGTGTCTGCATGCGTGTCGGGTGTGTGTCTGTGTTCTGATGTCGGGGTAGGGGTGGGGAGGGGGGTCCTGCCACCTTTGGGGGGTGACAGGGGGGTGGGCGGTGTTGGGGACGGACTCGGGGGAGGCGGTGGGGGGTGGCAGAGACCCCTATCAGTGCCAGGGAAGGAATTTCCTGGCACTGATAGTGCTTCCCGCCATGGATTTCATGGCAGTTCCAAACCCCATGAAATCCATGGTGGTAAGCTGGGTCATGATACCGCCGGCGGTCTTGTGACGGCCGCCGGGCTGGAGACCCAAGTCTCCAGCCCAGCGGTCATCTCCGCCATGGCGGTCTGATCGGAGAAGTGGCGGATGACCATGGCGGTAACCGCCATGGTCATAATTCCAAATTTTTTACCGCCAGCCTGTTGCTGGTAAAACCGGCACTTCTCCGTCAACCGCCAGGGTCTTAATGACCCCCATAATGTTGCAAGAATTAACTTAAAATACAGTTCCTTGAAGTCGATAGCTTCACCTGGGGCTATCACGGCTTTGTGATCAACAAAACCAAAAGTTCAGGCCGACCGCAGCGTCGCGGGCCAGCTATGGTGTCGGGAAGACCCACAAACAGTACACGAATTGCACAGCGTTGTGACCCTCGCAATGAGATCCGGAGAGCGGCGTTGCTGGCCTCGCGGTGTCCATTCTGGAGTTGGTGCAGGGGTCATCAGGCCCTTGAAGTCACACACATTGCATATCGAACTCTTGGCCGATGAAGTCAGGAACACTGACGTAGATGGTGTCGGGGCTGCGGTGCGAAGCAGGGCGATGTGACCTGTAGTGCCCACAGGTCACGGTGCAGGTAGTGGCTCAGTGATGGCAGTGCAGGTGTCAGCAGGTGCATCACCGCTGGAGATGCTCAAGCTGTGGTGTGAGCAAGGCAATGCTGGAGTACGGGCCCCACAGGTCACGGTGCAAGCAGCGAGTCAGTGGTGGAGTCCGATGTCAGTAAGGCCAGGGTTGTGGTGCAAAATGGGGCAGTGTGACTCTGTGCGGTGTCCGCATGTCATGGTGGAGGCCAGTGGCGTCGCTGGCAGGGGCGCAGTGGTTTTTCTTTCTGGACAGCACAAAACACACAGTTCCCAGTGCTGTAGGCAGATGAAATTGAAGTCTTTAATATCCCTGAAACTCCCAACAGCAGGCAAGCTTTACTGCAAGCCCTTGGAGAACTTTCTCAAGCAGGATACACAGCAAAGTTCACCCTTTGATCTATTTTAAGAAGAAGCAGCAACTGCAGGCCAAATCCACCAAAGCAACACAGCAAAGGGGCAGTACTACTCCAGCTCTTCAGCTGTTCTACTTGGCAGAGGTTCCTATTGATCCAGAAAGATTCTAAAAGTCTGGAGTTTTGGGACCACTACCCATGCCCCTTTCTGCCTTTGAAGTAGGTATACTTCAAAGGAAAGTCTCTGTTGTTCACAAGATCCTGCCTTGCTCAGGCCTGGCCCCAGACACACTCCAGGGGGTTGGAGACTGCATTGTGTGAGGGCAGGAACAGCCCTTTTAGGTGTAAGTGACCACTGCTCCCTCCACTCTAGCCCATATGGCCCATCAGGATATGCAGGCTATACCCCAGCTCCCTTTGTGTCACTGTCTAGAGGGAATTCACATCAGCCCAACTGTCAGTCTGGCCCAGATGTGGAATACACAAAGCAGGCAGAGGCACAGAATGGTTTAAGCAAGAAAATGCCCACTTTCTAAAAGTGGCATTTTCAACTGTACAATCTAAAAACCAACTTCACTAAAAGATGTATTTCTAAATTATTAGTCCAGAGACCCCAAACCCCATATTTCTATCTGCTCTCAAAGGGAAACTGCACTTTCAGCATATTTAAAGGCAGTCCCCATGTTAACTTATGCGAAAGATAGGCATTGCAACAGTGAAAAACGAATTTAGCAGTATTATACTGTTAGGACATGTAAAACACAATACTACATGTCCTACCTTTAACATACACTGCTCTTCTCATGGGGCTACCAAGGGCCTACCTTAGGGTTGTCTTACAAGGAGTAAAAGGGAAGGTTTGGGCCTGGCAAGTGGGTACACTTGCCAGGTCGAATTGGCAGTTTAAAACTGCACACACAAACACTGTTCACAGGGCTCCTCATGTGAGTGGCACAATCAGTGCTGCAGGCCCACTAGTAGCATTTGATTTACAGGCCCTCAGCACCACTAGGGACTTATCAGTAAATCAAAAATGTCAATCATGGATACACCAATCAACAGTACACTTTACACAGAGAGCACATGCACTTTAGCACTAGTTAGCAATGGCAAAGTTCACAGAGTCCCAAAGCCAACAAAAACTGGTCAGAAAAAATAGGAGGAAGGAGGCAAAAGGTTTAGGAATCACCTTGCAAAAAGGGCCATTTCCAATATAGATGATTCACCGTAACCCCATGGATCGGTTATGTCTTACAGGAGACTCCGTCTACTAAAAGGAGACAGAGTATTCCAGAGGGAATATGGGGGAAATAAAGAATAACCAAGGAAGACAGCCCTTATTTACCAATTCCCTCGTTATTCTTCATTTCTCAGAATACCCTTAGGATCCCAATTGTAAAACAACAGGCAATTTGCAACTGTTTTTCCACATAATGCGCTTGCCAACCCACACCTAGCACAAACAGGACGGTCACTTGCAGATGGAAAAAAATCGGAAGTGTCTCCATTTTACATCAAACATCCTCCATATGGTTCGATAAACATGTTCCACATATATTTCACACATTAATTAATAAGACTAAATAGCTTTGACATGTATGCATTTATTAAGCGAACAATGTAATTGTAATTGCACTTGTATACTCTTGACAAGACATTGACGTGCTTTACCCTGGGAAGCACCTGACCTGAATCCCAAAGTTAGTGATTATTATGTAAAATGTTGTGTGCTCTGACAGAAACCATTACATGCGTTTACTCCAGTGTCTTTGTGACTGATTAAACTAGTAGAAGTTAGATGTGATCATTAGGTTGGGGGAGGGGTATGTGACATCATGCAGCTGGATGGTTGGACTAGTCCATGACATAGAGGAGATTATGTATTGCTAGGTTGAAGGTTATACCTTTCAAAGTATGACAGGTTATGATCTTTGAGGTGAGGTGTTGGCAATTTGCTGGAATACCTTAATAGAGAATAATGCAAAAATGCATATGGCTAAAAGTAGGCTGTACTCAAAGAGGAGGCATGCAGAGCATGGAAAGTGAGGAGAACGTCATTCAAAGAAAACAGAAGGGACGACAATCAAAGTACTCCGTCAAGATCAAAATTTTCATGCACAAGATTAAGAACATTGATTGAGTAGACATTTGAGATATGCACTCTTAGGATGCAAAACTGTAGAAATAAACATTATTATGTGCATGGGTGATCGTGCTATGTATGATATTTTTTTCAGACTTTAGAATTAAGGCAAACCGTTTTTCTACAGCAGGCTACTGGCAGACCACTGCACAAACAGGAACAGTTGATCAACTCATTACATTGGAAGTGTAAAGAAATGGCTGGAAGCATATATAGAAAAATAGCAAGGGGTATATTTAAGAAACGCGGTGCTGCACATAGTGTAGCACCACTTTTGTTGCACCCCTTAACGCCCCCTTAATGCCACCATGTGTGCGCCATATGTAAAATACAGTGCAGCATGGCTGTAGTTAGGGACTAGCATCAGAATTTTTGATGTTAGTCTGGCGCTTTGCAGGATTAGCATAAAAATTGTTGACGCTAATCCTGCAAAGCACCCAGAGGCGCAATGTAACCAATGGAAGCCTCCTTTTAACGCTTGCTCTGAGCAGGCGTTAAAAGTACTGAAAAACGTGACACCAGGAAATTTCTTAGATTTGTTTGTGCCATTTTTTTGCCCCCCCCCTAAGGAGAGAATGCCTCCTTTGCATACATTATGCCGGGTGCAGACATAATGTACCGCAAAGGGTTACAAAGTGGTGCACTGCATGCATTGCGCCACATTGTATAAATAGCATGGGGTTTTTGGCCTTCTAACACCACATTAACGTCATAAAAATAACACTAATGTGGCATTAGAATGGCGCTGGGGGCTCCTAAAAATGCATCCAAGAGTTTTAGACTGTGCTTGAATGAAGCAGTGAAAACAAGATAAAACCTAAGTAAGTGAATATACGGGGTAAGTAATGCTGACATTTAATGCAAACATCCAAAGGAGATTCTGAACTGTCTTTGGAAATGTAACCATAAAATGTTTGCCTCACAGTTTTAACTATCAAAACAAAGTGGGATCCATTTAGATAATCACCCCTCCCAAAAGTGGAATTGCATTGCCACCATTCCTGCAGCTTGAGGGATGAGACCTAGACACTGAAGTCAGGAGATAGGCCCTTGGGACTACCTTTAAGAATTCTGTGAGCCCTTTTGTTTAAAAAAGGAGGTGCAGATTCGTTTTCCTGAGCACTGTCATTTGGTGGATGGCAGGTGTGAGGCAGGAGACTGCAGTTTCTGTTAGTCAGGGAGAGGAAGTTTCTAGGTCAGACCTGTCCTTTGGCTGTCCTTGATTGATGCTTCAGGGAGATCGCACCCTTCCCTGTGCCCATGTTGTCCGTGCTACAGTTTGGAGTCAGTACCAATACTTCCTGCTGAGAGAAATAAAACTTAACACAAAGGCTGTGTCTTCTGGGTAGCCTAAGAAACATACTTCAAAGAGTGCTAGCTACCCAAACCCGTAGCTGACTATAATTACAGCGAACCATTTGTTATCTATGCCTCTGCTAACGCGTCCCTCTATGATAATTTATTACACATTAGGACTCGTTTTAGGCCAATGAATCTTTTGACCCAGTTGAGAGACACCTTAGGACGAGATAACTAATCAATATGTCAATCAATACGTCAATAATGTCATCAATATTTATTGCCACAATACATTTCACTTTAGTCAAAGACATTAAGCAACTCAAGACACCACCATGACCTCGCAGTCATGAATAACCACAACAGTTTAGTGAAATTTTATTAAGTTTATTCCCTATTTATTACAATTCTAAAAGCATGGGAGTAAATCTCAAAACCAAAACACTCAATAACATTGTCATAACGCAATTATTAGAATGTAACACAGTGTCAACATAGATCAACTTTAGCAGAGTGTCATCAACGTGTCACTTCAACAAAGAATAGATTCAGTCATTTTTCTATTGGCATCAGTATAATGAACCTCTGTCCTAACCACTGATTAGCATTAGCATGTTGGGCTTCATGCAAAACAATTTAGAACACCAATTTGGAAAACATCTAACTACGGTCCCTGTCAAAAGTAAGCAGTTGGTAACTAGAAAGGAAAAGCAAACATACAAATCACATTTTTATTGTCATAGTTACCCTCCAAGGTTTAGGTCAGCACTCAGGTTCAGTCTTCATCTTCAGGACATCAGTTGATTCGCCATCAGTCAAAACTCAGCTCCCAGGGAAAAGGGGGCACTTCCCTCTTAAGGAGGTAAAGTGTAAAATGGGCAATCTAAGGAAGAGGATGGTTCTGAGTAAAATCAGCAAAGTTACTAGGCAAAGTGACAGTCTCTGGATAAAAACCAACAGCATTTCCCTAACCAATCTCTGATGATTCCCTGTGTCATGGGTTTTTATCCCTTTTTCGTTGTACATTCCCCTAAAACTTAATTGGTCCGATGTTATACCCCACTGTCTTAAACCAATTAGAAAACTGGTTATGTCATTAATCTTTCACCCCACATAAGTTCACAGACAGCTTACTGGTCCATATGATTGATGTCTTCAGAGGTACCACGTCCGGTATGAATTCATCCTTCTGTAGTTCTTTGCACATCTTTTTGTCAGTAGCTCCACTGTCTTCACCGGTTTGAACGACCTTGTACATTACATTAATCTACACTGTTGCATTTTAACTAACATTTTCTACCAGCAATATGAATTTTATGAGAACGGGTCTACTATGGTTACATTCAGCTTCTAGTTTGAAGAAAGCAAGAGGTCATGTCCTTTTGCGAGTCAGCACACTGCACGTTAGGAAAAATACATTTAATATGAGAGCCAGGCAGCTAAGCTGCGACTTATGCTAACTTAAGGTCTACAAATTTATTAACACTATTTCAGTAACGTAATCATTAATAATTAGTATAAAACTTATTCCATTACAATAATTCATTAACATTAGTCATTTTATTAGTCCACGTATACATTGGTGGCCACTCCCCGTGGTCACATTTCAAGTGCACGTTTAAGCAAAAATTCATTACTACAGTTTCTATGCGGCATTATTACACATTAGTTCATAAACACTTCATGTTAATATAGATTATATAAGCTACGCTCTCTCACCTCTCATTAGAAGATTCTTTAAGATAAACATACCAAAACTTAGAAGTGGTTGCATAAAAGTAGGAAATCTGCGAAAGATTTATTTCATTGTAAATAACTGATATTTTGAGAACAGATTGAAGTAAACCTACCACTCCATAAATAGTGAAAGAAAAACGTTCTATGATAAATAACAAATTATTTTTTTCACCTTGTTTTAATTACATTTTAATGTCTACGTTTGTGACCATATTCGGCCTACCGCGAGGAGGGGCTATGAAACTGTTGCATGGACATGTGACGGGAATAGATAGGCCATGTGATGAAAGTGCATGACAAAATCATCGCACTCAGGAAGAAACACATGTGCTTCAAGGAGGAATATTTGCTACACTCACAAGAAGAAACACAGGCACACTCAGGAAGGAAGGAATGCCATTGCACAAGGAACCACAGGCCCACTGGCCAGAGGAAACTCAGGCACGCTCTCCGGCGAGATTCCTGATGCACTTGTAGGAAGAAATACAAAGGCCCTCGCTGACACAAACTCAAGTGCACTCCTAAGAGAACCCCCAGGCTCATCTAATGAAGAAATCCAACCCTGCTTACAAGAAGAAACACACGCACCCTTGCAAATCTCAGGAGGAAAGGCAAAAGTACTCACATCTGGAAACTGAGGTGGGCACATTGGAGAAAACTAAGGCAAACTACCTGGACATTTAAATACACTGCAGTATAGGCTAAGTGCTTAATTTGAGCCGGTGGTTGCCGGGTGGGGGGCACCAGCACTTAGTTATGGGATCCGAGACTTATTTCTCCTCATCAAACATGTCCCAAGACCAACAGAGGGAAAAACAAACTATACTGAAAAACTAATGAAGAGCAATACAGAAGATAAGTCGTCAAAGGGGAAAGCAGAAACCTGTAAGAGTGAAATAAGGGGCAGGGATTGCCTGGCAGTGAATTAAAGAGGGCTGAGGTGTATTCAGGACTGCTCACCATTGGCGGTTCAGCAAGATGACATTTTATAGCGCTGGCCAAGGTGTTCGAGCAGCGATTTGTTCACCAGCATTTATTATTTTACAAATAAAGCACTGATCTTAATCTGGATTTACTTTCTGGGTTCTGAGGAACAAAGGCTGAGTGCTAGTTGCACCTCTGAACTTCATGTGGTTGAACTGAAGATCCTTCCCCTATGGGACATGAATTTCCGTGCTTCCCAACTTCCTTCTCCCAAAAATGTGAATGTCCTTTTCTAACTCACTGTGATGCTTACAAAAGTCACATGCAATAAAGGTGGCTCGGATGGCATTCTATCAGAAAATTGGGGTGAGACATCCAGATTTCAAACTAAATAGGAAGGAGGTAAATAAGAGGTTTGATAGGGCTGAACTGATTAACTAAATGCCCAATGTAGCAATCTCACCTAAGTATACCTGAGGATTAAAGATGGCGTCCAATACGATAACCCTCACACTTAACACTACCATTGAAATCTGCACTTGTCTGAATTCAATGCAATTGATAAGTAAATGTACAGAAATTGTATGTGCCCAACAGTGCCCCGATAATCTGCTGCCTGTGAATGTGCCCAAGGCTGACTGAGCTAAAAATCTCCATAGTGGAAAAGTGCAGGAGGCAGCCTTTATAATCCAGTGACACTAGTCTACAAATATTAGGGTTTCATTCAGTGCATCTTTAGAGCTCATCTGCTATGAATGTGGAGTCCTATGATTCCTGAGCATGGATTTGGTGTGACCACTGCAAATGCTGACCGAGTTTGGGTAATGCACCCGCAGCAACACTATAATCTTTGTGAAGGGGGCACAACGATAGAATTTAATTTACTGCTGCAGTCACTGCTTTTAAGCGAGAGCACAGCTGAAAAGCAATAGCTAAACAAGCATTGGCATACACTTATTTTGGTTTTCGCAATGCTCGTTGAACTACAATACAACAAGCATTGGCAAAGCAAAAATATGAATATGCCAGGACAGATATTGTTAATATAAAGTATCTAATAGTTACAGATGTCAGTACAGTAACAGGAAGACTAAGAATCAAGCAAATGAAACTGACAAGCAAACCAATTAATTGTAAGCAATGGGCTGATCCAAGGCCCATTGTATTGCTACCGTCCAATTCGGGTCCATAAAAGCTGTCTGTAGGTGAGACCTAAAAATCAGGAACCTGAATAACTTGTTTTTGGACGGCATAGAAACATACCAATAAAATGATTATGTTACTGGCTGACATTCTCCTCGACCATGTACCTTTCCAAAGGTAACAACGTATCTGCTTGTTATCTCTTCAGATGTAACAGGGAAAGGGCATCTGACAAATGACTTTTTTACTGGTTCTTTTCTTTTCATCTCAATGGCCATTTTAGTGTCAATCACTTTGCTATTCAATTTACGTTCTTTTTGATCCATCACGCTATTCACACTCTGATGTGAAGTTCTAAAGTGATGTACAATAACATTTGCATAAGTAATATGCACTTACTTATGCAGAAACTCAGATGTCTTACACTGGCATCTTAAAATGTCTACGTAGCCTCATGCCTCCCGAGGAGCTACTACAAGCACACTCCTAAATTTTCATAGCGTTGCTCTCTCTCATTATGAAAATGTAGGAGTATGTTTGTAATGTGCTTGCTTATACTAAATCTCTAATGTATTACCCTAACATGTGAGACAAGCAAACATATATTATTAGATTGAAGTGTGCCAAAGCACATCACGCATGAAAAGAGAGAGCCTCCTATCCACTCACATGACTCAGTGAGATGGACACTTCCTGCCAAAATCCAAGTTTTCCATTTTTCTGTCGTCAGTAAATTGAGCGCCATTAAATTGGCTATCACCTGCCAGCGAATACCACACACGTCCAGTTTTTGGAAAGAGGAGAAGTCCTTAATTAGGAGTTGACAGGTGTAGAAACAAGGGCCAGAGTTTGAAACTGCCATACAACTTTGTCACCACAGAGCACATGCCAGAAATGTGGCAAATGGTTCTCAACAGTATGCAGCTCTATCATTTTTCAGAGACCGTATTACAGCACTTTGTAGATTTTGAACATACATATTGGAACTGGGTATTAAAATTGTAACAAAATAATCTTATGGATAGAAGTTTACTGCAAAAAGGGGACACATTTATGCAATTAAATCTGCCAAATCACAAAACTAACTGTCTGAATTAAAATGCACTAAATTTAGAATATGAGTTTTCATAATGCTGACTGGGACCTTGAAATCTGCCTTAAATTCCTTCAAATCTAGCATACTGACTTTTGGAGCTCAGAGAAATAGAAAATAAACCTTGTTTTCTTTTGTTGAAACTATTATCAAATAGAAGAAAGTTCCTGCTGAGAGCTTCCCCATCACTTATTTGTTCGAGAATAGGGCTGGCTGACTAATGGAGGCATTTTAAAGCCTTTCAAAATTCTATTATGAATTTCAACAAAGACAATATAAAATTCTACATCTAAATTCCATACAGATTTTTGTGATGCAATTCTCAGCAGAAAAGCCCTCCAGACAAAAGGCCTGATTTAGATTTCGGCAGAAGGGTTGCCTCTTCACAAAAGTGACGAATAGCCCGTCCGCCCAGGTATGAATTCCCCGAGACATACTGGGATTTATTTTCGGTGGATGAGCTATCTGTCCACCGAAATCTAAATCAGACCCGTAGTCCCTTGTCATCTGGCCCAAAAGGTAGCTGTGTAAAAAAATGCAACTTTGAGAATTACAGCGTCTCATAAGAATTGAATAGTGGCTGTGAGAAAATAATTCTCAAAATCTGATAATGCTTAACCACCTTCAAAACATATACTGCATGTTTTTGTCAGCAAGTCTATTCTGTCCAAATAATAAACCTGATTCACACAGGCGATTATATTTGTGTATATTTACTCATGTGTATACATGGAACACCTAGTTGCAGCTTTTGCTATTCACCATTTTTGACTGGAGGTTTACTTATGGCTGTAGTTTTTCATATTTTCTAACGTTCATGTGAGGAGGTTCACGTGAGCGGCTCTGCTTCTCCACGCTGCAGCTGTGCTGCCTACTGACGTACTGACCCCACCAAGGGGCCCTGGGACGGCACGAGCTCCGCCAGTTGTTTGTGGTGATAGGCTAGCAGAAGAGGAGACGAGGAGCGTGCTCACTTTCGTTTTTTGCCCTGGCTAGTTCCATGAGCCTTGTGGCCTGGAGTCCTGTGCCCCAGGTGAGACGGTCAACTATGGTGACCAAAGCAGGAAGCAAAGCAGCCGGAGCAGCCTCCGCAACAGTGGAAACTGAAGGTGAGATGGTTGTGAGGCGACGGAGTGCAGAACTTGTAAGACAGTGGCAGCAGCACTGGGAGGCCGGTGTGTGAGGAGTGGGGTGGACAGCAAGCACTAGGCCGCGGCTCCTGCTGGTTGCACGGAGGCGGCCAGCTTCAGGCTGGTGGGGCTTGTGCACATTTGGGGAAATCCACTATTGTCGCCCACGCCCCACCAACTGCCCTGTTTGCAGCCCGCGCAAGCACGGAAAAGAACACTCCTCACTCAGCCCCCCCACCACCTTCTCAGCCTCTCACAAACAAGTCTGAATAGGCAATCCAAGAAAAAAATTAAGAAGCTCAAGGAGGACTACAACAAAACATCCTCCTATCCCCCAACAATCCACTGCTAGGGATTATGGACCTCTGGTCCAAGACCAGATAAATTGAAACCCCAGTTACCCTACGGCCCGCTTCAGACCGTTCAGCTATAGCCTGGTGCCAGAAATGCGCACAAGAAGCTTTCTACTCCTGAAAGTCTGAACTACAAGAGCACTGAAGGCACATGCGGCACGAGCAATCTATGGCAAGAAAAAACAGGGGGAACTCCCCAGTCACAAATGCAGTAGTGAAATAGTGTTTACAATTTTTTTAAATCATCCCCCAAAGGAAAAAAAAAGGAAACTAGAGAAATGAAAGAAACCATGGAGTCACATTCACACCTATATGTCGGAATAAGAAAGTATTACAAGCCTAAAAAGACCAGCAAACCGTTTATCCCACCCAATATCCTGTGACAACTAAGGAGTCTAGGTCCCAGGAGGCCTGCCACGTCGCTTGTGGAAATCACACAATACAGTCAAGAGAATATATAAGTTGCTTTCCAGCACCTCAGGATGATTTTTCAGACAGCCTCCCAGCTTCTGTCATATCTAACGGATCCCCAAGCGCTCTCGTCCTCTCGCTTAGTAGCCAGTTGCAAATCACGAGTGGGTGAACCTGCCTTTCTCCAGAAATGTTAATTGTGTCTCCATTAGTCCTTAAGCCCTTTCAGAGGGCACCAGCAGTCAAAGAGGAATTCAATAGGAAACTGATGAATCCTGGGCCATTTGCACCACAAACTGTGCCCACATTCAACCTAACAGGCACACTGACACTACCATCTCACGCAGACCACTCAGTGGTGAGTTTGATCACGTCACAAAGCCAATAAAGCAAGTAGCACAGGAGCTACTATCCCTTGCATCTTTAAACAGAAAATACCACGAGAAGCTAGAAGAACAATATAAGGAGATCCTTCAGGCCATGGACCCTTCTGTTTCTCTGTTTAAAGACTAAACCTAGTTGGACTTACTGGGCTGGTTTCAGGAGCCACTGACTACAAGCGGGCGCTATGTCATCATCCCCACAATATACAAGGATGTGTGATCTGCCTAAGCAGAGCCCGTTAAGCAAATACACCCATCTAGATATTCTTAAAACATGACTCCAATTCACACATTTAAACAAAAGCAGAGGGTAATGCAGGAGAAAATGGTCTGTGCTGTTGGTCATGTATAGACAGTACCCTGACAGCAATGACCCAGACAATTATAATACATGCAGACAAATTAGATACATAAATACTAATCCTCCAATCACTGGTGGAATCGATGCTCGATTAGAAAATTTGAATTCTCTGATCCTGAAAGTTCAGCAAATGGTGGACGAGCCTCCAAGCCCATGTTTCTGTCAAGCTTTGCTTGAAAAAACACTGCCCTGCCTGGGATAATGTTCGACATAGTGACTGAGTGCAAAGCAAACAAATCTATCAACAGCCAAAGACTTGCCGCTGAAACATTGAATAGCAAAGCCAGACTACCCTCTTTCCTGTGCCCAGATCCCCTACCCATGCTGCCATTGGACGATCAAGCCCCAGAAATCTCTTACAGAGCACTGCCCCCGCAAAGGTTAAATTATGGGCTGCAGCGATCCTTCACCTAGTGGTCTGCCACCTCTCCTTGGGGTACCCCATCCAGTCCAGACCACTGGAACGCTTAGACCTGCTGCAATCCCAGACAGGGGTAGCGAAGCATCATGTCCTTCACCATGTCCGCCAAAATCGTTAGCGAGTGTCACAACACAGACAGAGGAAATTTACCGCCGGTCCAAGCATGTCAGTACCTGGAACAGAAAGTAATCACTCAAGCAAGGGAAATTCCACTCAAAGGACTGGTGAGGATAAATCCTTCCAACAAAGTAATCCAGAAATAATCAACAAGTACCAGCTGTCACATCACACTCACCAAATTAAAACTGACTCCACGAATTACAACTGCCTACAGCTGGATAGTACAAACAATAACTGTCAAACAATGGACTCCTCTCTGTCCATCAGTCTTGACCCACATCCCTGACTCCCTTCTTCTGCATGGCTGGTCGAGTGGAGCTGGAGATGGCTTCGTTGGTCCCAGGCACAATGCATTGACCACTCTGGGAATGAAGGAAAATGTGTGATGATAATAATGGAAGAATCACTAATGTATAAAGCAATATCCATGTCTTCTGAGATATATAATGGAGGTTTACTCAGTATTTACACAAAAGTGATGCAACCCTACATAAATTCTTGATGTGGGATTTACTTTCAAGCACAAAACTATGCTTGCACCTATACGTAGCACAAAAGTAATACAAAGTAGCTCTAGTACAGCTTTGCATAGCTTTACATCAAACGGGCAATTACTGGGTGGTACACAGGTATTCAATGCAACCACCCATGGACTTTTAAACGCATAGCCTTATCTACTAAAAATGGTAGACTGTGCTTTGCACATAAAAATTAAGCCTTTTAGAGACTGTCTTAAAAAGGAAAAGTGTTGTCAGTTCTTTCCACTTTTCCAACATTGCATGTGTGCTTTACTCTACGGTACAGCTACAAAGTAGGAAACATTTTAACTGTGTCAAAGCATAGTATGTTGTATGTATACCCTCCCAACAATATGCAAGGCACCACACACATATCCTTGTGCTGGTGCAAGGGTGTTTGTGAATGTCGTTCAACAGTCTCAAATAGCACCAGCACAGACAGAGATAGAAACATGACACATCTTTTTATCTATGGTGCTGTTCTGCTCTCTCTCTTTCACGCAACGCAGTGCAGTGCAGCATAGCAATGTTTGTTACTGTGCTGCGTGAAATGTTGGTAAATCTACCCTATAGTATATTACAGAGCAGTGCCTTTTAGTTGGCATATTTTTGTTGTCATGAACCTGGATCTGGAATGGAAACTACATGAACGGGGACATGCTGCTGTAATGATGGAGTGATGAAATGGGGGCACGAACAGGAGCAACAGAAGGTTCAGGGTGTACTTCTTCTAAATTAACACAATTGTCAATTTATACTCATAGTACTACTTACATAATTTTCTTCTATTTTTTTACCATTTTGTAATATGTTCTTTCCAGCTCATTCATGCTGTTCTGTTCACTAGTTTTCTATAACTATGTTGGGCTGTTTAACAAATAAGTAATTACTGTTGGAGAAAGAATCTATTAGTTTGACGGATAACTTCCAGACACCAAGTGTATGTGTAAAATCGGTAACTCACTAAACATACTATAGTGTGTTTTCATATTAGCATTTGTGTGATATTACTAACATTTGCCCCCTGAGTTGAACACCTGACATCTCCCTTTTTACCTAGATTAAGGACTTTAGGGTGGTTCTTGACAATCCATTTTAGGTTGTGTCATAGGTCTGTTTAGTGGGCAATGTGATCGTCTATCAACTGACAGATTTTTTAATTATTTTGCTTCTAATTTGCATTGTTCAGGTCACGTTAACCTTAATACCTACAAGTGTAGGAGGCTGGCCTGGCTTGTAGTGGGTACCAAAGGTACTTGCACCTTGTGCCAGGTCCAGTTATCCCTTATTAGTAGAATAGAGGTGTTTCTAGCAGCTTAGGCTGATAGAAGGTAGCTATGGCAAAGCAGCTTAGGCTGAACTAGGAGACATGCAAAGCTCCTACTATACCACTTATATCATATGCACAATATCATAAGAAAACACAATACACAGAGTTACTAAAAATAAAGGTACTTTTTTTTCATGACAATATGCCACAAGTATCTCAGTGAGTACCCTCAGCAAGAAGGTAAGTAACATACACAAGTTATATGTACACAAACCCAAAATAGGTAAGTAAGAGTCAGAAAAGTAATGCAAACAGTGTAGAATTACAATAGGTTGCAATAGGCAAGCATAGGAATAGGGGCAACACAAACCATATACTCCAAAAGTGGAATGCGAATCACGATTGGACCCCAGACCTATGGGAGCTTGTAGAGGGTTGCTGGGACTGTAATAAAACAGTCAGGGTGTCCAAGATACCCCACCCCAAGACCCTGAAAAGTAGGAGTAAAGTGCACCTACTACCCCCAGAGAGCACAATAGTCATGATAGGGGGATTCTGCAAGAACAACAAACACCAGCAGTGCACTGACAACGGATTTCTGGACCTGAGGACCTGCAAGGCAAGGGGACCAAGTCCAATAGTCGCAACAGTGTCCGGGGGGGGCAGGAGCCCAGGAAACCCCGGATGAAGGTGCAATTAAGCTGCCTCTGGAAGCTTGGATTTCTGCAAGAACGAAGAGGACTAGGAACTTTTTCTGTGGAAGACAGATGTCCAACATTGCGATGAAGCTTGCAGAGGTATTCCCACGCAGAAATACCACAAACAAGCCTTGCTAGCTGCAAGGGTTACAGTAGAAGTTTTTGGTTTCTGCTGAGGACCAGGAAGGACCAGGATGTTGCCTTTTGGAGGAGGAGACAGAGGGGGCCCTCAGCAACTCAGAGAGCCCTCGCAGAAGCAGGCAGCACCCGCAGAAGTATCCCAACAGGCACTTAGAAGAATAGTGAACCGGAGTCCATGCAAAGTTACAAAAGAGGGTCCCACGACGTCGGAGGCCAACTCAGAGGGTTGTGCACTGCAGGACAGAGTTCTCGGGACCCAGGTTAGGCTGTGCACAAAGGAAATCCTCGAAGATTGCACAGGAGCTGGAGCAGCTGCAAATTACGCAGTACTTACCTCCACCAAACTTGGACTGAAGAGTCACTGGACCGTGGGAGTCACTTGGACAGAGTTGCTGTGTTCCAGGGACCACGCTCATCAGGATGAGAGGGGACCCAGAGGACCGGTGATGCAGTCTTTTGGTGCCTGCGTTAGCAGGGGGAAGATTCCGTCGACCCATGGAGATTTCTTCAGAGCTTCTGGTGCAGGGTGAATGCAGGCTACCCCCAGAGCATACACCACCTGGAAACAGTCGAGAAAGCCGGCAGGATTAGGCACCACAATGTTGCTGGCAGTCGTCTTGCTACTTCGTTGCGGTTTTTTAGGCGTCCTGGAGCAGTCAGAGGTCGATCCTTGGTAGAAGGTGAAGAGGGAGATGCAGAGGAACTCTGGTGAGCTCTTGCATTCGTTATCTGAAGAATTCCCCAAAGCAGAGACACTAAATAGCCAGAAAAGGAGGTTTGGCTACCAAGTTAGGAGGATTGGCTACCAAGAGAGGTAAGAGCCTACCAGAAGGAGCCTCTGACATCACCTGCTGGCACTGGCCACTCAGAGCAGTCCAGTGTGCTCCCAACACCTCTATTTCCAAGATGGCAGAGGTCTGGGACACACCGGAGGAGCTCTGGGCACCTCCCTTGGGAGGTACTGGTCAGAGGAGTGGTCACTCTCCTTTCCTTTGTCCAGTATCGCGCCAGAGCAGGGCTGGGGGATCCCTGAACCGGTGTAGACTGGCTTAGGCAGAGATGGGCACCATCTGTGCCCATCAAAGCATTTCCAGAGGCTGGGGGAGGCTATTCCTCCCCAGCCCTTCACACCTATTTCCAAAGGGAGAGGGTGTAACACCCTCTCTCAGAGGAAATCCTTTGTTCTGCCTTCCTGGGCCAGGGCTGCCTGGACCCAGGAGGGCAGAAACCTGTCTGAGGGGTTGGCAGCAGTAGCAGCTGCGGTGGAGACCCCGGAAAGGCAGTTTGGCAATACCCGGGTTCTGTGCTAGAGACCCAGGGGATCATGGAATTGTCACCCACAATACCAGAATGGTATTGGGGTGACAATTCCATGATCTTAGACATGTTACATGGCCATGTTTGGAGTTACCATTGTGACGCTCTACATAGGTGTGCACCTGTGTATAGTGCACGTGTGTAATGGTGTCCACGCACTCACAAAGTACAGGGAATTTGCCCTGAACAATGAGGGGGCACCTTGGCTAGTGCCAGGGTGCCCACACACTAAGTAACGTTGCACCCAACCTTCACTAAGTGAAGGGTAGACATATAGGTGACTTATAAGTGACTTATGTGCAGTGGTAAATGCCTGTGAACTAACGTGGCCGTTATTTCACACAGGCTGCAGTGGCAGGCTGTGTAAGAATTGTCAGAGCTCCCTATGGGTGGCAAAAAAAATGCTGCAGCCCATAGGGATCTCCTGGAACCCCAATACCCTGGGTACCTCAGTACCATATACAAGGGAATTATATGGGTGTACCAGTATGCCAATGTGGATTGGTAAATTTAGTCACTAGCCTGCAGTGATAAATTTGGAAAGTAGAGAGAGCATAACCACTGAGGTTCTGGTTAGCAGAGCCTCATTGAGACAGTTAGTCACCACACAGGGAACACATACAGGGTACATACTATGAGCACTGGGGCCCTGCCTGGCAGGGTCCCAGTGACACAAGGACTAAAACAACATGCCAGGCAAGATGGTACTTTCCTACAACAAGACCCCTGCCCAAGCATATATAATCCATCCTTCTGCAACTGCAAAAGCTGCCAGCAATGCTTCATCTCTCTCTTTTCTGCAGTGCTAACTAATCCTCAACTTAGAAAGTCTAAACCTCTGTGCATAGCCCACAATGTCTTTAAAAAAAGGGAACTAATAACCCTGGTAGAAATTGTCGCTACATTCAGTCCCTCAGCGTGCCTACTTTCAGCGAGCAGCTTCCTGTACTGAACCCTCCCACTACATAAAGGAACACTCATTCTATGTGAATGTGCCACCACCAGCAGCTCTGAACAAATGCTACCAACAGGTGAATCATTATGATGTTCTTCTCTACTCAGTAATTGTCACATATTTGTAGCTCATACACTTGTGTTACAGCACCAAAGGATTACCTGAGTGGAAGTCTACATCTAGATCTGAAGCAGGCTTCTCTAACAACTGAAAGTGTACTCTTTCTTTAGAGCACACTTAAAAGTATTGCTGCAAAAATGTTGCCTGTTGGACCTAGAGGTGGTGCCTGATAGATGCAGATGAGTTTGTTAATGTGTGTGTTCAGGGAGGGCAGAGTAAGTCATTAACAGTATGCACATCAGGTAATCACTTGAGGGAGATAGTAATAAAATTCATCACAGTTTCATACTGTGTGGCATTATACCTTACAAGCCCGTTACGATCCCGGTTTTAGGATGCTTATTGAACCACACATGCATGTATAAACATGAATTTAAGCCGATAAACAAGGAGCAGATGAAAACATAATATTGCCCATGAAAATTACAAAACTTTAAGGGCCAGAAAGTAAGGGGTAATTCAAGAGAAAATCTGGGAAGAGGTGAGACCCTCAAATGGAACAACAAAGAAAATAATGGTTTTGGCTACTTGAAAAAGTGTCAGAGTGACAAATTCAGACTCTAGGTCTATGGCCACATTAGGGCCCTCATTACGGCTTTGGTGGCCTTTTGCAAAGACTGCCGAAGCTGCTGCAGTCAGCAGACTGCCATATTTTGAGTCATTGGAGGACTTCCACCCATTTATGGGCGGAAGTCTGACTTCGTTGGCCTGGCCGATGGAGTTGGAGAGACGGGTGCTTCGCCAGCACCACCACGGTTGCAAGACTCCACCTGCCGTATCACCAGCTGTAATATGGCTTGGCGGAGTCTTGCTGGCATGATGGTGCTGGCAGTGCAAAACTACCAGGACCCATCCCCTCCAGGAAGACCAGCTCACCGGAAAAGGCAAGGTGATCGTCCGAAAGTGGGGGGGTGTTGGGTGCATGTGTGTGGTGTGTGCGTGTATGTGTGCGAATGTGGGTGCATGTGTGCAAGTCTACAAGTGAGTGGGAGTGCATGTGTGCAAGTGTACGTATGCGGAGAGGGGAGTGAGTGAATGTATGTGTGCGTGGAGGGGATGGGGTGTGAATGATTGTGGATGAGGAGGTGGAGGGGTGTTTGTGGGTGCATGTGTGTATGTGCATGTGTTTGTGTGAGTGAACGGGGAGAGTGGGTAAGTGTATGTATGCGGTGCAGCAGGGGGAGGGAGGTGTGAATGTTTGTGGAGGGGGTGTGTATGTGTGAGTGGGGGTAGGTGTATGTCAGTGTGAGTGCCGGTGTGGGTGTTTGGATGGATGTGTACGGTTGGGGGTTTGTTTGTAAGTATGTGGAGGGGTGGGGTGGTGTTTGTAAGTGTATAGACAGGTGGTACGTGGGTGCATGGAGGTGTGGGAACGTGTGCGCATGTGTGTGCTGGTGACAGGAATGGGGATTCCTGCTGACGGGTGCGTTACCACCAGGGTTTTCATGGTGGAAAGCCTGTCAGTCTGCAGCTTTGTAATCCGGCTGGCAGGCCGAGGCTTGCCGCCGGGCTGGAGGTGCTCTCCACAGGCTGTGTTGGTGCAACTGCACCGACGGGCCAGGTGGCATTGTGGAGGTTTGGTTTCTGCCAAACCCTACTACTTGTAATGCAGCCGTCTTTACCACCAACTCCGATGCGGTAAAACCGCCACGGCGAGGCTGATGGTCAGATGACCACCAGCCTCATAATGAGGGCCTAGGTATTTACTCGACTGATTGGTCATTAGCATGGTCCCTACCTAACATAGGGGTAAATATTTTCCAATATTGTCCAGCAATTGGAGTCTATTTAGTGTGTGGGGGTGTCCATCCTTATATTTCTTTTGATAATTTATTTATAAGGTGATACGTAGAAGGTAACTATCAATTACCCTTAGAGGTCAACACAAATCTTTGGACTCAGATAGGAGTGAAATGCCATCCTAACAGTCAACATCTATAAGATCAAACCAATAAATTGGAGTCAGTAATTTATACAAACCATGACCTATGTGGCCATGAATCACCACACCAATTTAATAAAGTTCAAACATTTATTGCCCTTTAGATTAACAATGCTAAGATCACGTTAATCAAACGCAAGACCAAATTATATAAGTACAGGAACAATACAGGCTAACCAAATCTTCTAAAGAATCTTAACCTAGACAGAATATTTATAACTAAATATTCAAGAACCACCATGCAGAATACAATAATAGCACATGAATGACAGAAACAGGATAGATTTAATTATCACAGATGAATTGTTTACAATCAAATTATATGAAATTGTGAAATTTAGAATTTGGCATCCTTAACTATTACTCTGATTTGATAAGCATGTATGAGCCTCATGCAAAAAGAAAAGAAGACAAAATGTAATTTAGAAAATGTGACTATGGCGCTAACCAAAAATAGCGGTTGGGTTTTCTAAAGGGAGAAAACATAAAAATCTGCAAGAAAGACAAACACACATTTGGTTATACCTCTTCTAAATGGATTAGCAAGCAGCAATGTCTTCATCAGTGGAGCATCTGCTGGTCTTCTTCATTGGGCAATGGCATAATAGGGAACAGTTCAGTGATGTTTGGCCTTAATGCATCTGAACAATCAGAATCATAGACAGAGAGCTAAGAAACAGAAACACGTCCTTTCACTAGTTGTGAAAAGGAAAATCTGCTCATACATTACTTCAGTTTTGCTAGCTTAAATCCCTGGAAAGCACCTAACTAAGTTTCTGTTGGTTAGTCTATGGGGTAGTTTAGGTCAGAGCCAATTAAAACAATTCCACATTTCATAAGAATCTTTTCTTCATTTTCTCCATTCACGATTGGCTCATCTTCTTTCACTGCAGTCACCATTTTTTGCAGTAGAATACACTTGTTGCAGGGTACACATGAGCATTGAAAACTATTGTTCCTGGATACACATTATCTTATCCTAGGAAGACAGACAAATGTTACATAAAAGCATAACTTTTCCACAGTGACCAAGTCACACAGGATACGTGAGAAACATTATTTGCAGAGTTAACTCTTTTAAAACATTGCCCCTGGAAAATTACTAAAACGTGAGGCCTTTTTAAAACCAATGCTAAAACATGAAGAATAAAACATCTCATAATATTTAAACTATTAATCTTTTAAGTACATATTAATATTCAACTTTCAGTACATTTAATCATCATTAAACACAATACATTTCATTAGACCTTGTTTATTACAGTTTAATATATTTTGTTTATGGTGTCCACCATCTTTGCCATTTTACACGTTACACATTTTAAACACACATTAATTTCAAAACTGAATTTTTATACTCACTTTATTCTTTTAATTAGTAGTATAATACTTCAACAAATTATGAATTAACCTGATCTCTAACAATCCCTTCTCTGAGGACTTTATATGTCGTCACATAATATACTTATTAATACTTGTATTAATACTTATGAGTCAGTTTAAAGTTTAGTTTATCTAAAATATCTATATTTTCTCGATTTTCTCTAGTTTTCAGATTTTTTCATATCATGAAAATATCTGCTTCTCATCTTCTCTAGTTTAATTTTTTCCTTCCTCTGTTCATTTTTCATCCTTTGTCTTTTTATCAATAAATTCTGATTATATATATGACATATACAATCACAATTAATAATGGTTTCAATATTTTTCCCACAATACACTGACCAAGATTGCCCAGCCAATTTTTCACTTCAGTAACACCTTTGCTAATATTTTCCCATGCCCCTGACTCTTTCAGATCTTTTAAGTCTGAGGCCCTCCTTACAAAGCTGGCGGT
Organism: Pleurodeles waltl; assembly: GCF_031143425.1. Lineage (NCBI taxonomy): Eukaryota > Metazoa > Chordata > Amphibia > Caudata > Salamandridae > Pleurodeles > Pleurodeles waltl. Next base: position 681,187,576 of record NC_090443.1, read on the forward strand.
TGGACCGCTGCAGACAGGGCGGTCTGACCGCCCCATTATGACTCCGACTGATCCGCCACAGTCATACCACTGACACCGCCAAGCTGCAGCCAGCTTGCAGCCTGGGGGTCCAGGCGGTTGTAATCTGCCAAGGCAGTGCTGCTTGCCGCAATGCCCTTGGGATTACGAGTCCCCAGGCTGGTGGAATGGGGGTGTCGTGGCCCCTAGGGACATCCCCATCATGCATTTCACTGCCCGAATTACTGCCAGTGAAATGCGTGATGGGTGCTGCTGCACCCGACGCACCTCAACATTGTCACCGGCTTCAGTGCTGTTGTGAGTTTTCCACTGGGCCAGCAGGTGGAAAATCTGTTTTAGTCCACTGGCCCAGCAGAAAACTCCTAATAGGGCGGCAATCATACCTGAGCACTGGCGGTATGATGGTGCTCGCGAAGTCATAATGAGGGCCTGAAACTGAATATGTCAAGTTCTTAACAAAATGTCTAATTCCTTTACTATTGTCAGGTACATAGGTACAACAATGCTTCATTTTCAGCATCTGGCAGACTCCACCTTCCTTTGCTAAAAGAATATCCAACGCAAGTCTGTTCTGGAGAAGCATAGAACGGACCAGAACCATTTCAGTATTCATTAAGATTACAGCTCCAAAAAAAAATCAGCATGTTACCCAAAATAGTAGACAACTTTCTAATTTTCAAAGCAACTCCTGCAGAAGGAGTAATTGCTCCAAATATATGCCCAATTATTTCAGAATAAGATGCTCTTTTTGATCGTGGTCCTTGAAATTCATTTGAGATATGTGTGCCATCTATATTGTCAATCTGGTAAATCTACGGGAAGACCACTCTCAAATAACATGTTGCATACCATCCCCTTAAGGACGATAATAAGCATTCTTTCTGCAGATGTAATATAGCAAAGGAATTGCAGGAGATTGTGCATTTAACACAAAGTCCCATGTATTCTCAAAAAGAAATACATGTCTGCACTCACTGGTTACCACAAACTTAGTATAAACTCTGGATTGAGGTCTGTAAATACAATGTTTTCCTACATGTTGAAAATCTAAAGCAAGCTTCCCTTGTGTTTGAGTTTCACTAAATGCATAATCATTTCTAAATGTCCTCTTCACTAACCCTTTCTCTGTTTTCGCTTTCAATGCTTTTCTCCTGTCATCAGTCTGATCTAGAAAATATTTTTTTCATGGGTGAAAGCAAGCATATGAGGTTATTTCTTTGAGCATAAGCAGTACCAAATGCTAGTTCAGGCTTGAAGAATCCACCCACAATTTCAATATTCCTCTCTTTAGCTATGTTACTCCAGTCTTGGTTAAGCGGAACAAAAGAAAATACATGGTCAAGGTTAGACTAGAAATACTGTATGTACTCTTGGTGTAGAACCTTGTTAGTAAAAGACTGCAACTAATTCCATATGTTAATGGCTATGATAAATTATTCCTTTCTGCACTGATGAAGGAATTTGAGTGCACACATAAGGTCCTCTCACATTCATTGTCTCAACATATTGATACAGCAAGTAATAGAAAGCATTACTAAAAGGATCTCATTGTGGGTTCTCTAAGTCTAAATATTTCTCATCCCTCTTAAATTTATTTAACTTCAAAAGTGTAGTAGTCTCTGAAGAAGTTGTATAATTCATTTCAGATTTGGTAGAAACACTCATACTCACAATCAATAACAAACTTACAAGCACACATACAATTCCCAAACCAATACACATACATTTGCAACACCTATTGTTTTTAGCCGATTGTGATTGTTACCCATGACCTGTAAAGAATCAGAAAGCGAAAGAAAAAGAAAAATATTCAACTATGCTGCCAAAAATCAAAAACAAAAATAATCTTTAGTCTTCTTGCAGTGATTTACAACAGCTTCCAGACTTTTCTTCAGAATTTTGTAAAATCTTGTCAACAATCACTTTTCAGAAGTATTTCAGTAGATCATATTCAATTGGACAGTGATTATCACTTGTAGCATGCAATGTCTCTCTTGTTCAGTTGGCAATGTACTTTTACATTTCAGTTCAAATGTAATTTCAAGTTCCAAAATATTGAGCTGGAAATTCATGGTAAAAAAAAAAAAAAGACAACAATTAATGTTGCCACTCTGTTGTAAAATACGCCCAACAAAATCAAGGGGGACAGGGAGATTAACCAAGGTCCAGTGAACAGCCTCCCTAAATACTGAATAAGTCAAAAGAGTACACTGTTATTGAACAGATATAATAGAAAGAATAGGCACAGGTTCAAAAAGAACACTTCTTAAATTAGAAGCAAAAGCCCTCACACATCCAATGGATGTCATGCTTCATCATAGGGCCAGCTCCCCATCAGACCAGCGCTGCAATGTCTGACGTGCCCCAAAGAGGGGCACTTTGCCAGGGATCTTAGATGAAAGTGTGTGCCGTGGTTGAGGTAGGAATGAATTTAAACCTCACCTCAAAAAAGAGCAGAAAATAAAAAGGGGGATAAAATTGGCTCAAGAGCCTCTGAACTATGAGTTTTAATTGATATGGAGGACCATGGTCAATATTAGAAACACACAGGAGTGGAGAAGGAATAAAGTTCCACCACTCTTCATACAAAACCAAGCTAAAAGGTGCAGTTTCCCTTTAGCTAATCTCTACGGTCAACATGTTTCGCGCCCTCAGTGTCCTTACAGATTGTTTTTTTGTGATAGGTACTTCTCTCCAACTTGCCATGACAAATGGTAATTAATAGGTCCAGGAATGGTAGCTGTGCGGTAGAGACCATTGAAGTGAACCTTAAAAAAGGGTCAAGTCCATTGACCCAGGTAGTAAAGTCACCTACCAAGTAGGTGGGGCCCTGCCAGATGATGAGTATATCGTTGATATATCGACGCCACAGTTTGATGTTATTCTTTAATGGGTTGGAATCATTGAGTATGAATAATTCCTTGAAATGGTACATGTAAAGGCAGGCTAGACTGGGATCAAAGGTACTTCCCATCGAGGTCCCACATATCTGGTGGTAGAGTTGGTCTTCAATTTTAAAGTAGTTCTCAATCAAGGCTAAGGCAGCACATTGCATAATAAAAGATATCAGAGTCGGGATGTTGATATCTTAATAGTCAGGAGGTCCTCAACGACATGAAGGGTAGCTTCCTGCGGTACATTTGTGTATAGAGACTCCACATCCAAACTGATCAAAACATGGACTTGGTCAGAAGCTTTGATCTGGTCAATAAGATTAAGGACTTCTGTTGTGTCTTTTAGAAAAGTTGGATTCTCCTTCACTAAGGGCTGCAGCAAATGATCACAAAAAATGGATAATGGTTCTAAAACAGAGCCAATCCTTTCTTAGGGAATTAACTACCTAAGTAAAAGCTTTGCTACTGTGAGACTATAATTTCTACTTGTAGGGTAAGCTTCAATTCAGTGACAAAAAATACAGACAATCACCAACACGTTTCTCGAACCACCACACACAGGCATCTCATTTAAATCCATGTGCATTCTATTGAATGGACCCCTGGCCCTTCCAATGTGACTCAAATTGACAGCGGTTCTTTTCCCTACGTTCATTTGTTGGCATGTAACACATCTGAGACAAATAGTTTCAACAACTGTCTAAACTATGGATTGAACCAAGATTGCCTATATGTGCAAATCATTGTATCTGCACTTCTAATGTGTGCTTGACCATGATAGCGTCTTGTCATTTGCGTCAGCAGACAGTTTGGCAAAACCACCTGCCCTTCATTTGAAACCCAGATTTCATCATTGTCTCTTTGAAAACATTTCACTTTTATCCAACCTTTCTTTTCATCATCAGAAACATTTTCTTACTTCCCTGTATCAATCACTGTTAACAAATAAGTTGGGTTTACTTCATCAACATTTAGGGCCAGATGTAGGTACAAAAAAATGAGCGACTCGCAATTTGCGAGTATGTGCGACTCGCAAATTGCGTGTCGCTAATAGGAATGCAGGTACAATGTCCGTGTACAATTTGCGACTGGCACCCGGAGTCGCAACGCAGATAGCGAGTCCGCTGTCTGCGAGGTTTCTTTTTGCGACCGCGCAAATAACGAACTCGCAATTTGCGAGTGGGTGTCGCAAATTGCGAGTACCATGTAAACACTCCAGAAACCACTCCAGAACACTCTGGAAACACTTCCTGGCACATGATGATGACATCACAGCCAGGAAGTTTACTAATACACCTGGGAGGAGGGAGGACCACACCCATTTTAAACTGCTGCACAGCCAACAGGAGGAACAGCAGCTACAATGGCTGAAACACCAAGAAAAAGAAAACTCACATTTTCTGAGAAGGAGCTGGAGGTGCTGACAAAAGAATGCTGTCAGCACTATGATGAACTCTTCGGAAAGGCAGCCCTCAATGTGCCAGAAGCAACCAAAAAACAACTCTGGCTGGAGATCCAAAAAAAAGTGAACTCCCTGGGGGTGAGCCACAGGAGTGTGGAAGAGATCAAAAAACGGTGGTATGACCTCCGATCCCGGACCAAGGAGAGGGTGGCAGAAAGGCTCTGGGAGATGAGAGGCACAGGAGGGGGACCATCATCCGTACCACCACCCACACCCCTGGAAGAAAGGGTGGAGGAGACCCTGGAGGAGGAGGCAGTGACAGGGATAGGAGATCTGGACACCTCCGAGCCCACTATATCAACCGGTGAGTACCATGTGATATGCCTGTACCCCCATCAATGCCATACCCCCACCCACCATGTACACAGGGGCATGCACAACCAAGATAGCTCCATTACAGGGTAGCAAACACCAGCATGATGCATTATGGGAAATGTAGTCAAGTAGGCAGTTCATAGGCAAATGTTTATTAGGAAGTGTGCAACAGATAGTAGACACTGACAGTCTGTTCCCCATGTCCCACAAGTCTCCCACAAGACACCACCACAAGCCACAGCAGCCAGCCCCATGAGGACAGCACAGGAGCTGCCACCACTCCCACCTGCACGACCAACACCATCCCTGTGATGTCAACACCTGCTGCAACAGTGTTTCAGGAGGCTGCGCCAGCAACAGGCAGGAGTGCCACAGTAGAGCACACAGGGCATCCACCGCTGCGCAGGCGACGCAGGTTCAGGAGAGCAGGGCTGCAGGCTGAGTCCGGCCGTCCATCTACCACCAGCAGCGAGGCACAGCTGCTCCGTGGTCAGTGCCTGCAGAACAATATGTTAGGGCGTATTAGTGGGGTGCTGCACCGCTTTGTGAGAAGCAATGAGGCCAGCATGCAGCAGCTCCATTCCCAATTGGACGTGATTGGCACAAACACTGGGGACCTAGCCCTGTCCATGAGGGAACTGGTGGCAGGACTACTGGCACAGGGCGAGGGTGGGCGGCGCAGGGACCGTCAGCTGCTACAGAGGTTTGACAGGATGGCCACATCAATTGGCAGACTGGCAGTTAACACCACTGGCCTGTCGAGAAGGACAGTTGGCCTCAAAGTAGAAATGGGCCATTTTGAAGGGGATGTGGCTAGAGGCCTGGGCCGGATCACACATGTGATTGATTTAATGGAGGCACGGCATCTGTCCAGGGGCACAGGGGACACACTCCAGGACAGCGAAGAGGGCTCTAGTGTGAGCAGTGTCTCTGCCAGTGACACTAGGGTGCTCCGGAGTGGGAGTACCAGGCAGAGCAATGCAGAACAACCAGGGACCAGCCAGGCTGGCAGGGGCCACCGTAGCACATAGACTGAACCCTGTCCCTGATGTTGGGGCACATGACAACAATGTGCCCCATGCATGGTTTGCATTTTGATGTACATGAACAGTTAGTAATTGTAAATAGTTGAATTTCTGCACATATTAAATAGTTTTTTTGTTCCACTTAACAAATGGACTATTTGGTCAATAGGTGAGTATGGTTGAAGTTGACACGTACCTTCCAAAGTATTGGGTTGCGATGTGTTCCCATCTCAGTCTGCCTTGATTTGCTATACTCCGATCCCCATGATGGCGATGTGGTTGCTCTTGCTCTTCATCCTCAGAATCTGGGTCTGCAGGGGTGAGAGGTAGCCCACGTCGGGTGGCAATATTGTGCAGGATGGCGCATGCGACAACAATTTTGAATGCTGTAATGGGGGTATACTGGAGGGCACCTCCACTGCGGTGGAGGCATCTGAACCTTGCTTTCAGTAATCCGAAGGTGCATTCTATGATGTTCCTGGTCCTCTTATGTGCACTGCTGTATCGCCTCTCTGAATCATTGCTGGGTGTTAAGAACGGAGTCATTATCCATGGCCGTAGAGCATATGCACTGTCACCTGTTGGGCACAAACATTACACTGTTAGAAAGTCCTGGTTGGTGTGCACAATGACCTGTGTGTATGTCTGCAAGGTGTATGCAGCTCTACCTAGGAGGTATCTGTCTCCAAACTCCCCACGTTCCAGGCGTTGGTGTATCCCACTGTGCCTAAAAATGTAGGAGTCATGGGTACTGCCTGGAAATTTTGCGACAATGTCAGTGATAACATAATGGGCGTCACAAACAACCTGAATATTGAGTGAGTGGGTAAACTTTCTGTTGCGGAACAGATGTTCCAGGTTTGCAGGGGGGCATATTTGAATATGTGTCCCATCTACACATCCTATGACATGGGGAAAGTTGGCAATCCGGTAAAAGTCCAGCTTGGTGATGTTAATTTCTGCCTCATTCCTGGGTAGGTATATGAAGTGAGACATGTGTGTGAGTATGGCATCTAGGAAGGCCCTGAGGAACCTTGACAGTGCACTTTGAGATACCCCACCTGCCACAGCAATGACCCCCTGATAGCTCCCCGAGGCCAAGAGGTGCAGTGAGCATAGCACTTGCACATGCGTAGGGATGGCGCAGCCGCGCAGAGTCTGGCGTTCTAGCTGTGGTTTTAGTAATTCAATTAATTCTAGTACGGCTCCGCTGCTAAGGCGGTATTTATCATATATCTCTTCCTCAGTTTGCTGAAAAAGAGTCTGCCTTGTTCTATAGATCTTCTCCTGTCTGTGGCTCCTCCTCCTCCTCTGCTGGGCTGCGTGGACTCTCCTCCTCACTGCTATCAGGTATATCTCCGCCATCTTGAGTAACCCAGATGCCTTCTGGGTCTCCTTTTATACTTTGGTAATGGTTACCACCTGCTCTGAGTTAGTGGTAAATTGGACATGCAAACTGGGCTTTTTGCGACTAGTCGCAATTTGCGAGTTGCAATTGCATATGGTTTGCGACTTGCAAATTGCGACTTCCTATTTGCGGGTCGCAAAATGGGGTTGCAATTTTTGCGAGTCGGTAATGGCTCGCATCGCTTTTTGCGAGTCGGAAATGGAATTTTTGCATCCCATTTCCGATTTTGCACAGTCGCAAATAGCGATTCGGGCCATTTGCGACTCGCAAAACTTTGCTACATCTGGCCCTTAGTTCTTTCCATTTCTGATTAAAAGAAAAGCAGTTCAACGTGCAAAACCTTGCAACTTGATCCACATAAGAATTTCTCATTGAAACAAAATCATTTTATTTCTGGTGTGCACTACATTTAACCACAGCAATCCTCTCAGGTAGGGCTTGTAACAAATCATGTATTCTATCACCATTTCTAATTAGTCATGAAACGTCTCTGCGATCGCAACTGCCCAAAGTCTTGCACTACACCAAACCCATATTGACTGTCTGTGAAAATTGTAACGTCAAGCTGTGTAGAAATACAGCATGCTCTAGTAAGAGCCACCAATCCAGCCACTTGTGCAGAAAATACTCTTTGAAGCCATGAAGCTTTGAGTATACCAGAAGCTGTGCACACAGTATATCCATATTTCAAGGTTCCCACATTATCTCTCAGACAGAAACCATCAATAAAAACTATTTGATCATTTTCCTTTAACAGGGTACTGAATATCAGGTCTGGGTTTCATGCACAATTCAGTAACCTCCAGACAGTCATGTTCAACTTCTTTCAGTTTCTCAATTTCAACATTATCTACTGGGAGCAAGGTTGCTGGGTTAAGCACTTCAATGTAACATTTGGAGAGCCTAAAATTAACAGCTCATACTTCGTGAGCCTTGCATTTGCAAATATTGGGTCTTTGTTCTGGTAAGCAAAACCTCTACGGAGTGTGGTACAAAGACAGTGAAAGAATGTCCCATCCCAATATTCTCACATTATGTGAGTGACCATCCAACCGGTGCACAGTCTGCAAACAACCAGGTAAAGCTACTGCGACTGGGTCCAAAATAGCAGAAAAATATGCTACAGGGCGATTTATGCCACCATATACCTGTACAAGAACTGAAAGAGCACAATAATCACATTCATGACAAAACAACATAAATGGCTTAGTGTAGTTAGGCATTACCAACTCTCTCTCAGCTCAGTGAAAGCTTTCATACCAGCTTCATCAAAAGGCACAGAGTCAGAAATATCTTTGTGGGTCAGTCTCTGCAGTGGCTTTGAAATAATAGAAACATTGGGAATCCATTGGCAACAGTAGCTCACCATTCACAAAAACATCCTATCATTTATTTGTGTACTAGTAGATTCATTTGCAAAATAGCTGTAACTCTCTCCCTGGAAATTTTTATTGCACCTTTTTCTATTTGGTGTCCCAAATATTTAACTTCTTTCTGACAGTACTGTATTTTACTGGGTATGTTCATTCTCGCCAAATGATTCAACAAAGCAATGGTATCTTGCCTGCATTTTTCCTTTGTCTTTGAAACAACCAAAGATCATCAATATACTGAACTAATGCTGATTGGAAAGGCATTTCCAAGGACTCTAAGTTATTATTCAACACTTGATGAAATATGGACGGTGGCTCTGAAAAACCTTGTGGGATCCTACACCAGGAATATACACAATTCCAGGATTTAAAACAGAAAATAAAATGACTATCCTCATGTACAGACACTGAGAAAAATGCTTGTGATAGGTCCACCCCCATGAACCATTGTGCATCAAATGGTATTTGGAACAAAATCACTGCTGGATTGTGTACCACTGGACAACATTTGAACACTATGGTGGTCATTATAAAAACGGCGGTCAAAACCGATCCGCCGGTGGTAAAAACCGCCAGCAGAGGAGCGGTCCGGACTGCCAAATAATGAACCAACTGAAACACAGGCATCCTGAAACCACCCACCGCCACTAGAGGAGTGCCGACAATGACAGCAGAGGCTGCCCACAGGCCTACGGAAAGGCCCAACCCGCCCATCAAATAATGAACCACTAAACCGCCGTCATTTCCGGGGTGGGAACCACCGCCACGCAAAGCCAGGTGGAAAAGAACTTAATATAAGGAAACGCTCACCAGAGGCACTCACAACACGCCGAGGCAGACATGGATAGAGAGCTGCAGATCATGCCAGCCCTGTTCACGACCTAGACTGCCGACAAAGACGACAACGGTAAGTACTGCAACCTATTAAACAAGGGAAGAAAGGGCACAGTTACATCTACCCTGCAACGCTCCCCAACCCTTCACAGCAGCACAAGCCATACACCCCACAGCAAGAGGTACTTACCCGACACAAGGCAAATCCAACCTGACCTTAGTACATACAAATGCCCCACAACCACAAACAATTAAATGAGAGACCAAGGTTCAAGAGTGTGCTGCCAAAACACAGGCCACACATAAAATTTCAATTCAGCTCACAGAGCTAACTATTCACATTAAGGCCAATGGCCAGTCCATAGCCAGACGTTTGTGGGCAACAATGGCCTCGAACTGACTCCCAAAAGTGCTACGGTACTCCACCTTATGGGGCAACAATGGGGCATCCAGGCACCTCAAGGAACAGGGGCAGGGGGTGCTGGGGGTGGGAATTTGTGACGGGGTGGGCCTTGGACTTGCGTTCGGAAGGTGGAGGGGGTTTGGCTTTGGAAGGTGGGGGGTGTGCTTTGCCTGGGTGGAGCCAGATGGAATTGGCTCTGCACGGGGCTTCTTCCTCTCTGGGGAAGGGGCTTGGGAATGTGAAGGTAAGACAGGGGCGGGCTGTGAAGTGGAAGGAGTGGAAAGGTCAAGTAGGTGCGCGCGTTTAGGGACAAGAGGGGGTGGGCCAGTGGTTTGGAAGAGGTCAGTACGGGAGAAGAAAAGTTTTTTGGGAGCAATAGGGTTGGGCCTGAAGGAGGGTGTGGGAGTGGAGGCAGAGCGCGTGGACGTAAGTGATGTAGGGGTGCGTGTTATGGGTGCAGGTGACTGGACAGTCTGCTGAGGTGTGGTGGATGTGTGATGGGTGGGTGTCTTGGTTCGTTTGTGTGTTTTTGGAGGAGAGGTGGACACAGTGGGAGAAGACAGGCTGCTAGTGTGGATGTATGTTGTGTGGGTGTCTGGTGAGTGTGCTGCATGTGTCAACTACAGTAGTTGTGATGAGTGCAGGTGTGGTGTCTGGGGTGCATTTATGGATGTCTACTATTGTGGTGACTGCAAGAATAGGCTTAGCAACAGTGACTGAAGGTGCAGTGCCTGGGGGTGTGAATGTAGAGGGGACAGACAGGGAGACAGAAGAGGGGAACTGGATGTTGCTGTGTGTGCATGTGTATGTTGGCTGTGTGAATGCTTGTGGTGGGAGGCGTGGTGCTTGTGTTTAGAAGTGTGCTTTGTGTGTAGAGGTGCTTGACTGCGTGTCAGATTGTGTGCTTTGGATGGGTGAAGGGAGTGGGGTGCTAGAGGAGGTTGGAGGGGGGGACGGAATGACCAGGAAAACTGGCTGCCATCAAAGAGGAGGCCAGAGCCTGAAAAGATCTTTGTAGGCCCGACACAGCACCGTGAATGCTAGCCCCTGGATGCATTGACGATGGTTGTCTGCCCTACAGACATGGTTCTCAGGAGGTCAATAGCCTCCTCTGTGAGGGTGGCAGGGCTCACTGGGGGAGGGGAGGAGGTGCCTGGGGCGAGGGAGACGCCCACCATTCTGGGTGAGAGTGCACGGGAAACTCAGTGGGGAGCAAATGGGAGGACTGTGATAGCATGGGTGGGTGGTGGAAAATGATACTGTAGGGGTGTGCCCACTTGGGTCCGTCATCGCCAGAGAGCCCCCATCAGAGGAGGTATCAGAGTCACTACCTCCAGTGGTAGTAGCCTCTCCTGTGGTACTCCCCTCACCCTCCAACCCACTGGTCCCCTTGGCGTCGGATGACTCTGCCTCCGAGGATCTTTGGGCCACTGCATCCCCCGCGCCGGTGCCTCAGCTCCCTCGCCAGATGATGCTGGTGTACACAAACAACACAAGAGAACAGGGATTGGGAGACAAAACAGGAGAGACACTTGTAAATAGCTGAAAGGAGTGCACATAGTGGCCATACATACACCCACCCATAAGACCCTCCAACAGGCTGCACCTTCCACTATGCCCATGGCCATGCCCCTGACTAGTGACCAGAACCCTGTTCTACACCCATACCCTGAACTACCTAAGGACCCGTGGTGTAGGAGACCTGACTCAAAAACACCTACACCCTACGGGGGCCATCATGTAGATGGACATCAGTCAGAGTCCTTGCAACTAAGCAGCAAAAACCCTAATGCACACACAGACATCCAACAAGGGTTAAGATTGTGATATGTGTACTCACCCCCTTGTGACTGCTGTGCAGCCTTCAAGCGCCCATCCAGGTCTGGGTAAGCCACCGCCAGGATGCGTAGCATGAGGTGGGTCAGTGCCCGACGGGCAACCCTTCCACATTGGGAGGACTTCCCCAGCTGGGCCTCACAGATTTTTTGCACCCAGCGCCGCAGGTCCTCCCACCTCTTCCTGCAGTGGGTGCTCTGCTGGTTGTAGACCACCAGGGTCTGCACCTCCTTGGCGACGGCCAAAGATCCCTCTTCTGGTGGGCGCTGACCTAAAAGGGAAACACAGAAATGTAACACAGAGGTCAGGCACTTGGAAAAGACAGCTGCCTATACGTCCACTATGGGACGAACAGTACTAACAGACTTATAGGACATATGCACGCATCATGTCATGAACCATGGCCCATGCAGGGTCAGAGATGTACACATATGTACTTCCAACACCATACATTACACTCAACCTTTGCCCCAATCCCCCGTCTCACCTGTACATCTGGCTGTCTGTAGAGCTTGGTGTGCAGGGGCAGGACCCCATCCACTAGCCTCTCCTATTCCTTCTGGGTGAAGGCCGGGGCCCTTTCCCCTGCAACACAAACCACTTCCATGACCAGAGGCAGGACACAGTGGTACACTCAGTGGAGTACCTGCTTGCACGAGATCTGAGAGTCAAGTGAAGTTGGGGTGACAAATTTGCGTACATACCTCTGGCAGCACTCATGATATGCCAGGATTCCCCATTGGCATCCATGTTAACCAATGACTGTGCGAACGGCTGTAAACACCGCCTTAAGCTGTTACGTCAACCACTAGCAGTATGACTTCACTTCCACCATGACAGTTCTGGCTAACAGGCGGCAGACATTTTGGCCTTAACTACGCATTAATTAAAATTATATCTGCACAATATAGGCCCTATTGTTCACCTAACACACCTATGCATGTGAACATTCGCAATACCACACATGACAAACCCGGTTCTATCATTATGTTCTAGATAATATTCTGTCCAAAACATTTAGCTTTTGTGTCCCTACAATCAAGTCAGCAGTGCTCAATGAATGACAATGTGTGCCTATGTATGTGTGTTCCTCACACGTGTTTCAAATCACTCCTAGGCACCAACCCTTGTGGCGAGGAAGGGCCCCATCGGTGTACAGACCACTTGTTGATTTGCGGACCATGGTGGAGCGTCACATCATAATCAATTACAGACTCACCTGTGCAACTATTCTCGAATTTTGTGCATTACTGGATCCTGCACTCACTCGGGCAAATCGTAATCAGCATGCCTTCCCTACTGAAGTGCAGGTGCTCTCTGCACTTAATTTTCTGGCCACAGGGTCATTTCAAGTGACAGTGGGCATGGGTGCAGGATTTTCACAGCCAATCACCAGCATGATACTGACAAGATTTCTAAATGCATTTGTACGACACCTGCAGTCCTATGTGAGGTTCCCCAAAGTGCTGAGCTCCCTGACATCAAGTATGACTTCTATGCCTTTGCAAACATACCCCCTGTGATAGGTGCCATCGATGGCACCCACATAGCTATCATCCCTCCAAGAGTCAGTCAACAGGTGTATAGAAACAGAAAGAACTTTCACTCCATGAACATCCAATTGGTATGTACTGCAGACCAGTACATCTCACATGTGAATGCCATGTTCCCCGATTCAGTCCATGGTTCCTTTGTGCTGAGGAACAGTAGTGTGCCACGCAAGATGGAACAATTACAAGAGGACAGAGGGTGGATCATAGGTAGGTTTTCTCTCACTAACTGCCACCTAACAGACAGATAGGCTGTCTGACTCAGAGGCTTGACAATGACTGCTCTGTTTGCACCTTTTTCTAGTTGATTCTGGCTATCCCAACTTGCGTTGGCTCCTGACACCAGTGAGGATTCCTGGGACAGATACAGAGAGGAATTACAGTGAGGCCCATGGGCGTTCTAGGAGGGTGATAGAGAGCACAATAGGTCTCCTGAAGGCTAGATTTCATTTTCTACATATCTCTGGGGGTTCCCTGGCGTATGGCCCTGAAAAGGTGTGTAGAATGGAGGTGGCCTGTATATCCAGACCAGCTTCCTCAGAGAGGGGACGAGAGTGATGGTGATGATGAGGAAGGGGAAGATGTTAATTCCAGGACCCAACTGATACAACTCTACTTCCAGTAACTATGTGGGACTAAGGGCTGACATTGGTGTTTGTGAAACAAACTGTCAGTGTGCTTTGTCATCTAAGGGGGGTTGTATTCTACCATTTGCAACTGGGTCCAGGTCTGCATGGGAACTAATACAATTTAGTGGTTATTTTTGTTACAACATTTAGGCACAACAACATGTGAGGTGAGTGTGTACTTTCATGCTACGCATTACAAATAAAGTAGTAACAGCCAGTTGCATCCATACTTCACTTTGTTCACACATTATGACAGGGGACAGTGTTACAGGTGTGATATGTGTTTTATTTGGTACTTTCTTCCATCGCAAGATCAGCGACCTCCACGACAGCTTCGGACACCAGACCCAACCTAACACCACCGAACCCACATCCCCGACCATCACCCTCAACAACTGGACCCACATCAGCACGGAAGAAACCAAATCCATCATGAACTCTATCCACTCCGGCGCCCCTTCGGACCCCTGCCCGCACTTCATCTTTAACAAAGCCGACAACATCATCGCCCCGCACCTCCAGACCGTCATCAACTCTTCTTTTTCTTCTGCTACCTTCCCCGAATGCTGGAAACACGCCGAAGTCAACGCCCTACTAAAGAAACCTACGGCTGACCCGAGCGACCTGAAAAACTTCCGCCCCATCTCCCTTCTGCCTTTCCCAGCCAAAGTAATAGAGAAGACCGTCAACAAACAGCTGACCACCTTCCTGGAAGACAACAACCTGCTCGACCCCTCACAGACCGGATTCCGAACCAACCACAGCACTGAAACCGCCCTCATCTCAATCACAGACGACATCAGAACCCTGATGGACAACGGTGAAACAGTCGCCCTCATTCTTCTCGACCTCTCGGCTGCCTTTGACACCGTCTGTCACCGCACCCTAATCACCCGCCTCCGCTCCACCGGGATCCAAGACCAGGCCCTGGACTGGATCGCCTCCTTCCTCGTAAACCGCTCCCAAAGAGTCTACCTCCCTCCGTTTCGCTCAGAACCCACTGAGATCATCTGCGGCGTACCTCAAGGCTCATCACTCAGCCCGACACTCTTCAATGTCTACATGAGCCCCCTTGCTAACATCGTACGCAAGCACGACATCATCATCACCTCCTACGCCGACGACACCCAACTTATACTCTCCCTCACCAAGGACCCCGCCAGCGCCAAGACCAACCTACAAGAGGGTATGAAGGACGTCGCAGATTGGATGAGGCTCAGCCGCCTAAAGCTGAACTCTGAAAAAACTGAAGTCCTCATCCTCTGCAACACCCCGTCCGCCTGGGACGACTCCTGGTGGCCCACGGCCCTCGGCACCGCACCGACCCCCGCAGACCACGCCCGCAACCTCGGCTTCATCTTGGACCCCCTTCTCACCATGACCAAGCAAGTCAACGCCGTGTCCTCCGCCTGCTTCCTCACCCTCCGCATGCTCCGCAAGATCTTCCGCTGGATCCCCGCCGACACCAGAAAAACCGTGACCCACGCCCTCGTCACGAGCCGCCTGGACTACGGCAACACCCTCTACGCTGGGACCACCGCCAAACTCCAAAATCGCCTGCAACGCATTCAAAACGCCTCAGCCCGCCTCATCCTCGACGTACCCCGCAACAGCCACATCTCCGCACACCTGAGACACCTGCATTGGCTCCCAGTCAGCAAAAGGATCACCTTCTGACTTCTCACCCACGCACACAAAGCCCTCCACGACAAGGGACCGGAATACCTCAACAGACGCCTCAACTTCTACGTCCCCACCCGCCCCCTCCGCTCCTCTGGCCTCGCACTCGCCGCCGTCCCTCGCATCCGACGCTCCACGGCGGGTGGGAGATCTTTCTCCTTCCTGGCGGCCAAGACCTGGAACTCCCTCCCCACCAGCCTCAGGACCACCCAGGACCACTCCGCTTTCCGGAGACTCCTAAAGACCTGGCTGTTCGAGCAGCGATAACCACCCCCTTTGTCCCTAGCGCCTTGAGACCCGCACGGGTGAGTAGCGCGCTTTATAAATGCTAATGATTTGATTTGATTTGAATAGTGTGATTAACAGTGATGGCAGTTGGTCATGGGTGGTTGTCCTCAATGCCATCATGGTGGCAGCCTTGTTGTAAGTATTGATGGGTCCATCAATGCTTACATGAGTTCTTATTGATTGTTAGCACTGTTGGTTAGTTGATTGTGTCGGATGGTTGGTGGGCAGATTGTTGCAGAGTCACTTCTTCGAGGGGGCCTTGTTTTTGGCAGGGGTTCCAGTCCCATAACTTGGCCTGAGGGTCAGTTTGTGCGCCTGCTGTTGACCGAGAGGGGATGACATGGTGTTTCCTTGTGTTTCCTCTGAGAGTAGTTCATGGGATGTTGCTGCTGATGCTGTCCTTTTCTGGTCTGTCTCCTGTGCTGTAGTGGGGCCTCCCGTCCTGTGTGGGTGTCAGACGGGGTTTGTAAAAGCTGCAGCAGTGCTCCTGCTATGCTGCCCATTGTGGCGTTGTGCAGTTTCCACTGCTCCATGGCCTGTTGTTTGTGTTCCTGCTGCATTCTTTGACTCTGCTCCAGGATGGATAGTATCTGGGCCAATCTGTCATAGGTATGCTGGTAGGCCCCCAGGACCTCAGAAATCATTTCCTTGGCTGCACATCCATCCTGTGGCCTCCACCCTGGGCCACTGATGCCCTCCCACTGGGCCTAACCCCTGTGCCTGTGTCCACTGCGCAGGTCTGGCTGTACCACTTGTACTGGGGCCATCGTCTTTCTGCCTGTTGGTAGGGGGGTGACTGTGGCCTCCGTACTTGTGTTCCACCGGTCTGTGGCCTGGATAAACAGGTGTGGGGACGGTTGCCCTGGGCTGTTGTTCTTGCCTGGGTGCCAGGGGTGGCAGTGGTTTCCTGGGTGGGGCTGCTGAATGGTGACAGTCCAGGACTGTGTGAGGGGCCAGACTGCTCATCAGTGTCCAGGATTCCATGTGTCCTGTGAGGTGCCTGTGTCTGCCTGCAGGGCACTGGTACTCCTTGTCCTGTCCATCAGGGTGTCATGGGTGGTGGTGCCTGTAGGGGTCAATGGACATGCCTGTTACAAATGCATGATCGGATGTGGTGCAGAGGGCTGAGCTGTTTTGTGCAGGTGTTACACTTTGAGGCCATGCAGGGTTCCTTTGTGAGCTTTGCACTGCATTTTGCTTTGGATGCGGAGTTGCATTGTGGGTGGTGTAGTGCCATTGTGAATCCTTGCAGGGGTAGGCGGCTGTGCACAGGGGGAGGGATGTGGGCCTGTTAGTAGGTTTGTGGGCATGCACAGTGACTGGATGTTGTCAACGTGGGCTGGGTGGGATAGTGATCCTGGTGGGTGTTGGAGGGGTGGGGTGGTACATGCATTACAGGTGTGATGGATATGGGATAATTGTAGACAACTTACCTGAGTCCATTCCTCCAGTGAGTCCAGTGAGTCCCTCAGGGTGCAGGATGGCCAGTGCCTTTTCCTCTCAGTCAGTGTATTCAGATGGTGTTGGTAGTGGTCCTCCACCAGTCTTCTGGACTGCAATGTGGTGCCTTGATGCCCATGGTCCTGACCGTCCCCGCAGGTCGTTCCATCTCTTGCGGATGTTGTCCCCACTGCATTGACCCTGTTGACAATGGTCTTCCATAGCTCCATCTTCCTGGCGATGGGTGTGTGCTGCACCTGAACCCCAAATAGTTGTGGCTCCACCTTCAGGATCTTGTCCACCATGGTCCTTAGCTCCCTTTCTGTGAACGGTGGGTGTTTGGGGGGTGACATGGTAAGTGTGGTGAAGGGTGTCGGGGTGGATTCACGGTGAGTGTGCTCTTCTGTGGTCGGTGTGAGTCTCGTGTATAGTGGCATTTGGTGTCTGCTTCTGGTGATCTCTGTGTTCGTTGGCCTACTTTCATTGCAAAGGATTGTGGGGTGTGTCTGTGAGTGTTTTATGGTGTTGTGGATGTGTGTCAGGTGTGTAGGTTTCTAGCTTATCCAATGTGTGCACTTCTTGCTGTTGGGTCCTCTTGCCGCCAGTGGCAGTCTGAACCGCCAATGGTTGTTCGGCTTCCACTGACCACCAAAGTGATTTGTGCATCATTATTTGAAGGGCGGGATGTGGGTGTGCTTGGTGGTGGTGGGGTGGGAGGTCCAGCATTTCTGCCGACAGGGTCCTGCCGGTGACTGCTGGACTGGTGATTTATGGCAGATTCTGGATTTTGGATCATTATATGGCGGGTTCCTATTCACCGCCAACAGCGGTTTTCTGTTCACCGTCGCCACGGTGGTCAGCGGTGTTTACCGCTGTGTGCATAATGACCGCCTTTGTCATTAATTTTCCTCAAATCTTGAACAATTATACATTTCCCACTTGGTTTTCACACACCCATAACAGGAGAATTATATGGGCTGCTCAGCACTTCTTTTAGAACTCCCTGCTTCACAACATCTGCAATTACAGGAGTAACTCCTTCAATTACATCTGGTGCCATATGATACTGTGGAGGTTTTGGGAAAACTACATTAGGTTTGACTCTGACTTTAACTGGTTCAACTCCTTTCATTAGACCAATGTCTTTCTCAGAAAGGTCCCAAACCTTTAATGTAACTGCACCATGTAGATCAGTTGGAAAATCTTGTACTGTAAATTCAGGATAAAAACTAATCAGTGGAAATTCTTCATTAACTGAATCACATTCAATTTGCATAGATGAATCATCTTCATCATCACTATTTGTCTGAATAGTAATTCCATCATTTGTACAGGTAATCGAACATTTTATTTTGCACAACAGATTTCTTCCCATTAATGAAACTGAACTTGAGTCACACACTACCAATTTATGCAGACCTTCAAATTGCCAATTTTAACAGGAATAGGATTGATAATTAGGTTTGTCAGGAATTGATTTGCAAATCCTACAATCTGCACTGTTTTTCCAGAAGGTGGCACATTAGGAACTTCTGCAGTTCTTACTGTAGAACATGTAACTCCAGTATCAACTATGAATGGAACCTCATGGCCCATTATTTTTTCATTTACATAAGGACACCTTTGATCCACTTCTAATGAAGCTGCTAACACACATTCTTCTTTATCCGGACTCCCACTAATCAATTCATCATTCAATTTGTACTCACTGTAAAGTGTGAACTGCTGTAACTTTTGACCTGTGTTCTCATGAGGAAGTATCACCTGCTGCCGTGTGCCATTGGAGCTTGAGGTATCTGCATGTGTTGCTTTGGTATAACTTGCATTTGGGACTGCATTTGCTGTGACTGTGGCACCTGAAAACATGGCACCTGTAGCTGGTGCATCGGTTGGGGACTTTGCATTTGCTGAGGAATCTGCATTTGATTACTATTATTCTGGACATTTAAATTAGGACTCCTTATTATGGGTCCTCCAAAACCTGGTAAAAGATTGTTTTCATTCATCTGCGTAACAACACCTTCCTGTACAATGATTGGACACTCCTGTTTACAATGCCCGAGGCCCCCGCAAGCATGACAAGGTAACATCCTTTTCATTGTCTGCATATCACCTGGATTAACAATAGTATTCAAATCAGCGCCACAGTTTCCATTCCCATTTCTACCACAACCTCTACCTCTTGCCTGTCCCTTATTTTGAAATACTTGCATGTTTACCTGTTGTGGAAGAACTCCCTGCATTCTTGATTGTGCAGCTTTAATTTGCATCACCATTGCCTTTTCCTTTAATTTCTTTTGTTCCATTTCAATCTCATCATGCAGTATTTAGCAAACTGTAATACTTCATCAACCGATTTTGCTTGCTAGCAAATCAAACGCCTCTTAAGCATCTGGATAATTTCAGGTCTCAAACCTTCAACAAATCTGAACACAAATTGAATCATGTCTTTAGGCTCAATTGTTTCTGTACCACTATAATGTTTAAATGCTTGCCACAACCTTTCACAGTACACATGCATTGACTCCTTTCCTTCCTGAGCTGCCCTATTGATTCTCTGCCAATCAATACTTTCAAAAATGCAATCACTTTGTAATAGTATTTCATTATATCAGGAGATGGTGCACCTGTAACTGGATTTCAAGGAGGCTCTGTTGTTGGGCAGTCAACACTCCTTTTGCATTCCACCCACAAATCATCTGGAACCACTATTTCTAATAAAGTATTCAAATTCTCCCACAGGCATTTTGCGAGCTTCACAAATCTATCTATCTTCTGGCACATTCCACTGGTTTCTCTCTCAATCTCGGGTAGTCATTTGTAAATGCCAAAATATAATTCCTGCTCCTCGGGACATGTGCATAATTTCCTCCAGGAATTTCTCTCATTGCTAATAGCTTTACTGGATTATCAGTCTGCTGCGCATCAACATTTGAATTTGCAGACTCCTTTTTCTTTTGATCTCTTTTCTGTACCCATCTGCCTTCCCATTTGTTTGCTTCTCACCACGTTTGAATATTCTGAATGTATTCCTGAATATGAATTTTCATTCCCAGTATTCTCATGGGGGTTATTCCATTTTTGGAGGAGGTGTTAATCCGTCCCAAAAGTGACGGTAAAGTGACGGATATACCACCAGCCGTATTACGAGTTCCATAGGATATAATGGACTTGTAATACGGCTGGTGGTAAATCCGTCACTTTTCCGTCACTTTTGGGACGGATTAACACCTCCTCCAAAGTTGGAATAACCCCCCATGTTCTTAATATCTTTTCAATCAAATTCTAATCTATAACTTCTCTTTAGCTGCTTTGATTTCTCAATTTCTACTTCATATTTCTCTGCAAGTTCTGGTGTACTAATCCTGATCTGTTTGTAACATTTTTACACATGAAGCATAACTCGTCTTCATTATATGTGTCAATTCTATTAAACTCAAGTGTTCCCTCCATCATTTCATTTCATTCCAACTCATGTCTTGCCAGGTTCAATACATTTCCTCCTCCAGCATTTGTTTTTGCTCCACTAATTTTTTCTAGCCAGTCTGTTATCTGGTGAGATGTCAAACCTTGTAATGGGACATTAATATTTACATTGTGCACACTCTATGGAGTAATACATGGAGTCTTAGGAGTCATTAGAAACTGATTTTAATTCAAATCTGACTTTCCCAAATTCTGTGAAGTCCTAGAATATTTGATGTCAATCACTGGACATCTCTTGTCAAGAGTCTGATTCACTGGAGACATGACTCCCGCTGTAACATTGAGGCCCATGTTCATACTTTTTTAGCACTGCATCTGCACCACCTTTTGATGCAAAAATGTGGCAAACTTACAAAATACAATTGCAGCGCTAAAAAAGTATAAATATGGGCCTGAGTCTCTCCATTTCTTCATTTGAATTAAACATATTCTGTACACTACTCTCATTTTTTCCCTGGATAAACAGTAGAGCAACAGGACTAATAGTAACAGGTACTGTTAATGCTTCTGGATTTCTCTTGTGAAATTACAGGAAACATACCAATTCCCTGTAAAGTTTCAGTTCTCCAAACTTTTTGCTCATTGTCCCACTATGCCTCTCATAATATCTTCTCAACTTTTCTCATTCTCCTCTCAAATTTTTATTTCTCTTGTTGCCTGGCCACTAACTGTCTAAAGCTTCAAATTGTGCTGGTCTAGGAGGAGGTTTTAATTCATACAGTACTCTCATCACATTTTCTAAAATTCTCATGTTAAAAATTCCATAGGCAGGAATGGCTAAGCTCCCTTCCTTCTCTGTAATTTTACACCACTGTTTTAACCAAATACATGCTGTAGTACCTCTCTTTTCAATTGTGATATATGCAGGTGTACCTTCTGGCGGGGCAATTTCTCCTACTCTAACCAGAATGAAAGTATCTCCCTTACGCGCACTCTTCAACACTTTGAAAAATGTTGTTTTTACTTTCATCAGGCTTAATGTACAATTTAAATTCAAAACAGGAAGTAATTCAATCCCAAAATCCTTTTTGCTTGCCTCTCTCGACCAATGATGCTTCACGGTTGTCCACCATTCCATTCTTGACTCCTTCTCACCAACCGACCTACCTCAGCGCAGACCTAGTGATGTCACACGCACAGCAGATGACAAAGTCTTGCGGACTCACCTTCTAAATTCGATTCACACAAAAACGAATGCAAATATTGCGAGCACTAATGCAAAATCAACACACCAACGTGTCTGCCTACACAATCACTTCGGAAGCTTCACACATATTTCAATTGTAGCTTTTAGCTCTGACAACTACTCATTCAATCTTTGATTTCTCTGATTTGCAAGTAAAATTCGATCAGCAAATTTCACTGTTGACTAATTTTAGATTCTCCCTGTGCACTCAGGAATCACCAATATCAGTCAAACTAACACTTCCTTCAACACACACTCAAAGAATAGTATTTGTCAACCATGCCGATTGACCAACTAAACAGAGAAGTTACAACAAGAACCAAGTCTATAAGAGACAATGTTTAATACTCAATACTCAAGAGTCTTAGACCACGCAGGGGCAATATAGCAACAACCACGTGGGCAATTTTTGAACACAAAATGCCACACCCAATTGAAGTATGATGACTTCCCTAAATACACCCTTTGAAATATGCACACTTCCTAACAAACTACATTGGAGTATGCAAACTCCCTATTTCTCTAAAACATTACAATTCACCTGTGATTTGCAAAGCACTGCAAGCGCAAACCCTACCCCAAACACCAATTACACTAGGAAAACTGGGAACATCTCCAAACAAGCACTGTCATAACCAAATTTCAGGCAAACAAGCATTGGCAAAACCAAATCTCCTAATTCTTTCTAAATGACATGTAACTAATAAAAATAGGACATTCCCCTCTTAATGAGACAAAACCATCAGATGATACCCTCCTATTGAGACATAACGATCCTCTGCTGCTACCAAAATTTGTAGGCATGTCCAACCATACATATCTTTTGATAATTGATTTATAAGGTGACACGTATAGGGTAACCTTCCATTACCCCTAGAGGTCGACACAAATCTTTGAACTCAGATAGGACTGAGATACAATCCTAATAGTCAACATCAATAAGATCAAATCAATAAACATCACTTTCAATATTGGAGTCAGTAATTTATACACACTATGACCTTTGTGACCATGAATTACCACACCAATTGAATAAAGTTCAAACATTTATTCCCCCTTAGATTAACAATGCTAAAATCACATAAATCAAACCGAAGACCAAATGATATAAGTACAGAAACAATACAGGCTGACCAAATCTTCTAAAGAATCTTAACCGAGAGAGAATATTTGTAATTAAACATTCAAGAACCACCATGCAGAATAACAACAATAGCAGATGAAACATGGAAACAGAATACATTTAGCTATTGCAGATGAATTATTTTCAATCAAATCGGATGAAACAGTCAAATTTAGAACTTGGCATCCTTATCTATTACTCTGATTCAATAAGCATATTTGGTCTCCGTGCAAAAAAAAGAAGACAATTAATTTGAAAAACATGTGACTATGGCGTTAAACAAAAATAGCGGTTAGGTTTTCTAAAGAGAGAAAACATAAATATCTGCAAGAAAGACAAATACACATTTGGTTGTACCTCTCCTAAATGGATCAGAAAGCAGTTATGTCTTCATCAGCGGAGCATCTTCTGGTCTTCTTCACTGGGCAATGGCATTATAGGAAACAGTTCAGTAATGTTTGGCCTTAATGCATCTGAACCATTTGAATCATAGACAGAGAGCTAAGAAAGAGGAACACATCATTTAACTAGCTGAGAAAAGTAAAATCTGCTCCTACATTACTTCAGTTTTGCTATATTAAATCCCAGGAAAGCAACTACATTTCTATTGCTCAGTCTATGGGGTGGTTTAGGTCAGAGCCAATTAAAACTATTCCATGTTTCAGATGTATCTTTTCTTCATTATCTCCATTCACAATTGGCTCATCTTCTCTCACTGCAGTCACCGCAGTAGAATATAATTGTTGCAGGTTATACATGAGCACTTAAGACTATTGTTCCCGGACACACATTATCTCATCCCAGGAAGACAGACAAAAGTCACAACATAAGAACATAACTTTTCCACAGTGGGCAAGTCACACAGGATGCTTAGAGAAACATTATTTGCAGAGTTCACTCTTTTAAAGCGTTGCCTCTGAAAAATTACTAAAACTTGAGGCCTTTTTAAATCCAATGCTGAAACATGAAGAATAAAACATTTCATAATATTTAAACTATTAATCCGTTTAGCACATATTATTATTCATCTTTCCGTACATGTAATCATCATTAAACACAATACATTTTATTAGACCTAATTTTATTACATTTTAAAATATTTTGTTTATGGTGTCCACCATCTTTGTGATTTTACATGTTGCACATTTTAAGCACACATTCATTTCAAAACAGAATTGTAATACTCACTTTATTCTTTTAATTAGTGGTTTAATACTTAAAAAATGCATTAATTAACCAGCTATCCAACAACTGTCAAAAACTCTCATGGAAAAAAATCCTTAAATTATTGATGTATTCTTATTGTCTGGGTTCTAATAAGTAGTGCAAAGTAGACATGCAAAATATCATTTCTTGAACTCTACTGTGACTATTATGAAGTATATGTGAGTAGTTGCAATTACATGGGAGTTCTGCCTTAGAGAAACAATGAGTTCCAGCTTTTAAGATGATAGGGCTATTGTTCTAAAGCCCTACACTAGCACCAAGATACACCTCATAGATATTTGCTTCTCAAAACGTTAATTAATTGATCAACAATCCACAGAGATTTGTGGCTGAGGGATCATGGATATTAAATCCCCCAAAGTGTGAAGGAATAGTATTTGCACATTTGGTAATTGATTTTTGATTTTCCAAGCTTTAGGTGACACAGAATGTGGGACATTATATAGATAGATTCTGCTTTTAATGTCTTTGGACCGTGGACTGAGCAAATGTCCTAGTCTCTCTTAACCATGTCAATAAACAAAAGAACAGCTCAGCCATATATTTCATAGAGCAGCAACCAATGTATTTTTTAATTTTTGCTGAGGTATCACACAGAAAGAGGTAAAGAACGATGAATCAAATACAAATATAGAGGCTCACAAATAATCCATAAAGGGAGGCTTATCACTGCATTCAAAAACTTCTATTTGTACTGTCACAATCTTAGTGTTTGCATTCTTGGTACGTTGCTGTAACAGTCCTATGTTATTTGTAGAATGTGTCTGAACAACGATAGAAGTCAAATTATAAGCATCATTGAAAAACATTCAGAAAATCCACCTACTTCCTTGAAATGAAGGATGTAAGCTTACATCTTAAGCTTGCCAGCTATCAAATATACAAGTGTCATTTTCCAGTTATCACGCAGAATGGTAGCCATGGTTAGGTCCAGAATTAAATAGAGTAAATGAACATTAAAGGGATAAATCAAAACCTGTGTTTTTTCTTAACAATGAAATTATCACCTTTCATTGTCCATGTGAAAACATCCCGATTTCCACCTGGTTTAACATCATTTATTTTACTGCCTACCCTAAAGAAGGTACATGCAACGTTTTTCAGATACTTCACATATATTAGTTTCACATTTATTTTCAAACATATTGTTAAAAATTGGGTTTTTGCACCCTGTCAAAGCAGGAACCACAATCCTAGTTAGGGAAAGTATTATACACACTAAAAGATAACCTGTGCTCACCTTCCGGTAGTTCAGAACAGAGCAGTCAGGATTATCTAAATAGGCAATGTGTAAAATATTTGTGCAACATACCCACACAGTAACATAATGAAAACACCAGAAAAAGACTCCACACAAGTTTAGGAAAGTAGATTATTATAATATGAACACCACAAGACCAAAACAACAAAAATCCAATACGTAGACTTGAGATATGAATTATCAAAGATTAAATTGAAAATAGTGTTTAGAAGTCAAAAAAAGCCAACCATGGCTATCTGGTTACACTGGACCGGGGCAAATCTACAAAGTCAAAATGACCTCGATGGAGTTCTGGTCGGATACAGTTCCAGGTAAGTCCAGCTGAAGTTGTACCTTCTCAGTTTGGTACGAAGAGTCCTTTTGTGGGCGCAAAGAGCCACCAGGAGTCCCTGTTGGACGAATTAGAACCTTGCGGTCTTGATGCTGCTGTGTGAAGAGATGAAATTGGGCCCACTTGCGCTGATCCATTATGTGAGTGGAACTGTTCCTGTGTAAACAGGCCCGTTCACAAAGAGCCCAAAAGCTTGATTTGAAGAGCAAAAAGTACAGAAAGACCAGTCCCAAGAGCTCAGCACTGGAGAGGAGACTCTTGGGGGTCAGGAGTTGATTGAAGATGGATCCAGGAGCTGGAGCAGGTGAGCTGAAAGAAGTGCTGTGTGTGCCTCAGACTTAAGAAAAGAGAAGGCAAGCCTGCAAATCCTTGGAGTCACTCTGGGTTCAAGTGAGATAGGTCCAGTTCTAATCCTCAGTGTGGCAGAGATCAGCAGGCAGCAGGGGCAGCTCAGCAAAGCAGTAAAGCAGTTCCCCAGAACAATTTGTCAAGTAGAGTGGAAATCCTTGTAGCACTGCATGCCTTACTCCAGCAGAGATCTTCCCAGGTCCAGTAGTGTGCTGATTAGGTGGAGTCAAAGCCCCAGTACGTATACCCAAATGTGCCTTTGAAGTAGGAGTGACTTCAAAGCAGCACTTTAAAGTGCACAGGTCCACCTTTCATCCCAGCCCTGGCTTTAGACTATCAGTAGAGGGTAATCAGCCCTTTGTGTAGAACAGAGGACACTGCATTTTGAAGTTTAAGTGTCAGCTACTACTTCCTCTTCCTGCCTAGGAGAGACATCAGAATGCAGATGAATGCAGATTAATTCTCTGCCACATGCACCCTTCCTGCATTTGTGGCTGTCTAGAGAGAATGCACAAAATGTAGCTGTCACATACCCCACTTATGTATTAGAGACAAGCTGTAAGGCACACAGAGCAGTAAGAGCAGAGAAATGCCTCCTTTCTAAAAGTGACATTTCTACAATAGTAATGTCAAAGATGATTTATCATTGCCAGTCAAAACATGTGAAAAATGACAAAGCTTCTCCTTTCTGATCAGGAATTACATTGTTACAATATATTAAGGAAATTCTCATGCTGGTCTAGGAGAGGAGCAGGCCACCAGTAGTGAAAAATAACTTAGGAAATCTTCCACTACCAAGACATGTAAAACTTGAAGGTACATGTCCTGCCTTTTACTTGCATAGTGCCCTGCCCTATGGGCTACCTAGTGCCTACCCCAGGGGTGACACATGAAATAAAAGGGGAGTATATGGCTTGACAAGGGCTTTTAAATGCTGAGTTGAAGTGGCAGTGAAACTTGCCTCACAGGCTGTGCAATGGCATGCCTGAGACATGTTTAAGGGCTTCTGAACTGACAATAACCCACTACTGCAGGGGTACTTGCCAGTTCTACATCTGTCAGATCCCCCTTGGATCTCTCACTCTATGCTCTCTGGGGCCACTAAGTTAACACATGGGGACTTATTCTCCTTGCCTGGGAACCCCATCTGTGCAGCATATAACCGTAACTTGGTCACAGATGCATTCCAGTAGGCAGACAGTACTACCATGGCCAGCAAAGTGATGTGGCCCATTCCACCCCTTGGGTCTGACATCTGTCTCCAAACCAGGAAAACTCTTTCCACAGGGACATCAATCAACAGAGGCCACTGAAAGCTGTCAGCTTCAAGAGCCAGGGCCCAGGCCATCAAGGGGTCTCTGTCCTTTGTGGTTTCTCAAAGTGGGGAGTAGTAGCCCCAGATGCCTTGCATCTGTTTTTCAATCCACCTCCCACCAGTTCAAGGGTGGTATCTTTCAACTCGTCCTCCAATCTAGGGTCTGTATCCTTGGGCTGGTCAGGAGTCAGAGATGAGTCCTTCCTCCCCTGCCTCTACATCTGAGATGCTGTACTCTCTGTCAGGGAGTGGTACCCCCAGAAAACCAGTTGGTCAGGGCACCTGTGGCAGCTGACCCTCCCAGTTCTCCTGACCCTGGGGGCAACTCATTCCTTAGGATGCTGTCAGTGGGCATCTTGGGGACTGACAATGACCCTTCTCTGAGTCACCTCCCCACCCCACTTAGGGACACCAGGGCAGTAGGGTGGAAAAAGTCCTGCCCATGGGCTGGAGTCACTCTACACACTTTGCCGGTGTACTGCCCTGGGGAAACTAGCTGTTGCACAGTCATGGTCCTGCTAGCCCCAGTATCACTCAGAGCAGCGATTAGAGCCCCATTCACTCTCACCTGTTGGAAGTGATGACTCTCACCCTCAGAGATCACCAGCTCACCTTCTATCTCCCAGCTGAGGGAGATCATGGCATGTTCTATGACCTGCCCCTGGAGTCTCCTCATCACCAAGGCCACATTGACCACCCCTGTAGAGTTCCCACCAGTGGGTGGCCTCTTTGGACAGACAAAGTCCCCCTTCTGGTGTCCAAATTGGGAACTCTCAATGCAGTGGGGCTGGAAGTAGGACGCCCTGGGCCGCAGCCCACCAGTACCGCCCTCTTTCTTCTCATAAGGGTCATGGGAACCCTTTCCTTCCCCCGCACCCTGAGACTCCCTGCGTCTTTCTTTGCTGCACCCTCACCTTCTAGTAGGGAACCTGAACCACCCTTCCTGGCGTCTCTTCAAGGTGCTTTTTGGAACACTTTGGTTCTGACTCAGATGTCCGACTCACCAGCAAGTTCCCTGCCATCAGTAAGCTTACTGTCAACTAGGTTTTGGTTCAGCTCTGGAAAAGAAGTATCAAGAATGTGCTCCTTCAAAACCAAGTTGGACAGCCCTCCATAATCATTACCTTTGCTGCCCCTAACCCAGCCCATCAGTGCCTTACTGGCATAGTCCACGAAATCCAACCATGTTTATGTAGAGAGTTTATGACTGGTCCTGAACCGTTACTTGTACTTCTCAGGGTTCAAGCCCAAGCCTACTGACTAAAATGGTCTTCATGGCACTGTAGTTGTTCTGATCTCCCACCATTATTGTAAGGAGTGTGCTTCTCCCCATTGTGGGCATGTACCGCCAATGACTACTCTACCCAGAACTCCTCTGGGAACCTGTGCGGTTTCAAAGCCACTTCATAGGCTGCCAACCATTTATACGTGCTATGCTCCACTCCATAACTGGGCCCTATGGTGGTGTTTACAACATTGGCGGTAAATGGCGCTTACCATTGTGCAGAAGACCGCCAA
The DNA here is from genome assembly GCF_031143425.1 of Pleurodeles waltl. Lineage (NCBI taxonomy): Eukaryota > Metazoa > Chordata > Amphibia > Caudata > Salamandridae > Pleurodeles > Pleurodeles waltl. The sequence goes on from NC_090443.1 coordinate 681,216,526, forward strand.
CACACCGCCGCAACTGCAGAATTCCGCCACAGCTATTATGACCCACAGCACGGAACCCGCCAAACTTCAGACACCCACACAAGTCCGCCACCCCAAAGGTCAGTAAGAAACTGGTGAAAACAAAACCTCCACCATCAGAAATACGCCCACACTATCACAACCCACTAATCCACTCAGCGGTCTTTCAACCGCGGTATTCCATTGGCGGAACACACCGCCGCGCTCAAAATACACACACATATACAAAACACAGCCACATTGGACAAATCGAAATACACACACCTGATACACATACACACACACCACTCCCACACACCCAATACAATATAAAACACACTCCCACATCACCCACAAACCCCTACAACCACAATTACTGAGAGAAGGCCAGAGAGAGACACCACCATCAACAATACTAGCATCCACAGGCACACAACACCATCACCCACATAACTTCTATGCACCTCACACTACACACCACTACATATCAGCAAACTTATCACCCGACACACCACCCCACACATCACCTACACCACTCCAAGGCACGGCAAAGACACCCCAGGTTCTCGGAGGAGGAGCTCAGGGTCATGGTGGAGGAAATCGTCCTGGTAGAGCCGCAGCTATTCGGAGTACAGGTGCAGCACACCTCCATTGCAAGGAAGATGGAGCTAGCGAAGAATAGTGGACAGGGTCAACGCAGTGGGACAGCACCCAAGAAATCGGGAGGACATGAGGAAGAGGTGGAACGACCTACGGGGAAGGTGCATTCCGTGGTCTCAAGACACCACCTTGTGGTTCATCGGACTGGCGGCGGACCCCCACCTCCTCCTCCACAACTAACAACATAGGACGAGCAAGTCTTGGTGATTCTGCATCCTGAGGGCCTCGCAGGAGTAGGTGGGGGAATGGACTCTGGTAAGTCTAATCTTAACTATTACACCCCCCACCCTACCTGCGTGCCAGCACACACCCCCACCCTCACCCTCACCCCATCACTCTAACTCCTCATAAATGTCCCAACATCACAAACCACACATCCCAAACCCAAGCCCTGCATACAACAACAAAGCATGGACACCCATCACTAAAGCATGCCCACTGCACATACCCATACACCCCCCAAACCACCATCACACAAGGTCCCACACAGTAATGCAATCACTGGGGTACACGGTTGCCCACCCATTGCACACCATGGCACACACAGATGTAATAAACATCCTTTTATACCCCTGCAGGACCCCTACCCAACGTCACCGGACAGGAGGGTCCACACATGTCCACACCACCAACAGAAGGGGCCCACAGTGATGACAGCATCTCTGTCCAACTGGATTTAGATGACCAGCCCGGCCCATCGGGGACCTCGGGACAGTCGATTCTCCTCACCCAGTCACAGGCCACCACAGAGCTTTCCCCCTCTGGAAACACCAGCACTGCACCCACCCAGCGGGCCCATACCTCCGTCCCCAGGACACGTCAATCAGCAGTGTGTCCACCACTACAGGGAACCCAGGCTAACCCACCACCCCAACAACAACAGGGACCTGGGGGCAGTGGCAGTGGGCACACGGTCCAGGGGACGGAAGCCCAGGAACACAGGGGAACTGGGAGGGCTGCTGTGCGACAGGGGGCGGACAGGCCCAGGGAACCCACTCTCCACAAGGCCCTCTCCAACATCATGGGAGCCTACCACCACTCCCAGGAGACAATGGCAACGGTACTGGCCAAGTTTGAGGAGACCTAGCGCCTGCAGGAGTAATAGTATTTGGGCTTCAGGGAGGAGCTCAGAGCCATCAATTCCACCCTGGGCACAATTGTAGGGGTGCTGAAGGAAGTACTCAAAACCAGGAGGGAAACTGTGGCACTACAAGGGGCCCCTGACACTAGCCTGGACGATGAACTGCCCCCCACCTCCGCCGGCGCACAGGAGGCACCGCCACAGGACCACCACACCAGCACCCCACCCCCCTGCAGAGGGAGAACCACCTCGCAAACGGTCCCTGAGATCCAGGACAAAGACAGAGAACGATGCCAAGACCCCCACCAAGAAATGAGAGCACCCTGAATGTCATCCTACTGTCCCACTCTGTCACCCTGTCCATCCTCAAAATGCCCCAGCTCCACTTCCTATGCCCATTAGGACAATGCACCTGTGAGACTAATAGACTGGACTCTGCCATGGACATTCCTTCACCATCACCCCTCACCATTTTGCTACCCCCTCCAATATTGAGCACTAAAATAAACACCCTTAAATCACACAACAATCTGGAGTCAGTCTGTGATTTGGGAATACTGTATTAGCAATTACTGTGGCAAAAAGCTCTTTCATTTGTAATGTCAACATACCTATTTCACACAGCTCTAGTCCATGAGGAATCAAAGCAGATGTCACACATTGGGATCCACATCTGTGAAATCGTAAGGGAAAGTGACAACTCAGTGACCATACACTGGGTGAAAACGACAAACAGTTGAGAGGTAGTAGTATTAAAGTACATGTAGTAGGCAGGTTTGTATTCTTACCTGTGTTTCACTGGAAATATTGCTGGATCACTGAGTCCTGTTGTCCATGTCTTCTTCTTCTGCTTCCTCTTCTTCACTGTCCACAGGCTCCACAGCTGCAACAACACCACCATCTGTACCATCCTCCTGCAGAAAAGGCACCTGTCATCCCAAAGCCAAGTTGTGAAGCATACAGCAGGCCACGATGATCTGGCACACCTTCTTTGGTGAGTAGAATAGGGAACCACCTGTCATGTGGAGGCACCTGAACCTGGCCTTCAGTAGGCCGAAGGTGCGCTCGATCACCCTTCTAGTTCACCCATGGGCCTCATTGTAGCATTCCTCTGCCCTTTTCCTGGGATTCCTCACTGGGGTCAGTAGCCATGACAGGTTGGGGTAACCAGAGTCACCTGCAAATGGCGAGGGACAACTGTTAGACACACACTAACCTGTAGGGATAACCCCAGACCCAGACAACCATTCCCACTGTCTGGCTTCCAGGTGCTCACTTAATTGCCACACACGGTGCCTCTGGAGTTGACCCATCACATAAGGGATGCTGCTATTCCGCAGGATGTAAGCGTCATGCACTGAGCTAGGGAACTTGGCATTCACATGGGAGATGTACTGGTTGGCCAAACATACCATCTCTACATTCATAGAATGATAACTCTTCCGGTTTCTGTACACCTGTTCACTCCTGTGGGGGGGGACCAAAGCCACATGTGTCCCATCAATGGCACCTATGATGTTGGGGATATGTCCCAGGGCATAGAAATCACCTTTCACTGTAGGCAAATCCTCCACCTGAGGAAAAACGATGTAGCTCCGCATGTGTTTCAGCAGGGCAGACAACACTCTGGACAACACGTTGGAAAACATAGGTTGGGACATCCCTGATGCTATGGCCACTGTTGTTTTAAATGACCCACTTGCAAGGAAATGGAGCACTGACAGCACCTGCACTTGAGGGGGGATTCCTGTGGGATGGCGGATAGCTGACATCAGGCCTGGCTCCAACTGGGTACACAGTTCCTGGATTGTGGCATGGTCAAGCCTGTAGGTGATGATCACATGTCTTTCCTCCATTGTCGACAGGTCCACCAACGGTCGGTACACCGGAGGATGCCACCATCTCCTCACATGTCCCAGCGGACAGTGCCTATTAAGGACAACGGTAAGCACAGAGTCAAACAACTCAGAGGTACGTACCCACAGCTTACACAGAACACCAATCATAATCTAAAAAGTGGCCTGTATGTGTGTTGAGTCTAGGCCTAGGTATGTGTGACGCAGTTAAAAATGAAGCCATGTGGGCCCCTGAAATGGCAGCTGTCTGACCTGTAAATTGGGACAATGGGATGTGAGGTAACTGCACTGGCGATGTACATCGTCGCGGTAGGTGGTTGAAGACTGTGGTGCAATGCTGCATTGGTTAACATTGGACCCTATGGGTCCCAGGAGCCAATGACGATGTACGCTGGCGGTGACGGTACGCACCGCTGCCGACATGACCGCCATTTTCTATCTGTTCATTCACTCAATACCTGAACTTCGAGAGGAGAGGACCTACACTGCAAGTGCTGCTGTGACCTCGGTTTGGAAGAGACAATGGTGGTCATTCTGACCTCGGCGGTAAAAGGCGCCTACCGCCGGTCAGAAATCCTCCATAATCCCGCCGCGGTCGCGGAAACCCGCCACGGTCATTCTGACCCGCAGAAGGCAAACCTCCGAAAATCCGACCGCCACAACAGACCGCCAGACCAGCGGTCGGCGGAAAGGTGGAGGTGACCAAACCTCCACCGCCACGCCAACAGAAATACGCCCATCCCATTACGACCCACGAATCCACGCGGCGGTCATTCAAACGCGGTATTCCATTGGCGGGACACACCGGCGCGGTCAGAATACCCACCAACGAACAAAACTCACCCACATTGGACGATTTGAATCCCACACACCTGATACACATACACACACCACTCCCACACACACAATACAATATAAAACACCCACCCACATCACCCACAAACCCCTACGCTTACAAAATCGTAAAGAAGGCAAGAGAGAGACACCAGGATCCAAAACATAACAGCCACAGCCACTCAACACCATCACCCACACACTATCCACACACAAAACAACACACACCACCACACTCAACTCACTTAAATACACATACTCCACCCCACACATCATACACACCACCCCATGGCACCCCAAAGACAACCCCGCTTCACAGACGAAGAACTCAGGGTTATGGTGGAGGAAATCGTTCGTGTAGAGCCCCAGCTGTTCGGCACACAGGTCCAATACACCAGCATTGCCCGGAGGACGGAGCTATGGCAGAGGATTGTCGACAGGGTGAACGCAGTGGGACAGCACCCCAGAAATCGGGAAGACATCAGGAAGCGATGGAACGACCTACGGGGGAAGGTGCGTTCCATGGTATCCAGGCACAACATCGCCGTGCAGAAGACTGGCGGAGGACCCCCACCTCAACCCCCACAATTCACATCATGGGAGGAGGAAGTCTTGAACATCCTGCATCCTGACGGCCTCGCAGGAGTCGGCGGAGGAATGGATACTGGTAAGTTGAAGCTTCAATACTGCTTCCCCCCCACCTGCATGCCAAATCAGACCCCAACCCTCACCCCCATCCTCGAACCCCACCCTCACCCCCACCCCCATCCTCACCCCCACCCTCACCCCCACCACCATCCTCACCCCCACCACCATCCTCACCCCCACCACCATCCTCACCCCCACCCCCAGCACACCTATTCCCCGCCAATGTCTCACCATCACAACCCACACATCCCAAAACCTAGGCCTGCATGCGTCCACTAAGCATGGACACCCATCACCAAAGCATGCCCAATGCATATACACATCCCCCCCACAAGCCACCCTCACCAAAGCCCCCACACACGAATGCCAGTACTTGGGGACACGGGAACCCACAGATACACCCATATGCCACACATTGAAACTATAACCATACCTCTATACCCCTGCAGGACCCGACCGTCAACACACCGCGGCGGAGGGGCCAGAATTATCCACACCCCCCACCCAAGAGGCCGTCAGCGATGACAGCAGCTCTGTCGATCTGGACACCGATGACCAGCCCGGACCATCGGGGACCTCTGGACAGTCGGTTCCCCTCACACAGGCACAGGCCACTATAGACCCTAACCCCTCTGGGAACACCAGCACAGCTCCCACCCAGCGGGCCCATGCCTCTGTCTCCAGGGCGCGTCAATCTGCGGTGTGTCTACCACTACAGGGCACCCAGGATAACCCACCACCCCAACAACAACAGGGACCTGGGGGCAGTGGTAGTGGGCACACCGGCCAGGGGGCAGAGGCCCAGGGAAACAGGCCAACTCGGCGGGCAGCTGTGCGACAGGGGGGGGAGGAGAGGCCCAGGGAACCCACTCTCCACGAGGTCCTCACCACCATCATGGGAGCATACAACCGCTCCCAGGAGACGATGGCGACGGTACTGGCCCGGTTCCAGGAGATCCAGGTGCTGCAGGAGGAACACTATCGGGGGTACAGGGAGGACATCCGAGCCATCAACACCACCCTGGTTACCATGGTAGGGCTGCTGCAGGACCTCGTAAACAGCAGGGCGGACACTGAACAACACCCAAGGGCCCCTGCCACTAGCCGGGACCAAGAACAGCCATCCACCTCCGCCGGCGCTAGTGGACAGGAGGCCCCCGCACAGCAGCAGCCCACCAGACCCCCACCTCCTGCAGGAGAAGAACCACCCCGCAAGAGGGCCCTGAGATCTCGCAAGACAGAGTAGGATGTCAAGACCCCCGCCAGCAATGGATACCACCTGATGTCATCCCACTGTCCCACATTGTCACCCTGTCCATCCTTGAACTGCCCATGCTCCATCTCTCCACAGGCCTCTGGACAATGCACCTGTGTGACTGTTACTCTGGACTCTGCCATGGACATTCCTTCACCATAGCCCCCACCCACTTGAAACCACCCATCCCATTTTGAGCACTTCAATAAACACCTATTTTGCACCAAATTATCAGGAGTCTGGCTGTGATTTCAATAGATTGTAATTGACATGACAGTGCAAATATGTCCTTGTACATGGTGAAGTCAACAAACAGCTGCCACAAAGCTGTAGTCCATGGGGAAACGAAGCACAGGACTCGTAGTGGGGACCCCAGATCTGAAATAGGGAGGGAAAAGCCAAAACTCAGTCATCATACACTGGGGCAAATAGACAGGCAGCAGAGATGCTGCAGAGTAGTTAACTTTTACTAAATTATCTTTTAAATGTTACCTGTGTCCTATTGGAAGTACTGTTCAATGATTCTGTCCCTGTTGTCTGTTTCAGCCCCGTCGTCTTCCTCCTCGTCACTCTCCTCAGGTTCCACCGCTGCCACAACACCACCGTCTCGACCATCCTCCTGCAGGAAAGGCACCTGGCGGCGCAAAGCCAGGTTGTGAAGCATGCAGCAGGCCACGATGATGTGACACACCTTCTTAGGTGAGTACATTAGGGATCCCCCGGTCATATGCAGGCAGCGAAACCTGGCCTTTAGGAGGCCAAAGGTGCGTTCGATCACCCTCCTAGTACGCCCATGGGCCTCATTGTACCGTTCCTCTGCCCTGGTCCGGGGATTCCTTACTGGGGTCAGTAGCCACGACAGGTTGGGGTACCCAGAGTCCCCCACTAGCCATACACGGTGTCTCTGTAGCTGTTCCATCACGTAAGGGATGCTGCTATTCCGCATGATGTAGGCGTCATGCACTGACCCTGGGAATTTGGCATTTACATGCGAGATGTACTGGTCAGCCAAACACACCACCTGGATGTTCATTGAATGGTAACTTTTTCTGTTCCTGTACACCTGCTCCCTGTCTCTTGGGGGAACCAAAGCCACATGGGTCCCATCAATGGCACCAATTACGTTGGGAATATGTCCAAGGGCGTAGAAATCACCCTTCACTGTAGCCAGTTCGCCCACCTCAGGGAAAATGATGTAGTTCCTCACGGATTTCATCAGGGCAGACAACACTCTGGATAACACCTTTGAAAACATGGGCTGAGACATCCCAGAAGCAATTCCCACTGTTGTCTGAAATGACCCACTTGCCAAGAAATGGAGTACTGACATGACCTGCACCAGAGGGGGAATCCCTGTGGGTTGGCGGATGGGGGACATCAGGTCGGGCTCCAGCCGGGCACACAGTTCATGGATAGTGGCACGGTTAAGACGGTAGGTCAGGATAATGTGGCGTTCTTCCATTGTCGACAGGTCCACCAGCGGTCGGTACACGGGAGGATTCATCCGTCTCCTCGCCCAACCCAGCGGACGGTGCCTAGGAAGGACAACATGGAGCACACAGTCAGGCAACCCACAGGTACGTACTCACAGCTAGCACAGTATACGATTCTCTATGCAGTGAATGGCGTGTATGAGTGGCTATGCAAGGCCTAGGCCTGTGTGACGCAGTTGAAATTGAGCCATGTGGGCCCTGGAAATGGCGGCTGCCTGACCTGTGAAGTGTGACAATGGGATGTGAGGTCAATGCGCTGGCGTGGCACACCGCGGCGGGCGGCGGGCCAAGACCGCGGCGCGAAGCCGCATTGGTTAACATTGAAGCCTATGGGTTTCAGGAGCCAATGGCGAAGGGCGCCGGCGGTGGCGGGACGCACCGCCGCGGTACGCACCGCCGCGGACGTGACCGCCATTTTCTATCTACTTATCCACTTGCGACTTGAACTTTCACAGGAGAGGACCTATACTGCAAGTGTTGCTGTGACCTCGGTCTGGAAGGGACAATGGCTGCTGCGACTGGGGAAAGGGCCCCTGCCTTCACTGGAGAGGAGTTGGAGAAACTTGTGGATGGGGTCCTCCCCCAGTATGCGCTACTCTACGGTCCTCCAGACCAACAAGTGAGTGTAATTCTATCTGGATTTGGGGCCACTGGCTGGCTTGGGGGCCTGGCGGGGATGGGGTGCATGTTGGGCCTGGCGGGGATGGGGGGCATGTTGGGCATGGCGGGGGGCCTGGCGGGGGCCTGGTGGGGATGGGGGGCATGTTGGGGCTGGCGGGGGGCCTGGCGGGGATGGGGTGCATGTTGGGCATGGCGGGGGGCCTGGCGGGGGCCTGGCGGGGATGGGGGGCATGTTGGGGCTGGCGGGGGGCCTGGCGGGGATGGGGGGCATGTTGGGCATGGCGGGGGGCCTGGCGGGGGGCCTGGCGGGGGGCCTGGCGGGGATGGGGTGCATGTTGGGCATGGCGGGGGGCCTGGCGGGGGCCTGGCGGGGATGGGGGGCATGTTGGGGCTGGCGGGGGGCCTGGCGGGGATAGGGGGCATGTTGGGCATGGCGGGGGGCCTGGCGGGGGGCCTGGCGGGGGGCCTGGCGGGGATGGGGTGCATGTTGGGCATGGCGGGGGGCCTGGCGGGGGCCTGGCGGGGATGGGGGGCATGTTGGGGCTGGCGGGGGGCCTGGCGGGGATGGGGGGCATGTTGGGCATGGCGGGGGGCCTGGCGGGGGGCCTGGCGGGGGGCCTGGCGGGGATGGGGTGCATGTTGGGCATGGCGGGGGGCCTGGCGGGGGCCTGGCGGGGATGGGGGGCATGTTGGGGCTGGCGGGGGGCCTGGCGGGGATGGGGTGCATGTTGGGCATGGCGGGGGGCCTGGCGGGGGCCTGGCGGGGATGGGGGGCATGTTGGGGCTGGCGGGGGGCCTGGCGGGGATGGGGGGCATGTTGGGCATGGCGGGGGGCCTGGCGGGGGGCCTGGCGGGGGGCCTGGCGGGGATGGGGTGCATGTTGGGCATGGCGGGGGGCCTGGCGGGGGCCTGGCGGGGATGGGGGGCATGTTGGGCATGGCGGGGGGCCTGGCGGGGGGCCTGGCGGGGATGGGGGGCGTTGGGCATGGCGGGGGGCCTGGCGGGGGGCCTGGCGGGGATGGGGGGCGTTGGGCCACTGGAAAGGAAAATGCTGAGTAACTTGAACGTGGTATTTCTCCCTCCCTGTACGTGTCACATAGGTCCGCGCCCATGAGAAGATTGGATTTGGCGTGCCATCGCCAAGGAAGTCCGGGGCCTGGGGGTCCACCATCGACGGGGCACCCACTGCCGCAAGAGGTGGGAGGACATCCGCCGCGGGACAAAGAAGACCGCCGAGTCTCTGCTGGGGATGGCCTCCCAACGTAGGCGGGGTGCCTGCCGTCAACTGAGCCCCCTGATGTTCCGGATCCTGGCGGTGGCCTACCCTGATTTGGATGGGCGCGTGAGGGCAGCACAGCAGACACAAGGGGGTGAGTAGAAGCATCATCTACTCTGTTGTCGTGCAGTGGAGGTGTCTGGGTGGGGGAGGAGGGCTGTGGGTCCCCCTAGGCCAGGGCGATATCTGTAGGCTGGGCACCCCCGTAAGCCCCTGTGTCCCCAGCCACCACCCTCAGTAGTGTGTCAGTACAGCCATCCCTGGGCCGTGTCATCCATGGGTGCAGTTGACAACTCTAGGCGTGTAGGGCATGTTCCACGGAATGCGTAGCGGACCACAAGTGCGCAACTTAGTGCAGGGGGCATCTGTGTCTGTCATGTCCGCTAACTGTACCGGAGATCCATGTACTCAATATCCCTTTATTTCTCTCTCCCCCCCCCTTTTTGTTTGTCTTTCTGTGCTTGTGTGCATCAGCATCATCAGGCGGAGGAGAAGTGGCATCGGGGCAGGAGGGAGCTGCATCTCACATGGCCCAGGAGGGCCATGCCACAGAGTCAGACTGGACCAGTGAGACGGAGGGCGAGGGGAGCTCCACGACGGGGACGACTGGAGCCTGCAGCGACACGGACACGTCCTCGGAAGGGGGCTCCCTTGCGGGGGTGGCACCATCCGTGCCCCCCGCCATTACAGGTACAGCCGCCACCCAGCGCACCATCTCCGCCCTCCCAGCAGCCCCTCCGCGTTCGCCCGTGCCCGCTCTGCCAGGAAGCCGGGCATCTCCTTCGCCCCAGGCACCTCAGGCCCTGCCCCTGTTACCCCCGCTGCCCTCAGTGAGGAGGTCATTGACCTCCTCCGAACGCTCATTGTTGGGCAGACTACCCTTTTGAATGCCATCCAGGGGGTGGAGAGGGAGGTTCATCGCAGCAATGCGTACCTGGAGGGCATTCATTCGGGTCAGGCTGCCCATCAGCGATCGTTCCAGGCTCTGGCCTCAGCACTGACGGCAGCCATTGTCCCTGTCTCCTGCCTGCCTCTACTAACTCCCTCCTCCCAGTCTCCTGTTCCTCTGCCTGTCCCACCCACACCATCAGACCAGCCTGCACACACCTCAACACCCAAGAGAAGCTCATCCAAACATAAGCACCACAGATCACCCAGACATTCACACACGCAACATTCCGATGCAGACATGCCAACAGTCACTACCACCTCTGTGACCCCCACCTCCTCGTCTCCCTCCTCCCTCCCTGTGACGTCTACACTCACACCTCCATTCACCTCACCATCAGCCAGTGTTTCCATCACCAGCACACCCTCCACTCCAGTCCGCACACGTGCAGTCACCACCCCCACTGCCATTTACACGTCCCCTGTGTCCTCTCCCACTGTGTCTGTCACCCCCTCTTCCACACCACACAAACGCAGCCACCCACCCACCCAACAGCCATCCACCTCACGACAGCCTATCCCTCCTGCACCTGCACCCAAAGACAGCAAACGTGACTCACCTACAACCACATCCTCTCCCTCCACTCCCATTCCCACTGTACCTACCACTCTCCATTGTCCCAAGAAGCTCTTCCTCGCCACTACTAACTTCTTTCCTGACCCTGAGCCCCCCCCTCCTTCTCGTCGGGGTAAGAAGAGCACCTCAGCCACCACCAGCCCTGCAGCCCCCTTGACAAGGGTGCAGGGGTATTGGAGCCCGCCAGCCCGCATGTCTGGATCTTCACCCAGCAGCAAGGGGACAGCCAGCCCACCCCCTGGGAAGAGGAGCAGAAGGCGGAAGGGGCGCCGCAGGAGCCCGCCTTCTACATCCCCCCCGGACACCACCCAGAGACAGTCACCAGCCACAGCTCCAAAGGGAGGCAAGGGCCACAGGCCGACGACTAAGGAGGGCAAGGGCAGCAAGTTGGAGAGGTCAGGCAGCAGGCCTGCTGCCCAGGAGGAGCCCACAACCCCCATAGCCGCTGCCCCGGGAGAGCCCACCACCCCCATAGCCGCTGCCCAGGGAGGACCCAGCCCAGCTGGCCAGGAGGGCCCCACCACCCACAGCCCAGGTGGGCAGTGAAGGAGCACCATCCCCGCTGCCCAGGAGGGCACCACCATGCAATTAGCAGTTGGCCATAGACCGTCCGCCGTCTCAAGAACCGCTGAACTGGGCCCCGCCGTCTCAAGAACCGCTGAACTGGGCCCCGCCGTCTCAAGAACCGCTGAACTGGGCCCCGCCGTCTCAAGAACCGCTGAACTGGGCCCCGCCGTCTCAAGAACCGCTGAACTGGGCCCCGCCGTCTCAAGAACCGCTGAACTGGGCCCCGCCGTCTCAAGAACCGCTGAACTGGGCCCCGCCGTCTCAAGAACCGCTGAACTGGGCCCTTCAAGGCAAGAACCGCTGAACTGGGCCCCGCCGTCTCAAGAACCGCTGAACTGGGCCCTTCAAGGCAAGAACCGCTGAACTGGGCCCCGCCGTCTCAAGAACCGCTGAACTGGGCCCCGCCGTCTCAAGAACCGCTGAACTGGGCCCCGCCGTCTCAAGAACCGCTGAACTGGGCCCCGCCGTCTCAAGAACCGCTGAACTGGGCCCCGCCGTCTCAAGAACCGCTGAACTGGGCCCCGCCGTCTCAAGAACCGCTGAACTGGGCCCTTCAAGGCAAGAACCGCTGAACTGGGCCCCGCCGTCTCAAGAACCGCTGAACTGGGCCCTTCAAGGCAAGAACCGCTGAACTGGGCCCCGCCGTCTCAAGAACCGCTGACCTGGGCCCTTCAAGGCAAGAACCGCTGAACTGGGCCCTTCAAGGCAAGAACCGCTGAACTGGGCCCCGCCGTCTCAAGAACCGCTGAACTGGGCCCTTCAAGGCAAGAACCGCTGAACTGGGCCCTTCAAGGCAAGAACCGCTGAACTGGGCCCCGCCGTCTCAAGAACCGCTGACCTGGGCCCTTCAAGGCAAGAACCGCTGAACTGGGCCCTTCAAGGCAAGAACCGCTGAACTGGGCCCCGCCGTCTCAAGAACCGCTGAACTGGGCCCTTCAAGGCAAGAACCGCTGAACTGGGCCCCGCCGTCTCAAGAACCGCTGGACTGGGCCCTTCAAGGCAAGAACCGCTGGCCCTTTGGCAGACGTGGCAGGGCAGGATCTATCTTGCGCAGGGCTGCAGGATGTCCTCTGGCCAACTTGCCTCCTCCAGTGGCAGTGGGGTCTGTTATGGACTGTTTGGACTGTGGCTTTGCTCTCCCCAGGATGGCCCAGTGGGCAGGCCACCCACTGTATGGACTGTATGGACTGTGGCTTTGCTCTCCCCAGGATGGCCCAGTGGGCAGGCCACCCACTGTATGGACTGTATGGACTGTGGCTTTGCTCTCCCCAGGATGGCCCAGTGGGCAGGCCACCCACTGTATGGACTGTATGGACTGTGGCTTTGCTCTCCCCAGGATGGCCCAGTGGGCAGGCCACCCACTGTATGGACTGTTTGGACTGTGGCTTTGCTCTCCCCAGGATGGCCCAGTGGGCAGGCCACCCACTGTATGGACTGTATGGACTGTGGCTTTGCTCTCCCCAGGATGGCCCAGTGGGCAGGCCACCCACTGTATGGACTGTATGGACTGTGGCTTTGCTCTCCCCAGGATGGCCCAGTGGGCAGGCCACCCACTGTATGGACTGTATGGACTGTGGCTTTGCTCTCCCCAGGATGGCCCAGTGGGCAGGCCACCCACTGTATGGACTGTTTGGACTGTGGCTTTGCTCTCCCCAGGATGGCCCAGTGGGCAGGCCACCCACTGTATGGACTGTATGGACTGTGGCTTTGCTCTCCCCAGGATGGCCCAGTGGGCAGGCCACCCACTGTATGGACTGTTTGGACTGTGGCTTTGCTCTCCCCAGGATGGGCCAGTGGGCAGGCCACCCACTGTATGGACTGTTTGGACTGTGGCTTTGCTCTCCCCAGGATGGCCCAGTGGTCATGGAGTCCCCTCGTGGATCTGGCGTCGTGTACTCAAGTGGCTGAGGTGCCCCCCCTTCCCTTCCCCCTGAGGTGCCTGTCCTATTTTCTTTCTGATGCCCCTGCAGTGTTCTCTCCGTGGAGTTCTTGTCGTGGGACTGGGCCTTGCCCCTTTGCACAGGACCCCTGTGATCCACGGACAGTGGTTGGACTACATTTAGTAGCTGTATATATTTTGTACATAGTTTATTTCAATATATCTGGCCGTTTATGATCTCTTCTTTTGGTCTTTGCATTATTTCGGAGGGGGGTGGTTTGTGGGTTGTGACAGTGATCTGTGGGAATGCATTGATGTGTGTGTTGTAGTGGGTGTGGGTGGGTGGGTGTGTGCCGGTAATCTTTTCCCTCCCCTGTGTCGTAGGTGCAGTACTCACCGATGTCTTCCGCGCCGCCGGGCGTGCTCCTGGTATATGAGGAGGAATAGGAGTGCGGGGATGACCTGCAACTCTGGCTCCATACTGCCGGAATCTCCCGTGGAGTGCGTAGAGGTGAGCGTTTTCCCGTTCGTAGTCTGTTTCCGCCGTGTTCTTATCGGCGGTGCTCCCGCCCCGGAAAAGGTGGCAGATTGGTGGGTCGTAATAGGGTGGGCGGTACTTTGTCTGCCGCCGGGCTGTTGGCGGGAACCGCCGCGCTGTTTGTTTGTACCGCTGTGGCGGTCGGAGTGTTAAGTTGGCGGGCTGTGTTGGCGGTTCCCGCCAGGGTCAGAATGCCATTTTTAATACCGCCGGTCTGTTCGCGGTCCGACCGCCGCCTCTCCGCCGACCGCCAGGGTCAGAATGAGGGCCAATGTCTTGAGTGTCTGGGGAAAGGTCCCCTGCCTTCACATCGGAGGTGATGGAGAAACTCGTGGATAGGGTCCTCCCCCAGTACATGCTAGTCTACAGTCCTCCAGACAAACAGGTAAGTACACTGGGAGCATGCTGTATGGGCTATGCCTGTGAGGAGAGGGGTGGATGTAAGAAGGAAGGGGGGAGAGTGCAGCGTGCATGAAACGACGGTGAGTGCATGTGCTATGTGGCAAGGGTAGGGATGGGGGCCAATGACTGTGACGGTGCAGTTGTTAATAAGTTTCTCTTCCCCCTGTACAAATCATGTAGGTCAGCGCCCACCAGAAAAAATATATTTGGCGTGCCATCGCCAAGGATGTCCGGGACCCTGCGGGTCTACCACAGATGGAACACCCACTGGCAGAAAAGATGGGAGGACATTCGCCGCTGGAGCAAGAAGACGGCGGAGGCTCAGCTGGGGATGGCCTCCCAACGTGGGAGGGGTGCCCGTTGCACCATGACCCCCCTGATGTTCAGGATCCTGGCGGTGGCGTACCCGGAGTTGGATGGGCGCTTGAGGGCATCACAACAGCCACAAGGGGGTGAGTACACTCTTATCCTGCTGATTTTGCACGCAGTGGAGGGGTCCTGGTGGGGGAGGTGGGCTATGGGTTTCCCTAGGCCAGGGCGAGTTCCGTAGGCAAGGTCCCTCCGTAAGGCAGGCCATGTGGCACTCCACCCCACCTCTGTAGAGTGCCAAATACACCTAGTCATGCCCCTGTGTCATCCATGTGTGCAGATGATGTCCATAGCCTAGTAGGCCATTTCCAAGGAATTGAACAGTGGAGCCCAAGAGCGTGGCATAGTGTAGGGGGCTTCTGTGTCTGTCGTGTCCGCCAACGGTAGCGCTAATGCATGCACTAAACATGTCTTTCTTCTGTCATCCCCCACTTTTTGTGGTCTCCCTGTTCTTGTGTGCATTAGCATCATCAGGCGGAGGAGCAGTGGCACCGGGCATGAGGGGGCTGCATCCCACATGGCCATGGAGGGCCTCACTACGGACTCAGACTTCACCAGTGGGACGGAGGGAGAGGGGAGCTCCACGGCGGGGACAGGAGCTGAAAGCAGTGACACGGACTCGTCCTCTGATGGGAGCTCCCTTGTGGTGGCGGCAACATCTGTAGCCCCCCCATCTACAGGTACAGCCGCCACCCCCCCTACCAGCACTGCCCTCCCAGCAGCCCCTCAGCCTGTGCCCGCTCACCTGGGAGGGTGGGCATCACCTTTGCCCCAGGCACCTCAGGGCTTGCCCCAGTCACCCCTGCTGCCCTCACCGAGGAGGCCATTGACCTCCTCAGGTCCCTCACTGTTGGGCAGTCTACCATTTTGAATGGCATCCAGGGTGTCGAAAGGCAGTTGCAAAAAACCAATGCATTTCTTGAGGGCATTCATTCTGGTCAGGCGGCCCTTCAACGAGCTTTTCAGACTCTGGCCTCAGCACTGATGGCAGCCATTGTCCCTGTGTCTAGCCTCTCCCCTCCAACTTCCTCCACCCAGACCCAATCCTGTACCCCAGCCTATCCCAAGCACACCTCTAGACCAGCATGCACACACGTCAACACACAAGGGAAGCTCAGGCAAACATAAGCACCACACATCCCACAGGCACTCATGCAAGCATCAGACACATGCAGACACACCAACATCCACTGCCTCCACTGTGTCCCCCTCCTCCTCGTCTCCCTCCTCTCTCCCAGTCTCGTCTACACTCACACCTGCATGCACTACATCTACAGCCACTACTGCCATCACCAGCACACCCACCACCACACCCCACTCACGTGCAGTCACCACCCCCACTACCATTCACATGTCCCCTGTGTCCTCTCCCAGTATGTCTGTGACACCACCTCCCAAGTTACATAAACGCAGGCACACACCCACCCAACAGCCATCCACTTCACGACAGCCTCCAGCGCATGCACCTTCACCCAAAGTCATCAAACGAACACCTCCTACAACCACAAACTCTTCCTCCACTCCCAAACCCCCTCCAGCTACCCGTCCCAGTGTCTTAAAAAAACTTTTCCTGTCCAACCTTGACCTCTTTCCCACACCTCCCCCACCCCGTCCGACTCCTAGGTCCCGAACTAGCACCTCAGCCACAACATCTCCGGGACCAGTGGTGCCTGTAGTCACTGGAATATGGAGTGCACTGGCCACCAGGGCACCCAGTGTGGCACAGAGCCACAGCACAGACAGCCCTCCACCTGTGAAACATCAGAAGTTGGCCAGTGCCCGGCGGGAGAGGGGGAAGACTCCAGCCACCAAAGCCGCTCCCAGGGGTCCCGGTGGGAGTGTGGAGTCAGCTGCGAGACCTTCCAAGGTGAGGAAGGGCCACAAGAAAGCAGGAAAGTCTGGGAAGAGCAGAACAGCGGAGGAGACCGCCATCATCCCCACTGGCCAGGAGGCCACAGCCATCATCCCCGCTGGGCCAGAGAGGACCGCCAGCACAAGCCCCGCTGGGACAGAGAGGACCATCAACACAAGCCCCGCTGGGCTAGAGAGGACCGCCAGCACAAGCCCCGCTGGGACAGAGAGGACCGCCAGGACAAGCCCCGCTGGGACAGAGAGGACCGCCAGCACAAGCACCGCTGGCACCGCTGGGACAGAGAGGACCGCCAGCACAAGCCCCGCTGGGACAGAGAGGACCGCCAGCAGCAGAGTCACTGCAAAGGAGCCCGCCGCTCCAAGCACCGCTGAACAGGGCACCGCCGTCTCAAGCACCGCTGAACAGATCACCGTCGTCTCAGGCACCGCTGAACAGGGCACCACCGCCTCAAGCAACGCTGGCCCATGAGCGCCAAGGGCACTGACGCTTCTGAGTCCGTCACTAGCAGAATGAAGCACTCTGGGCACCATGCCCCCTCCAGAACCAGTGGAGAGATACATCCACTACCTCTGTCCTTAGCAGGATGAAGCATTCTGGGCACCATGCCCCCTCAGAACCAGTGGAGAGATACATCCACTACCTCTGTCCTTAGCAGGATGAAGCACTCTGGGCACCATGCCCCCTCCAGAACCAGTGGAGACTGTTATCCACTTGAGAGACTGTGGCTTTGCACTCCCCAGGATATGGCAGTGGGCAACCCACCCACTGTAGAGACTTGAGAGACTGTGGCTTTGCACTCCCCATGATTGAACAGTGGGCAAACCACCCACTGTAGAGACTTGAGAGACTGTGGCTTTGCACTCCCCAGGATTGAACAGTGGGCAACCCACCCACTGTAGAGACTTGAGAGACTGTGGCTTTGCACTCCCCAGGATATGGCAGTGGGCATGTGGCCCTCTCGTGGATTTTGATTCGTCCACTCAACCGGCTGAGGTGCCCCCCCTTTACCTCCCCTGAGGTGCCTGTTTTATTGGTATCTGATGCCCCTGAAGTGTTCTCTCCGTCATGGTCAGGGATCTTGTGTGGGCCTCACCCATACCGTGTGGGCCCAGTGTTCCACAGACTTAATTGGAGCACTACCTGGACTACTATGCTTGGTGTATATTTTGTTAATGGTGTATATATTTTTTTTTGCCTACTTGATTTTAATATCTTACAATGGTTCCACTAATTTCCTTTTGTCTTTGCATTCTTCCAGGGGGGTTGGGAGGTGTGACTATCATGTATTAATATGTATTAGTGTGTGTGTTGTAATGGGTGAGGGTGGGGGTGGGGGTGTTGCATGTGTGTCCTTGTTTTTTCCCTCCCCCGTGTCGTAGGTGCAGGACTCACCGTGGTCTTCGCCGCTGGCGTTCATGCTCCTGGTAGAGGAGCAGGAAGACTATCGCAGGGAGAATTTGGAGCTCCAGCTCCATGGTGTCCTAGTTCCTCGTGGGGTGTGTAGAGGTGAGCGTTTTCCCTTTGGAATCCTGTTTCCGCCGTGTTTTTATCCGTGGTGAATCCGCCCCGGAAAAGGTGGCAGATTGGCCTGTTGTGATACTCTGGGCAGTACTTTGTCCTCCGCCTGTCTGTTGGCGGTGTCTGCCTCACTGTTTGTTTGTACCGCCGTGGCAGTCAGAGTGTTAAAGTGGCTGTCTTTGTTGGCGGTTTCCGCCACGGTCATAATTGCAAAACTTTTACCGCCGCTTTAACACCGACCGCCAGGGTTGTAATGACCACCTATATCATTTGGGATATCAATTTTGGACTCATGTGAATACATTGCAGGAATTCTGCACCATTGCTATTGATGGACTCCACTTGTACAGTTGTGATGTCCAGCTCTGAGGTTGAGGCCATGAGTTAGTTTCCCTTTTCTCTAGAGCCATTCTTTTCTCCTCCAAAGCCTGCTCCTTCTCCAATTGCATTTTGACCAGCTCTAGTTTTTGCTTTCTCTCCTCCCTCCAGTCCCTTTTGGGGTCTCACTCTAGGATGAGGTAATGCCCCCTTCCTTCGTGGGACCCTCTACTCTTTGCAAGTTGTTGGCCTCCTGGCCAGCAGGCTGTGCCAGATCCTCCTTGTCTGGCTTCTCATCCTCATCCAGAATCTCACACTCCTTCTCTAGGACCACAGGTCCTGCATACTTCACTTCTGTGTAGGCCCTCTGCACCTTTTGCAAGTCCACCTTTGTGGTAAAAACCCTTCATAGACACCTGAAACTCCTGGCAGAAATCCATGAGCTGGGACCCTTTGTAACTTTCCAGTTTGACCAGCTAAAACTCCATTTCATCAGGTGCAGATGCAGCTGTTGGCTCAAGAGTGAGTAACATAATTTTAGGTAAGACAAAAAATGCCAATCACGTAGAATAGAAAAATTTAAAATGCCAATTAGCAAAGAACAGAGCAAACAAATGGCTAATCAAGGAGAATTGGTTTGGATTGGTCTTAAGTATAGAGTTGTAGTGAACGCTGAATTACTATCTGATATTGCACAAACACAAGTCCTGTCCTCACCACTGATCACCAATGTTAGAAATTATGAGTCCGGTTGTCCGAGTGTGCACCCTGTGCAAGCAGAAACCACAGTCCGAGTAAAGGTATGTCAGATTCACACTAAAAGATAGTCTGCGCTAATCACTGGTTATTTGGCAAAGAGTAATCAGGCTCATCTAAATAGGCAATGTGCAATACACCCACACAGTTAGGAAAAATAGATTATTATATTCTGAACAAAAAATGACCCAAAACGACAAACACCCAATAAGTAGAACTTTTTATGTGAATTTTCAATGAATAAACTGAAAATAGTGTTAGAAGTCAAAAGTGCAAACACAGCTATCAGGTTGAACAGGACCAGGTCAAATCCACAAAGTCAACCCGACTGCAATGGAGCACAGGTCTGATACAGTTCCAGGTAGGTCCCACTGAAGTTTTACCTTCTCAGTTTTGTGTGAAGAGTCCATTTGTGGACGCAAAGAACCACTGGGCATTGCAGATGGATGGGCTGGAGTCTGCAGTTGTTGGCAGTGCTGCTGCTGTGCGAACAGACTAAATTGTGCCTGCTGATGCTGATCCTTTGTGCAAGTGGTGTGGTTTTGGTGCGACCAGGCCTGTTTGTGTTTGTGAAGAGCCTAAAGTAGTTTTCCATCACTAGGACATGTAAATCTTAAAAGTACATGTCCTGCCTTTTACTTACATAGCACCCTGTCCTGTGGGCTACCTAGAGCCAGCCTTTGGCGGTGACATATATAATAAAAGGGGAGCTTAAGGCTTGGCAAGGGGTTTTAAATGCCAAGTCGAAGTGGCAGTAAAACTGCACACACATGCTCTGCATTTGCAGGCTTGAGACATGTGTAAGGGCTATTGAAGTGGGTTGGACAATCAGTGCTGTAGGGCCACTAGTAGCATTTAATTTACAGGCCCTGCGTATATGGTTAACCACTTTACATGGAACTTGTAAGTAAATTAAATATGCCAGTTGTGTATACACCAATGTTACCATGTTTAGAGGAGAAGCACATTCACTTTAGCACTGGTCAGCTGTCCAAAGGCCACCAAAAAGTGTTAGCAAAAAGTGAAGGGTAAAAGGCAAAATGTTTGGTGGTGACTCTGCAAAAACAGCCATTTCCAACACATATAACGACTACATACAGAAAAATGTCATTGACAAATTACTACACATATATACCCTGTCTTTGACCCTCAATGCATGTTTTAAAAGGTACAGGTGTTTGATAATTTATTTACTTCATAATCCACCTGGAGGTAGTCCAGCGTAGCAGGCAATGAGACAAAGAACTCTCCATTCATTTTCTTACTCCTTTCTTTCATGAATTAATCAATCATGTCCCTTTTCACCAGGGACTCATCTGAATGACATGGGTGGATTCGTTTTGGCCATAGTTCATTTAGGCCTCCTCAGAAACAATGAAAGACAAGATGTCAAACATGCTGCGTGTACATCTCACAGGCGGCTCTGTTGTGGTACCGCTGAAATGCATCAACCCATGTAATGAGAATTTGCCAAACATTGTGAAGAGATGGCTAGAGGCACCCCTCCTGCCAAGCAAGCTGCTTGTTTCTAAGATATGGTCCATAGTTCTAATTCAAGCAAAGAGATTGCTCCATTCAACTCATACTCTGAAAGACAAATTCAGAGAAGAAGCCGGTAATAACTTCCACCATATGAAAAAATCCCTGGTTGTAGCTATATGTGAGCAACATCAGCTGCTGAGCCAGTCCAAAGACCTGACACTATATTCTACTAGACCCAATACGGCAGACATGTTCAAGTTTTATTATAAAATGGTTCAACAGGATCAGCCTCTGAAACTAGTTAACAAGGTCTTTTGTGCATGACACTAAATTCAAAAGCCATGCACCACTATGGCTTCTGGAAAGATACATAAACTCCAATTTCAAACTGGTGCAGTAACTACATTGAAAGTGGTGCTCAAATCAAGTCATTACTGGCAGACATTTTCCACTTAACATAGGAGGTGGGCTAGAAATTCAGGAACAAGGGGAAGACACATTGGTTCTCTTAGCTACTAATGTATTTCTCCTCTGTCAGGTAAAATCTGCAGTAAAAATCTTGCAATAAAATGGAAAGGTGTGACCCACTATCATTTTACCTCCCAATATAATTATTGCTCCCTGTACTTTCTGGAGATGTTGTTCATAGGGCACAGTGGAGAATATGTCCTCATGACAATTTAACAGCAATATCTAAATGAGACAATTTGACCACTGTTCATCTCCCGTTGACTGCAATGGCCATCTTGATATTCTCTGCCCACTATGCATAAACCTGTTTGAGAAGTTAGGAATTTCGATGTGTGTTCTGACATCAATCATATTGCTTTATTCTGCAAACACTGGCATCTGGCTTTAGAAGTATATTCCTCTTATTTTTAGAATTTTTATAGTCTGGATGTCATTTTTTTCTTGTTGACTTTTTTGAATTTGCAACACTGAAGCCTGCTCCATATCACCTCCTATGCTCTGTTGAGCTTGGTCAAGGTACCAGTGAGTTACTATTCCCAAGGTCAGCATGACACAAGAGTATATTGTTAAGCCTCCGATTTCTGACTCCCAACTACCAACCCAATGTAATTACCTTACATCATCAGAGTTCTCACAAAAAAGGTATTCTTGCGGAAGCTTTTTACCCTAGGGGTTGTATCTTTCAATTTGTTAACTACCTGATGTGTAGGCAGCTTTGTCATTTAATGTAGACTAAAAACAAATGGCACGGTTTATTTTTCTCTGGAAGAAAAGAAAGAAGGAAAGAAAGAAAGAAAGAAAGAAAGAAAGAAAGAAAGAAAGAAAGAAAGAAAGAAAGAAAGAGAGAGATACCAATAGAGTGAGAGCATGCTTGTATGTGAGTGTGTGCATGGTAAAATATGAATCTCCCATAGTCTGAGCCCATATCCTTTTATTCCTACTCACTTCCATATTGGACTTCTTTGCATGAGTTCTGGGCTGAGTCTCAGACAGTAATTAGAGGGAAAAGTACACCAGTCTATTCCTTCTTTCCCATGTCTTTCAGAGCACTACTCTGAAATCTGAATTCTCTCTCTTCCATCAGTTACTTTCTTTTTAGGCCAAGAGAAATGTGTTGATGGCAGAAAACTTAAATGGGTTCTACTTGTAGGATTTCTTCATATAATCTATTTTCTACATATTCCCCCACACAAGAGAAATCAAATTCTTTATTATTGGCTGTAGTAGCGAAAATAATACAAGACAGCTGTTCGAAATTTGGTTTCTGGTTGGCAGAGATATGCACCCTGTCCAAGAAGGAACCACAATCCTAGCCAGGGTAAGTCAGATAGAAACTAACAGTTAACCTGTGCTCACTGTCTGGTAGCTTGGCACAGAGCAGTCAGACTTAACTTTAGAGGCATTGTGTAATTTGTGCAACACTTCAAACAGTAATACAGTGAAAACACCACAAAAAAGACACCACATTCTGAATGGATGAATAGAGCTTAATTTTTTGAGTAACAAAATAAGATAGCAATGGTAAAAATCAAATAATTAGAAGTAAAGCTCTGAATTTTGTAAGATTAAAATGCAATATAATACTTAAAAGCATAAAGTTCCAACCGGGAATATGTGGCTCTGCTAGACGGGGGTGAATCTAAAAGTTCAGGCTAACTGCAATGGAGCACGGGTCAGATACAGTCCCAGGAAAGTTTCTTCTAGGAATTGAGTTGGGTCCCATTCACAGGGAAGAGGTTTGCCAGGAGCAATGAGAGCATCACTGGCAGAGGTCCTCTAGCGTATGGCTACTTTCTAAGCAGGGCTTATCATGGTCCTCTTATGGGTGCACAACTTTGATATTTACATATTCTTCAGTTGTTTGGGCTAATGAAGTTACACAATTGATGGGGCTTGGGAAACCTCATTAATTGAATTGTGGCTTCCCAATTCATGAAGTACATGTCTCACTCTGCATCCTTTGGTTCACGGTGTTGGAGGACTTCAAAGCGGTGATTGAACAGATCTTATTTTCTAATGAACTTCATTTTGAACATCCCACATTATTAGCGTTAATAAAGTCCTTTGGATGAAACATGTGCCGGCTGATTCTAGAAGGAAGTACTATAGTTCATTCTCTGAAGATTTGAATGAATAAATAGAGGAAAAGCAACTTGAACCTATGACTGACGTATGTTCACTTCTCATGGATTTTTCCAAAACTCTTTCAGTGTGTGCTTCGGTACCGTCTTCATAAGTTTTCCAGATTGCTCGGGCAGAACAGTATCTCGTATCCTAGGTGGTTGGGTGCTGTGACCATGTGAGCACCACTATCAGGGACTCTCTTTCTGCTCACTGGTCTTACTGCATGATCAGATTTTACTTTCCCTAATTTTCACGTGATTCGATGATTTGTGAACCTTGTAACATAAACAGAATTTTTTGCCTCTTGTATTGACTGGTGCGAAGAGTCAGCTGGATGTCGCGTAGAGGTCGTTTGGAGCCTCACAGTGGTGAGCGGTGATGTTTACTGTGCGAAGAGACCAACTTGTGGCAGCTTGTGCTGATTCTTCATGGAAGTGGCACAATTCTGGTGCAAGCGGACCCATTCGCTGTCACAAAGAGTCCAAATGCTGGATTTCAGAAGCCACAGAACAATTTTGTAAGGGCCCAGGGCTGGTGGGATTCCTCTTGGAGGTCACAGGTTGGTTGAAGACAGGTCCAGGAGCTGTAGCAGGAGTGTTGGAAGTCTTTTGTGTTCCTGAGATTTCAGAAAACAGGAGGCAAGCCAGCAAGCCCTTTAAGTCACTATTGTTCTGGGATGGGGAGGTGTTGATCTAGTCCTTCATACTCCAAGGCAAGAAAGCAGCAGGCAGCAGGGCAGCACAACAGAGCAAGGGTCCAGCAGAGTCAAGCAGAGTGACAGTACTTTCAGGAGCACAGCAGTCCTTCCTGGCAGAGAATCCACTGGTTCAGTAGTGTACTGAGTTGGTGGTGTCAGAGGTCCAGTACGTATACCCAGTTGTCCCTTTGAAGTGTGAGAGACTTCAAAGAAGGGTCTTTGAAGTCCACAGAGGCCCTCCATTCCTGCACTGGCTCCAGATTCACTACCGGGGGGTATGCAGTTCTTTGTGTGTGGCAGGACACTGCACTTTCAGGTGTAAATGTCAGCTCCTCCCACCCATTGTGCCAGGATGGCCCATCAGGATGTTGATGACCTATCAGTCACACCTAAGCTCCCTTTGTGTGTGGCTTCCTAAACTGTCTAAAGCACAAGCTCCGCTGTCACCTTACCCCGGATATGTATTGGAGAGAGGCAGTAGGTATCAAATGACTAGAGTAGTAAAATGCCAGCTTTCTAAAAATGCCACTTTCAGAACTGCAATTTAAAGTCCACCTTCAACATAAGATGTGATTTTATATTTGTGAGTTCAGGGACACCAAACTTGATTAACTTACTATTTTCCGGATTGGTAATTACACCTATAGGATGTAATAAGGTAATCCCAATGGTTTCCTGGGGGATGGGGTAGGCCTTGCAGTAGTGAAAAATGAATTGTGGAGTTTTTCTCTCCCAGAATATGTAAAACTTAAAAGTACATGTCCTGCCTTTTAAATGCATGGCAACCTGCCCTGTGGATCATATAGGGCCGACCTTTTGGGTGAATTATAATTAGAAAAAAGGACAGATTTAAGCCTGGAAAGAGATTTAACTTGCCAAGTCAACATAACAGCTTAAAACTGCGCACACATGCTCTGCAGTGGCAGGCATGAGACATGGTAAAAGGGCTACTTAGGTGGGTGGTCACAGTCGGTGCTGCAGGCCCACTAGTAGTATCTAACTTGTAGACCCTGAGTACATGTAGAGCACTTTACTAGGGACTTTTAAGTAAATTAAATATGCTGATTGTGTATACACCAATGTTATCATGTTCTAGGGGCACATTAGCACTGGTTAGCAGCGGTAATGTGGACAGAGTCTTAAAGCCAGCAAAAATAAGGTCAGAAAATGGGGGGAGGCGTGCAAAAAGTTGGGGGGGAAGTCCGACCTAAGACTATCAGGTTTAATAACAATTTACATCCCATATCCCTGTAACGTGTTGATGTCTATTGCAGGCTTCCATCTCACACCCAAAATCTGTATAGGAGATGAGCAGGTCGCCAAACTGGAGAGTGTGTTCAGACATCTGCAATGGAATAATGCACGCAGGAGTAAGACTATCTCAGTGCTGACACAGGTAGACTATACAATCTGAAGTGAAGTTGTTGAGCAACTGATTTAAGTTATAAACTATTTAATAGTAACAACAATTCAATAAGGTGGTCTTCCCAAGCTAGCCATCCACAACTGCTTCACTAAATAGGATGGAATGCAGGAGCACTTGCATAAGGTGCAATTTACAAAACAAGACCGCATTGTGCTTTAGATCTAAGGACAAATAATGGTTGCCTATCAAATTGTGCAGACTTTTGCAGATGTGTGTTTTTTTCCCTGGGAATAAGCAGCAAAGATGGCTTGGTAAACTGACTTTTGGCGTAAGAGAGGGTTCCCATTCCTACCTGTACTAATGCCTTTCCGCAGTTGCCTCTAAGAGAAAGTGTACATGAGGATTCTTTGAAGATGCAATCCTTCACTTCACTGAAGTGCTAGGAGAAACTCAGATGACGTTTGACTAAGTCTTAAGAGCAGCAGTTCCTGATTTCATCTGTCTGGACAAAATGTCCTGACCTGACCTGAGTGCCATCCTAAACTGAATGGAACTAGCTATATTGTTTAGTTGTAAAGATGAAAGTCACACCAGAGTATACGTCTGAAAAGAGTTAAGAGTTAAAACAACTAGTTAAAGAACTCTTTAAGTTAGATTAGGGGTTATTTCTGATCAACTTTCTACATGCTTAAAAGTGGAACGCAGCACTGGTTGAATGATGAGATGCCTGTATTATTTGCAGAGTTATTGTTAATTACTGTTCAAGTACGTAAGATGATTAAACTCTTGTGAGTTTTGAATTTCTGAACATGCTATGACCTCATTTAACTTTTTCAAATGCTTTATATTGTGCAGTAATGTCCATCACTTCTGAAGTGAAAGCGCAGCTCCTGAAGTGACTAAGGGGCATATTTATACTCTGTTTGCACCGAATTAGCATCATGTTTTTTTTACTCTAATTTGAGGCAAAACTAACTCCATATTTATACTTTGGTGCTAGAACGTCTAGCTCCAAATTTATGGAGTTAAAGTCATTTTTTGGATGTGGAAACCTACCTTGCCTTAAAGCAATGCAAAGTAGGCATTCCCGTGCAAAAAATGACTCTATGGCCCTAACGCCATATGTATACTCCCGTGCAAAAATGGTGCAAGGGAGGGAGGAGGGGTCAAAAAAATGGGGCAAAGCTTGCTTGGGTCAGGGCAGGAGTTAGGGGACCTGTGGGCCAATGGTGGAACACCATGGAATAGGCCCACAGATGCCCTCGCCAGGCCCCAGGGACACCCCCACCCACACCAGAGGGACAGCGGAGGATGAGGGACCCCATCCCAGGTAAGTACAGGCCCTGAAATGGGCCCCCAACATAGCCCAGGGTGCAGTTGCCACGGCCAGGGGACCCTGGTCCCCTGTGCTGGCAATTTGGGTGGTGGGCATGACCCCTGTCTTTTCTAAGACAGAAGTCTTGTGGTATGGATGGTTTTGCGTCAGAAAATGACTCTAGGCAGGTTAGAGTCATTTTTTTTACTCTAACCTGCCTAACGTCATTTTTTGGTGCAAAACTCCCTTCTTCCATACCGCCAGCCCCACCCGACTAATGTTATTTTTTTTTTTTACACTAGCCTACCCCTTGCACCGGCTTGTACCATTCCATAAATATGGTGCCCGGCTGGTGCACAGAAATGGTGCAAGCCGGTGCTAACCTTTTTGGTGCAAAACTGTCTTAGTGCAGTTTTGCACCAAAAAGTATAAATCAGGGCCTTAGTTTCTGGAATATTGATCCTTGGTGACCTGAATAATCATTGCCCTCTCTTTACATGTCCACGTAGTACAGAGGTGCCCTAATGGCCATACAGAGGCAATCTTTCTTGTTTAAAAACCTCTCTCTTTGATGAGTAAGCTTCAAGTTTAAGATATGTATTTAAGAAACAGAACTTATCTCCCACACGTTTGCCAAACATTCTGCGTGCTTAGAAATAGGCAAAACTGAATTATTAGTTAGTATATTCATGTAGAAACTGTACACGTCACACATTTCCCCAGTATTACAATTCCCACCTACAGCTTACTCATAAATCGGAACATACATTTTCATGTCATGCATTTGAGATATTCAGAGGCAGTAGATACTTTTTCAACACTATTGTCTCTCTCTATGTTTTTGCACAGATGAATTTAATTTCTATATTGGTGGAAAGAAATGATAAACAGCACCTCTTCCGGGCCTGAAACTATGACGTAGCCATATAGATCTTGTTTTATTAAAACTAACAAACAGTGTGTCAGCTTGTCTGAGTAGAAGGAGAACCAGGAGTGAAATTATGCTATACAGTATGTCCATTCAGTAAGTGAGCTTTACAGTATATACAAGTTGCTGAGTTCATCATTGAAAGGGACATATGAAAAATAGGTCCATAACCTCTGCCAATTAAATGTATTTCATATTTAAAACATATGGAAAAGGAGCATAATCGTTTCGATGTTGTTTTCTCATCTTATAACAGGCTATTGCGGCTGCAATGTCGCATTTTATGGATTCAACTGAAATATTTCTCAGTGCATCTGTTTACTTCATCCAGAGACTAGCAAACTGGGAAGTTGCTAAAATATGGGAGTCCTTCATACATCTGTGTAAAATGAAAGAATAGCAGAAGTAGGAAATATCCATAGTTGTATCTATTTTTATTAAGCCAAGAGAATATTTTTCATATAATTAATATGTAGGAGAATCCACATAAGTACACACGTCTCGTGGCCAACCGAGGCCCAATATGGCGGCCCTTCTCGCAGCAATGAAAGCTGAAATAATGGGGACATCAAATAAGACTGAACAAGCTGTAAGGGCAGTGGAAGACAAAATGGAGACACTCATGAAAGGAATAGCACGATTGGAAAACGAACATGAGGCATTTGGCGATGGTGTGATGCCATCATTAACTAAGGCCTAGATTCACTAACACTTTGCACTAGGTTTGTTTGTATGCCAAAGGGGTTGTAAACGGGTGCATAGTGTTACTTTGTATTGACTTTGCAGCACAAAACTTTTTCACTGAAACGTAGGCCTAAAGTCGGCCAAAGTACAGCTATGCGGTACGTTGCACTACTTTGCATCAAGAGGACATACTATAGGTGGTGTATGGGCATTCTATTAGAACCACCAATAGTTTTAATGTAAATCCATACCTACTACAACAGATAGAAAGGTATTTAAAAAGGTATGCTTATTAGAGGCAGGGGTAAGGTGTGAGGACCTTTTTTTTTGGTAAAGCTTTTCTAATCTTGGATGTGTGCTGTAATGAGCAGTACAAGATGTAAACTTAGAAAACTTTGCAACTATGTCTAAGCATAGTAGCCTGAAAGAACAAAACATATGCTAGGCATGAAGCACAAACCCTTGCACTATGGTGCAAGAGTATGTGCATTAGTGTAAGGCAGCCGAAAGTGCACCAGTACAGGGAGAAACACACAGTATCTTACTAAATATGAAATTCTTCTGCTGTCTCTCCTTTGATGAAACACAGTCCAGCATTGCATTGCACCATGGTTTATAACATTTCTCCAAAAGTGCGAATAGTCCTTTTCTGTGGTGAAATGCCTTGAGGGCTTCAGATCAAAGGTGGTAAGTGTGTTTTGCTATGGGACTCCGGACTGGAATGCTTGAACATTCCACTCTTTGGGCCACTGATCAGTGTGTTGTGGGCTGAGCATTTCTTGGAGAAATTTCTCTGAGAGAAATTGTGACGAGTCGTGGAGTTCTGCAGAGTTCTTAGTGACTTACTGGGCATGGAGTTGGAGAGGATACAGCAGGCGGTGATGGCTGTGACTAAGACCCAGAAGGACCAGTCTGAGTAAAGTATCCTTCCCATTTGCTGTGCTCAGATAACAAGGGTAAGCAAATAAAATGTTTTCTAAGTTACCCCGTAAATCCTTGATTTTTGTTTTCTTTTGTTTTTTTCTCAATCATTCTCTGTTTAGGCCTTGCATCAAGCTCTGATTTCCTAAGCCCTTGCTTGTGCCTAGGGATAAACATGTGCTTACCCCTACCGTCAAGTTCTTGGCATTTTTGGGGACATAATTCTCCATTATATCGGCCTGGCATCTAAATGGAGTGATCTTGCTATGCAGTAACTACTGGATATTAGCAAAGGACTGATTAACTAATGAGTGCCTTACTGTATTCTCCTTCCTCTTTTTCAAAAATAAGAAACATTACTAGAAAAAATATACCTGAATATACTAGAATTGCTCGAATTAATTGCCCATAAGTATTTGAAGAATTGTGCAAAATACAGTGGATTAGATGTTGTTTTGCCTGTAATTGCACATTATTTTGACTTAACCATGTTACCACGCAGGTAGCACAAGTCTTTACAACATATAAGAGCCACAAGGTTTTTCTGTGTGTTTATATATGTCTTACTAAGATAAAGATGTTTATATTGTTGTAATTTAGGTTTATGTCATCGAAAAGGCTCATTAACACCACACTTCCATATAACAAGTTCTATACTGATGTAGCACCTTCTTTTCTTCTTAAATTAAACACCAAATATTATGGTGGCCAGGATAAATCTGGTAAATTAGTAGCCAACTATCTCAAGATCAAAAATAACAGAAACAAATTTGATTCTATTGAAGAGAATCATTCTAATCTATTATGTAAATATGAAGACATTCTGGAACAATGTATACACTTTACAACCAATTATGTACCCCTGAACATCTCTCTACAGATCCTGACATTAATACCTTTTCACTTCCTACAAAGATTTTGATAAATCCATAGATTTCACTGACTTAGAAAAATATATCACCATGTCTGAACTTCATAGTGCTCTGTATTTCCTTAAATCAGAAATAGCCCCAAGGCCTTATGACTTTACCACAGAATTTTTCACAAATTTTTAAAAACGAATTCTCCCTAAATTATCTCGTCTTATTAATACCTTTCTTCAATCAGGAAAATCTTGTAGTTCTTTTTTGGATGTCCTGTTTTGTCTTATTCCAAAGAAGGCAAGGATATACATCAATGCAAAAATAACCTGCTAATTTCCCTTGTCAACATTGATTATAAAATACTTTCTAAAACTTTAGCTCTACGCCTGGAATCCTTGTTGCCTAATTTGTTCAGAAAAGAACAATCTGGAATTGTCAAGTGACATTATATAACTGACAATACTTTTTGACGTCCTCTCTAAATCTCACTATTAACTTCATCCTTTCGCTGCTATCACCATTGATGCAGAGAAGCCATTTGATAGTGTTAATTGGTCTTATATATTCTGTACTGTAAAATGGTTTGGTTTTGGATCTAAAATCATTTCTCTTATATACATTCGGTACCCCTCTCCTCAATCAGCCATTCATGCAAATGGGCAGACGTCTTCCCATTTTCCTTTGGGTAGGGGTGTTCTCCAAAGCTGCCTTCTCTCACCCATTCTTTTTACTTTGGCTCTTCAACTTTTCCTTTCTAGAATTAGAAGTAATCCTATAATGCAGGGCTTTCATGGAATACTCAACAAATTAAGACAGATGTATATGCTAACGATATATATTTTTTCATATCTGAACCACAAACCTCACTTCCCGCCTGTCTCCAAAAGTTGCCTCTTATTCTCTCTTCTCCGGTTATAAACTCAATCACGATAAATGTGAAATCTTACCCTTAAATAAATACACTTTCAGAAATCCTTTTTCAGCAACTAACTTCTCTTGGAATGCTTCAAAACCTAAATAATAGGGAACATGGATTTCACAATTGCTTAAGACGCCTGTTTCTCTGAGTTGAGAG
Organism: Pleurodeles waltl; assembly: GCF_031143425.1. Classification (NCBI taxonomy): domain Eukaryota; kingdom Metazoa; phylum Chordata; class Amphibia; order Caudata; family Salamandridae; genus Pleurodeles; species Pleurodeles waltl. Next base: position 681,247,918 of record NC_090443.1, read on the forward strand.
GAATGCAAACTTAAAAAACTACCCTTGTCAACCATTGGCACCCTTTGAATCTTTCCTGGTGGGGTCGTTTGGGCACCATTATCATGATGACAGTACCTATTGTTCTCTATACCATTTCTAATATATCCCCTTATGTATCATGCAAAAATGTTTTAAGCAAATAAATCCCATACTTTCATCTTGCATGTGGAATACAAAACTAAAACACCTTAAAACAGATGGTGGAGTTAACTTTCCTGACTTTGAAAAGTATAATTTTGCTTTCCTATTAAGACAATGTGCCCACTGGATCCAAGAAACCACAAAAGAGTCTTTTCTCTTTCCTTATTCTTTCCGTGAATAATTGGCCTTCTCCAAATGACCTCAAAATCTACACTCCCCTGTTTTTAAACACCTTTCCTATTTATTAAAACTGAAGAAACTGGATGATCCCATTGATGTTTCATCTTTCTTCAACACCCCCATTTGGCACAATTCCTCCATATTACACAAGAATCAACACATTTAATGGAAATCTTGAAGGAAATCTGGATTGATATAGGTGAAACAACTTTTCATTAATTACTCTTTTATCGCTTTTACTCAGGCCAGATCTCTTTTTCCCTCATTCTTTCAAATTTCTCCTTTTGCAAACCATTATATTTGATGCTATTGCTCAGCTTACCTCCATTCCGTAACAAACTTCCACACCTTCCTCTATGTTAGGCAATCTATTACATATTAACCCTTAAGCTTTGGCCATATATCGTTTCCTGTGCCAACTCTCTACAGCCAGGTCTAAATCAGATATGGAACTGATGTTTGAGACCGATTTACGAATGATTTGGACTAAAACAAGGACCTCATCTCGTGCTGCCAATACCACTCAAATGCTATTACACATTTACAGTTGGCTTCTGTTTTCTCCAGTTTCTCTACGTCGCATCTACCCTTTTCACCCTTAGAGTGTAATCTACATAACCTATATTAAAATGAAATGTTTATATCAATGTATGATGATGCTGCATAGAAAACTATAATAATAGTGAATTGCTTAAACGTGCACCTGAATTCTGACCACGAAGAGTGGCCACCAATGTATACGCAAACTAATAATGATGAATAAAATGTTTATGTTATGTTTAATTAAGCTTAACATTCATAATCTTTATAGGCCTTAAGTTAGCGTGAGCTACGAGTTTTAGCTGCCCAGCTTTCATATTAAATGCATTTTTCTGTTTTCCAGTGTACTGACTCGCAAAGGGCCATGTCCCTGCAAATGTTCTTTTTCCTTCAACTTCGAAGACAAATGTAACTATACTAAATCCGTTCCCAAGCGCCTATTCGGTGCCTTGGTCTAAAAGTTATGAATAAATTGAAACAAATGTAGATTAATGAAATCTAAAAGGTCACTTAGACTGATGGACAATGAATCTGCTGACCCAAAGGACATGCCAAAGAGTGAAGTAACGCCAGATGTGCCACCTCCGAAGACGTCAATTATGAAGACCAATCAAAGAACCGTGAATAAATGTGGGGTGACAATTGGGATTACCAAATGTTAAATTTGATAGGTTAAAGATAGTGGGGTATAGTAAGTGTCCAATAGAATTCTGGGGAAATGAACTACGAAAAGGGATAAAAACCCATGTCACAGAAGGGTCATTAGAATTAGGTAGGGAATGCTATTGATTTTATCCAGAAACTCTGTCACTCTGTTTGGTGACTTTGAGAATTATTAAAACCGTCCTCACCCATTGACTGCCCAATTACATTTTTCCTCCTTACGAGGGAAATGCCCCTATGCCCTTTTAGTTGAGCCTTGACTGATGGCAGTCGACTGGTGTCCTGGAGACGAAGACTGAATCTGTGCGCTGACCTAATCTTTGGAGGGTAATTGTGAAAATGCAATTTGTAATTTGTCTGTTTGCTTTTCCTTTCTAGGTACCAACTGCTTGTTTTTTTTGACAGAGACCATAGCTAGATATTTTCCAAATTGGTGTACTAAATTGTTTGCATGAAGCCCAACATGCCAATGCTAATTAGCGGTTAGGACAGGTGATCATTAAATTGCAAATAGACAAACGACTGACATTATGCTATGTTGAACTGACGCATATTTGACACTCTGCTGTATTCTGATCTATGTTTACGTCGTGTTATATTCTAATGTTCATGATTTTTGCCTTATTGAAATCTTACCAAAGTTGCCATATCTTAACTATGCTGTTGTGTTTCTTGGCTTTAAGATTTACGCACTTAATCTTAGATTGTAACTAATAGGGAATAAAATTCATAACATTCTATTTAAAGGTGTGGTTATTCATGGCTGAAAGGTCATGGTTGCGTCGTCAATTTGATTAATGTCTTTGACCAAAGTGAAATGTATTGTTGTGATAAATTTTGATGACATTATTGATATATTGATTGACATATTGATCAGTTATCTCGCCCTACGGTGTCTCTCAACTGGGTCAAAAGATTAATTGGCCTAAAATGAGTCCTAATGTGTAATAAATTAACATAAAAGGACGCGTTATCACTTCTGGTAGCAGAGCGACGGTTAGGCCCTTTGGGGCCCTAGGACGGAGAATCATTGTTTAAATTTGTTTTTCTGTGATAATGCAAATTGGAGGTATGATGGGTTTCTAAGTTCACCATGACCTTCCCGGGATCTCGGAGCCTGCCTAAGTGAGTTGGGGATGTTCTCGGCATCATAATGTGTGTGGTATAGGGTTTTGCGCTTGCTCAGCTTATGCCTTTTTGCAGGTGATTGGTGAGGTTTGTGTGTATCTAGGCCAGGTAAATGTTGTTCTAGTAGGAGTGGGCGTACTCCGCAGTATGAGAGTAGGGAAGTCGGCGTACTTCATATGAGTGTGGCGCTTTGTGCTCAAAATTATCCACATGGTTGGTTGTTCATCTACGGACCCGTCGTGGTCTAAGACTCCAGAGTATATTGACAAGTGTAGGGGACACTTGAGTTTATGTTGTAATGTGTGCAGTTTAATAGGTCAATCGGGCGTGGTTGACAAGTCAAGATTGAGTTGATACGTATGTGTGAAACCTTCGATGGAGATTTTGCAAGTTCTAAAGGGCACTAGGACGAACCATTAACAAGTCGAGAGTAGAATTTGCGGGTCGAATTCTGATTGCGTATGCGGGAGCTGAGAAGAAGAGAGTAGCGGCCGAGGCTTCAAGTGTAATCTCTGTAAAGTTCTGAAGCGAATGTGTTACCCTTCCTGTAGTAAACCGTCAGATTTGTGTTGTCATTAAAGGTGCTTGCAATAATTTTGCATTAGTTCGTGTGAATTCAGTGAGAGGCGGATGAGCCGCAAGACTTTGTCAGCTGCAGTGTGAGAGTGTGACGTCAGTGGTGCCGCGCTGAGATAGGTCAGTTGTCGAGAGGGGTCGCGCACGGATTGGTTGCCGTTCTTGAAAGGCAATAGGTTGAGAAAGGTGGGTGAAGAGTGTCCTGGGAATTAAAGTCACTTTCTGATTAAATACAAATAAGAGACAACGCAAAGATACATTTTGTCAAGGCTTTTAAGAGTGCTCTGAAAGGAGACGCGTATATTATGGCAACTGATGGGGAGCCTACACCGCCTGAGGGTACTCCAGCTTACATGGTTATGGAGGAGACGGGTGTTGCGCCTTGTTTATGGATGAAACAGTGGCGCAAATTAACAGAGAAAGAGGGATGTTTAGCGTTCCCAGAACATGGGACGTTTAATCCAAAGGTACTAGAGAACTTAAGGTGGATGCTTAGTACACAAAAACCACCTCCGAGGCCAGCTCAATATGAGGCTTTAGCGATTTGGGACTTAATGGCCCTTAAACATAGACAAGAAAGGTTCCAGAGAAGGCTAAAAAGGGCAGAAAAATCTTATGCAGAAGCCAAGTGGGATAACGAGAACAAAATGTGGAGACTGGGAATTGTTGACGGATTAAAATTGTTCCCAGCAATAGCTCAAGGAGAAGAGTCACAGGGAAAGAAAGCCTCCCGTAAAACAGATAAGGACTCTAGTAAGTCTAAAGAGAATAAGAGACCTTGGGAAGAGGAAGACGATTCAGACGATGAGGAATTCATGGACCTATTATTACATGATTGCCCGCCACCCTATGCGGTGAGCGCCAGTGTTCCAAACACTAGCATGGGTCCTGGGAACCAGACGCAGGAGAAGGTAGTTACTGATACGGTACAGACTAGTGATACGACTTCGATACAGAATGGTGTCAGTGTACCCACTGCGCCAGACATGCAGATACAGTTGCAACCTCCACCGCAGATACAAAGAATCTATCCAGACGTCCCAGTACTTGAGACTACTACAAATCTGATAGTGCCGCCAGACCCGATATATACAAAATCAAGGTTAGTGCAGATTGAGTCAACTCTGAAATTGCTGTCCCAGCCGCAACCACAATTAATACCTGGGTACAACCCAGTAGCTGGTCCTCCATTAGTACCTATCCCGGGTACTTTGGAACAGACCTATGGAGTTACTGCTCCACGGAGTTTGGGACCACGTCAGACACCTGCTGCCATATCGTTACCAATTACTGTCGGTCCACCAGTGCCATTGTATGCACAAGGCAAATCTGGCGTATGTGATCAGGGAGTGATGACCCAAGATGCGATAAGAGGAGGATCTATAGGAACTACCCAGATAATGGCTCCAGGAGAACAAGCAGTTGAAAAGCCGAGGTCCTTAATAGACCTTAGCCCAGTAGAAGCACCCTTAGAAGCAATGCGTCAGGCAGGGTTAGGGGTTTTAACTCCACAGACAATGAGTACGAACACCTCACAGTCCCCAATGATACATGCAGGGAACATTTCACTGCAAGGTTTTTACAGTGCAGCAGCTAAATGAATGGCTAGAAAAAACGTATACTTCACAAAAGACTACAGTGACTGCAGTGGAACCAGAAAAGGTAGGGCAAGATGACTACCTAAATTTTGTAAGACTGGGAGTGGAAGCTGCTGAATTAGTGGAAGGTACGATGGGGGTAAACAGATTAGAGTCCTACACTGAAGCAGAACTGAGATTCCTGTGCCCCAAGATTACCAAAGAAGTGGGCAAGGTGCATCAGAGATTAGCAAACCTGGCAGACAAATACAATATTGACATTGAAAACACTAAACATTTGAAAAGAAGCTACAGATTAGACTTTGATTCGAAAGATTTTGAGCACATGAGGTCTGACGGAATGAAGGCGCACTTAAAAGAACTATTGCAAAGTGCGCAAATTTGGGGTGCATTAGAAAAATGGGAAGGCAGATGGGCAAAGAAAAGAGATAAGGAAAAATGTGACAGTACAGGTTTAAGTCAGACCAAAACCTCACCCGGCACAGAATCAGTAAAAATACTACCCATGAGAGAAACAGCTGGTGGTGTTTTAGTACATGTACCATGGTCCAGAGGAGACATCCTATCCTTTACTAACGATTATCCCAGATTGAGGGAGAAGCCGATCGAGTGGTATCAGCTAAGAGACAGGTTTGTGAAGCTTGCGAAGTGTCTCTGGGAAGACTTGAATACCTTGTACGAGATCATTGTTCCGCCTGATTTGTGGCTCGAGTGTAAGAGAGGGGTAGATTGTCCGTCGAAGGAACCAGCAATGGATACGGTGACCAGAGCTCCCTCTGAGGAGGTGATGAAGTACGATCATAAGGTGATTGAGTTTTTAAAACAAAAGGTGTCACTGAAGGTGACTGATTGGCAGAAGATTGACCGGACCTCACAGGAGGTTAAGGAATCAATACATGCTTACTATGAGAGGTTGTTAAAAGCATTCAAACATTACAGTGGTACTGAGACTATTGAGCCAAAGGACATGAACAAACTCGTGTTCAGATTTGTTGAAGGGCTGAGACCAGAGGTCAGTCAAATGATTAAGAATCATTTGATTTGTTGGCACGTGAAGCCAATTGATGAGGTGTTGCAGTATGCGAAATATTGTAGTAACGAAATTGAGTTAAAACAGAAAAAGCTGAAAGAGAAAGTGATGGTGATGCAGATAAGGGCTGCACAGGCAGGAATACAGGGAAATGGAGTCCAGCAGATGATACAGCAGCAACCACAAATGACTGGTGTGTTTCAGGCGCAACCGAGAGGTCGAGGCCGAGGGTTCGTAAATCGCGGTCCAGACTTGAATACCGTTGTGGTTCAAAATGACGCACAAGGGGTGAAAAAGATGTCACCATGTTATGCGTGCGGCAGCGTGGGGCACTGGAAACGGGAGTGCCCGAATGTGGTGCAGGATGGTGTCGTTCAACAAAGCACTAATGTTGGTACATTGCAAAATGTAAGAGGTTCAAAACTGAGACATCAAAATCCGAATTTTCAAAATAACCTGGTACAGATGCAAGGGGCACAGCCCATGCAGCAGATGCATATGCCGCGTTTCCAGCCAGCGCAGATGCAGCAAGTACAACAGCAGGTTCCCATGGTACCTAGACAGCAAATGCAATTACCAATGGCTCCGATGGCACAGCAGCAGGTCATGCTTCCTCAACAGGTCACAGGTCAGGTAATGAGACAAAATAATACAGTACAGCAATTCCCATTAGGAGGTGAAAATGGCATGAATGAAGAATGGTCGGATGATAGCTCAGATAGTGAAGAGTGCAGGCTTGCAGCATCCCTAGAGGTGGACCAGAGGGGTCCCTATGTGGAGGGGAAGGTAATGGGTTACAAAGTCTCGTTCCTGGTCGACACTGGAGCCACACGCTCTACAGTCAGGAGTGCGGAGGTTCAGAAACTACCACTTTCAGTGCATACTATAAGGGTAGTCGGAGTAGCAAACCAGTACCTGACAAATCTGATTACAGATCCAGTACAAGTTGAGATCGGCAACTTCCAGGGACTGCATAGATTTGTAGTCTGTGATTCAAGCCCAGTATCCCTACAGGGAAGGGACTTACTGTGCAAGACAAAATGTTCGATTACCTGCTCCAATGATGGAATCGAAGTACAGACAAATAGTGATGATGAAGGAGACGAAGGTCAGTTCTCAGAGGAAGAGACAGGGATGGCAAATGAGGATTATCCTTTGATTACCTTGTTTCTGATGCTTACCATGATTGACCTACCTGTCGAATTACAGGGAACTGTGACAGAGAAAGTGTGGGATGTGACAGGAAAGGAAGTGGGACTAATAAAAGGTGTGGAACCTGTTAAAGTACAAGTAAAGCCAAATGCGGTGTTTCCCCAGGTGCCACAATATCATATGGCACAAGATGTTCTTATTGAAGTATCACAAATAATTGCAGATTTTCTGAAACAGGGAGTCCTGAAGGAAGTCTTGAGCAGTCCATGTAATTCTGCAATAATGGGTCTGAAAAAGCCCTGTGGGAAAGTTCGAATTGTGCAGGATTTCAGGAAAATAAATGAGATTGTGGTAAACTGTTGCCCCATAGTGCCCAATCTAGCAGTGATCATGTTTCAGGTTCCGTGTGATGCTGAATGGTTCACCGTTATAGACTTGTCACAGGCATTCTTTTCAATACCTCTTCACGAGGACAGTCAATTTTTGTTCAGCTTCAAATTCCTGGACAAGGTGTACAGTTGGTGCAGAATTCCTCAAGGGTTTTCTGAATCACCGTCTATCTGTAATCAGATATTGAAAAAGGACTTAGAATCCTTAGTACTGCCTTTTAACTCGACTCTAGTGCAGTACATCGATGACTTGCTGATTGCATCCAAAACAAGGGATAACTGTAAATATGATACAATTGTCTTACTGAATCATTTGGGAAAGAACAGACACAAGGTGTCACCCAAGAAGCTGCAATACTGTCAGAAAGAGGTGTAATACCTAGGGCATCTAATCGAAAGAGGGTCCAGGAGAATATTGAAGGAAAGAATAACAGCCATTTTGCAAATGAACCCCCCAACAACGAAAAGGGATGTCAGAATGTTCCTGGGAATGATGGGCTACTGTCGCCAGTGGATACCCAACTTCTCGATCATCTCAAAACCTTTGATAAAACTGACAGGCAAAGAGATCAAGGATGAGCCACATACCATAGCCTTGTCCAAAGAAGAGCTTGAGTCATTCATGGAATTGAGAGAGTGCATGTGTAGGGCACCAGCGTTAGGTATGCCTAATTATACGAAGCCTTTCCTACTATTTTGTCATGAACGTGATGCTTGTTACTTGTCTGTCTTGACACAGGTCCATGGATGTGCAAATCACCCTGTAGCGTATTTTTCAGCTACCTTGGATCCCGTCGCAGCAGCCTTACCGGGTTGTTTGTGCGCAGTTGCAGCAGTTTGTCAGAGCCTTACACAGTGTGAAGGCATAGTCATGGGATACCCCCTAACAGTAATGGTTCCGCATTCAGTTGAAATCTTGTTGACTCAAACTAAAACTCAGCACATGACAAATGCTTGTCTTACCAAATATTAGACAATCATACTGGGGTCACCTAATGTTTCACTGAAACAATGTACTGTATTGAACCCGGCAACTTTACTCCCTGCTGAGAATACTGAAATTAACAATGAGGAAGAATTTGAGCATGATTGTCTTGAGGTAACGGAATTATGTACCAAACCACAACCAAATATTCAAGACAAACAGCTGAAAGAAAATGATTGTATCATGTTTGTTGATGGATCTTGTTTAAGAGACCCGTCGGAACACTGAGGGCTGGTTACGCTGTATGTACCATAGCTGGTATCATTGAAGCTTCCTGGCTCGAGAAAGTGTTTTCCGCACTCCGCACAAGTGGCAGAATTAATTGCCCTTACTAAGGCATGCCACGCAGCTGTGAATCTGAGAGTCACTATTTATACTGACAGCAGATATGGATTCGGAATTGTACATGATTTCGTCCAACTGTGGTTGCAGAGAGGTTTAATGACCTCTTCTGGTTCTCCTGTGAAAAATGGTGAACAAATAAAGGATTTGTTACATGCAATTCAGTTAACTCTTGAAATTGCCGAGGTAAAATGCAATGCTCACGTGAAATCACAAGACTTTGTGTCCATGGGAAATGGTTATGCAGATCAAGTCGCAAGGTTTTGCGCATTGAACTGTATATTGTTCAAGGAACAGTGGGAATTGTTACTGCAAACTGAAAATGACACATGTTTGAACCTTGCATTAAGGGTGGTTGCTACCCTAGATGAGTTAAAGACATTACAGGGTCGTGCTAGTAAAGAGGAAAAACGCTCCTGGCAAAGAATGCAATGTGTACAGAGGGCTGACAATTTGTGGGCCTCAGAGGAGGGGAAATTAGTCTTGCCAAACAGCCTTCTATCACAGTTCGCAAGATTATATCATGGACAGGCTCACCTTGGGAGAGATGCAATGATCAGATCATTCAAAATCGATTGGTTTAACCCAAAATTCAGACATGCCGCAGAGGTTACCTGTCACAGATGCATCATCTGTTAACAGATGAATGCCGGAAAAGGAACTGTGGTAACTTTCAGCCACATTGGGAGAGCTGGTGGTCCTTTCAGCAAAATGCAAATGGATTTCATTGAGATGCTTGTTTGTGGAGGATTGAAGTACGTGTTGGTGATTGTGTGTGTTTTCTGTCATTGGATTGAAGCCTACCCCACACGTAGAAATGACAGTCTCACAGTTGCAAAGCTGCTACTTAGGGAACTAATACCAAGGTTCGGGTTTCCGGTCTCTATAGAATCAGATAGGGGCAGACACTTCGACAATGAGGTAATGAAACTTCTGTGTGCCGCACTAGACATCGAACAAAAGCTGCAGTGTAGCTACCGCCCTGAAGCATCAGGACTAGTAGAGCAAATTAATGGTACTCTGAAATAAACAATGGCAAAGATGTGCGCAGCTACCAATATAAAATGGCCAGATACATTGCCCTTAGTGCTGATGTCAATGAGGAACACCCCTGATAAGAAAACAGGACTATCACCCCATGAAATCCCCATGGGCAGAGCTATGAGGTTGCCAGCAGTACCTGCGAATGATCTAGTGAATATCACAGATGATATGTTGTTGGACTACTGCAAAGGTTTGGCTGACGTGATTCGCTCTTTCTCTCACCAGGTAGAGGCTAACACATTGCCACCGATTGGAGATCCAGGTCACACCCTACAGGCCGGTGACTGGGTGGTTGTCAAGAAGCACGTGAGAAAGTCATGTTTGGAGCCATGTTGGAAAGGGCCGTATCAAGTAATCTTGACAACAACCACTGCTGTGAAATGTGCAGGCATTCCAAATTGGATACATGCCAGTCACACAAAGAAGGTAACGTGTCCAACTGACGAGGAACTTGAAGTTTCCCGCACAACAGTTCCAGGAAGAGAAGTCTCAATGCCAGAAAACAGCCATGAGGGAACTGAGACTGCAGGAGAGCACACTGAGAACAGCCTCGTCCCTCAAACAGTGAATGAGTTCGAGAGAAGTCACAGAGTGCCTACCTCAGAAGAGGCGACAGGAGAACTAAGTCAAGGAGAGGTTCTCCCAGAAATAGACAGATACGGGTTAGAACTTGAACCCGTTACAGATCAAGAAGAAGAAGAAGGAGAAGAAGGGGAAATAATAGAAAGAGATCAGAGTGTACGGACATCCCCTGAGCCAGTTACAGGTCCATCAAGTGAAAGCACCATATCACAAGAGGAGGGTGCTGTCCAGCGTCCTGGAAAGACATATCGTAAGAAGACGCATAAGGGTGATAACTGGACAGAGAAACCACTTTTAAGGATAAGAAGCATACCAGAAGAAACAATAATAGAGGAAACTGATACATCCCGAGTGGAAGATCTAAGTGAAGGAGAACTGCAAGGTGAACGCAGGTTGAAGAGAAAGAGAGTCACAAACAGAAGATATACAGGTCCTGAATGGGCGTATGCTACAACATCTGAATGGCAACAAGAATTCCTAGCATTCTGTTTTGATCGAGAAGTACCAGGTCAATACTACGGTACCTGAATTAACTCAAAGGAAAGACTTTGTTAAAAATCGAAATTGAAAACTAAGAAAGAGACTTATAAATTACTGGATGTGACATTAGAACCTGATTTGACTTTGAGAAACCTGATTATGACAAGCTGCTAACCTGATTTTACGAAGGGGTTCCTGGAGCGAGTGAAAACGCTATAAATACACGCAGAAAAGAAGAAGAAGAAAAAAAGTTCTATATCATCCTCGAGTTGATTGTTATTCTTCGATTTGATTCTATACAGACATGGCTTATAATAGAGGTAGTAACAAGGGAAGTACGGTGTGTGGTTGGTTAAGCCTTATAATAGGTATTGTGTGTGCAATAATAATTGTGGGAATGATTGTGGGAATGCCGTGGTTGGAGAAAAAGACTATTAACGCTACTTCAAAACCTGAAACTACAACACTAACACCATGGGAGAGGGTTGAGCAAGATGCAAGACACTTGCATGAGGGAACTAATTCAAAGGGGGAACTTTCTACTAATGTCTTCTATTGCTTGCTGAATGAGTATGTGGAGACCATGGATACGAAAGACAGTTATGTGTGTACCAAGATTCCTTCATCTGTGCAAGAAGGGGTTACCTACCATAGCCTTCCTTTAACATACGGGATTAGCTGTAGTTTGCTACTAACCAGATTCTATCATCAAGAGCATGTGCAATACTTTTACTCAAATCTGGATGTTGTGTTTTCCTTTGTGCCTGTAATTGAATTCCCGAACAAACTAGCTAAGGAACATGATATAAAAATATTAAGAGGTTTCTTTGAGGCGACACTTACATTTGGAACTGCTTATGCACATTGCAACAATCTGACCTGCTTATTGTCACCTGTAGAGAAAAGCTTTTTAGATCACACTGATGATAGACGCAAAGCATTAAAAGAAAGAATAGAAAAAGGAATAGAAAAACACACATATGCAAATGATTATGCTTACACCTCAATCAAAACACAAGGCAAACTAGCTATAGATGCATTACATGTAGGTAGGCTTTGTATATATAGGCCGAAATCTGAGCAGGACAATTTGTTTGTAGGAACGAGTGAATACAGACATGTGTTTTTGTTTCAGAGTAAATGAACATTTATATTGAATGGACAGGATCCAGCAATCCCTGGGATCTATTACATCTGTGGACTTAATGCTTATTACCGTCTCCCTAAGGGATGGTATGGGACATGTTATTTGGGAACAGTTTTCCCAAAGATTTAGCAGATTGATGACTTAAAGCAAATATCTAAAACGTCTCAATTACAACATGCTAGACAAAAATGAGAATCAGTGGCTGCTGTCATTGGTGATATATTTGGAGCTATAATCCCTTCAGTAGGGGTTATCTTGAATTCTATGAAGATTAAAAAAATGTCTACTATTGTGGATAACATGCTGACAAATTTTACAGGGGCTATACTCCTGATGGATACTGAACTTGCTGCAGAAAGAGCTATGACTCTTCAAAATCGGCTTGCTTTAGAAATTCTTTTAGCAAAGACTGGAGGGGTCTGCAAGATGCTCAATGAGCGCCATTGCTGCTCATTCATTCCGGACAATAGTAAAAAGATTAGAAGTATGCTTACTAACCTAACTAGAGATAGTGCAGATTTGAAGGAACCTGGACTTTGGGAGGAATTTGGAAAGGGAATTGCCAGAGTAGGGAGCTGGTTTACCAGCATTTGGAATGGGGTACTTGCAAAAATACTAAAGGGTCTATTAATTGTTCTGGCCTGTCTATTAGGATTATGGGGGGCATGCAAAATTAATTATAAAATTAAGAGAAATTGGACCAAAAGAACCAGGAGAAATGAAGAAAGTGAAAGAGAGAAAATGTTCAATTAAATTTGGGAAAGCTCACATAAGGGACATGATGTTGAAATGCGCATTATGCGTGAAGTGAAAAATTAAAATGAAAGGTTTAAGGGAAAGGTTTGTGTGATGACGAGCATCATCAGAGGAGGGACTGAGAGAGCGTAATCTACATAACCTATATTAAAATGAAATGTTTATATCAATGTGTGATGATGCTGCATAGAAAACAATAATAATAGTGAATTGCTTAAACGTGCACCTGAATTATGACCACGAAGTGTGGCCACCAATGTATACGCAAACTAATAATGATGAATAAAATGTTTATGGTATGTTTAATTAAGCTTAACATTCATAATCTTTATAGGCCTTAAGTTAGCGTGAGTTACGGGTTTTAGCTGCCCAGCTCTCAGATTAAATGCATTTTTCTGTTTTCCAGTGTACTGACTCGCAAAGGGCTATGTCCCTGCAAATGTTCTTTTTCCTTCAACTTCGAAGACGAATGTAACTATACTAAATCCGTTCCCAAGCACCTATTCGGTGCCTTGGTCTAAAAGTTATGAATACATTGAAACAAATGTAGATTAATGAAATGTACAAGGTCACTTAAACCAATGGACAATGAATCTGCTGACCAAAAGGACGTGCCAAAGAGTGAAGTAACGCCGGATGTGCCACCTCCGAAGACGTCAATTATGAAGACCAATCAAAGAACCGTGAATAAATGTGGGGTGACAATTGGGATTACCAAATGCTAAATTTGATAGGTTAAAGATAGTGGGGTATAGTAAGTGTCCAATAGAATTCTGGGGGAATGTACTACGAAAAGGGATAAAAACCCATGTCACAGAAGGGTCAATAGAATTAGGTAGGGAATGCTATTGATTTTATCCAGAAACTCTGTCACTCTTTTTGGTGACTTTGAGACTTATTAAAACCGTCCTCACCCATTGACTGCCCAATTACATTTTTCCTCTTTACGAGGGAAATGCCCCTATGCCCTTTTAGTTGAGCCTTGACTGATGGCAGTCGACTGGTGTCCTGGAGACGAAGACTGAATCTGTGTGCTGACCTAATCTTTGGAGGGTAATTATGACAATGCAATTTGTAATTTGTCTGTTTGCTTTTCATTTCTAGGTACCAACTGCTTGTTTTTTGTGACAGAGACCATAGCTAGATGTTTTCCAAATTGGTGTTCTAAATTGTTTGCATGAAGCCCAACATGCCAATGCTAATTAGCGGTTAGGACAGGTGATCATTAAATTGCAAATAGACAAACGACTGACATTATGCTATGTTGAACTGATGCATATTTGACACTCTGCTATATTCTGATCTATGTTTACGTCGTGTTATATTCTAATGTTCATGATTTTTGCCTCATTGAAATCTTACCAAAGTTGCCATATCGTAACTATGCTGTTGTGTTTCTTGGCTTTAAGATTTACGCACTTAATCTTAGATTGTAACTAATAGGGAATAAAATTCATAAAATTCTATTAAAAGGTGTGGTTATTCATGGCTGAAAGGTCATGGTTGCGTTGTCAATTTGATTAATGTCTTTGACCAAAGTGAAATGTATTGTTGTGATAAATATTGATGACATTATTGATATTTTGATTGACATATTGATCAGTTATCCCGTCCTACGGTGTCTCTCAACTGGGTCAAAAGATTCATTGGCCTAAAACGAGTCCTAATGTGTAATAAATTAACATAAAAGGACGCGTTATCATTCCGATACTTGTTGGTCATGTCACTCACAACATGCAGACCTCAAACACATGCTTTTCATATGTATGTTTGTTCTTCCTTTCTGGACGCAGGTTTGGAAACAGATCAATAACTTTTTTAACACCTCTGTACCCCTGAGATTCATTAACTTTTTCCTGGGTAGTTTATCTATGTATTGGGAACATATTTGATCTCACATAAAAATCATAGACCATCTATTGGCAGTTGCGTTTCAACAACTCACCAAAACCTGGAAGGATTTTTCTAAAGTGTCTTTCCTAGCCTGGTGGTATGTGGTTAGTTATACTCATTGACTGGATACGGCATACATTCACCCTGTTTCACTTTCTGTTAAGAGCTGTATGTTATGGAGTCCCAGCACAAATTTAATAGACAGAAATGCTAAACAATTCTCTTATCAACTATTACAGGTGAGGTTTCTAAAAACCCTTGATGTTCACTTGTTTTTCATAGCTAATGTACCTATCATTGTAATTTCGTAATGTTTCACTCATTGATGCACATGTATTCTAATATTGTGATATCCTTACTCAAATTGAATTTTTATATTTTTTATTATGAAACAGTACATGCGTTTCTCCCCCTTCCTTCGTTCATTTACTTTCTCTGAATTAACTGTAATTCGTCAGTATTTTTGTACTTACTTCAACCTACTAAAGTTCTTTTAAATTAAAACAAAAGACCACATTCACTAACATTAAGCCACTCAATTTGTAGTTCACACCAGTGTAGTTTTATTCACCCCTTCACTAAACTCTTCTATGAACCTGGTTAGTGGAGTACGAGTCCATTCCACATCGCCCTCAAGTTCACCAGCCTGAGACTTACGTACAATTGTTAGGTTCTTGTGTAAGATCAGTGTTATAGCGCAGAGACCTGTCCCCCCAAACAATACATCCTCATAGTGGCAGAGTAAGGAAAAGGAAAGAAGACGAGAGAAGTAGAAACTACAGGTGCCAATTGAGCTGCTTTTCTTGCTCTCAAATCTGATAGAACATGCCTTAAAATTAATATCTTTACATATTTTCCCTGAAGACAGCATCCGTTTATTTGTGTTATACATCTGTGCTGCCTGAAACGAGGAAACACCCAGCAAGGGTGAATACAATATATTTGCATATGCACACTAAATTACTCTTTTATTCTGTCTTTAAAAAATTACATTCTTTCTTATGATTACTTTAACAGTTTTTTAGTGTGCAGCCTGAAAATATGGGACAGAAATCTATTGTGATACAACATATATTTCATGTGAGCGATAAATTACTATTATGCTTTCTCTAAAAAATAGCAATATTTTTCATGAATGCTTTAATGCTTATTGTGGTAAAAGCAAACTAGCTAACAATGATACTTGCAATCTGGCCTGATATCCGATGTCACAGTGTATCAACACATTGACTGTCCATCATCCATCCCGCCATCTTCAGATCCCCTGTGAAATAAACTTATCTCTAATACATGAGCTGAGATCGGGAAACTTTACTTGGATGATAGCTTGGACTTCTTTACCTTTACATTTATCTGCTATTATCATAACTCTATATAGTTTTATGTTCAAATTCCAGGAACGATCGATCGTATTAGATTTCAATTCAAAAATATACATTTAACATTTGAAACAACTGCTATATATTTAAGCTCTGTGACATTGCATCCATTTTATATAACTGGAATTCATCAATCAATCAGGAATTTGTAAAGTGCACTACTCACCCGTGAGAGGTGCTGCTACTGCTTGAACAGGCAGGTCTTGAGAAGTTTCCTGAAGGAAAGGAGGTCTTTAGTCTGGCGCAGGTGGGTGGGTGGGAAGAGTGCTCCACGTTTTGGCGGCAAGGTGCGAGAATGATCTACTGCCAGTTGTAGCTCTGTGGATGCGTGGGACGGTTACAAGGGCGAAGTCGGCGGAGCGGAGATGGTGTAGAAGGAGAATTGTCTTTTGAGGTATTCTGGTCTGGTGTTGTGCAGTGCTTTGTGAGCATGGGTGAAGAGTTTGAAGGTGATTCTCTTGTTGACTGGGAGCCAGTGCAGGCTTTTCAGGTGGTCTGAGATGAGGCAGTGGCAGGAGATGTCCAGGATCAGGCGTGTGGAGGCGTTCTGGATGCTATGCAGCCTCTTCTGGAATTTGGCCGTGGTTCCTGTGTAGAGGGCATTGCCGTAGTCCAGCTTGCTGCTTATGAGGGCTTGGGTGACTGTTCTTCTGGTTTCAGTGAGTATCCATTTGTAGATCTTTCGGAGCATGCAGAGGGTGTTGAAGCAGGAGGAGGAGATGGCATTGACTTGCTGGGTCATGGATAGTGAGGGTTCCAAGATGAATCCTAGGTTGTGTGCATGATCGGTGGGAGTCAGAGTGGTTCCAAGAGTGGCAGGCCACCAGGAGTCATCCCATGCAGAAGGGGTGGAGCCGAAGATGAGGATGTCCGTCTTGTCGGAACTGAGTTTGAGGCAGCTGCTCTTCATCCATTCGGTGATGGCCTTCATTCATTCGTGGAGGTAGGTCTTGGCGGAGTCCTTGGTGACGGAGAGAATCAGCTGGGTGTCGTCTGCCCCCCAGAGTATGAGATGATGTTGAGGTTGTGGGATCGGCCGATGTTAGCGAGCGGGCCATGTAGACATTGAAGAGGGTCGTGCTGAGGGACAAACCATGGGTATGCCACAGATGATTTTGGTGGCCTCCGAGCGGAATGGGGGAAGGCGGACTCTCTGGGTTCTGCCGGTGAGAAAGGTGGTGACCCAGTCCAGGGCTCTGTCGCGGATTCCAGCATTGCTGAGGCGGGAGCGTAGGGTATGGTGGCAGACGGTGTGGGAGCACGGCCAAGAGGTCCAGGAGGATGAGGGCGTGGGTTTTGCCGCTGTCCAGTATGATTCTGATGTCGTCCGTGGCGGCGATGAGGGTGATTTCGGTGTTGTGGTTGCTGCGGAATCTGGATTGGGAAAGGTCCAGGGTGCAGTCCTTCTTGAGGAAGCAGGTTAGTTGTCTGTTGACAGCCTTCTCAATGACTTTTGCCGGGAAGGGGAGCAGGGAGATAGGCCGGAAGTTCTTGAGGTCCTTTGGGTTCACCTTGGTTTTTTTGAGGAAGGCGTTGATCTCGGCGTGATTCCAGCTCTCCGGGAAGGTGGCAGACTCGAAGGAGCTGTTGATGATCTTCCGTAGTTGGGGTGCAATGACGGAGCTTGCTTTGTTGTGGATGTGGTGAGGTCAGGGGTCAGATGGAGAGCCGGAGTGGATTGTGTTCATGATTTCGATGGTGTCGTTGTCGTTGATGGGGGTCCAGGAGAGCAGGAGGTTGGTCGGAGGTTAATCTGTGGTGTTGGTGGTTGCCGGGGGGTCTGGGTGCTGAAGCTGTTGTGGATGTCTGTAATCTTGAGGTAGAAGTAGGATGCTAGGGAGTCGCAGAGGTCTTGGGATGGCGGGAGTTCGGTGTTGGAGACGGGTTGGAGAGTTCCTTCACGACATTGAAGAGCTCCTTTTGGCTGTATGCGTTGTTGTTGATTCGTCTTTGAAGGCGGTTCTCTTGGCGGCTCGGATGAGTTGGTGGTGTCTGCGGATGGCGTTTTTGAAGGCTGTGAGGTTGTCCAGACTTTGATCCTTGCGCCACTTTCTTTCGAGTCTTCGGCAGCTTTGCTTAGATTCATGGAAGTAAACCATAAGGCCTTTCTGTTGGTGCATCTGCTGGAGGGATTCTTGATTGGGGCGAGAGTATTGGCACAGGTGTTGACTCATTGCCTGAAGTTGCAGGCAGCTGCATCAGTGTTGGTTGTGTCGATGGGTGGGTTCTGGGAGAGGGTTGTGATAAGTTGGTCTTCAATGACCTTATTCCAACTGCGGTGGGGGATCCGTTGTGGGTGGTGGTGTGTTGTGGGTTTCTTGAAGGAGAAGTGGAAGCAGCGGTGTTCTGTCCAGTGGAGTTCGGTGGTGTGGCTGAAGGAGACGTGATTGCTGGTGGAGAAAATAGGGCAGAGTGTGTGTCCTGCATAGTGGGTTGGTGTCGTGACAAGCTGTTTGAGGCTGAGGTTGGAGAGGTTGTCGAGCAGGGTGGCGGTATTGTTGTCGTTGGTGTTCTCGAGGTGGAAGTCTAAGTCTCCGATGATTATGTAGTCAGTGGATGTGAGAGCTTGCGTGCTGATGATGTCGTTAATGGAGTCTCTGAACTGCTGTTGTGGGTCAGGGGGGCTGTAGATGAGGGTCCCTCGGAGGGTGGGTCAGTGTGGATTTGGAAGTGCAAGTGTTCGGCGGTGCAGAGGGTGTCTTCGGTGTTGGTCATGATCCTGAGGGTGTTCTTATGGATGATGGTCATGCCTCCTCCTGGTTTGTTGGAGCGGTCCCTGCGGGTGATCTTGTAGCCATCCGGAATGGCTATGGCGATGTCAGGTGCTGAGGAGGGGTTCATCCAGGTTTTGGTCAGGAAGACGATGTCTGGGGAGGCTGAGTCGAGTAGATTCCATAGCTCTACTGCATGCTTGTGGACGGAGCGGGTGTTGAGGAGGATACATCTGAGATGGTTGCAACGTGCCTTGGTGGGTGGGTCATTGGCGTGGAGGCTGGTGAAGGTGCAGTTCTGGCAGGAAAAGGGTCCGTGGGTGGTCTGCGGGGAGGCTTGAAGGCAGGCGGGGGAGCGGCCGGTGTTTAGGGCGCAGAGGGTGGCGTTGTCGTAGTGAAGAGGTGTGTGGCGGCGGTGGAGGGGACAGGAGTCAGGGGTTCTGGCGCTGGGCATGGTCGAGGCGCGGATGGGCGCAGACAGGCTTGCCTTTGGCACGTCTTTGGCACGCCAGCGGCCGCCATTAAGTAGGGAAGTGGGGGGGAGAGGACAGCTGGGAGGCAGGAGGGGGGCGAAAAATGGTGCAAAAAAGAGGGCGGAGACAAAAAGGGTGCAGGGCCGCGCGGGCAGCAGCAGTGGGGAAGGGAGAGGGGGAGAGCGAAAGTGAGAGAGAGAGAGTGGAGTCAGAGAGAAACGAGGAAAAGGACCACTAAGGAACAGTAGTGAAGCAGAACAGAGAGCAAAGCAAAGCTCAAGGAGGAGAGAGGCAGAAGGTAGCCTAGTAGGAGAGCAGAGCTCTCCTACTAGACACCAGGTATGAGGTGCAGGCAGAAGCCTGCAGGTAGAGGAGGGCCTCAAAATCCTGACAGAAGTCGGGAGTTCAGATGAGCCAGGGAAAGGGCTCTACTTACAGGGTGGAGCCACAGGATGCAGAGCAATGCACCAACCAGCTCAGTGATATTGCTCAGTCTACCGCGCAGCGGCCACCGTTAAGTAGGGAGATGGGGAGAAGACAGGGCAGCTGGGAGGCAGGACGGGCATGAAAAACGGTGCGAAAAAGGGGGCAGAGCTGAAAAAAGGGGGCGGGCCGCGGGGGCAACAGCGGAAAGAGAGAGATGGGGAGAGCGAAAGCGAGAGAGAGAGAGCGGAGTGAGAGAGTAACTAGGAAAAGGAGCACAAGGGGCAGTAGTGAAGCAGAGCAGAGAGTAAAGCAAAGCAAAAGGAGGAGAGAGGCAGAGGTCTCCCACTAGACACCAGGGATGAGGTGCAGGCAGAGGCCTGCGGGTGGAGGAGGGCCTCGAACTCCTGACAGGGGTCAGGAGTTCAGATGAACCAGGGAAAGGGCTTTACTTACACAGTGGAGTCAAGGGAGGCAGAGCAATGCACTGACCAGGTCAGTGGTATTGCTCAGTCTACCACGCAGCGGCCACCATTAAGTAGGGAGGTGGGAGGCGGGAGGGGGACGAAAAACAGCGTGAAAAAGGCCAGAGCTGAAAAAAGGGTGCAGGGCTCCGGGGGCAGCAGTGGTGGGGGAGAGTGGGAGGAGGAGAGTGAAAGTGAGAGAGAGAGAGCAGAGTGACGGAGAAATGAGGAAAAGGAGCACTAAGGGACAGTAGTGAAGCAGAGCAGAGAGCAAAGCAAAGCAAAAGGAGGAGAGAGTCAGAAGGTAGCCTAGTGGGAGAGCAGAGCTCTCCCATTAGACACCAGGGATGAGGTGCAGGCAGAAGCGTGCAGGTGTAGGAGGGCCTCGAACTCGTGACAGAGGTCGGAGTTCAGATGAGCCAGGGAAAGGGCTCTACTTACAGGGTGGAGCCACGGGAGGCAGAGCAATGGACCAGGTCATGAACATTTACAGACTTTCTTAATATTTCCAGCACATGAGAGCACAACATTGAGAGCGTCATTAAAAGTGTACTATATTATGCAGTTAAGCATATCGGTGCTACTGCTGCACTTTTTTAAATGGAGGCTGCAGCTCAAAACCTACCCAGTGCTTCAAGCTTGGCATTTTCACCTGTCTTAATCATTGCCTGCTGAGCATGTGTGATAATCCACATGTTCATGGTGCCATCTTTGTGAGACAAAAATGTTTTTTTCATCCCTCTGAAAACATTGCCTCTCCTAACATTTTAGTGGCAATGTAAAACACACCTAAATTGACTTAACTATTTATATAATTACTGCTTTTATGATGCCTGCACTACTGTGGAGACATATTGGTACCTAATTTGGAAGGTTGCCTGACACAACCATTGTGCACTCTGCTTAAGGGATTTCAGAGCAGTAACTGGGATGAAAAACCAACCAGGGTCTCCTAGAGCCTGTTTACTATCTCTAGATTCCATCACACGTTAATCCAATCACTACTTATGAGGAGAAATGAGACTATTGGCGGACTTTAAGTGTTTCACTTGGAAGTAACTACAAGTCAAACCCATTCGTATTGCTGCCACCATAAGGAGTAGTCTGTACTACATATATTCAGTGGTGCCTGGAGCCTGAAGTACCAGAGGGAGTGGAGTTTCTTAATTATGATACCTCTACCCTTGTACATTGCATTTATTTTCTGTAGGGGTGGGCAGAATCCACAGAGATTCACTCCCCACAATTCTGCAGAGTTAGATAAACAATCCATGAGATTCCGTGGAGTTTTGACAGTGGGTGGAAAGTATGCAACACATGCTGCTTCTGGTGCAATTTAGTGCAAACAGCATTGACAAATCAGCACAAGCAACAACAAGCATTGCTCAAGAGGGCATGGTCATTCGAGTTGACCTTGTGCTGCTTGAGTAGAAAATATACTTGAGCGGCTGCACCTGCTCGCGACCACCCCCAACCATTCGCCTTAAAATATCGCACTAGGAGACTTCAGATCTCGCTATCGTGATTGCCAGCCTCATGGGAGAAAAATCCCACCACAATGCAATTAGTGGAATTTGGCTGGAAGTCTGCAGTAAAGAGTAATTTAGAGTGACCAGAATTCTGGTGGAATGAAACATTCCACCCATCCGTACTTTTCTCCTATTTTCCTATTCAGTCATGGTGCCATCAAGCAGATTTACTGTAAAAAACTGGAGTATTAGTTGAGAGATGAGAAGCAAAAACAAACAACCTAATCCTTGTCTGGGTGAACCATCAAAGTCGGTAGATAAAGCTCTGTTTAGCCCTTTGGTAGCTTGACACAAAACAGCCAAGCTTAAATGTATAAAGTATTTATGCAGTACTCAAACAATAGTAAGTCAAAAATACAACACAAGAAAAATCCCAAAACCAATTTAAAAAATAAAGATTTTTCAATTAATGAAACAACACCAAAAAGGACAAAAATCTAATAAGCAGAAACAAGTTATAGTTTTCTTTTATTTAGGGTTCAAAATAGTGCCAAAAGCATTAAGGCCTACCACTGTCATCTGATTGAACTTGATGGGGACAAAGCCAAAAGTTGAGGCTGACCACAATGGAATGTGGGTCAGATACAAGGACCAGGTTTGTCACAGTGAAAGGTTTTACCTTCAGACTTAGTATCTGCTATGGAAGTCAAACATCCTCAGCATGCCTACTCAGAAAAGAGTTCCACATCATTAGATATCTGTTGAATGAGGCCTCATTGACTTTTGATTGGAGAGCTCAAAGCATGAGAATTTCATGCGAAGAGAAAGTACCTTGCCAGACAGATACTTTTCACTGCTTTGCCTGGTGAAGATTTATGGCTTCAGACTTAGTTACATTTCTAGAGCTCGAATTCTTCCATTGGGGCAAGGCTGCAAGAAGTAGCTGAAAAGGGCTCAACCAGGCAGTGCACCTTCTCAGTGAGGTCCCCCTAGACCAAATTTCTTGCAAAGAAGGAGGACTTAACAGGAGCAACTTGAATCTTTGGCCCAGCAGTGATGCACCTTCATCTGATTGCCTTGGCAGGTTAGTCACGATCCCCTGTTGGTTCTCAGAGAAAAAATTGGCTAAACAAAGGTGTCAGGAAATCTCTGGGGGAATACACTTCAACACCAGTCAAAGGTTCATGACCATGGGGACAGCACCTCAGGGGTTAGAACTCACTCAAGCAGAGGCCAACAAACGGGCCCTGTGCAGGTTGAGTTCCAACTGGCTCACATGGAATGCAGAAAAAAAGGCATCTTGGAGCTTGTTGTGTCCCTGCAGCAAACTGGGGTGGCATGGTGAGCAAAAGAACGATGGATTAAACCCAGATCTATGACTGGGGGTGAGTGTTTGACAATGTTCAGCATTCCGTCCATCACTTGTTGTTTTTGCTTTGTCGCCCTAAGTGGGAAGGGTATGCCCAGACGTGGGTCCCGTGCTTCCCATGCCACTGGATTCAAGCTAGCCTGGCTGATGAGGGGTGAAACCCCGAAACCGGTCCCAGGATGCTTGTTTCCGGTCCAGTGAGGACCTGGCTTGGCAGTTCGGTCTGGACTGTTCCCATGAGGAACAGGGTCAAGACTGATTTGCATATAGCTGGGTCCAAACTGGGGTGGCATGGTGAGCAAAAGAACGATGGATTAAACCCAGATCTATGACTGGGGGTGAGTGTTTGACAATGTTCAGCATTCCGTCCATCACTTGTTGTTTTTGCTTTGTCGCCCTAAGTGGGAAGGGTATGCCCAGACGTGGGTCCCGTGCTTCCCATGCCACTGGATTCAAGCTAGCCTGGCTGATGAGGGGTGAAACCCCGAAACCGGTCCCAGGATGCTTGTTTCCGGTCCAGTGAGGACCTGGCTTGGCAGTTCGGTCTGGACTGTTCCCATGAGGAACAGGGTCAAGACTGATTTGCATATGGCTGGGTCCAAACTGGGGTGGCATGGTGAGCAAAAGAACGATGGATTAAACCCAGATCTATGACTGGGGGTGAGTGTTTGACAATGTTCAGCATTCCGTCCATCACTTGTTGTTTTTGCTTTGTCGCCCTAAGTGGGAAGGGTATGCCCAGACGTGGGTCCCGTGCTTCCCATGCCACTGGATTCAAGCTAGCCTGGCTGATGAGGGGTGAAACCCCGAAACCGGTCCCAGGATGCTTGTTTCCGGTCCAGTGAGGACCTGGCTTGGCAGTTCGGTCTGGACTGTTCCCATGAGGAACAGGGTCAAGACTGATTTGCATATGGCTGGGTCCAAACTGGGGTGGCATGGTGAGCAAAAGAACGATGGATTAAACCCAGATCTATGACTGGGGGTGAGTGTTTGACAATGTTCAGCATTCCGTCCATCACTTGTTGTTTTTGCTTTGTCGCCCTAAGTGGGAAGGGTATGCCCAGACGTGGGTCCCGTGCTTCCCATGCCACTGGATTCAAGCTAGCCTGCCTGATGAGGGGTGAAACCCCGAAACCGGTCCCAGGATGCTTGTTTCCGGTCCAGTGAGGACCTGGCTTGGCAGTTCGGTCTGGACTGTTCCCATGAGGAACAGGGTCAAGACTGATTTGCATATGGCTGGGTCCAAACTGGGGTGGCATGGTGAGCAAAAGAACGATGGATTAAACCCAGATCTATGACTGGGGGTGAGTGTTTGACAATGTTCAGCATTCCGTCCATCACTTGTTGTTTTTGCTTTGTCGCCCTAAGTGGGAAGGGTATGCCCAGACGTGGGTCCCGTGCTTCCCATGCCACTGGATTCAAGCTAGCCTGGCTGATGAGGGGTGAAACCCCGAAACCGGTCCCAGGATGCTTGTTTCCGGTCCAGTGAGGACCTGGCTTGGCAGTTCGGTCTGGACTGTTCCCATGAGGAACAGTGTCAAGACTGATTTGCATATGGCTGGGTCCAAACTGGGGTGGCATGGTGAGCAAAAGAACGATGGATTAAACCCAGATCTATGACTGGGGGTGAGTGTTTGACAATGTTCAGCATTCCGTCCATCACTTGTTGTTTTTGCTTTGTCGCCCTAAGTGGGAAGGGTATGCCCAGACGTGGGTCCCGTGCTTCCCATGCCACTGGATTCAAGCTAGCCTGGCTGATGAGGGGTGAAACCCCGAAACCGGTCCCAGGATGCTTGTTTCCGGTCCAGTGAGGACCTGGCTTGGCAGTTCGGTCTGGACTGTTCCCATGAGGAACAGGGTCAAGACTGATTTGCATATGGCTGGGTCCAAACTGGGGTGGCATGGTGAGCAAAAGAACGATGGATTAAACCCAGATCTATGACTGGGGGTGAGTGTTTGACAATGTTCAGCATTCCGTCCATCACTTGTTGTTTTTGCTTTGTCGCCCTAAGTGGGAAGGGTATGCCCAGACGTGGGTCCCGTGCTTCCCATGCCACTGGATTCAAGCTAGCCTGGCTGATGAGGGGTGAAACCCCGAAACCGGTCCCAGGATGCTTGTTTCCGGTCCAGTGAGGACCTGGCTTGGCAGTTCGGTCTGGACTGTTCCCATGAGGAACAGGGTCAAGACTGATTTGCATATGGCTGGGTCCAAACTGGGGTGGCATGGTGAGCAAAAGAACGATGGATTAAACCCAGATCTATGACTGGGGGTGAGTGTTTGACAATGTTCAGCATTCCGTCCATCACTTGTTGTTTTTGCTTTGTCGCCCTAAGTGGGAAGGGTATGCCCAGACGTGGGTCCCGTGCTTCCCATGCCACTGGATTCAAGCTAGCCTGGCTGATGAGGGGTGAAACCCCGAAACCGGTCCCAGGATGCTTGTTTCCGGTCCAGTGAGGACCTGGCTTGGCAGTTCGGTCTGGACTGTTCCCATGAGGAACAGGGTCAAGACTGATTTGCATATGGCTGGGTCCAAACTGGGGTGGCATGGTGAGCAAAAGAACGATGGATTAAACCCAGATCTATGACTGGGGGTGAGTGTTTGACAATGTTCAGCATTCCGTCCATCACTTGTTGTTTTTGCTATGTGTGAGTTACATCTGCCAGTGACAGAGATCCAATCAATCAACCAATCAATCAATCAGTCAATCAGTCGACTTATATAGTGCTACTTGTCACCGTGAGGGTATCCAGGCAATGGTAGGGTCCTTGGCCTCAGTCGAAGACCCATGTTTTCAGTGTCCTACAGAACTCCTGTTGAGTAGGGGAGGTCCTCAGGTGCAGGAGGGAACTGTTCCAAGCTTTAGCAAAAGGCAGGAGAAGGAGCGTCCTCCTGCTGTGCTGTGTTGTATGCAGGGGATGTGAGGCAGCTCCAGGTAGGGAGAGCAGAGATGTCTGAAGGGTTTGTAGAATCTCAGGCAGTGGTTGATGTAGGTGGGTCTGCAGTTGTTCAGGGCCTTGAACACTTGGGTGAGGAGCTTGAACTGGTATCTCTTCTGAACTGGGAGATAGTTGTGTTTTTTGAAGTAGTGGTGATGTGGGTGCCATGAGGGAGAGCCAGGATGAGTCTTGCTGCAGCATTCTGGGTGGTCTGTAGTATTAGTTAGTAGAATAAGTTGGGTCTCGATTCCCAGGTAGAGGGTGTTTCCATGGTCTAGTTGAATGGTATCAGCACCCCCAGGCCACTCTGCTCAAGGAAGAAAAACACCTCTCTACATTCTAGTCTATTGTCTTCTGTTTAGTAGCAATGTATATCTTACGGGAGGCGAGCCATTCAGCAGTCAGATGACGCACTGTACTCTAGAAGATAGACCTTATTGGCTTAGGCAGAGTAATGACAATTTTTTAAAACCGTAATTCCTACAATAGTAATGTAAATTCCAACTTGAACACTAAGTTGGATTTTAAATTACTATTAAAATGATTCATTGAATCATTTTTCTATGTGCTTCCAACCCGAAATTAAGCATTATAAATTCTGACAATGTTAACAACTGCTATCCTATGGCAGAGCCAGCCTTGCCACAGTGGAAAATGACTTTAGGGTGTTTTCAATGCTAATGCATGTACAAAATTGAACATACATATCCTACTTTTCAAATACCATGCACCCTGTCTATGGGCATTTAGACATTTCATATGGGTGGCTTGTAAATATTAAAAAGTAAGTTTTAGGCCTGGAAATGTTGTATTTTTCCTGGTTAATATGGCAGTTTGAAACTACATACCCATGCTGCAAGTTCAGGCCTAGAGACATGCTTTACAGTGCTTCTTTAGTGGGTGGCACAATGAGTGAATCTCACTAGGGTAGTGCCCGGAGGAGGTTTAATGATTTATGTTGTTCAGTGTTCCTAGGAAGGTTTTCTAGGACCCATAATATGGTCACATAGAAGTTGCATGTGTTCCTGTTCTACAGAAAGGGCAAATTTCTATTATTTATGATAATATTAAAAAAATATATCATGTTTGATGCCATTTGTGTGTGTGAGCTCCTTAACAATACATGGTAGGATGGAAAGGTTACTTAGATGATTTAGGTTTTTGTTAATGTTAATCTCAAAATGTATATTATAAGAATACCACCTCTTAGACATATGAGAGAGAAAGTTTAAAGTCATGCTGTGAGCTGTGTCTCGTCTCCTATGCAGCCTTGTCAGAGGGATCCATAATGTTAAATCAGTTATCTGTAAGAGAATCCTTGGCTTTCAGTAGGTTGGCCTGTACGGTGAGTCGAACAAGCTTTCATACATCGACCCAGAGGGTAAACCAGACCTTCAGAGATACGTGCATTATG
The DNA here is from genome assembly GCF_031143425.1 of Pleurodeles waltl. Classification (NCBI taxonomy): domain Eukaryota; kingdom Metazoa; phylum Chordata; class Amphibia; order Caudata; family Salamandridae; genus Pleurodeles; species Pleurodeles waltl. The sequence goes on from NC_090443.1 coordinate 681,275,205, forward strand.
TTTCAATGTAACAAACCAACACACAACAATAATTCAGTTAAAGAATGTATGGGTTGAAGTCTCGGAGAGAGAAAACATTACCACATGAAATATCTCAAAAAATAAGGAAATCAATCAAGGAGCTCAGAATATAATATAGATAAAAACAACCAACAGGAAGCAAAGGAAATCAACTTCGAATGTTAGTCAGTGGTAAACATTAAAACTTCTCATATAAAGACAAGGTACCTTGTGGAAGATAATTTCGAACTAGGCAGTAACCATGGTGTGTCAGTCACAATCTTAAATAGAATTTGGCTTTTTGATGTCAAGGATTGAGTGGGTTAGGAACAAAACACTTTGTTGAGCAAGTAGAACAAAGAGGATGTAGCTGGTGCTAGCGCAGGTGTTTTAATAAAAATGGTTAATGAGTGTTCTTGTATTATGAGTAATGGGTTTGCGTAGAAAAAGCTGTAATGTAGAACAATAATGCACACATTTGAAAATGTGATCACGATGAGTGGCTACCAATATTCACAAAGTATACTTATTTCTAGTTTATTACTATGAAATGTTGAGTATGTATTACATTAATGTAGTAATATGTCATATTAAGAGTTATGCATCATGTATTAGCTTTATTAAGTGTAGGCCTTAACTTAGCAGAGGTCTTGGCCTAGTTGCACGGCCTCAAGCTATAATTCTTAATATTTAATAAATGGCTGTCCGACAGGGTTAAACTGTGATTTTCCATTGTATTGTGTAAATGTGCTCGTAGCTAAAAGTCTTTCTCATGAGAACCGACTGCTAGAAGATGCTGTTCTTGCTAAATGTAACATTTTAAGTGTAAACTGTGTAAGACTAACTTTCTCAGAAGGAGAATATTGAAGACACTGACTGGAGTGTAAGTTGCAACAATATTGTTACCTGATGAGCCGGATGATGAGAACATTGCAGGAAAAGCCAATCAGCGACATGTGAACAGAGTAGTGGTAGAATTCATAGATTTTGAGTTTTGGTCTTATTGGACAAAGTGTGAACATGCGATCCCTTGACCAATAGGGACTTAGGAAATAGTTTTAGGGAATTTAACTTCACAGGACTGCACTGACAGGAGAAGTCACCATTCTACCTATTCTTCTTGAGGGTTTACCTCTATTCTTTGGAGCTGCTTAAAGACTTTGCCTATTCTGAACTTTGATGCTGAATCCTGATGCTTTGCTGACGAACTGATGTCCTGCTGACGAAGACTGTCAGCTTGCTGATCCAATTGAGGAGAGGTATTATTGTACCTATGTGTTTGTTATGCTTATTTGTGATTTCTTTCTAGGTACCAACTGCACTGTTTTGATAAAACCACAATTAGATGTTTTCCAAATTTGTGTTTACTAAATTGTTTTGCATGAAGCCCAACATGCTAATGCTAATCTGGTGTTAGTTAAGGATTCTTAGTGCCTGATTTATACTTTCTTAGCGCCACATTTGTGTCATTTTTTGTTGCAAAAGCGGTGCAAACGTACAAAATTCAATTATATTTTGTAAGTTTGCGCCGCTTTTACATAAAAAAATGACGCACATGCGGCACTAAAAAAGTATAAATCAGGCCCTTACTCTGCTATTAGGGAATAACAGTTGATGCTTTTCTTTGCTGAATCTAAATGTATGTGATATCATTTGCGCAATTATTATTGTTATTAATTTGTACCATGACCTTAGAATGTGTACTAGTACAAGCTTTGATTAGATTGTGTTTCTTCAGTCGCTTTGGACAGCCAGTGTTGTTCCTGTATGTGTATCATTTGATTTTGAAATCATCTTAGGCGACCTTAGCATTGTTAATATAGGGAAATAAATATTCTAACTTTTACTAAAGGTGTGGTTATTCATGGCTGAAAAGTCATGGTGTGTGACAATTTCTGACTCTTGTTGATTATTAATGTAATTGATTATTGATGTTATTGATTGATTATTTGATTATTGATTTGAGTGTACTGGAGTTATGGTGGGATCATCTTAATTATGAGTAAAAAGGTTTATCGCCCTTTTTGCGTCCCCTTGTAAGTTTACTTATCAGGGTCAGATGCGCTAACACTGGTGAGGTGGTGTAGAATAAGAACTCTTTTATTTGAATGCTTGGTGAAATAGGCACTATAGAGAATAAATGTTCCAGTAAGTAGAAGATGCCTTGGGATTTCCAAGAATGGGCATAGGCCAAGCCTTATCTGTGTCAGTTATTTTAATCTAGCACTGAATCAGTTTTGCAACAATTACATTTCTCTGTAGGGTCAAGGCACTTTTAACACCCAGCAATGTCTCACCTTCTACTCAGAGATCAAAGTGGTGTGTTTCCCACCGACTAACAGATGTCCTCTTAACATGCTTTTATTACAGTAAATAGTGTAGCTTGGAAATGCCGAAGTACGAGCTGTTAATACCATACTTCAGTTCTTTAATACCACACGTGCCACAAACTCAGGTCATGTAAACGATGCAATTGTAAGACCACCACTGAAAGTAGCAGTTGTCACTCAGCTAAAAAATAGTTTATTTGCTAACGGCTGTGGCAGCATTTAACAAATACACAAACAATTTGGTAGACAGTTTTCAGGTTAAGCTTGCTTTTGGTGTATCAAGATTTGTGCAGCTCAGTCTTGGGGGCAAGACAAAGGTAATACAATGCTCTGAACATATTAGAGTAGGTTAAGCCTTAGTCTTTTGACACTAACCGATTGGTAACAAGCTACTACCTGGCTTCCAAAAATATTTCTTAACTCTGAAAGTCATTTTACACGTGGCAGCAATCCGTTGACAACAAAGCAAAGAGAGAACTTTCAGAATCAACTGATGTGTAAAAAGCTCTCCCTTTTGTGAAGTCTGACATAATGTGATATCTTACACTAAAAAAGGTGGGGCAGAATATCAGAAAGGAAACACTGGAAGAACACTCACTAGCCAGTGAGAACAATTATTTTTTACCATTGCAATCAAGTGATTGCACACATACGATTTTACATAACAAGGGAACCCAAGAGTTGTGAGGGACCTTGGGTAAAACTGTACTTGCAAACAATAGCCCCTTGAAATATAAATTCAACAATGCTGTCAGCCAAATGGTTTATTCATTCACACAATAAGCAAATCAAATTTTCCCTTGTAAAAACAGTGTATAGCAGCACAGTGAGTGAAGGTGAAAAAAATGTGCTTGGTGCTCTCTCATTGGTAATAGACATGTGACAGTGGTGATCAAAATGGGTGTATCTAAAAACAATAATAGATCAACTTGTTCTTGAATCATAAATAATGTACATAAGGGTCCGTGATTAAAGTCAACGTTTTGACCTTTCCCATCTACAAAGAACTCACTCTTTCCTCTAACTTCAAAAATATGCTCACAATCACTCTTCTCTATAAACAATGGGTCTATATAACTGCTCAATGTGTATGGACAACCTCTCTTTGTGTTGCCAATCTAAAGTTAAAGTTGATAGATTTCACTTCACTTGGTGTTCAGTCTTTTCTATATTCCATCTTGTTTTAAGATCTTTGTCCATTTGAGATTTAGGCTCTAAATGTCTTCGTCTGCCTTCAACTAAATGTAGGAATTCCTTTTGTACATCTGTCATTGAATAGGTCAAATTATGCTTGTGTACATAAGAAGTACATGCAGGCTTTTATGATACAAAAGTTCTCCCTGCTGTTTCTGCACCCTTAAAATATGGATTCTTGTTTGAATGTTTAAACAAAGGAACTTCTGGAAATACTCATTTATAATTTAAACAATAATATTGGAAACGTCCTTCATTATAAATATACTCAGTATAAGGCTAACAGGGATTCCATAAGTCAAGGGAATTTGCAGGTAAACAATGCCCTCAGAAACAGAGGCAATTAATTCCATACACACATAGCAATCCCTTGCATCCATAGTGTCAATGTACTCATAGAGCAATCTAAAATATACATTTGCTGAATAATCTCCTCTAGAGTCATCGATATGTAAAGACTTTTTATCTAGTCTTTAAACATTACTACTGCTAGAACTCAATGTTTGAGGAGGAACACTAGAGAGTAACTCTTTCTCTACAGGAGATGTAGGGGAAAATGCTCCTTTTAACATCACTACTAATACTATAAGAAAAATAAGCAGTACTAAATGGACCTAAGTTTACTTTTCTGATTAGTATACATGATTTCTCTAAAATCAGACCTTTAGGTTGGAATGCAGCAGCAACAGAGTACTTTATATTAATTCCACCTGTGCAAAGCGACACAACAAAGTCCAAACAATGAATAACAGATATATTTATATACACAAAATCATTGTGAGACTTCCCTAGCCCTACTCTGTAGTCTTCTAAGGACAACCCTCATTTTACTTCTTGTACTCAGGTCTAGGTATTCTTCATCAAAGTTTATGAAAAGTCTTTAACATATGCACAGTTCAAAGTCACTGATAATCACATCCAGAATGAAATGTCTCAGTCTATCCAACAGCATGGGAACCTCAACGCCGAATTCAAATGCAATACTCAGTTCAAGTGGGTTCAGTTGGATCTACAGTGTTATGTCAAAACTCCCAAAACTTTCCCTCTACATCATTTGCAGCAAAATATGTCCATTCAGGTGAAGAGTACCTCCAACAGGGCACTCTTGTTCTCTTTGATCTCCTTAGTGCCACTTCCTCAATCTAACTTTTGCTTGGATCAGAATTCTCAGTATCCTGAGGGTATTGTTTGTGGCACACTTTCTTTAGGAAAACTCAATTTCTCTCTTTGTTGCCTTATGAATCATTGGTCTCCACTCATTTTCTCCCAGCAGTTGGTCCTTTGTCAGGGTCTGAATCTGAGTTTGGCTCATTCACCACCACAGGACGGGATTCAGTTGCTTCAGCTTCAACTTTGGCTGCTCAAGAACCCCTCAGACTGATCATGTGCTGTTTCAGGTTCTGCTTGACCCCTGGCAGCTTGACTAACCTGCTCCTGTTGTCTCTCTGTCACCACTGGCACTTCTGGAACAGGTGCTGTCACATCAAGGGTACATTCAACTCTGCAAGTATGAAGAGCTTGAAACCACACTTCACATCAGCTGCTGTGGCCAAGATGACTTGATATATTCTTTGCCAATGAAATTCCAAGAGCATCTTTTTTATGTGTCTCTTCACCAAGACTCAGTTGCCAGGGATGAGGTCATGGCATTGCTCCTGATGTAGAGGGGCTGTAGCTGATCCAAACTGATGAGATACAGAACACATCATGTCAGCTAGCCATTTACACATTTCATCTTGAGGTTTTCCAACAATATCTCCAACTTTCTGATATGGCACTATGGCCCATATTTATACTTTTTTAGCGCCGCATTTGGTCGCTTTTTGACGCAAAAGCGGCGTAAACTTACAAAATACAGTTGTATTTTGTAAGTTTGCGCCGCTTTTGTGTCAAAGAATGACGCAAAGGCGGCACTAAAAAAGTATAAATATGGGCCTATATGTTTTGTTATACTGAGGAGAACAAATTTAGGAGTTCTCATGTTTGCCTTTCTTTACCGATTTTCAGGTAAATCAAATCAAACTGTATCTAATCTACCCTTCTGTGGTGTAATGAACCTCAGGATCATATTAGGTTGGTTGTCAAATCAGAACTGTTAAGACCAATTAAATGGATATTCTTTGCAATGGCTAGTAGTTTTACATTTCAGTATTCACTTGAAAACCCCACAACAACATTGGAGGAGGTACTACCATTGTACAATTTCAGTGCTTAGCTTGGCCATATAATTTCTTTGCTACTAATTTGTTAACCATTTCAAAATTTAGCAGGTGATAATTTTTACTAAGCAAGTCTACACCATGGCTTCAAGATGGTTTAACTATGAATGCACTGTTATGTCTTTGGTTTGCTCTGTTCAACGTTTACAATCATACAAAATCATACTTCTGATGTCTCCCTCTTGCATTAGGCTAATGAGGCCTTTTAGCCACTCCAAGGCAATCTTTTCAGTCCTTTGTGTACTATGCAATATTGTTATACACCTATGGTGTTAGTACAGGCCTTGCTCTGAGGATACTTCTCACAATATTATGCACAGTCAAATTTTTCATGTAGTTCCTATACTAATTTATATTTGCACCCGATTTGGCAAGTATTATTGATGGGATTGTTGATAAAATGATGTGTCTGGTATCTCCGATGTTGGTCAGGGCAGGTGGCCAGGATAAATATTTGGTCTCATTATTACATAGTAAACCGGTGTGTCACTAGATCACATCTTCTCCTTTCTCATTGGAGAAGGGTTAAAAATATAATGTTTCCCATCAGCACAAATGTTTACCTTTGAAATATCATCTTGCTACATGTTTATATTTAGAGTCTTAATGCATTTAAATAACCCTTTATTCCCAGCATTCACATGAGCCCATGGAAGACTTGCTTGAAGATCTGGCTCTATCAAATTTTTCATTTAGGACACTTAGGGCCAGATGTAGCAAATGTTTGCGACTCGCAAACGGGCCGATTCGCAATTTGCGACAGTGCAAAATCGGAAATGGGATGCAAAAAGCCCATTTCCGACTCGCAAAAAGCGATGGGACCCGTTTGCGAGTCGCATCCGTTGCGACCCCCTTTTGCGACCCGCAATGTGCGAGTCGCAATTTGCGAGTCGCAAACCATATGCAATTGCAACTCGCAAATTGCGACTAGTCGCAAAAAACCCAGTTTGCAAGTCCCATTTACCACCAACTCAGAGCAGGTGGTAACCATTACCAAAGTATAAAAGGAGACCCAGAAGGCATCTGGGTTACTCAAGATGGCGGAGATATACCTGATAGCAGTGAGGAGGAGAGTCTACGCAGCCCAGCAGAGGAGGAGGAGGGGCCACAGACAGGAGAAGATATATAGAACAAGGCAGACCCTTTTCCAGCAAACTGAAGAGGAGATCTATGATAAATACCGCCTTAGCAGCGCTGCCATCCTAGAATTAATAGAATTACTTAAACCACAGCTAGAACACAAAACTCTGCGTGGCTGCTCCATCCCTACGCATGTGCAAGTACTATGCGCACTGCACCTCTTGGCCTCAGGGAGCTATCAGGGGGTCATTGCCGTGGCAGGTGGGGTATCCCAAAGTGCAGTGTCAAGGTTCCTCAGGGCATTCCTAGATGCCTTAGTAGCGCACAGGTCTCAGTTCATATACTTACCAAGGAATGAGGCAGAAATTAACAGCACCAAGCTGGACTTTTACCGCATTGCCCACTTCCCCCATGTCATTGGATGTGTAGATGGGACACACATTCAAATATGCCCCCGCTAATCTTGAACATATTTTCCGCAATAGAAAGTGTACCCACTCACTCAACATACAGGTTGTTTGTGATGCCCATTACGTCATCACGGACATCGTAGCTAAGTTTCCAGGCAGTACCCATGACTCATACATTTTTAGGCATAGTGGGATACATCAACGCCTGGAACGTGGGGAGTTTGGAGACGGATACCTCCTAGGTAGAGCTGCATACACCTTGTAGACATACACACAGGTCACTGTGCATGACTATCTGGACTTACTAACAGTGTACTTTTTGTTCCCAACAGGTGACAGTGCATATGCTCTAAGGCCATGGATCATGACTCCATTTTTAACACCCAGCAATGATTCAGAGAGGCAATACAACAGTGCGCATAAGAGGACCAGGAACCTGATAGAGCGCACCTTCGGACTCCTGAAGGCAAGATTCCGATGCCTCCACCGCAGCAGAGGCGCCCTCCAATACACCCCCATTACCGCCTTCAAAATTGTGGTCGCATGCGCCATCCTCCACAACATAGCCACCCGACGTGGGCTACCTCTCACCCCTGCAGACCCAGATCCTGATGAGGAAGAGCAAGAACAACCACACCGCCATCATGGGGATAGGAGTCTAGCTAATCAAGGCAGACTGAGACGGAACACATTGCAACGCAATATTTCGGACGGTACGTGTAAACTCCCACCATACTCACCCATTAACCAAACACTCATTTTGTTAAGTAGAAGAAAAATAACCGTTTTAATAATGTAATGAATGAACTATATACAAGATGAAATTGTCCATGGGCAGGGAAATGCCAACCACTCATGTGGCACATTAACGCCATGTGCCACATTTGTTTGTCCGGGCTGTTGACTAACTTCTCCTGCCCCTCCTGCCAGCCTGGCTGGTCCCTGCCTCATCTATGGTGCTCTGCCTCCCACTCCTTAGCACCCTACTGTCAGTGGCAGATACACTGCTCACTATGGAGCACTCTTCACTATCTTGGGGTGTTTCCCCGGTGGCCCTCGACATCTCACGTGTCTCCATTAGTTCTATGATATGTGTGAGACGTCCCAGGCCACTGGCAACATCCCCAGCAAAATGGCCCATCTCAATTTGCAGGCCAACTGTCCTCCTCGACAGGCCTGTTGTGTTGATGGCTAGCCTGCCGATTGATGTGGCCATCCTGTCCAGTCTTAACATAATCTGGCGATCCCTGCGCCGCCCAGCCTCTGCCTGGCCCAGCAGTCCGGCCGCCAGTTCCCTGATGGCAGTGGCAATGTCCCCAGTGTTCTGGCACATCAGGACCATCCGCCTGTTGAGGTGCCGCATGCTTGCATGGTTGTGTCTTTCAATGCGGTGCAGCACCCCACTGATCCTGCCCAATATTGTGTTCTGCAGGCGCTGACCCCGCAGCAGATGTGCCTCACTGCTGGTTGGAGGATGAATCCGGGATCCAGACGCTCTTGCCCTGCGACGCCTGCGCAGTGGTGGCTGCCCTGTCCTCGCACCTGTATCCTCCCTGGCTGTTGCTGGGGCAGCTCCTGGCGTTGTTGGTGCAGCAGACGTTACAACTGCAGGAATGCTGCTGACTGTGCATGTGGGAGTGCTGGAGGGTCCTGGGGTGTCCTCCTGGGCCTGGGTGCTTGGGGTGTAGGGGGTGTCTTGCTGGTGACCTGTGGGACATGGGGAACACACTGTCAGTGTTTAGTATCTTTTGCACAATTCCTAATAAACATTTGCCTATGCACTGCCTATTGGACTACATTTCCCATAATGCATCATTCTGGCTTTTTCTACCCTGAAATGGAGCTATTTTGGTTGTGCATGCACCTGTGTACATGGTGGGTGGGGTATGACATTGATAGGGGTACAGGCTTATCACATGGTACTCACCGGTTGATGTGCTGGGCTCTGAGGTGTCCAGGTCCCCAAATCCACACACTGCCTCAGGCTCAAAGGTTTCCTCAATCCTGTCTTCAAGGGGTGTGGGTGGTGGCACAGATGATGGTCCCCCTCCAGTGCCTCTCATCTCCCGGAGCCTTTCTGCCACCCTCTCCTTGGTCCGGGAGCGGAGGTCATACCACCTCTTCCTTATGTCCTCAATTGTCCTGTGGCTCACCCCCAGGGCATTGATTTTCTCTTGCATTTCCTGCCAGATTTTCTTTTTGGTGGCCTCAGGAACAGTGAGGGCTGCTCTCCCAAAGAGCTCATCATGGTGCTGACAACATTCTTCGTTCAGCACCTCAAGCTCCCTCTCAGAGAATTTAATTTTCCTTTTTCGGGGGGTTCCCTCCATGGCTGCTGCAGCTTGCTCAGTGTGGAGACTGGCAGTTGTAAAAGGGTGTGGTCCAACCTCCTCCCAGGTGTATTTGTTAACTTCCTGCCTGTGATGTCATCATCATGTGCCAGGAAGTGTTTCCAGAGTGTTTTGGTGTGCTTTCTGGAGTGTTCTGCTGCACCTGCAAGCAATTTTGAGGGAACTCGCAATTTGCGACACCCACTCGCTAATTGCGAGTTCGTTTTTTGCACACTCGCAAACAGCGACCTCGCAATCTGCGGACTCGCACACAGCGTTGCGAGTCCGGATGCGAGTCGCTAAATCGGACCGGTTTATTTCCTGGCATACCAAATTGCGAGTCGCATTTTTCAAGTCGCAATTGACTCGCAAAATGCGACTCGCAATTTTTATTTTTCCTACATCTGGCCCCTTCTGGTTTCTACTCCCAACCATATTGGGCAGGTGAATAAACTGAAAACAAATTGATATGCCCTGGATCTCTGATTTTGGTCAGGTGGTAAAGCAGGGATTATAATTTTGACCTCTTGGTTCCGCAGATGACAAGTTAGCACTAGACCACAACTTGGAAAATTAGCACACCAATGCAGGCAAGTTAAATTTGGCTCTGGACTGCTGTTTCAGTACTAAAAAGCAGCAAAACTCAAGATTCAAAAGGCACCTCCAACCTCTATGCCCCAATGACACTGCACCTGCTACACCATCAATAGTTAAACCCCTGATCTTCTGCTGTTTCATAGATATATGGTTTAAAATACAATTTTTTCTGTAGGCAAACACATCTGCCTTTGGAGATCTGTCTATTTCTTTAAATTAAACTAGTATTTTCAAATAACCACAGCTGCTATAGAGACGTTCCCCTTACCAGTAGCATAGGTAACTGGTATGAACATGACGATAATGATTGACCTTAAAACATTGGCACAGCTAATAAATTAAGAACTATTAATTTGATAATTGTCTGAGATGTACACTAAAGCAGTCTTAAACAGGGCGATACTGGTGTCAGGTATTTATAGACAGGGGAGAAGAAATATACGCTCGTCTTCAGTAAGTAAAAACTTCCCCTTCAGATTGTGCTGCTATTGTACACCAGATCCCTAACTTTTTTGTGTTCTCATTGTATTTTGTAGGTGGAGGGACTACATGAAGGCAAAATATTTGCTTTTTTTCTGGTGTACTCTTTTATGACTTATAGAACAAAGAATGAACACCTAAAACGATACTAATGGTGCCTATTCACAATTACAATTATTTATTAGTGGTGTTGCACTGATTTTCGAAATTGTGGAGACTCTTAGGGCCTCATTTACGAGGCCTGTGGCGCACTTGTTGCGCTGCCCTGCACCACATTATAGGCCAAAATACGCTGTATCTACAAGATAAAGCACATTTGTTTCCTCTCCCACTGTGGCAGCGCACAAATTGTTGCCTAGCGCCAGCGCAGGCACCCTTTGGGAAACGATGGATCATCTTTGAAAAAAACCAGTATCCCTTTGAAATGTGGGCACAGCTGTAAATTTATGAATATCTAATTTGCACATCTAAAAATAAAAGATCTGACATTTGGAGCGAAACGTATATTCCTGGTAGTTTGTTAGTTGATTCCACAAAGCCCTCACATAACTTCACCAGAGAATACCAACGCAGAACTGGAGCTTTAATATTCTAAATTGATGACAAAAGTGAGGCATGCTGGATGCAATGTTGCTTGAATAGGAACTGTGGAAATTATATCATTACCTATGGATCAGGCTGCATTGAATTATCAAAACATTTAATACAACTTTACTGCTTTTAATGCAGACTTAAATTCTGCTACTTCAATAATTTGAAATAACAAGTTTGGGTTAGTAATTTTTCTTATAATAATAAAGGATAGTTCTGAGTAAAATCCCCACTTCTAAATATAGTTCCTGTAAGAAAACATTTACTCAGTCGCTTACCATCACCTGGATTTTAACCCTTAGCTGCTGGGCCTCTCCTGCCCCTTCCAGGACTGCTGAATCCTTTTCTGGTTATTTGGATAGTTTAAGCTTAGGGACCCATATCTTTTTTCCTACATCAAGTATCCACACCAAATGTACATCCTTTTCTTCCAACATCCTGGGGAATGAGAAAGTACCCAGAGTTTGTGGAGTACCCTGGATGGGACTGAGAAAATAAGCAAACTATAGCAAAAGTTTGAGTTTTTTTAGAGAAATAGGGAGAAAGTGCTTCAGATAAAAGTGTTTTGTCTGGTTTTTTTTCACTTAAAAATAGCATCCACAAACCGTATGCAGTAAAGTCACCATCTTCCTAGTTTCCAGGAACAAGCAGAGCTGAATCCAAAAACCTAATTTTGTATTTACTGTTTTGGCATTTTTCTAAGAGGTAGCCCATTTTCCATATTTTTTGTGCTCTTAACCAACTTCCAGTTTGTGATGGAAACCAGTGTGAAAACCATGGGTGATACAGAAGAGCTATAGATTTCTGAAAAGTAGACAAAATTCTGAATTCAGCAATGGGTCATATGCATAGAACCCTCAAGGTTTTGTCAAGCAAAAACACTGTTGAAATACAGATATATTGAAAATGAGTAGGGAAAAACTGGCATTTGTGCCAACATTTTCATCTGTAACTTTTTGTTGTGATGGCCAATTGACAAAACAAATATACCATTACATCTGCTAGGTGCCTTGGTTGCGGAGATATGTAGGGTTTGTAGGTTCTTCAAGAACCCAAGGTAACCAGCACCAACTGAGCTGCGTCGTACAATGGTTTTTCATTGAGTATTAAGTATAGACCAAATCTTATAGCGCAATAGACAAGGTGAAAAATGGGTATCAAGGAAACTTATGTATTTCTGAAATGAGCACAAGATGTGTAGTTTAGGAGCAAGGTTATTTCTACATCTCTGAATTTGTGGGACCCATACCAGCATATGATTTAGAGGTATCTTTTTTATACCCTGGCTCATTTTGAAAGATACAAATGCTGTGAAATCCATTTGGTAATAACAAGTGATCTATTATTCTATGCACCCACAAGTCTCATGATAAAAATGATACCTCATTAGTGTGGGAAGGCCTAGTGCCGGAGACAGGAAATGGTGCAGAACACAACATGGACACAGCACATTTTTCCACCGAAAACTGACCTTTTTCTCCAAATGTGAGTTGCTCGAGATTTTTGACCCTAGCTTAGCCGGCACCTAGGGAAACCTAGCCAACCTGAAGATTTTTGAAAACTAGACACCTATGGGTATCCAGGGTGTGCTGACTTGGCTCTCACATGGCTCTCACCATTTTATTATAATCGAAATTCCTTGCAAACCTCAAATTTTGACTAAAAATACACATTTTTCTTACATTTCCTGTGACATGAGGTTCTGTAATCTCTGGGGAGTCACAAACTTCCTTCCACCTGGCCTTACCTCAGGTCTCCGGATAAAAATAGTACCTAACTTGTGTGGATAGACCTAGTGACCATGACAGGAAATGGCCTAAAACATAATATGGACGCTTCGCATTTTTCACTGAAAACAGACCATTGATTTTCAATGTGGATAGCTCAAGATTTTGGACCCTAGGTCAGCCGACACCTATGGAAATCTAGCCAAAACCTTTACATTTTTCAAATCTAGACACCTAGGGGTATCCAAGGTTGGTTGATTTGCATGGCTCTCACCAAACGTTGACCCAGAATCCCTTAATAACCTCAAACTTAAATTAAGAAAAACACATTTTCCTTACATTTCTGTGATGGAAAGTTCTGGAATCTGCAGGGTGCCACAAATTACCTTCTACTTGTCATTCACCCAGGTCTCATGATAAAAATGGTACCTCACTTGTGTGGGTAAGCCAAGTGCCCGCGGCAGGGAATGAACCAAAACGTATTGTGTGGTTAATGATAACGATGGTAGGTGTAATAATTAGACATGGGGTCGGCAACCATGTAGGGAAACCTATCAAGCCCAGACATTTCTGAAAAGTAGACATCAAGGGAAGTCCAGCAAGGTGTTGCTTGTGTTGATTCCCAAAGGTTTTCCTACTCAGAATACCCTGCAAAGGTTAAACATTGAATAAAAAAAATACTTTTCCTTGCATTTCTGTGATGTAAACTACTGGAATATGCAGGGATCCAGAAACTTCCGACCACTTAGCATTCCCCCACCGGTCCCAATAAAACCACTATCTGACTTTTGTGCCTGAGACTGGTGCTCGCATGAGGACTACCGTTGACCCTGGTGTGATCCATTCCTGAGGCGGGTACTAGAATCCTTTTAAGCCCTTCCTGGTGCCACACCAGGGAGGGTATGAGGGCATGCACCAATATGGTTAATGTCATGAAAAACTGATTATATAAGTCACATTTTGCCCTTTTGCAGTCTCCAGCATATTGTAGTAAAGCAGATTTGTAGAAAGAGGTTTACAGGTCATGTAAATGAAATTAAAACTTTTGTGCCAAAATAGTTGGTAGGACTCTCCAAGTAGCATGTAGCCTGATTCACAAAAAAGTAAGACATGTACAGGTGTGGTTGATTCCTTTACCTAAGACTACGATTCCTACTTTTTGGAATTCAGAAATATTTGGTGGATTATATCTGAAAAGCTGTGCTTGAATCAGGTGTCCAGGCGTAATACTGAGATGGTCATGTGATCTTTGTAATGTGATATTATTCCCCATCAAAGAGAAATCTCCAGAGCAAGGATATGATCCCCTCTGCTACGTATTTTTTCTCTGCAAGGAAAATATTTTTTCTCAGGCAGAAAGCTTTTCCCACACAATTTAGGTAAACCTTGGCTGATCCATTCCCCTTCCACTCCTGAAAAGTGATTTTTACCAGCCCACTGCTGAAGAAAATGTAGACAATTCTAGGGTAGAAAGGGTGTGGATCGAGGTTTCCCACATCACAGGTGGAAAGTCTTAAACTTCCAAGGCAAACCTCGACTTGGAAAGCCCCCTTCCCACCAGACAGGGAAACAAAGATAGCCCTGCCAAACATGTTCAAACCAATTTCCCTTACTTTTTCCACAGTCTATCTCTTTCCATCCATCCATTTTCTCACTCAACCCTTTCTCCTCTCTCTTCTCCCCTCTCTCTGATCATTTTCCCATCTTTTCCTAAACCTTCCACTGTGTCTCCTGCATTAAAGGCAATAAAGTGACAAAGGCACCAATAGGACCTCCAAAAGCTCCTGCTCAATGGGACAATGCCCAATGAGATGAAAAGCCAGTCTAGCCCTGACAGAGATCTCCACAGTTTTAACTGGGTTTACATTTGTCAGAATTTTCTTTGTGAGGTCCAGGCAGCCATAAAAAGATAAATTAGACAAACAGGCTCCATGGTGTTCTGATATTTTTTGTTTTCTTTCTTTCTCCAGTTATTCTTTACAGTCCCTTTTTTTTGTACATCGCTTGATAAAATTTATTAGAACAACATGTGAGAGCACACATTCACACACACTTTCATATGCATGCACATGCACACACCCACAGATTCACACAAACGCCCACACACTCTTTTTGATGCATCTGTGCCTTTTCATTTTAGTTATCTACATTCAAAGTTGATGAACTGCAAAAGTGCTTTAAAATAAATAGCATTCTTGGTGAAACAGGTTATTTGATCATGCAGTAAAACTTTGTTCCATTGTTTGGTCACATTGAAATAGACATAGGCCCTCATTATAACTCTAGCGGTCGCCAGACTCACAGTGGCGGTCCCACCGCCGATTGGCCGGCGGTGTGGACCTCCAAATTACGAGTTTGGCTGTTTGGCCTGAGCCAAACTGCCACTTTTCCATGCTTACCACCAGGGCAGTCAGACTGGTGGGACAGAGATAATAATCTACGACCTGGTGGCCCACCAAAGACCACCAGCGGTATTATGAGTCCCCTTTCCGCCAGAGATTTTGTGCAGTAGCATTGCCACAAAATCCCTGGCAGAAAGGCTACCAGCAATAGGAATTTACATTCCTGTCGCCGGCAGACGACTCCCCCACATCTACCCAAGAGCCCCTCACCCCCCTTCCCTTACAACATTCCCACTCCCCACCTACCCAAACCCGCCCCAGTAATCCCCCCACTCCTAGTAGTGACCCCCACCCCCTCATATACATACTTACTCCCGACCCCCGATCCCCGAACTAACTCTCCACCCCCTGTATACATGCACACACCTACAGACACGCACACCCTGACACTCACTCACACTCACAACACCCTTACACTCATGTAAACAAACACACATGCAACACCCCGCCAAATCCATACCCACATACATGCACACACGCACAACATCCCCACTCACACACGCCCTCACTACATTCACACCCATTGACATGCATACACTCTCCGTCCCCCAGCTTCTCGTTTCCTCAACATACACACACACACAACCCCCACCCCTGTCTACATGCATACACACACGCATCCCAACCCAGCATTCACTTTCACCCACACACGCATCGCCATCATCACATTTACACACAGACACACATGCAAAAAACCCTCATTCATGACACGCATACACACACTCACACACACCCCTCCCACCTCCCCTTGTGGATGACACTTACCTTATCCGACGAGGTGCTCCTCCCTAAGGGGTCGTGACCTAGTGCTCCCACTGCCGGCAGCACCCCGCCATCAGGACACAGGCAGGCCATATTACAGGATGTAATAAGACTGGCAGAGTCATTTTGGCAGGGCGGGGCCAGCGGTGGAACCGCATCTGCACAGCTGACCGCCAGCAAAACTACTGGTGACTTTTCACCTAAAGAATGGCGGAAAGCTGCCAGCAGTCACAATATGGTGTTTTGCAGACCACCAGCACTGGTGGTCTAGTGGCGGCACTGGCTTTGGCGGTCTTGGAAAAAGACAGGCAAAGTCATAATGAGGGCCATAGCACTTAAGTACTGCTCTTTATTTTAATTACGTATTACTCAGTACATGTAAGTGCAAACATACATGAAGTAACAATCACACGTCTATATTTTAGTTAATATATATGCTAGGGCGCTTCTGGTTTAGAAGACTAAAAGTACATGGCTTGACATTTAACTACAAACACTGTCTTAATTTTGAAACATTCAGACGAGGAAAATAAATTGTGTTTGAAAAAATAAACAATGTAATAAAACTCTCCTCTGATGTAAAACTAGCAGTCAAGTAGAAAGGGACTCTTTTTCTGCATATTCAGTGTCATGCTCAGGAAAGTGAACAATTCTAAAGCTGTTTCGTACAGCAACTTCCTGTGCTTTATTAAACCTTTGTGTTTTCTCTTCCAGCAGTTGCATGTAAATGCATTGTGATATTTGGGTTGTCACATTGACAAAACCTGTCTTAGCTTTCATTGTATTTATTGATCATTTAGGAACCAATCAAAATGGAGTATTTTGGGAATGTCTTGTAATGTTATTTTAATAGATTCCTGTCTGTGCTTCTGGCTAGGATTCTCCTTGGTAGATATTAACAGTTGAAAGCCAATTGAAAGGTAACAATTAGATAATAGGAGGAAATCTTTCTTTTCTGAGTGATCACGTAAACTTTTTCACCTTTTGCTGGATCCTATATCTTTGATGACTGTAGAAGTCTGTACACTTTGCCAAAGCTAACCAGTAGCAAAGTGCCTTTGCATTCCCCTTTTTGACATGGTTGAACTGGCAAACTCCCAATTGGCATATTTAACTTGCCTATAATTGCCTAGTACATTGTATAAACTGTACCCAGGGCCTGCAAGTTAAATGCCACTAGTGTAAAACTGCACCTATTATGCTATCCACTATAGCTTCGAATCTACCATTGTAGCATGACTGTAGCAGTGTAAAAAAGTGAAATTCAACCTGTCAAAATAAGCCCTTTGACAGGCCAAATCCTATCTTTTAAAAATGAATACTTTACCCCTATGTGGGCCTTGCCACTCACAAGACAGGGTGTGTTGCATTTAAAAGTAGGGCATATAGAAATTTAACTGTGACGTGCTTACAGTGACAAGAACCTAAACACTATTTTCACAATGGCAGGCCCACTTGTCCTAGGTAGAAAACAAGAGTACATATTACAATGTTAATACTCTATCTCAGGAAAGGGACCATCTAGAAAGGTAACTAAACAGATATGTTTAATAGCTATTAAAATCCAATTAAAAAATCAAATTTTAGAAAACTGCCTTTTCCCTGCCTGAAGTTCCTGGTGGTTTCACATTGGCTCTCTTTGGCTCTCTGGCTTCTCCAAACTAGTAATTAGGCTTCAATAGGTGAGAATAGCTTGAAATGCCTATGAGGAACAAACAATAGGGTGTCCTGAATGGCATAGACGAATCCTCTGAATTCTCCAGAATATGCAAGATGGAGGGTGTGTGCATTCTTTTTGACACTACAATGTAAATCCTGCTTGAATGTCAACTCCTGCTTGACAAGTCTTCTGGTTTTGCATATAATATTTGGGGCACCCTTGAAAGGGGAGAGAATAGGATGCCAAGACAATTCTTGTGGGTCCACTGTCTGGTTGCTGAAAGCCTCTAAGGCCTTCATTTCGACTTCAGTGTTTTTTGTGTGAAGACCGCTGTCGAAACGGGTGCCATATTACGTGTCACCTACTGATTTCTGCCCATAAACAGGTAGAAATCTGACACCGTTGACCTGACAGACGGCAGGTGAGAGGTGGTTCCACTGCCAGCACCGCCACTCTGGAAGGACTCCTCCTGTGATATTACGAGCAGTAATATGGCACGGCGGTCCTTGCACGGCAGTGCGGCATTGGCGGCAGACCCACCGACATCCACCCCCTCCCAGATGACCACTTTGATGTTGCCTGCTGTGCGGCCCAGATAGATAGGTGGACCAACAGGAAGGGTGTGTGTATGTGGTAGGTGCATGGGTGTGGTGTGTGCGTGTATGTGTGCGAGCATGTGTGTGTGTGTGTGTGTCAGAATGGGGTGCATGTGTGTGTCTGACTGTATGCATGTGTGGTAGTGGGGGTGTGAATGTATGCTGAGGGTGGGGTGGTGTGTGTGGTAGGTTCATGGATGTGGTGTGTGTGTGTATGTGTGCGAGCATGTGTGTGTGTGTGTGTCAGATTGGGTGTGTGTGTGTGTGACTGTATGCTTGCGTGGTGGGGGTGTGAATGTATGTGGAGAGTGGGGTTGTGTGTGTGCATGAATGCGCCAGGTCTGTGTGTGTGTGTGTGTATGAATGCGGAGGGTGGTGGTGGGGGTGTGAATGTATGCTGAGGGTGGGGTTGTTTGTGTGCATGAATGCAGAGGGTGGGAGTGTGTGTGTGTATGAATGCGTAGTGTGGGGGTGTGTATGAATGCAGAGAGGGTACGTATGCGTACGAGCGTGTAGGGGTGCATGTCTGTTTGTGTGCAACCGATTGGGGGTGCATGTCTGTGTGCGAGAGAGTGGGGGTGCATGTCTGTTCATGTGCTGTTGGGTGGGGGTGTTTGGATGTACGCAGGTGGTCAGGTGGGGGTGTCTGTGTGTATGCGTGCTGTTGGGTGGGGGTGTTTGGATGTATGCGTGTGGTCGCGTGTGTGTCAGGGAGAGTGGGGGTGTGTGTCTGCAAGTGTGTGGACATGTGGGGATGCGTGTCACCAGGTGCGTTACCGCCAGGATTTTCGTGGTGGGGCAACTGCTGCAAAAAGCCTGTCGGTTTGCTGCCTCATAATACGGCCGGCAGTCTTAGGCATGCCGCCGGCCTGGAGAAGCTCACCGCCGCCTGTGCCAGTCCAACCCTTCCGGCCAAACCGCCAAACTTGTAATGCGGCGGTCTTTACTGCTGGGACCGCAGCAATAAGACTGCCACCATTAGTGTGGCGGTCTTAAAACCACCACACTCATAATGAGGGCCTAAGTCTGTTTTACCTGACTTCTGTCTCTGGGTTTGTAATGAATATAACAGCTGCCTCAAAATGGATTTTAGTGTTAGGTGTGGGAGGACACCAGGATTGCCACAGTAACATAGTACACTCCCTCCCCACACACACACCCCTAGCTCCCAGAGCCTAGGTTTAGTGAGGCCAAAGACATTCACTGTCTTGAAGATGCCCAAAGTGGGTAGGACTGGCCTTGAAATATTTGATCCCATTGGTCATGGTGTCATTCCCACCCTCAAGGTTGTGTCAGGTGTAAACATGGGACCACCAGGCACCCATTTCAGAACACTTCCTAGACCTATAGAAAAGCAGGAGAGGTCTGTGACCTGAGAGGAGCCCTAAAATACTGGACCTGCTCTCTCTTGTACCCAGGACGAATAACTGGATTCCACAGGTCATAAGGCTAAGCTTATGCTCAAGGTACAGAAATACTAGCTACAGGAGGCCTAATCCTGGAAGTACCCAGTTGACCAGTGGCAACTGGACCTGGACTGGGTCCTGCTGGTGACCTCTGACTAATTAATACCTGTGAGTCTTTAATTGTCTCCCCTGGGGTGCAGAGGTGCTTCAGAAGTGTAGTCCTGTGTTATATTGGTACTTAAATGGCTTAAAGGATTAAGTTAGAAGGTATAATCTTCGCCCACGATGAACCAGGTTGAAGTATTAGCCTCAAATTTTGTCTAGGTCCGGTCTACCGCGACCACTGATCATCGTTGTTGGTTTGTGGCATTATTTCTACCTAAAGCCTTCTCTGGTTCCCCTTATAGGATTTTTGACATTTATTCTATTCTGTACCATCACAGATGATGAAGCAACATCATGATTTAAGGTCAAAATGCTGGAATTGATTGAAACAGAATCTAGAGTTCTTTTGTAACAGACGCAGTCAGGCCATGGGTATCACATATTGCTGGCAGCAGAAACAATAAACAGGAACCTACTATGTTTTTAATGGCCATGATATGTAATAATAAAGTGTATAGTCGTGGCTTCTTTATGATTGTGGTCATTTGAACATGGTGGTACCTGGAGGAATCCCCTTTGTGCGGGGCATACATACATCTGATGATAATACCCCCTTCATGTACTATAAAAGCAACATCAGAAAGAATAATGAACTAGACACAAGTTGCATAGTAAAAAAACTTTATTTGGAAACATGGAAGACGTCATTGGTCAATGAAGCCAGTGGTACTCATTGTGTGCTAATGTGAAAAATGACTGTCATCTAAAGAAATACTATTGACAATATGTCTTTCAGATGTCTTGCAGATGTTATGGCATGCAGACAAACTATGAGAATTTCCAGAATAAGCACTTGTAAATACAGGTCTTAATTGAATGTGCACGCTGAAAACTGGGATAAAATGGGCGAATGGAGACAGAAACAAGCTAAAGTGAAGGTGATTTAAATCCTTAGTTACAAATAATAAAAACTTTCCCCTAATGATGCTCCGTACATAGAATGTATCCTCTTCCCTCTGCAAAGGAACATTTTTACAAGTCTCTAACGTAATCAAGTGCAGGTTGAGCCGTATCATGAACGCTGTTCCAAAGGCAACTTTTAACATGCGAAGGTCATAAGCAGAATAGTTGTAATGATGATCTAATGCATTTTACATTGACTTCTCTACTTAATCTAATATGAAAAAAATACTTACTAACCAAAACATTAGAGCAACTGAAGAGACCATTGAACATGGAATCTTTTAATTTATTTTAAGTGCCCATAAACAACGATTGTTTAAAACATGAAAAAAGAGCCAGCTCTCAGAGGTCTATGGTTTCCCTCACCAAACCTCACATTTGTAGACACTGGCCATTATAAAACTAGTTTTCTAGTTTAATCAATTGACAGTAACAGGTGTCTAAATTTAAGGATCCATTTGAGTTTGCGTGCCATTCCCGTTGTTTACCACAAATTAAAATCAATATGCACAATATGCAGCAGAATAGCACAAGGCAGACCCAAAAAGTTGAATAATACAATTCAGACCATCACAGACGACCATACAATAAAACAAACGAGCACAAACTAAGACAAACGATCAAAATGCACTATTAAAGTATCTAGAGGATAATATTGTTATGGCATAGTTTCAAGAATAGTGAAAATGTAACACAAAATATCTCACGCTGTGACACAGTACCAGAACCACACAAGAAACCTACAGAGCAAATTATGCACATATGTTATACAAGGATTAAATAGTCTTCATAGAAAGTACTGGAGAGTAGCATGAAAACACGTTTAAGTAATTACCACTTATTAACAAAACTCTGTATACATTTCTATTTTGAAGAAACTCTTTTTTAGCATCCTGCTTATCTAATCCAACAATTGGAAATAGCTGAAAAATACGTTAATTTTCTGGCTTAGTATCTGGACTTTATGGATCCTTCAAGAAGTCTTGTCCTGGATTGGGTCCACACACATAAGCGATTTATCATAGAAATCTAGTTTTCTGGATTACACGCTGTCTGTCCTTCTGTTCTGGAGAACTACTGTCTGTCCTTGTAGGCCTTCGTGAGGCCATGACTGTACTCTTGTTTGATCTGTTGTTTGGTTGGCGACCTTGGCCCAATCTTGGTTTCTTCTTTTGGTTTCTGGAGCTTCAGCCTTGTTGCCGTTGATATCAGGGATGTTCAGTGCTTTCAGACTAAATGCAAAATAATGCAGAAAAAGTTGACCAGCCATTTGGTATTAGGAGGCATTGAGGCATAGAAGTACTGCTTACATGTAGGTGAACTATAACTGCTTATGCCTGCTCCTCAGAATGAAACAATTGCTTGTTAGAATGTGGCAAGTGATCATGTCTGTGCAGAAGCTGAAACAAAAGCCAAGGAGTTCTGATAATAGCTCAATTCCTGTTCTAGCATCCTGAGATAACAAAAGCCCATTAGGTGTCATCTTCTGATGCTCTGCAAATGCTCCAGTTAGTACTGGCCCCTTGATATACCTCCGTAAAAATATTGTTGTCCAGAGATTTTCATTTTTGATTTGTGTTTTTGTTTCATTAGAGAAGTAATTTAGCTTGGGTGGTCGTTGCTAATTCGGGTCAAATTTTTCTGGACAACATTTTTTCAAAATGCAGTTGTGCTGCAGTGATGATGTAATATTTTTGGAACCATGAGACTTATATACTTCATTTTTTGTGTCAAAACAGGTTTTGGTGGTCAAGTAGTCTAGCTACAGGAGACAGAGACAGAAACCAACTCCCCAGAGCAACTCTTCTGCCATTTTCCAAAATGGTAGCTCTATAATGATGTGCTTTAGCCATCAGATTGGTAATTTATTTTAATGTTGTTTTTGTTTCAGGTTTTCCATTGATTCAAAATCAGAAACATGAGCAAGTAGGTGGTAGCAGGGGATCTTTACCTCCTTAGATAGTGTTGCTAACTACAAAATCTGAAGACTCCTTCAACAAAGAAAATAGGGCATTGAGGAAAGAACAAACTACATAGCATGTGAGTCTCAAAGGGCAAACATGTTTTTGATCTGCAGCTGGTTTCTTCCAAGATGAAGTTTCCAGCGAGGTAGCTGGTCTTATCAGTGAGATGAATGTATTTGCAGTGGATTTGGCTGCCCACCCAAACTGCGTGCATCTATACATTCGAAAACATGAATGTACAATGAGCTCCCAGCAGTAACATAACCACCAGCCTTTAGTTAATTTTGCACTATTTGAAAAAGCAACTGAAATTTTAAAGTCACTCTTGAGTGCAGGCTATGGGTTCACACTCAGTGAAATCAGAGAAATAATGGGCCGCATTGATGAAACTCTATGGATTCATAATAATATAATTAAGATTTTTCTGGTGAGAATGTACAATGCAAGAATTTGTTTTAGTTAGTCTCACAAAAAGTATTAGCCACCTATGGTGTTGTCAACAGTTTTGAAGTTCCTGCTGCCAAAATAAGATCACAGGGTGCAGTAAAATGAGAAGGAACCCTTGTAAGAAACATCCTGAAAGATTTAGATTTTAGAATTAATGACAAATTTTGTGATTCCCCAGAGCTCTGCAAATCATGGGAATCAAAAAGAATGGCTGATGTTGTCTTAACATTTTTACATCATTGTTTAATAACAACAAAACTGTTACAAACTAAAGTTCTTGGGTTCAGACAAGAAGCCGGAAACATTGATGATGGCTTTGAAGATATAAGCTAAGAAGTGGAAGAGAATCCCATGAACCGAAAGACATATGCTGTGCAAATATTCTGTTTTTCAAATCATGTTTTATGAATTACATCACGGCAAAAGGAGAACTCTGCTGAACATGATTACTGCCCAGGTATTCTATGGCAAGTGCAAAAGTAGAGAGCTAATCAGTTCAATGAATAGGATTTGTGTATCAACAAATTAGAATGACATATTCTGGAGCAGGAACTTGTTAGCAGCCCGTGCTGTAAAATCTTGTGAATCCAACAGCACACCACTTCCAAGTCACGTTACCAGGAAATGATTTACAATTGCTGCTCTTGATAATATTGATTTTGAAAACAGCTCTTCTTTTTTTGGCACATCGAGCACACATGATACTGCCATGGTGCTTTTTCAAGACTCTACCAATCAAGTAGCTTCTGGAAAACAAGCTCTGTCAGCTCTGTAGGCATAAAGAAATGAAGCTGCAAAGTTACAACCCAACTGCCTTACCAACGTATGTATAATCATTATAAGCGATCAAACATCCCGGTCTACCAGAATGTTTAAAAGTGGCAGTGTGCATGGATCTTCTTTTATCTGATGCTGCGGTCCACAAAGCTGATTTAACTGAATTTATCATATTGCTTATTTGGTGCGGACTTAAGTATGAAGAAAAACCAGTTCCTCCGTGAGCTGGAATTGATGCTCTGATCTCCCAGAATACCATCCCCATGAACAAGGTTGGGTTTTTACCAGTAAGGTCACAAATATGCAACAGTATACACAGCTCTAAATAAATTCCAAAATATGCATGCTCAGCTTGAAGACTAGCCTATGCTGAAACCTTTCTGTGAGGAAGGTGTTTTCTGTATTGTAGCTAACATTTTTATTGAACAATCCGGTAGAATTTCATGACCTTTATCTAATGATGGGCATTTTCCACATGCCAAAAGTTGCATTGCAGTAATGTCAGTGGATGTGGCATAGAGAATGCACTTACTGAGGCTAAAATCTTTGGAAGCAAAACTGTAAAGTCAGAAAATTGCAGAATGATTGCTCTGAGGAGTTATTTTCTCTCTCCATAAGACTACTGGATCCGCAAAACCTATGTTTTGACACTAAAATGAAGTATATAGGTCTAATGGTTCCTGAAAATAGGACATCAGCACTGCAACACATCCGCCATCTTTAAAAATGTCCAGAAAAAATGGCCCAGATCAGCAATGTCTACACAAGCTAAATTACTTCTCTAATGATCCAAAAACACAAATCAAAAATGAGAATCTCTGGACAACAATTTTTTGTGGAGGTATATCAGGGGGCTGGGATTAAGGGCCAGATGTACAAAACTTTTTGCACGTCGCAAACAGCGAATTTTGCTGTTTGGGATGTGCAAAAAGCACATTGCGATGCCCAATCCCTGTTTTGCGAGTCGGTAACCTGGTTACCGATTCGCAAAACGGGACTGCGAGTTGCAATTAGGAAGGGGTGTTCCTCTTCCTAATTGCGAGTCACAGCGCGATGTTGTATTGTTCTGAGACCGCGAACGTGGTCGCAAAACAATCACAGTTAGCACCCATTTGAAATGGGTGCTAACCCATTCGCAAAAGGGAAGGGATCTCTATGGGACCCCTTCCCCTTTGTGAATGGCATTAAAAACATTTTGGGTGTTAAGCTGTGCACTGCTCATATTTCTGGGCAATCATGCCCCTACCCATTATTAAAGCACTGATATTAGTTGTAGGAGGAAAGGAAACCGTAACAATACTGAGTAACAAACCCACAAAGCAGGTCTGCAATTTTCTGAAGACAAAAGATGAAATGCTCCCATTAGCTGTCCTATACTCTCTATTTCTTTCTGATGTTGGTGACTGTTTTAGCAGTCATAATGATGTGACTTCCACTAGAACAGTTCCCATCAGAGAAGTACAGAATAAGTACCAGGGTCCAGACAAATACACTTTATTTTGGTAAAACATCTTACTTTTGTCTTAATTTTAATCTACGTAATGTAGTTTCACTCTATGCTTATGCTAATGTTGTATTGTCCTGTGCATTGCTCAAATCTAGTTTCACTGATACTTTGAATGGCATTTGCCAACCAACATGCTCAAAGTGAACAATGAGCTTCCAGGCCACAAGAAAGGTTAGAGAGAGAAGACGTGAGTGAAAAAATAACTGGAAGAAAGATGGAAGCAAATTGAAAAAAGCCAAGTGGGAATAAGTGGAACAGGGGATAAAGAAGGAGTGGCAACAAGTAGAAAAAGTAGAAAAACATGTAATTACTTCATGAAGACATCAAGATCTCATGTAGCCATAATTTCATAACTTGATGATCACCAAATATCCTTAACTTATGCATGGAAGGCAAGACTGACAAAAGGGTTTAACCAAAAACAAACATGATTGCACGTCAGTAAGATCTTTACAAAGAAAAAAGGTTGCTGAAAGCCTTGAAAAACTAGAAAACCTCATCAGCCATGGAAATTTGTATCGACTTTTGGGATGTTTTTCTGTCAATTAGGGAAACAAAAGAGATACAGTTTGTGATAATACCCTTAATCTGCAGACACTGAGACAGTGAGATAGAAAGGGTGAGACTGTTTCAGTCCAGGGAAAAATAAACCTGAATGTGCATGCCAATATTTGGGGATTTATAATTGAAACATTGCAGTGAGCACTCCCTGATCATTATGTACACAAGTTCCAGGGAACAATATTGTTTCTTGTTTTTAACTATGTGAGCTCCCCTCTCTATTCTGCACCAGTTTCCATCTATTACACCTATCTTTCTACTTGCACCTAGGATAACAGCCTTATTTAGAGATTGATGATTGTGGATGGGATGTCAAAAAACATCTGTTTATCCAACCAAAGCCATGGAGGTCCATCCGTCATATTTAGATTATGGCAGTTTGATAGATGAAAGTCAGTGAACCATCCACCGCGACCACCAAATTTTCTTTACTCCTAAAATGACATGTACTCTAAACATGAAAAAGGGAATGATAGAAAGTCAGTACCCCCTCTGACATATTTAGGATACAATTTCCATTGACGGAAACAAGGCAACAAGTGTGTTGAGGGTAGAGATGATAAATAGGCAAACCCTTATCACAACATTCACGAAACAAATTCTATCAATCAGTCCCCACTACTTGGAACCCTGGGACTGTATCTGGTAGTGGTGGATAAACAACATGATAATGCAGAACTAAATAGAAGCTAAGTATAACTTTTAAGCTTTTTAATGCAGTATGTTAACGCCTAGTGACACTCAACATTATGTACACCAACCATATCTAACAAGAATTGACTATGTCTCCCTGTCTGACCATGTGTTTCATACTACTCATTGAATACTCACCTAATACATTTTTACTAGCCTTCCCAACAAAGGGTCACTGACAGAAAACAGAAATATTGTGAGGAAAGAATACTGTGACAAAAATATTGAGGAACAAAATACTGGGAAACTAAGTGCAAATAGGTAAGCATAAATGTACTATTTTTAACTCCATGTCTACCTACCTTAAAAATATATATAACATCAAGGTACATATTTGTGGAGTTATATATAGTAAAATATTTTCTTACCTTTTGTCCACGATATTCTTGACAATATTTTGTCCACACATTATTAGTTCTCTGATATTTTGTCTAAACACCCCACACCACGTTAGTAAGTGAATGCACATTTTTTATGAATCTATTAGGTCAGACATACATAAAACTAATGCTCTAAAACTAAGCTTTTTAAAAAAAAAGTATATACTAGTAATATCACCAAATAGGAGCATTTTAAATATATCATGTAACTATTCTGGGCCTACCCTCGATCGTAATTTTGTATCCACTTTCCACACATACCACAACCAGACAATTCAATCAAGTATCCCAACTAGATATTTCCACAACCCATCCGCTGACATGTTATATCTTTAAGACTGGCATTTAAGGTGCAAATATTGTGACAGTAAATTTATATTGGTAAGCAAAGTCTCACTGCATATAACCACCTATATGTACCTTGTTGATATGTATATCTTCAAGGTACTCAGATGTGGAGTTATAAGTGGTAAAGCTACACTTACCCAGTTATGCTTTCCATCTCGATATTTTGGTCTTCTACACTTTTTACATGATAATGTGCCCCCACATTATTTCTGTTCCCGATAATCTATCAGTGATCCCTCTCATGCTAGACTTTATAATCATAAACTTAACCTCAGTGTAGCCATACATAATGTATGGCATAGAATACATGTGAACTGAAGTATCTGAAGGTATTCCTACATGTAATCAAAAACTAATAAAGTTAAATATAGTCACACACACTCCTACCCTCAATGCCACACTCACTAGGCCCTCACAACAATCGTCCAACGTCTTTTAATAGAGATCAACTATATCTCAAACACTGCAACCTGTAGAAAATCTCAAATCCTCTTCCTTGGGATTGATTAAAGTTTTTCTACAAAAAAAGTAATGAAAATTAAAGTCCTGGGTTAGGGAATTGCAAATAGTCTGAATAGTTGTCTCCAGGCCTTCAGATTAACTACACATTTTAAAAGTTGTGTCCTCCTCCTTGAGCAGATGGATAATATACCACCACCTACATTTGCAACGGGGTGGGGTTTTCAGGATTATTTAGGGGTGTGGGGCAACACACTCCTGGGAGGAATGTCTATGGCAATGGTGATGCTTTCAGGTATGTGTGTTTTGTGGGTCATGTGGTGGTTTAGGGACTGGTGGAATAGTTGAGGAGGTTAAGGGACTTGGTCAGCAAGAGAAATCAGGGTGGATTTTGGGACAAAGTCAAGGCTTTGTGAGGGAGAAGGTAGTGGAATGGGCAAATAGTTGGAAAAGGGGCAGAAGGAGAAATAGGAGCAAGTGCACCAGAGGGGCTAGTGTCAGAAGGGGCTCTAGCAGAGACATGAATTCTCTGTGAGCCAGTGAGGGTGCATATCATCCATAATGTCAATAACTTTGTGACAGTTGCTAACTGACACCTTGGACAGCAGGCAGCAAAGACGTCTGCCCCGCAGAGAGGCTTGTAGTATCTCCAGTGCTGCCAGCCTTCTGTAAGCAGGAGAGAGGCGTCTGGGGTAAAGGAGGCCCTAGTCCACCTATGGATTGGGAACTGGCTTTGTACCAGAAGGATATGAGTGAGGGCAATGCTGGTGGTAGTGGTGTTGCAGCCACTTGAACAGATGTTGTGGTTTGTATTCTTTTGTCTGCCACTACAAGAGGCTGCCAGAGTTGGAGGCCTCAGATTCTGATTTTGTCATGACCTCTTGGCCAGCCCATCAACATCATTGCCACTGGGTCCCTCGGTGCCGATGGCTTCTCCTTCCACTCCCAGTGGTCCTCCTGCTAATCCTCTGAAGTGTGGCTGGTTGCCCTTGCTTGCTCTGCAACCTGACAGCAGACATAAGCATATATCATTTACATGCTAGAGAGGTAACATTCTTGTTGGGTGTGGTCATCTGCCACATAGTTAACATTTATACTATACACCTTATAGGAAATGCATGACCTATGCTGTAACTTGTTATAAGGTGGGCAGGATGTCTGTTACATTGAGAAATAGTAACATGTCAAACAATCTCAAAGTCATGACTATTTTTGTGTTTTAATATTTTTATTAAAAGTGTATGTTTACCTTGGCCATCACTCAATGTTGTGAGATTCCTTTAAAGACCTTACTCTGGGGCTGTTTCCCCCATGACACTGTGATGGATAGGAAGTCTATGCATTATATAGCATTTGACTTATAATTATGTGTGTGGGTTTTATGTCACATTGTGATGCAGTAAACATGCTGCAGAGCAGAAACACAGGGCCTTTGGAATTTACGTAAAGAGAACATATCTTTAGAGTGAAGTGTTCTGTGGAATGTTAAAATGCATGGTTCCTATTGAAAAAAGTAACTTTTGCAGACAGTACCACCCTTGACTCTGAAAGTGGCAGGACTAAAATAGTAATAACATTAAAACAACATTCAGAGCAAAACATGACATGTTTTGTAACACCATGAGTGTTATTCAATGTTTCCCTCAAATGTTTGTTCAAGCCATCTCTGGGCGCTTTGGTGCTGTCTCTTCGTCGAAAAGCCAGGCCTAGGTTTTTTTTCTAGAACTCTGTCAGGGAGAGTGCTGTTTGAAGTGGAGGGGTAGGAGGTTCTAGGTCTTGGCAGTGATGCAGGAGAATAAGTGGCCTCCGGTGTGGCTGTGGTTGATGCAGGCGGTGTGTGTAAGGGCGAGTGAGGCAGAGCGCAGGTGTCTTCCGGGCTGGTGGAAGTTCAGACAGTGGTTGAGGTAGGATGGTCCTTGATTGTGTAGTGCTTTGTAGGCATGCGTGAGGATATTGAACTAACATCTCTTTTGGAAGGGGACCCAGTAGAGGTGTTAAAAACCAGTATTGCTAGAATTCAAAAAGCCCAGAAGTATGGTGGATTGGTAGTATATTATTGATGGAAGCATCCAGCAACCATGACCTTGCTTCCGTCAATTCCAACTAGAACATCTCCATTATAAACAACAGATATACACTGTCCACCATGTAATCTATTTCACATTTCACAGGCAATTCAGGAATTGGTTTGAAAAATATGACAAACAATACATTATTTTTTTACATTTTCAAAAATTATGTGTGTAATTGCTTACTTTAAATCCTGCTGGTTTCCCCTCCAAGCTGGAACAAGTCTGATTTTGACATTTGTGGAGGGACACTTTCATGGCAACCTCGTAGATTCTGAGTATACTATGATGAATAAGACTTGTTTGACAGCATCCCCACTAAAAGGGTAACAGCAATCCATGGTCAGGTTGCATTCTGGAGCATTCTCCCATTTGCAGTGATGGGTAGAACTGCCCTACCTGAAATTGTTGTCCACCCACGTCTCTTGTATCCCTTTTCTAATCTCCCTCTCCATATACTGGCTGCATTCTTTCACACACTACACTCCTTGCTGAGAGACCTGATTTGGTGTGGCAACTAATGTCGGGTGGCAGTGTCCAAGTTATGGCTGCCTAAGGTCATTTGAGGGTTGGAAGCACATAATTATGAAAACTGTTACTTAGCAGTACAATTGCAATGGGCAAGTCATTGGTTTGCTAAGCGCCACTATTTCTATTCACTACCCCTGACCCATAGAATGGCTACAGGAGCCATTGTATGGGTTGGGGTGTGACTAGAAGTGGTGGCACTCAGCAAACCAATGACTTATCCATTGCAATTGTACTGCTAAGTAACAGTTTTCTTTATCTCCCATTTATTAAGAATTGGAAATTGGTATTGAGTTCTACTTCAGAATTTAGGCCCATATTTGATATTTGATCATATAAGTAAAATTGCATCTAGCACTGTCTGCAAAATATCCTTCGCTCAATGGTATTATTATAATCGGTATAGTGGTAAAGCCATTTAGGCACCTAATTTTTAGAGAATGGCTTTTTTTTGTAAATCGATGAGGAGATGTATGGTGGAGCTGAATCAATATGTTTCAAGAGTGGGATGAAAGCAGGAGATGGACTTTGCATGATATTTACTTGTCCCCAATTGGCTGTATTCTGGTCCAAAGAGCTTGGTAAATGGATAGGGCAAGCAATTATTCTGGACCCACTAGAAGCCCTTTTGGTATTTTGTCAAAACGACATTCCACCGAGCTGAGCCAGCTCTGTTTCATAGTTACTTTAGTGGCAAAATCACTTTTTCTAGCAAATTGGAAGTCAGGAGCTGTTCCAACAGTCACTCAGTTGTATAATAAAATGTGTAAGGCCGAAAGCCATGAGCATTTGAATGAAAAAAGAGTGGGTGCAATTAAGCAGTTAAGGAAAATGTGGCAATACTGGCAGAGAGGTGACAATGGGGAGTGTGGGTCACAGGCTCTTTCAGATAGCTACAAGAGTTAAGTGTGGGCTTTATTTCTTTCTTTGTTGTTGTCCTAGCATCAGGATCACAAATCATGCAACTCTAGATTATCATGATTAATCATGCTTGAATTGATACTCTGATCTGTGATAAAGTGTCCTGCTGCATTTGTGATAAATAAAAGGTTAAAAAAAAGACTTACTGTGTGTAACCACCAGAACGTAGTGGTCAAAATCACTCACAATCTTCCATACTTCACTCATATCACTCCACACCTTAAGGAGCTCCATTGGCTTTCCATCCACTACTTTCAAGGCACTACATAACACTGGCCCATAATACCTCAACAATGACATCTGCTTCAAAACAATTTCAGGCACCTCCGCTCAGCTGGACTGCTACTTGCAAACATCCCGCAGATACGGAAAACCAGATCCGGCAGTTGCGCATTCTCCTGCATCACTCTTAAAGTGTGGAACTACCTGCCTCTGTACATAAGAGCTGCCTCCTCACTTCTTGAATTCTACAAGAAGCTAAAGACCTGCCTTTTTAAGTAGTCCCACTAGACCCTTGGTTTGGCTAGACTCCCATCTGCTTAGCACCAGATTACCCTCCTAGGTGATACTGCGTTCTACAAATCTTCATAACAACATAATTACATCTATAGCCTCCTGTTCATGTTTCATTATAGTTGTTTCTCTGTTATTTATTTCTCTGATTATTGTGCTTTAAGGAGGTACTGACAGCACCAAATGGATCCAAATGGATTTTGCTGTTACACAATGTAATGATTACAAGTCTCCTCCACTCTTCGTATAACTGTCAGTACCCATGTTTGCTATAGCTATATTGTTATTTGTCAATACAAAAGCATCATGTTGTGATTTTGGTATCATTATGTACAAAAACTAAAAATCAATGTTAAAAAATCTGTCATTTCTTACTCTCAAACCTGTTATTTAAAACAAAAATCTACTTTGTGTGAGTTTTGAGAAGTTGTAATAAATAAAATAGATGTTTATATATTTAAAAAAATAACTGACATCATGTAGCAAACTTCCTAGAATTATTCATGTTCTTGCCATATTATATGTGTGTTTAGACATGTGCCTATTTATGTAATTGTTACATATGTCCATCCAATGTGTATGAACCTGTAACATAGACACATTTCTCTCATATGTTACCGATATGTCAACAACTGTGCAAGATGGAGGAGGATATGTCAATGTAATGAATGTGTCTACAAATCGTGTTCAGATCCAGAAACCATAGAGAAAAGTCACATCAATAAAAGTATGGGTTGAACTGTAACACCATTAAGGCATTGGCACAACAATTTCTCTCTTTGGTGGACATCAGAATTCAGACTCCCATTCCAATTATTGTGAAGAAAGTGGCAGTGTACATTTTTGTACCACTGGCCCCTCCCAAGTAACAGTTAGTAATTCCACTGGGGTGCCATAGCTAACTTATTCAGCTGTCCTCAACCAGGTCCTGGATGTTATGAACAGATGTAGGAATGATTACATCCAATTACCAATGGATACTTTTACACTGAATAATATCAAAGTTGAGTTCTATGGATTGGGAGGTCTGCCACATGTGGTTAGTGATATAGGTGGAACCCATGTTGCATTGTTGCTGACCGCATTACTGAGACCAACTTTTCCATTTCATCAATGTGCTGGTGGTTTGTACAAATGTGCTGAACATCACCAGTGTGTGCGTCTATGTGTGTGCAAGATTTTAAGATTCCAGCCTTAACTCACTTCACTAGGGCATCAAAACTGTTAAAAACTAACAGATGACAGAATTTCACTGAGGATGTTCTGGCTTGTTGGTAAGTTTGAAACATGTTGATGGGATTTAGGAGAGGTGTACATCTCCAAACACAGTTTCACTCACATTTGCCTTTATGATTATGGGCCATATTACAACCTTGGCAGATATCCCACCCACTGTTTTTCAAGTTCCATAGGATTTGTTATGTTTGTGGTGGAGTATCGCATCCACCAAGGTCGTAATCAGGCTCTATATTTTAAAATAACTCAGCTTTTCTGAATGGTATTTAGCTTTTAACAACTAAGAAACTCAAAAATGCCTGGGGAATTGTGCTGCAGAGAGGCCTGTGTGTAAACCAAGGGTCCCGTGGAAGATGCTTTAGTGCTCCTGAAGGCCCCTGTTAAGGCTCCTAATCAAGACCGTAGGGGCCCTCCTCTATTTTCATGGCAAGGTCTGCAAGATTGTTGTGTTAGGCTTCACAATATTACCCTGTGTAGAAACACTGCTTTCATCCCTGGTGATCATTACTGATGGACAGCGATGAGGGTAAAAGGAGTGACCTCAGACCTGCACTTATTGAAAACATATTTGCATGACGGCAAGATACAGTAAAAAAAAAATGTCATTTGTTTGTATACCCTACTAACATGTCCTCTCTTACATTGTTGGGTACAAGCCCTCAAAGTATTTTTCAGGTTGTGCATTTTT
Organism: Pleurodeles waltl; assembly: GCF_031143425.1. Taxonomy (NCBI): domain Eukaryota; kingdom Metazoa; phylum Chordata; class Amphibia; order Caudata; family Salamandridae; genus Pleurodeles; species Pleurodeles waltl. The sequence goes on from NC_090443.1 coordinate 681,309,148, forward strand.
CAAAATTTGCATTTGTTCTGAATGTAGATTAATATGTTAGCAATATCTTTCATATAATGATGACCATGCAATATGAGAATTTATGATTTACTGCTGTGATGCTTGCTTGTCACAAATTGTATAAAAACAACAAATGATATGTGAATATTAGTTTAAGAAATTGGGTTATTAGTTGAAAGGGGTGGAATCCCACTGAAATAATAAAAACATTTGTTGTCAGGGTAAACTACAAAAGTCACTAAAAAAAACTCTGCTTAACCTTCTGGTAGCTTGGCACAAAAGCAGTCAAGCTTAACTTAAAGGCAATTTGTAAAGTATTTATTAAGCACACAAGCAGCAATAAAATCAGAAAACAACACAAAACAATCCTCAAAAATTTAGAGAAAGTGAGTTGATTTTAATAACAAAAGTACACCAAGATTGCAAAAATCCAATCACTAGAACTGGAGGTATGATTTGTTTACATTTCTAGTGAAAACAGTGTCAAAAAGAAGAAAGCACCATTTGTTGTTCTCTGGTCGTGCAAAAACTGGTCTAAGTCACAAGTTCCAGATTACTGTGATGGAGCACAGGTTGAATACAGGGACCATATTCATCCTGCTGAAGATTTTACCCACTCTGAGTTCAAATTCAGTTGGGGAGCTGCAGTGGATGTTCACATTGGCGGTCAGTGCAGGGAGATTACTGTCGGACATCGTAGACAGTTAATGTTTGGTGAAAAGAGCCAGTCGTCACTGGAGCTTTGCTTTGGCAGGTGAGCAATGCAGATCATCGCTGGAGATTCGGGTTAGGGCCCGCTGGCTGTTGTGGATGGCTGTCAGGTGACACAAGGAGTCAGTTTGAAGTCACGAAGAGCCCAAAAACTTCTGGATATTCACCTGGAGTGCAGGACCTGTGAGTTGAGACAGGAGTAGTGCACAGTGATGTCAGCCAAGGGTTCAGGAGCTGGAGGGGAACCTCTTGAGAATCAAGACTCACTCCAGCAGAGGTTAACTGCAGGACTCAGGCAGGTCCAGTTGGTCCAATAAGCTGTCCAAATGGGTCCTTCTGCCACAAAGCTGCACCAATCCAATCTAAACTCATGGTGTTTACATTGGTGACCAGTGGTGGCTGGTGACAATTGAAAGTGGTGGAGCGAACAGACTTACTGGAAAACTGGAATGAGAGAAACTAGCAATGCCTTTAGACTCTGTGCCACAGCTCTCAATTATGACTTGTTATAAATAAGGGTGGATGGAATGTTTCAATCCGCCCATAGACCTGCAGGCATTTGGCGACTCTGTGTTACTACTGTAAGGTGGAGGTCTGGCCAAATTACGCTAATTTCTGTGCGGTGGAATGTTTTCACATGAGGCTCCAGAAATGCAAATGCGAGCAGGCACAAATTTTCCCCTACTTCCCTAGTGACATTTTCTAACACAGCCAATCGTGGGTGGTTGCAGTCAGAGGGCTGCTTCTCAAGTAGATTTGCTGCTACTCAAGTAGATTCTCTACTCAAGAGGCAGTAGAATGAACTTGAATTGTGCGCTCTCTTGTGCATTGCATGGTGCTGTTTGTGCTACTTTTTCAGCTCTGCTTGTACTACTGGTGCAAAATTGCAGCACAAGCAGAGTGACATGCATATATATATATACATTAGGAGTTCTTTATCCCACAGTATTCCTAATGAGAACTGTTGTTTTTTGTGTTGAAATTCATTACCCTGTTTCTCTCGTTATAGGGTTTCCCTTGTTGTTGTTATTGCTTCAGTGCTCCTATAGGGACTCGAGGCCTGTGATCCAATGAGCTGTCTAAGACAGCTTAGGGTGGAGAGGTTTAAAGTGCACATGTCAGGCTGGCAGTCGCAAGGCAGACAACCAAAGTGACATGCGCACTTCAAACTTCTGTAGTCAGCCATCACTCCACCCTGCTGTCAATCTGCAAGACTGCAACATTACACCACTTATATCTTCTAACAAATTACTCATTATCCTTTGAAACATTGCAGCAGCCAAGGCTAAACCAAAAGGTACTCATACGAATTGGAAACATCCAAATGGTGTAATAAATGTTGGTAGTTTCCTACTGTTATGGTGTAAAATCACCTGATGATATGCAGATTTTAGATCTAATGTAGAAACCAACTCATTTCTCTTGTATTAGCAAACATCTTGTTAATTGTTGGTATATGGTATTGATCGACCAATATATTTTTATTCAATTCCCTTCAGTCGACACATAGTCTAACCTTTCCATTTGCTCGTCTCACAACCACTAATGGAGAAACCCATTCAGCGGATTCCACCTGTTTGATTATTCCATCTTGTATTAGCCATTTCAGTTCATGGGATACCTTGTTTCTAATGGAAAATGGTACATAGTGTACCTGATGGATACATGGTTTTGCATCATCTTTTAATTCTATTTTATGGCAAAAATCATCCAAACATGCAACCTCTCCTGAAAAACTTTTGGATACTTTTTTAACATTTGCACCATATCAGTGGAACACTGTTCACTCTCAACAGATAAAACAGGATCTGCACAGTTATGGTTTGAGATAACACCGAACTTCCCTTGGTTCTCCCACCCCAACACTGACTGGCCCCTTTCTGCTATGTACAACTTGCATATTGCCTTCCTTCCTTTAAATTCGAACTCAATGTTTCGGTACCCTATTAAATCAATTTTTCTTTTTACCGTGCCCCACCCCAACTTTTTGCTTTGCATCTGTTTTTTCTAAATGATCACTAAACTCTTTCAGGAACCTGTTACTCCATACGCTCTTATCAATAATAGTAAATAGTGAACCGGAGTCAATAATCACTTTTACTATAATTTAGCCTACATATATATATATATATATAACACATTGGTTTCTTTTTTTTCCTCTTGTTCAATGTCTAACATATCATATTCTGTGCAGAATACACCATTTGTATCTGTATCCTCGACCTGTGCATCCGAACTCGATTGGCATTGTTCTTCCTCTTGAATATACTTAACTTTAATGTTCATATTACTTCTACATATTCTCACATAATGTCCTATCTAATTACAAACTGAACATTTTAGATTTTTAGTTGGACATTTCTTATTGTCAGCTAAATGCTCCGTACTTCCATACCGATAACACTTCCTACGTTCACTACGGTTACTCAGGTTACTCAGCTTATTCGCATCTTTGTTTTCCTTTCCATGTCATACTTTTATGATATACTTTTCCACCATTGACGATGTTCAACTGATTAAATTCTTGCAGGTCACTCTCCAGAGCCTTGGCAGATCTACCTCTAATTTCTGCTTTCTTGACCAACGCAATGACCTCTTTTAACAGTGCTTCACCATTTACCCACAGCTTATCCTGGAAATTGGGTTGCTTGCATGCATTATTATTTGATCACAAATAAGTTCCTCTTGCAAAATTCCAAATCTGCAAGTTTTTGCCAAATGCATGAGCGCAACCACAGGCTCATCCACCTCTTTTCGTTTTCCCTTGTTTCCGCTGGAAAAAGTTATATCGATCCACAGCAACGCATACTATTGGAGAAAAATGCATATTTAAATCTTCCAACGCTTGGGTGAATACATCACCCCCTCCTCCATTCTGTCTAATTGTTTTGCCCATTTCATTGTAAATTTTCATGCCACCTGGATCAATACAGAGTAATAATATTTCCTGCTGAAAACTCCTCCTACTCGGATGTCTCAATATAATAAAAAAAACATTCTTTCTTTTCTTGCCATGTCATTGAAGGCTCACCTTTAGCAAGAAGGAATGGTTGTGGTGTGGATAAGTTTAATGTGTTCATGTTCTAATAGTAAATAATAATAGTAATCTACACAACCCACTAATAATGAACTTTTTTTTAAGAAAGTTTTATTCTATACTATAGTATACTTAATGTTTCCCATATTCCTACATACACTTTACTATGATCTTAATATTCATACGCTTTCTGATGTAAGCTTTCCGATAATGTCCTGTTGCGATTGTGCCTGACTTTGTTATCCAGGTATTTTGTTGGCAGGAGAAAACAATCCAAAATGGCTTAAACACGCACGTTTAATTTACAAGGTCACGTACCTGACCCTTGCTGATCTGTGTCATTGTATACAATCCGAATACTGGCTCCCCACATCTTACATCGTGTGCGTCCGCTCGCGCTCACTTTATGCTCCTCATAGCTTCCAGCTTGTGCCTTTGCTCCACAGTAAGCTGCACGTACCACAATTCCAGGTATAACTTCTGAACAAAAATGTTAACTTATTCTCAACAGTACCTTTGAAATGATGGTCATTACTCCAATTCCATTGATATTTTGTATCTTCCCTCCGTCCACACTGTCTCACGTTGAATGTTTTCCGAATTGTATTTAGTTCTGAGTGATTCTGGTGGCGTAGGGACTAATGAATGTTGTTTTCCCTCGTCGTCAATTCTGTAGTAACCACTGCACACTGAATGTAGATGATGTATCTTTATTTATAGCCCCTCACACCATAAACTGCCTTTTAAGAACACTCCTACATCATCCTTCCTATTCTATACTAACATTCTAACAATCCTTAAAGACCTACGTACATGACCATTACTACACACGTGTGTGAATAGGTTGTCATTAATGTAGAGATTTGAGTAAGTGACTATGTGGCAAGTGTAAACTAGTTATTGTGAGAGAGGTAGTGTTTGTACGTAGCACTTTCCACTCTTTCTGAAGTTCCCACAATGCCTTCAGTGTGGAGTGTAGACAACATCCTCTCTTCCAAGGGATTGAGATACAAGGGCCTGAGAGACCCACAACTGGTTGCCAGCACCTCTTGGTGTGCCCTTGATGTGAGGGAACACTCTCCCCTCAGGTCTTTCCTCTTGTGGGCATACCTTCATTTGACAAAGTTCCTCACCATTGTATCTCAAAACTTCTAGTCATTACCATTACTTGAAATTAATATCTGGTTGCTTAATTGTTCTTATCACACACATTCAACTCTATTACTATGGAAGATCCAAGTCATTGGTATGTAAAATGTAAAAGCCTTCCAAACAATAAGTTATGCAGTGAGATAATTCCCATGTTTTAAGTTGCCTGGATCTGAAATCCTTAAAATTGACAGAACATTTTCTGGTGTAGGAGGAACCATGTACTGCAGAATGTAAATGTTTGTTCTTTTTATTCATCATCAATATAGTTTATTTCAGATTTAAAGATGCTTAAAAACAGATATAAAATCATATATGAAGCAATCAGCGGTACAGCATTACAATCAAATAAAATCCACATAAGCAGTAACACTGTAGATGACACTGATGTACAAAAGGAAATTGCAGTTCTCAAAGGACTTTATCGCAATTTCTTCTATTAAAAAATGCAATACTGCCTTTCCACTTGTACAAAGGGCTAGACGTGATCGCAAAATGAAATTTCTACCTAGTAGAAATCGCATTTTGTGATTTCCTAAATGGGAAATAGCAAATAGGGATTTTCTATTTGCAATTTCCTGAGTACATGTACAAAGCTTCTCCTAAATTTGAAAGGGGCATTTTGGAAATGCTATTGCTATCAGATTCAATGAGATGGTAACCATGTGCAATTTTAAAAAAGCACCCAAAAATGCTTTCTGAAAATTTTCGTAGAGTGCACACTTGCCTCTAGAGCATTTGTGCCCTTTACATGTGCACCACTTTTTTGGGGTGCATCAAGGGGTGGGTGAGGGAGTGGGTCTTAGGCCCATAGGCACCCTTGGTTTTGCATTTCCAAATTTGCGATTTCCTATTAGGAAATCGCAAATTTGGAAATGTAAAAACATTCAGTCCTATGGGCCTTGTTCCTATGGGCAATAAGGCCCATAGGAACGAACAGTTTAGCGTTCCCTAAACAGTGATTACTTAATAGCGATTTCTACTCCACAGCAATAGCTATTAGGAAATTGATAATTTTGTACATTCTAGTTTGCATTTCCTAAATAGATATTTCTTAGGGTTTTCTATCTAGGAAATGCAAAAATTGACATTTCATACGGCCCTAAATCCTTTGCACACCAAAAAAAGGCCATAGATCACCACTACATGGGAAACAATCAAAATTCATAAACAATATAAACCAGTGTTCTATATATTTCACATTAAGGAGAAAGATAGTGGTCAGTTTGTAGACATCAACAAGCAACATCATTGGCAATAATGTTGCACATAGATTATTATAAAGTGTGGAAGTATGATAAAATGCAAAGTGTGCAATAAAAATGATGCCACAGCTAAAATTCTGTCACACTAAATAAATAATCAGCCTCACTAACTGATCATTTTCTTTCGAATGATCCATGCAGAAAATGAATATTTAGAAACACTAATAAAAATCTTTTCATTCATAACAGATCTCATAATTTTCAGATTATGTGCATATCGTCTAATACATCAGATTAATCCTCTTCTTCCAAGGAATGAATGAAGCCTTGCAGAAAAAAGAAGTGATTTAATGTTTCCGTCTCCAGGTTACATAACGGACATAGAGTACTGGCACAGTGGTTAGCTCCCCATCAAATACAAAAACTGTTAATAGATAACATCCCATATCTGTAATCTCATGAACAACTGTTTAGCTAAAGGGCAGAAAGGGATAGAAACATGGAACCACTTTAAGATCTAAAAAAAACTATCCATCTGGCTGCCTGCTGTGCATTTTCGTAGTTCCTTATCCCGTAAAAGAACCTTTAGTCTATCTTTTACTGCAGACTTAGAGATAAGAGCAGAGTCAGCAGGTCAGTCCAAAAGAGCAACAAGACCAAACCTAAAAATAATTTCTTAAAATTCAAAAACCTTAGCCAGGGAATTTTGAAACAACCATTAACCCCTTCGCTGCCAGGCCTTTTCCCCTTCTGTGTCAAGCCTTTTTTTGGCTATTAGGGGCAGTTCGTGCTTAGGCCCTCATAACCTTTTGTCCATATAAGCTATTCACACCAAATTTGCGTCCCTTTTTTCCAACATCCTTGGGATTCTAGGGGTACCCAGAGTTTGTGGGTTCCCCTGAAGGAGACCAAGAAATTAGCCAAAATACAGCCCAAAAAATTTTTTTTAAGAAGAAAATGGGAAAAAAGGCTCTAGAAGAAGGCTTGTATTTTTTTCCCTGAAAATGGCATCAACAAAGTGTTTGTGGTGATAAAATCACCATCATCCCAGCTTTCAGGAACAGGCATACTTGAATTAGAAAACCACATTTTTCAACACAATTTTGACATTTTACTGGGACCTACCCCATTTTTACTATTTTTTGTGCTTTGAGCCAGTTAGTGACAGAAATGGGTGTGAAACCAATGCTGGATACCAGACAGCTAAACATTTCTGAAACGTAGACAAAATTCTGAATTCAGCAAGGGGTAATTTGTGGAGATCCTACAAGGGTTTCCTACAGAAAATAACAGCTGAAAAAAAAAACATTGAAATTGAGGTGAAAAGAACAGCCATTTTACTTGTTTTACCGTTGTAACTTTTTCCTGCAATGTCATATTTTCAAAAGCAATATACCGTTACGTGTGCTAGACACTTCTGGTGTGGGGACACATAGGGCTTCTAAGTTCATCAAGAACTCTAGGTACCCAGAGCCAATAAAGGAGCTGCACCTTGCAACAGGTTTTCATTCTATATCGGGCATACAGCAATTAATTAGGTGAAATACAAAAAGTGAGAGATTGGTATCAAGAAAACCTTGGTATTTCCGAAATGGGCACAAGATAAGGTATTGAGAAGCAGTGGCTATTTGCACATCTGTGAATTCTGGTGTGCGCATACTAGCATGTGAATTACAGAGCATTTCTCAATTAGACTTCTTTTTTCACACACTGTCTAACATTTGGAAGGAAAAAATGTAGAGGAAGACAATGGGCAATAACACTTGTTTTGCTATCCTGTATTACCCCAAGTCTCCAAATAAAAATGGTACCTCACTTGCGTGGGTAGGCCTAATGCTCACAACAGGAAATGCAACATGGGCACATCACATTTTTACATTGAAATCTGAAGTGTTTCTTGCAAAGTGCTTAGCTGTAGATTTTGGCCTCTAGCTCAGCCGGGCACCTGGGGAAACCTACCAAACATGTGCATTTTGGAAAACTACACACCTAGGGAAATCCAAGATGGGGTGACTTGTGGGGCTCTCACCAGGTTCTGTTTCCCAGAATCCTTTGCAAACCTCAAAATTTGGGTAAAAAAAAACACTTTTTCCTTACATTTCAGTGACAGAAAGTTATGGAATCTGAGAGGAGCCACAAATTTCCTTCCACCCAGCATTCCCCCAAGTCTCTTGATAAAAATGGCACCTCACTTGTTTAGGTACACCTAGCGCCCATAACAGGAAGTGCCCCAAAACACAAGGTGGACACATCACATTTTCCCAAAGAAAACAGAGCTGTTTTTTGCAAGGTGCCTGGCTGTGGATTTTGGCCTCTAGCTCAACCGGCACCTAGGGAAACCTACCAAACCTGTGCATTTTTGAAAACTAGACACCTAGGGGAATCCAAGATCAGGGCTCTCACCAGGTTCTGTTACCCAGAATCCTTTGCAAACCTCAAAATTTGTCTAAAAAACACTTTTTCCTCACATTTTGGTGAAAGAAAGTTCTGGAATCTGAGAGGAGCCACAAATTTCCTTCCACCCAGCGTTCCCCCAAGTCTCCCAATAAAAATGGTACCTGACTTTTGTGGGTAGGCCTACTGCCCACGAAAAGAAATGCCCCAAAACACTATCTGGACACATCAAAACTATCAAATACAAAATTACCTGTTTTTGTGGAGGGGTGGGGGGCACCTGCGTTTTTGGTCCTGGGCTCAGCAGCCTTCTAGGGAAACCTACCAAACCCAGACATTTCTGAAAAGTAGACACCCGCAGGGAGTCCAGGGAGGTGTGACTTGCGTGGATCCCCCAATGTTTTCTTACCCAGAATCCTCAGCATACCTCAAATTTAGCTAAAAAAACATATTTTTCCCACATTTCTGCGTGGGATCACTGCATCGGGACAAATTGTCTACCACCCAACGTTCCCCTCAGTCTCCTGGTAAAAATGATACCTCACTTGTGTAGGTGGGCTAAGTACTTGTGACAGGGAAGAGCCAAAAACCTGTTGAAATTGAGGTAGAACCAAAGCGGGTCTAAAAGGGCAGTTTGAAAAAAATCATTTTTAGGCTGACAAGTGCAGCTGAATTTTTATCGGTATAGATGAGACAATGCTGGGTGGTAGGGATTTTGTGGATTCCTGAAGATTCAGGAAGGTTCCATCACAAAAATGTGGGAAAAATGTGTGATTTCCTGCAGAGTTGGAGGTTTGCAGGGCATTGTGGGTAAGGAAATGGTGCGGGGTGCATGTGAAGCATACCACCCTGGAATCACCCAGATGTTTAGTTTTCAGATGTGTCTAGGTCTTGTGGCTTTTGCTACATGGCAACATCCCAAAGTCCATAAAGTGCAGCCCTCACCATTCCAAGAGGTACGATTTTGAGAGTTAGCCAAGCTCTCACAGCCCAAATGTGAAACCAAAACCCAAAATAATCACATTTCCTCTGCTTGCAGTGGGATAAGGTGTTTTAGTGTGGGGGGGGAGCTGAAAGACTGCTACCCCCTTCAGTTGGGGTGGGGACATAACCAGGCCCATACAGGTTGGTAGCCACCACCCCACTATTTTTGTAATTTTTTTTTATTCCCTGCCAACTATTAAACTTTCTGCCCCCCCCCCCGGGTGTGGATCGGGGGTAATTGCACCATCTGCCCACTGGTGGGCAGAACAACTTTGGCACCATTTATTTAGGGTGGGGGTATGCCCATACCCCCACCCTCTTATTTTATAAAAAAAAATCATCCCTGGTCTCTGGTGGGATTTCTGCCCCCCTTGTGGGCAGATGGGCCTTCTAAAAATAGGCCAATCTGCCCCCAGGGGGGCCAGATATGGCCAACAGTAATGTGCCCCCATGGGGACCGGCCGTTGCCCAAGGGGCTGCACACACATACACAATTACCCACCAACCCACCCTGGTGCCTAAGTGGTTTCTGCCCCCCCGGGGGCAGATCGGCCTAATTGAAATAGGCGGATCTGCCCCCAAGGGGAACAGAAATGGCCTAAAATAAATTTGCCCCCTCCAGGAGAGTGACCCTTGCCTAAGCGGTCGCTCCCCTTGCGTGAAATTGGCGCCAAAAAAAATCCCCGGTTCCTAGTGGTTTCTGCCCCACTCTGGGGCAGATTGGCCTAAGAAAAATAGACCAAATGGCCTGAAATAAATTTGCCCCCCAGAGGAACGACACTTGCCTCAGGGGTCGCTCCCCTTGCATGAAATTGATGCAAAAAAATAAAGATCCCTGGTGTCTAGTGGTTTCTGCCCCCATGGGGGTAGATTGGTCTAACAAAAATAGGCTGATCTGCCCCCAAGGGGGGGCAGAAATGGTCTAAAGACAATTTGCCCTCCAGGGGAGCGACCCTTGCCTAAAGGGTCACTCCCCATATATAAAAAACAAAAGTAAACATAAACAAAAATATATCCCTGGTGTCCAGGGGTTTCTGCCCCCCAGGGGAAGATTGGCCTAATTATAATAGGCCGATATGCCCCCAGGGGGTGCAGAAAAGGCCTAAAAATATTTTGCCCCCCGGGGAGCGGCCCTTGCCCAAGAAGCCGCTCCCCCTATGCGCAAGTATAAAAAAAAAAAAAAAAATCCCTGGTGTCTAGTGGTTTCTGCCCCCCTTGGGGGCAGATTGGCCTAATAAAAATAGGCCGATCTGCCCTCGTTCTGGGGAAGAAATGGCCTAAATACAATTTGCCCCCCAGGGGAGCAACCCTTGCCTAAGGCACAGAGTAGGGGGCAATAGTGTCATTCAACGTGACGCCATCGATGTACTCTGTAGGATGCAAAATGTTGGCACTACTCCTGCAGAGTACATAGGGACCCATTCTATATAATGGAAGCCCCCTTTTAACTTCTGCTCTGGCGCAGGCATAATGTAGTGCAAAGAGTTACAGAGTTGCGCAATGCATGCATGGCACCACCTTGTAAATACGGCACAGGGATTTCGGCCTCGTTGGACCACATTACCATCAAAAATAATGTGATGTGGCGCAAGGTGGCGCTAGGGGATTATAAATATGCGCCTTATTTCTTCAGGAAATGTTCCTTAAGAACACAGAAACAGGAGAAGGACTTTTGTTAGGAACCACATTGAGAGAGGAAGTCAGCTACACTGAATAAAGTCTCCTGGACCATGGCGTTCGAGACGCCCGAGTGGAGCAGAAACTGACCCGGGACCCATGAGTAGCACTTCACTGGCTGTGTCTACCGAGAGTGGAAAGAAAGGCAGAGGAGAGCAAACAGCCCCAGACCGGCAAGGTGCATTACCTTGCCACATTCTGGGAGGAGTGTGTCTCTCACAGGTGCAAAGCTGTATTCTATGGTGGGAGGGAGGCGGGTTGAAAAGCAGCGGAATGGAGAGCAGCGTGCTACAAAGCAGAGAGTGGGCGGATCATAATAAAAATTCTGCATGCATAAAGAAATCCTAATACTAATAACTTAAATACTTTCCAAATACTCATATGCAGTGAATATGCCCTAACAGAACAACATAAGTAACAAAGAAAACAGTTCAGAAAATATATATACAAACAAGGAAATATCAGCTAACCAGATAGACACCAGAAGTAATAAAGAAAGAAGAGCAGAGAAAAGAAAAACGAACAGACAGAAGAAGACAGGATAAAGCATAAAACGCTAGACTGCAGTAAAAGACTATGGGGGTTATTACAACTTTGGAGGAGGTGTTAATCCGTCCCAAAAGTGACAGTAAAGTGACGGATATACCACCAGCCGTATTATGAGTCCATTATATCCTATGGAACTCGTAATACGGCTGGTGGTATATCCGTCACATTTGGGACGGATTAACACCTCCTCCAAAGTTGTAATAACCCCCTATAAGACTTACCTGTGTTGTGGTTCCTTTCGAGGGTGTCGGTGGGATGACTGCGAGTTGAAGTTAGAAGAAAGAAGAACCATATACCAAGATTAATCCTTCATTGGTCTTCAACCCATTGGTTATTTGTGTTACAAATATTTTTGCCAAAGGTTTCCCTTTTACATTAGACTTAGAAGGTGCAGATGTGTGCTTAAAATAGACTCCACTTCATCTATTAGTTCTTTCAGTGTACTGTCATTGGATGGCTGGTTGGTTGGTTTCTTTGGCAACGACATTCACTGGGGAGTCTCCTGTGTCTTCCTTTTCCTCATTTGCTACAATGGGAGACGAGGGATATACAGTTTGCTCAATAAATGATACCAAAGAAAGGGGTATTACCTTGCAGAGAACCCCTCTTCCAGTTGTAGGGCCAAGAGAGGTGGCCCAGCCCAGCCTCTGCTGGGGGAAGAAAGGCCTGCTCTTTCCGGGTCTTAGCCCGGGCACAGATGGGGCACGTCCCACACTGAGGCAGAAGAGAATGTGCTTAAGTGCGCTCCTGGGCCTCTTTTTGAACAGGTCGGAGCAGATTAGTCTGGGTCCTGATGTGCCGGCATGGCATCTGACACCCCATGCTGCAGGAGGTGAGAATGAACCTAAGAGCGCTCTTGGGCCCCTCCTCCAACAGGTCAGAAAGGATTAGTCTGGGCCCTGAAGTCCCTGCAAGGCACCTGGTGTCTTTTTAAAGCTCGCATACGTGCTTCCATCGATCTAATAATTATATTTGTCAACCATTTTTCATGGATTATGTATATTTCAAATTATTCTGAAGATCCATGAGACCACATATATGTTATTGTCAACTGATAGTTGATGTTGGAACCCACTGCAAATGACGAAACCAATATTGATGTGAATGAAGCATATTCACCACCTATCAGAGATGCAGAAATATATGCAAGTTTATTAGCTAAACGTTTACGTAGTAGAGAGCTTGATCACCCCATATTTGCAAGGGTTTATTCCCAGTAGAAGTAAAGTATAGAACACTAACAATGTAGTAGCATTGATAGAATGGGCAATAGCAAATCAGTCATCACTCATTAAAATCCTATTTAAATGCGAAAAGGCCTTTGAATTGGAGGGGTGGACATGCTGCTGGGCTTTAGTATGTTGTCACAAACATTAAACGGGTCAAAGGTGTCAGTTAATGTCAGCATGTCACATACATTGAAAACTGAATAAGGGACTCAACAGAGGTGTCCCCTCTAAGTAATTTTATATGCACTGTAAGGAGTTAATGTTGACACACATAGCACACACAATTGGATCTGTTTTTTCCATGATTATAAATGGAGGTTCACAGCACATACTGATATTTGCAGTTGATATGCAGGTACATAATAGCAAGAATGCTAACTTTATGGCTGAACAAGCTAATTAACACTTTCTGTTCTCAGGATGTGAAACAGAGCTTGAAATGTAAGAGATGGACACTTTCTATAGGCATCTGTAAGCATGAGTAGGAAAACAGGGCTACGCCAACTTATAGCTGTAGCAAAGTAGCCTCTTTCTATCTTGGTTACCCCCACTTTTGGCCTGTTTGTCAGTGTGTTTGACTGTGTCTACTGGGATCCTGCTAATCAGGACCCCAGTAGTTATGCTCTCTCCCTAGAATTATGGTTGTTGCATACTGGTAACCCAGTATTTCACCCCTTATAAGTATATGGTACTTAGATATCCTGGGCATTGGGATTCCAGGGGTTCCCTATGGGTTGCAGCATATCTTTTGCCACCCATAGGCAGCCCATGCAAAGGCGTCTGCAGGAATGCCATTGCAGCCTGCGTGAAAAGGTGCATGCATTTACACTGCAGAAGGTCACTTATATGTCAACCCTATAGCAGGGCCTCCAGCCCTGAGGGCAGATAGGGAGGGTACCTGTGTGTGTTGGAACCCCTGCACGAGCATAGGTGCCCCCTTGACCTCCAGGACCATTTTCCCAGACTTTGTTAGTGCGGGGATGCCATTTCACGCATGTACTGGACATAGGCCACTACCTATGACCAGCTACATAACGGTAACTCCGAACATAGGAATGTTTGGTATCAAACATGTTGTAATCATACCCCAAGGCTTTTGCAAGCATTGATTGTATGATTCAATGCACCCTGGGGGCTCATAAGAGGACCCCCAGTATTGCCATTTCAGCCTTCTGAGGTTTTCCACGCAGCCCCTACTGCTGCTACCTCTCAGACAGGTTTCTGCCCTCATGCTGCTTGAGCAGCTCAAGCCCAGGAATGCAGAACAAAGGATTTCCTTTGGGAGAGGGGTGTTACACCCTCTCCTTTAGGAAATAGGTGTTAGAGGCTTGGGAGGGGTAGCCTCCCCAAGCCACTGAATATGCTTTGAAGGGCACATTGGTGCCCTCCTTGCATAATCCAGTCTACCCCAGCTAAGGGACCCCCAGTCCCTGCTCTGATGCAAAACTGGACAAAGGAAAGGGGAGTGACCACTCCCCTGTCCATCACCACCGCAAGGGTGGTGCTCAGAGCTCCTCCAGAGGGTCCCTGTGTTTTGCCATCTTGGATTTCAAGTTGGCATGGAACTCTGGGAGCATCCGAGTGGCCATTGCCAACAGGTGATGTCAGAGCCCTCCCCTGATAGCTGCTTACCTGTTTAGCTGAATAATCCCGCTTTTAGGGCTATTTAGGGTCTCTCCTTTGGGGGGTTCTTCAGATTCAGATTGCAAGACTCCAGCAAGAATCCTCTGCATACTCTTCTTCACCTTCTCACCAAAGAAACTGTATCTGGATCCTCCAGGAACTCTACAAACTGCAACAAAGAAGCAAAGATGACTTCTGCAACATTGTATCTTCAGTTCCTGCCAGCAACTGCAACCCTTTCCTGGTCTTTCATCCTCAGAGGACAGCCTGTCTTCAGCCTGCACCAGAAGAGTGAAGGAATCTCCCTTGGAGTGAAGGAGTCACTTCCCTGCTTCAGCAGGCATCTCACTGCATCCACGACCGGCTGCATGGATCCCCTCTCTTGACAAGCTTAGTGGATCCTGCATCACAGGTGGTAGACTGAAGTGGTCCCAAGGGTCCTGACATTCTACTGTCCAACTTTGGTGGAGGTAAGAGCTTGCCTCCCCATGCAAGACAGCACAACTGTGCACCGTGTGTTTTGCAGTTGCAAAGGCTTGTTTGGCATCCTTCCACAAAGTTCTTCATGAATCATGCAGCTCCATCCTCCAGCACTCTATCCTGCAATGCACATCTTCCTGAGTGGTTCTTCTGCGGCGTGGGAGCCTTTGTCATAGTGCTGCATGGGCCTCCTTTTGCACCTCATTTGTCCCTGTGCTGTGGACTCCTGGGTGCGCTGCCTGGTCTTCTGTGGGCTCTCTGAGTTGCCCCCCTCTGTCTTCTCCTCCTGGGTATAGTCCACCTGGTCATTCCTGGTCCCGGGCTGTGCCATTTTGCGCTACCCATGAGCTTTGCATGTGCCAAGGCTTGTTGACAGACTCCAGAAAGGCAAACCAGACTGCAATCCTCCATCCGGCATGGGATATCGTCTGCACCAACCAGGAACCCGAATCCGTCTTCTTGGGTGCAGTACTGACTGTTCTTCTTCACCGGTGGTTCTTCTTTTGCACCTTCATCTGGGTAAGCAGGAGCTCCTGTTCTCCCTGGACTCCACTGTGCTTCTTGGACGTGGTCTTCTTCCACAGATCTTCAGGTCCAGGAATCCACTGTTGGTGTCTTGCAGTCTCTTCTGGTTCTTGCATTATCTTCTTTCTTGTGTTTCTGTGTGTACTAGGAAAGTTACTGTGTTTTACTCCTGCTTTCCTGGGCTCTGGGGTGGGTTCTCATACTTACCTATGGTGCTTTCTAATACTCCCAGTGCCCTCTACACACTACACTTGCCTAGTTGGGAAACCAACATTCACATTCCACTTTCTTAGTATATGGTTTGTGTTCCCCCTTGGCTAGGCCCATTTCTAACTATTGTGATTTTCACTAATTGCACTGTTTTCTAACTGTTTGATGCCTATTTCTGCATATTAGTGTTTATAATTTTTTGTAACACTGTGTATTTTCTTTCATGAGTGTGAGTAGTGTGTGACTACAGTGGTATTGCATGAGCTTTGCATGTCTCCTGGATAAGCCTTGGCTGCCCAGCTACAGCTACCTCTAGAGAGCCTGGCTCCCGGACACTGCCTACATTTCACTAATAAGGGATAACTGGACCTGGTATAAGGTGGGTACCTCAGGTACCCACTGCAAACCAGGCCAACCTCCTACAATAGCTACATAATGAAAATTATTATTTTACAAATATGCCCTCTTGCATTATTTTATTTGTACACCTCAGATGGCATACTGATAGACATTAAATAATCCACTTCCTGTCCCATATCAGGTTCATAACATTCCAAATACATAAGCAGACTCTGGCCCAGATTTATACTTTTTGGTGCAAGAATGTACAAACACAGTTTTGCACCAAAAAGTTTAGCACTGGCTTACACCATTTCGGAGCACCATGCAGGCACCATATTTATGGAATGGTGCAAGGTGGTGCAAAGTTTAGGCTAGCGTAAAAAAATTATGTTAGCCGGGTGGGACTGGCGGTATGGAAGAAAGGGTTTTGCACCAAATAATGACATTGGGTAGGTTAGAGTAAACAAAAATAACTCTAACCAGCCTACCATCATTTTCTGACGCAAAACCATCCATACCACAAAACTCCTGTCCTAGAAAAGACAGGAGTCATGCCCACCACACCAATGGCCAGCACAGGAGACCAGGGTACCCTGGGTGTGGCCCTTGCACCCAGTGCCATGTAGGGGGGCCTTTCAGGGCCCCCAAAGGCACTTTAAAAAAAAAATCTTACCTGTACTTACCCAAACTTACCTGGGATGGGGTCCCCCATCCTCCGCTGTCCCCCTGGTGTGGGTGCGGGTGGCCCTAGGGCCTGGGGAGGGCATCTGTGGGCTTATTCCATGGTGTTCCACCATGGAATTAGGCCCACAGGTCCCCTAACACCTGCCCTGATACAGGCGTTAAATAATGGCGCAGAGCCAGCTTTGCACCATTTTTTGATCCCTCCTCCCCCGTGCATAATTTTAGCACAGGGGGAGAAATATGGCGCTAAGGCCATGGAGTCATTTTTTGCACGGG
The DNA here is from genome assembly GCF_031143425.1 of Pleurodeles waltl. Taxonomy (NCBI): domain Eukaryota; kingdom Metazoa; phylum Chordata; class Amphibia; order Caudata; family Salamandridae; genus Pleurodeles; species Pleurodeles waltl. The sequence goes on from NC_090443.1 coordinate 681,326,223, forward strand.
AATGCCTACTTTGCATCTCATTGATTCATAGTAGGTTTCAAAGTCCCAAAAATGACTGTAACTCCATAAATTTGGCAATAGACCTGTCTAGCGCCAAAGTATAAATATAGAGTTAATTTTGCATCAAATGTGCGTAAAAAGAAATGACACAAATTTGGAGCAAAACAAGTATAAATATGCCCCTCCATGTTTTCATAATCATCCATATCATTCAGCATTCCCAGAGGGTATGATGAAGAGGTAAACGTTCCCCATGCTAAGTTGGTCACCAAGGCAATAAAACCTCAGACATAGATGTACATTAGTATAAGTACAAAGAAGATGATCAACACAGTCTCTAAATTCTTTATTCCTCAAATGCTTTTTTAACCATGATCAAACAACATTGAATGTAAATCCATCATCTATTGTATTCAATTACTTAACACATTCACATATGTGATCGATTTCTTCATGTATTCATGTATGCCTATGGAGAAGTTCAGGATAAAAGACAACATTCGGTACACCTTTGAGAAAGGGGACAGGGCTATTGTATTTTGCAGTCTTATAGATCATGGGCCACTAATTTGTCAGAGATCAAATTTATGGTGATTATAGTTGAGTTTGCTACTTCTTTCAACACTTTGGCAATTTGGCATAGCTCATTAGAGGAATAATCCCACTCTGTAACTTGGGATCCGATAGCAAATAAATTGCCCGGTCTCTAAAATGTCTGGGATGTCTTTTGTGGGCACAACACAAGTGGGATAGTGTGGGTGTGGTCCAGACTATTCCTGAAGCACCCACACATATATTCTGTTTCAACACACATCGCAAGTCTTGGGCCTTTCTGCAGCTTATTTGTGCCACCAAAACTCCAGAAGGGTAAATTGTTCATGTCAATTTCATTTGAATGGATTGAAAATATATCAGTTATGTTATGTTATGTTATGTTATGTTTTGTCATGTCATGTCATATTATGTCTATTGTTAAGGTGCACACTCAACCACAAGGGTATTATAGTGCTGAGCAGTTGTTTTAACCTAACCCTGCTTATGGTAGGTTGGTTAATTGAAAAGCCAGGTCGTCAGCTTCTTGTGGAACCCAAGAAGAGAGGGGGAGGCTGTGGAATCAGAGGTTGTTCCATGTTTTAGGAGCCATTTAAGAGAACACTTGTGCTCCTTATGAGTGGTATGTGTGAGTGGGATTTCTTCAGAGCAGATGTGTCTTTGTGGCTGATGGGAGGACATGCAACCGTTCAGGTGAAGTGGGGCCTAAGTTGTAGAGTGACTTGAATCCTTGAATGTTTGTGTGAGGATGCGGATATTAGTGTGTTTATTTATCAGAAGTCAGTGAAGCTCCCGGAGGTGTGGTGTGATGCAAGTTGTGTGTGGGACATTGAGGATGAGTCTGGCTACCGGGTTCTAGATGGTCTTTAGTCTTCTGATGAGTTGCTTAATTATCCTGGTGTAGTGGGAGTTGCCATAGTCCAACTTGCTGGTGACTAGGGCATAAGTGATGTTTTTTCTACTGTTGCTTTAGAGCCATTTGAAGATCTTTCTAAGCATCTTCAGAGTGCAGAATCAGGATGCAGTGATGGCATGGACTTGTGAGCTCATGTCCACTTTGCTGTTGATGATGATTCCAAGGTTACTGACGTAGGTGCTGATGTTCATCTGGCCACCATTTGGAGCCCCATGATGAAGTGTTCTTGCCGAAGATTACAATTTCTCTGGTCGGTTTTAAGCATGAGATCATTGGTACTCCTCAACTGGAGTTCATGGGAAGATGTTTGCACAACCAGCATGAAGAAAGGTTCAGATTCTGTTTATGTCATTCCATGGCATATAGTTAAGTTTTGTGCTTGAAGAGAGAATGCTTGTCCCGGATGTGGGCGGCTGGCTCAGTATGGTTGATTGCTTTACACCTGTCACCCACATCCTCCAGCCATAACAATAATATAAGCCAACCAAACAGACTGTCAACAAATATGGGTCAGCCAGGCACACCACAGGACCAGGAATGTTGAAGGGTTCCCACCACTTTGGTCAGAGGCCATAGACATACCAGGAGGGGCTGCAGCTTGATGATGTTGGTCACAGGAAGTACCTGCAGTTCATACCAGGGCTGAACACGCTTCTAGTTTCATTGAGTATTTCTCCGGTGAGCTGAAGCCCGTGGGGGCTGGTTTTGAAAGCCCAGGGCTGCTCCTGGTGCCTCTGTCACTTTACCTGCTCCCAAGGTTAATTTCAGCAGGCACTGGGAAGCTTCAGGAGAAAGTGAAAGAGAGGAAGGGAGGTAGATGGTAGAGAGAATGTGATCAGAAAGAGATGAGAGAGAGAGAAGGAAAGGCGAGAAGGAGAACAGAAGGACTGAAATGGAGATTATGTGAGGAAATTAAGGGAGTGGGGGTGATTTGAGCATTTTTGTCAGACCTGCTTTTGGTTCGCCGTCTGGCTCTGGCTTGTGCTATACTGGTCCAGGGCAGGGACCATTTCACTTAAGACACATCAACCTCTAGTCTTTGGAAGGCCTTAGGAAGAGGGATGCTAGCACATTGTTTTTGTTTATTATTGTTGCTTCAGAAGCTTTAACTGCTGCCTGCTTTGTTCTCTTCTAAACTTTCCCATATGATTGTACAAGGAGTGTTCCTGTTAGCCCATGAGCAGTGAGATGCTTGCTTCTGCACCAATATCGGTCTCTCTACCTTCTCAACCGTTCGGCTGAGTAAGCCTTGATTCCCTAAAAAGGAGCATTTTCCAAATAATCATGGATTTTCCTTCTTTGCTACACAATGCACCATCCGCTGCATAATTTAAAGGTTTCGCAAAAAAATGAATTGTGTTTCAAGCTCAAACAGATCAAAAGTTATTAAACAAAAACATGCTACTTGTAATTCTGAGCAGTGGCGCGTACTTTTCAAATTTTAATTGTTCAGTTTTCTATTGCTGATTGCTGTATTCCTATGTTAAACTAACACTAATGCGGGGCGACCTTGCCCAGAAGCTTTCATAGTTGCTAAGATGTCAAAATAAAGAAATAATACAGCTACAGATTGTGCAGCATTATGCTGCATGATTTGCCTTTCCTATCTGCATAAATTTGTGAACCCTGTAACATAATTTGGTCCTCCACGGCCTCATAATTCCAGTGGCCCTTTTTTTTTTTTTAAGAAAAAAAAATTGGTGCTTTGTGGGGCTTTTAGTTTTGCTTTCAACACTGCCATTATTGGCTTAAAAAACCCAGCATGCAAAGTGCTGTTTGCTACAATACCTCATTTGTCCTAAGGTATTATGTATAATATCCAGCCACTTGTCAGTTATGTTTTACATTTCTACAAAATCGCCAAGTCCATTTAAATGATGGCTTGTTTCACACCTAGAACCAAACGTAAACTCTGCTCACCTTTTGTGTGAGGGTCCACTATTTCATTCAAAACATAAATTGAACGAAGCATTGGCAATGGCAATAATTTTGATTTTTGTGTACTGTAAAGTTGAATACAGAGCTTCATATTACAACAAAGGCACACCATACGCAGCCTTTTTAACACTACGAATAAGTAAAGCAAATAGGTTTCAGAAGCAGGATCCAACACGTTTCTTATAGATGCAGACCAGGTGCAATAGATACAACAGGTAGCTAACACACAAAACAAGAATAGAGGAGTTAAAGGACTATTGTATGCACCCCGTAAACAGACATCAACATACAAGTACAGCGGTCTTGGAAGAAACCTCCTTGGTAGTTTTCATATATCTGTGCACTAAAATAGGGTAATTAACTTACCACCTACTTAGTCTGATACGCTTCATTAATGGGCTCACCATCTAGCACACAAAAGCATCTAGGAACACTACTGTCCACTGGTTACACAGTTTCCTAGTTATGGGTTCCTTAGTTTTGGGAAAATTAAGTCCCTCAAATTGACTGTTTTGTTCAACTCCGACCTGCAATACAGTTGTGTGTGAGTAAGTTAAAATGTTTTACTGGTTCCCCCCACCTACAAGATTCAAACGAGAAGGGTCAAGCAATGCTACACGCTACTTCTATTTCCTGGCACGTTTCATCTTGGAATATTGTCCCCTGTGGACAAGTGCCTTCCTCAGGACTAAAGATCTTCGTACATCACTTCAAGTATTGTGAAACATTCACTGAATTAGAACGCATGCTATGCATGTGCCTTCAATGTATGTTTTGTTTTTTCAATGGAACAGTGGAAACAATCGTTTTGATAGAACAGGGACCTCTTGTGGAGATACCGTATTCGATTAGGTCCATCGCAGGATAGATACAGCTTGAACAGCATTCGAGCAAGCTTTCCACATTACAGGACATGTACACATCAAATAGAAACAGTGCAGACTCTGCTCCGTCACAGAACAGATAAAGTAGGACAATAGTAAAGCAAGCTTCCTTCTCTAGCAGAAAACAGCACTTGCAATCTTCCTTACCCCACAGAACAGATTCAGCATGGCAGTCTAGTACAAGCGTTCATCATTGGCAGAACATGCACAGTTAAGTAATGAGTGCAACATGAGTCACAGATAGATATCTGGAGCGGGTGGTTACCTCATTGGGAGGAATTTATACATGGATGACTGAGTGATTGTGCAAGTTCTGCCACCCTTCTCACTTCGGTGATATTCAACATCAATATTCTGAAAGTCCTGCTGTTGTCACTCAGAGACCTATTGTCACTGCTGTAACTCAGAGGCCCAGATTAAAGAGGGCCTAGCGGCCTTGTGGCACATAAACATAATTTGTATATGCTACTGTGGCCCAACAAGGTCAAAAACACAGATTTACAAAGTGGCGCATTACATGCATTGTGCCACTTTGTAACCCCTTGTGCCACATTAGGCCTGCGCCAGGGATAATGTATGCAAGGGGGTGTCCCCCCTTTAGGGGGTCTGAAAAATGGTGCAAAGAAATCTCAGAGATTTATTTACATATTTTTTTCTGCATTTTTAACATCTGGTCAGAACAGGTGTAAAAAGGGGGCATGCCATTGTTTTCACTGGGCCCCTATGTACTGTTCAGGGTTAGCGCCAACATTTTGGCACTAACACTAAACAGTACATCAATAGCGTCTGAAATTCTGATGCTATTGCCCCATACCCTGCACCATAGTGCACCATATTTTAAATACAGCGCACACGCGGTGGAGGTGGGGGAGGCGCAAGGGGCCGCAAGTGTCATATCCTGCAGCATTGCTGTTGTCACATCTTTTAGATTGAATTGTTGATGCTATTCAAATGCACATTTTTCACAGGCTGGGACTTTACTGCCCAATATAGAGACCCTCACGACCCATGGTGTGAAAGGAAATAGAAGGAACAGCATGTGCCCATTATAGCACTTTAAAGAAAAAATGCAATAAACCTCTATGCCGCTCTTTTGGTGTACCTCACCACTGCTCCTTCTCCTGCTCAATTCCCCCTTTCTCTAGCAGCTATTCCTTTCACTGTCCTTTGCTCATCCCTTCCAGCCTCCACCTCTATCTATTCTCTCTTTTCCTTCCTCTTCGCTCTTGTTCATCCTGTCACCCTCTCTCTTTCTCATGTGCACCTCTTTGGCTTACATTTCTATATCTTCTCAGTCTTTCTCGGGTTTCAACTTCATTTGTCTTTTTGCCTTTTTCTCTGACCTTCAACTCCCTAATGCACTTCATTCACATTTGCCCCTCTCTCATCCTCTTCTATCTCACTTTTTATATATTATATTTACCTTTGTCAAAGTTTTCACATTGTTCCCACTTTCTCGCCCCCTCTTTCTCTCATGTAACTCCCTCTTTTTCCTACTTATCTCTTCTCCATCTATTTCTGTCTACACCACCTGGGCCAACATTAGGATTTTGCCATCCCTAATTCATAATACCCACCCACTCAAGTAATGGGACTGCGGTCCTGATTACAACTTTGGCGGAGGGGGTTAATCCGTCCCAAATGTGATGGATATCCAGCCGCTGTATTATGAGTCCATTATATCCTATGGAACTCATAATACGGTGGGCGGGATATCCGTCACATTTGGGATGGATTAACCCCCTCCGCCAAAGTTGTAATCAGGCCCTACATTTTCTTCTACTGGAAATATGAGACTCCTACTCGTGGTATCCTAGGCATCAACCTAGTAGTCTCTTACCCAACAATTGCACCTGCCCTCCTGTTTCTGATACTGTCACATCTTCTCACAGCTATACTCATGAGCTCTTTATCATTCACACTTTGCTTTTTTCAATGCATTAGTCTCACATTTTTTCTTTTCAATCCTCCTTCTCCATTTCTCTGTCTTTTATACCTTTCTCTCTCTCACGTCCCATTTACACTGCCATTTCTATTCATTCTTCGGTCCCCTTCTCACTCTATTCTCACTTCCCTCAAGTTCACCAGACACCACTACTCTTCCTGACATTCCTCTCTCTCTCTTTTATGACTTTCTTACAGCTTCCTTTCACATATATTGTAGCTGTACCTTTTCCTCACACCCTTCGAACAAAGACCCTCCTTCGTGTCCAACACACTCCTCCTACCATCCCATTTTAGCACACACGACCCTTACCTCTCTTTTCACAGTTACATGGACATGTTCTTGTAATTCAACAAGACCCTTCAGGTTGGCATGAGGGGTTTAACAATGAAGAGAGTGGCTTGAGCCTTAGGAGAAAACACTTCCTTCTAGACAGTTTGATCAGCAAACCAGTTACCCTTAGACACTTTATCTTGAGTGCACATTTTTAACAATAGCAAAGTTGGAAAGCAACTTAAGCACATCAAGCAAAATTTTTACATGAACTCCACTTTTTATTGGGGCTGCTATTGAGGTAAGAAAGCTTTCTTTTATTCAGAGGAGGGCAAACTCGTGGCCACCCAAAGGCATTATAAAAGTCAATGTGTTGGACCTGGCCTTTTTTGCAGGGTCATCCCCAAACATTTTGCCTCCCTCCTCCTATTTTTTTCTGATCAGTTTTTGTTGGCTTTAGGACTCTGGGCACTTTACCACTGCTAACCAGTGCTAAAGTGCATATGCTCTCTGTTTAAGTTGTATTTGTAATTAGCTTTTTCATGATTGGCATATTTGACTTACTAGTAAGTCCCTAGTAAATTGCACTAGATGTGCCCAGGGCCTGTAAATCAAATGCTACTAGTGGGCTTACAGCACTGATTGTGCCACCTACATGAGTAGCCCTGTAGACACAGCAGTGTCTGTGTGTACAGTTATAAATTGACAATTCAACCTGGCAAGTGTACCCACTTTCCAGGCCCAAACCTTCCCTTTTTGTACATGTAAGGCTCTATTAAGGCGGGCCCTAGGTAGCCCCATGGGCAGGGTGCTGTGTATGTTAAAGGTGGGACATGTACTGATGTGTTTTTCATGTCCTAACAGTGAAATACTGCCAAATTCGTTCTTCACTATTGCACGGCCTATCTCTCTCATAGGTTAACATGGGAGCTGCCTTTAAATAATCTTTACATGTAGTTTCCCTTTGGGAGCAAAAAGAGATGTGGAGTTTGGGGTCTCTGAACTCACAATTTAAAAAGAATCCTTTTGGAAAATTGTCTGCTTGAACATGCCACTTTTAGAAAGTAGGCATTTTCTTGCTTAAACCATTCTATGACTCTGCCTGCTTGTGTATTCCCTGTCTGGGTCATACTGACAGTTGGGCTGTTTGTGAGTCCCCACGAGACAGTGACACAAAGGGAGTTAGGGTGTAGCCTGCATATCCTGATGGGCCATCTGGGCTAGAGTAAAGGGAGGAGTGGTCACTTACACCTGAAAGGGCTGTGTCTGCCCTCGCACAATGCAGTCTACAACCCCCAGGTGTGAGTCTGGAGCCAGGCCTGTGACTGTACTTTGTAGGGCTATCCTGTCGTTGCTGCTTCTGCCTGTGAAAGGGGACAAACATTGGACTTTGTTGTGCATTCCTGCTTTATAGGTATTTCCAAGGGCGTGGACTGACCTTGCTTCCTGTTTTTGAGGCCTCAGGGACAGCAAATGCTTCACCAACCAGTTTCTGAGTCTGCATGATGTGAACTATCGCTTGACAGAGGGTGCTATTCCAGTTCCTGGGCCCCTGGAAGTGAATTTCTGGTGAAAATCCTGTGAAACGACGCCATATGACTCATAAGACTTTGCTAAGGATGCCACTGCCCGAAGCTTGCGACACCTCATACATCTGGATCCGTGGACTTCACCGAGGCGCGACAACCCCACCGTCAACGTAGGCCCGACATCGCTGTAGCCGCTGACGTCCATACAAACTCGTGAGTTGGAGTGTCCTACACCCAACATTTATGACACCTGACTTTGTCGCAGTGTCTTGACCCTGTGATGTGATCGTGACCCTGTAAGGTCACCCCGAAGCATCGTGACTTCGTCGGACTTCGACTTTGCCAAAGGTGCCACTGGACTGACTCCTCGCAACCAACACCGCCCCAACTCCACCACTCCGCAGCAATGACCCAATACCTCTTCATGACACCTCTGCTCCTTCACCCCACAGCATTGGAACCAACGCTGCATCGGATCCAGCGACAGCCCGCTCCCCACCTCCGGGCACTGGCCTGTTTTCAACACATTTTGCTAAGGTACTGTACCTGGGGGTCCATGTGACTCCCTAACTGGTGCCAGTGGCGTCGCATTGTGAGAAACGACTCCATCAGAACTCCGATTTTAACATGAGATTGCAGCATTTGTGCCTCTAGGCACTATTTTGATGTTTTTAATTGCTAAAGTCGTATTTATAATTGTGTATGGTGGATTTTTATTGCATTTGGTCTTGTTTTATTTAGATAAATATTTACTATTTTTCTAAACTTGTGTGGTGTTCATTTTGTAGAATTTCACTGTATTACTGTGTGTGTTGGTACAAATACTTTACACATTGCCTAAGGGTTAAGCCTTTCTGCTCGTGCCAAGCTACCAAGGGGTTGAGCAGGGGTTAATCAGTTGTGTTTCTCCTTGGCCCTGACTAGAGTGAGGGTCCTTGCTTGACAGAGGGCAACCTGGCTGCTAACCAAATACTCCATTTCTAAAACAATGCAAATAGTTGCCATCTGGGATATAAACATGAGAGAGGGCCAGCGACTTGAGCAGCTTGTACATGGAGTAAACATCAACTCTCAACAACTTGGAAGCGGCTGTTGCTGAGGATGCAGCATTACGGCCAGAGCTGCCGACTTCAGAACTCAGGAACTAGGTTTGAGACTCGCCATCAGCTCAACATTGTGTGATTTTGGGCAAAACCACTTAATTTCCCTTTGCATAACAAAAAAAAATACCCTGTTTAATGTAGCTGCGTATGGTGTACACTGCTAACCAGTAACAAAAGTTCCTTTATCATTTATAAGACATGAACCATCAATATAATTTACAAGATTACTTACTACAATTCAGGAAGTATCTGAAAATACTCTTATTTTCTATTTGTACACAGGTATTCTTATTTTCCTCTTATCTTACATCAGTGCCATAATGTACCTTCTTTGGGTACTTAATCAACAGCAAATCAGCTCAAATCACATCAAGATCATGGCTTAGTAGAAGTGCATCAGAGACAGCAATACAAGATTTGGTCAAATGGGCTGTAGTTAGGATGAAATTGTGTGGTCCCTCGTTGAGAGTCGCATGGGAATGAGAAGTAGGATTCGACACAGCACTTTGTATCAAAATGGTATGAGATACAGATAATAACCGTACTTCATGTCTTGACAACGTGACCATAAGGAGGTGCTGAGTTTTACCAGTCAACAACATGAATCCACAGCATGAAGTACAGCAGCAGCGAGGCAAAAGTCTTACAAAATGTTTTTGGAGGCTTCAGCTAGATGGACAGCAGCTGACAGGCATGGAGGCAGTACTGCTACTATATTATGGAAAACAAAGGACTAATAGGTATTGGTTTCTTCTTGTCACCATGATTTCACATTAATACAACCACAACAAAGCCCTCCTTCTAATGGCAATATAAAATGAAAGGTTTGACATAATTAGGCGACCCCAGAGCAGGAGCAGAAGGCAGTGCTCATTTCAAAGACACACATGCTTAGTCTGCTTCCTTAGAGCTATGTATCGGGACAGGGGTGTCTTGTCCCAAAGTCCAAAGCCTGCAGTAACCTGCCGGTCCCAAAAGGGTGCATGCCCGAGAGACAGTAATGGCTCTGGGCAGCTAATGCATAGTTTTGATGCGATTAGCAGGTACCTCTCCCCATACAAAAGTAGTCGTGACCTAAATATTGAACAATGGGCAAACAAAATTGTAAATTTAATTTTAGAAGCATTATTTCCTTTTTAAGCCAATTCAACCAGCAGGTATGGGGAATCAACCTTGTATCAGTCCAATGCATGAGACCCAACCAACATATCATAAATGTATTAATCAAGCTGGATCCTTTTGGGAAGCTTGAGTGCCTTTGAAAAGATACAAGGTGATTCTGTGTACCATTGTGGCAATTGAGAATTGGCCCCAGAAAATGAGATCCCAAAGAGATACTGGATATTGGGATGTACAGGAATAAAGATGAAGGCAAAGCACAAATATACAACTATAACCCAAGCAGCTGTCCCTGTATGCATAACAAAATGGATGCAGGATTATTATTAATTTTTTTTGTTCCTCATTTGCATACCATCCTTTCTCACCACAAGAGCGTTTAAGGCAGGGAGGTCGTTTAATACAGAGTGTACTATGATCAAACACTGCCCAACTCTGCCAGACCTTTACCTGCCCGGGAGTATGGCCTCGCTATACCCACTCCACTTACCAATAACGGCCGGTGGTAGTACAATGGAGGCATGATTAATCATTGGACCGTGCCAGACCAAATGTATTCCCTTATCCTCCCCCATCCTCTCCCAAACCCCACCATTGCATCAACTGCTTTCAAAATCTATTTTTTTTACAAATCTTACTCGTGTCCAGCTTCCAGTTATACAATAAAGCATCTTTCCAATCCAAAAAAGTCAGAGATGAGGCATCAATCCACTTTTTACAAATCTCTCTTCTTGCCACAAGCATCATATAAAATAATAGTTTAGAACTATCCCTGCTTATCCGCTGAGGTTCTGTTAAACATCCAAAAATCACAAGCGAGGTGCTTACCTTGAGTCTTATAGAGAGTATTTCACTAATAGCATCACCAACCTCTACCCAGAATTTTCTGAGCTTGGGGCATTCCAGGAACATATGAATGTCGTCTGGAGCCAGGGTCCCACATTTTCTGCATCTGACCATGCTGCCCTGATTCATTCTAGAAAGCTTTGCTGGTGTCCAGAAGACTCTGTGAATTGAGAACAAATGATTCTTCCTTAGCGCAGCAGGTTTGACAGTATTATATAAAAGTGTAGTTGATACTTGCCATAAATCTTTATGCTGGCCGCTCCGGCAAGTACTCTTCCCATAACTCCTCCGGCAAGGTGAAATCACCGTCCACGATATCCATAATTAGCCAGTATCATCTGGCCACCTCCTTCTTCTGCAGATTTCCAAATGCCACTGATCTTCCAACTCATTTGTGCCTCCCAGCTCCACTTTTAAGTTCCTCGCCCAGCTGGTAATCTGGAGGAAGTTGAATTTAGACAAGTTACCCCCTACCTCCCCATTCAGAATGGACGCAGGATTTTGTATGGAAGAACAACTTGGCAATACAACAGCATTCGTGGCATTTACCTCTTCTATAAAATAACAGGTCTCCTTAGTAGGTTTCCTGATGGGAGAAATAAGTGTGTTGCAAGTGCTTGTGGTAGGTAACAAAACACCTTGTAACAGCAGAGCAGTGATGACTGGGTGGTTCCCTGCCTCTGCCTCAGGGCGCAAAGTTTATTATGGTATGCCAGGAAGTTTTTTCATAGCATTTAGTCCATATAGAGCAAGCTCAACTGTCAAAACACAACCCACACCTTTGTCATGTTTGGGCCATAAAGTGGAAGGAACTTATGAAGTGCATTAGACATTGATTGAGGCAATAGTTTCATAGAGTCATCTAGAGTTTCAAGTTAAAGATTATTTTCACACAAAACCAGTAAAACAACTTCCTCGATTTCAATAGGAACTTTCAAATAAGCACCATCACTAGTACAGACACTGTACGAATCACCATTCATAAATGATCTTTGATCAGGGGGTGTGCAGGTGAGGGAGAGCTCAGAGAAATGTGTTTTTTTCAATAATTGCAACCAAATAGACACAGGGGCCCAGATTGACTAGAAAATTAGGCAGCGCAGTGCAGCAGCGCAAATGCTGCACTGCATGAGAAGGAGAGCTCCATATTCAGTGAAATATGGCACTCTCCTTCCCTCTCCCTAGCGCCAGCGCACAAATGGGCTGGCATGCCCCACGCACACACTTTTGCATCATGCTGCAAAAGCGTCTACGTGAGACTAGTATAGGTTTTGTACTGGAAGGGTACCCCTCGAGTACAAAATACTATGCTTCGATTATTCAAAAAACATGTCCCACATTGCATGTGTGCTGTTCAGTGCAGCACACATGCAAAATTGGAAAATAAAGGAGAAATGAAATAATTTCTCTGTGATAGCACCTGGTTAAAGTGTTTGCTATTTTCTGATGCTAAATCTTTTCTACTTTTTAAAGTAATTAGGGTTAAGCATTAGAAACCTTGGGTAGTTGCATGGCAACACCCATGCTCCACCCATGGTATGCCCCTTTGGCGCTAAGTAAAGCAAAGCAGCGCTATGCACTGCTTTGTGCTAGTTTCAAGTGACTTTCCATCGCTAAACAAGTTTAGCACTGTAGAGTAAATTAGTAATAAACAATTTAGTGACGATTTGCATCACTTTTTTGATGCAAACACAGAGCTATAATTTTGTAAATATACCCCAAGATTTGTAGTGATTTCACAATTGAGGAAGTAGGGAGGGAAATTCAGAGGTTTTCAAGGCAAATCTAGCAACAGTATCAATAGGGCAAGAGGTGGGCTTTCCATTAATGACAGATCATGTATATCGTCTCTTGTGGTCTACAGTGAAGCATTTACAGAGGAGTGGCTTCTCCTCTAGTTGTCTTAAAAGGTAGGGTGTCAATTTATGAAGCTGATCATCCTATTTCTGGGTCACATTTGGACAGTCTTAATTCCAATGTCCTAATTCGAAACATGATGAACCAACAGGTAGTGCAAGTTATCCTCTTTTTTCTCCCTGGTGTCACCCAGATCTACTGTCTCCCTCTCCATCCAGCCCTCCCCAATTACTTTGCTGCCCCATTATTTACCAGCCCATCAATGACCATTTGCTAACAGGATAAGACTTGCAAAGACATTAGTTTAGATTCAATGTATTCTTTCCTTTCCTCTTCTACAGCAACACAATAATTTGCAGTTAAAAACAATTTTGAAAGACCTTTGGTTTGCCAACCCATAAATGTTTTTAACTATTCATGTACCTTTGTTTATACTGAGCCTGGCCAAACAGCCTCTTTAGTTGTTTCCATAGCATCAACAATGCTGGAATAATGATCACACATATCTTCCAGACAATGAAGATATTCAGTAGGGGTATCCCTTTATTTTGTTTGCAATTATTAATCTTGGTTTAATCAGTTTTCACAGGGCATATTTTAACAACAGCATTTACCACTTCATATCTAACAGCAATAAAAGCAGCTTCTTCAATAGGTTCTTGTCTTGCCCAATTGAGTTTGTCGAACAGTCAGTCTGTCACTTTTCTTGGACAATATCATCTTGTGGATGTCACTTATGTCAGCATGGTGCCAGCCTCTGGTTTTGTTTTTGCATCTGTCATGCTGTCACTCCATCCACTGGCCCATTGGTAGATGTTGCTTGGTTCCCTGGCTGTCTGTGTGGTTCACCACTGGGGTCTACTGCAAGTATGAGTAAATGTAGAATGTCTAGTAGGTCCTCCTTTTCTGTTATTGTTTCTAGAGATTCACTAATAATTTGGCGAAACATAAGGAGGAGGCTGGGCAATAAGGGTACAAGATCTAACTCTTTCCCTCAAATGACTAATTTGGTATCTCAGTTTCTCATGGTCTTCTTTCAGTCCACACAGCTTTGGTTCCTGGCATCATGTCAACACTTCTTCATTCCAATTTACAAAGGCTGCACAGTTCTCTGGGCTGGATTTGTACTTAAGATCTTTAATCGTCCACACTTTTTGCCTATAATTCATAGCATTATGTAACACATGAAGAAGTGTGAAATCCTCTGCTCTGCACAGGCTTCTATAATCTCATCGACCGTCCCATCTGACACTCCTCACTGATCATAGAACACTTGCACGTGGCTGCAAAAATCATATTTAGACAGCCCTACAATTTGCAACACTATTTGATTGGCTGGGATGCATGGATGGATGTCTGAAAGGCATGGCAGACCACTCTCCAGGTATTTGCTGTCTTAACAAGGAAACATTTTTTAAAACAGCCTAGGTCTGTTAAATGCAGAGGTGCTCCTTTTAAGCAATGTTTCCCATTTAGCAAGATGTGAGAGAAGGAGCAAGCAGTGGTTCCTAAACCACTGCTCCTTCTGTGGTTGCTATCATAATTTTAAAGGGAGATCTGTTCCATAGGGGTAATTTCCCCTCTGTGAATTAGTTTGCACATGGATAGCCTCACGGGTTGCAAGAAGTGCACTACAAATGTAATGATTGATTGATTGATTAACCCTATCTCAGAGGCTGACTTTCATGCCTTTACTATTTGTAATTCAGAAAGGGTCATAGAAGCCCCTATAGGAATCAGAATGTTTTCCAGCTTCTAAAAAAGGGTTTTTGCAAATTGTAGAAAATCCCTTTTTTGTCTCCAGCGCTCTTATTTCGGGAACCACAGAGTTTGCAATCATAAAAGTGCTTTGTACATCTAAAGGCCTTCCAAATCTACAATCAATGATCAATCCCTGAAACGACAATCACACTCATGTATGTCTGGTTAGATATGAGCAATAAGTGTAATCACATCTGCCTGTGACCTCTTTGGCATATGGTGCCCATGTTGTCACTGATGTACATCTCAGTCTTTTTAATGTTTATATATTAGGTAGGATTCTGGAAAGCATATGTCTGTGTATGTTAGGATATTTATGCATACAAATTGCCCTAGTTTATGTAATGGGGTGATCTTGCACCATATTTCCTTGTGATTATCAAGCTACCTACTATTGTACAGAAGAATTCTTCCTGGTATAGAAAGAGAGTACATCTATGGTTTTGTGAGCTTAATTATGATGCAATCAATATGTGCAGTAGTGTGGAATACAACATTCTCAGCAACCACATGTGTTATCCTGCACATAGTTTCCTCTCATAAGTTCTTACTGGAGCACAGATATCCAACTCATCTTGCTATGGTCGTATGCCTTCAGTATACCTTTCCATCATGGCATGCTTTTGACCCGATCTTGTGTGAGGTGCGCCTTCAATGGGTCACAAAACCTCCCCTAAGACTATTGCGAATGTTGTTCTTTTTCACTTAATACTTCAACCATAATTTGTCCACCAGTTCGTACGGTGTTACAGGCAGCCATGGCCACTTTGGCGACCTTCACTTTGGTTATTTTGAACACCCGCAAAAATGCACACTCACTAGTACTAAAATTGAATGTGCCAAATCCAAAATGATCATCTCAGTACCTGGCTTACGTGTCAATCTTCTGCACTGCAGTCTCTGCGAAATTGTGGTAGACCACGTTTTCTTCTCTAAGCATTTCTCTGGCAGTAGGATCTCCTGTTGTCACTGCTGTAGCTAATAGTATGAGGTGCCCCTCTAGTTACACTAGGGCCTGCCTTCGAGATCTCTTGTTTGGCGTACAGATGCTTGTGTGATGCACAGGTGCAGTTTTGAGAATGTGCATATGCACAGCTTTGTACGTGCTCTCCATATCGCATACACTTTCCGGTCATCGTGTATATGTCTTTTGTAGTATTTATATAGATCTAACATATTTAGAGAGGAACAGATTGCTGCACATCAAGGGTGTATGCAGAACCAATGGCAATTGTGTGGATCCAGTGTGGTTTTATATATTTGCACCACACAAATAAAATGCATGTGCATATCTTTATATTATTCCACATACTTATAACCTAAATCAAAAGGAAGTTAAACTTTCTGACAAATATCACACAAAGTTCAGTCACATGTTAAAACTGGTAGTGGACCCCAGGGCTCCATGTTTCTAAGGTCAGCCACTGGGCCACTTCTTTTCCCTGTACTCGACCACATGGACCTTTGGGTAGCATCAGACCTGTCTCTTGCATAATCTGCAACAACATTTTTAGGACTGGTCTTTAAATAGCTTTAGTTATTGTTTTGATAAAACAAAATACATATTATACATAGAGAGGGTACAGCGTGCACTATTAGACCTTTTGCCACAAAACTTTTGCTTTATCCTCCATATTGTTCTGAGCCTGATCCTTTTCACCTTAGGACTCTGCATAATTTACCAGTGTTAACCAGTACTAAAGTGCACATTCTAACTCCTTAAAACATGGTAACATTGTTTTCTCCACAACTGGCATGTTTAATTTACTTGCATGTCCCTAGTAAAGTAGTACTGCCTGGCCACAGGGCCTGTAAATGATATACTAGAAGTGGGTTTAGTGCCCTTTACAAATGTCACAGGCCTGCAACTGCAATCTGTGTGTGTAGTTTGAACTGCTATTTTGACCTGGCAAAATAAACCTTTTGCCCGACCTACCCTTCCTTTTAAATAAATATGTCACCCTTAGCGTAGGCCCTGAATGGTCCAGATGGTGAATCTAAAAAGTTGGGTATGCACTTTTAAGTTTTACGTGTCCTGGCAGTGAAAAACTGTCCCATAGGACAGGGATACCTCTCCCATTGGATAAATCTGGAGTTACCTTGTTACATTTGATAAGGATATCTTCCAAATGGGAGTAGGCAAATAGTTGATGTCTGGTGTCTTTGGAATTTTAATGAAAAATCCTCTTTTATCGTAAAGTCAAATTTTGAATTCCAATTTTGGAAATACCACTTTAAGAAAAATGGCATTTTCCTGCCTTCGCTATTTAGTGCTGCACCGCGTAAAAATGAAAGGAATGCACAGTGTCTATGCAAGAAGGCCCATTCCTGTCCCTTCCAAGTGCGCTAGTACTGTTTTGGCTGCCTAGCACCAACACAGGCACTGTTAGTCTATGGTGCAAGGGTGTGTATTGTCAGCAGGATTCTTTTAGTGCAGAAAGGGGTACCTGCCTGCACAAACACAATTCTAGGAGACTTTTTCCTGTTCTATGTGTGCTGCAAAACGCAGCACACATAGAAAGAGGAACAAACAAGGAGAAATGAAGATATTTCTCCTTGTTGCGCCTCCGATGGAGAGGCATAAGGTTTTGGTACATCCCCAGGTTTAGAGGCTCTTGTAAATCTGTAAATGCCCACGCAGCACTAATGGAATTCTTCCCTGGCACAGAGTAAGGCAATGCAGCAATTTGCGCTGCCAGCCTTACTCCACATCTATAAAGCCATTCAGAGCCATGCAAAGTGGCTTTGCGTGGCTTCATAGATATGGTTCAGAGGCTTGTGCTGCTGCTACATCACTAAAGGTGATGCCATGGCAGTGCAAACATCTCATAAATATTGCCTTAGTGCCTGCAGCCTGCCTCTGGGTCACATGACTGGGTGTAGTTGGCAATTGGTCTCTGTGTATTCCTCCTAAACATTCACACACAATAGAGAGCTTAGGTGTGCCAGGATGGGTCATCACTAACTAGTATAGGACACAGAGTTGGGAACAGCTCCACTTACACCTGAACAGGTTGTGTCCTGACTTCACACAAAGGATTGCATACCCTCTTTAGTTAGTCTGGAGCCAGGGCAGTGGAGGCAGAAAACCTGAGCACTGCAAAGGGAATCCTCTAGAGGTTTCTCCCACTTCAAAGAAGGCGCCAGGTATAAGTATTGGATCTCAGACAACAATTCTTCCATACACGTCTCTGTCAGGAAAAAGGACTACTGTGCTCCTGAAAGGGCTAGCACTTCACTGGACTGCTGACCTGATATTCTGACTTGATGTCGTGCTGCCCTCTTGTCTGGGTGAGAATGTTTAGACCTGCAACTTGTACCCAGGCCTACCAGAGTGAGTCCAAGGTTCAGACTTTTGAAAACAGCACCTTGACTCTGCATATGTGAGTCTCACTCTGTCAAATGGTGCCACCCCAGTCCTGGACCCTTGAAGGTGGGCCTGAAACTGCTCTGCCAGCCCATCTGTGGATCCAACAGAATCAACGCATCTCCTCTTCTGTGCAGCTCAACTGTATACCAGGGCATCTCTTCTGCTGCATGGACTTTCCCAGTGCAGGAACTCTGCATTGCCCTCACAGCCTGCAGATTAATCAGAACCACCTCTGCATGACGCATCCAAAACGCAGGCCCTCACATCACAAGCCCCATGTCTGCAACATCCTTGATGATGGTGAAAGACCCTACATCACAAGCCCCATAGCTTCTTTACAACCAGTTGTTGCAGCACTTCACATTGCAAGCCCCCTCATTGATGGCCTCCTAGATGACAATGCAGGACCTCACATCCTGCATTGTTGCAGCACCTCAGAAAGAAGATGTGCAAGGCATCTCCGACCAGGACCTTGCATCGCCTGAGGTGCATGATGTATCCTTGAAACTGGACCTCACAGCGCTTCACAACCAGGATTTAAGGTACTCTTTTTCTGTGACCCTAACTAGGTCCCTGTAGCAACCCTGCACTCCAATGCAGTCACCCTGAACTTGTGCATTTGTTCTGGGTCTGGTGCAGCCAAATATCCATAGTTGGCAGTTTGATCTTTGTGGTGCTATTTTTATTGAAACCTTTAAACCTGCAAACCTCTGGTTCTACTGACTGGAGTTTTGCTAATGTGTTCTTGTTTTATTTAATAAAATGTACTCGTTTTTGCTTCTTTTGTGGAAAATCCTTCTTTTGTGGTGTTTTCCTGTTATTACTGTTTGAAGTGCTGCACAAATACTTTACACATTGCCTCTGAGTTAAGCCTGACAGCTCTGTGCAAAGCTACCCAAGGGTTGAGCACAGGTTAATTTCGAGTTTGCTTATGACTTCACCCTGACAAGAATTGTATTTAATTTTTGAGTAGGGTTTCACCCTATCAACTAGTAACTCAATTTCTTCCATGCCCTATCCTTTGGTCTTTTAAATTGTCATTCACAATTTGCCTGCTACAGCATACACCATAGGGCAGTGGGTCAGCCCACTTTGCCCATTGACTCCCTTCAAGTAACTGCACATTGTTCACATGCACCTAAACATGGTTCCTTTTTTTTCAGTGAAAAGTTTGTTTAAAGTGTGCACTTTTAATACAATAATTACCCGCTATTTTTTTGCTTACACTCTTTTTCAAATGTTGTGATGGAGTGTGTTATGGTGACATTGTAACATTGTAGCTGCTTGCAACTTAAGTGCTTGATTAGGTGGTAATTGATTCTTGTCTCCTCCAAAAATAAAATGAATGGCTTGGTTAAATAACAGCACTGGTAAAAGACGTACATTGGTGAATTTTTAGTAGATTTAAAATTTTGATTGCATTCATACAATGGCCATGATTAAGCGGCGGTTTGTTCTTTTTTTTATTTTCATTTTTGTTGCATATGTGTAGTATGCTGCGTGCTCCCATTCCCTATATGTCTGAGCTGGAGTCTGGAATGCTGAGAATGAACAGTGTAAAGATGTTGATGTGCGGTCTGGAGCGGAAGCTAGTAGATTGGGGCCTCTTTACCCTCTGAATATTACAATACGCTTGCAATAAAAAAGTAAAAAAGATATACCCATAACACTTGCCTGTCGAGGCCAGACCTATTGACTTTGCCACAGCTTCTTTCAATTTCTTAGCAAGCAGAGGGTGGTACTTCCAGTAACAAGTGCCCTTGCATTTCATCTTTAGGAAGTACTCTGAAAAGGTGTTATACCGTCGCATCCACTTTCAAAGGTAATGGTGCTTACAAAAGTGTTTACATGTAAACAACACAGGAAAAGAAATATCAGTTCTACTTAAAATGGAACGCGGATCATTCGGGTCATCAAGTAGTTCAACAAAGCTTTAATCAATGTTCTAGTTACGTGTTTTATTGTAACATGGGCGAGTATGACTCGCACGTGAAGCACAGTGTGCCCTAATCCCGCATTTGTTTGTAAAGGCACATCTTGAAAACTGCAAGCATGTGGCAATCCCATTGAACAATTACCCACACATTTGCTATTATGTAGTAATAGGCTAATTAATGACAGCAACTCCAGACTGCAAAGGAATCAAAACGAAGAATGCCGACAGCAGAAAATTAAAACATGAAATAATATGGGGATTAAGCATTTCAAAGTAAAACTAAATGCAAAAGAAATCAGAGAAACAATTCACGCAAGAAAGTCGAGAAGTGTCACCACAAAGTGCCCACTAAACTCGAAAAATGCAAAATGCCTTTTCCATTTCATTTCCTGATTTAGCGTAGTCTGTTTTGTATAAAGTATTTAAAATAAATGATTTTGTTTTGTTGATGAGTTTTCCAGACTTCAGCGTTCAGGGGGGAAATGGAAAAGACTGTGGTTCATGCACAGGAAAGGATTCTAGAAAGATCTTGCATGCTTGCATTTTCAGTTTAGACCACAGTGCACGGTGACTGGCTATTAATACAGATCCTCCGCAAAGAATTTCCACCGACATTTTGCGAAGCAAAGCATAAATTATAACGTGGGCGTGCATTTTAAATAGTGAACGTGCTGAAAAAAGAGCGTACGTCTACAGTAGCAAGCTTCTTCCTCACGCAGAGGTATAAGAAAACAAATCTGAAAAGTATACCGTCCCTCGGCGATGGTTTCAGAAACAAGAACATTTCTACCGCTGCTCAGAACGAAAGACAGGAAATTACTGTAACATTTCTGAAAAGTCAGATGAAGTTTCATAATATTTGGCTCAGGTGGAATCTAGGACAGAAGAAAGCACTTGCCAAAATTCCAAATAACAGGGCGTAGAAACCAAAGGCGCAGTAGGTGCAGTGACAACTGGGTCTCCGACGTTTAAAGCCCACTGCAGACCAGTTAGAGTTTTCTGCCCACACAGCAGCTAATGGGCCACCTTCCTTGCTTGCACTCTTATGTGGTGTCTTCCACCCAGTGTTAAATTTGTGCTTGTTGTTTCCGGTGCTGAGCACCGGCACTTATTTTTGAGGGCCGGGGCTTATTCTTCTGACTCGAGGATTCGCTGCGAGCAAAATACAATTATGGGAAAGAGGAGGAAGGGAAAAACTAAAAAGTGTCACAAAGAGGGATGGCAGAAAGCTGAAGGCAGTGCTTAATTTGTAAATAGCAAGGCGCCAGTGCTCAAAGCTCTCCTCTTAAATACGCGGCAGCTGCAATTAAATGTGGGAACACAGAATACTGAGGCGGCGTAATCCTGAAGCCACCTCGGGCCTCTTTAATCCATATGAAGCCACTCCCTGCCTTTTCAGCTCACTTTTGCAGCTTTCACCTTTCTCCCATTGTGACGCTTTTTCGTTTTTCTCTTCCTCCGTCTTTTCCAGGTGCATCTTTTGCCAGCAGCAAATGCTTGCGGGTAAAGAATAAGTGCCGGTGCTCAACGCCGGAAACAACAAGCACAAATTAAGCACTGGCTGCAGGTCTGAGCTGAAGGGGTGGGGAGTGGCTTGAAATGGATTGAAGAGTCCCAAGATGGCTTCAGGATTTCTGCGCCTCAGTATTCCGTGCTTTCGCATTTAATTGCAGCAGTTGCTGTTCAGTGCTTAATTTGGAAATAAAAAAGTGCCGGTGCCCAAAGCCCTCCTCTTAAACATGAGACTGCTGCAATTAAATGTGCAGGCACTGTAATCTTCAAGCCATCCCTGGCCTCTTCAATCCATTAAGCCCCTTCAGCTCACTCTTGCAGCTTTCTGCTTTCTCCCATTGTGACGCTTTTTCGTATTTCTCTTCCTCCATCTTCACCATATGTGTCTTTTTCTCGCAGTAAATGCTTGAGGCTAAAAAATAAGCACCAGCCCTCAAAAATAAGTGCTGGTGCTCCGCACCGGAAGCAACAACCACAAATTAAGCACTGCGCGTTTTTAAGTGGAGGGCTTTAGCACCAGCACGTTTTTATTGACAAATCAAGCACTGCTTCCACCTACCAATGTGAAGTAAGAGAACCTTTCTAGTTCTAGCTGAACGGTGGACGTTTTACCAGCACAGCATCCTCTGACTGCTGATAAGTCCAGAAATGCCTTCCAGACTTTATTAGTTTTACAAAAACAGCTTTTTGGAGAAATATTTGCTGTAGCTCAATTTTTGATAGATGTTGTTTAGTGCCGTCTTTTCCTTTGATGGAGCAGAAATGCTAATTCGAGAAATTTCTAATGATTAGTGTGTGTTTACTAATGAGAACATTTCATAGAGAAACTAATATTAGAAAATAACATGTGTAAGCAAAATGTGCCCACGGGGAGTGGTCACCATGTGTATGAACAAGATGCTAAATAATGAGAAAATTCATGTAAAATGTATTAGTATATCATAATTGGATGTATAACCTATGGTTTATGTTAATTTGCATTCTTATCTTAGCCAAAGTAAAGGCCTGGTTTCACTGGACATTGCCTGCTTATCTTGCAAGGGCTGGTTACCAGAGTAAAGGACCTTGAACTTTGCAAAGTTCAGATGGCTCTGATAGAACATTCTGCAATGTGCCAGCGGATAGGAGATGATGAAGACAATTTGATACAATTATGTGTAGTGTAGGCTAAATGTACTTTCCCAGGACTTGAACAATAGAGGCACTGACTAAAGACTTGTATGCAACAATTTTGTCACCTGAAGAACCGGATGATGTTCTCATCACCAGAAGGACAAATCAAATTTATGGAACTTGAAGCCTCAGCAGAAATTTAGATTTGATGAATAAAAACTATAAGTTAGAGTCATAGCTTCTGATAAGTTTGACCAATTAGCAATTGGGACGGACTGAGACACCCTAATAAAAAGTAATGACAAGGGGAGCGAAATCAGAACGGAGAGGAGAAAGTCGATGACATCAGGAGACGCTGTCCGAAGTGCTGATAATTGGGCTTACACTCTGTGAGCCTGATACTTTGCTGACCACTGATGACCTGGGGACGAAGACTGACTTGTTACTAATTTATCGTGGATAGGTAGCTATGAAAATGTGACTGAAAACATTTTGTGCCTTTTCTTCTAGGTGCCAACTGTGCTGTTTCTGAATAGATTTCCTCTCTCAGATAGATTTTTTCAAATTAATGTTTTATCTAAATTGTTTTAGCATGAAGACCCACATGCTGATGCTAATCTTGGTTAGGTAGGCTGACATGGGGAGACGTTGACGGTAACAATTGACTGACAAATTTGTATTGCTGAATTACTCCATTAATGTTGATAATTGCTGACTTATGATTTGCATTGTTACTTGTGATTCTTTTGGAGAACTATGTTTTCTTGATGCTCAATAAAGCTTTGATTACTAAAAGGCAAATAAAGATTTCACTAGAATTGTAATCAATAGGGAATACAAATTATTAACCTTTTCCAGTGAGTGATGGCTATTTTTGATTATTAGGGTTTTCATTCTTGGTTATTTGAGTGTTGACATTGACTTATTAATGTTGATTATTGGATTAGTAATCACTGCATGACTAGGATAATCCATGCAATGGAAAAGGGTTCATCGACCTACACACGTCCCCTTGTGAGTTTACTTACTAAGGACCAGGCGCGCTATCACCTGCTAGATGATTTTCTTTCTTTTGGTATTATTGCTAGCAGTAATATTACTTCCCAAGATATTGTACACCTCTTTTGAATCTATTTAGTGCTTCAAACTCTTATGAGGCTATGGCATGCTCCAATTCACACCAGGTTCCTGAGAACCATTTTTGGACTACATGAATAATGGGGCATTTGGTTTGCAGTCTGTACTTTAAGTGGGCAGGTACTGTCAGGTATTGAGTATCTACAATTCTTTAATCGAAAAGAGAGCAGACAACACTTCTCAGCCGGAATGCAGTATTTTTTATGGGATCACACTGGCACTTCTCAGAAGCAAACAACCTGAGTACTTACACTAACATGTTTCCATTTCAAGTGCTGGTTGTAGCTCTTTTCTTGCAGATCTTCTTTCTGAACCCATCAGCTTTGCTGGTTTTCTTCTTTAACAACTTAACATCGGTTCTACACCTGATAAACAAATAAGGAGACAAAAGCTGTGCAAAGAGTATTTTTTGGGTATGAGAGAATAAGCAAAAGACATATAGGAGCTGATTTATTAAGGGTTTGCACCCGTGCGAAGTCATGCGTGATGCAAAGCTAAGCAGTGTCTTAAAAGGCTAATTCCTTTGCACTTTTCCAGTATAAAAGTGTTTTGCCCTGCTTGTCCCTATTTGCATCAAAGGGGCATTACATGGGTGATACTTGGGGATTCAAGCATCCATGTATCCTTGTTTTTTGCTCTTTCTATGTGTGTTGTATTCTGCAGCACACATAGAAAGAGCAAATCGCCATTTAAGATTGTTTTTGTGCAGAAAGTGTTCCTTCCTGCACAAATACAATCTCTCCCTCAATGCAGCCATCCTTGCACTATGCACTTGCACAGCAGCAAATTAATCGCCGGCGCAGTGGGAAACACAGGGGTGCAACATATTCTATTAAATACGGCACATTCCTGTGTTTTGAAAATGATGGTGTGCAACGCTGCCAAATTTGGCGCAGTGAGGCATACCATCATTTTCCCTTAAATCTGGCCCTATGCTTATTATCCTTTTGTTGTTAAAGGGGCGGGGCCATCTGGCATTACAGGGATGAGGAGAGTGCACTGTGCACTCCCCTCAGTGTGCATGTGTTTGGCCGGCTGTCTTGGGCCGGCCCAACACACATGCGCACTGTTCTCCCTCCAGCCCGGCATAGTGTTGCAGGGCTAGAGAGAAAAGGCACAGGCTCCCAGTCTGCCCGGGAGCGCCTTGGCTGGGCGCTCCCAGCCAATCCTAACACTGCTCTGAGCAGCGTCAAGATTGGCCACAGGGCAGAATGGAATCAATCTAAAATACGCAGCCCCATGTCCATATTAAGCTGTAGCTTGACAGACAATGATATCTCAACAGTGTTGCAATGAGTGTGCCTTGAGTCCCAATTCAGTAAAGGAAAATAAGTCTCCTGTTCTCCAGGGGGTAGTAAAAGATGATCATAATTGGGGTGCATTTAACCCTATGCACTGAATGGTCCTAGCACAACTGCACCTGTTGCACAAATGATACCCTAGCTAAGGGGTCTATGGCCTCCAGTGCGTTTGAGACTTGATTGGGCTTTATGTTCTTTCTCAAGAGCTTGTAAATGTCATTAATGGGGCTTGGCCTGCTACCATACCTAGTTATTTTGGCTCAAGGCATAGTATTCTGTTGGTGCCAATGTGCAATCTAGTTTACTGAGATTGTTAGTACTGCTCTCACTGTGTTTACTACACCTGTCATTGCTTCTCTCTTTATTTTCTCTCCCACCATTCAACCACAACTGTGCTGTCAAATTACTTTAGATTGACAGTATGAAGTAGCTTCAACCAAGATAGTGAAAACACTTAGGCGTTCCTAATACATTTTTGGTTTACTTGTGTACTATCTTAAAGTGTCCTTGATTGCTGTTACCCCCTGCACCGGCACAAAACAAGCCACGTGGTAAAGAAGTCAAGTATAGGATTTTCATTAGAGGTAAATCTTTTCAGTATAATTTCCAATGCCTAGGCAAACTCAGAAGATTCCATTGCATAGGATGTGTGCTGTGCATTGTAGTTCACATGCAATACATTTTCTTTTTGAGAAATCAACACATTTTTCTTCATTTGTGCCTGATGCAAGTCGTTGTTAGTTATTAAAATAAAGCCCGGTCAGGCTATTTTAGTAAATTGGGCTTTGAATGAAACCTATAAATGTTTGCATTGATCCACCCTAGTAATGCCCAGTGCTTAATTTGTTCCGGTGTTTTCCGTTGCTCAGCACTGACGCTTATTTATAAACACCGGGCCATATTTTTGAGAACTCACCACATGGTGGTGCTGTATTTATATTTCTAAAGCAATATTCATTAGTGGAGCATTTAAGTGTTGTTTATATATTTAAAAAATATATAATACTCTGGCTTAAGCCTGAAGTTTAAAAGGGCCAACTGCAGTGAATTCTTGTGGAACACCATAGACCTGTTGCTTAAAGTTTTACAAATTAACCACTAGTAATGCCCCTTTGATGCAAAATAGAACAAAGTGGCAAGAAGCTGTTTTTGCTCCGTGAAAGGTTCACCTGTCCAGTGCAAGCATCTTTTGTGCTAGACAGCAAATTTTGTCTGCTGCCTTGCACTACCTTGCATCGATTTTCTCATGCTTGCATTGGTTCAAAGGATAGTAAATCTGGACCTAATTGTCAAATTCCATGCCAGATTTTTGCCACAAACGTTTCACTATGTAACCTTATCTTAGTCTGTGCTATAAAGGACACTTCTTAATGAAGTTGCTGATGCTGGCTCTTTTGACCAAAAATGCTATAACTGCATCTAAGTGTGAAGAGAGACTTGAGCTTTAGATTTCGTCTTTGCAGCATTGCTTGTAAAATAGAAAATGTGATGAGGATGACCACACAAAAAGGTGATCCAAGAGTCAATTTTTTGAAGTATAGCATAACATAAGAAACGTCTTATCCACCACATTAGCAAGGAACCAACTGACAAGTGACATTCTAACCTACATTCTATATTCTAATTTTTCTAAGAAAGTTCTACAAAAAACGTGCTTCCTTTTCCAAACCTTTTCTTGCTGAGTTCTCTTCCATTCTTTATTGTCAGGCAGCACCTCTATGGATGACTTAAATATAATCCAGGACAGTTGTGTTATTGTGTCAGGCTTCCTGCCCCAAAATAAGTCAAAAGGCACTCTATCTGTGACTGACTGAAGCTGAAAACAATAAACCTTAACTCCTTCAAGTATATCTTTCTTAATATCCTTGTTTTGAGCTTTTGAAATCTGAATAGATTCTTTTAACACCCTATTGAATCTCTCTACCATGCCGGTGGTTTTCAGATGATAGAATGAGTACTTTTTTGGTTAATTCCCCTGAGAGACAATATTTCTTCCATTTCCTAAGAGGCTAACTGAACACTTTTGTCTGTCAATACATAGTCTAGCTGCTGAGATGCCCTGAGGAAAACAATAATGCTACGTCTCTATGTTCTATGTGATGTGTATTTCTGGCCAGCACGAGAACAATCCATCAACAACAATGCATACAACTGTCTTGCTCTGCCTGTGACTGGCCCTAGGATATCCAAAGCAACCTTCTGCCACACTCTCCCTGAGGCATCTCTCACAAGCATCAGCTAAACTCTTGTTTTTAAACCTGTATCAATTAAGCAGCACACTGTGCACTCTCCTTAGTTTTTGAAATCCCCAAGTGACCTTAGTGACATAACTGAAAGGGCTTTCCTCTGACTGTACTAGAAGGAACCAACATGGTACCTCTCCACAACAGTCCATCACTCTCAGAAAGCTCATCTCTAACATTCCAAAACTTCAGTCCACCCTCACTTGCACCTCTTTTTGAGTTTCACCCTTTGCTGACCAACTGATCACCTCCTTTAGCACTATGTCCTCACTCAAAAGAGACTTCCATTCACATTCACTGACAACGCCCTCAGTGAACTCACAGCCCTTGTACCCTCCTAGACCCCATGGATCATCCTCCACTTCAGGCTCAGAATTCATCTGTTCAGGAACCACACTCAGCAAACAATCTGCAACTTTTTTTTCCTCCCCAGCGATGTATTCCACCTTGAAAATATAATCCTACAGAGACACAACCCATTTGCAAATACGACCTGAAATTGCATGTACATTTCTTGTACAGAACACATCTATGAGAGGCTTACGGTCTCTCCTTACCACAAAATCCATCCCCCAGAGAAACATTTTCAGGTTTTTTTTCTTGCCCAGTAGATGCAAAGTGCTTTATGTCAATCACTGAATATCTATTTTCAGGTCCCACCAAAGCCATAGAAACAAACATGATGGTCTTTTTCACTCCATCTTTCACCTGTTTGAGTACTGCGTCTAACCATTTTGAGCTGGTATAGGTAACTAGAATAGTATGATCAGTGACATCAAAGCTCTGCAAAGAAGGGGCATTGCTCAGAACACACTTCACATCTTCAAATTCAAGATCACATTGGTAAGACCAAAAAAATATCACACCTTTCTTTAATAGAGTCCATAAAAGTTATGTGTACGGATGGCAAAGCATGATACCAACTTATTATAATACTTATTATAATGCCAACTAACTTTATTACTCTTTCTTACAAACAGGAACACTTAAATTCTCAATGGTTCCTTAGGCTTCATAACATCTTTGGACAACTTATGTCCCAAATACTCTATTTCCAACTGATTAAACTTACATTTACTGTCTTAAAGCAGGACCTCTCACCCTGACCCTCTCTGACTAATCTTAACCTAATATCATGTCCTTTTTAGTTGGACCTTTAGATCTTTAAAATGTTACCCCATCTATGTTTTCTAAGACATTCTCCAGTGTCCTTTGGAAAACTGAGGCAGCAGGATTAAGTTAAAAGGACAACCTGCATACACTTGAACAGTCCAAAGGGTGTGATAAAAGTTGTCAGACTGATGGAGTCTTTGTTTAATTTACTCTGATGATACGCCACTTTGAGGTCCAAGGAGGAGAAAATTACAGCACCTTTCAAGTGGGTAAGCATTGCGAGATGTTTTTTGGCACAACCACTGCCCTTTTTTGTCCTCTTAGGCTTACACATAAAGGTAAGTCACCCAACGTTTTGTGTGCAATTACCACTGGTGCAAGCCATTTGGTTGCTTCTGTCTTAAGAATAATCCCTTCTTTTTTCATTTTTCTGAACTCAGCTAGCATGGCTTGTCTCAATGCTAACCAAACACCATGTTGTTTGCACACCACCAGAGAAGTTGTATCTTTCGGTACAATTTTGTGTGAATAATTAGAGAAATATCCCAACTTCTCTTCAATGACTTCCTTAATTTCTTGGTGTAAATCATGGGAAATACCATTCTCCTACTTCTCCACCTCAATGTCAAAATTATCAGAAATAGCTGAAACATTGTCATGAATCACCTAACAGTAACAGGTACTTGTTTCAAATGACACATGGTTTGCTGTTCGGATGTAGCATGACATTCAAGTCTTTCTGGTGAAACCAGCTGATGACGCTGTCCCCTTTGCAAGAGAAGTAGATTTTTCCCCAGCTGAAAGATGCCCCAAGTATTCTAAGTCTCCCATGAAGTACACAACCAAGTTTATGGATTGGCCTTTGTAGGCTAGGGTCCTAATGTGACTCTACCCATTAGTTTACGTGTAATGAAATCTCTAAGGATCAATGAGATTTTAGCATCAGACTCAAACAGCATGTCAATAGTTTGTTCATTCACTTTGATGCCATCAATAGGTCTTTTAGTATTTTGGTGCCCAACTTGGAGTACCACCTCTTCACAATGTAACTAATCATAATCATATGCATCACCATTGACTAAGGAAACCTCTTTCACGTTCATGTCTTTAGCCTTATTTCAGGACGTGTAGTTCAAACAAAGTATCCTATTTTGCTATGGATACAGCACTTGGCCAATAAAGCAGGACAGCCTTTGCCTTTAACTAGATGTCCTGATGCCTCACATCTAAAACACTTTCCACTAAAATGTTTCTTCTCAAGTGAGGTGCTGGCATGCTTTGTTTGTATCTTGCTCACCACATGTACCTTTTCAAGAGGAGCAAGACGGTGTTCTTTGTTTAGCACATCAACACAGGCTTGAGAGTGTTTTATCATTTTGGCAATTAACAACACCTCATAAAATTTTGGATCATCCTTCTGCCACAACTCACCTTTGACTTTTTCAGTGTTACAACCTAACATGAATTCGGTTGTGGATGCATTCCTCTAGGCTACCCTTGAATTTGCAGGTGACTCCCAACTTGCGTCAGCTAGTAACATAACTTTCCACTGATTCCTGAGGTTTCTGCAATCTCTTACCAAACTGGTACCTCTCCAGAATCGAACTAACTTTGAGGAAGCAGTGTCTGTCAAGTTTCTTAATGCAGAGTCTCATTCAATCCCTCTGCTTTATCTCCCCCAATTTCCAGAAGATGTTCAAATACCTCCTGGCTCTCAGGGCTCAGAAAGTGAGAAACAGAGAGGGCTTTCTCGCCACGCTCAATGAGCTCCCACATGAACAGGACTAATGCGTGAACACCTTTTTCCACTTAGTCCATTTGAAAGTGAGTTCGCCCAGACAGAAAAGTAAAAATGGCGTGGTGTAATATTCTGCATCACAGTAAAATGAGATGATTTCAATTTTACACAACTAATGCTGTTAGTTCTTGCATGCACTAGGGCTTAAGAAATCCTAACAGTAAAATACCAAAGATTGGAAAATAATCAGAGAAGTACCCCTAAACAATATTCAATATATGGGGTTAAGTGTAAAATACCAAATGTCTCCAAACATTCATAGATGTCTCTACTAAACAAAGTTCAGTAAGATGAACTCTGGTGCTCGAAAAGACACACCACCAGATCTTTTCCTTAATGGAAAAAATGTGCTCCCAGTCACACACTAGGAGTACCCAGTAGAGGGAATGGGGTTTATGTCTCTTACTCAAATGCCAGTACCCAAAAAGACACCTGACCAGATTTTTACCTGAATAGAAAAAACACATACAGTCTAACAGTTCCTCAGGACTTGCAGGGTTTAAAAGTGGCAAGAAGCTGAAACATTGGAGATGTTTGCTGTGTGGATCAGTGAACACTAAATCAGCACTACCTTTAAAAGCGAAATCTAAACAGCACTCCAACTTGTTCTCACTTTCCTGGAGTGCAGCATGAAGCGTTGCATTCCAATAATGCTTGCTATGGCAACAGACGGCCAATCTGCAAAGAAGCGGAGAGGAGCATCATGTGGAATCTGCCAATCAGCATCGATCAGTGTCAGAGTACGATCTACTCTTGAAGAAAGCTACGAGAGAGGCAGCATGAGAAAGGACCTGAAGATCATGTTGATCCCTCGGGCTGGAAACACTCAGCTGCTGACCAAAGAAATGCCTTCCTGCACAAAGTGCCCACAAACTAGGATAGCTCAACACGTGCTTCAGGTAAGTGTAGTACATGTGCAAAATAAAATCCATTGGGGTGTGCTCACTTGTTATTAAGGTATCTGGATTTAGCACTCAAAAACTCCTAAAGACTATTCTGACTGGGTCCTGTGGCTAAAACATACACCACAATGACAGTACCTTAAATACTGTGTAAATTCAGTAAATATGGGTGTTGAGACCTTTCTTCTTCAAACCTGGTTCCCTGACAACTGAAGGCTTCCCAAAATGCAGAGCTTTCCTTTAAGAGTACAAGTGGTTGAGCGAAGTGCAATGATAATTGCCAATGTGATGAGGCTGACTGCACACAGGAAGGTGATCCATCCAAGAGTCAATTTGTTAAGTACAGCAGAATATAAAAAAAGTCCCATCCACTAAATCAGCAAGGAACCAACTGACAAGTGACACTTCTAGCCTACATTCTATTTTCTCAGTTCTCTAAGAAACAGTCTAAACGCTAAGCATTGGGGTAGTAAACTATACACTAAGCATTGGTCTAAATATAGATACCACATGTAAGCTATAATCTGTACAACTATTCTGTGGTTTACCTATTCAAATATAAAAGATATGAGGGAGTGTGGAATGGGTGTGTCTACTTTCCCTTATTATGGTTTTCCATAGTAGGAATAATATTTGTTCACAAATGTGTTGTTTTGGAAAGGGCACTATAATGCAGTTGATGTAGATGCAATATATGATCACCTCAATTGATGTTAGTGGAGGATAAATGTAATTACCTAGTCATTGAATTGTGTGCTTCTTGTAGAAAAAAATTGCACTGTCCAATGGCAAATGTCATGATGCTGCACAGATTTTCTGGTTCCTTCCACCTAAAATAAAACGGTTCGGCTTAGCAGTGCTGGTATTGCACATCTGTGAGTCTTTCTTTGCCCCCTGTATTTGACAGTTCCTTGCTTCACTAGATATGATTGATAGGTGCCTGTGCCCTGTTGTGCAGCATTTCCTTGCAGTGCAAGAACTAGACAAGTCTCTATTGGCAATTGTTCTTTGTCTACTGCTGCAGCAATAACCTTAAACGTTCTACCATATTTCTTGCAATAGGAGTCGTCTATGATTCGTTTTAGGAAGCTTCTAAATCACATCTATGTAACAAGTAGAGAGTTACGCCATGGAACTTGTCTTTAATTTGCACAGTCATTTGGATGCTATCTGATGCTATTTGTTGGTCATTTTAGAGCCACGAAAGGGTATATGTGAGCTTTATATATGTCATATAACAGAACATAAAGAATTTAGACATCAAGTTTGCTGATGCAATTGATTTGACTAACCAAACCAATGTGTGGCAATATCTTCTCTTTCTATACCACACTTACTATAACATCATTGTTATTTTCAACACTCTTTTTTGGACTTTCAGGTTGCGCTAGTAGAAAATATGCAAATAAAATAATCCAAAATCTCTGGTGGTGCAGTGCTGAGGTGGAGCATTTATCTATATGGTGAATCTGTGGCCTCAAAGTTTAGCCCCCAGCTCAGCAACACACACAAATCAAGTACATTGGTTACTGCCAATGAGAAGTACTGGAGGTAAGTCTCTCTGGGACTGATTTTGGTAGACTGATTACCCCTCAACAATGTGATGGATATCTCATCCGTGGTATTACAACTTCATTATATCCTATGATACTTGTAATATGATGGAGGAGATAGTCATCATGTTTGAGATGGGGTATCCCCTCTGCCAAACTCTAAATGAGTCTCTCTGTCTTTTCTGCCAATTTGTGTGTCTGACAAGACCCTCCTTTTAGAGGGACATATTGATACCTCACTGCACTGCTTCACCGAAGCCAAAAGCCTCCTCATTGTTCCAGCCTTCCCATAGTCTTTGAGGCCTTGTGGTGATGACAATAAAGACACCCATCCAGCAGATTCATCTTTATTATCCACAGCCCCAGAGCAGCGCCTATCTCCAACTGCCTAGGAACAACATAATACTTTAAACACATTCACTCATATAAGATGAAACCCAATGCAACATGTGGCTAGCTGGCTCATGACTTAACTGAATATAAATAGAGGTGCAAACATAGTATCCGTTTCATTTTAACCTCACCCTTAAGTTATGAACTTCAGCAGCCAACTAATTGAGAAACACTCCATATTTAGAAAACGATTTAAAACTTCTTCCTTCTACTATTATGACTCTGGCCCATGATTCCCCTTCTTTTGGTGCTAACAGCATACAACCTCTAAGTGCACATGTGCTCTACAGAGGAACATTTCAATTTAATTAACAGTCACACACCTAGAAAGGACATGCCATGTGTTCCTCACACATTGACATGTACATCAAAGTTGGCAAAAGCAGCTTCACCACAAACAGTCATAATACATATTCCCATCCTCCACTAGACACCTCTTACACAGAACAGTTTCATCAACAGTGACTGACTCCCTCTTTCTCAAACCGAATGCAACACTGCTCATTCCCTTACAAGTGTCACGTCTTTTGTGTTCAAAGGTCAGCTGACAGGTGCAGAATACACAAGCTTCTTGTTGATATCAGTGCCAATGGTAACAGGAAGCCAAATGAGCTTTGTTGCTGATGGGCTGTTCACAGCTAGAGCCAAAACACAACATGGCTTATACACTCCTCGGTCTGCGTGTCCCCTTTTCTTAAAAAGCAGGAGGGCACCACCAGCTCCAGGTGCACACTCATGCAACCAGAACACCATTAGAGCAACACTCTGATGAAAAACAACATAGTCTTCATCAAGTAGGCATAAACGGATCTTTTATTCCACAAGCACAAATAGCCACCTCACAGCTCATCCCAGTGTCTCCAACTGCCCTTCAAAACCACGGGCAGTGCTGAGGTGGAGCGCTTATCTATAAACCATGTTCTAAATTCTAACCCACCCAAACTACAACAAACTACAACATTATCTCCTTTTTTTCTCTTAATAGATACATTTACACATCAAAGAAACAATATAAAAGGCGAAATATAAAATAACCCTATTTTCTTAGCACTCAAATTGACATTCCATATGAAGACTGGCACCTAAATATTGGCGTGAGAAATAAACATAGATATAGGGCCTCATTCTGACCTTGGCGGGCGGTGGAGGCCGCCCGCCAAAGTGCCGCCGTCAGAATACCGCTGCGCGGTCAAAAGACCGCCGCGGTAATTCTGAGTTTCCCGCTGGGCTGGCGGGCAACCGCCAGAAGGCCGCCCGCCCGCCAGCCCAGCGGGAAACCCCCTTCCACGAGGATGCCGGCTCCGAATGGAGCCGGCTGAGTGGAAAGGGTGCGACGGGTGCAGTTGCACCCGTCGCGATTTTCAGTGTCTGCTATGCAGACACTGAAAATCTTGGTGGGGCCCTGTTAGGGGGCCCCTGCAGTGCCCATGCCATTGGCATGGGCACTGCAGGGGCCCCCAGGGGCCCCGCGACACCCGTTACCGCCAACCAGGATCTGGCGGTCAAAGCCGCCAGAACCAGGCTGGCGGTAAGGGGGTCGGAATCCCCATGGCGGCGCTGCCTGCAGCGCCGCCATGGAGGATTCCTCAGGCCAGGGGAAAACCGGCGGGAAACCGCCGGTTTCCCTTTTCTGACCGCGGCTTTACCGCCGCGGTCAGAATTGGCCTGGATGCACCGCCAGCCTGTTGGCGGTGCATCCGCGGTCCCCGGCCCTGGCGGTCCATGACCGCCAGGGTCGTAATGACCCCCATAGTATGAAGAAAGAGGTGCTATATCATGAGTTGAAGAACAGAAAAAATACATATAATACAATGCAAACTGATAGCATTCTAAAAAAATACAGAAATGCTCCATTTCAAAACTAACAAATTGTACTCCATTGTCCTAGATCAATGGTTCCCAACCTGTGGTCCGGGGACCCCTGGGGGTCTGTGAAGCCTCCTCAGGGGGTCCGTGACCGCTTATAAATTTTAATAATATAAACAGAATAGGTCCCTAGCTTTCATTAATGTCTCACTGGGGGGTCCCCGGATTCCAATAATGATTCCGTGCTGTTTCCGGGGTTCCAGTACTGACAAAGTGGGGGTCCACAGAAGTCAAAAGGTTGGGAACCACCGTCCTAGATGACTGCTTCTGGAAAGTCCTCCCTCATGAAAATGTCTTTCAGGAACCTCACCGCATTAGACGCAGTAGGTGTGGCACAAAAGCGTACTTCCGGACATTTTCTGTGATATTCCATCAATACAAACGCATAGCGTAATTCATGAGGAAGGATATTGAACGGCCCAACCATGTCAATACAAAGTTTCACCCAGGATTCTCAGGAAAATCTATAGGTTGTAGTGGAGGTGTGCTGAATTTAAAACCTTTCTCGGCACTGCTAAATACTACACATCCTTTTACCACTGCATTAATATCTTTATCCATGGAAGGCTACTAATAATGCCTTCTTAGTCTCTCTTTCATCCTTGTTGTCCCAGGATGACCTTCATGAGCCATGTTAATCAATCCAGCACAAAAATATGGTGGAATGCACTTCGCACACCTCATCAGCACCCCATCTTCAATGTCCAAGTCACAAATAGGTCATCTTGACAGAAAATATGCTCTTACATTATCTCTGCCTAGGATTCACCTAACTTCTACGTCATAGTGCAGCAGCTTTGTGGATAACTGAGCTATGCATGGAGTGATCAATTTAAGTTTGTCCCCACTCCACATATACACTAGTGGTCTATGGTCGGGTTGTATCACAAATCTTTTGCCCCACACATAGCTTTTACATTTTTCACACACCCAAAAGCATGCTAGATGTTCTTTTTCAATCACTGAGTAGTTCAGCTTAGATTCTCTCAGCACCCATGATGCATAACTAATAGTGACTTCTCCCTGTGAAGATTCCTAGGTTAAACTGTCCCCAGACCATATTTGTTTGGCATCTACCGTAATAGTACAATGCAACTAGGGACCATAAGCACTCAACACCTTAGCATTTGTCATTTCTGATTTAACCAAATCAAAAGTGTCTCGGCAATCTTTGCCCCACTCAAATGCAACTTTATTTTTAAACATATTTCTTAATTTGCTAATTTTGGTAGCATAATCAGGAATAAACCTAGCGTAAAATTCACACAAACCAACAAATGATCATAAATGATCTTTGTTCTTGGGAGTAGAGCACTCTCTGACTCCTTTGACCAACCATGGCCTGGGGCTAAATCCTTCACTGGATATA
Source organism: Pleurodeles waltl (assembly GCF_031143425.1). NCBI lineage: Eukaryota > Metazoa > Chordata > Amphibia > Caudata > Salamandridae > Pleurodeles > Pleurodeles waltl. Next base: position 681,362,552 of record NC_090443.1, read on the forward strand.
GCATGCCCTAAAAACTCAATGTATTGCTTCCAAAATTCACATTTTTCCCCTTTCACTACTGTTGGAAAATGGCCCTCTCTGAAGGATCACCCCAGACTTTTTTCCTTCCTCCTCCTCTTTTTCTGACCTCATTTTTTGTTGGCTTTAGGACTCTGGACACTTCACCACCGCTAACCAATGCTAAAGTGCATGTGCTCTTCCCCTAAAACAGTGTAAAATTGGTTAATGCCCAATTG